>NC_088376.1:179280000-180530000 GCF_037993035.2 Macaca fascicularis | reverse complement strand
ATACTTGGCATGCTTTATATATTTTATTTGAAACTGACAATAATATAACTTTCTAGGAAGAATTATTTTTTAGCTCTTGAAGAAACCAAGGTATTAAAATTGTCAATCACCTTGCCAACCAAAAATACAGCATATAATAATCAAAATTAGAAATATGATAATAGGTTGGGGTGGGTGCAGTGGCTCACGTCTGTAATCCTAGCACTTTGGGAGGCTGAAGCGGGCAGATCACCTGAGGTCAGAAGTTTGTCTGGCCAACATGAGAAACCCTGTGTCTACTAAAAACACAAAAATTAGCTGGGCATGGTGGCGTGTGCCTGTAATCCCAGCTACCAAGGAGGCTGAGGCAGGAGAATTGCTGGAACTTGGGAGGCAGAGGCTGCAGTGAGCCGAGATCACACCCCTGCACTCCAGCCTGGGCAATAGGCGAGACTCCATCTCAAAAATAAATAAATAAATAAAAAGAAAAAGAAAAGAAAAAAGAAATGTGATAATAAACACCTGCTCATTTGACTGCCCTTCCATTCCAGAGGAAGTCAGGTATCTACCTGGGATCTCATAATTTAATCATCATAAGAGTATATAAGATCACTTTTCTCAAACCTCTTATTTTACATTTGAAGATTAAGGCTAAGTAAATGGCCCAAGATCTCACAGCTAATTAGTGCTTAGGTGCTGCACCACATAATGAGGGACAAGTTTCATGGTCTTGGAAAACCTTTCCCCACCACTAGATTCTACGTTTTGTCTAGGACACTGTGAGCAGCACTTCTGTGTGCATCTAGGGGAATCCTACCACTTTCAAGTGATTACGCCATTTCCTAAAACCCCCAATCAACTGATCGAAGAAAGATTACAGAATTCATTCAATTTCCTGACAAATGGCTGAGATAGCTATTTTCCTTTGGGTTTGAATGCTTAGATTCATTTATTCCTCCATGCTGTTTTTATGATACTGAAGGAACTTTAAATTATGCCATTTTATATTTTTTTCAAAGGATTTTGTATCACTGTTAATCACAGCACCAGCATCAATACCACTCATAATTCTTCTTTTTTTTTTTTGTTAGTATACTTCAAACACCATATGTGAGGCTTTGCAAAGACACGGGCAGGGCCTTCGTCCAGGAATCAGCAGCACTGACTGAGGATGTCACATCTTCTGATTGCCCATTATTACAGAAATTGTAATTCATGCCCTCACAATTACAATCTTGTAATTTTACCTTCCACAGAGATTATATCCAATATATCACACCAAGCCTGCCATTTAGAGCACAAAAAATTAAATCAGGCTGAGAAATCCTGGAGTGTAAATTACGTCCCTTTAGGTATTTTACAGATGCCCAGCTTAAGAGATAGATGTCTTACTCTATCCAGTTCACCCTTTTTTCATTCCTATGGCAGTGATTTCCAGCCCTTGAGAAAACAAAGCAAGTCTTTCTACCTGATTTTTGGGCACAGTCCTGGAGTAAAAATAATATTATTTTCCATATCATTCCCTGACACCTCAAGCTGGGCAGAAGAGTAGGGTTTTGAGGGTTGAAAAGAAGCAATATTAGAACCTCATTGCCAGAAAAAAAAAAAAAAAACTAAACATGTTAGAAAATAAAACAACAACAACAACAAAAAAAAACCGTTTCACCCACCAACTGACCACTCTGGCAAGCAGTAGAGCTTAAAGTGCTTCAGAGAGCCATACTAAGTTGGCAACAGTAAATTACTGGATTCAACTAAATTGTTGGTGTTCAGAGCCTCAGAGTAATTCCCTAGTCTCAGTTTTGCTTCACTTACTTTCATATTTTCAGTAAGTTATGGTCAACAATCACCTAATATGTTCTGACTGTCAAAAACTTTTATGCAATTGGTAATGATCCTTCCAAAATGGTTTCTGTGAGCAATGAAGCTTTCTCCCATAAACCATAGACTCAGGAAGGAAACAGGGAATGACCAAGGCATTTCATGTTTGCATTTGTATTCATTTGTGCACAGACTCATAATTCCTAATGGTGCATCCTTTCGTTCTCTAAATGTCACTCTTAAATGCTACAGTAATGCATATGATTCAGAATAATACCAAGGCATTAAAAATAAAACTCTTTTCCTTGTCATAGCATGGAATATAATTATATCAACTGTAGTTAGTTAAGAATAAAGACATGGAGTTAAAAAGTCTAAAACCCAGGGACTAAGCCCATCTCTATCTCTATTCTACCCTTGTGGTAAGAAGACTGTAATACTGATATGGTTTCAATGTGCCTCCACCAAAATCTCATCTTGAATTGTAGTTCCCATAATCCCTATGTGTCCTGGGAGGGACCTAGTGGAAGGTAATTGAATCATGGGAGCGGTTACCTCCATGCTGCTGTTTTTGTGCTAGAAGTGAGTTCTCATGAGATCTGATGGTTTTATAAGTGGCTTTTCCCCAATTGCTTGGCACTTCTCTCTCCTGCTGCCTTGTGAGGAGGGATGTGTTTGCTTGTCCTTGCACTATGATTGCAAGTTTCCTGAGGCCTCTCCAGCCATGCAGAACTGTGAGTCAATCAAACTTTTTTCCTTTATAAATTACCCAGTCTTGGGTATGTCCTTATAGCAGTGTGAGAATGGATTAATACAATAAATTGGTACCAGGAGTTGGGTGCTGCTATAAGGATACCTGAAAATGTGGAAGCCACTTTGGAACTGGTTAACAAGCATAGGATGGAATAGTTTAGAGAGCTCAAAAGAAGATAGAAAAATGTGGAAAAGTTTGGAATTTCCGAGAGATTTGAAGGGCTCAGGAGACAGGAAGATATGGGAAAGTTTGGAACTTCCTAGAGACTTGTTGGGTGGCTTTGACCAAAAGGCTGAGAGTGATTTGGACAATGAAATCCAGGTGCAGATGGTCTCAGATGGAAATGAGTAACTTGTTAGCAACTGGAGCAAAGATGCCTCTTACTATGCTTTAAAAAAGAGACTGGCGGCATTTTGCCCCAGCCCTAGAGATCTGCCGAACTTTGAACGTGAGATAGATGATTTAGGGTATCTGGCAGAGGAAATTTCTAAGCAACAAAGCATTCAAGAGGTGACAGAGCATAAAAGTTTGAAAAATTTGCAGTCTGATGATGTAGTAGAAAATAAATTTTTCTAAAAAGAAATTCAAGCTGGTTGCAGAAATTTGCATAAGTAACAAGGAGTCAAATGCTAATTGCCAAAACGATGGGGAAAATGTCTCCAGGGTATGTCACAGACCTTTGAGGCAACCCCTCCCATGACAGGCCCAGATACATAGGAAGGAAAAATGATTTCCTGGGCTGGGTCCAGGATTTCCCTGCTGTGTGCAGCCTCGGCCGCTGCATCTAGCTGTTCCAGCAGTGACTACAAGGAGCCAAGGTACAGTTCAGGCCATTGCTTCAGAGATTGCATGTCCCAAGCCTTGGAATTTTCCATGTGGTTTTGGTCCTGTGGGTACACAGAAGGCAAGAATTGAGGTTTGGGAACCTCCACATAGATTTCAAAGGATGTATGGAAATGCATGGATCTCCAGGTGGAGATGTGCTGCTGGGTGAAGCCCTCGTGGAGAACCTCTGCTAGGACAGTGCAGAAGGGAAATGTGTGTGTGGTTGGAGCCCCCACACAATGTCCCCACTGGAGCACTGCCTAGTGGAGCTGTGAGAAGAGGGTCACCATCCTCCAGACCCCAGAATGAGAGATCCACCAACAGCTTGCACCATGCACCTGGAAAAGCCTCAGACGCTCAATGGCAACCCACAAAAGCAGCTGGGAGGGGCACTATACCCTACAAAACCACAAGGGTGGAGCTGCCCAAGGCCATGGGAGCCCACCTCTTTCATCAGCGTGATGTGGATGTAAGACATGGAGTCAAAGGAGATCATTTTGGAACTTTAAGGTTTAATGACTTCCCTATTTGATTTCAGACTTTCATGGGGTCTATAAACCCTTTGTTTTGGCCAATTTCTCACAGTTGGAACAGGTGTATTTATGAATGGCTGTACCCCCATTGTATCTAGGAAGTAACTAACTTGCTTTTGATTTTACAGGCTCATAGACAGAAGGGACTTGCCTTGTCTCAAATGAGCTCTTGGAATTGGACTTTGGGGTTAATGCTGGAATGAGCTAAGACTTTGGAGGACTGTTGGGAAGACATGACTGTGTTTTTAAATGTGAGAAGGACATGAGATTTGGAAGGGGCCAGGAGTAGAATGATATGATTTGGCTGTGTCCCCACTCAAATCTCATCTTGAATTGTAGTCATGGGAGAGACCCAGTGAGAGATAATTGAATCATGGGGGTGATTACCCTCATGCTGCTATTTTCATGATGGTGAGTGAGTTCTCATGAGTTCTCATAGTTTTGTAAGGAGGTTTTCCCCCTTTGCTCAGCACTTATCTATCCTGTCTCCATGTGAAGAAGGATGTGTTTGCTTCCCATGATTGTAAGTTTCCTGAGGCCTCCTCAGCTATGCAGATTGTGAGTCAATTTAAACCTCTTTCCTTTATAAATTACACTTTATAGATTATTTCCTTATAGCAGTATGAGAGTGGACTAATACAAATATTTAATAGGGGTAGCACTGCTCATCAGTGAGTAGTCCAGTAAGGCAATGTTTTTCAGGGAAGCAATAATGGTCAGTGGAACCCAGTGATGGGGGATCTGAAAGGCAAGGAGGCAGGGATTCAGCCTTGATCACCTGGATAATCAGGCAAGAAGGTATTTCTCACAAGTCAAGGTTCATGGACAAAGTCATCCTCAGGAAGATGTAGTCTTGCTGGCAGTATTGTTCGAAGTGAATTTGTGCCAAAGAATGGACTGTGATAGTAATTGTAATAATAATAACGCTGGCATCAATGAGAGCTGGTAGATTTAAAACTTGTACTAGATGCCAAGTGCTTTGCTAAACATTCTTTCATGAATTAGTTAATTTTCCTGCCAATTCTGTAGCTCTTGTTATCGATATTCCAAAAAGAAGGAGAGATTAAGGTCTAGAGAAGAGACTTGTTCAAATTTACACGGCTCGTTTGCACTTTTTCCTATGGTTTCAAGTATCTTCTATTTGCTTTGTGGATACACTCTGCATCCTTCTCCACCTTACTCTTGCTGACGGGAGGAGATTAGAGGGGAGTTAGGAGAAGGAAGGAGGGGACTGAGATCAAAGTATATATTCAGTCACATCACTCCCTAAAGGTTCATTTCAAGCTGCCCAAGTCTCTTCTCTCAGAGTATCTAATAGTTTAGCACATGAAGGGATACAGTCTCCAGTTCATGTAAAATGCCTAGTTGTCATACTGTAGTAAGAGTAGAGATATGGCTAACTGTAAGGAGGCTTGAGGAAGATATCCAGAATTCAGGGCAAAACTTCTTGAATCTCCTTTGCCTATGATTACATATTTGTTCTTAATGATGATTAAGACACAGTCCTGGCCACCAAGGAGCTTAGAGTGTAGTGAGTTAACAATCAAGAAAAGCTTCTGAGTGAGCTGAATCTGCATTGCAGATGAAGTCAACAGGCTTGTTCTGTGAAGCCAGCAACGCATCATGAACCCAGGTAAGACTCAATAGTAATCGTTCTCTTTTTTTGGCATTGTGAAAGTTTAATTCTTTTAGTAGGAAAAAAACACAATTTTTCCTCTCCTTAATTATTCTTGTATCTAATTGTTGTGATGTCATCATAATACAATGTGGTTTCTCCTAGGAACTTTGAAATGAGGGAAATCTATTTGTTCTGTTTGCTATGAGAGTCACATTTTTATATCAATACAGCTAGACAAAGGAGTCTAGCTTCCAGTCCTACAAGACTTGATAGAAACCCAGTGAAATATATTAACAAAGACTATTTTTAAAATGAATGAATCTATCAGAAAAAAGTACTAAGAGCCTCCAGAACAAATAAAAAGAGTTAGGGAGGTAAACAGGAAAGACCCATGCTGGCACAGTCTGGTGAGTGGAGAAGACCTTTGGCCAATGACTTTGACTATGTCTGCTCTTTTATCAAAATTATCCTTTATAGGAGATAGTGGTTTTATTTGAATATTCAATTTTCAATTGTATTTTCACCCAACAACATTTTATTATAATTGAATTTCCCATATATTTTGTCTTCAGGGAGATAATGCGTTGGATAGAAATGAGGAAGTTGAATCAAATAGATTTTAGACTAAAATTAATCAGTTGTCACTAGTATTAGTTATCAGTTTTGTGTGTAGTTGATGTGAATCTGCTTCTGAGAGACAGATCACTTTATTTGTGCTGACAAATAAGGCTTCATATTCTTCAAGGCTAAGGGCCAGATTTTCCGTCCTAGAAAAATTATTAAGTTAATATAATTCTGAAAAACATCTTGGGAGGAGAATATGCTGGCATTCCACAGAGAATGTAGAGGGAATGCCTCCCTTCTATAATACTCTGGATTTTGGCATTTTATTTATTCTTTAAAAAGTATTAAATATTTCAAATGTGTCAGGCACTTTGCTTTGTATCAGTGATATTAGTAACATAATGATGATTAAGACACAGTCCTGGCCACCAAGGAGCTTAGAGTCTAGTGAAGTAACAAGCAAGAAAAGTTTCTTTTGCCCTAATTTCAACTCAACTGTGATTGCAAACGCAAATTTAGATGCATGAGATGCTCTGAGACCTGTGTGGATAAGTTGCTTAGATAAACACCTCTTGGTTCACATGCACACACACACACACACACACACACACACACACACACAAAAAAAAAAAAAAAAAAAAAAAGCTTGTTTGACAAGCTTGTTTTGTAACCAGTGTCTAGTTTTGTAGAATACAAGATCCATCTCTATCTGCTTCCTTTGACTTGAATTTCCAGAACTTGCCAGGTTTCCTGGACACCTCACCTGGGACTGGGAATTAATTCCTACCTCGTTCTTTCCACAGCTGAGCATTATCCCTGCCTTTTTCTATACTCAGGCCATAGCAGAGCCATAGATATTCTCTTTTCCTTGAGAATAGGCCAGAATAGTATTTGAACTTTCATCTTATTATTATTGTAATGGAAAATAAAAAAACAAATTGTTTTTCTTAATGATTCCACTCATTAATCCGTCCTTTTCGTTAGTCCTTTCATTCATTCCATTCATTAATCCAATCTATGTTCTTTGATAACTGGTATGAACAAGATTCATCAGTCCTTTCCCTTTACTGCTTTACTCTAGAAAAAAGAGATAAGGCACATATTATAATTGTATGCAAGGTATTTGTACAAAGTTCCTTGTGGGAATGTTGGGGCATTAGTGTGTTTGTGGAGTAGGTAGCATTGAGACAGATCCTGAAGGGCGAAATACACTTTAAAGGCAGAGACAGAAATAACTCAGGAAAAGGCAACTGTAGTTATAAGGAAGAGGAAAGAATGTTATTCTTGAAGCTCCTATTTCCGCTCTTCCAGTTATCATCTATGTAACCTTAGAAAGGTCAATTTATGTCTTTTTTTTTTTTAATTTATTTATTATTATTATACTTTAAGTTGTAGGGTACATGTGCATAACGTGCAGGTTTGTTACATATGTATACTTGTGCCTTGTTGGTGTGCTGCACCCATCAACTCGTCATTTACATCAGGTATAACTCCCAATGCAATCCCTCCCCCCTCCCCCCTCCCCCCTCCCCATGATAGGCCCCGGTGTGTGATGTTCCCCTTCCTGAGTCCAGGTGATCTCATTGTTCAGTTCCCACCTATGAGTGAGAACATGCGGTGTTTGGTTTTCTGTTCTTGTGATAGTTTGCTAAGAATGATGGTTTCCAGCTGCATCCATGTCCCTACAAAGGACACAAACTCATCCTTTTTTATTGCTGCATAGTATTCCATGGTGTATATGTGCCACATTTTCTTAATCCAATCTGTCACTGATGGACATTTGGGTTGATTCCAAGACTTTGCTATTGTGAATAGTGCCGCAATAAACATACATGTGCATGTGTCTTTATAGCAGCATAATTTATAATCCTTTGGGTATAGACCCAGTAATGGGATGGCTGGGTCATATGGTACATCTAGTTCTAGATCCTTGAGGAATCGCCATACTGTTTTCCATAATGGTTGAACTAGTTTACAATCCCACCAACAGTGTAAAAGTGTTCCTATTTCTCCACATCCTCTCCAGCACCTGTTGTTTCCTGACTATTTAATGATCGCCATTCTAACTGGTGTGAGATGGTATCTCATTGTGGTTTTGATTTGCATTTCTCTGATGGCCAGTGATGATGAGCATTTTTTCATGTGCCTGTTGGCTGTATGAATGTCTTCTTTTGAGAAATGTCTGTTCATATCCTTTGCCCACTTTTTGATGGGGTTGTTTGTTTTTTTCTTGTAAATTTGTTTGAGTTCTTTGTAGGTTCTGGATTAGCCGTAAGTAGAAAGCTGAAACTGGATCCTTTCCTTACTCCTTATACGAAAATTAATTCAAGATGGATTAGAGACTTAAATGTTAGACCTAATACCATAAAAACCCTAGAGGAAAACCTAGGTAGTACCATTCAGGACATAGGCATGGGCAAAGACTTCATGTCTAAAACCCCAAAAGCAACAGCAGCAAAAGCCAAAATTGACAAATGGGATCTCATTAAACTAAAGAGCTTCTGCACAGCAAAAGAAACTACCATCAGAGTGAACAGGCAACCTACAGAATGGGAGAAAATTTTTGCAATCTACTCATCTGACAAAGGGCTAATATGCAGAACCTACAATTTATGTCTTTAAAGTTGGCATTGTTCATCATGAGTAAAATGGGATTAAAAATTCACATCGTCGTAAGAATTACATGTAACAACATATGTTAAAGTTTCACGTAAACTTTTGGGGCTATGAGATTAAATCCTATACCATCATTCATCATAAAGTGAATGGAATGCTCAAGGGAGTTGTGGGATGTACCCTAGGAACTGCAGCTGTTTGGGCCATGAATTCTGTTTAGATATTTATGCCTTTCTCATTTGAGTGACCTTAGAAAAGTGACTTACCTTTTATTTTTTATTTTCTGCAATTACTCAGCTGAAAAATGGGAGTGCTCTTTTTTCACTGGCTGGTATTATACAGACACTGTAATTACTAAAATTAGATTATATTATAAAATACAATGAGCTTTTGGAAGAGAAGAGGTCATGTAAATAAGCTCAACAGAGTACATGTTTCAGCAAAGAAATACTACTGTAAAAACGAAAAAAATTTATTGTAATGTGCCACTTTTTCTTCTACTTGGAAAACAGAAAATGTCTGACAAAGTTCTGGAAATGGCAGCAGGCTAAGAAAATGCATTAAAATTTGATCTCTATTAGGTGACTGTCTCTCTTTAAAAACTAATTGTCAGCTTGGTTTTTAAAAATTGCTACATTCCAATACTTGATTCTGCTTAATTACCACCAGAGCCATTTGGGGGACTGGGCATAAATTTTATTTTAATAAAAAACATCAGCCTTATTTGGGAATGACTTTTATTTCAAAACTGAATTCCTAATGCAAATGTCTGAAAGAAGCCTTTATAAAACCCAACAGCATGCACAGGAGTTATGTCTTCATAACGTAAACACAGCCTAAAATTGCAGTAAATATATAAACGTAAGAATTTTGGAACAGTCATTTGTAAATGATCACATAATTTCTAATGCTCCATCCTTTTATTTTCTGAAAGCTGAATTTAAATTCTGCTTAATCTGTTTTGCTGACAGTTGGGGGTGTTGTGTGACACCTACAAAAGAAGTATTTTCTTCAGTAGTGCCATTATGAGTAACATCTTGGTATATAAAAAATGCCACGAGCAATGCTAATTTCAAAAGCTTCTGAGCCAACATCAACATTGCTGACATCATGGCATTATGTATACCAAACCTAATCACTCCAGTAATATGATGCCTCAGTAAATCTGTGAACATTAACATACAGTCCCATCAACTTAGCACTGCCTCATGCCACAGTATACTCACACAGAAACAGGCTGGTTCAGGAGCAGAACAGCTCATGCATAAATACATACAATGTAGCTGTCTATTAGTCATAAACATTGCTAATATGATACTTTTTCAGTCTTACCTATCCCGAAGATTTTGTAAATGCCATTTCAAAAACAGAAGTACCCATTTTGAAAAAGATGATTTGTTTTCTTTACCACATGAGACATACATCCTGACTTTAGAAAATATTAGCAATTCAATTTCAAATTTATAAACAAATTAACAACGTAGTAATTATTTCCTTTCTAGCATGATTATTTGCATGGAGGAGGAAATCCCTGTAAAACTCAAAGTTTCTTTGGAGACATGTATAAAATAAGATTTATTCATGAGTATTCAGGAACATGAAAACATTGACACCAGGAGTCTTCCAACAAGTTTGGTAACAATAAATGGCATGCACCTAGAATTCCTGAAAATCTAAAATAATTCGTCCTTGCTTTGTTCAACTTGTCAATGGATGAGAACACCCATATGTGCTAGTATAGAAATAGATAATCATAATAAAACAAAAGATGAATAAGTAACAATTGTGGTGCTGACAAAGAATTTAACAGTGTTCTGATCTTTGGATCAAAAGGCAAAGCAAATAAAAATCAACTGAATACATGTTTTCCTAAAGGAGTCAACATTTCTTGTAGAATCTAATGGGATAGAGCCCACTAAATGTATTTTTGGGGACAAGGTCATCTTTGAAGGAATTTTCTGCTGTGTTCTGTAACTGTCAGCAGATAGAAGTCAGTCAGTATTACTTTGATGGTAAAACATTGGTAGTTCAAGACCATTCTTTGTTTTGGGGATAACCAGAGTCTTTCTGTTATCGTCAAAGGTTTAATAATGAGTAAACTTTCCTGGAACCAAGTCCTGAAAGGAAATTAACCTGAGCTTTGCTGGCTTATTTTCCCAAATCATGTGATATAATACTTTAGTAAGGACATTTTTGAAAACAATGTGAGAAGCATTGAGCAGAATCATCTGAAAGGGGTCCCAAGAGCTAAGTATGAGTTGACTGGACAGTGAGGCAGCAGGGAGACCTTCTTCTTTCTCTTCAGGTGGGAAGGGTGACATTGCGTCCTTCCCGTGGCATTAATGAATCCTTTACTCTGCCAGCATCTTATACGCTACAAGGTTTCCAGTTGCTGGGCAGCTAGCCTTCTCAGACAGCTCCTGTAAACAGCTGATACCCACACCCCAACTCCTGGCATCAAGAAGCTGATGGATTCTTGCTCTGACAAAACTCTTTCTCATTCTGGACCTGTAAGTAAGGAAACCCTCCCCATTCTTAGATTGTAATTCCACATTGCAATACAGGATGAGTTAAGAAATTTTTCCAACACCAGAGACAAGAAGTAGCAACACTGAAGCAATTCTGCTGGCATAAAAGGCAAAGTGAATCTTTGATGCTTTTGGTAAAGTCCCTAGGTGATGTTATTTATAAAACATTTGAAGCATAAGAATTCGATGAATTTCTAGAGCACTTAATTGTGCTATAAAAGGTGAAACTAGCATCATATTATATTTAGGTTGCTGATTATGCAACTTTGATAATTAATTTCTGAAAAAAAACCACTTTGCAATAAAGCAATCTATAATTAAGTAATGTTATATTTAGGCTAGTAATAGGGAACTTTCAAATTGGGTAGAAAGTGGGGAGGATTTTCTTATGTACACAGCAAGTCCACTGCATTCAAACTGTGGCACAATTCCAGTTTTTCCAGCCAGAAGAACCCAGGAACAGATTAGAGAAGAAAGGAAGACATTTGTAAAGACTGGCAACTGAAAGCATTGGCTCAAAGAACCTTCAGCACGTTGGTGTGGTAGTTTTTACAGTTATGGCAAATGATAAATTTCAGGGTCTGAAAGTTTGTCATTTTAAAAACAAGTTCTGGGGCAGAATGTTCTTCTGAAAGACATGCATAATTTTCACTGACATTCTCTTGCAATAGGTTCCCTCTAGTTAGGAAATTTATACGGAGTATAATCTAGTTGCAGCGAGATAAAACTACCTTGTGATGTACCCATTAATATGCCAATGCATATTTGTGTTATTTGAATCTTGGAGTTCAATGACTTCTCAAGTTGAGTCCTTTTCTCTGAGGTCTTTACTGCCCTTCTTAGTGGTTACATTAATGATGACTCATTCCCTTTAAGTGATTATGAGAATGGCAAAGAAAGCGAAGAGGCACAATTTAAAGATCTCTTGATTTCAACAGTATGCAAATAGTTTCATATATAATGGATTCCCTATGTATTGTCCTTGGTTTCCTGTACTCCATGATTTGCTGCCCATTTATTTGTTTTAAAGTAAAATAAAGTGAACAGTGGATACTAAATGCAATTAGATCCTTACAAAATTAAGTTGCACAATGAAGAGAATAAAAATAAAAATTTCCAGGCTTATGTTTATGTATTTGGTGAAATAATGTAACTAGAGCAGGGAATTCCTGCCCAATCAAGAAAATTTACAATTGCTTCATGACCCAGCTTTATAGATGGTTAGCATAGTTCAGACTAAAGCATTCACCTTTATCTCTCATGGACAATAAGTGCTAAATGATACAAGGTCCAAATTCGCTTTTTCACAATCCAAATTCACTGAAATATTTGATTACCAAAGCTCCACTTATTTTGTGTTGATGGGAAACAGAAGAGGAAGATGAAGCTTTTCAGAACAAAAATCCAACAGCCTTCGTGTTTAAACAGTGGTCGGTGACAACATGACTTTTTCTCTATATACGAGGTTTGTATTTTAGCTTGTTGGGAAGAATGGCATTTAAAAATTAACATATTATCAGAACATGATGCAGTGAAATTAAATTATATGGACTTCGTTAGGAGATAAGAGAAAAATATAATATGTTCAATGTAGGACCTCTCAACCTTGATCACATCCTGTGTATCAAATAGAAATGAATAGATTTTGGTGATATTTAGCTTTGTAGTAATAATGACTGGAAATGTTAACATCAATAACTTATTACTGTATAAACCACATTAGAAAAAAAATCTCTTTGAGACAATATTACTTTGGCTGTTATTCAAATGAGCAGGAACAAATGAAGCATTTATGCAGTGATTTTTTTTCTTACTCAAATCAAGCTAAATTTCATTAAGAAATGATTCCACCAAAATTAGCTTTCTACAATTAAAAATAACTTAGAGTAAAGATAATGTATTTGGCAAAAATACATTCTATTTTCACTTACACATTGTATGAAACAAAAATAAATTTTCTGTTAACGTTCCTTCACTCATAACAGAAGCAAATTACATCTAATTAATGGAAATTTTTTTTTGTTCCAAGAAGTTTCAATGGTCAAACAAAGAAGCAGAAAAGTGAAACCTAAATCAGTTTGATTAAAAGAAAAAGAAAAAAAGAATTTCCTCCCCATCTTATGATGTTCATCCCGTATACATTTTTTTTTCCACTATAACTGCAATTTGGCTTTCAGTTGTTTGCAAGTCAATTAGAGAAACTTTGCTATGTTGCTTTAAACCAAATACAGGGACTGAGTGATTCAGTGGATTAAATCAAGGACAGGAAACTGGGTAATTGCAGTACTAATCTCAGCTTTGCCTAATTATCCATGACCTCTTGGCAGTGATAGTGCCCCTTGTGGGTTTGTGAGGAGTGTTCCTGTACCTCCTACCTGTTTTCTAAGCAGCTGTAGCTGCTTAGAAAACAATGAATATCCTTTCCCAATTGGAATATCTGAATTTTATTAAATTATGTTGACACCTTTGTTGTAATCACTTGATTTATATGTGTCGGCCTATTTTTAAACTCTGTATTCTTTTCCTTTGATCTGTATTCCTGCCTTTATGCTAATACCACAGTCTTCATTATCATGTCTTTAAAATCCAATAAATTACCCAATTTTGTTCTTTTTCAAAATTATTTTGCCTATTCTAGGTTTTTATATTTCTAGATGAATTTTAGAATCAACTTGTCAATGTCTGCAAAATAAAAAGCCTGTTGGGATTATGTTTGTGACTGTGTTGAATGTATAGATCAGTTTGGCGAGAATGGCCATCTTAATATTGAGCTGATTAATCCATGAACAAGTTGTATTTTATTTTATTTAGATCTTTACTTTCACTCTGCAATGTTGTGAAGTTTTTATAGTAGGGTTTACAAATACCTTTTATCAAACTGACCCCTAAATGTTTTGTATTTTGGATGATGTTGTTTTTAAATTTCAAATTTCAGTTATTTATTGCTGGTCTGTAGAATATAGTTGGTTGGTTTATATTGGACTTCTATATTGTAAACTCTGTATTTGTTAATGTAGTACTTTTTCTGAGACTTTAAAAAAGGATTTTCCTTGTCAATAATCATACTGCCTATGAATAGAAACTTTTTTACTTCTTGGTTTTCAACATGCATACTTTATTTTTTCTTGCCTTATTACATAGATAGGGCCTCCAATACAATAAAATGATGCTTTCGCTTTTGTTCCTAATCTGAAGAGAAAGGAGTTATTCTTCCACTATTAAGTTTCATGTTACTTAATAACCTTTTAGAAAATATTCTTTATTAGACGAGAAAGTTCGTTTCTGCTTTTTTTTAACCAGTAGGTTTGAATTTAATCTGATATGGTTGGGCTCTGTGGCCCCACCCAAATCTCACCTTAAATTGTTATTTCTACAATCCCCACGTGTCAAGAGTTGGACCAGGTGGAGGTAATTGAATCCCAGGGGCAGCTCCCCATGCTGTTCTCATTATGTGAGTGAGTTCTCACAAGATCTGATGCTTTTATAAGGGGCTCTCCCGCTTTGGCTGGGCACTTCTCCCTGTTGCCTTGGGAAGAAGATGCCTTGCTTCCCCTTTGCTTTCTGTCATGATTGTCAGTTTCCTGAGACCTCCCCAGCCATGCTGAACTGTGAGTCAATTAAACCTCTTTACTTTATAAATTACACAGTCTCGGGCAGTACTTTAGAGTAGTATGAAAATGAACTAATACAAGTCAAATGCTTTTTCCGGATCTTTTGAAATTATCATGTGATATATCTTTATTCTCTAAGTATGACAAATTATATTAAATAATTTTTAAGATGTAAAACCAACTTTGCATTCTTTGTCATGGTGTATTGTCCTTTTTATATATATTGCTGAAATTGATTTTCTACTATTTTTGAGAATTTTTATGTCTTCGTTATGACACAAACGTTTTCTTTTCTTATATTATCTCTTAAAGCTTTGGTATAAGGTAATGTTGACTTCATAAAATGATGTGGGATTTTTCTCTGCCTGTCTTTTAAACAAAAATTTGGGTAAAATCAGTATTATTTTTTTCTTAAGTTTCCTATTTAATCTAAGTTATCAAATGTACTATCATAAAATTGTTCATATTATCTTGTTATCCATTTAATATCTGTAAGAGTGAAAGAGGTATCTCTGTTTTTATTCTTGATAATTGGTCATTTGTGGCTTTTTCCCTTAACACTGTGAGTTTATCAGTTTTATTATTATTTGCCAAGAACAAACTTTTCACCTTTTAAAATTTTCTATTATTTTTGCTTTCTGTTAATTTGAGTTCTGTTCTTATCTTTGTTTCTTTCCTCTCATTTATGAATTTCAATTTTTTCTAGCATCTTAATATGAAATATTAGATCACTTAAAATCTTTTTATCTAATAGAGGAATTTAAAACTGTAAATTTTCTTCTAAATGCTGATATAGGTGATATGTTTTCATTATCCTTCAGTTCGAAGTTTTCTCTAATTTCCTTTGTAATTTCTGCTTTGGTTTATGGGTTATTTAGAAGTGTCTAACTTAAGTTCCAAGTAATTTGGAATTGTTTTCTATGTATCTTATTGTTTTGATTAAGTATCTCATTTTAATGGTCAGGGAACATATTTGATGACCTAAGTCTTTTGAAATATATTCAGAAATGTTTTATTGTCCAACATTTGAGTCTTCCTGGTGAGTGTGAGTGTTTGCAGCTCTCCAAAATTCAGATGCTGAAATCTTAACTCTTAGTGTGATGGTATTTGGAGGTGGGGCCTTTGGGAGGTGATAATTAGGTTATGAGGACGGAGAGTCCACTAGTGGAATTAGTGCCTTAAAAATAGTTCCCAGAGAGCTCCCTTGCCCCTTCTGCCGTGTGAAGGGAGAAAGAGAAGATGGTGCTCTACGAACTAACAAGTGGGCTCTTGCCAGACACAGAATTTGCTGGCACTTTGATCTTGGACTTCATAGCCTCCATTACTGCCCAAAGTAAATTTCTGTTGCTCATAAGCCACAAAGTCTATGGTAATCAGCTATAGCAGTCCAAACAGACTAAGGCAGTTGTATATTAAGGAATTTATGGCAAAAAAGGTAGTATTTTATATTTACCTCTTTACCATTTATAGTGGTATTCCTTTCTTCCTATTGATTTGAGTTTTTTCCTGGCATTGTTTTCCTTCATTCTGGAGAATATACTTTTATATATATATTTTATATATATTATAATGTGAAATATATAAATATATTTTGAATATATTTTATATAAAATACATTTTCTATATTAATATTTTATTTTACGTAATATAAATATTTTACATTTATATATTTTTATATATATTTTGTTTTTGTTTTTGAGATGGAGTTTTGCTCTTGTTACCCAGGCTGGAGTGCAATTGTACAATCTTGGCTCACTGCAACCTTTGCCTCCTGGATTCAAATGATCCTCCTGCCTCAGTCTACCAAGTACCTGGGATTACAGCCATGTGCCGCCATGCCTGGCTAATTTTTTGTACTTAGTAGTGATGGGGTTTCACCATGTTAGTCAGGCTGGTCTCCAACTCCTGACCTCAGGTGATCCACCCACCTCAGGCTCCCAAAGTGCTGGGATTACAGGCATGAGCCACTGTGCCCAGTCCTTTTATATTTCTTATTGTAAAGTCCTGCTGATAATAGATTTAATTTATATTAAAATATATTTATTCCATTACTGTTTCTGAAGGATATTTTCACTGGATACAGAATTCTGAATTGATAGTGCTATTTTTTCCTCTGAGTGTTTAAAAAATATCCTTTTATTATCTTTTGATTTTCATATTTCTTTTGAAAAATTAGCTATAATTTGTATCATTGTCAGCTGTCAAGTACATTGGTTTCTCTCTGAATGCAGGTAATGTTTCTCTTTCTCTGTTTTCAAGAGTTTGTATTGGCTTTTTAGTAGTTTGATTATGATGTATGTGGGTATTTTCTTTGTATTTATTCTATTTTGCATTTGCTGAACTTATAGGTCTGTAAGTCAGTGTTTGTTTTTTCCATCAAAATTAGGAATAATTTGGTCACTATTTCCTCAGGCACTTTTTCCTACATTCACAATCTCTTCCACTGCTGGGATTCAAATTACATACCTTCTAGACCATATGTAAATATTACTCAAAGGTAAATGTTGCTCTCTTCAGTTTTCTTCAATCTTTTTCTTACTGTTTTTGAGACTGGATAATGTATATCAATCTATTATCAAATTTTCTAAGTCCCTCTTCAAGATCTCCCATCTGCTGATATCAAGGAATTTTTTTTTCAAGTTTCATTTACTTTTCAGTTTTAGAATCTCCATTTGCTCCTTTAATTTTTTGGTTTTAAATTTCCTTTTTGTTGCAAAGGATCCTTTTCAGTATACTAATTCATGTTATATATTTCTGTAATTCTTTGAGCATCTTGTCCTTGAATTCTTAGAAGGTATTTATAATAACTCCTTTAGCATCTTTGTTAAAGTGGACATTATGCCTAGTACAGGGTTGATTTCTATTAACTGCTTTATTGCATTAGTGTCACATTTTCCTATTTCTTTGAATATCTCACAAATAATTACTGTGTACTGCACATTTTGGATAATGCATTGTAAAGAATATAAATTATTCTGTCTTACTCTAAGTGTCCCAGTGTTCATTCTAGCAAAAAAAGTAATCATTTGTTAAATAACTTGAATTTGTGTAAACATGGTTTTCACTTGGTTAGTGTAGGTATGACAACAGCGTAACATGTTTCCCAGGTCACTGCAACTTGCCAGAATTTAAATTCTTCCAAATTACTTATCTCCTGAAACTTTTGACATGGCTTAGATTTTGGCTTTATTGGACAGGTCTAGAGTAGTCTGTCTTAAACCTTGCAGTGTCTCAGCTTAATTTCCAGGGTTCTTGAAGTGTTTAAGAGACTGTCTGGGCCAGACTCCATCTTCTAGCAATATTCAGTCTCTTATATCAAGCTCTGAAGCATGCAGCAGCTATTGTCTGTTAAGTTTGATGAGATCTCAGCTTGCACATGTGCAACTCATCCCTTAATGAAAGACTTGCCTGGAACCCCCAAACAGACTTGCCCATCCTCTGTACAGCTTCTTCCTCCTGATGCTCTGAAGCTCCTACTAAGGTGAAGAGGTAAAAATCAGGGTGTAGGGTAGCTGAAGCAGTTGTCATATTCTCTCTGGGCTCCAGCTCACTGTGCATTGGTCATGAAACTGTCACTGGGCAGAAAACTAGGGTTATCATAGGACTTACCTCACGGGCTTTCCCTTTCCTCAAGGTTTGCAGTATTGCACTTCATGTTATCCAATCTAAAAATAATGGCCTCATACATTTTGTCCAGCTTTATAATTTTTTTTTTTTTTTTTTTTTTTTTTTTTTGAGACGGAGTCTCGCTCTGTCACCCAGGCTGGAGTGCTGTGGCCGGATCTCAGCTCACTGCAAGCTCCGCCTCCCGGGTTCCCGCCATTCTCCTGCCTCAGCCTCCTGAGTAGCCGGGACTACAGGCGCCCGCCACCTCGCCCGGCTAGTTTTTTTTTGTATTTTTTAGTAGAGACGGGGTTTCACCATGTTAGCCAGGATGGTCTCGATCTCCTGACCTCATGATCCGCCCGTCTCGGCCTCCCAAAGTGCTGGGATTACAGGCTTGAGCCACCACGCCCGGCAAGCTTTATAATTATTAATGTTAGAGGGATTGACTGGTATTAGTTATATCATCATATTTGGATGCAAAATTCTTCTGCTTAATTTTTAAAAAGAGTGTAGTATTCAAGCCGAAATCTCTAAGATATTTTTAAAATCTTGTTTTCCTCGCTCTATTAACTGTGTTTATCTCAGATATGTTATTTTCTCTGTTAAAGTTGTTTTCCTCTTTTGTGGCATTGCTGTTTCTCAAATTTATGATTCTTGATTGGATGCTCATATTAATGAAAATCATAACAAGACACCTATAGCGTGGTTAAAATCAGAGGAGAATTAATTTACAAAGATGTGGGAGTAGGGAAATGTCAGGATTATTTTGTTTAGTCTAAACAGAACAAGTCAGTCTCCATAATGATACCTGTAAGACATTAAACATGGGAATTATTGCCTACATTTTCTGCCAGGCATAGCAAAGAAGAATTGGATCAGTATTTATAGACAAGAAGAGAGAGAAAGGGACAGACAGACAGGCAGACAGACATGGAGAGAGACAGAGACAAAGAAAAAGATGAAGAAGATAGAGAGATACAGAGACAGCAAGGTAGAAAAAAAACCCTCCTGATTGTGTTTAACAGTCTGGCTTTAATTGTTTTAGTATCCATGTATTTCTTGCTATTTGATCATTCAGTGCCATTGCTGGTGTTAACCAACAAATTCTCCTCTTTTCCCTTTAGTTAGTTTAATCTGGTTCCTATCACTAGACAGAAAAAGAATCCTAATGAATACTGCCAAAAAATGATGGAGAAAATGAAAGCTGATTCAAGATAATTTGTTTAATGTAAACAGAGCAACCTACATTTTGCTAGTTAGATTAAAATTTTTAAAGGACTTACACCCCTGGTTCTTACCATTTTACTTAATGGTAAGAAGATTAAGAATGTCTTTTACATTTTTAAATGTTTTCCTATATCCACCAAAAAGGAAATGATATCTAGGT
This sequence comes from Macaca fascicularis, assembly GCF_037993035.2. Lineage (NCBI taxonomy): Eukaryota > Metazoa > Chordata > Mammalia > Primates > Cercopithecidae > Macaca > Macaca fascicularis. Next base: position 180,510,158 of record NC_088376.1, on the reverse strand, counting down.
GTTTGTATGATATAAGTCCCACCTTGCCGATTTTGTTTCCTTTGTATTTTTTAGATTTTAGTTAATCAACTTTATTGGAATGAAAGGTATTGTTAGATATGCTAGTTTACCAACTAAGCTTTCACTGGATATTTTACATTATGTGTACTATGGTCCAAGGCTTGGGTTGATTAAAATCTTCAAATGCTTCACATGCTTTAGATACCTATTTTTTACATGACTTCACTAATAGTCTTAGGCAAAATGTCAATGTCTCAGTTATTTTAAAAATATCAATTTTATCACTACTTATGGAATAAAGGAGTTGAGGTGGTTAATGATTACCAAATCCATCACTACTAATAGAACAAAGGACTTGCTATTTTCTTTTCAGGAGTTGAAGGTGGTTAATTATTACATTATCTATCTTCATACAAAATAATTAAAACTTGGAGTAGAAGCTGCCACATAAACCACTGAACAGCTTCCACTGAATTTTGAAAGGAATTATGGTTTTTAACATAAGAAAAGCATAGCCTATTCAAGTTTAACACTTACTAATTAGTTATGTTTAAATAAAAACTTACACAAGTTAAAGCCATAAATGTAATGCTGTGTTCTTTTTACATTTTTATTTATATTGTTTATATTAACAGGATATGGTAATGAGATGAAAGGATGCATTAAACAAGACAGAGCCAAATTTTATAGCTTGGCTAGGGGAAGGAAAACACTAGAGTTTTTAAAATAAGACTTACAACGAATGTTTATGGAACTGGATTCAGGCAAGGCTGTCAAGTAACTGTATGCTTTTAACTCACCAAAGGGAAATAAATAATTTTATCCATCCTGGTGAAAAACTAGCTAACCTGAAAGTATTTTCAAATCATTTATTACTCATGAATTTAATCAGAAAATTGGTATATATTGGGGTTTTTGGTGGCTAATTTGTGTCTCAGATAGTTTGGGGGGTAAATAGGGAACTCGAGACTCTACATCAGCAGGGAAACAAGTATGGTTTCAAAACGTTAAGGTTTGGGGGTTATGTGAGAGGGGCAGCTGATAACCCATGTTTCCCAGTGGGATGTCCTCCTTCTCTAAGACATTTTTATTCCTTCCTATTTTGTCACACACTGTTGACCACTGAGAACAAAAGCATCTCTCTGAAAGACATGCATTTAGGAAAAGTCTACGTAAAGCAAGTTCATCCAAGCATATTTTGCTATTTGCTCCCAAGACAATTTTTTCCACTTTGTTTTGATTATCTGGCTTCACTTGCTGTCAGCTTCAGTGCTAGATTTTTGGTTGCCTTGTACAAACCTGTGTGTGTGTGTGTGTGTGTGTGTGTGTGTGTGTGTGTGTGTGTGTGATGGGGTATGTGGAAGGTAGTGTCGAGATGAGAAAAGAGTGATTACAGGATAATAAACTACATTTTATTGAAGAGGTATAAAGTGCCAAATCCTAGGGTAGTTTCACAGTTGCTAATACCTTCTCTCATCAGGTCATGACTAACTAAAGCCAGAAAATTTTCCACCTGAGCACAAGCTACCTCATACTCAAGCAACCCTATGTCTTTCTACCATTCACCACAGTCATTCGTTACTGGACCTCATCAGTCTTTACCTTAGTGTGGGTGGACAAAGGCTGCAAATCTGCCTTGCATAGTTGCCTTTCTTTTGGGAGCAACCTTTGAGAATAGGCTTCAATTTAAACCTGGAAACTTCACAGTATGAATCAGTTATGAACGGGATCGTCATCTCTAGTCTTTCTATGTTGTTAGAATTTGGCTTCCATAGTTTTCTGATGTAAGGCTCAGAGGCTTACCAGGGGGTTTAGCAAGACCTTTGATAACTTGTGCTTTTTAAGGGCATTGGAACTACAACTGTTTTTGGTTTTTTTTTCATTCTTATAAGTGACCACTAGATGCGCTTCCACCCCTATTAGGAGTTAGAAGTAACAAATGAACCAGTCATTAAATGACTCAATGAGCCATTTGGCTCTGAGCTCAAATGACTTGACTATGATTTTTGCAGAAAAGAGGGAGTGAAAACCAGGTTCAGGTCAATAGTTGAAACTTCAAAGGATAATGTCATGGTAAGGCTGGAAGGGATCCTGAAATAGAGGAAGAGGCTCTGAGAGTTTAAACCACATTAGTTCTGAATCATATTATTGGTGCTATTCAGAAAAAGGCCTCTCTCATCTTCGTACTTGTCTATCACAAATTCATTATGGGACAGTCTTGCTTGTAAGACATAATTATCCCTTTTCTTCTTTTGTTTTCCTTCCTTTCTGCATTCTAACAATCAAGGCATGGCCGCTCTTCCTTGACTATGTTTATGTTATTTGTATGAGAGTTATCTCTGTATAACACAAGGCCACGTAGAGGTATTTTCCCTGGGCACTGTTATCCTCTCCTCAAGGGGATCTTGATTGCACCTCAGTTTACCAGCTTGTCTCTCCTAGAAGCATGTGTTATTTATAATCATTCAATAGCATTTTTGATATTCTCCTGTGAGCCTGGCTCTATGCTATGACATGGGGTTATATCAGTGGAGAATACGCCAGAGCTTTTCACCCCTTTCCTTACCACTTAGACATAGCTGGTCTGCTCCCTCACCAAGTAAAACCAACCTGCCTAAGGTATTCAAAAAGGACTATTCTTTTCTTAATTTTTTTCTGTACACTTCTGCAAGCTCTTATTTCCCTTTCTAAATTTTCTAAAGCCCTGGTTCTTTACTTAGCTTTCAATATCTGTGACTGGCACCCTACTCTGTTTGCCAAAACTTCCCAACATTCTCTTTTTCTCTATCAACCTTGCTTTGCACGCTACCTTGATTGTGGTATTACTGGCAATTTCTGGTTAAAATTTTCCTCTGGTTAAAATTTTCCTTCTGGTTAAAATTTTCTCTGTAGGAGAGAGAAAATGAAGAGTGACTATGTGTTTCTCAGAAGAAAGAGAAGGAACCAATATTTGCAATCATTTTATGTCAAACATAGTAATAGGTACCTCTACTTATTTCATTTCATTTTGTAGCAGAAGTATATAAAATATACACTGCGAAGTGAAAGACGCATAAAAAGCATAAAGAGGTAACATAACAGAGAGTGGTTTACACTGTCTGGACAACAAGGGAGGATGGCTAGGTATTCTGTACCCTTGTGGTGAGTGTTAACCTGGTGATACATGAATGTGTGGGTATAGAGTGCCTACTTGTCTTCTGATACTCCAGTCCATTCCACACATGCAAGCCAGAGAATATCAACCCTCAGTGACCTCCCACTAGACTTAGTCTCTCACATTTTTCTAATGGTGGATAGGGATATAGATTTGGCGTATCCTTCCAAAATTATTTCTGGCCACCCTTCATCCACTTACTTCACTCCAACCATATTGGCCTTCTGGATTCTCAAAACTACCAGGTGTTTTTCAGCCTGCAAGTCTTTACACATGCCTCTGTTCAGGGTGTCCTCCCCTCACCCTTCCTCAAAGGAATAGGTGCACTCATGAAACAGCGCTTATGCATCAGACTCATGATCAGATTAGAGGTATTTCAAACAAGTTCTGTTCATCAAGTATAAGAAAATCTTACCTAACAACCTGACTTAGTGAGCAGTTTCATTTCCCAAATGCTTATTTGTGAAATTGAGAACTTCGGTGTTCCTCAGAAACATGAGCAAGTGAAAAGGTTGAGTTTGCCTAGGGAGTAGGTTTGCTTATTGTTGTGCTATCCATGTTGGTCTTAGCTTATCTTTGACTTATTATACATGAAAAAGTTTCCTTGCTTACGTTATAAACATTGGTTATGTAACTGGATATGGACTTTGAGTTTCTGATCTCTGACTACTATTGCCATATTTTGTGTAATTGTTAGCTGTTATCAAATAAACAAACAATGAGTTAATCACATTTACTGTAACAGAAATTAATATAGGGCTACCACCTGTCTGCTTCCCCCTGGAGAGTCTGAATTTTGGAGATCATTTTACTCTCCAGGAGGATTTGCTTTAGTTATAGCTGTTTCTCATTTTGTGTAATTTTTTCTCCATTCCAGTTTGAAAAAGGGAGTGGCTATTATTGGCTAAATGCTCATCTTGGGATGGAGGTTGGAAAAGTAAGAAGATAATTAACGCAGCAAAAAGCAGTCTTCTCTGTCTACCACCCTCTGCCCCACAATCTTGGCAGAATGGGAAGCTATCCATCAGACGAATCTGATGGGACAAAGTGAGTGGATACTTGATGACTCCTGTGGGAGTCTGGGATTTGTCAAGACTGCTCTTCAGAGCTTAAGGATGGGTGAAAGCATGTGGGCTGAACTGGATGATCAAACAGAAATGGAAAATCCTTTGGGGCAGGCTAGGTGAAGATCTTAAGCTGAGCCATACTCAAAGCATCCTAGAATCCATAGCCCTTCAGTACAGACTCTCACCCTTCCATCTCTCTCATTAGTCCTAAAAAATATTAAAAGCAACCATAAACTCATAAAGGAGTAAGAAGACTTTTAAGAATTTAGGGCTTTGTATGTGTGTGTATATTGGAAGAGAGGGTGTTATTCTTTTGCAAGACATCATAAAACAAAAATCTGTTATTGAAATAGCATAAATGACATATTCTAATAAAATCAGGAAGGTTATTATCTCATAATCAGGAAGTAAATATTTAGGTTCATTATGCAGCATTTTGAGAAAGGTTGCATTGTATTTAAAAGAGTCTGAGGACATCAGTCTTCACTGGGTGATACTTGAAAAAGAAAGTGGACTAATGGGAAATGCAAATGTTGTGGTGTCTATTATCAAACAGAGCAAGAAACCCACTGAAGGAGCACAAAGAAATCACTCTCATTAGGCCAAAAGTGAACTTTAGTAGGAAGTAAATTACCAAAAGTGTTGTTGTCCAGTAAGACTATATCTGAGGAAAATCAAGTTACCTTACCCAAATTCATTTCTTATAATATCCAGCTCTGCATTCATGATTCTTATTTCCTGATAAATCTTTTCTGTATGGGTGCATCCAGTATTAAAAGAAAACAATTCAGAATCAACTTGCACAAATGTACACTTACTTAATAGAGACCAGCAATATTGACCATCGGATGGCTTGGAAGCATACAAATATAATGAATAAGTAGGAGAGCTACTGTGTTGTGAATGGGTGCATTTGCTAGAAATCAGCAATCTAAATTTTCTATTTCCAGCTGAAACTGTGGATGGCAAATCGAGATCAAGGCAGAAAATAGCTGAGAAAGGAATTACTATGAATATTTGATAAAAACAAATCAGATGAGCCCTTTGTTTTTTGGATGACTGCATCACAATAAAATAAACTATTGCCTATGTCATTGTTTACTATCCTGTGTGATACTAAAAATTACCAGGAAAGCATGTTAAAAATACATATTATTGGGATGAAACCAACTTTTGGATCAAATTTTCCATGAAAAATATTGAGTGTATAATCTTCATAGGAGCCACCCTGTTGTTGACTGTAAGAGAGATGAACATGTAGCTTGAAGGAAAAACATGAATGACTTACATGGTTACAAAACAGAGTAAGAGGAATACTTCAGTGTATATTTAGCAGAAAATGCCTATTATCATAAATTGAGTTTGAATTTTATCTCAACCATTTGCTGCCTGGATTGACTTCTACTACTTACTTTACTCTTCACTAAAACATTCATTTTTTATATAATTTTCCAAATAATGTTCATATTTACCAAATGTTATGTAGCTTCACACACATGTTAAATCTCATGCTCCTCTATCTGAATTCAGCTTTTTTACAAAGAGTTTTTTTGGTTACTCCAGCTTTGTACTATGAAATCATGGTTTTCAGGATCATAAAAATATAAGATTATATGGGAATCTTAGAAATTATGAAGGCTAGTAGTTCTTAAATGTGGCTTGTTAAAAATCACAAATGCCAAACTTACTGTATTATACTCTGGGGATGGATTGATGCCATATAGCTTTTACAGCTTCTCAAGCTGATTTTGATGCAAACAATGAAAATCATTGTTCATTCTACAGAAAGATACCTTTGTTCTAGAGAAATTCAGCAACTTAGCCAAGTTCACATAGATGATTCAGACAAATGAGAACTAAAATAGAGAATTTTGGACCCTCATATCAATTTTCTTTCTGAAACATCAAGAAAGATAAGTTAAAATACAATTTTTCTTCATTGTGAATGTACTAAATGCCATTGAATTTAATACTTTAAAGTGATTAGTTTACATTAGACAAATTTTACCTAATTAAAAACTAATTTAAAGCCGGGCATGGTGACCCAAGCCTGTAATCCCAGCACTTTGGGAGGCTGAGGCAAGGGAATCACAAGGTCAGGAGTTCAAGACCAGCCTGGCCAATATGATGAAACTCCATCTCTACTAAAATTACAAAAAATTAGCCGGGCATGGTGGTGGGTGCCTGTAGTCCCAGTTACTTGGGAGGCTGAGGCAGGAGAATCATTTGAACCCGGGAGGCGGAGGTTGCAGTGAGCCGAGATCGAGCCACTGTATTCCAACCCAGGTGACAGAGTGAGACTCCATCTCAAAAATGAATAAAATAAAATAAAATAAAAACTAATTTAAAAACATACAAAAAAACACCACTTTTATTTCACTATTATGTAGACAAGTTAATTTTCTAAATAACATTGTAGAATGGGAACCACATGTTATGTCTGGCTAGTGCAACAGCCAACAGAGAAATCATTGATATAGATCACTCAAGCTCCTAAATCAGCTCTCTGGTCTGTAAAATTAGGGAATGAGGATAATAATGCTTTGTTGTTGAACAAATGTGAATCTGTGAAAGAGGATATATATAGTTTGCCTGGTACACAGTGGTTGGTCACTGCTAGTTTGACTTCGGGATGAATACAATATATCATATGCTTTTCTCTCCTCTCACCTTGGTCACCACAGTGTCTTCCAGTAGTAGGTGGCAAGTAACTTATTTATCAACTTGTCTATTGACTAATAAGACCACATAGATATCACCCTCTTATCAGGTGAAAATAAATTTCCTTGAAATCTCACTTTATAAGATAGCTAAGTAAATTCCATTCACTCCATATGTGAATGTTCTGCTTTTCTGATTAGGTTACAAGTTGTAAGGGCAGGACTAATTTTTGGGGTAATTATAGCTTTAAACACACTAGATGGCTATTATACAGTAGCCATATCCAATGCATATAATAAATAATTAATTGAACAAATAAATAAATAAAAATTATAGCCCATAAAAGCTCCTCATTAACTTTCCCAGTACTAGCCTACCTCTTGCAATTAATTTTAAATTTTCTTGTTTCTCCTTTATTAAGTAAGCTGAAATGAAATAGAAATGATATAATTGTTTTTGCTTTCTCACTTGGAGAAATACTCATGCAATCTGTCCTCAGAGCATACAGAAAATGAGACTAGATGAGCTCCATTTGATAGACAAATAACAGAATTCTGAACAATAATGGAATCACATTTATTCCAGTGAATATATGTATACCCATTCCATTGCAGATAATATTATAATTCCCATAAATTTAAAAAAATAAAAGACATTTATTTTGCCATTACAGAAGTATTCCAGAGGAAAAATTAGGATTTACTCCTCTTTTGTAACCACTATTATGTGAGGCTTCCTCAATAGTAAGCCTACCTCCTTTTAGTGAAGAACAGTGCATACGAGCATCCCTGCTGTAGGGTCATATCTTGAAGATAACTTTTGTCTTCCATACCCAAATTCCTAGTGTTATACAGTGCAAGGATGAGATATGGGAACCCAGACATGAAGTTGTCAGTGTGTCTCACAGGAAAAGTATTAAGCGAATGATTTTGTCTATTCTATGGAGGCCAACTGATGTAATCTTTAGAAAAAATAGACATGATGTGGTATGATTTGAGGGACTTAGCAAACCTTAAGGATATGTAGTAGTGACAGTGGACAATGTTTCTCAGAGACACCTTTCCTCAGTACTAGTTTTGTGAGCTCTCCTACAGAAAGATGTGGGTCCACAGGCCACGGATGCACTCTACCCCAGTCCTAACTCTATTGTTAGAGCATGAATTATCCATGCAGGAATATATCTTTCAAGTACAATGTTTTGGATTCCTGAGAGCTTTAAATACAATTCAATCATTATTATTTTTCTAATCCAGAAATCAGTAGAGTGAATAATGGCCCACAAAATTCATCTAAAGGGATCTTGACTTGATTAAAATGAATCACCCAGGTTCATATAAATATCTTGCACATAATTTCATTTTGAATTGGCAATGTGGCAATGTAGTGCAAAGAGAACTGGACTGGAAGTCAGGAAAGCTGATTAAGGCAGGAATCTTCTTCAATGAAGTGTGTGAACATAGCAAAATTAAATACTTTCTGAACCCCAGCTTTCCTTATATTTATAGTGAAAGAATTAGAAAACACAAGGTCCATTATACCTCCATGTGAACGTTCAGTCTAGTTCTTAAATTTATAATTTATTTGACATTTCTGGGCTCGCTCAGAAAAGAGATTTTGTCTCACTATCCTTGGGATGAAAATAGGATACTTTCTTTTCTTTCATCTCTCCATTTGTCAGAGACATTTAAAAAAAATCATTTCTCTCCTCTTTTTTTTTTTTTTAATTTTTTTTATTTTTTTGAGACAGAGCCTCGCTCTATCGCCCAGGCTGGAGTACAGTGGTGCCATCTCGGCTCACTGCAAGCTTCGCCTCCTGGGTTCACGCCATTCTCTTGCCTCAGCCTCCCGAGTAGCTGGGACTGCAGGTGCCTGCCACCACGCCCGGCTAATTTACTCTCCTCTTAATGTTCTGTCTTAGTCTAGGCCACACTGTGGACAGAACAACATTGTCAGTTAGGGAACCGTGATTGGCTACACTCACCCTCTCTCTAAGCTGGTTTGCTGAAGGGAAGGCTTTGTCTCAAAATGAATGGCTAACAATATGGTAGGTTTATAAAAAAAAAATCAGCAAGTTCATATAAACATTGCGGTACTCAATGAAAGACGTGCTGAGAAGGTAACAACATGTGATGAATGGGTAAATTTTCTAGAATCTGGCAAGCCTTTGAACATAGCTCTCCCTGGTGGAGACTGCCTGAGCCAACTTGACATTGTTTTTCCTCATGGTTGGCAGTTGTAGAGTGCAGTGGAACAATCAGTTCCTTGGTTATCCTCCAAGGTGAGCAAGGTCAGTTTTAAACAGCTTTGCTGTCAGGGAGCCTCATATTTTACCTTAGTCTCCTAACCTCACAAATCTTGAGGCTGGCAATGAAGTCAGTGAGCCCTCTGCAGCCTGATTCCCCACAGTGACTTCTCTCTTTTTACAAACAATGCCTCATCTTGGTTCTGCACAGCTGCACAGGTTTTGAGGGAGTGGGACTGCAATTAGTCAAAGCAGCCATAATTCAACTGTGATAAAGTATTTGCTTTCACCAGAGTCCTTTTTGTACAGTCTCATATTAAGCCCCACCACAGGAAAATTGCCCTTGAATGTTTGGTTCTTCATCAGCATTAAACCACAGAGCTGACTTTGAATGTTGTCAAATAATTGTCATAGGACAGGGTGAGATTACACAATCTTTTGCTTATTAGCATTTCATTTAGAACATTACCATATCAAATTGGCTTCTCTTCAGGGTATAAATATTTAAATTTTACAAATTCCTGTTATGTTCCTTGCCCCTATTTTGTTCTTCCCACAAGAATAAATAAATAAATAAACATGATCCTGAGTGTATGTTAATCTCACTTAAGGCAAGAAGGAGCCTGAAGATGAATAGTTCGTGAAATGACAGATGTCCTAGGAAAGAAAACATCTCCAAAATAAGACCATTTTACTCCCATTTCTTTGAGTGACATGGACGTTTCCAACTAAATTTATATTCAGCATTTTATTTCATGTAAGCAAGCTAGTGATATTGTTTGCAAATACCTCCTTGTTAATGTGGAGTGAGGTTCCTTGAAAATGCAGCAGAACCTTTTTTTGGGTGTGCCCTGATGATCCTCATCTGCTCCCTACAGTGTCATTGACTTCTCTAGATTGTTATCAGGAAATTAGACACTCCATTGAAACAATCCTGGGAAAAGAATTCAAGAATCTGGTTTCTATTTTTGCTTCTGCTCCTAGAACATTGGACCAGCAGTGCTGTAAAGGACCTGTGTTTGTATGGATGGGACATTGCATAGACCAGCTTAGCAAGACTAATTGATGGTTCAAGTTCTCTGAAGTATAATTAGTGGCCAGAGGTTGGACTAGAAGGAAGAGAATAAGCAGTTTGTTTGTCCAGGTTTTGATTTGCCTGACGAGGTGTGTCCATTTTCTCATGGTTAACACCTGTATCAATAGCATGGAGAAGTGACTAAATATTAAAGATTTGAAGAAAACATTTCATAACCTATGAAGAATTTTACAAACTCTTGGATAGATGAGGCATTGTGGCATTCCACATCTAATGCTATGAGTTGTTTTCCTGTTTCCTTTTTGCATGCAGCCATATAATAAATAGAACTGAGCTGTGTGGTGACCCATGGGATAATTATAAATATAGTAATGGTTGTCTTTGGTTTATCTGACAGACAAAATATGGAGAAATGTGGTTATTGTACTGTAGTAAAATTGTTCTCTGCTTAGGGGCTGAATGAGACCTACAAACACCTTTGAGTATGGCTTTACCCGAAAGGTGTGATCATTCATCATTCTTTTTTTTTCTTTTCTTTTTTTTTTCTTTTCTTTTTTTTTTTTGAGATGAAGTCTCGCACTGTTGTCCAGGCTGGAGTGCAATGGCGTGATCTCAGCTCGCTGCATCCTCTGCCTCCCAGGTTCACGTGATTCTCCTGCTTCAGCCTCCCGAGTAGCTGGGATTACAGGTGCACACCCCCACACCTGGCTAATTTTTTGTGTTTTTAATCGAGACGAGGTTTTACCATGTTGGCCAGACTGGTCTCGAACTCCTGATCTTCTGATCCGCGTGCCTCGGCCTCCCAAAGTGCTGGGATTACAGGCATGAGCCACTGCACCTGGCCAAGGTGTAATTATTCTTATTGTGAATCTACTGGAAAATCTACATCTGTTACAAATAAGACAAGGGGTCCACCCAAGGTGTGCTTAGAATTTGAATCTGTCTGCCTTTGTCTTGATTAAAAATATATCATGATATTCAGGATAGAAAATTTATACTTTAGGTGGAGGCCTTGTCTCTCTCCAAACTTTTCCACAATGACTTTGAAGTATTTCTCAAAATGCAGTTCTTATGTCAATCATCTATGATGACTAGTTCCCTGTAGCCTTCTGGATAAAAATCTAAAGTATTAATCATGGCACCTCAGGCCTCAGACTATCTCTTTAATGTCATCTCTTTTCTCTGGCCCTCTCATGCATTATTTTCTGGTTACATTGAACTGTCTGTTGTACCTTGGCTACTACATTTCTCCTCTCCTTGTATTTGGATTTGTGATTCCTACACCCTGTAAACCCTTTTTACAAATTAGCTTGAATAACTCTTATTCATTTTCTAGAATGCAATTACTCCTTCAAGGAAACTCCCTTAATTTCTCATCAATGTCCTAACTCCAACTGAGATTTTCGTTCCTCCTGGATATTCTTTGTTCATTTAACTATCACCCACTACACTATAAATTCCTTGTTCCTAGGAATGTTATCTTTTATTTATCAATCTATAGTGCTTAGCTGTGTCTGATATATAGTAAGCTTCAGTCAGTGTTTGTTAAATGAGTAAGTGGGATAAGTCAGGAGTGAGGGATCTAGGAAAGGTGTCTTTGAAGTTGGCCAGCCCTTTGGAACCAGAGTAGATATCTTAGTCATTGAATAACAGATCGTTTTTGTCTTTCACTATATTTGCTGCTTTTTCTTTACCTTGGTATTTAATAAAGTCTCTTTTAAGGTTCCAGCCTCCCTAAACTGTGCTAAGAGAAACATAGAAGAGATTTTGTTTGTGCTTTAGATAGAGCAAAGAAAGGGCACACCATCCTTCCTGAGGCCAGCAAGATGGTAGCAGCAGTATCTGAAATGTGAGAATCTCAAGAGGAAAGCAAGGACTTCCAAGGAGAGTGGAAGAACTACGGGGTCAATCATTTTTCCAGAAATAAAAAAAGCCTGGAGGTTTGAGGTTTTGCTTTAACAAGGAAAATCCCATTTTCTTCCAGTGCCTTTCCACTGTCTCCTTTTAGCCATATTCTCCTCACTTTGCCAGGCTGTCCAGGTCCTTTATGCTGTCCTCTGCTTTCTCAAGAACCCCCACAGAGTTGCTACGACCTTTTCTGGATTCCTACACCTGCTATGGTTGGGAGCGTTTCCCAGACAGCAGTCACCTAAACAGGACATTTACCCTTACAGGTTCTGAGTGTTTATGAGTGAATGGACCTTGCTAAATAGGAGTAGGTTTCACTCCAAAACTTGTGGCTTAATACAGCAATCATTTTGTTATCTCCCATGTTTCCATGGGTTTACTGTGTTCAGCTGGCTATTATTCTGCTGCTCTTGCTTGTGGTTTCTCATGTGGTTGCAGTCAGACGATGACTATTTCCTCATCTGCAGGCTGCTGTTACGACCTGGAGGCCTGTGTGAGATATTGGGAGCACTGAACCTCCCTCCTTCTCCATGTAGTCTCAGGACTTCTCTATAATGATGTTTTAATGATGTTTCTTTGTGATAGCTGGACCAAGGAAGAATACTTTTTTCTTTTTCTTTTTTTGTTTGTTTTTCTTTTTTTTCTGAGATAGCATCTTGCTCTGTTGCCCAGGCTGGAGTGCAATGACACAATCTCGGCTCACTGCAACCTCCACCTCCAGGGCTCAAGTGATTCTCCTGCCTCAGCCTCCTGAGTAGCTGGGATTACAGGCATGCACCACCATGCCTGGCTAATTTTTGTATTTTTAGTAGAGACGGGGTTTCACCATGTTGGCCAGTCTGGTCTTGAACTCCTGACCTCAGGTGATCCTCCCACCTTGGCCTCCCTAATTGTTGAGTTTACAGGCGTGAGCCATTGCACCCAGCAGGAGGAAGACTTCTTATGTGGCCACTCAGAGTTCCCAAAACCAAGCAAACGGAGGCAGAGGCTACCAGCCCTATTAAAATCTAGGTCCAGAGGGTCACTATGTCACTCCTAGTATGTACTATTGTTCATGGAAGTCACAGGGAAGACAGATTTATTGTGGGAGGGGACTACACAAAATTATGAATGCCCGAAGGCATGGTTCATTGGGGACATCTTTTAAAACTAGCTAACTTGTTATCATAGGACACTTACATTTTAATAAACAATCAATAGTTTTTTTTCTTAAATAATTTTAAGCACCAAGATTGTGTGTTCCTTCCTTTCTGAGAAACTTTCTTCCTTTTAGCTTTCTAATCAAGTTGTCTATCACTTTGACTCACCATTCTCTCCATCACTTCTACTTCCTTAGTACTTGTCTCCATCACTTTCCTTGGTTCTGGTTCCTTTGCTTTTCTCCCCCAAAACTGGCAAGACTCAACACCCAGGTCTTGTCACTCTCTCTTACTAAACTTCCATTGTGTCTTCCCCATAGAGTTAAACTCATTACAGTTCTTTTATGAGTTCTCCTTGACCTTCTTCACTGAGTCCACCTCCCACCACTCCTTCTGTGTGTCCTAAGCTCTAGTCATTTTGAACATTAACACTTTCTTGAGTAAGATGTGTTCCTTCATATCTTACATTGTTCCAGATACTATTTCTTCTGACAAGAAGGAAGAAACATGTTTCTAAACCCTTTAGTGTTCTCTAGTCCACTCTTGGAACAAGTTGGAAGAATATTCCTCTCCTTCAGCTTCCTCTGCATGATTGATTTCTCTTTCTTCTTCCTTTTCATAGCACTTTTGATATAGAATTTATTTTATTGCATTGTAAACACTTCAGAGTGTCTCTCTTTCCAGAGATGTCTTATTCTTCTCTGTGTCTTCTTGTTACAGTGTTTCACAGTGTCTAAAATATGGATATTACAATCATATTGAATTGGCTGGCCGAATTATTTTATTCTTTTTTTCCTTCCTCAACTACTACCTCTATGTTAGTGTACATATTTTTCTATGATCCTTTAGCTATGAAATAATATTTCATACTGCCTATTGGGATTTATACTTAGTCTCCTGTGGTCACCTGAAAAGTAGCATTTGTAGAGCTACATTTACTGTCTTTCCCTCCCAAATTTCATAATCTCTTTCAGTGAAACCACCATTACCCCAGTTAACAAAACTAACTTTTCTCCCTTCATTCATCCAAATCAGTCAGTCTTAGATTTTACGCATTTTTTTCTTTTGACATTACTCTCATATTTACTTTTGTGAATATATCCTTACTGCCATCCTTTTAGCCCAGACCTTCTTCTCATGCGTGAATGATCACCTTGCTGTTTGTCTTGTTTTCCTCTCTAATCCGTTCCTCTCTCATGGCTAGGCTGATATTTCTTCTTCTTTTTTTTTTGGACGGAGTCTCACTCTGTTGCCCAGGCTGGAGGGCAGTGGCGTGATCTTGGCTCACTGCAACCTTCGCCTCACAGATTCAAGTGATTCCCCTGCCTCAGCCTCCGGAGTAGCTGGAATTACAGGTACCTGCTACCATGCCCAACTAATTTTTTGTATTTTTAGTAGAGTCCGGGTTTGTCTCTAACTCCTGGCCTTAGGTGATTTGGCTGCCTTGGCCTCTAAAGTGCTGGGATTACAGGTTGTGAGCCACCCGGCATAGGCTGATTTTTCTAAAACAACTCTTTGACAGTGTTGCTCTGGTGCTCCTAGAAATGGTGTTGGCTGTCAAATTAAATCTGCTCTTCCGCTTGCTTCTCACTGCCTTCCACAATCAAACCCCACTCTGCCAATCTTTCTCTCTTTCCCCCTTTTAAGTAGCATCCACCCACATCACCTTTCCTCATTGATTCAGGCTTAAATGAACACTTGTGCAATCCCAGTTACAAGGTCTATCTGTCTAGAAGGTTCTCCTCTTGTCCCTTTCCCCTTCTCACATATCAATATCCTTCCCATCCTTCCAGGATATGTTCAAGTTTGAATCATCTATTATTTTTCTTTCAACTTCCTCCTGCCTTCTCTGCTCTCTTTCATCTCTGAGCTCTGAATGCAGAAATATTATGTCAGAACCGCGTGTTTACTGTGCTCTAACAACATATGTGCTTCTTGAGGTTAGAAATTATGGTTTATCTTCTGCAGTAATTCTCACAGTGTCATAATGCCCAGCACAATGCTGTGTAGTAGATAACCATGTAACATTGGTGGGTAAATTACATGAACTTGTAGTGGCGGCATTTTCTGGGTCATCATCTATAGGCCAGTGGGATGACATTTTCTCAAGATAATTTTAAAAAGCAAGGAAAAAGAAGGCTTCTCATTTATAATTTACAGATCAGATATCCCCTACCTTGTCCCTGGATGGTAGAACTGGATATTGTAAAATAATAGCAGTTAGTATTTGAATGGCATTTAACTGTTTATAAAGCACCTTCACTTATATTTGCTTATTCATAATTCTGTAAGTTCTTCCAAAATTACCATACACCTTGAGGCTGGTGGTGTGATGTGTGAAGATGAGAGAGAAGTGAGGGTGGAGGATTTGGATTTGCAAAAATATTTGATAGTGTATTGTTTTTTATTGGTCTCAAGGAGGTCTATTTCTAGGAGTATTGAGAAAGATATATATGTATATATCTTTACCCATTTACTAGAAAATGGGTTTACTTCTCTAATGTTTTAGCAATAAGGAGAATTCCAGATATACAGCAAATAAATCTGAATGTTAGCCCTCAGGAGTTGCTGATAGCAAAAGACTGAAGATCCTATATTTCTATATTCGGATCATACTACTGAGGGATTTCAAGCTTCTCTTTCTCAAGCCAGCTTTTATGGTTTAATAGTTTTTCTGTTATGAAAATAAAGCAGATGACACAAAATTTCAGAGAAGGACAGCAAAAGTAAGAGCCAAAGAAAAGAAGGAGTGGAAGTGAAAAACACATCAGTGAAAAAAATGGAGAGCTGACACTTTGGCACCGAAATGTTAATGCTTATTTTTAAGATTATATCGCCACCTAGTAAATCAGTTCAGAAATACATCCACGGAAAACGACAACTTGTCTGGTGCTGAGCTCTAATCCTCTGGTTAGCAATTCCTGGGAGCACCTTTTCTTCTAAACATCTGCACACACAAGTGTGCTACCTGCGCATGCTTTTAGAGTTCTCATTGCTCAAGCTCAGCCCACGTTCTCCTGTTCATTTAGAGCAATGTGACGGAAAAGTCAACAGCACACATTTTAGAAATGAAAACAAGCCAAGGATGTCTATCAAGGAACCTGTTACCTACTCTTGAAAAATGATTAGTTAAAACCATATATATTATCATTTGCCAGTTCCGAATAATTTAATTCTGGGCTTTTCATTAAAGAAAGTATTTTGCATTTTCTACTTTCATTTCTGTATAGAACAGAAGTGGTCTGTTCATGGTCTTTTTGGTTAGGAAGCATTGGAACTATGGAATTAAAAACACTAAACACTGCTTAAAAATTTTCTTGTCTTTAGTTTTTCTGTTATTGCAAACAATCTTTTATTTCTTCTGCAGTGTTTGTTCGCACTGAATGCTTTATGCTTGATCACCCACCCTGATTCTGTTTTTGTATAAAAAGCTTGTTAGCTTGATAAAACACTGCACAGGGTTTTAGTTTGTTATTTAATAGATGATTACCTGGGTGCCATCCTGACTATAGCCCTTGCTAGTGCCAATTTTTAAATCTGTGAGACAGGGATAACAACAGTGCATATATCACTGAGCATTTGGGAAAAATAAATTAAGCAGCAAGTGCTCAAAAGTGTTAATAATTATTATTAATAATAAAAATAGATTAATTAGAAATGGTAGAAATGAAGGATAGAGATTGATTTCATCTTGCTCAGTAGATTAAAATGGCACAGGGGATCAAAATGTTTTAACCAAACACATAGACAAAGAAGGCATATATTCTGAGACTAGAAAATCATTCATTCTTAAAAATTCAGGTGATTAAATTTTAAAAAATTATTCAATTGTAATCATATTTTTAAATGATTGAATTTGAATACTTAAAAACCTTGAAAATATACCTCCATTCTTTTTTCTATGCTATCTTTTTTTTTTAAAGAAATCTATCCTCACTTCAGCCTTCCAAATAATATCTCCATTTTATTTTGAGGACTGTTTAGAATATTTTGATTAAAGAAATTAGCCAAGAGTTTAGGGTATGAAGCTGGGGAGGGGAGATTTTTGTTATGAGAACCTTTTTCATGGGGGCTATCAGGCATAAAATAGCAATTTTGTTTAACCCAGACGTGGCAGATTCTGCTATTTATCCCAGAATAACGATTGTTTTTCTTTTTCCCTTAAGGTAATAGAACTTTTTGTTGGTACATAACTATATAGCCAAATATGCCCTAGCTTCTTAAGTGTGGCATCGACTGTGTGATTTGTGCTAACTTTGGTGCCATGCCTTTATGAAGAACATGCATTTTCTTCTCCCCTTGTCTTTTTCTACCTTTCTGCTGGCTGGAATGTGGATATGATGATGAGAATGGAACGGCCACTGGACCAAGAGAAGAAAGCTACGTTTTAAAGAGAAATAGAGCAACAAGATAAAAGAAGCCTGATTTCCCATCACTTCTGATGTGCCATAACAGCCCTGGAATGCCTATGCAGACCTTACATGAGAAATAAGCCAATGCCTATCTGACTTAAGCTTCAATTTTTTATTTTTAGTTTCTTTATTGCAGTAGCCTAAACTGTACTACAACTAATTCTAATAGTCTACAAAGAGTAACAAGCCCTAGAAATATGAATGTAAAATTATAGATTTTAAGTTTGGTGTCTGCACCCTGCAAGGCTCTGCTTCCCAACGAGTAGTCATTCATTTGATATTGGACTTTTATCAAAGAAAAGAGACTTTTCATGCATACCAGAAAAGGTCCTCTTAATAGGTGGTAGGAGGATTCTATTGTGTGTGGCTATCAAAGCAGTATCCTGTTTTCTTTAAAAAAAAAAAAAAAAAAAAAAAATGGAGAGGCTACGAAGAAATTAACTCAGGATAGAAGGTGGCTTGTCTGGTTATCTGGCATCCAAGCTTCTTGCAGAACAAAAAAACAAGTGCGGATGATAATGACAGGGAAAGAGGAGGGCCCTGGACCTGAGCACAGTGTGCTGCAGGAAGCATGGGAAAGTCCATAGGTGGTTGAACAGATCAAAGCAGCCCTTGGAGAGAAGATAAAAACATTAATTGGAATTTATTAAGATATTTGCTACCTACATTACAATGTCGTATTTTCTATATCCTCTAATAATAGCTAATGATTATTGAGCACTTTCTATGTGCCAGATACTATTCTAGGGTTTTACATCTGTAATAATGTAATCTTTACAGAAACTCTCTGAGGTGGTGCTAGTATTTTTATTTATGTTTTCCAGATAAATAAATTGGAGCGTCAAGGGGTGAAATTACTTAGTAAAAGTCATCCTTGTTAGTAAGTTTGGCATTTGAACTCAAGCATTTTGCCCTAACCAATATGCTCTACTATCTTTATATAATGTTTACTAAATTCTCCGTTGCTGGCCATTATCTTCAGACAAGCGGATTTGGGTTACACGGGAGCTTCAGAAAGAGGACATAACTGAAGACATCGTTATATTTAGTAAATCAATATACATTATCATACTAAAGGCTTCCTAGTAAATAAATCTGTTTAACTGTTTAATTCAGAATTTCCCAAATGTACTTGATCACAGAACTGATGTATTGAGCACCGACTATTGCCACTCCAAGAGGCTAGTGTTTCACTGAACATACTTCTCAAATTCTTGGGGAGAAAAATATATTGACCTGGGTGTCAGGGGGCCCACATCTGGGTTCTGATTTGGTACCTTTTTGTTTATATAGCTTTGGGCAAGTCACTGTAGATTTCTGGGATTTCACTTAGTTTTATTCTTTTCTTTTCTTTATTTTTATATTTTTGAGACAAGGTCTTACTTTGTTGCTCAAGCTGGAGTGCAGTAGTGCAATTATAGCTCGCTGCAGCCTCACTCTCCTGGGCCTAAGTAATCCTCTCAATTTAGCCTCCTGAGTAGCTAGGACTATGGGCATGGATCACCACACCTGGCTAATTTTTATTATTTTTTGTAGAGCTGAGATCTTGCTATGTTGCCCAGGCTGGTCTTCAACTCCTGGCCTCAAGTGATCCTCCTGTCTCAGCCTCCCAAAGTACTAGGATTAGAGGTGTGAGCCATGTCTAGCTAGATACTTGATCTAGTAAAACAGTGTCTAAGTTGATGCAGTGACCAGTGACATGTGAACTTTAAGAACCAGGCTTGTATTTGGAAAAAGTGAAAGCAGAGATACAGCTATAAAAAAATCCAGATAATTAAATCCAGTTCTAAGCAAAAAGAGAAGAAATAGAACCAGGGAAATTTTGTATTGAGAGATTTTCCTTAAGCATTTGAGTACTGGCATCAAAGAATATGTATGATAGATGATCCATAACTATTTGTTTGGGCTCTGACTTTAGCCTTCGTAGACATGGGGACATCACTGATTTCCATGCTACCTCAGATGCCTACCGGTATCTTTCTCCAATTTGTGACCCACAATATCCAACCAGTTATTTCCCATCCATCTTGTTCATGTAGTACCTTGACCAAATTGTAAAGGAATAACTCAAGCAGATTAGACAGTTGATCTTTAGCCAGGTGAATAAGACAGAAGAAGATATTTCAGGCAGAGAAAGTAGCACATGCAAAGACTCAAGTGTAAGAAAGTGTTAGATAGGTTCAGTAATCTTGGGTTAGTGCAGACTGGTGGAATGTGTATTCATGGGATTTTTGTAGGATGAAGAAGGGAGATAGAAGTGACTGGAAATGTAAGCTGGGTTTGGGTGGTGGAGTATGTTCCATGTGCTGTATTCCGGATGCCTCTTCCTGCATAGACTCAAGTTTTAGATCTATCTTAATAGGAGTTTGCAGAAATTAAGCATAAAAGAAAATCCCTTTATTCTGATGAGATTCTATGACTCTTTATGTGTCTTGGGAAAATTAGGATATAAGCTAGAGTACAAGTAACAACCCAATTCTGTTCTAATAGAATAATTCAATTATCATGGTACTGTCATTGGATGTATCATGAATTTGCAGGTGTTGTTTATTTACATAGAAATAACTTCCCATCTTTCTATAATGTGATAATTTCTACAATAACATCCTCATGATATTGGCTGCCTTATAAATAAGTCTACTCTACATGACGAGGTTCTTCTGGAACTTTTGAATCTAAATTCACCTCTGGACGAGACCAGAATAAAAGAGGAATTTATGCTTTAAATATAATTGTTGTAATTTCTGAAGACCACTGGTTAAGGCAAATCTAGTTAATGTGTAGGAAACCTTGATTTCTACGACATTCTCTACCTGGTCTCTGCCTATTTATTCAGCCTCATTTATCCCTATCCATTTCCTTCTTACCTCACGGTCTCACACACCTGCTCTCTGCCTACTTTGTGTCCTTCACTATTTCCCAAAAATTCCTGCCCATTTATGCTAAGCTTTGAATGCTGTTTTCTCTATCTGGTGAAAGTAAAGACTTAACTTTGGGTGCTGTAATATTTTGATACAATCTAAGTAATTCTTGACATCAATTGCTTACTGTCAAGAGGATCAGTTATTATTAATCTTGCAGTTTGGTGGGAGAAAAGAAATTGAAGAGGGATGAAAAAAGGGGATTTATTCCCCAACTTCTTTTATCAGAGATAGCCTCTGTATTCCAGATTTATAGCTAGTAATTTAGAGGGAAATATTCCTCAGTAAAATGCACCTGGAAGAAAAAAGAGTGGGGGTAAGAGGAGAGAGGGATGAAGGAAGGAAACAAGGAGGAAGAAACTATTCTGGGTACTCTGCTTTCTGAGCCAGTAAACATAATCTCATTTAATCCTTGTTACAATCCTGTAAGGTGAGAGTACTAATTCCATTTTACTTTTAAGGTAAGAATACTCAAAAAGTAGATAATATTTCCAAGGTTACGTAGCCAACTAGATAATGGAGTTAGAATTAAATCCAAGCATTTAAGACTCAAAAGTCTACCACTCTTACCAATGGTTCTACTTAGTGCCTTATTGCAGTAGTGTAAAAAATAAATGGGATCAAGATATTATTGGGATGATAATTGTAGTCTCCTGATTTACAGCCCATTGTTCTAGCCCCATCCCATGTGAACTATTGTCTTTTGGATAGGAAGGTTCATGTTTTATCTGTAACCATCAACACTGGCCATCTATGCTGGGTGTGACAGCTCACACCTGTAATCCCAGCACTTTGGGATGCCAAGTAGGTGGACTGCCTGAGCTCAGGAGTTTGAGATCTGCCTGGACAACATGGGGAAACCTTCTCTCTCTCTTTTTTTTTAAATGGGATTGGCTTCTTCTTTTTTTTTTTTATTATTATTATACTTTAAGTTCTAGGGTATATGTGCACAACATGCAGGTTTGTTACATATGTATACTTGTGCCATGTTGGTGTGCTGCACCCATCAACTCGTCAGCACCCAACAACTCGTCATTTACATCAGGTATAACTCCCAATGCAATCCCTCCCCTCTCCCCCGTCCCCATAATAGGCCCTGGTGTATGATGTTCCCCTTCCCGAGTCCAAGTGATCTCATTGTTCAGTTCCCACCTATGAGTGAGAACATGCGGTGTTTGGTTTTCTGTTCTTGCGATAGTTTGCTGAGAATGATGGTTTCCAGCTGCATCCATGTCCCTACAAAGGACACAAACTCATCCTTTTTTATGGCTGCATAGTATTCCATGGTGTATATGTGCCACATTTTCTTAATCCAGTCTGTCTCTGATGGACATTTGGGTTGATTCCAAGTCTTTGCTGTTGTGAATAGTGCCACAGTAAACATATGTGTGCATGTGTCTTTATAGCAGCATGATTTATAATCCTTTGGGTATATACCCAGTAATGGGATGGCTGGGTCATATGGTACATCTAGTTCTAGATCCTTGAGGAATCGCCATACTGTTTTCCACAATGGTTGAACTAGTTTACAATCCCACCAACAGTGTAAAAGTGTTCCTATTTCTCCACATCCTCTCCAGCACCTGTTGTTTCCTGACTTTTTAATGATTGCCATTCTAACTGGTGTGAGATGGTATCTCATTGTGGTTTTGATTTGCATTTCTCTGATGGCCAGTGGTGATGAGCATTTTTTCATGTGTCTGTCAGCTGTATGCATGTCCTCTTTTGAGAAATGTCTGTTCATATCCTTTGCCCACTTTTTGATAGGGTTGTTTGTTTTTTTCTTGTAAATTTGAGTTCTTTGTAGGTTCTGGATATTAGCCCTTTGTCAGATGAGTAGATTGCAAAAATTTTCTCCCATTCTGTAGGTTTCCTGTTCACTGTGATGGTAATTTTTTTTGCTGTGCAGAAGCTCTTTAGTTTAATGAGATCCCATTTGTCAATTTTGGCTTTTGTTGCCATTGCTTTTGGTGTTTTAGACATGAAGTCCTTGCCCATGCCTATGTCCTGAATGGTATTACCTAGGTTTTCTTCTAGGGTTTTTATGGTTTTAGGTCTAACATTTAAGTCTCTAATCCATCTTGAATTAATTTTCGTATAAAGAGTAAGCAAAGGATCCAGTTTCAGCTTTCTACTTATGGCTAGCCAATTTTCCCAGCACCATTTATTAAATAGGGAATCCTTTCCCATTTCTTGTTTTTCTCAGGTTTGTCAAAGATCAGATGGCTGTAGATGTGTGGGATTATTTGAGGGCTCTGTTCTGTTCCATTGGTCTATATCTCTGTTTTGGTACCAGTACCATGCTGTTTTGGTTACTGTAGCCTTGTAGTATAGTTTGAAGTCAGGTAGCGTGATGCCTCCAGCTTTGTTCTTTTGACTTAGGATTGTCTTGGCAATGCGGGCTCCTTTTTGGTTCCATATGAACTTTAAAGCAGTTTTTTCCAGTTCTGTGAAGAAAGTCATTGGTAGCTTGATGGGGATGGCATTGAATCTATAAATTACCTTGGGCAGTATGGCCATTTTCACGATATCGATTCTTCCCATCCATGAGCATGGTATGTTCTTCCATTTGTTTGTGTCCTCTTTTATTTCACTGAGCAGTGGAGGAAACCCTCTCTTTACCAAAAATAGAGAAAATTAGCTGGACGTGATGGCACATCTGTAATCCTAGCTACATAGGAGGCTGAGGTGGGAGGATCGCTTGAGCCTGGGAGGTGGAGGTTGCAGTAAGCCAAGACAGTACCATTGTACTCCATCCTGGGTGACAGAGGAAGACCACATCCCAAAACAAAACAAAACACAAAAACCAAAACAAACAAAAAAATCCAAAACAAAATACAGCCATCTACTTAGTTATTTGGCATATGGCATTCCTTGCATATACATATTTGAAAATGATTTAAAATCTTACATAATAATATTTGACTACTTGATACAGAGTATCCATCATAGGTAATTCTTGACCCTAAAATTATTGTCAGTTCAATGCCTTGCTGTTTGTAATACATTAAACTAAACTAAACTAAAAACTAAACACAGAATGGGCTAAACTAAACAGAATCGCTGTTAGGCTGGGAATTTAATAAGCCATATTCTAAAAGTCCCTGAAGCTCTGAATTATTTGGTTATAATATTTAGAATCACTGTGATACTGTGTTACAAATTAAGAGTAATGGGGAGAGATAAAGGGAAAGTAAGAGGCTTCTATGTTTAAGGTGGTTGTGAGAATAGTGATGTCTAAGAATAACCTTAGATGTCCTACAGCATCAGACAATGGTAGTACAAAAAGGAATCCTGTAATAACAAGAGTTTAAAGGGAAAAATAACTTCACTTTACCCCGTCTTGGTCTATATCAGATGTTTGATCTTTCCAGTTGACTGAAGTTCTTAATAGAATCCTTGAAAACAAAAAATGATGAAGTAAGAGTACGATAAATGATTTTAAAGCTACCAAAATTCAAGTGGGCAAGCGATATAAGGGTTAATTCCTTGCTGTTAAATTTTCTAATAAAATTGGCAACAGGCTGTTGAAAGTTTATTAGCTTGATGCTGGTTAATCATCCTTACTGTTTCTGTTTTGGACCACAGTAAAGGAACACAAACCAAATTAACCAGCACATGAGCCCTTTATAAGAACCTCTTTAAAATAATTTACTTAGCTTATTTACTCCCACTTTTTGAGTCGTCTGAACTATAGAATTCTCCAAATGAACCAGTACCCCAACTTGTTTGCCAGAATATAAAGATGAAAAGAAAAATGAGCTCTTACAATACCCTGTGGGACTAATTACCCTGATCTGACTACACTGGTTGTTAGATCTGAATTATAGTCATGAATAAGTTAGATCTTAATTAAAGTCATGTATGGGGTCCAAGAGGCAATGTCATACAGGCAAAAAAGCTGTTTTGTAATAAGTAGAAATTAGTATTATAGTGTTTTGTGAGACATTGGGCTTCTGGTTAGAAACCTATCTTCTGAGATGTAGAATAAATTTCAGGTTTAAAACATTAACTCATGTTCTTGCTATATATGTGGTCCTTTCTAAACTTTGAAACCATATCAATTTTGGGGGATTCCAGTAATGTGAATGAAATGATATTTTCAAAATTAGCTTATTGTTATTTTCTTTTACCTGCAAATGTATGGCAGCTTTTATTAATATTTTAAGCTTTCTTAATAGCTACCAGCATCTTGTGTGAGTAGGAAACAATGAAGCAAAAAAGATTTTTAATTGGATTGGATAATATAAGAGAATTTCCTGGTGGTAGAAGGTGTTGAATATTAAAAAATAGCTTTGGAGTAGATAACAAAATTTTCTTCTCTAGAGGTTTTAAAATTTAAAGAAGTTTCATTCAGAAAACAAGTGGATGAACTATATCTATGTTCCTTGACCTATTCTTTTTTACTGAAGAATAAGAATGTTCTAAATGTGTCACAAGCCACCTGAAGGAAGAGAGGTATTGAACATGTGTACACAAACCCACACATCAGTGGCAACTACGCTGTTAGGACTAATTGAAGAATCCTAAAGCCAGAAGGGAACCCAAGCTGAGTTTTGGTTTCAACATGAGTTAACAGCCTTAGAGAAATGGTGAGGAGGGGCTCTAGGCCGCTGTATAAGAGTAGCCAGATGCCAAGCCACACATGAGGGAATATTCCAGAAAAAAATTAATCCTCCTGAGAGTTTTCATTTATGTTAGGATTTCTAATAATTTCCTCAGTGGAGAGAAAGAGGTGTGCATCCTCACATTTGAATAGGACATATGAGTTTACAAAATCCTCTCACATTTACAGTGAGTTACTGAATGAACAGAAGCAATCATTGTCATTTCATAATTGGTGCAATGAAGACAAAGAAATTTAGTGATTTGCTCACAGCCAAACAGCTGGAAAAAGGTTGGGATAGACCTCAAAGGCAAGTCTTCTGACTCTAAGGTTGGTATTTTTCAGATACGGTGTATCCTTCCACTTCTTTAAAGTGTTCAGAGTCCTACTTTGCTGGGAAGTGAGATATGAAAGGAAGCTCAATGATTATCTGTTTTAAGCGGAATGCTTTTGAGACAGAGTCTCGCTTTGTTGCCCAGACTGGAGTGCAGTGCGTGATCCCGGCTCACTGCAACCCCCCAGAGTCAAGCAAATCTCCTTCCTCAGCCTCTGAAGTAGCTGGGATTACAGGCGCAGACCATCATACCCAGCTAATTTTTTTGTACTTTAGGTAGAGATGGGGTTTCACCATATTGCCCAGGCTGGTCTGGAACTTCTGACCTCAAGTGATCCGCCCACTTTGGCCTCCCAAAGTGCTAGGAGTACAGGTGTGAGCCATCGCACACTGTCTGGCTTAAGGCAAATTCTTCAAGTTTCCAGAGTAGGATTATGGGCTATTGGTTTGCAGAACTATGGCCTCGATTTTGACTGTCAGATCTGCAAAGTGTGGCATGTAACCCCATACTGATAAGTAGTTTGAATGCACTTGAATAGAATGAGTCACAGGCTCTTAAATTCTCTTTCATAACATTGGCTCGTAGATTCTTATATTGTTAGGGTAAGAATGGAGCTTTATATTATTTAATACAGTTATTTGATTTACATGTGAGGAAATTGTGTTCTAAAGGTGTTGAGCCTGTGCTTAGTAGATATATATTACAAATGGTGAAATCTCCAGGAAAATGTTTCTAATGTAAAGAAAATTCCAAAATAGAATAGGAGCCACAAAAGACCCTGACCAATTTTCTTTACTGAGAGTTAGAAGAAAGTTTCTTTGCTAACCAACTTTTTACATTAAGTTTATATAAAAGGATGTTAGCATTACCGTGGCACATTCATGAAGAGTTGTTATACAATGTGTTAAGAGGTGATGGGGACAGACGATTTGGTATCTAAGAATATTTAATGCACAAAAATACCACAATCGTGTGGTTAACAGATTTTTTGTTTCATAGCATTTTCTTCAGAATTTTGTAGTCTTAAAGAGTATAGTAATTTGGAGATGAGTTCTGCATTCACATATGAGTCATTTGGATGTGTGCAAAAAGAAGAGCAGTGAATTTTTATTTGTTTGAGATGGAGTCTCACTCTGTCTCGCAGGCTAGAATGCAGTGGTGCAGTCTTGGCTCACTGCAACCTCCGCCTCCCAGGTTCAAGCGATTTTACTGCCTCAGCCTCCCAAGTAGCTGGGATAACAGGCGCACACTACCATGCACAGCAAGTTTTTGTATTTGTAGTAGAGACGGGGTTTCACTAGGTTGGACCAGGCTGGTCTCGAACTCCTGATCTCAGGTGATCCACCTGCCTCGGCCTCCCAAAGTGCTGGGATTACATGTGTGAGCTACTGTGCCTGGCCACAAAGCACTGAATTTTAAAAGGTATGTCATGGTTTCTGCTGTGCCTGTTTTGAATCATCCATATCTTTTGGCCTATAGTATATTTGTTTCTAATCCCAATCCATTCTGAAACAAAATTATCTACTGATAGTATGATATTCATTAATGCCCCAAATGACTTACATATGCAGTAAAATTACACCTTTTTCAGCAGTTAGAATATAAATCAAGAGCATAAAGTAAAAATCATATACAATCAACGTTGCCCTTGAAATGTCCCATCAAGTATACCACTACCTGAATAGTTTTTATACAGCTAATTTTCCTTGTTGTTTCTTGGAATGAGCATCAGATTAAACATCTGGCTTATT
The DNA here is from genome assembly GCF_037993035.2 of Macaca fascicularis. Classification (NCBI taxonomy): domain Eukaryota; kingdom Metazoa; phylum Chordata; class Mammalia; order Primates; family Cercopithecidae; genus Macaca; species Macaca fascicularis. The sequence continues at coordinate 180,482,926 of NC_088376.1, read as the reverse complement.
TTTAGGAGTCATATGATACAAACAAACAAACAAAGTATAGCAACTTTAAACACTGGAATTAGAATAAGCGTGGAGCACGTGCACAATGTGGACGTACAGAACTACCACTACTCGAGGGAAGAGTGAGTATTTCCTCTCATGTAATTATCGCTCTGGGCTATTGACCTACTGACTTAGATAGTGACAGGATTCACTGCTTTATTTAAATAGTTTTTTTCTTTTTCCCTCTTTTGTTTCAAAGTTCTTAGAAGTGAATCACCCAAGTTAAGTGTGTAAATATCACCAGTCTGCTGTGTGTGTTTGCTTTTCGGCCCCCGAAACAATTCTTTCTCGCAACAAGTGCTAAGTATAATTTAAGGATTCCTCCCGTCAACTATACACACTTATGCTAGAATTTGCAGCTTGACACTGAGCTATATCCATTGCTGAGATGCAGGCAGGTCTGGGCAGAAGCCCACTTGCAAAGCGGATAAAAGGGATCCTAGGACAGAAGTCTACGCAGAAAGAAGTTTTGCTAAGCTATACAATATTCCTTTTGTTTTGTACTCAAAACCCCAAAAACCATGAAAACAAAGATTTTTCCAATGTCTTCTGCAAACACATTTGGTGGGAAAGCTTTAGGTGAACTTACGTGAGCATGCATACCTCCTCAGACTCTCCATTTGACCCTCTGGAATATTCATAGGTTTCACCGCAGATTGTTGGAGTGTTTGATTATAGGAGCTAGCGTACAACCTGCTGGGGCCTTTATGCGATACATGGTTTTCAGACTGTGCTACCTTTTTAAAATTGAAACAATTCTGAATTCTAAAACACATCTGACATTCAGCAAAGGGATTACAGATATGAGGTATTTGGCCATGCACAGTTTGCACTGTTTTCTACTAACTTGATTTACTGTAGGCCCTAGGTTTGTAGTTTTGAACCTGCCTGTTGTCTTACATGACCTTTTGATTTATGCCAAAGTTTATAGTTATTGAAAGGGCTAAATGAGAGTGTTTATACTTCTGATTTCTCCTCTTTACATAAAATCCCTAAATAGAAAGATTTTTGATTAAATGAAAATTTTTGATTGCTGTCTTTGGCCCTCCTTGGTACGTTAAGTTTGAAAAAGCAGTAAAAGCAACTCCACTGTTTAGCAAAGGTTAATAATAATAGTAAGTGATTGGGGTATGTTTGGAGAACTAAGGGGCACTGGAGATGTGTATTTGCCATAGAGTGACATGAAGTTAACAGACTTTTTGTCACTGAGATAGCCGTCATGGCTATAACTCACTGAGAAGCAGAGAGAAACACCCTCTGCTGTCCAGTATTTCAAAGCCCTTTATTGCTTTATTTGTTTAGAGGTGCATCAGGTAAATGGAGTGCTTATAATTGTAGGTGTAGTACCAGCTATTAAAGCAAATATATTTACAGCCCCTGTAATTATGCTTCAGTAAAAGTTGTTCTGGATGGCTCAACAGGACTCCTCCTTGGGTAATATGTTTAGTTTTGTATCTTCTCCAATGATGCAGAACAACTTATAGTCAAACATTTTCTCCTGAGCCTTTATTTCTGGCATGACCTTCTTCTCTCTCTTCTTCTCTTCTTCTTCTCTCTCTCTCTCTCTCTCTCTCTCTCTCTCTATGATAGAGAGAGAGAGAGAGAGAGAGAGAGAGAGAGAGAGAACATATATAGAGTGACAGATAAATGTAATGTGCTCCAGGAACTTACTGATTTATTGACCAATAGTAGCTTTAAAAAAATCTATAATACAAAGGCTAATGAAAGAAGGAAGACATTGGAAGGATAATGTTAAATAAAGTATTTGTTTAGGCATGATGTTTGAATTCCTACCCTGATGCCTTTTAGTGTTGGATATTCTTGCACAGATTTTTCTACCTAAGAATTTATGTAGGAAAACATGGCGATAGATGCTGTTTAGCAGAAATATTGTATTACAGCTTTCTCTTTGGTGACAACCTGAGTCTTCTCTTAGAAGTGTTTTAACTCTTACTTAATGAGGTCACCTTTGGGCAAAGTGAGTTTCAAGCAAATTGAAAGGTTTCTAAATTCTCTCAGATCACCTGAATACCATTTAGTGTCCTGGTATGTTAATTTGCCAAATGAAACCCCAGGGAAGGAAAATAATTAAGCCCATAAATAAACAAAATAAGTAAATGCTTACTTATAAATGAGAATATCCTCTATTTGTGTAAGATCTTTGCTTGCTTTATGGAATAGGACATAAAATATTTGATGAAACTGAGTTTCCATTACAATTCTATAACTTTTTTCCCAAAATTCATTTCCATATTTTTCTCCACAACAGCTCCATAGGTTATAAGGTCATTAGGAGAAATATTTTATCTTTCTCTTGCAACTGCTTATAATGATTCATATGGTGCTTTGAATAAATGGTGGATATCTGCATTATTATTATTATTATTTTTTTTTTGAGACAGAGTCTCACTCTGTCACCGGGGCTGGAGTGCAGTGGCGCAATCTCGGCTCACTGCAAGCTCCGCCTCCCGGGTTCACGCCATTCTCCTGCCTCAGCCTCCTGAGTAGCTGGGACTACAGGCGCCCACAACCGCGCCCGGCTAATTTTTTGTATTTTTAGTAGAAACGGGGTTTCACCGTGGTCTCGATCTCCTGACCTTGTGATCCGCCCGCCTCGGCCTCCCAAAGTGCTGGGATTACAGGCGTGAGCCACCGCGCCCGGCATCTGCATTATTTTGGAACAGTAAACGCTTCATCTTATTCAACCCAGAGATTCTGGAGTCAAGTGAGAAACAGAAATATAACTAATATGCCTCATGGAATTGTTTGCCCATTTAAAGCAGTAGAAATTTGTGTTTTTCACCATTCCCAAACTCTTCTCAATAGAAAATTGTTTCTTCTTTTTATCATGTGGTACAATATGTCTACTAATTAGGTTACCACCAGTTTTTGACTTTAGGATTTTGCCTTATACTTCTCCAAATGTCAAAATATGGAAAGAGAGCCATTAAACTCCTTGGTCTAGCCATGTTTGAATCCCACTCTTGGGCTTCCTGGTTATATGACTCAACAAATTCCCTTTTACTTAAGCTGGTTTCAGCTATGGCATGTAACTTAAAGTATCCTGACTAATAAATTTTGCATATTTGGAAATGCAAAATGGCTCAATAGAAATAGATTTTTTTCCTAGAAATCTTGTCTGCTTTTTCAGAAGCTTACGTTAGGTAAAAGATGATACTTTGTATGTAGATTCATAGATTACTCAGTATAACTGAGAAATGTGAAGTGAAATGTTTTAGTGATATTCAGCAATTGCATAGCTAATAAAACAGCAATGGGAAATTTGCATATTCTCTTACACTGATAGAAGGATTCAATGTAAAGTACACTATAAGGAAGAACATCTATGTACAATGATGGCATATTTGCTCACTGAATCAAATATTACCAATAAGGACTTAGCAAAACATTGACTTTTATTCTCACTTATAAAATATATTTTATTTTTCTTGCCCATTTAATTTTATGTCCACACAAAATTCACCTTGATTCTTCCTTTTGCTTTCATCTGTTGCAAAGAAAAATCTTTCTACAGATGTTATGCCTACTTCAGATTTCAGAGTAAAATTAAAAAAAAAAATAAGCTCTCTGTTTTAGTTTCCAAAAGATGATTTTGATTTGCCTTCTGTTTCTAGATGTACCCTGCAAGGAAAAAGCCAGACTGCTACAGGTGGTTTGTTTTTTCTTCCAGATCTTGAACACAAACCATTCTCTTCTTTTCTTTCTCTCTCCTTCTCTCAACGCACAGTCATTCATTTCCTTCTTTGAAGTGGAAATGTGCTTACCCCCTTTCCAATTTTTATTATTTTGAGACACATTTTATGTTAGCGGGCATGCACAATTTTAAAATCAGACACAGATATTAATTTCTCATATCTGGCAAGTCAGGTAAAAATTTGTAAACCAAATGTTTATAAATTACAAAGTTACTTTTAGGAACCTCATTTTATCAATCACCATATTGCCATAACTATTTTGTATGTTCCCCCAAATAGCATTGCTTTTGATGAATGCAGTGTGATTCGGAGTGCTCCCAATACACAGTCATTTGACAGTTTTTGTTTTTTTAACACTGGCAAGCATGCAGCAGATTTTAAGATATATTAAAAGATGTTTGTCATATCCAGTATCTAATACATGTAATCAAACAAAGGCTTTTTTCAAGCCCATTCAGAAGATTCATTTTATAGGCACAAGATTATGGTAATTTATCATTCATGTTATTCTCTGGATGGTGTGGCTTTGGTTCAGGCAAAGATTTGCATGTCCCTGTCCCTGCTCAGTGTTCATCTGCTAGCTAGTGTCCTACCTAAGATTAAATTTATGCATTTGGTTTTGGTTCAAGGTTTCTTGTTCCCGCTGGCAAACACAGATGCTCCTTAGTTCCTCTCCACCTGAATGTGCATAGAATATAATTATGACAGGAGCTAACATTATCTAAAATGCATTTCCATTTATGCTTGTAGACCAAGGTCAGAACAATTAATCTGAAAGATGGTAGCACCACAGATTATGCCAAACAATATTTTCCCAAGGAATGTGATGCCATATATCACAAATAGGTGAAATATTCATGCAAATTCTCTGCTGGCCTCTCTGTCAACACAGGTTTACTGTCACTAAATATGAAGTTTACAAAATAGACTGCAGGGAATGCAGATGTTTCTAGTGGTGAGTATTTCGTGCATATGTTGTAATAATATTGTGAGGGTTAATTTTATGTGTCAACTTGACTGGGCCATGGAGTGCCTGGATGTGGGGAAGTCTCATGTCTGTTGTAAACATCCTGAATAGCAGGTATGCTGATGTTAAATAATATGTTTAGTGTTCCCCGCCCCCCTGCACTGTTGCCCAGGCAACTTGTGATATTCAGACAGCACTGCTGGACCATTAAGCTTCTCTAGGTGAAGTCTGGCCCTGTGGGTTGGTGAATCCATAAAGGCTCAGGACACTAGGGTCCTGACAGTACATCACTTTCAAAGGAAATCTTGTGACTCTGATGTTAGAAAGGTAACTTGTTTTTTTGAAGAAAACAAAAATGATGTACAACTTATTTATTTTAAAACGTTAAACTAACATTTTTGCAACAAATCAATAATTAAAGAAAGAGCTCTATTAAAACTACTTTCCTTTAGCTTCAAGCTTTCTGAGAACCAGGTAGAACCAATAAAAAAATCATGGCAAATACTCGGGAAATGTTGATGAGCTAGTACGTTTCAAGCATAATATTGCTAAAACGTCATTCCTGTTGTCAAAAGATGAAATTACAATAAATTTAGTTATAGATTTAATTGGCTTTTATTTGTGATTCAGGACTCAGAGAAGCCTCCATTCTGCAAAATACAATGAGGAATCCCAATGGACAATGGCAGAATGGTGGGTTTTGTAAGGAAGGAACAAGAAAACAGAACAATAGAAAAAAAGCTGATTGGTTAACCTCAGGTTACTTAGTTTACTTTTTTTTTTTTTTTGTAAGGGTTAAAACAGAGGCAGCTTGCTTACCACACATTTCAAGTAGACTGAAATGTTCTGTTTTCAGAAAAAATTGGTCTGTTGGGGGATCTATGTGCTTCCTTAGATTTATTTTCTGGCATGTAGCATGAGTGACTTCATTTTAGTTTGACCTAGTTTACTGGGGCCGAGTGTACAAAGGCCAGACTAAAACAATGGTCTTCCGTAATTTTGTTGAACACTGCTGTTTGGAGCTGGAGCTGGCTTGGGAATCTCTTCCAACCCCCAATTATCTCTCTCTCACCAGGAAAAACACCCATTGCTTGTGTTACTGCGGGAGGTAATGCAAATATGGGAGGTATACTCATTTGCATTAGAGTCTTCCGTAACCCCCTGTTGGCTATAACTTAGGGTTAAAACCAACTGACAATTAAGCTATCAGGGTAATAATCATTTGGCGGAATTGAAATCTAACACTGTAAACTGTCTTTGTCTTTGACAAAGTCACATAAACAATCAGTGGTAGAAAAGGCCAGTCTTGTTAGTCCATGGGCCTTTCATTATTGCTGTTCTCTATAACTCCTAGTGTCACTTATTACTTCATTCTTTGGGGCACAGGAGTCAGGGCTGTAGACAGCAAACTCTGGTGACCTGGTGACTCTACTTTGACAGCAAGCAACAACTGTGTTCTTTGAACTAATCAGCTCAATATAAATTTTCCTGTTGTGTAGACATGATCTAAAAGACATAAATATTTTGGAATTTGAAGATATTTGTATCAGCGTAAAACCATGGTTTAGAAGTTAATTTTAAAAGCGATGGCCTATGTAGGCTGGATTCTGAGATTCGAGTTTTATTTTCAGGTGAAGTCTTTGTTTAAAAAGCAGGTGTATCATCAGGAAAAAAAAATGCTTATATCAAAGAGCAGAGGAATTTGATCCTGTGAGTGATCATTGCTCTGGGACCATTTTATGCAAATCAATCTGTAAACATTTAGCAGTTAGACAGCTGATGGGAGGGGGAAGATTGAAGAAAATTAGTCAGGTGGAGAGCAAGAAAATTACTCCATCTGATTAGAAAAAGATAATAATGGTGTTTTCACTCAGACCAGCAGCATCATGGTATTTCTTCATTTCATTTATCTTTCATTTCTGCTTGCTTTGAGACGAGGATGGGGAGTCTGAGGACTGTGGGACGGCTACACAATGTGGTAAAGATGATCAGAAAGAGTAAGGCAATGGAATACATTTCAGATTAAGACATGGCTATTCAGGTCTCTCATTAAAGAGATGATCAAAAGCTGGAAATATAATTGTATGACTTTTTGCCCAAAGCCCATTGGAGTTTTCATAGCTACCAACAAATTGTGGTTGAAAGAGCTATTCCACCAACGTCTTAGGGAAACCAAGAGCTACTTCCTGACGTATTTAAGAAAATTTTCTTTTAAATTTTAGGTCATAAATATGTACCTTAAAAAAAGTATAGTGTTAAAGACTAGTAATTAGCTATATTTAGTATTTTTCTTATTTATGTAATTAGAGTTTAAGTTTACTTGAGTTGAAACTGAAACAATAACTATATTTTACTTAATTGTACCTGAGTTTGGAACATGAAACCATAATTAAACAAACTGTGGCTAAAGTGTACATTTATTCTAACAAATCAAAAATTAAAAAATAACGGTGAGTGTGATAGCACTGTTCTGTAGCTTCACATTGATGATGGCCACATATATCTGCACTTGTGATAAAATTGCATTAAACTGAACACATACACACACATACTTAAAACTTGTGAAATCAGAATAAAGTCAGTGAATTGTATCAGTGTCAATTTCCTGACTGACTGTGCTATAGATATACAAGATGTTCTGCTGGGAGAAATGGGACAAAGTGCTCACCAGTGAGCTCTCTGCATTATTTCTTACAATTGCATGAGAAGCCACAATTATCTCAAAATTAAAAGTTACAATACATGGTGAATATCATGAAATACATGACTCTTTATATTTTTACTTTCTTACAAATTGATATTTAAGCATTGTAAAAGCTAATACTTTTGAAACTACTCTGATAAATTATGAAAGAATTCAGAATCAGCTTTTTTTTTTACAAAGCAGAAAGTGATAGGCTTTTACTTACATGCCGTCTATCCATGGTCCTTATTTTAGTCCATCTTCTACTGGTATAACAAAATATCATAGACGAGGTAATTAAGAAAGAATAGAAGTTTATTTGGCTTATTGATCTGGAGGCTGGGAAGTCTAAGATCAATGGGCTGCATCTGGTGAGGGCCTTCTTGCTGTATCATACTGTGATGAAAGGCATCACATGGTGCAAGTGGGAAACAGAAGGAGGAAATCAGGCTGAACTTATGCTCTTATCAGGAGCCCACTTCCACAATCACTAACTCATTCTTAAGATAATAGCATTAATCCCTTAATGAGGACAGGCTCTTCATGCTTAATCATGTCTTAAACATCCCACTTTTTAATACTGACACAACGGCAATTAAAGTTCAAAATGAGTTTTGGAGGGGACATCCATACTAGAACAGGTCTAAGAGAAAAATCTTGAATTACTATTTTGTTTATGCACTGTGGTCATAAAATGCCAGCATGTAACTAGTATAAATTATTTAAAATTAATTCAACAGGACAGAGAAGCAGGAGACAATGTGGTTTATACTAATATCTACTATGACAGTTACTAAAATAGTGTATCATTTTCAAGACTTTTGCTGAATGAGTGGATTATAGTTGCTCTTGCTTAGGGAAGTGGAGGGGTCACTATGTGAGATTATATTAATTTGATTCACTATTGTAACAATGTTACTGTACAGTATGTATATCTCATACAATCATGTTTTATTCATTAAGTATACACAATAAAATTTGTTTTAAAAAAATATATTGTACAATGATAGATACATACAATTTTGATTTGTCAATAAATAAATAAATAAATAAAATTTAAAAGAGACCTACTATGAACATATGAGGAAAACCACATCCTTTGATCACGCATGTAGAAAAGTCAGTTTGAGCAAAAACATTAAAAATTTTAGAGCATATTGAAATATATTTTCCCAAATAATTATCAAATATATAGATAAATTTTAAAAACCACAAACTAGAATGTATTTACTTATTTTTCTTTTACTGTGTCAAATGACTATTGACTATGTGGAATGTTAAAAATTAGTTAAAATAAACTAAGCAACTTGATTTCTTAATTCTTAAAGATCCTTACAAAATATGAATCTATTATTTTTGAACATGCATTCAACTATTTTGAATGGCTTCAGTTTAGTGCTGTGCCAGGTGACAAAGATATAATAGTAAAAATAAAAAATGGGGCTGACCTTAATGGAGTCTTCCACCCAGCTGAGAACTTTTTGAAACAATAATGCTATAATAAAATTTATTGCTAACTAGTAGTGACAGATCTGGTGCTAATTATTCTATATGTATGTTTTCCATTAACGCTCACCATAAACTTTCAAGAAAACCCTGGGAGGAAGGTTTATTTAATAAAGGAAGATTTCAAATGTGATAGAATGAGTTAGAACTCGGAAGAACCCAACATTATAATAAAGTCCATTGATAAATTATAAAGAGGAATATTAATTTAAACTTAAAGCAAAAAATTATTATTATTTGAACTGTAAAAGAGAAGCATTGCATAGGCTCAATATACTGACCTATACAGCAAGGAAATATAATGCTAGTGTACTGCTTTATGTTTCAGGGAAAAAAACATTATAGTCATATTAATGAAAACAGTTTACTGGTACTCACCTTTTAAGTAGACTAACATAAATTATTTTTTTAAAATGAAAAAGATTATGGGCTGGGCGCATTGGCTCACACCTGTAATCCCAGCACTTTGCAGGGCAGAGGCAGGCAGATCACGAGGTAAGGAGATCCAGACCATCCTGGCCAACATGGTGAAACTCCGTCTTTAATTAAAAAAAAAAAAAAAAAAAAAAAATTAGCTGGGTGTAGTGTTGCACACCTGTAAGTAATCCCACCTACTCAGGATGCTGAAGCAGGAGAATCACTTGAACCCAGGAGATGGAGATTGTAGTGAGCTGAGATCGCACCACTGCACTCCAGCCTGGTGACAGAGCGAGACTCCATCTAAAAATATATATATATATATATATATATGATTATGGGAGAAAATATAAAGAACAGCACAGAGTTACAGTTGCTAGAGGCTGAGAGGTAACAGGAAGTTAGGAAAGATGCAGAGAAGGAATATCAAGATAGACCTCTGATGGTTGATGGAACAAGGAATGGAATTTAAGGATATTTGAGATTGAAGAGATCATTTCCACCAAAGAAGAGCGTATACTTTATGTAAGGATGGATTCTAAAATAAAATAAGACTTTGAAGCAGATAGTTCATATTGGATATATTGAGCAAAATCAGATTTCTGGTCCAAAAATGAAGATTTGGATATTTGTAAATATATAGAGTAAAGTAAGTAGCTTCATGACTATCAAACCTTAGATGTATACCAAGATTGTGATTTTTACCCATGTAATTCTCCACATTTTCCGGCAATGAATCTTGCCTAAGTCTTCCAGTCTGCATGCAGCCAAACTTTATTCCTGATTTTTGTTCTTAGAAGTCATGATACTGATTGCCAGTCAACACCCAGCCCTTCTCAATCCTGTCCATCATCTTGACCTAGTGCCATAGAAATCGAATCCTTGAAAACGTCAATCTTGATTCCTGTTAAGAACACGTGCTTCTTTCACTGTGCATGGTGTACATGGTCCTCACTAAGAGATTACAGTTTGTAAGCATTTTACTTGCTGAAAACCACCAGCACAACCAAGTACTGTGGTAGCAATGCAATACCTGGAAAGAAAATGATTCCCAATTTAGACCTAGTGAAGTATTGAGAAATTCTTAAAAATAATTGTTGATCTGAGGTAATTTGTTTTACAGGAGTAGACTTGCAACATAAAGCACATTATTTCTGCATCTGTTACAGACATCATGTTTGTTTAAAAGCATTTAGGCAGTAACAGTTTTGCTAAATAAGGCAGGTATGTAAGACGCAAAACTTCAGAGATGGCAATGGTAATGATTTTGTTTTAAAAGTTGTCTCAGAGAGGGAGTCACACCTCCAGTTTGCTTTCCTGTGAGGTTTAAAGGAAAGAGCATGGGCTTAGATATTAGCAGCACAACTGGAACAGGCACCCAGGGAATTACCTCAGGCTGTTTCAGTTTACTCGACTGTAGAATGAAGATCTACTATCATCATTCACTGAATGGCCAACAATATGTTTGAACACCGAGCGGTAACAGCTAGCATGTACTGGACACTTACTGTCTGGCAGCCTCTGTACTAAGTCATGAATCTCATTTGATTCTTCCAATTATTAGAATCCCCATTTTAAATAGGAGGACTTTGAGCATTGAAGGTCACAGAGGTCCTAGTTCATTGTAAGGCTAAGTAGTGGAAAAGAGATAGAAACATATGTATTTTCAGTTCCAAAGTCCTCATGCTTAAATGCTACCCAAGATGGCCACTTTATGTTAACTCAAAGATTCCCACAGTCCAGATGTGGTGACTCATGCCTGTAATCCCAGCACTTTGGGAGTCTGAGGCAGGAGGATTGCTTGAGCCCAGGAGTTTAAGACCAGCTTGGGCAACATAGAGAGACCTCGTCTCTACAAAATAAAATAAAATAAAATAAAATAAACTAGGCATGGGGTGCACACCTGTAGTTCCAGCTACTCAGGAGGAGGAGGTGGGAGGACTGTTTGAGCCTGGGAGGTCAAAGCTGTAGTGAGTTGTGATCATACTACTGCATTCTAGCACTCCAGCCTGGGCGATAAAGACCCTGGTTCCCACAGCTGAAATATTCTGTTTGTAGCTTTCAATTCCTGTTCCCTGAACCTTGCTGGTGGGGCTCACAGCTACCGTAAGACATTCCAGTCCACATATGTACCAAGTGCAATTTGTAGACTGGGTAACATTATACACATACAGAATCAATCAAGGAAATCATAAAATCATAAAAGAGATTGTGAACATGGTAAAAAATGTGGGGGAGAGTGTTTAGGATTTTAAGATATGAATCTTGGAAAAATTTAAGAACTAATAGACAGCTCACCAGAGGAATTAATAGAAGACAACTTGATGGAGATGAGTGCTTCTGATTCAGTGCCCCCTCATGAGGAAGATTTAGAAGTACCAGAAAACAAATTGACATTATACAGTCTGGCAGAAGGATTCCAATTATCTAAGACTGCTTTTGATGTCTTTTATTGAGACGGTGTCTCGCTCTGTTGCCCAGGCTGTAGTGCAGTGGTGCGATCTCAGCTCACTGCAAGCTGACATGGACTCTTCTATAATATAGGCACTGAAATTAAACAAACAGTGAAAGAAGGATTGGTACTGTGTGGAAACATTTCTAGATAAATGAAAAAGCAAAAGAGTTGGACAAAAATTATAACATACTTCAGTAAAGTTTTGGCATGCGTGCTTGCATCTCCTGCCTCTCCTTTCACCGCCTCTACCTCTTCCATCTCTGCCACCCCTGAGACAGTAAGAACAACCCCTCGTCTTCCCCCTTTGCTCAGCCTACTGAACATGAAGACGATGACGAGGGACATCTTTATGATCATCCACTTCCACTTAATGAATAGTAAGTACACTTTATCTTCCTTATGATTTTCTTCATAACATTTTCTCTAGCTTACTTTGTTGTAAAAATATAGTGGATAATATATATGTGAAATATGTGCTAATGGACTGTTTACAGTAGCCGATTTATTAGTAGGTAGGCTTTGGGGGAGTCAAAAGTTATATACAAATTTTTGACTGCACAGGGTTTAGCAGTCAAATCTCACATTGTTTAGGAGTCAACTGTATGTAGATGTCATGTTTTGTTTATTCATTTATCCATTGATGAACATTTAGGCTGTTCTATATCTTGGCTATTGTGAATAATGCTGCAATGAACAAGAAAGTGAGAAAATCTTGTCAAGAATCACATTTCATTTTCTTTGGATACATATTCAGAAGTGGGATTACTGGATCGTATGATAATTTAATTTTAATTTTTTGAGGAACCTCTATACTGTTTTCCATAATGGCTGCATCAATTTACATTACCATCAACAGTTTACAAGAGTTTTCTTTTCTCCACATCCTCATCATCACTTTATATCTTTTGTCTTTTTGATAATAGCCATTCTAAGGAGTGGCTGGGTATCACTTCAGGTGTGAAGTGATATCTCACTGTGGATTTGATTTATATTTCCCTGATTAATAATGTGGAGCACGTTTTCATATATCTTCTGGCTACTTTCATGTCCTCTTTGGAGAAATGTCTATTCATGTGGTCTGCTCATTCTTTAAATCAGTTATTTTTTTGTGTGTGTATGTTATGAGGTTGTACAAGTTCCTTACATATTTTCGATGTTATCCCCTTATCAAATGTATAGTTTGCAAATATTTTGTTCCATTCCATAGAACATTCTATGGAATGTTTCGTTTGCTGTGCAGAAGCATTTAAATGTGATGGAATACAGTTGTCTGTTTTTTGCTTTTGTTGCCTGTGCTTTTGGTGTCATATCCAAAATATTATTTCAAGACAAATGTTGAGAAGCTCTTTTCCTGTTTTCTTCTAGGATTTTAAAGTTTCATCTCCTATGATGAAGTCTTTAATCCATCTGAATTTGATTTCTGTATAAGATGTGAGATAAGAATGCAATTTCACTATTCTGCATGTGGATATCCAGTTTTCTGGACACCTGTTATTAAACAAACTGTCTTTTTCCCTTTGTGTGTTCTTGGCACCTGTGTCAACGATCAGATTTCTGGAAATGTGTAGATTTATTTCTGGGCTCTCTATTCTATTTCATTGGTTTATATGTCTGTTTTTGTGATAGTATCATACTGTCTTTATAACTGTAGTTTTATAATATATTTTGAAATCAGGAAATGTGATGCTTCCAGCTTTGTTATTCTTCGTTAAGATTGCTTTGGCTCTTTGGGTTCTTTGTGGTTCCACATGAATTTTAGGATTATGTTTTCTATTTCTGTAAAGAATGACATTGAGATTTTGATAGATATTGCATTAAAGCTGTAGATCGCTTTGGGTAGTATAAACATTTTAACAATATTAATTCTTCCAATCTATCAGCATAGAATGTCTCTTCATTGATCCATCTTCTTTAATTTCCTTTATTAATGTTTTATGATTTTCAGTGTACAAGCCTTCCACTTCTTTGATTCAAGTATTCCTAAGTATTTTACTCTTTTGTTACTATTGTTAACAGGATTGCTTTCTTAATTTACTTTTTGGACAGTTTATTGTTAGTGTATATCAATGAAGCATTTCTGTAGATTAATGTTGTATTCTACAATACCACTGAATTAATTTATTAGTTTCAATTTTTTTGTTGTTTCTTTTGAGTTTTTAAAGTTTTCTACAAATATGATTACATATTCTGCAAGCAGAGACAATTTTACTTCTTCGTTTCCAATTTGAATGACATTTATTTCTTTTCCTGCCTCATTGTTCTACCTAGAATTTCCAATGCTATTTTGAATAGAAATAGTGAGAGTGGGCACATTATCTTGTACTAGATCTCAGAGGAAAAACTTTTTCATCACTGATTATGATGTTAGCTGTGGGCTTCTCATAAATGGCCTTTATTAAGTGTTGCAGTGAGTTTGTTCTTTGTCTATTTCGTTGAGGTATTTTTTTTTTTTCATGAGCAATTGTGGAATTTTGTCAAATGCTTTTTCTGAATGTATTGGGATTATCATGTGATCCATTAATATAGTGACTCACATTGATTGATTATGTCAAAATATCTATGCATCCTAGGGATAAATTCCACTGGGTCATGGTGTATAATCCTTTAATGTGCTGCTGAATTTGGTTTGCTAGTATTTTATGATGGATTTTTACATCTATCTTCATTAGATGGATATTGGTCTGTAGTTTCCTTGTGGTACTTTTTTTTAGCTTTGGTATCAGGGTGTTGCTGGCCTCATAAAATGAGTTTGGAAGTATTTCCCCCACTTTTTTTTGAAGTATTAAGAAGCGTTAGTATTCTTTGAATGTTGGGTAGAATTCACCTATGAAACCATTTGGTCCTGGACTTCTCTGCATTGGTAGGTTTTTGATTACTGACTCAATCTTTTATTTGTTACTGGTTTGTTCAGGCTTTCTATTTCTTTCAGATTCAGTCTCAGTAGGTTGTACATTTGTAGGAATTTATGCCTTTCTTCTGAGTTATCCAATTTGTTGGCATATAATTTTTTATAATAATCCCTTGTGATCCTTTTTTTTCTGTGGCATCCATTGCAATATCTCTTCTTTTATTTATTTGAGATTCCTCTCTTTTTTTTCTCATTCTAGCTAAGCATTTGTTGATTCCGTTTACTTTTCTAAACACCAACTTGTAGTATTGTGGTTTTTCCCATTAATTTTCCATTCTCTTTTATTTATTTCTGCTTTATTCTTTATTATTTCCTTCCTTCCACTAACTTTGGGCTTTACTTTGTTCTTTTGCTAGTTCATTGAGATGTAAAGTTAGGGTGTTTATTTGAGAACTGTCTTTCTTAGTGTAAGCATTAATCACAATAAACTATCCTGTGTGTACGGCTTTTGCTCCACCCCATAAGTTGGGTGTGTTGTTTTTATTTTTGTTTGTCTTTAGATATATTTAAAATTCATCTTTGATTTTCTATTTGACCCAACGATTACTCAAGAGTATATTGGTTAGTTTCCATGTTTTTGTAAATGTTCTTATTCTCTTATTGTTAATGATTTCTAGTTTCATTCCATTCTGGTCAGAAAAGATACTTCGTATGCTTTCAATCTTAAATTTGCTATGACTTGTTTTTTAATCTAATGTGACCTAGCTTAGAGAATCCTTTGTGTTCACCTGAGGAATATGCACATTTTTCTGCTGTTGGTTTGAAAGTTTGGTGTATGTCTGCTGGGTCCATTTGGCTTATAGTGTTTTTCAAGTATTCTTTTTCATTATCGATTTTCTGTGTCGATATTTTCTTGAAAGTGGATACTGAAGTATCCTACTCATAGTATTGCAGTCAATTTCTTCCTACAGATCTGTAAATACTTGCTTTATATGTTTAGGTGTTCTGATGTTGGGTACATACATATTTAAGCTTGTTATATCTTTCTATTGAATTCACAGTTCTATCATTATATAATGACTTTCATTGTCTCTAAGAAGCAGTTTTTGACTTATAATCTATTTTGTCTGATATAAATATGTGTACCTGCTTTTTTTTGGTTACCATTTGCATGAATTATCTTTCCATCTCTTCACTTTTTGACTTCGTGTAGCTTTTTAAGTCTAAAGTGAATTTCTTATAGACAGCATATAGTTAGATCTTATTTTTTAAAAATTACACAGCCACTCTATGTCTCCTCATTGGAGAGTTTAATCTATTTACATTTAAAGTTATTATTAATAGGGAATAATTTACTGTTGTAATTTTGCTACCTTTTTTTCTGTCTGTCATGTAGTCCTTTGTTCCTGTTTTTCTTTCTTGCTGTCTTCCTTTGTAGTTTTGTGTGTGTGTGTGTGTGTGTGTGTGTGTGTGCTGATAGTCTCAGACTCATTTGTCTTTTCCTTTTGTATAATTTCTCTCTATACTTTTTCCATGGGGCTTTATAAAATATCTTATTGCTATAACAATTATTTTAAGCTGCTAACACCTTCACTTTCATAAAAAACTCTACATTGTTACCTCTTGTCTCTTCAACATCGTATGTTATTGATGTCACAATTTATATCTATTTGCATTACATATCTATTAACATAATTTTAGTTATAGTTTTGTTAATTTTTTAACTTATACGCTATAATTAATAGTGATTTACCTGCCACCTTTACAATAACACAGTATTCTATATTTGTACATAATATTTTTAGCAATGACTTTTATATATTTTTATGATATCATATTGCTGTTTAGTGTACTTTTATTTCAACTTGAAGAACTCCCTTTAGCATTTCTTGAAAGGCACATAGAGTAGTGATTAACTATCTCAGACTTTGTTTATCTAAGAAAATATTTTTCTTTCCTTCATTTTAGAAGGAATCTTGCCTGATATAGTATTCTTGTTTGTTTTGTTTGTTTATGTTCATCACTTTGAATATATCATCCCACTCTCTCTAGCCTGAAAAATTTCTGCTGAAAAATCTGCTAATAGTATTAGGAAGTTTCCCTCATATGTGGCAAGTTGCTTTTCTCTTGCTGCTTTCAAAATTCTCTCTTTATCTTTAACTTTTGTCAGTTTAATTATAATGCGTCTTGCTATGGGTCTCTTAGGATTTATTTATCTTATTTTGTGCCCTTTTGGCTTCCTGGATCTGGATGTCTGTTTACTTCTAACGATTTGGGGAATTTTCTACCATTATTCACTTGAATAAGCTTTCTGTCGTTTTTTTCTCTCTTTTCTCCTTTTAGAACTTGCATAATATATGTTTATTTGCTTGATTGTGTCCCATGACAATGTTTTTCATTCATTTTCTTGTTTCCTTTTTACTTCTCCAGATGCTTTCCAAAGAGCTGTATTCAAGTCATTTCTTCTCAAATGACTTACCTGCTTGATCTAGCCTGTTGTTGAACCCCTCTATTGAATTTTTATTTCAATTATTATATTCTTCATCTCTATGATTTCTTTTTAGTACTTTAAAATATTTTCTGTCTCTTTGTTGAAATTCTACCTTTTCTCACATATTACTCTCCTGAACTTGGGGGTAACTTTATGGCTTTTATTTTGAATTCTCTGTGAATTCTAAGCCACATATCTTCATTTTCATTGGAGTAAATTTTTTATTTATCATGTTCTTTTATTTAAAACATATTTCCCTCTTCAAAATTGTTTTAATTCTCTGTGTTGATGTGATGTGTGTGCATTAGAAGAAACAGCTATCTTTTCAAGTCTTCACAGACTGAACTCATATGAAATAAGACACTAACCAATAAGCATAACCAGAGATTTTGGATGCCTCGCAAATGTCCATGCTCATTCAAACCTCTGTCTCAAACCCAGGAGCCTGGAATGTGCCAAATTCCACCAGTGTCCCAAGACAGGAAGGCAGAAGCCAGTCCATCTAGTAGCAACTAAAAAAATTGGGGCATTAGATGACTGGTCCAATCCCTTCTCTCCTCAGAGAGAAGCTGGAAGCTGGAGTTTATCACCTACTTACTCCTCTTTGAGCTGGGGAGAAGAGCTATAGCAATGCTTGTACTCTTGTTCATTCTGTTCACTCTTTCAAACTGTGTTTGTTTGTTTTTTTTTTTCTCTCTGCAGCTCCCAGGGTCCTAGCAGATGCCAGATCCCTGTGGCTCTCAGGGATCGTCAAGTTATAAGCCAATCCCTTGGGTAGCAGGCAGAAAAGTTGGTCAGCTAGGTATGCAGTGAAACTCCCAGGGAGAAGCTGAAAGAAGCCAGATAATTGGGGCACTAGATGTGCAGTCCAACTCCTTCTAGAACTAATTTCCTCTTCTTATAAAGAGGGCAGTGATATTGAATTAGAGCCCTCTCTAACAATCTTATTTTAACTAAATTACCTCTTTAAACACCGTATCTCCAAATACAATCACATCGTGAGGTACTAGGGGTTAGGATTTCGACACATAAATTTGGCAGTAGGAAGGAGGGAGTCCAGCCTCTATCACTGCTCCCTTCTCTCACAGAGAATTGCATGTGCATGTATGGGGTTTCTCAAAACCTTCAAGTCTCTGATTTTCCCTGCTACTTCGTGGCTTTTCTTCTGTAGGCTTTTGTTGGCTCTACTTCCTCTTCTTGTCCTCTGCTTTTCTCTATCTACTCACACTTTTTATAGAACGTTTCATCCAATCTCCCCTTAGGGATTCTAGTGGCCATCTTAAATTCAACATGGCCAAAACAGAAATTTTGATAACTTTAATCCTCAAATAAACTCCTCCTGTCTCTTCTAATTACTACCATTGCTAAGAATCAAAACTTTGGAGTCATTTAAGCTTTTTATATCCTCACACCATGCATTCAATGTAGAAAAAAAATCCCATTGGCTCCACCATGAAATATAAATTCTGATTTCCAAATTACATTCTCACCACTTCAATGGCTATACCATCCTCGTTCAAGTCTACACTATCTCAAATTATAGCCATTTATTCCTAAGTAGTTTCCATGCTTTTAAAAAATTCTTTGATTCTCTACATTTCCCTAGATTGATCTTTTAAAATTATAATCCTGAATTGTGGTTATGTGATGTATACATGTGTAAGACATGTGGTCTGTACATTTAAGATTCTCTTGGTTTGCTTTATGTACATTTTTAATTCAATTCCAGTGGATGCAGAGAAAACAAACATGATTCAGTTAATTTCTTATCCCTTCTCAGATATCTTCAGTGGCTAAACATTATGTTCTCAGTTCTCTGCAAGTTTCATATTCTGGGTACCCTGGAGCCCCTTACTTCATTTGTCACTGTCTGTCACTTATTCCACACTTTTACACTGTTTGCACTGCTCTTCTTACTATTTTTTTGTCAAGTTATTGTTTATCTTAGGGTTTTATACCTGTGCCTCAAACACCTTTTTTAAAAACATCACTTCTGTCCTTTTCAAATATCACTCCATTGGAGAAGACCCTACCTGATTGCTCTAGAGCAAATAACATAGCTCCTCTTTCATTGTTCTTTGTCTTCTCTCACTCAATTTTTTTCCTTCACAGAAATGATATCTTCAGAATATTATATATTTAGGTATTTTGATATTTTGTCTGTTTTCTCCATTAGTGTATTCCCAAACCTACAATAAGACTTAGTACGTTGCTAGTACTCAGTAAGTATTCTGAATGACATAACAAAATATGCCTATAAAATCAAAACAACTTAAAAAATTATTTTGAAACCTAGGGCCCTGGTGGTGTAGGTACCCAAGGGAATCTCCTGGGCAATGGAACAGAACAGAGGCCTCTGAAATAAGACCACACACCTACAACCATCTGATCTTTGACAAACCTGACAAAAACAAGCTGGGGAAAGAATTCCCTACTTAATAAATGGTGTTGGGAAAACTGGCTAGCCATAGGCAAAAAACTGAAACTGGACCCCTTCCTTACACCTTATACAAAAATTAACTCAAGATGGATTAAAGACTTAAATGTTAGACCTAAAACCATAAAAACCCTAGAAGAAAACCTAGAAATACCATTCAGGACATAGACATGGACAAAGACTTCATGACTAAAACACCAAAAGCAATGGCAACAAAAGCCAAAATCAACAAATGGGATCTAATTAACCTAAAGAGCTTTTGCACAGCAAAAGAAACTATCATCAGAGTGAACAGGCAGCCTACAGAATGGGAGAAACTTTTTGCAATCTATCCATCTGGCTAATATCCAGAGTCTACAAGGAACTTAAACAAATTTCCTAAAAATAACAACCCCATCAAAAAGCAGGTGAAGGATATGAACAGACACTTCTCAAAAGAAGTCATTTAAGTGGACAACAAACATATGTAAAAAAGCTCATCATCACTGGTCATGAGAGAAATGCAAATCAAAACCACAATGAGATACCATCTCATGCCAGTTAGAATGGCGATCATTAAAATGTCAGAAAACAACAGGTGCTGGAGAGGATGTGGAGAACTAGGAACGCGTTTACACTGTTGGTGGGAGTGTAAATTAGTCCAACCATTGTGGAAGACAGTGTGGTGATTCCTAAAGGATCCAGAACTAGAAATATCATTTGATCCATCAATCTCATTACTGGGTGTATACCTAAAGGATTATAAATCATTCTACTATAAAGACATATGTACATGTATGTTTATTGCAGCACTGTTCACAATAGCAAAGACTTGGAACCAACCCAAATGCCCATCAGTGATAGTCTGGATAGAGAAAATGGCACATATACACCATGTAATACTATGTAGTCATAAAAAAAAGTGAATGCATGTCCTTTGCAGGGACGTGGATGAAGCTGGAAACCATCATTCTCAGCAAACTAACACAGGAACAGAAAAACAAACACCATGTTCTCACTCATAAGTGAGAGTTGAACAATGAGAACACATGGACACAGGGAGAGGAACATCACACACCAGGGCCTGTTGTGGGGTGGAAGACAAGGGGAGGGGTAGCATTAAGAGAAATACCTAATGTAGATGATGGGTTGGTGCAGCAACCCCCCATGGCACATGTATACCCATGTAACAAACCTGAACGTTCTTCAAATGTATCCCAGAACTTAAAGTACAGTAATAAAAAAAATCATTTTGACTACAACTTTGAGACTATTTTGAAGAAAATATTTTACATTTTACATATTTTACATGAAGCAGAGCTTCAGCTTAAATGGAATCTGTTGGAGGTAATTCCATGAAGCAAAAAACACAAAAAACAAAAAAACAGAAAAGGAGGAAAAATATCTATTTTTAATTCTATGCAAATTTAACAGTTAAACTTTACTAAAATTTGATCAAAAATTACTTTTGCTTTCATACACAATCAGAGAGACAAAGCTCATATGGCACATATATGCTTTTTCTCTAAACATTTGCAGTTAAATAAAGCCCTGCCATTTAAAAGATATTTTCAAATGGAAAGAATTATGCAAGAACAACTATCCCCACACTATGTAAACAAGATGTACCCCAAAACATGTAATGAGTTTTGGCCATTTTAATCTGCTTTTAGTATATTAGGGAAAGACTCTATTTCTAAAAAATAACATTCTGAAATATTTTGTAAAACAAAGCAATGATTTACAATACTAATATTCTGCCTCTAAGTTTCAGTACTTTAAAAATCTTGGAGAAATCTTAATTTATTAGACCCTTTTTATATTTAAAAATATAATCGTTCTAAGAATAATTATAATAACAATGAAATGATCACAGGGTAATTATAAAATGAAATAAAATAATTATGAGCAAACATTATAAAGTACAATAGTTTTTAAATACTAGCAATTATTCTTCAAGCAAAAACAAGAAGTATTTGAAGGCTCGTGGTTTGATGCACAGTGACAGAACAAGGGAAAATTTTATTTCATCTCTAAAATAAGAAAACCATGTTTGAAATAAAAGATACAGAAACTTTTTCAATTAAGCAGTGCCTGATAAATATAACTGGTTAATCTTGACAATAAAAGTCAATCTTATAATCACTTTTATTTTTTGGTAAGTTTTAATTTTGGTTCAATTGATTGTCTATAAACTTAGCATCATTTTCTCAAGTTTTCCTTCTCCTAAAATTGAGTATGAATTTACTCTTAAAAATGAATTGCTTACCTTTCCAATTTTTAAGAAATATCCTTCAAAGTGTTAATTAGGACTTATAGACACACTAAACAACAAGCTCCCAAGTAGAAATACCTTATTTTTCTGTGTGTCCTACCTTTCCTTGTCCTCACCAACCGATGACCACAAATAACGTTATGCTTCTTTATTCAGTCAAATAATAATGGCATAAGACCCAGGCTATGTACTTCCTTCCCAGGAATTACTTCCGCATAAAAGGTTTCCCACATGTTTCTGAGAGTTTTCTTCCAGACAGTTCTGCACTACGTGACTCCAACGCAAGAGCCTCAAATTTTTTTACCTGGCAGTTTTCTTACCACCAGTCGTCCACCCCTGTTGCCAAAGATACTTGTGAAGCAGGAGCTTTGCTGGGCAAAGCTGTTTGTGCTAATGCTTCTACTACTTCCACCATACCTATCTCAGGTGTGGTTGCTGTTCATGAACCTGTTCAAAGGTCAGTTTGTCTACTCTTAACTGCTGCACAGATGTTGGCTGCTTCTGGAAGCCAGGCCCTGCACTGCTCTGCTGTGACTACTAATGGCAACCTCACTCTATCCTGCTGCTGGCAAACAGCAGAAGCCTGCTGCCCCTACTCACTTCCATACTGGCCCTACGTTACTGGAGAATGCCATTCCACTCCAGGAATCACTGTAGGCCTTTCCAGACTTGGAGTTTATTCTCCCCTAGCTCCAGGCCCTAGAAGAAAGACCGTCCTCCATCTCAGTTCAGGTTTGTACCTGACAATCTACCCCAGGATTAACCACTACTTGGGATGATTGACAGTGGGAATACCCTTTCCCTTCAGGGAATAATTCTATCTTAACCCTCCAAGTTATAGACTTGACCTATGACCCTGACAAGACCATTAAAAATTAACCCAACATTGGCAAATTTCCTGAAACCCAACTATTCAGTCTTTCTTATGATCACTTTGCTACTTATGTTAAAACCAGACTGCTACTTGATAACTTGAAAGCTTTTAAAGTTGGAACTGAATGACCATCCAGGCTGAATACAGTTAATAAATCTTAACAATGAAGCTCATTTTGTTAAAGGCTACCAGTAACTATGTAAGTAACACTTTATAGTGTACTTAACATTCTTTATAATTTAACTAGAGGCAATAACTCAACATATCTGCTAGTTTCTAGCTTTTTACTGATCTTCAACATAGTAGTTATAATTTGATGACAATATCAGACATGCCTTCAGTGAGAATTATAATTTGATTTCTCTAAATAAAATATACATTATAAATATAAAATATATATTGGAACTACATGTTTAGAAATTTTGAGTCTTGCATACATGGGCATGTACCTAATGTATACCCATTGTCTTATGGGGGATGGTGCTCTCATCTGGAAGCAAATCTGTGTTCAAGTGCTCTTTGTTCTTATCACTCCACTATTAAATAATTGCCTAAGACTTGAGAAGTATCTAAATAAGAATATTACGTAATAAGATCTACTGGACTTAACTCTGTTCCCAGATGTTCAAACTGATATTGACTTTAACTCTCTTACTCAGAACATCTATTATATGTGACCATTCATGTACAAATGAGGCTAAATAATTATGCAGGGTATTAGCATATTGGTGCACAGTGATGTGAAGTGAATTCCAGATTAACCCTCTGAGCTTTTATACGAAAGTGGGAAGAAACCGATATCCATTTAAATACCACAAGAGATGCTCTTTTATTCTACTGAGAGGCATTTCTTCAAGTGAACTTTAGGATCATCATTTTCAGGCACAAATACAATGAAAGTTATAAATCTCCATACTTTACAATGTCGTTTTGTATCTAAGAGTCTATCCAGTTCAGAGTAAAAACAGAATTAAAATTTATATTTGGATTTAGGCAAAATGTCCTGATATATAGTTCCAGCTCTATGCATTTATTTGCAAAAGACTTTGAGTCTCTTCATAAATAACTTGTGCACACTTCAGGATCAGAATACATTTGAATATCTGCTGACCCTTGGAGAGGGTCCAAATAAATCTCAACTATAGAGAGTGCTATGAGATCTTTGAGAGGATGTGAAGGAAGAAATAGTCTCATCAGTCCATCTGGATTTGGTAACAGCCTGAATTGTAAGGGTCGGTGATTCTGAGGACAGTAACAGGCTGCATTTGAACTCACTTTTCCCAAGGCCTCTATGCAGTTCCTATGTACCCTGTTGAAGAGTACTGAATATTAAAAACCACGATTCCTAGTGGGGCAAAATTAGAATTTATTACCCAAAATAGGACATTTTTGAGAGGCAGCAAGGATTCTACAAAAAGCACCAAAGATTTACAGGTGGACTTTAATGGTAAAGAGTTCTGAAAGCCATAGGCAAGAGTGACTCAGAGGCAGAGACCCAAAGTCAAGTCATGAAGGCAAAGATTTCTGAGTTTCATTCATCGTCTGCTGTGTAGCAGAAGCAGCTTGCAGCTGTAAAGTAGTCTGTGCAGAGAGTGGTGGTCAGTCACACAGGCATGGAGCAGCAGCCTGAGGGAGTCCATGCAGTGACCCTGGGTGGGTATGGCCGTGATCCCCAATGACCGTAGGAACCATGGAAGGCTTAAAGCAGAGGAGAGCCACAGCATGGATGGCGATGTGAGTAAAAGGGATAAAAGACTGACCAAATGTCCTGGTTTGCTTGAGATGGTCCTGGCATAATTATTCATGGTACTTCTGTATTAGGTGCTGTTAGTGACTCACTCAGATTATTTTGCAGCCTGTTGTACCCATATCTCGATTGGTGTGTAGACTGCTGATGGCTTACAGCTGACATCACATCAGCCCTTTCTGCACAACACACACACACTTAAATGCAGAATTGCCTCAGCTTTCAGAAAGAAAGAGGCCCTTCAGGAGTGAGTCACAGTCAATGGTGCGGTTTAACCTAAAGAGCACTCCCTTGCTGAATCACGTCCACATGAATCCTCGTTTCAGATGGGCTCCACATCCAGGGCAGTTGTTCTAACGCAGCCTTTTCACTCTCAGTTGGGTCCTGATTTGGATGATAAATTTGCCCTAAGTGTCAAAGTCTAGCACAGGCAACATCAACAGAGGCAAACAGAGTGAAGGTGAGTCCTGGTTGGGAGAATCAGTGAGACTGCAAGACAGCAGCAGGCAGGTGGAAAGAAATGAAGAGAGATTGTGGGCAGACCATATATGACAGCCCTATGCTAGAGATTTCATAGCTACACTGTACAGAAGAGGGATGAGGTGCGGTGCTAGTGTGTGAGAACTGTTAATCCAACAGGCTTTGGTGCTAACTGTTCAAGTGAATTTGATTTGTGTAATCCTAGAAAATATTGTTTGTACTGATATTAATGTAACCTAGACATTGGCTGAAATTACCCTATCCTTGTTAGTAAGAAAATAAAAGCACAGTTTTACTGACTCCCTTTGGCAATATGAAGGCCACTGGTGAGATGACCTGAGCGCTGATGTGGTGGAGTCTTGTGGGGGAGTTACACTTGACTGGAAGACCAAGAGGGGAGGGAGTGGTGATATGAGACTGCTTTGAAGAGTTTGTTACAAAGAGAATCAGTAAACAGGACTGTAGATGGAAAGTGACCTAGTGTCTAAAGATGATATTTTTTTAAATATAGAAAATACTGAGGTATATTTCTATGCCAATAATAAAACTAGCTAATGCTTATATAGCTTAGCAATTACCAGAATGTGTTCCAAGTGTTTTTACAAGTACCAATTTATGTAATTCATAATTTTCATAAGAACCTCTTATTTTACAGATAAAATTGACTCACAAAAAGGGTTAGTAATGGACTCAATGCAGCTACTAAAGGGTGGGGCCAGGATTTCAAACCCAGTTATTTCCAAAGTGCATGCTCTTTAGAATACAGGACACTGGCTTACATAAACAGAGAAATGATCCTCTCCGGAGAGAGAAGTTGATTGGGACAAAAAGGAGAATACTGCAAGAGCCAAAGTACTACAGGTGTGAGAGAGGACTGGGATTAGTATGCAAGTGAGGAGATTCAAAATTTAGAAACCAGGACCATTCATTTGCTGGACTATAGATGAAGGGAAGTTGTTAGGCCTCTGTGGTGACTCTACTCTGATTTTGTTTTTATTTCCTCAATGTAGTAAGAGATAGGAGTGAAGTGAAGAGGGGCAGTATTGAATGTTTAAGAAGAGAGAAGAGGTGTGAAATAT
This sequence comes from Macaca fascicularis, assembly GCF_037993035.2. NCBI lineage: Eukaryota > Metazoa > Chordata > Mammalia > Primates > Cercopithecidae > Macaca > Macaca fascicularis. The sequence continues at coordinate 180,456,930 of NC_088376.1, read as the reverse complement.
ATGCAAAATAATTACCTCTGTGCTTCCATTTGCAAACATAGGCTTTGAAGAAGATATAAACCAAACTAAGTCCATTCTAAATTTAAGACCTTGACTCCTGATTATTGTAGATCTCAGGAGACTTCATCCACCTATCCTGCAGGTACTTTCTTAGTGATCCAGGAATTATCTTCTTCATGAGGCTTGAACTCCTTTACATGGCTGACTTTCATGAAAATGGAAGATCTCTTTTTTCTAAGAACCCTATTAAGGACAGATGGGAATTAAAACAAGGTTTTAAAGTGGCCAAGGGGTAAATCGAAGTGTTTCATGTGCCTCGTTAAAACAAAACACCACAATTGAAAAAGAATGAACCTTTAAAACCAATTGTCTGAGGCCTCACCCCAGGAGGTTTTATTTCCCTACAGATTAAGCATGTCTTTTCATTTCCTTAGAAAGAGATCTGCTTGTAAAAGTGTTTTATGTACAGTTTAAGTGCCATGCTTGTGCTGTTCCAGGAAAATGTGCATTGTTATGCAAGTGTACCCTGTACTTCCCTTCTTGCTCCCTGTCAAGGCATGTCTCTGTCACCTGGTTCATTTGTGCCGGACACATTCAAACATGAATTCAAAATAAGTTATAAATTTGCTTACAATTGGCAAATAATGCAGTCATTCCTTCTTCTTCTCATATTTTCAATTGTAGCTAACCACCCTTGATCTAGGCTCTTCTATGCATTAGTCTGAATACCAGGACATTCTTGATGCAATTTCTAGACTAGAAAAACACAACCATTTTGAGAAGAAAACAAAAGGTGCCAAAGATTTTACCTTACAGGTTTAAATGACCAACTGTATTTAACCAACGTCAAGTTTTCTCAAAGGTGTCCTAATATCCATTTGACTCTTTCACATCTAATGGGAATTTTCAATGAAACCAATTAATCAATGCATGCTTGCAAACCTGGTCATAAAAATAATATATCTTCACTCTCCTAACTTCTTTCTTTGTATCTACTACCAGAGTTACACCTCTTCCATGGTTGTCAGTGGCCATTATAACCTTAACTTCTCTCTGTCTTGTCTCGTGTTTATATCCTGTCAGTAGCATTCCCCTATCTCGTCTTTTGATCTTTCACCTAACATCTGTACTTTTCAGACCAGCTTTAAGTTTTTATATCTTTATCCTGACTTACGGGAACACAGAGATGATACTGGAACAATGCATTTAAAGACAATTTTATTGTTCAACTACTAAAAATGATGATGAAAGTTTATATCTCTTGTTGTGGAAAAATGCATACAAATATAATGTTAAAAGACAGAAACAGATTATTAAAGAGTACATAGAAATGTAATCTCACGCCTGCAATCCCAGCACTTTGGGAGGCCAGGGTGTGTAGATCACTTGAGCCTAGGAGTTCGAGACCAGCATGGGTAATGTGGCAAAACCCCGTATCTACAAAACATACAAAAAAAAAAATTAGCAGGCAGGGCATGGTGGCATGCACCTGTAGTCCCAACTACTCAGGAAGCTGAGGTGGGAGGATTGCTTGAGCCTGGGATATTGAGGCTGCAGTGAGCTGTGATTGCATCACTGCACTCCAACCTGGGAGGCAGAGCGAGCCCCTGTTTCAAAACAAAAAAGAAAAGAAAAGAAAGAAAAGAAGTATGATCCCCTTTTTTGTATCAAATTTTTTTTTTCTTGTATAGAAAGTAGTTCGGCACCGCGTATTCTCACTCATAAGTGGGAGTTGAATAATGAGAACCCATGGACACAGGGAGGGGAATATCACATACAAGGGTCTGTCGTGGGGTGGAGGGCAGGGGGAGGGAGATCATTAGGACAAATATCTAATGCATGCGGGGCTTAAAAGCTAGATGATAGGTGCAGGGAACCACCATGGCACATGTATACCTGTGTAACAAACCTGCACATTCTGCACATGTATCCCAGAACTTAAAGTAAAATAAAATAATTTTAAAAAGAACAAAAAAGTAGTTTGGAAGAATTGGTACCCTAATGTGAACTGGTTATCTTTGGTTGCATGGTGACAATACAAATCTCTTAATTTTATTCATCAACAAAGGTATTTTACTAGTTTAATATAAAGCATGGGCCAGGCGCGGTGGCTCACGCCTGTCATCCCAACACTTTGGGAGGCCGAGGTGGGCAGATCACTTGAGGTCAAGAGTTTCAGACCAGCCTGGCCAACATGGCGAAACCCCATGTCTACAAAAAATACAAAAATTAGCCAGGCGTGGTAGCACACACCTGTAATACCAGCTATGCAAGAGGCTGAGGCAGGAGAATCACTTGAACCTGGGAGGCAAAGGCTGCAGTGAGCCAAGATCATACCACTGCATTCCAGCCTGGGTGACAGAGTAAGATTCCACCTCAAAAAAACAAAAGCAAAAAAAAAAAAAAAAAAAAAGCATGGGGTAAAGAATAGCTTTTCTTTCCATGTGGCCTTTCATGTCTTAGAATTTTAAGTCACCCAGAAATTGGTGTGTGGGGTATTTTTCAGCTCTCATTATTCTATTTGATTTGGCATGATTTTATGCATAATCACCAGAGCTACTTAATTATATATTTAATCCTAATAAAATGCTAGCCAATATGGCAAGACCTGAAACTAACACGGAGAAGAGTGTAGAATCAATACCTTTTCAGAGTTTTGAGAAAAAAAGACCAGATAATTAAATATATGATTATAACGAATAGCTAATTGCCATAGTTAGGAGATATAGGAGGTTATTGGAATGTTTAAGAGGGGCATATAATCCAGTGTAAAGACATCAAGGAAAGTTCTCTCAATGAAGTCATGTCATGATAAAGAGAGAATAATTTGGGGGAGGAGAGGTTCTAATTACATGGGCCAGAACATCAAACCGGTAGGTAGTAATATGATTTTTTTTAATCTGCAATATAACATGCTGTGAACATCTAATTCTTCTTTAAACATTCTATTTCTTTCATTGACTTCTAGTATTCTATGTGATGGAAACATTAATTGCTTCCTGTCTTCTAGCAGCTATGAAGAAATTATAATAATTTTTGATAAAAAAACACTGAAAACTCATTTATGAAATCTCCTTTGGGAAGGGAATGATTAATCCTTGAATAAATAGCTTTATAAGTCAGAAGGAAAAAGGCAAATCTTATGAAGGAAGTTAATTTATAAATCCTAGACTCTGGTTTTTATTGGCTACTTACTAGATTTTTATAGAAAAGGAGAATATTTATAATTTCAGATTAAAATTTTTAAATGAAGAGGTGATGGAGAAAGCACAGCTAATTTCTGTATGCACTGAGATAGCATTTAATGGTTGAATTAAGATGTAGATTCAGTGGTAGATATGAAACTTTACTATTCTAGGGTCTGACCAGGAATTTAAGAAGACTGTGTTTTCATTTTGAGCCGAAGATACAAACAAAGGAAACCCTAGCTGATAAAGTGTAGTGTTGCCAGACCGGTGAATTGCATGCAATATGTATGATGATCCTTCTTGTAACATCAGATGTTTTTGTGGTTCGTATATAAAATACTTTTTGTGTCTTTTATAGTTTCAGGTATGGTAAAATAAAGCACACTTTAGGGGCTTTGCTTTGACTACGAATTACGTACAGATGATTTTAGTCATAAGGATATGCTAAATTAGCTAGACTCAGACCTTCATTTTGTCAGTTTGTTTTTATTATGGTAAAATTACATAACATTAAATTTACCAGCTTAACCATTTTGAATATACAATTCAGTGATATTAAGTGTATTCCTAATGTTGTACAGTCATCATTGCCATTGATCTCCAGAACTCTTTTTCATGTTGCAAAACTGAAACTGTATATCCATTACACAATAACCGGCCATTTCCTCTCCCCCACAGCCTCTTGACTTTTACATAGAGTATGTTCTAAATGATTTTTTTAAAATCTGAACTACAATTTGTTTATAGGAGCAAAACAATCCAGTGATGGTTGAATTTCCAAACTGCTCCACAAAATCCTATTTATATACTAGCTAATGAAACTTATTAAATTGATAAAAACATACAAATTCATGGACAAGATTAGAAGCCATAATAGACAGTAGGTTGAAACCTGGTGTAAATGAAAGATATCTATTTTAAAAAAACACTTTATTGGGTACAAGATGATCCTTAATAAATATGCAAATGGACAGTTTCTGCTTGGCATCCGCCATACCTTTTGTTGTGTTTATCTCTTACATCCTGGTGCTTTTCTTTCCAACTTCTAAACACTTACTTCCCTAATACTATCCTAAGCCTGCCTGCCATGCCCCACACAGGCCTGTATCATTCCCTGAAAGTCCCATACTTTAAAAGAACTTCCTTCTCTTTGCACATTTTGATTGGCGAGCTTCAAACATGAGGGTGAGATATTTCATATTAACATAGACTAGAAAGATACATGCAAACAGCATTTTGCAAGTTATTTTTCATATTCTTAGATCCCATGAGAATTCACAGATAGCATTACATTGCCAGGTAAAAGAAAAAGAAACAGATTCCATCACACCATGCAAAATACCAAATGAAGAGCATTAAGAAGTACTAGAGATGACATTCCATATAGCTTGAACTGTTTATCAGACCTTTTTCAGATGCCAACTTTGTGGCTTACAGAGAAGCTGCTCTGTTATTAAACTTAAAAAAAAAAAAGTTAAATTACATTTGCTAAGGTTGAATCATAGATACTGAATTTTATAAATTCCCTCTAGTAAGAATCTCAATTTACTTTCTTTCTCCATCTATTACTGTTTCCATGTTTTATACTTCTTGAGGAACTTAGACTTGATGCTGGAGATGGTGAAAATTTAAACTGCAAATTTTGGAGGAGTGAGAGTGGCTGCAAACTCCTAAGCCAGAAGTCATTTCTCTGGGCTTCCATAGGTGGTTTGTATGTAGAGAATCTGATGGCTCTTGTTTTTCTCGTTTCCTTCAGCTTCTCACATATACTGTCGGGAAAAAAAGGCAAATTGTTTTGTAGGCCAATAGTTCCCCAAATGATGCTTTACTTTCTATCTTTTGTGATACCCTATTTATCATTATTTAGTGCAAGAGTGTTCCAAGCTGCCTAGTATGTGGCCTTATGTAGCTCTGCTGAGACAGTTTCTAACCCATGAAATTTGGTGTGCTAGAAAACTGACAACTATTTACTTTTGTGATATGAACTCTTGCTTTTCAGTAAAGTTTGAATCATGAGAGTTTGCCCTGTGATCCCTGAGAGCACATACACTTCCTTGGAAAATGCAAGATAGAGAAGGACTCCCCTTAATATTTAAGATTGATTATTTGTATAATTCCCTTGGTGTTTTCTCACAGTATACTTGGTGATATTGATTGCGATAAACTCATAAGAAAAGACAATATTTTCTCAATCAATTATTCTATTCCATCCCATTCAATTTAGTTTAATTCAATTTGCCTGTGTTGAGTTCTTCTTCTGTAGCAGGAGAACCATTGCTTACCTCTAACCAGTACTTGAAGGTCATCTCTCATCTGAATGTTACCATTTCTTGCTGGCTAGGGCATTTCAGCAAAGGTCTTTGTGCTAGAAAGAAATCATGCAAGTGTTTTACAGCATACTTTGTCTGGTAATTAAAATAACCGAAAGTGTTCTGGTCACAAAGCTGTTTCACTTATTATAGTATACTATTTTAATAATAGTTCAGTTCTCAACGTTTCTTCCTACACCAACTACTGTGCTACAGTACACAATTCATTCTAGTACTTGAGAATAGTATCCATTAAGAGTTAGATGTTTGAAGGGCATATTTTTCAGTAACACTAACCCTTCTTATTCTTGTATTTTAATCATTGCTGCACTTGGTTTATAACTGTGACATCGTCACGTCAGTAATTCTTACAGGTATAATGCCAAGTAAAGTTACCCTTTTCAGCCAAAAACATTGCCATAGGGTAAAACTAAATTGGGGTTAAAGAAACAATATAAAAGTAAATCAGAACAGACATTTATAGGAAGGAAATAATATTTTTATTGAGTGGCCTCAAGCAGCAGTAATGTTCAGAAATGGGAAAATGCTGTCCTAAGGAAAATAGAAAAATAATGGAAGACTCAGTTTGAAGGACCAAATACTTGTAACTCATAAATTTTCTCAATATCATAAAAACATTTTTCCATTTATTTTTAGATGATATGTAATAATTGTACATATTTATGGGATACAGAGTGATATTTCAATATATGTACACAATGTGGCATGATCATATCAGTGTAATTAGCATATCTGTCACCTGGAACATTTATCATTTCTTTGTGTTTGTGAACACTCAAAATCCTCTTTTAACTTTTTGAATATATACACTAAATTATTGTTAACCATATTTATCCTACAGCGCTAAGAACACTAAAACTTATTCTTCCCTTTGTATCTATAATGAGCTGTAACTTTATATGTGATAACCAGCCACTCGCTGTCCTTCCCTCCCTTCTACCCTTCCTAGCACCCTCTAATAACCACAATTCTACTCTCTACTTCTATAAGCTCAATTTATAAAGAGATTTTTATTAACATAGGCTATTCTTTCTTTCTTTTTTTTTTTCTTTGAGAGGGATTCTCACTCTGTTGCCCAGGCTGGAGTGCAGTGGGGTGAACTTGGCTCGCTGCAGCCTCTGCCTCCCAGGTTCAAGCAATTCTCCTGCCTCAGCCTCCCAAGTAGCTGTGACCACAGGTGCCTGCCATCACGCCTGGGTAATTTTTGTATTTTTAGTAGAGACAGCGTTTCACCATGTTGGCCAGGCTGGTATTGAACTCCTGACCTCAGGTGATCTACCCGCCTCGGCCTCCCAAAGGGCTGAGATTACAGGTATAAGCCACTGCACCCAACTGATAGGCTATGATTTCTTTATAAACTAAGCCTGATCTATGCAAACAAAAGAAAATAGAGAACTCAATAATTATGTAATGAAACTGATCTGCATAAGCAGTTGCTCTAGATTAGATTAGGCTTCATTATTTTTACTCTCTATCTTTTAAAATTAGAATTATCTATAATTTACTTCAATTAATGATCAGTATAGATGAAGTTTTTCATCTTAGCTTATGACTGTATCTACCCAGGCCTATTAATAGAAGCTGATCTTTTCTGACCATTCAATTACGCTATCATAATAATAGTACCCATAATAGTTTTCTCTAGGGAAGATGGGTTGACTTGAGAACCAGAAACTGTTAAATAAAATATTATCTTGCTTTTATGCTCTATTTCAGTTATTAGAACTATTAGTTTCAGCATTATGTGACACAGTTAAAATGAACCATTTTGTGAATGGTCTGAAATATTTGGACACAGCCTACAAAATTCTTGGCCAAAAATGTTTTACATTTAAGCCTGAATTTGTCTCTATATATTGATTACAGTTACCTGAAAATTCACCAGTTATTAACTTTATAAGCTTTGGTTCATAAGCTGCAATGACTGGGAGGGTTTGTGAGCTCAGCTTATCACCAGAAATAACTCAATAACTATTCACAGGCAATCATGGACACAGTCAGTCACCAGAGGTCAGCTCACATGGCCAACCATTTATTTGCCAAAAGGTACCTAAAAGTTTCTTACCTTTTTTTTTGTACTCCCTCTTCTCTCTTTAGGGTACTACCTCTGTTTAGTCTTAGCCATTGTGCCCTAGGCCAAGTTCCATTTATTCTTTGATACCAAGCTTCTAAAACCCTGTTTGTTTCAAAATTTTTAAATTGTAGTTGTCTACAAGACAAACCCCTCTCTTCCAATAACTTTTTTTGTCTTTTAAAGTACAGCTTTATGCATCTTTATGCCAATATACCCATTCTTCACTAGGGATAGAAATGGGCAGGGGAAGTAAGTGAAGGGGCCACAGATTTTTTCACTTCCACGTGCAGACAAAAAAAAATCAGCACATCTCCCATGACTGGTGGAGAAATGACCTAAGAAGGCAACTTGCCATTTTTAAGTTCTTCTATTAAGTAATCAAGTCAGAAAAGAGAAAGCACTGTGCAATACTCTAAACCATAATATAAATTTAATTATAGTTTTCCTAAGTTACTCTGTACCTATAAAGTACATTTTAAAAGATTGTACTGTTAATAGACAACACTTCCCTATAATTTTGATGTATACTCATTATATCACAAACAAAACTGAATTTCTAGTTGTGCATGGTGGCTCACACCTATAATTATAGTGCTTTGGTAGGCTGAAGTGGGATGCTCACTTGAGGCCAAGAGTTTGAGATCAGCCTGGGCAACGTACCAGGACCCTGTCTCTACAAACAAACAAACAAACAAACAAACAAACTACACCATGGTCCGTGCCTGTAGTTCTAGCTACTTGGGAAGCTCATGTGGGAGAATCCCTTGAAGCTAGGACTTGGAAGCGACAGTGAGCTAGGATTGTGCCACTGCACTCCAGCCTGGGATACAGAGTTTGGTCCTATCTCTAATATATATATATTTTTATATACATATAATCTATTATATATAGTATATAATATATGATCTATTATATAATATATCTTATATATCTTATAAGATATATATAATATATGACATATTTCATATATAAGATATATAATATATAAGATATATTATTATATTAAATATATAATATTTAAATATATTAAATATATAATATATAAGATATATATCTTATATATGAAATATGTCATATATATTATAGATTATATGTATATACCCTGAATATTCTATATCCAACAATGACTTTTTATTGTTAGTAATGCTCTCCTCTTCTATACTCTGGATATGAAAGAAATACTCTTTTCACTTCTGCTTTTTCAATTTAAATGTGTATAGGAAAAAATATCCTCATATAAATGCCTCTCCAACAGAATTTTCTACTTGCAAATGGAATTTTTAAAATTTGCTAATGTGATATGTGGGTAGAACACTAGGTCTTGACAAATATGGTTCCTTTCCTACTGTTTTGAGACTACTTCAGTAAACTTTGCAGATGGAGGTCGCAAAGTAGTACTGAGAGAAATGATTTTGAAACATTCAGAAGAAGACTGAAAGGTTTGACGTTGAGTTTGGGAGGACAGATAATTAGTTGGACTGTAGGTTTCAGTCGCTCTTGAAATAATGATGAAAGATTGCATTATCTTCAAAAGCATTTCACTGACTTTCAAAGTGAAAATGTGCCTAAGGTAGGAGAAATAAACTGTATGCATCGCAAGTTTATCCAGTGGAAAAATTTGAGGTATGCTGCCAAAAGGCAACTCAATCTTGTTGTGGCAGTTCTAAGATCTTGGTTATTAGCAAATTGCTTACTGATTGAAAATCTGTATTTATTAGTAGAGAATCACTGGCTTTTGGAAAATATCCTTGAGGCATTTCATAAAGTGCAGAGGATCAATCTCTAATACCACATGGGAGGCATTAGGGGTTAGAAAGGGCCAAGGCATTAAAATTTTCAATATGCATTCCGAAAACTGGGAATAAGATATCTGGCAATTCATCTAAAATTTCTTTGAAAATATTATGTCTCTTGCTATATTCAGCATTTAAAAATTGTTTAAATATGGTGTGGAGAAAGAAAAGCATATGAAAGTATTGCTTCCAGATTCCTTGTGACTACACAGCTATTGTCAGTTAAAATAGTCAGGAAAACAGTTACTTTACCATTTTCTGAGTTTTTATACAGTGTGACATCATACTACGGATTTTATGTCTCTTCATTTTATCCTGGAAATAGTACTTTTATTCTGAAAGGTACTATTATTATGTCTCTATAACTGACTACAAAACTCAAGTAATTAACTTAAGTAAATTAAGTTAGTTAAATAATTAGAATAAGATCACAAAGCCAGGAAAGGATAGCCTGGTCCTTTTTAACCCTTAATGTCACCCATGAATCACAGCTCTCTGTGGTGGTGAACTACACACTAAAGTGAAAAAAAAAAAAGTGCACTATTTCTTCTAGAAATATTCTAGATAAAATTGCAAAACTGATACAGTTGTCTGTGTAGAAGAAAAAAATGAAAACAGGCTTCAGACATATATTAGGCCAACAAGAGTGCAGATCAAACATGTAGGATTTTTATTTTTGTGCATTTATATTGCTGGGCTAGAACATTCATTTGATCTGTATCTATTGAACATCTATTATGTGCCAGATATTCTGCTAAATCCTGGCAATATAAAGATTCCTAACCTCAATGAATTTGCTCTCTAAAAAAGGAAATAGAAATAAACACACAAACAAAAAATATAAATTGAGATAAGGACTGTGAAGAAAACAAATGTGTTTTTGATAGAGACTAACAGGTGGGAAGAACTAATTTAGATAATGTGATCAAAGAAATCCTCTTGTAAGAGCTTATTTACGTGGCCCTAAGCAATAAGAAGAAACCATTCACATGAAGAAAGCAAAGTCTGAAAAACTCTTGTAGAAGGGTGCTTGAGGTACTGGAAGAATCTAAAGACCACTCTGGCTGGAATGTGGTGAACAGACAAACTGACTTTAATATTGGTGAGTTGAGGATGTAATTAAGCTTTTCTACTTATACTAGAAGACAGATGTTAAGAGACAAGGCTTAATGCATTGTCAAAGAAGATGTAATTTCATAAGCCCACATTTCTACTAAAGAAGGTGTAATTTCATAAGCCCACATTTCTACATGGATGAAGATGATCTCTTCAGGCCAGGTATCAGAGCTTGGAAAGGAAGAAACTTATAGCTCCTTTCTCTCTACTCTTGAAAAGTGAAGCTTATTTATCTTTATTAGAGATAATTGCTTATCGATTGGTGGGTTCCTGCTATGGCTCCATCCAGGTCACAGCTTAGAGACCTGTCTAAGATATGAATAGATAATTTATAGTTGGAAAAAGGAGTTCCATTGGCCAGGAGACACATTAATTCTAGAATTCCTGACAGCTTGGAATTCTTTGATTTTTTTCCCCAACCCCAGAGTTTAGCTTTAAATTAGCTCTCTTATTTTGTCTCCAGTATACATGCTTAGAACATTTGTTTCTGGTTTTAAATATATGTATTCAACTAAATGTAAGCTCTATTACAAATATTTAATAAACCACTGAACCTTGTAATTTAAAAAAAAAAACTCACCAAAAATTAGCTTTCTTAGTTAACACTTCTAAAAATTGTCCCTGACTTGGGAATTTAAAATCCTAAGAGGTATTTGTATCATCCTTTCTTACTGCCACTGACCGGAGAACATTCACAACTCTTAAAGTCTTCCCAGGTTCTTTGGGGGAAGTTATACATGTTCTGTAAAAACAATGCACACCATAGGAGAGTTTACATAATATTTCTGAACTCAAATAAATACCATACTATGTATTTGGGTTAGGAGAAAGCTTTTATGTTTATTTATTTCTTGTTTTTCTTCAAAAGAAGACTAACGTTATCAATGTTGTGCTTTTTGGCAGACTGCACTGGTCCTAGGTAGAGATGGTTTGTGGGGATGAGAAGGAAGAATTAGCTACTAACTTTCCTCCATTCTTTAACAGAGCAGAAGTATGATATGTGGTTAGCTGGTACAAAAACTGAGGGTGCAAAGGGCCTGGGAAGTCATGGCCATTGGAAACAGAAACATCAAATCTGTGATATCCTGGAGCAGTGGTCAAGAGAACTAGTTTCTGGTCTTGACTGTGCCATTAACTTGCGGTGGTATATGAAAAAATCACTTAACCTTGACTTTAACCTTAGCGTTGGCCTCAGGTTCCTCATCAGATTCTCTTTAGAGAACCTGCATTACTTCATTCAATAAACATAGACTGAGTGCCTACAATGTGTTCAGTACTCTGAGAAGTTCTAGACAGCCAACACAAAACTAAAAGTGCTTTGGGCAATTACCTCTCAAAGCTCTAGTTTTTACATATGGAAAACAAGTTTTTAAAAATAACTCCCATTTTACAGGATTTTGAGAATAACCTATATGCCTGAGATAATCTGTAAACAGTGGATGACATGTAGAATGTGCTTAAGATTGGGTAGTTACTATTATTACTGTTATTGGTGGAGATTGTAGTCTGTGACCTCACAGAGCCTCTGATTGGACAATTGAAATATTATAAGTGCTGTGGGAGGGCAAAAGGGCTTTGGATCTGAAGGCAGCTCATTTAATTCCCAGTCTGGTAGTTGCCTGGAAGCAACTGGTGACTTTTTACTCTAAACTTGATGATCTCACATTTTTCTTTCTCTTAGGAGTCAACAACTCTATAGAGTTGGTGAAATTTAGTCTCCAAACTCATTGGCCATCTTACACTTTCTAAATTTTCCTGTTATAATAACCATTGATTGATGTCAAAAAATTTGTAGACTTCTCTTGCTGTTAGTTTTATTTTAGCATTTATTAATTGACTGTGAAAATACATAATGACAGACACTACTACATAGGCATATATTTGCAATCAATTAATGTGTTTAAACCCAAGTTTTATCTATGTACCTTGAAAAATAGTCTTGTATCAGTTGAGTTTCTCAGGGAAAATGAACCAGTATTTATGCCATGTATGGCTTACATGATTGTGGGGGCTGAAAGTCCAAAATGTGTAGAGCAGGTTGGCAGACTGAAAACTCTTGAGCAGGAGTTGATGTCACAGTTCTGAGGCAGAATTTTTTCTTCCTCAGTGAACTGCAGTTTTATTCTTAGGGCTTTTCATCTGATTTTTTGAAGGCCCACTCACACTATGGATGATTATCTGCTTTAGTTAGCTAAAGTCAACTGATTGGAGATGTTAACCATATCTACAAAATACCTTGTGACATCACCTAGATTTCCGTTTGATTAAATAAGTGTGTACTATAGCTTAGCTAAGTCAACACATAAAAGCAACCATCAAAACTACAAATTTCTAAAAAAATTCTTATTTTATTCATTCTACAAAAATCATTTGTCATACACATGAACCGAAAGAACTGTCTGCTCTTCCAAAAGGTATGGAGTATAGTTTAGATTTCATAGACTTAGATCCAAATGATGATATGTGGTTAGGAAATATTAAATCAATGATTCTTTAGGACTTACAACTCTTCTGTAATAGGGACACAAGAATATTAGTCAAGCGTTCAATTGCTGTTTCCAGGGAGAACTCTGATTTTGCTTATATGGAAGTTACCGTGTATGCCTGGCTCAGGGTGTGACACTGCTCAGCAGAACAAGAAGGCTTCTGAGAACTCTGCGCTTGTGATTTGCGATTCCTGGTTTGTTGCTGAGCATTCTCCTAAAAACTCAGCTAGCAAGATATGACTACTCTAACTGGCCAACAAAGACAGCATAGAGAGGGTTATGAATTATTAGTAAAGCATATTGATTTTTTGAAATGCTGGCTGAGATTTAAAAGGAAACAGAAAAGTCAAATCCTTGATTGGGAAAGTCTGGTCCTAATATAGGTAGAGGAACATCTTTATAAACATTTCTAGGAACGATATATATGATTATAAAAATAAGTTGTTTCATTCTGAAGGCAATTTCTCATCTCCTGTTTCTCTCTCCCTTTGAACTCCTTTGGACAAAGATTTTAGAAAACAGCGTGAATTTTGTAGGCTTTGGTCCAAACAAATTGAAAGCAGCTAAGACTTTCTGCTGAACAAAAATGTACTTAATATGAGAAGTTTCATATACTGTTTTACCATTGTTGAAGTTGCATGTTTTGTCACTATGTCACTACAAAGTCTGGGAGTAAGGAATCTTTTTTCCCCCCTAAATCTAGCCTAGCCTTAATACTGACTGAATGTTTTGTATTTCATGTTAGTCATTCAAAAAAGGCATCCAAACAAAAGGAAGAAAAATGATTATAGGGATTGAAAAATCATTGAGGAAAAGTGAAATTCTGATGAGAAAAGCTGCAAGGAGCAACTAGATTACTATCTTTGATAATTTTTAGGACATTTAGTTGTGGGATTTAGTTATACTTAATGTTCAGAAGTAAATGGTCAAGGGAAAATATTATTAAATCAATGGTAAGAAAGTGCTCTGATGGACATGGCAGGTACCTCTTGATCATATGGGTGATAAAACATTGAAATTGGCTGCTGAAGAAAACAATGTTAAACATTTAATGTGCTTGGTAACTATTTGTCTTAGTTGAAAGAAATTTCTCTCTCTAAAGATGGAAGGCTGGAACACATATGTTTTCAAGCTCTGCAACTCACTAGATTGTGAGTTGAACCTTTTATATACAAAAGTAGGTATTTATTGAATATCTAGGGGGCGGAGCAAGATGGCCGAATAGGAACAGCTCCAGTCTCCAACTCCCAGCGCGAGCGACACAGAAGACCGGTGATTTCTGCATTTTCAACTGAGGTACTGGGTTCATCTCACTGGGGAGTGCCGGACGATCAGTGCTGGTCAGCTGCTGCAGCCCGACCAGTGAGAGCTGAAGCAGGGTGAGGCATTGCCTCACCTGGGAAGCGCAAGGGGGAAGGGAATCCCTTTTCCTAGCCAGGGGAACTGAGACACAAAACACCTGGAAAATCGGGTAACTCCCACCCCAATACTGCGCTTTAAGCAAACAGGCACACCAGGAGATTATATCCCACACCTGGCTGGGAGGGTCCCACACCCACGGAGCCTCCCTCATTGCTAGCACAGCAGTCTGTGATCTACCCGCAAGGCAGCAGCGAGGCTGGGGGAGGGGCGCCCGCCATTGCTGAGGCTTAAGTAGGTAAACAAAGCTGCTGGGAAGCTCGAACTGGGTGGAGCTCACAGCAGCTCAAGGAAACCTGCCTGTCTCTGTAGACTCCACCTCTGGGGACAGGACACAGTAAACAATAACAAACTTGGCAGAAACCTCTGCAGATGCAAACGACTCTGTCTGACAGCTTTGAAGAGAGCAGTGGATCTCCCAACACGGAGGTTGAGATCTGAGAAGGGACAGACTCCCTGCTCAAGTGGGTCCCTGACCCCTGAGTAGCCTAACTGGGAGACATCCCCCACTAGGGGCAGTCTGACACCCCACAACTCACAGGGTGGAGTACACCCCTGAGAGGAAGCTTCCAAAGCAAGAATCAGACAGGTACACTCGCTGTTCAGAAATATTCTATCTTCTGCAGCCTCTGCTGCTGATACCCAGGCAAACAGGGTCTGGAGTGGACCTCAAGCAATCTCCAGCAGACCTACAGCTGAGGGTCCTGACTGTTAGAAGGAAAACTATCAAACAGGAAGGACACCTACACCAAAACCCCATCAGTACATCACCATCATCAAAGACCAGAGGCAGATAAAACCACAAAGATGGGGAAAAAGCAGGGCAGAAAAGCTGGAAATTCAAAAAATAAGAGTGCATCTCCCTCGGCAAAGGAGCACAGCTCATCGCCAGCAACGGATCAAAGCTGGACGGAGAATGACTTTGACGAGATGAGAGAAGAAGGCTTCAGTCCATCAAATTTCTCAGAGCTAAAGGAGGAATTACGTACCCAGCGCAAAGAAACTAAAAATCTTGAAAAAAAAGTGGAAGAATTGATGGCTAGAGTAATTAATGCAGAGAAGGTCATAAACGAAATGAAAGAGATGAAAACCATGACACGAGAAATACGTGACAAATGCACAAGCTTCAGTAACCGACTCGATCAACTGGAAGAAAGAGTATCAGCGATTGAGGATCAAATGAATGAAATGAAGATAGAAGAGAAACCAAAAGAAAAAAGAAGAAAAAGAAATGAACAAAGCCTGCAAGAAGTATGGGATTATGTAAAAAGACCAAATCTACGTCTGATTGGGGTGCCTGAAAGTGAGGGGGAAAATGGAACCAAGTTGGAAAACACTCTTCAGGATATCATCCAGGAGAACTTCCCCAACCTAGTAGGGCAGGCCAACATTCAAATCCAGGAAATACAGAGAACGCCACAAAGATACTCCTCGAGAAGAGCAACTCCAAGACACATAATTGCCAGATTCACCAAAGTTGAAATGAAGGAAAAAATCTTAAGGGCAGCCAGAGAGAAAGGTCGGGTTACCCACAAAGGGAAGCCCATCAGACTAACAGCAGATCTTTCGGCAGAAACTCTCCAAGCCAGAAGAGAGTGGGGGCCAATATTCAACATTCTTAAAGAAAAGAATTTTAAACCCAGAATTTCATATCCAGCCAAACTAAGTTTCATAAGTGAAGGAGAAATAAAATCCTTTACAGATAAGCAAATGCTTAGAGATTTTGTCACCACTAGGCCTGCCTTACAAGAGACCCTGAAGGAAGCACTAAACATGGAAAGGAACAACCGGTACCAGCCATTGCAAAAACATGCCAAAATGTAAAGACCATCGAGGCTAGGAAGAAACTGCATCAACTAACGAGCAAAATAACCAGTTAATATCATAATGGCAGGATCAAGTTCACACATAACAATCTTAACCTTAAATGTAAATGGACTAAATGCTCCAAGTAAAAGACACAGACTGGCAAACTGGATAAAGAGTCAAGACCCATCAGTCTGCTGTATTCAGGAGACCCATCTCACACGCAGAGACATACATAGGCTCAAAATAAAGGGACGGAGGAAGATCTACCAAGCAAATGGAGAACAAAAAAAAGCGGGGATTGCAATACTAGTCTCTGATAAAACAGACTTTAAACCATCAAAGATCAAAAGAGACAAAGAAGGCCATTACATAATGGTAAAGGGATCAATTCAACAGGAAGAGCTAACTATCCTAAATATATATGCACCCAATACAGGAGCACCCAGATTCATAAAGCAAGTCCTTAGAGACTTACAAAGAGACTTAGACTCCCATACAATAATAATGGGAGACTTTAACACTCCACTGTCAACATTAGACAGATCAACGAGACAGAAAGTTAACAAGGATATCCAGGAATTGAACTCATCTCTGCAGCAAGCAGACCTAATAGACATCTATAGAACTCTCCACCCCAAATCAACAGAATATACATTCTTCTCAGCACCACATCGTACTTACTCCAAAATTGACCACATAATTGGAAGTAAAGCACTCCTCAGCAAATGTACAAGAACAGAAATTATAACAAACTGTCTCTCAGACCACAGTGCAATCAAACTAGAACTCAGGACTAAGAAACTCAATCAAAACCGCTCAACTACATGGAAACTGAACAACCTGCCCCTGAATGACTACTGGGTACATAACGAAATGAAGGCAGAAATAAAGATGTTCTTTGAAACCAATGAGAACAAAGACACAACATACCAGAATCTCTGGGACACATTTAAAGCAGTGTGTAGAGGGAAATTTATAGCACTAAATGCCCACAAGAGAAAGCAGGAAAGATCTAAAATTGACACTCTAACATCGCAATTAAAAGAACTAGAGAAGCAAGAGCAAACACATTCGAAAGCTAGCAGAAGGCAAGAAATAACTAAGATCAGAGCAGAACTGAAGGAGATAGAGACACAAAAAATCCTCCAAAAAATCAATGAATCCAGGAGTTGGTTTTTTGAAAAGATCAACAAAATTGACAGACCACTAGCAAGACTAATAAAGAAGAAAAGAGAGAAGAATCAAATCGACGCAATTAAAAATGATAAAGGGGATATCACCACCGACCCCACGGAAATACAAACTACCATCAGAGAATACTATAAACACCTCTACGCAAATAAACTGGAAAATCTAGAAGAAATGGATAATTTCCTGGACACTTACACTCTTCCAAGACTAAACCAGGAAGAAGTTGAATCCCTGAATAGACCAATAGCAGGCTCTGAAATTGAGGCAATAATTAATAGCCTACCAACCAAAAAAAGTCCAGGACCAGATGGATTCACAGCTGAATTCTACCAGAGGTACAAGGAGGAGTTGGTACCATTCCTTCTGAAACTATTCCAATCAATAGAAAAAGAGGGAATCCTCCCTAACTCATTTTATGAGGCCAACATCATCCTGATACCAAAGCCTGGCAGAGACACAACAAAAAAAGAGAATTTTAGACCAATATCCCTGATGAACATCGATGCAAAAATCCTCAATAAAATACTGGCAAACCAAATCCAGCAGCACATCAAAAAGCTAATCCACCATGATCAAGTGGGCTTCATCCCTGGGATGCAAGGCTGGTTCAACATTCGCAAATCAATAAACATAATCCAGCATATAAACAGAACCAAAGACAAGAACCACATGATTATCTCAATAGATGCAGAAAAGGCTTTTGACAAAATTCAACAGCCCTTCATGCTAAAAACGCTCAATAAATTCGGTATTGACGGAACGTACCTCAAAATAATAAGAGCTATTTATGACAAACCCACAGCCAATATCATACTGAATGGGCAAAAACTGGAAAAATTCCCTTTGAAAACTGGCACAAGACAGGGATGCCCTCTATCACCACTCCTATTCAACATAGTGTTGGAAGTTCTGGCTAGGGCAATTAGGCAAGAGAAAGAAATAAAGGGTATTCAGTTAGGAAAAGAAGAAATCAAATTGTCCCTGTTTGCAGATGACATGATTGTATATTTAGAAAACCCCACTGTCTCAGCCCAAAATCTCCTTAAGCTGATAAGCAACTTCAGCAAAGTTTCAGGATACAAAATTAATGTGCAAAAATCACAAGCATTCTTATACACCAGTAACAGACAAACAGAGAGCCAAATCAGGAATGAACTTCCATTCACAATTGCTTCAAAGAGAATAAAATACCTAGGAATCCAACTGACAAGGGATGTCAAGGACCTCTTCAAGGAGAACTACAAACCACTGCTCAGTGAAATAAAAGAGGACACAAACAAATGGAAGAACATACCATGCTCATGGATAGGAAGAATCAATATGAAAATGGCCATACTGCCCAAGGTAATTTATAGATTCAATGCCATCCCCATCAAGCTACCAATGACTTTCTTCACAGAATTGGAAAAAACTGCTTTAAAGTTCATATGGAACCAAAAAAGAGCCCGCATCTCCAAGACAATCCTAAGTCAAAAGAACAAAGCTGGAGGCATCACGCTACCTGACTTCAAACTATACTACAAGGCTACAGTAACCAAAACAGCATGGTACTGGTACCAAAACAGAGATATAGACCAATGGAACAGAACAGAGTCATCAGAAATAATACCACACATCTACAGCCATCTGATCTTTGACAAACCTGAGAGAAACAAGAAATGGGGAAAGGATTCCCTATTTAATAAATGGTGCTGGGAAAATTGGCTAGCCATAAGTAGAAAGCTGAAACTGGATCCTTTCCTTACTCCTTA
The DNA here is from genome assembly GCF_037993035.2 of Macaca fascicularis. Taxonomy (NCBI): domain Eukaryota; kingdom Metazoa; phylum Chordata; class Mammalia; order Primates; family Cercopithecidae; genus Macaca; species Macaca fascicularis. The sequence goes on along the minus strand of NC_088376.1, from coordinate 180,437,773 downwards.
TACGAAAATTAATTCAAGATGGATTAGACACTTAAATGTTAGACCTAATACCATAAAAATCCTAGAGGAAAACCTAGGTAGTACCATTCAGGACATAGGCATGGGCAAAGACTTCATGTCTAAAACCCCAAAAGCAACGGCAGCAAAAGCCAAAATTGACAAATGGGATCTCATTAAACTAAAGAGCTTCTGCACAGCAAAAGAAACTACCATCAGAGTGAACAGGCAACCTACAGCATGGGAGAAAATTTTTGCAATCTACTCATCTGACAAAGGGCTAATATCCAGAACCTACAAAGAACTCAAACAAATTTACAAGAAAAAAACAAACAACCCCATCAAAAAGTGGGCAAAGGATATGAACAGACATTTCTCAAAAGAAGACATTCATACAGCCAACAGACACATGAAAAAATGCTCATCATCACTGGCCATCAGAGAAATGCAAATCAAAACCACAATGAGATACCATCTCACACCAGTTAGAATGGCGATCATTAAAAAGTCAGGAAACAACAGGTGCTGGAGAGGATGTGGAGAAATAGGAACACTTTTACACTGTTGGTGGGATTGTAATCTAGTTCAACCATTATGGAAAACAGTATGGCGATTCCTCAAGGATCTAGAACTAGATGTACCATATGACCCAGCCATCCCATTACTGGGTATATACCCAAAGGATTATAAATTATGCTGCTATAAAGACACATGCACACGTATGTTTATTGCAGCACTATTCACAATAGCAAAGACTTGGAATCAACCCAAATGTCCATCAGTGACAGATTGGATTAAGAAAATGTGGCACATATACACCATGGAATACTATGCAGCCATCAAAAAGGATGAGTTTGTGTCCTTTGTAGGGACATGGATGCAGCTGGAAACCATCATTCTTAGCAAACTATCACAAGAACAGAAAACCAAACACCGCATGTTCTCACTCATAGGTGGGAACTGAACAATGAGATCACTTGGACTCAGGAAGGGGAACATCACACACAGGGGCCTATCATGGGGAGAGGGGAGGGGGGAGGGATTGCATTGGGAGTTATACCTGATGTAAATGATGAGTTGATGGGTGCAGCACAGCAACATGGCACAAGTATACATATGTAACAAACCTGCACGTTATGCACATGTACCCTACAACTTAAAGTATAACAATAATAAATAAATTAAAAAAAAAAAGAATATCTACTGTATTAGTTTTCTTTGCTGCTATAACAAATAACAAACTTAGTCACAAAATAACTCTAATTTATTGTCTGAGAATCTGTGGGTTAGAAATCCAGGACAGATTTCACCTCTCAGCAACCTGTGTTTCTTTCTGGAGGCTCTAGGAAATTATTTATTTTGTCATTTGGGGTTTTTGGTACAATTCAGTTCCTTGCAGCTGTCAATTGAGGGCTATTTCTACCTTCTAGAGGCCACTCTCATTCCTTGGTTCACGGCCTACTTCCTCCATCTTCAAAATGATAAGTGGAGGGTTGAGTCCTTCCCATGCCTCTGATGCTCTTTTGCCTCCCTGTTCTACTTTTAAGACCTCATTTGAATAGATTAGGCCCATCCAGATAATGCAAGATAATTTCTCCATTTTAAAGTAATTAAGGTATTAAGTATAAGGTAATTAAGAAATTAAGGGATTAGGAATCTCAATTATATCTGCAACCTTAATTCCTTTTTTTCATGTAATAGGATCATGTAACAGTTTAATGTAACAGTGTTTTTTCATATTCACAGGGTCTGAGGATTAGGACATGGATGTCTTTAGGGGGACATTCTGTTTATTGCATCTTCTGTGGTACTAGTACTGATTTTTATATTGCAGAAAAATCAACTTTTGAGAAGCAATCCTACAATATTATGAGTTTATAGTGGGTTAATTCATTCAATAAATTTTATTGAGTACCAACCATCCCGGACACTGTTCTAGGGAATGCTGTCCTTGCCCTAAATATCATATAGACTATTAGAGACATCTGTTATATAAACACATGAGCATAACATTTGATGAGTACTATAATAGAGGATAATAGAGTTATGGAATAATCAATTTTGTTTATGCCTGGGGTCTTGGAAAGTGCAGAAAAGGAGATGTTTCAATACAGTCATTCAAGATGAGTAGGAGGAAGGTATTCCAAACTGGGAACGACAGGCACAAAAGCATGGGGAAATGTGGTGCGTGAAATAGCATATAAAACAATCCGGGAGCATTATTATAGTACTAAATTTATGATGATAACTCTAGTTTGGAGAAGGTATACATGTGATGCCTGGTGAAATTGAAAATACATAAGGAGATAGATGTATAAATTGAATTTGTTGCCAAAAGATAGATAAGTAGAAAACAATAAAGGTGAATAGAGATCTACGTGTAGACAGCTGTATAACTGAAGATACAAAAGTGGGATATGTCCTATTATATTTGTGTAGTAGTCTGAGTAGAGGAGAGTTTCTATAATAAAAAGTATAGGTAATAATTTGGGATGAAAGGAGTCAGTCTGCATTATGCAAATCATAATAGTTAAGAATAGGATTTATGTAAAATATGACATTTGGGGAGATCCTGAATTTTCTGAGTAAGGATGACATAATTACAAGCTGTTTGAATGTTTAGCATAAATATCACCACATCAAAGACAAGAGTTTCTCTCCCTCTTTCTTTTCCATTGGCCACTGCCAACCCTGTCACTACAGAAGTTATACTTTAAAGATATTCTTTGGAGAAGTTAAGGTTAACTCGAGGATATGGGGGAGATCAGGAAGTGATGAGAGGAGTCATCTAAAGTGTGAAGTGATGTTGAGGTGGAGAGGAAGAACAACAGAGAACTTTGATAGATGTCTTGCTTACATAAGCCATCTCATTTAATCCCCCAAACAAGCCTGAAAGGAAGGCTGTTTTATTGTGCTGCCATGATGTTAGTGAGAAATTTAGTCCTAGGTGGTTTAGTAAGTAGAACTGAAAATCAAATTTAGGGTCTATCTGCCTCCCAAGGAATGTAAAAGCCCAAGGAATATAAAAAAGAAGAGAAGTGCCTTCAACAGTCTTGTCTTTCAATGATAAGGGATTTTAGTGAATCAGATACAAATTGAGGAAAGAATTTCTTTAATTTGAAATTCCAGAGTATTTGGAATCATTTATCATTTATAGGGCAATATGCAATGATTTTTGATGTTCTTATCTTTCTGTATTGTTTCTTCTTATCCTACAAGTTTCATTTTTTGAGAAGATCTTCAATGTTACTAGCTAAGCTAGAAGATTTTTTAACTGTTACTGTTTCTCTCATTACATTTATAACACTGTGTTATAATTGTGTTCTTGCCTTTTTCTGTCAGTGTCTTTAGAATAAGGAATGTGTTTTTAATTTCTGCATACCTGCTGCCTGATATTAGTGTCTGTAGATAGCAGGTAATTGATATTTGGTCAACAATTCAATGGATAATTAAGAAAACTAAATGCATCAATAAAAAGTAGAAATGGCTTTGTGATATGGTTTGGATTTGTGTCCACACCCAAATCTCATGTTGAATTGTAATCCCCAATGTGGAGGAGGGAGCCTGGTAGGAGGTTATTGGATCATGGGGGTAGATTTCCCCTTTGCTATTCTTGTGATGTGAGTTCTCACAAGATCTAAGAGTGTGGCACCTCTCCATTTTCCTTCTTCCTCCTGCTTTAGCCATGAAAGACATGCCTGCATCCCCTTCACCTTTCACCATGATTGTGTTTGCTGAGGCCTCCCCAGCCATGCCTGCTGAATACCAGTGGAATCATGAGCCAATTAAGCCTCTTTTCTTTATAGATTACCTAGTTTCAGGTAGTTCTTTACAGCAATGCAAGAATGGACTAATACAGAAAGTTGGTACCAGGAGTGGAGTATTGTTATAAAGATACCTGAAAATGTGGGACCAACTTTGGAACTGGGTAACGGGCAGAGGTTGGAAGAGTGTGACGGTATCAGAAGAAGACAGAAAGATGAAGGAAAGTTTGAAACTTCCTAGAGAACTGTCGAATTGTTGTGACCAAAATGCTGATAGTAATATGGACAATGAAGTGCAGACTGAGGAGGTCTCAGATGGAGATGAGGAACTTATTGGGAACTGTAGCAGAGGTCACTTTTGTTATGTGTTAGCAAAGAAGTTGGAGGCATTGTGACATTGCCCTAGAGATCTTTGGAACCCTGAACTTGAGAGAGATGACTTAAGGTATCTGGTAGAAGAAATTTCTAAGCAGTAAAGTGTTCAAGATATGGCCTGGTTGCTTCTAATAGCATATTCCTATGAGTGAGCAAAGAAATAATCTGCAACTGGAACTTATATTTAAAAGGGAAGCAGAATATAAAGGTTTGGAAAATTCATAGCCTGGCCACGTGGTAGAAAAGAAAAACCCATTTTCAGGGGAGGAATTCAAGGCAGCTGCAGAAATGTGCAAAAGTAAAGAGGAGCCAAGACAATGGGGAAAAGGCCTCAAAGACATTTCAGAGACTTTTGTGGCAGCCTCTCCCATCACAGGCCTGGAGATCTAGGAGGGAATAATGGTTTTCTGGGTCATACCCAGGACTTCACTGCCTTGCACAAAGGCAAGACACTGCTCCCAGCATCTCAGCCACTCTAGCTCCAGCCATGGCTAAAAAAGCCCCAGATACATCTCAGCTTATAGCTGCTCCAGAGAGTGCAAGGTATAAGCCTTGTTGGCTTCCACATGGTGTTAAGCCTGTGGTGCACAGAGGGCGAGTTGAGGCTTGGGAGCCTTCACCTAGATTTCAGAGGATGTATGGAAACACTTGGATGTCCAGGCAGAAGTCTGTTGCAAGGGCAGAAACCTCATGAAAAACCTCTACTAGGGCAGTGTGAGAAGAAATGTGGGGTTAGATCTCCCACCAAGAGTCCCCACTGGGGCACTGCCAAGTGAAGCTGTGAGAAGAGGCCACTGTCCTCCATATCCCAGAATAGTAGATCCACTGACAGCTTGCCTCATGCACCTGGAAAAGCTTCAGGCACCCAATGCCAGCCTGTGAAAGCAGCTGAGGGATTTGTACCCTGCAGAGTCACAGGACAGAGCTGCCCAAGGCCTTAGGAACCCATCCCTTGCATCAGTGTTGCCTGGATGTGAGTCATGGAGTCAAAGGAGATTATTTTGAGCTTTAAGACTCAATGACTGCCTTGAAGGGTTTCAGACTTGCATAGGGCCTATGTCCCTTTTTTTTTTTTTTTTTTTTTTTTGCTGATTTCTCCCTTTTAGAATGAGTTTATTTATCCAATGCCTGTACCACCATTGTATCTTGGAAGTAACTAATTTGTTATTGATTTTACAGGTTCATAGACAGAAGGGAATTGCCTTGTTTTATACCAGACTTTGGACTGTGGACTTTTGAGTTAATGCTGAAATGAGTTAAAACTTGGGGGACCGTTGAGAAAGGATGAGTATATTTTGCAATGTGAGAAGGAAGTGAGATTTGGGAGGGACTAGGGGCAGAATGATATGGTTTGGATTTGTGTTTCTGCCCAAATCTCATGTCCAGTTGTGATCTCCAATGTTGGAGGAGGGCCGTGATGGGAGGAGATTGGATCATGGGGGTGGATTTCCTTCTTGCTGTTCTCATGATAGTGAGTTCTCATGAGATCTGGTTGTTTAAAAGTGTGTAGCGCCTCCTCTTTGTCTCTTCCTCCTACTTCAGCCATGTAGACATGCCAGCTTCCCCTTCACCTTCTGCCATGATTATAAGTTTCCTGAGGCCACCCTAGCTATGCTTTCTGTGCAGCCTGTGGAGCTGTGAGCCAATTAAACCTCTTTTCCTTATAAATTATTCATTTTCAGGTTGGTTTTTATGGCAATGCAAGAACAGACTAATACATTTTGGGTTTAATTTAATGATGATTTATCAACTACTAATTATTTTCTGGATGATAACCTCCATAGTGTTTTCTGTACTATAGGAGATGATAATCTAATGATCAGCATAGACACAGGTAAATCTAAATGAAAGACAAGCTGTGACAAATCTCTAAGTTTTTAAACAAAGGGCTATGGAGGTGAAAATGGGGAGGTGATAGTATCGACAGAGATTCAATACCTACAGGGTTGACTGGTTGTCCAGAACTGATCATTTAAGAAAGGCATCTGCTACAAATATTTCTTCAAAAGTTTATAAAATATCTTAAAGTCAATATTTTAATAATCCTACTTGAAATTTAAATAGTGCCCCCATACATTACATATATTACAACATGACTGTGTACCCCATAAATATGTACAATTACATGTCAATTTTAAACATTTTTAAAATGAAAAATAAGTAAATAAATTTTGAAAAGAGAAAAATAGTCAATATCTACAACTAACTTGGACACAAATGAAATATTGATAACCTCCACCATAATAAAAAGCAATCACCTCCACTCCATCACCTAATTGTTTTCTTCCCTACTGCAACTGTTTTTCTTTCAACTAGTTCTTCACATTTCTGCAGTACTGATTTTCTGAAAGCAAATCTTTTACTATGATCCTTCGCAAACCCCAGAGACCAAGCCTAGACATTGTAGCCTGCTATTGAGGCCACCAAGACATGACCTACCTTTTGAGTTTCATTTCCTTTCTGCTCTCTACTTACCTAGGCTGTTCACCTCTGTTCCCTGTATAGTGCCTCCTTTGTTGCCTATGTTTCTTTGCTCATGTTGTTCTCTCTGCCTGGAATGTGGTTGCCCATTTTCTCTTGTCCAAATTCTACCATTGTCAGGCCCCAACTGGAAGGAATATCTGCCCCTTTCACTTATTTAACTTTCTTTTTTTTTTTTTTTTTTGAGACAGAGTCTTGCTCTATGGCCCAGGCTGTAGTGCAGTGGCACAATCTCGGCTCACTGCAAGCTCCGCCTCCCGAGTTCATGCCATTCTCCTGCCTCAGCCTCCCGAGTAGCTGGGACTACAGGTGCCCGCCACCACGCCCAGCTACTTTTTTGTATTTTCAGTGGAGACAGGGTTTCACTGTGTTAGACAGGATGGTCTCGATCTCCTGACCTTGTGATCCACCCACCTCGGCCTCCCAAAGTGTTGGGATTACAGGCATGGGCCACTGCACCCAGCCCACTTATTTTACTTTCTAGTCATTTACCTCCATGCCTTATCTTCTTTACTACATTGAAAATCCTTTAAGGCAAAAATCTACATCTGATTTATTTTTGGACATTCATTCAGTGCTCAAAAAAGCATCTTTTAAGTAGAAATGTTAGATAGATATTTATTTGATAAATAATTTTGAATATATAATGAATGAATGTAATCTCTCTCACCTCATCAGTTTTCAAATATTTCAATAATAATAATGTAAGTGAATAAAACATTGTACGCTTATAAATCAAATGCTCATTTGTGGCGTGCAGTTAACCTAGACTTGCATTCCTTCCAAGACGAATGCTATTATAGTGTTAGATGTGGATGAAAATCAAGGTTCAAACTAAAAAAGGCACTATGCTAAGTGCTGAAGATACAAAAAGACATAAAGCTGAGTTCCTGTAATCCATGGGTTTATAGATATAACTGGTGTAAATAAGACAGGCCCATGAAAAATTACCTAAGCCATACTGACGCAGTATACTCAGTGAGTGTTTCTGAAAGTGAATGTTCAGGGAATTACCATGAGGTGGCTACAGCTTACAGGCACAGACTTTTGCTTGAGACAAACTGGTTTGAACACTGACTCTGTGTACCCATGTGACCTTGGACAAACTCGTTGATTTCTCTGTGACTTAATTTCCTGATCTGGGAATTAAAATAGCACTTTCTTTATAGAGTGATTGTGATTAAGTAAGATTTTATATATTTAGATATATAAAATAAAAAATATATAAAATCTTATTTAATCTTATTTAACTTAATATATAATATATAATATATTATATATTATATAAAATATTATATATTATGTTACATATAATATTAAATATATATTATATGTTATATATAATTATATATTATGTTATATATAATTATATATTATATATTACATATACTGTAATATATGAAATATATAAAATAAGATTTTATGTATTTATTTTATACATGTATTATAAAATATTTTTATATTTTAAAATATTTGTGTATTATTTTCAATATTAATAGCACTATTTTATATCTATTATATATAAAAATATATTTTATACATATTAAAAATATCTATTTATACACATACATACACACACACATATACATATAATCCACTTGTCTATCAATCATCTCTCCACTCACCTACTTATCTATCAAGCACAGTGTTTGGCACATAATAAAGTGCTATAATATAAAAATTTTACCATTACTTTGTACAAAGAAGTTTAGGGTAGGTTTCCTGGAAAACACGTGACTTGAGTTGAACTATGAAGGATAAGGGAGACTTTTGTGGGATGGGCAAGGCATGGAAAAGAGTCTTAGAAAGAATGAATTTAAAAAGTGAAAATTCAGCCAGTAACCGTCTTCTTTTTTTCTGATACAGCTCCAAAAAGTAAAGTGCTTTTAGTTCAGGAAGGTTAAGAAAATGTAAGAGAATGCCTGAAATTATTCTTCTAATATGACTGGTAATGTACTTAAAGGTGGCTTTAGCTGCGCACAGGACTTTTAACAAAAGCAATAGCCATCAGAAAATGGATATCAATAGAATTAGTATATCTTTTTTTAGAAGAAATCCATAATGTATAAAGAGCACTCAGATCTTGTAGATTGACCTGATCTGAAATAAAGTGCTGAGGTTGAGTCACAGTGTCACAGGCCAGGTGACTTAGCTAACCCATTACTTCTGTCTCTTCACTCAAGTCTTCAGTGAGTCCTAAGTCTCATTTCAGGATAGGAGTCCATGGGGGCACGCGAACTTTGCCCATGTACCCTTGAACTCTCTGGGCAAATGAATACTCCCATGTATTAGTTCATTTTCATGCTGCTGATAAAGACATACCAGAGACTGGGCAATTTACAAAAGAAAGAAGTTTAATGGACTCACAGTTCCACATGACTGGGGAGGCCTCACAATCATGGTGGAAGGTGAAAGGCACGTCTCACATGGCGGCAGAATTGAGAAGAGAACTTGTGTAGGGAAACTCCTCTTTATAAAACCATCAGATCTCATGAGACTTAATCACTATCACGAGAATTGCATGGGAAAGATCCACCCATATGATTCAATTGTCTCTCGCTGAGTCCTTCCCACAACACATGGGAATTGTGGGAGTTACAATTCAAGATGAGATTTGGGTGTGGTCACAGCCAAACCATATCATCTCTCTTGCTTTGAGAGGTTGTTCTGACAATGGAGGAGCATCTTGCTACCATATTTTTTAGGAGGCAAAGGGTAGCATTCCAATCTTTGGATGCAAAGTCAGGCTTCTACAGCCTAGAGCTATGGAGTTTGAGATGTGGTGAGCTATAAGATAATGAACATAGACTCTGGACCAATCATAGATGACTCAAATGCCTCACTACGCAAATGTCAATGAATGAGGCAGAGAGTATGGGCTGGAGTGCTTTAAGAGCACCGTCTCTGCATCAGACTGCCTGGATTTAAATTTCTATATAGGATGACCAATCATTCAGATTTGTTCAGGATGGAGAGATTTTCTAAAACACAGACCTTCAAAGCTAAAACTGGGACAGTAGTAGGCAAACTGGTATATTTGATAACCCTAACCCACTAGTTGTGTGACTGTGGGCAAGTTACCCATTTTTGTGCCTTAGTTTCCCCTTTTATAAAATGAGAATAATAATATTACCCACTTCTTATGTTTGTTGCATAATGTTTTTAACAGAGCCCATTATATATTAAAGCACTAGTAGTTACCGTCTAGGTGTATGTATTAGTTTCCTATGAATGCTATAAAAGACTGTCACAAACTTGTGGCTTAAAACACAGAGATGTGTTTTCTCAAAGCTCTGGAGGCCAGAAGTCCTAAATCAGTTTCACTGGGCCAAAAATCAGGGTGTTGGCAAGAATGCACTCCTTTGAGAGCTGTAAGGGAGAACATGTTCCTTGCCTCTTCCAGGTTCTGGTGGCTGATGACTTTCCTTGGCTTGTGCTACATCACTTCTATCTCTGCCTCTACTTCACATCAGCTTCTCTTTTTCTGTATATGGAGTAATCTCCCTCTCCCTCTTTTTTATAAGGATGACATTTGTCATTGCTTTCAGGGCCCACCTGTATAATTCAAGATATTCTCCCTGTCTCAGGATTCTTAGTTTAGTTACATTTGCAAAGAAACCTTTCCCTGATAAGATAAAATTTACAGGCTCCTTGGATTAGAATCTGACAGATTTGTGAGCCATCATGCAGCCTACAATGGTGTATTATTACCCTTCCTTAACTTTCTGATCTTTATCCTTTTTATTTATAAAATAGGCACAAATATTTGCCTTGTGGTATTGTTGTGATAATCAAATGAAATAAGAGCTAGTAGTAGGAGCAGATAGTAGATTGAGCTTTCCTATTGCTTTCTCTTTCTCTAATACAGCAGTATAGATGCTTACATACTCTGTGCTGAGGAGTGAAACTGGGAAACTATGTATTAGTAACTTCAAGTTAAGACTTCTCTATGATAGAGTTTTTTTATACTATTTGTTGAGACCATGGTGATGTAGGCAATGGTTCCCAAAACAATTTTTTTAATAACCTATGGTCGCTTGACCCAATGCTAAGGAATTATTCACTATTATTCATCACTCCATATATCTGCATATTTCTTTCTTTAGAATTTCTTTTATTTTCTTAAAAGTCTGTTTAGAGAAGGTGGAAAACCAAATTTTATTTGCTTCCCATTGAGTATTCAATGACCTTGAGCCAAAGAGATGTCACAAAGGAGTGATGAATAGAGTAGAGTAACTGTGAAACCAGACAAAGTACACAGTGTCTACTGGGTGATTTAATTTGTTTTCGGCAGGGGGGTACAGAGTGTTACTCTGTTGCCCAGACTGGAGTGCAATGGCATGACCTGGGCTTACTGCAGCCTCCGCCTCCCAAGTTCAAGCTATTTTCATGCCTCAGCCTCCCGAGTAGCTGGGATTACAAACATGTACCACCACACCCGGCTAATTTTTGTATTTTTAGTAGAGACATGGCTTGACCATGTTTGCCAGGCTGGTCTCGAACTCCTGATCCACCCTCCTTGGCCCCAAAGTCCTGGGATTACAGGCATGAACCACTGTGCCTGGCCTGGGTGATTTAATTTTCTAAGAGCCCTCCTTTGCTGCTTTGGGAAACTATAAGGGATAATTTTTTGTTGTCTCCCTAGCATCAGGTTTCTCTCTATCCTCACCAATGGTAGCATATTGGTTTCCTAGGGCTGTCATGACAAAGCACCACAAACTGAATGGCTTAAAACAATAGGAATTTATTTCTCACATGTATGGAGACTAGACGTCTATAAATAAGGTGTCAGCAGGGCCATGCTTCCTTTGCAACCTGTAGGAGAGAATCCTTGCTTGCCTCTTCCTGGCTTCTGGTATTTGCCTGCAATCCTTGTTGTTAGATCCTCGTAGATTCTTCAGTTCATATTTTTGCCTCTATCCTCACAAGACCATCTTCTCTATGTGTCTATGTCCAAATTACCCTGTTCTTATCAAGACACAAGTGCCATAGGTCCACTCTAATGACCTCATCTAGTTTAATGACATATTCAAAAAACCTAGTTCCAAATAAGGTCACATTCACAGGTTTGGGGGCTTAGACCATCAACATGTCTTTTTTGGGAGACGCAATTCAACCCATGGCTTGATTCAACAAGTGGCTTGAATTCCTTCTGAGAGACCATCATACCTCCAATCTCAGGTGGAAGTTCTGAATAGGATTGAATTGACCCCATTCCAAGGAAGGACTATGACTTACTTAATCAGAGAATTCTGTCCTTATTTGCATATATTTCAGTCAGAACATTAAGACACTTAAGTGGACTTACATGGGGGAAGTAAACCATGGGAAGCACTGTGTGTGCTTCCCACCTTATACTTGACAATAGCTTCTCAGAAATAACAACACGAATCTGCCATTCTGCACTGACATGTGGGGGGAAAAAGCACATGGAAACCCACATAGAGCGTTATGAGATAAAAATACCTGGGAGATTATTCAGTATTTCTAAATTGAACAAGACTTGAAGATCACTCCTGCCTAAAAGCATTGCCTCCATGGATATGGTTAAATTGGGCAGAAACCACTTTGAATAATGGCTATTAAAATCAGTTGCAGTTCATTAGGACCATTTTGTGAGTAACTCTATTAATGTTTTGCATGTCCCTTGCTCATGGGTTAGTCCCACTAAATCCAGTCTGCTGTGGTAGCAAATCTTTTGGTAAAAACCTATTTGGACTATGAATACTTAGACTCACCCTAAATTGATTAGCTTGAATTTAAAGAGGATTCTTAATTCTAAATCTGTTTAAAATGGGTGTTAGTTGGAATAGGTTTGTTTTTCATTAAAAGAGCATTTTCATGAAAGACTAACCTTAAATTACCTTTTTTATTTAGCTAGAGTTGGCCTAGAAGAATAGGAGGCAAATAAGCACATTGTGTTATTGAGCAATTTTTATCTTTTGTTTATACTAAGTAGGCACAGCAAGGCTATCATTATTGCAAAGAAAATCACATTTTTCTCTTGCTAACTTTCAAGCATTGAAAGAGAAATGAATGTAAGCTTTTTAACTATGATATTTGAATGTGTATTTCTGAAGAAAATTGATTGGTCATTTAAGGTTTTTTTTTTCCATTTTTAACTATGGTCATATTTTTTCTTTGTTTTGATTTTATTTCTACTATTCTATGTGGGAAGAAACCACTAATAGTTGTTTGATCTTGCAAAGAAACTATAAAATTAGTATTGATTATTTTTAGTGGACTTAATCCATTTAAATGTAATTTTAGATACCCAGTTATCTTATATGCATATTATGCTGACATTATTTCTTGATGCTGTCATTGCCATAGATTTAAAGGCTCTCTGCCTACTTCCCTCATTCTGCCTCTTCATCTCCTGTTCTACCCCTGCCAAGGCTCTGGTTCCCTCACCAGTTCTAGTGGAGTGCAGTAGTTTGTGCTCATGACGCAGTTGTTTCTAGCCTCTCTGAGCCTCCCTGGCTTTTATCAGCATGAAAGTGAGTTTTGCCCTAGGAATCACTGAGAGAAAAGAGAGTGTGATGATGGAGACAGTCTTTTGGCTTTTTGCCCTATCCTTTTGGCTTTTTGCCCTTTCTGCACACTTGTAGATGAGTCTCTAAAACCTAAGCTTTTCTGTAGCAGATGCCCAGAATTCTGTTCACTTCTTGTGAACCTGTTTTTACCCCATTCATCCCTATCAATATCACTCCTTCTGAATTTCAAACTTTAAACTTGTTTCTGACCATTTTTGACACAGTGATTGCTTTTGATTAGTTCCCTTTAAAGAATGACTTGTTTCACTCAGGCCCATACCAAGCTGGCTGCTTCGGTAGAAACACATATTCTAATTTGCTTTTGTGGGTCAGGCAAGATCAGTCCTAATCTCTGAAAGAAGGGATAATAGAGACCGGAAAACAGAAGAGGTGGTTTGGGGAATAACACTTCCGAATTAGTTGACACAACTCAAATGTTAACCTGCCAAGGCCCTGATGGAACACAACATGATGTGTTAGAGGCTAAAGTCATTCTTTGGGCATGTCTAATAAAGAGCTATAACACCATAAAGGAGAAAGTATCTTTTCTCTTCTCAGTGAGAACAGCACTGGTGGTTGCAGCAATTTTTATCATGAGAGACTGTAGGAAAATTTGATTCCAATAGTCACGGTGTGTTTGCTGAGTTTTGGGCTTTAGCTATATTCCTCTACTAGCTTAGGTCTAGGCTGACCCCAGTCACTGTATGACTTAGGTTAGTTTCCCTGGAAACCGTTTCAGAGACTGGGACTTGCAATCAGGAGATTTACTGAGGGCTTTTCTTAGGCGATACATTTGCAAGATTGGGCAGAGGGAGAAGCTGACCCATAGTGAAGAAACTAATGACACATCAGCTAATCTTATGGTGAGCCCTGGAGTTGATATGGCCCTTCAGAGTTGTCCCAAATTGACCCAAGGGGCAAGGACCTTGTACCTCCAATTAATCCAGTAATTTACTTGTTTGGGTAGGAGTATCCACTATAGTACTTTGTCACAAAAGAAAACAGTGCACAGATAACTGGAATAGCAATAGTTGACTCATAATCAAGCAAAAACTCGACATGTAAAAAGTATGTATCATTAACTATCATTAAGTGCATATACCATTAGGATTTGTTGCCAGTGTCTTAGCAGAAGACCGAATTTACTCCTAATGGTTTCAATAAAAAGATTTCTATTAAAGTTCCATTTCAAAGATATGGACAAGTCAGAGGAATAAATAGGGATGTTGAGGACCCAGAAACTCACAAAAGTGAGATGCAGTTAACTTCTCTGAGTTAGAAAGAATAAGGGATGTAAAGAGAATTGTTGAAGCCCAGTGAGAGCTGGTCAACCATCAGCAGGAGCTGCAGTCCTGGAGATGTACAGCTACTAACAGAGAAGTGATGCCAAAGCCCTTGATCACTTGCTGGTGCCTCCTCACAGGCCTACTTAACTGGAAGCCAACTAACAAGTAAGTCTGAGAGATGCAATACATTGAGGTCAGTCTCCTGGGGCAAAGAGTAGGAAAAGAAAAGAAAACGATGGATAAGAACTGGCAAATGGAGAATAATCAGCATAGTTCCCAAACAAAGCATAGCTTTCTCTTTTATCCATAAAAAGCAAGCCATTTCCTATAACATATTTTGACAAATAATCCTTAAGTGAAATACTTAAAAAGGAGATTCCACCAGCTGAGATTCCTAGGTCTCAAGACAGAAAAACATCATCTACTCATTTTATTTTTGTTCCTTTTTTTGAATAAGCCCTTGGTAATTAAATGTGGAAAGAAAAAATAGTATTTCTAATTGCTAATCATAGGTTGTAAGCACCAGTTCATTTTACTCGTTGGGCAGTCGCCATATAAAGAATGCTGTTTTTGAGAACACGGCAATTAGAGATACTAGAGGAGCCACCAGGAGAATAACTGAAAAAAAAAAAAGCTATTACCGAATGTTTGATGTGGTGTGTGTGGCTTTTGCAGTACAACACCCATTAAATGATAGTCATGTGGTTAAACCTTATACATATTTTTTCTAAATTTACCCCCTAAGGGGCAAATTACCAACACAGTTCTGAATAACATTATTGTGGCTATTAGTCTTTGTGTGCATAATTCCCCATCCATGATGTTTACAATTTTCTCCTTAGTGTTTCGTTGAAAAGTGGCACAATTACAATATTTTCATTGTGCTATGGTTTACATAGATAATTAAACAAATAAATATGCTCTTACACAATTTATTTAAAATGTTCCTAATCTTTACAAAACTCCCTCATCTTTGGAAGAATGAAGCCATCCAGGATAACTGCAATTTTTACTTTCTGTAAAAAAGGCATCACCTAGAAGATTAACAGAGCTCATCAACTTAAGACATAGCTGCTTATTCTCTTCCAGGGACAATATCAGAAATTAAACTATTGCAAAGTAATAATAACCTCACAGCTTTGCCATAGGAGTGGTAAGAACAATATATTTTCACACTGGAGAAATTACAAATGTATTTCTCACAATTTAGTGACTTTATCATTGAAGTAATAATTCAGTTAATGTTAAGTGTTTAGTACATTACTAGGATGAGTTAAAATCTCAACACATTAGGTGTTTTAACATACACCTTTTTTTTTGAGGTGCTAAATCTAGTAAAAGCTGGAACTTAGCTAATATACGCAAACTTCCAAAAAAATCTAGATTTTATTTTCACAGTAATAGAATTTTAGAGCAATCTTGAAGAATAGCTTCATTTTACCAATAAAGAAATTGAATCTCAGAAATATTAAAGGGCTTTCGAAAGTCTCACAGCTGGTTTATACGCGGAGGCAAAATTATAACAGGCAGTCTTCTAACTACCAGTACTGTATCATTTCTGCTATTCAGCTTGCCTCTTCCAAAGGACTTTATACTTTCTCTTTTAATAATCATGTTTGAGCCTCTACTCTATGCCTAGTACTACTTGAGGTCTTGGGGACAGATAGGTGAGTAAGACATGGTCCCAACCCTTACAGAATCTCACCATTTAGTGAGGGAGTTGCGAAGATAGATGCTTGCTGTTTATTAATCATTGTAATTCATGTTTTGAGAACACAGAAGGTGGAATGTTTAGCTCTTTCTCTACCTTTGGTTTGATTTCTTGTCCTCAACCAATACAGTCACTGGGACTTCAAACACACCAAGTCCCTGACCTTAGCAGGCGTGGTTACTGGTTTCTTACACACCCTTTCTGCTGGCCTTCTGTTTGCCTGCCATCCCACCCATCCTGTTTTCCACCCTACTGACTCATGCAGCAGTTGCTGCTTAAGTGCTGCTCTGTCTGATTTGAAAGTTCTAAATCATCTGCATCTCCAGAAGTGGAAGCTGCTCTCCTGAAGAAGTGAGAATACTCTACTCACAAAAGTTACTGCTGCTTCATTGTGCTTCCTAAAGGATTGCTTTGTTCTTTGTGTTTCCTCCTTTCCCCAGATCTCTAGCCCTACCTGACTCCAACCCGCAGAATGGACTTTCAGCATTACCACCTGAGTGTTACATCTTACCAACTCAATGTGCATGACCAATGACATGCATAAGTGTGGTATAATCTCATGAGTTTACCAAAGATTATGTGCCTCAAACACACAAGATATAACTTTTCTCTACATTTTCATATGAACGCCCATCAAAAGAAAAGAGAATGAAAGTGTTATAAAAGAAATAAATGCCTCATGCCTATTTGAATAAGGTTATGCAGTCAATGATGAACAAAGCCACTGTGCTGAAGTCTGCTTTCTCAATAATAATATCTGGGATCCAGGATCAAGGTCAAGGCACCTGAATGTTCTCCTCCTCAGTAAGATTTTCTTCCTCTCAGGGATATCCCACCTGCCTCCCATCCAATAGTAGCTTCCAGAGTAACTTCGTTTCTTTCTGTCCTTCATACATTTGTTGTCCTAGGGCTGATATTTGGAGGCTGGAATCCTCTTCCCCATAGAGTAAACTAGTCATAGCATATTGGCCACAAGAAAATAACTGTTTTCGCAGCATATGGCTAGAGCATTAGAGTAGATCTTACCTTTTCTTCTACCACAACAGGCAGCTTTTGTCTTTGAACAAGTATCCTTTTAACTGTCTTCCCCACAAGGTGGGTATGTAGTCCAAATAAAACTTGAATTGCCCACTGTTAACCAGCTGGGTGCTTGCTGATTAACTTCAAATGTGATTGGCATTTGTCCTAGAGATGAGTACTGATGCCTCTGGAAAACTTTAAATTCAACTTCTTTCATTTAACTATGGTGATGTTTACCTTTCTGTAGTGATATCTACTGATGGCCATTAAAAAGCTATCATGTGAATTTCTGTCTTATTCATTAGATGTATATGAAAGAGATGTATGCATTCTTGGCAGAAAGGTAGAATTTTTAACTTTAAGCATCGTATGTAATTATAAAATGTTGTGAAAGATACATTTTAGAAAACATTATAAATAATGTTAATATTAATACTAATTTTGAGCCTAAGGGAGATGTGCATTTGAAATGGCAGGCACTGGGGCTTACCTGAGGAAGTTCCTGTCTCTTGTTACTTAGCTACGTGTGCTAGAAAATTTGAGAGCTGACATGCCAGTTCAATGATGAGCAGGCTGGTTGTCTTCTCACTGAGGACTGAAAGTAAATAGATGATCCATGGCTTCTCATATCACAAAGCGCTTTTCCAAAGAGGATGAGTAGTTTAGAAGATCCATCTGTGCCCTGATTTCATTAATGCCTCCTATAACCTCCACAAGCATGCTGCTATTTAAACAGGACTGTTTGCTTGCTCAAGGGAGAAAGCAGAGGTTTTTCTGGACATGTGTAAACTTTCTATGAAGACAGTAGGATTTACGTGTGCATACAAACGGATAAAACAGCCTGTTATTTAACCATACTTCAACTGTTTCCTCATTTTCCCTTACATAAAATTCTGTAATCATTTTTCTTCACTTCTGTGGCCTGGCACCTTTGGTTTACTTTAACTATCTTTACTTTTTGACTGAAGTCCCCTTTGATGGTTAAATGCAAAATCAATGTCTGATGACAGATACTTTGTGTTCATTTAATATGTGAATTATATTCCTCTTTGCGTTTTTAACAGATGAGCTATTGCCATCCGGAGCTTCTTCATTTCCTGTTTCATCCACTAATATTCTCATTTTTTTCTTTATTGGTTTCTTACCTTCCTGACAGCAGAAAAATTTTGTTAAGTTGCATTTAGCATTGCTTTGTATTTTTAATGTCTCTCTCAGTCATTAGTTTGCAATTTGGTTGTTTTTCTAAAAATATGTCTTTATTTAAAAGTTTTGTAAAATTTAAGAAAGTTTCAAACTCATTCCCTTTTTGATTTAATGGTTCCCCTTTATTTTCCTTCCATAAGCAGTTTTACTGTATAGATTAGAAATTTCAAATGCAGTCGCAATTACATAATTACTTCTTTTGGAATCTGAATTTTCTTCATTTTATATTTTTGTTTGAAGGCAGGGTAGGAAAAGATATATGCTTGACTTTCAAAAATAACGAATTCACAAGTTATATTTAAGCAACATTATGCAGAAGCGAGAAGACTGGATGTCCAGAGACCTGGTCTCAAGTCATGGTTTTACTGCTATGAAATTTTGTGTCTTTGGGAAAATTATTTACACTGTTTGAGTCTGTCTGTTTTTCTTGGTGAATGAAATTTGGTTCTTTTCAGCTTTATGATTCTATATGGAAAAAGCCTTTTGGTTTTACTATATTCTATTAATTGAGAATAAGATGAGAGAGTAAAGGAAGAATTTTCTTGGATACAAATTAAATCGCATCCTTTGAATGAGATGCCATGTCACTGAGGGCTGTATTTGGAATGAAGAGATACAATAAGTCTCTGTGAGTTCTAGTTCTTTTCTCTTTTGCTTTATTATCCACATTTCAAATGTGAATGAAAATCTGTATCATTAGAGAAGGTCAGTAAAAAAATTAGCACAAAACGTTTGCCGTGTATTGGGAATCAGGAGTAACTAAATAATGGTGTATTTCTCCCATTAAAATTGTCTCCATAACCTTTGCCAGAAATAGCATTTGAGACTAGAAGAGAATTAATGTTCAGTAATTGTTGAATCCTTATTTAAATGTGACTTTCAAATATCTTTCCCAAGAGGAGCACTTAAAAAGATCAATCAAAGCAATAGTGCTAATAATCTGCCATGGGACCTGGGCAGCAGGTTAAGAGACTCACCTCCTATTAATTAGGTGAAGGATTCACAAAATGTGAGGAGTGTACCTGAGCCCAGTATTCATATTCAGAAGAGTGATCTATCCATGAGTGAAATGTTATTGCAATTATCAAGCATTTAGCCAAATGGAGGAGACAAAAAAATTACCATGGCCATAGATTTGAAGTTAATGTAATTGTTTTCTCTTTAATTGGTTAAAAAAAAAAGTTATATACAACAAAATCATTTTGTCATTCACTAAAAAGCAGAGTGTCTCTGTGTGTGTACGAGCATGTGTATGTCTTTGAAAAGGTAATCCAGGTGTGTTAGGAAACAGTTTCTGGGAGAACACTCAGTCTTAGCAGCAGTTCCTTTTCTAGCTTCATGCCACCACTTCAATTTTGTCTACAGCACCCATGAGTCATCAATCAAATCTTCCATCAGTACCTTGTCTGAGTAGTCCTCCAAGCACTTCAGGGAGTTGCTTAGGGATATTTAAGACTATAGTGTAGGTGTTGTTTGATTCACTTGGGATGTGAGTTTGAAGGAACAGAATGAGAGGTTTAGCAAGGAGAACAGTGGAAAATAGCAGGACTTTTCTTCTCTGGCACTAAGGAAGTCAGGCCAAATCTTTTCAGAATCAAAATATTTCCAGAGGCATAATAATCTTTAGCAGTGAGGTGGAGCAGCATGATTTAATCACTGTATACACACATAGAATCCTTTTGTTTCGACTAATCCATTATTGACAGAGGCATAAAAGAATAAATCCTGACTTTGCAGAAACTTTTATTTATCAGCTCTGGAAAATACATAGGATAAAGTCAAAGGCTAAGTTTAACAATGTTATTTTAAAAGTTATTTATAAACATGTCATCTAAAAACTTTTGTCATTAAAGAGAAAATGTGCAGCAAAGTCTGAATGAGTGAAATAACCTCAATTGCATCTATTCTCCACCCTAAGAATTGTGTTCCTTTGCGGGGAGCCTCCACTCTCCTTTTCTAAATTCCCCAGGTACTGTGTCATCTCCAGTTCCCTTAGACCTTTGAAGAACACAAAAGGCCTTTATTTTGGCAGGAAGGAGTGAAGATATCTGCTAAGGTGAATCAGTTCTTTTGTTTTGTTTTGTTTGAGACTGAGTCTCGCTCTGTCACCAGCCTGGAGTGCAACAGTACAATCTCGGTTCACCACAAACTCAGCCTTCTGGGTTCAAGCGATTCTCCTGCCTCAGCCTCCCAAACAGCTGGAATTAAAGTCATGCACCACCATGCCTGGCTAATTTTGTATTTTTAGTAGAGATGGGGTTTCAGATCTTTTTAATGTTGTGAAGAGATCAGATCAGTGTGAAACTAGAAGATAAGGGTAATGCAAGTGACACCTGCAACCACAACAAATGACCTCAATTGTCTAACAAGGCAGTGTGGCTATGATGATGGAGGTGCTTCTGACTAAGAAGTCAGCAGGTCTGCAGAAGTGGTTTCCTATGTCAATTTAAACTAGCTCTTGTTCATGCAAAATCAATTCACACTTCTGCTGAAGAACCAGCTTTTGTGGTGGGCTGTGATCTTAATTAGGAATCAGAAAGCCCCTTCTGTTCTTTGTCAAATATGCTTAAAATAGGATTGCCTGAGCTTTAGGGATTTTAGAGTTATTATGATGACTGGGGTCCACCTTATTTCTTTTATTTTCCTACATTCAGATTTTTGCCTGCTAATATTTTTCGACTGACAAAGAATCCTTGACTAAACTGGGGTCAGGCTTCTCCAAGTTCTCGTTCTGATTAGGCTCTGTACTTGGTCTTTGTCTTTGGTGTGTTTAGTCCAGTTTCTGCATGAATCCTGCTGAATCAGTTCAATGAAAAATCTCCCAGCCTCAATATCTGATCAAATTTCTTATCCCTCACTCTCAATATCACCCTGGCCTACCTTGAGCAGGAATCTCCCTACTCTTACATTAACTCATACTAATTTTTCACCCACTGATCCCCATCTGTCCTTGTTGTATTTAAAGTTTAGCTTGATCTCTCTCCTGCTTCTAAGGCACCTCTGCAGTCGTCCTCTTCTTGGATAAAGTTTCTTTACCATCTTTAACAAGTGTCTGAAGGATTTTTCTCTAACAAAACCAAGGCAGAAATAAAGTTGAGTATGTACAAGAGGTTCATACCCTTGCCTTTACAAGATAAGGAGTCTTACCCTTGACCTCATGAAACATTGAAATTCTTTTATGTGTCAGGCCAACACTAGAGACTAGGAATCTAAGATGAGCAGTTCTTATATCCATAAAATATGCCTATACATAAAAGATGACAATGTTGAATTTTACCTGAGCCATGTACTTCTGAAAAACAGTGAAGGTTAGAGAAATCAGAAATCCCCTGCAGAGGGGAACAGTTTTCTTTCTCCACCTATCACAAGGTTCACGGCTGAAATCTCTATTAACTAAAGACAGATTAACAAGAGAAACACATACACATTTATTTAATATAAGTTTTACATGACACAAGAGCCTTTAGAAATGAAGACTCCAAGAAAGAGGGGAATCTGTGTATTTCTGTGCTAAGTTTGATAATGAGTGGTCAGTCATGCAGAAGTGTAATTGAACAGAGAGGGTATGATGTAATGGTAATATACTGCGGGGTATCTTAGTCAATTTTCTGCTGCTAAAGCAGAATACCACAAACTAATCTATTAAAAAAAAAAAGTTTATTTGGCTTATAGTTCTGGAGGCTGGGAAGTCAAAGAGCATGCTACCAACATCGGGTGAGGGCTTTTGTGCTGCATTATATCATGGTAGAGGGGCAAATGAGCATGTGAGACAAAGAAAAGAAATATAAACAAAGTTATCCTTTTTATTAGGAATTCACTCAAATGATAACTAATTCACTCCTGAGATAACAGCATTAATCTGTTCATAGGGGCAGATCCCTCATGACGTAATCAACTCTTAAAGATCTCACTTCCCAACACTGTTACAGTGACAATTAACTTTCAACATGAGTTTTGGAAAGGATATTCAAACTGCAGCATTCTGTGCCTCGTTCTTCAAAATATTCTTCTCACATACAAAATACATTAATTCCATGCCAATAATCCCAAAAGTATTAAGTCATTTTAGCATCAGCTCAAAAGTACAAAGTCCAGAGTCTCATTTAAAACAGATTTGGGTGAGACTCAAGGCATAATTTATCCCAAAGCAAATTCCCTCCAGCTATGAGCTTGTGATGTCAAAACAAGTTATATACTTCCAAAATACAATGATGAGATAGGCATAGGGTAGACATTCCCATTCAGGTATTTGATATAGCAACAGTCCCACTGTCAGTACCAATGTGATGTCTTAGTCCATTTTCTGCTGATATAACACAATACCACAGACTGGATAACTTATACAGAAAATAAGCTTATTTGGCTCATGTTTCTGGAGGCTGGGAAGTACAAGAACATTGTGCCTGTGTTTGGCAAGGGCAAAGTGCTGTGTCATAACATGGTGGAAGGGCAAGTGATCATGTGAGATAGAAGGAATTGAGCTAGACTCATTCTTTTATCAGGAGCCTACTCATGTAATAGCTAACCCCCTCAAGCGATAAGTAACCCACTCCCCTGATAATGACACCAATCCAATCATGAGGGTGACCTCATCACCTCTTAAAGGCCCCACCTTCCAAAACCATTACAATGGCAACTAAATTTCAACATGAGTTTTAGAGGAGACATTCAAGTCGTATTGAGGGGTACTTAGCAAGGCCTATTTGTTCAATATCTTCTTGGCATATCTGTGTCTTCTGAAATAAGAATGTTCCTGTTCTCAAGGAATAGGGAGGGTACTTCTGGAATGAAGGCTTTATAGCTTGCTTTAGAGGAAACTTGGAGAATTCTTTTATAGCCTGAATCAAGGGAGAAGGGCAGAAGAAAGTCAGGGGGACCTTCCTGATTCTGTTGTTTTCTGAAATGCCAAGGAGTCATGTTTTGTGGTAGTGTGTCCTTAACCCCATCAACCTGCACCTTTTTATGTTCCAGAAAATAGTTTACTGGAAATAACTACGCTTCGCCATAAGACTTAGATAAGTCTCACTGATGGCTTATTTGCCTATTGCAAGGCCAGACAGAGGCCCTCCAAATTTTCATTTTTTTACCCCTAAATGATTAGCTGAATTTGTTGTCCCCACTGATTACTGGAAACAAAGTTCTTATTAAACAGATTTCGATTAAGGTTCTCTCCTTCCACCAGGCTCCTAAACTTGGTCCACCCTTAGCCTGAACCAGCATACAGCTCCTTACGAAAAATGGGAAACTTGGCTGGCCTCAGAATAAAATATGGCTTGATCTACTACCAAATCCCACTATCCTTCCATCTTACTTCTGTAGCACCTGTTTCTATCCACATTTGTTAACTCTTCTCTGTAGAAGAAAACCCCTTTTTGCCTAACCTTTGAAGCAACCAGATCTACGTCAAAGTATTCTCTCCATTGCAATAGCTCCCTTTTCTTCTATTCCATTAGCCTCTTCCTTGCTTGGAGTAATCCTTTTGATAAAGTCTTCCTTATTAAGTCTGGATTTGTTTTATTTGACAAAGGCTGACAAGGTTGCCCCCCAAATAATTTGTATTTATTTTTATTTGTGGATTGTTAGGGGAACTAGTTTTCTGTAGGCTCCCCGTGCAATTTACTATTTTTAGGCCAGGCTTGGTGGCTCACACATGTTATCTCAGCACTTTGGGAGGCTGAGGTGGGAGGATTGCTTGAGCCCAGGAGTTCAAGACCAGGCTAGGTAACATAGCTAGGTAACACAGACACCCATCTCCATAAATTTTTTATTTAAAAAGTTAGCCAGTTGTGGTGGTGCATGCTTGTATTCCCTGCTACTCGGGCTGCTGAGGCAGGAGGATCACTTAAGCCCGGGAGGTTAAGGCTGCAGTGGGCCGTGATCATGCCACTGCTTGCCAGTCTGGGCGGCAGAGTGAGACTCTGTCTCTAAATAAATAAATACATACATACCTATTGTATATATCAACTAACTGTATGTTGATGCTGGGAGAAGAGACTACTGTGTAATTCTCTCAGGGATTATCTGTTTTCTGTAGTAGGAACTACCTTTAAAGTAACTGGACAGAAGACACTCATTTTTTTTTTTTGAAAGCTTTCTGTTGTTTATTTGGCTATGGTAGATTTAAGTGAAGAACTTTGCTAGCCCTCATCAGCCTTAGGTGATCTCGGCACAGCTGTCATTCTCTCTCTCTCTCTCTCTCTATATATATATATGTATATATATACACACACACACTTTAAGTTCTAGGGTTCATGTGCACAACGTGCAGGTTACGTATGTATAGATGTGCCCCAGCAGAAGAGACTCTTCTAAAAGACTCTTCAGAGCTGTGTGAAATCAGAGAAAAATGGATAGACTGCTTGACAAATACCTAAATCTTTTACACATTTAGAATTTACTAAGAATTGTGAGAGAATTTCATGATGACATTGCTGGAGATTGGATACCATCTACTTCAAAAGGAAGAAGAAGAAAGCATTACTTATTCAGGTCATTCAGAACAAGGGATTCTTATAAGACAAACTGACACAAAAGTGCTTCCTGAGACAGATGTCAACTTCTGGTAAGTTTTACAGTAGGAATGTTTCATTTGCAACTGTTTTCATTAAACAGCAAGAGCCTTTGAGTCATTGCTTGGGGTAATTCTAAGAGAAAAGACTTCAGAGAACATGATATGTAAATGTAGAGTGGGCTGGCTCATTGATTCAATCAGTATGTAAACCAAGTGCCCTTTATGTTGTTTAGTATAATTACTGCCTAGAAACACCAGAACTCCCACCAAGCTGCAGTCCTTGAGTTTTTAGTCAACATGCTAAATTCTAGCACTTGCCTGTTTTTGCTATTGGCTTCCCTACTGAGTGCACGGAGAAACATAGGTTGAATACCAGCTATGCCTGGGGCAAGATGTTGATTACCTCAGTCAGAAGCAAAATAAACTATCTGCAGATATATCAGAGAACAAAAAGATTGACTTTGAAACAATGAGGAAATTTGCAATTAGGCAATTTCTATCTCCCTTTTCAAAGCCAGACTTTGCTCTGCATTATTCATTTTGTATCTGTGTCTATTGACTTTAGCTTATCATAAAGCTTTCTATATTTTGATACTATGGTTACATAAGGGTAAGCTTATTTATTACTTTTGTCTCTTAATTGAATGTTAATCATTTTCCATTAAAAAAATGGCACACTTTGCAACTTCACTGACTCTTCCTCTTCTGCTCTTATATTTTAGTATATACGTTTCCTTTTATTTTACTATTGATAAAGTCATTATAAATCAAACCAATTGCAGCAAAACAGGAAATGGTTGACATTTTCTATCCCAAAGACTCATTCATAATTTCTCAATTACATACAGTTTAAATACATAGCATCCAATCTGCAGTCTTTGAAATGGTGCCAAATTCCATCTGCTTTCCTGCATATTGCTAGTTATTTCTGAACAAGACTGAGAGAGGAATACAGAGAAAACTAACTTGAACACAAACCTCTCTCAACAGAACCTTATTGTTGCAATTTTCTGTTCAATAACCTTCTCTTACATAAATGCACAGTTCTATTGATTTCTATATCCGGCTGCTTAATAACCTCCACTAGGAACCTATTAGCATTTTTTTTTCATTCATGCCAGGGAGATCTGATACCTCTTCCTACGTCGTCTCAAATTCATAAAAGGTCAGTTCTGACAGATTGCGAACAAAATTGCCATATGTAAATGTGGACATAAATCTTGATCCTTCTGATGTAATTTTTAGGTAACAACTCAAAATTCTACCCAAAAGTTTAAATAATTTATGTTACTCTTTGAGAAAGTAAATCTAAAATTTTTCAAAACACAGTGTCATTGGTAAACCATCTCTATTTTAATATTTCAGCTTTTCTTTAAGATTCCCTGTTTTCTTTCCTGCTGATATCATTGATTTTCCAGGATGCTTATGGTGTAATACATAATGTATACCTGAAATTTTAAAAATAGGTATGACTTTAGGCATAGTAGCACATGCCTGTAATATCAGCTACTTGGGAGATTGAGGTAGAAAGATCACTTGACCCCAGGGGTCCAAGAACAACCTGGCCACTGTAGCGAAATCCCACATAAAATATATGTAACCATATTGATCGGACTTGGAGTTGACAGAATTTAACATTCCTTCAGAAAATTATACGTATTCTAATGCTAAAGTCTGCCATCCTACACACATTTTGGACAAAGGAAACAAATGGAAAAATGTCTTATTCTTTATGTATTCAGGCTAAAGTCATGATAAAGTTATTATATAAACATAATTTCCAACACATTCTCTGTTGGACTCTGTTTTAGTCTGCTTAGACTACCATGACAAAGTATCTTAGAATGGGTAATTTATAAACAACAGGTATTTATTGTTCACAGTTTTGGAAGCTGGGAAGTCCAAGATCAAGACATCAGCATATTCAGTGTCCGATGTCTGATAAGGTCCTGCTCTCTTACGTGACGGAAGGGGAGAATGCTGTGTTCTCAAATGGTGGAAAGGGCAAGGCAGCTCCCTTTAACATCTTTTATAAGGGCATTAATCCCATTTACTCATTTCCTAAAGGCCTAACTGTTAGGGACAAACTGCTCTAAATAGCTTCTTGGTATTGTCAACACTCCACCCAAACCTCTCTGTGCTGCCCACTTTTCTCTTAAACCTTTTTACATTTCTAAGCCCTTATCTAGGTGCCCTGGTGAAGCCAGTAGACTTTACCTATCAGGCCTTGGTGCTATAAAGCAAACCCCAATTACAAACTATGCAGACCGCACAGGGGTAGGACATGGGAAGCATTAACGAACTTTACCTACACCCTCCGGCACCATAAATATCACAAGGTGATATGTGGCAGAGTTAACCAACAAATAAACAATAGGGTCCCTCTCCCCCATATAAACCCCTCATTTTGTAAGCTCAGGGCTGCCTCCTCTGTCTGTAATGGAGCAGCCTGCAGGTTAAATAGAGGCTTGCCTGAACTTGGGTCTCTCTCTCTCATTTTTTCCTGAACTTGAGTCTCTCTCTCTCATTTTTTCCTGAACTTGAGTCTCTCTCTCTCTCATTTTTTCTCTAGGCTAACCTCACGCTAACCTTTTAATACTATTGCATTGATGGGTTAGTAGGGGGACTTAGGTTTCAAAACAAATTTTGGCAGGATACTAACATTCAGACCATAGCAGACTCACAACAAAGCTCTGCCATTCCTTACAAAAGACATGTGGTTGCTGGCAAAAGTATCTGGATATTTTCTCCTTAGTTTTAAAACTTTTGTTTATTTCTTATCTGTTTTATTAAGATGTTAAAAAGAAATATTAAATATTGGCAGCACATATTCCTTGTATGATTACTTCCACTTTTTAGATGACTCTAAACTCTTGGCCCCTTAAGTTGGATTTCTGCTAACATTCTCCTTATGCAAATATTTTTAGGTCTTCCACAAGTCTTTTGGACTTGCCATAACATTTTGTCTCTTGTTTTTCTAGAAGTATCAGTCTCCTCCTGGAGGTCCCTTTACTGCAATGTTTTCTGTGGCAGCACAGAAACTCTGTTCATTCGTGTTAGCAACAGTTTTTAAGTATGGTATGAAATCTTTTGGAATATTCCATACTGGTTTTACCAGTATAGAAGTTGCAGTCATAATTTTCTATTCCTGAGCTAGCTCACCATAGGTTTCAACCCAGTATAGACTTCAGGCCAGAAACTTAGGTTTGCAAGAAATACTGCATTCTTTCATTTTTTTTTTTTATATGACTACACATGACTTTGATTCTAAGCCCTTATCCTGTAGGCTGGTAAGATATTCAAACTTTGTTATGCTTTGGGCTTTCCTCCATCCCCAAAGATGACAGGGTTTTATTGAGTGCCGCTGATTCTCAATGGGGAAGGAGTAGGTATCCTCTGGTAATGGTCACAGGAGTGAACACTAATACATCTCTTTTGCTCATCTCCATAGCCCACTTAGAGCCAGCTCCTCTTGGGACACAGAGGTATTTCATTAAGCTGGGTACTCCAATGTCCAGGTTCTCTCTTTTCAAAAATGTCACACAGATTTTTATCTTGCTACCTTTCTGAAGTGCTGCCAGGGAGCAGGGCCAGCTCCCTACTGATCCAGGATCCACAATCTTATCCCTTGCTACCCTGGAACCCTAGTCTCCACATTGCACATGCAAATTTTGGAAGTCTTAAGTGTGAAATTTCTGTTGGCTACTTCTGCTTTCCACACTGCCAGAACCTCCCTTGCTGGCACAGAGATAAAATAGAGAGGGGAAAAAATCTGTAACTCAAAAATGCATCCAAACTCACATAAAATATCTTTTGGTTATCCTTCTGTAGTGAAAACTGTGCTCATAACTGAGATCTTCCTATAGCATTGAAATTCTTCTTCCAGCTACTAGGAGTACAAATAGTTTTCAGCTGTCTAATCTTTCTAGGAATTTCTCTTAGCTTGCAGTCACTCGAAAATTTATTCTTTCCCTCTGCACAGACAAAATACAATCCACTGAGACCACAGCATTGCAGTAGAGAAAGAGTTTAATTAATGTGAGGTCAGCCCATGTGGGAGAAGGCTTCCTCAAGACAAATCAGTTTTCCCAAAGGCTCAGAGGCTGGGTTTTATATGGACAATTTGGTGGGCAGGGGGCTAAGAAATGGGTGCTGCTGATTTGGTTGAGGATGAATCACAGGGGTGTCGAAAACTGTCCTCTTGCACTGAGTTCACCTGTGTGTGGGGCCACAGGATGAGTTGAGTCATGAGTCTAGCTGGGGTCAGTCTGAAAAATCTCTTTAAAAAAAACAATCTCAGGTTCTATAATAGTGATGTTATCTATAGGAGCAATTGAGGTCACAAATCTTGTAACCTCTGGCGACATGACTCCTGAGCAGTAAGGCATTATAGAATCCACACATACATTTTAGCAGAATTCAGGCCTCTGTCATACTTATATTCTTGTTGCTTTTCATTAATCTTACAAAGACAGTTTTCAGTCCCTGAGTAAGGAGGGAGATTAGTTTTAGAGAGAAACTACTATCATTTCTGCTTTCAAGTTAAACTATGAACTCAATTCCTTCTAGAGTTAGCTTGACCTATGCCCAGGAATGACCATGGACAGCTTGGAGGTCAGATGCAAGATGGAATCAACCATACCAGATTTATCTACGGTCGTAATGTTGCAAAAGTGTTTTCAAGCTGAACAGGACCACGTTGCTGGAGGTCATACTCCTTCTCAGGGGCAATCTGCAGTCAATCAGGGATCAAACCCAGCCCCCTTGCTTCAACTCAGGGCATATTTCAAGGGCTTTAGAAGCTTTAGAGTTCTTATGGGGTTAGCTGATCTCTTTCTGTGATTGAATAAGGGCCCAACGTCTCCCTCTGCCTAGTCCGGCTTTCTTACGTTTCACATAGATAATGACCTTGAAG
Source organism: Macaca fascicularis (assembly GCF_037993035.2). Classification (NCBI taxonomy): domain Eukaryota; kingdom Metazoa; phylum Chordata; class Mammalia; order Primates; family Cercopithecidae; genus Macaca; species Macaca fascicularis. The sequence goes on along the minus strand of NC_088376.1, from coordinate 180,407,974 downwards.
ACACTCCTCATTACACATCCTGCAGGCTAATCTCCTCTTAGTGTTCTTTAGGGAAACTGACCTGCGTCAAGTCGGTTCCTTGTTGAGCTGATTTTTCTACTCCTTTCATTTAAAGGTATGGGATATAAAAACATGCCATACCTTATGTAATGATCTCAGATAATTCAAAGACTTATTACTTACTTGGTCATTTGTGTTGGGGCACAGAAAGTGATACTACAAAATATGAAGCGTGGGCACGCTGATTGCTTTAAATTAAAGAAAACTGAAAGCCCTCAGAAATAAGTCTCAGAAGCAAGGTCTCTCTATGGTCTTTCTTCTGTCTCTCTGATTCTCTTTCTTTCCGAAGCACAAGAAGGGAGACAGTCTCTCTGGGATTTCCTTATCTGACTAAGAAAGCTTCTTTCCAAAAGAAATTCAATTGTTTCAGTATTCTCTTCCCTGGGAATCTCATTCAATAACCAGGAAGGATTAGCTACCAGAGTAGAGAAGAGAATGAGAGTCTTCCCCATATCCAGGCAGACTTTTTATCTATTTTTCTGTGGCAGCTCAAAGAGAATACCTGGAAAGCTTTATCTGCGTCATAAGACCTTCTTTGTTCACCACGAAGTCCTGCCATCTCTCCCAGAACTCAGAGGAACTTTGTTGCAAGCCATTGGTTTTTGGGCTCATTTATTTCCCTTGAAAATCATGTACTCCTATGCCTCCCATCTCAGCTTCCTCTATGAAGAAAAATATATACGCATCTAGATCTCATTGGGTTTTTGGGTAATCATTCTCCTGTGACTTCTCCATGTTTATGCACGTGGAGTAATTTTTTAACTTTTTAATTTTATTTTTTTTGAGACAGAGTCTCACTGTGTTTCCCAGGCTGAAGTGCAGTGGCATGATCATGGCTCACTGTAGCCTTGATGCCTGGGTTCAAGCAATCCTCCTCTGTTGGCCTCCCAAAGTGCTGGGATTACAGCATAAGCCACCATGCCCAGCATTTAAAAAAATTTATATTCCTTTTCCTCCTATTAATCTGCATTTTGTCAGTTCATTTTCAGTGAACCTTCAAAGGTCAAAGGGGAAGCTTTCCTTCCTCGAGTCCACATAGGCAAAACAAAGTAAGATCCTGCTGAATGGTTTAGACAAATGTCATTTTGCAGAAGCAACTTATTGTGCCCAAATTTAATTCTCTGCACAACTTCTCATTCTCTTTCCCATGACACATTTCTCATAATCTTGACATTTGGGTCCTTTGGCATATATGTCTGATACCTTTAGTCCTGAATCCATTTGGAATTCTTTCTCATTATTTCTAAAACCAGAATAAAACCAGAACTTTTTTTTTTTTTTTTTTTTTTTTTTTTTGCCTCTACTCCATGTATTTTGACTTATTCTCAAGTCATCACCCCTTATATGCCTATTCAACTGATGTCTTTTGGGTTCTTCTCATGGGAGCTCCCTGTCCCTGAGTGATCTTTTCCTGATTCTGGGTTAACCTATGTAACATGTTACCAGGAATCTGTGTGTCTATCTTGCAACATGGAGAAGATGAAGAGAAGGAATTCGGCTTTATGGGACTGGGCATGGCTTTTGAAACGGGTGATAGAAGTACACACAGGAAGGCAATGTGCATCAACAGGATGCTGGTCTCCTGGGAAAGGGTTTGCCCAGACAAAACATGGAACAAAACAGAAACCATGCCAGAAAATTTAGATGGAAAAAAAATGGGACAAAGTGCTACAGATTCTCAAAGCCTGTGGTCATTGCTGAAACACCAAATACTATAACTGGTGGCCAGACACAGTGGCTCACGCCTGTTATCCCAGCACTTTGGGAAGCCAAGACAGGTGGATCATTTGAGCTCAGGATTTTGAGACCATCCTGGCCAACATGGTGAAACCCTGCCTCTAACAAAAATACAAAAATTAGCCGGACACGGTGGTGTGCACCTATGGTCCCAGCCACTTGGGAGGCTGAGGTGGGAAGATCACTGGAGCCTGGGAAGTCAAGGCTGCAGTAAGTTGTGATTGAGCCACTGCACTCCAGCTTGGGTGACAGAGACCCAGTCTCAAAAAACAAACAAACAAACAAAACAAAACAAAAAAACACGAAAACAAAACTATACCTGTTATCTAATTAGAAGCATCAGAGTCAACCTCAAAGTCCTCTTGAGAGTAGGGAAGTCCTGGCGTAGAAGTACTATTCTTATTTAAAGTCTTGCTGATTGAGTGGTGTATTAGTTCATTCTTAAAATTCTATGAATACATACCTGAAACAGTAATTTATAAAGAAAGGAGGTTTAATTGGCTCATGGTTATGCAGGCTGTACAGGAAGAATGGCTGGGGAGGTCTCAGGAAACTTACAATCATGGTGCAAGGCAAAGCAGGCGCATCTTACATAACTAGAGCAGGAGAAAGAGATAGAAAGGGGAGGTACTACATGCTTTTAAACAACCAGATCTCATGAGAACTCACTCATCACTGTCATGAGATTAGCAAGGGGGAAACCTGCCCCCATGATCTAATCACCTCCCAGCAGGCCCTTCTTAACATGAGGGATTGCAATTTGACTTGTGAGTTCAGGGACACAAATCTAAACCATATCGGGTGGTTTGAGAGGTGTCTATCAATTTGGCCTGGGAATTAGGACATAAACAATTTTCAGAAGGAAGATTATAGATCACACACACATAATAACCTAGTGGTAGAAAAAGGACTCCAAACTATTTTGTTAATTAAAAAAAAGGGGGGGTTTATATAAAGTGTGCTACCAAACTCTTTGAAGCAGTCCTTCCTTCTAATTCCCTTCTCATGTCAAAGAATGTGTTGCAGTTGATTACTTTGTGGTAGTTTCCACATTGGTAGGCAATTTGTGTAGAACACAGCATAAGATTACAAAATCAGAGACTTACTGTAAATTCTACTAAAATTCAAATTATTCAGCTCAACTTACTTCTCCTCCTCCCGTTCAGGCACAGAACTATTCTATTACCACATTTAAATTTCTCTTTTCCTTTAGATCTTCTTTGTGTCAATTTCTTAAACGGACACTGTAATGCCTTCTTCCAATTAATTCATGGAACTATACTTCTAATCAATTTCATCCATTTAAAACAGTGAGCAATTGTGTGCAAAAGGTGAAATTTCTCCTTCAAGATCTGCGTTTTTCCATTCTGAGAAAAGTATTTGCATGTGACACAGTGGGCTGCAATATGTTTTAATTCAGGGATGACAACATTCTTTGCTGGTTATTAACTTACAGTAGACAAAAAAAAAAAAGCAAAAAGAATCATGAGAGAGAAAAGTAGGGAGAATTAGCAAAGACAAAGAGATTGATAGTGCCTTAGGGAAATAAAATTTAGAAGAGTTGTTCTGCTTAAAATATTTCTAAGAAATAATAACAGATTCCAAAGAATGGATCTTGGTTAGTTAAATTTCAACATCTTTTGGGAGGAGAAACATACAGGCATCGGGGCTTCATCACGTCACCTAAATCAAAATCAAATTTGTATGTATATGTGACTGACTCTGACAGGCCATTAGAACTACTGTAGCTTTAAAATTTGTCTTAATGTCTGGTTCAATGCCTATTATTCTTTAATATTTGTAAGGTGCTTAATTCGAGACTTAACATGGCACACAGTGTGAACACAATAAATTATAGCTATTATTTTTTTCTGGACTTACTTTATAGCTTCATCTTTCTATTTTCGTATATGAATTGTCAAATAATTTGATCAGAGTTTTAAAAGTATTGTTAATTACTGCAAGCAATTAATTTGAATTGATGTCTTTCAATCAACATGGTAAAGAACAGAAAGGAGAGGAAAAACTATGAAATAACTGGATTGGAAACGAGCAATGTAGAAAAAAAAAAATCATTTACTACATTTAGAAAACATTGTTTTTGAGGAAATTAATAGTATAAAACTTCCTCATACCAGAAAGTCTCAAGAAGGAACATAAAGATTCTGCATGACAAATTTTGAAATACCATCTATCTTATTTGTTCCTTAAACCCTTTAGTTCCATTCATAAGGTGCTTATGGCTGTGTGTGTGGCAGGCATGTGGGGTGCTGTAGAGATACAGGGGAAAGAGTTTGAGTAGGGCAATATACAGTTCGTTTCTCTTTTCAGAATGCCCTTGACAAATTAACATTCTCAAATCAGTTGACTTGTTTGAATGCACCACATTGGCATTCTAATTCAAATGGGAGAGAGGTGATTGACTGAATAACTCAAGATTGAAGGAGGCATTGGAGAAACATTTTACGGTTGACCATGGATACCAGGTCCCCTCGCTTTTTATTTTATTTTTTTTCCTTTTAGTTTTGATTCAACACAATCCATTAGACTGCCACAATTCACACCTGCTTGTTATTTATTTAGTGAGCTCTATTGAGTCCTTGGACTTGTGGGCAACTCATCTTGACTTGAGAGACTGCCTTGCTAAGGGCAGAAATGTTAATATAGATTTTGGCCCCTCAAGCAAGAAAGCACTTAAAAATGTCGCAGCCACTAAATGATTCAATTAGTCTAACCTCCCACCTGCCCTTTTTAAGAAGAAAAAAGACTCCTTTGCCACAGCAATAGTCCAAGACCAGCCCCTTTGTCCATACTCTGCGTGAAGTGGAGTTTTTCCAAGTTGAAAGGATTTGTAGGTCAGATCTGTGGGTACGAAAATGAAGAAAAGGATTACTGATTATCTGAGGCCAATGCTTCATGAAATGATTTGAACTGTTGTACCATCTGACCCTGCACTACTAGATTATAAAGTGTTCACAAAAAAAGGAAAAAAATCTAGTATCTTGTGTCAGTGCTTTGACAGCTTTTATGATAAGAGTTGGGTTTACTAACAAATTGTGGATTCCCAGCCCTTTTCACTGCACAGTAATTTCCAGGCAGTTTAAAACCGCTTCTGGCCTGCCCTCTCTACTTGAATCTACTGCTGAGTCTAAAAGCCTGTCTTGATTCCCCTGTGTTTATTACAGATTCTTTTCCATTTGAAGAATCAATACTAAATGCAGACACAGACAGACGGCATTTTACACTAGGTATTTGGAACAATGGGAGGGCGTCATTTATCAGTACATTTTCAGGCACCAGAAAATTATAAGGCAAAATAAATTTGTAGGTTAAACAACTTTTCAGTTACAGAGATTATGGCACATCAGTTTCTAACTAGAGATATATAGGTAGACACAGAAAACCTTGATAAAAATGTAAAAACTCTTTGAAATGAACTAGCATTGTTAGTATTATAAAACTGAGGAAAATACTTTTTCTGCTTGCTTCAGTACCTTTCAAGAAGCCTAGAAGCAAGAGATGCTCAGAAATTAACATTGTGGGATGACATTTCCAAAATGTTTTATTGAAAAAAATAATGGGTATTGTGACTCAGCTTCTTTTAAAGTTTTACATTTGGTGCACATCTGAAAAATTGACTAGTTTATAGTCAATGTGAGACACTGGTAAGCTTATAAAATGTTTCCACTTTTATACCCTCAATTCAAACAATATTTATCTATGCTTTCCATAATCTGTCACTCTGCAAGGCACTGGGAACACAAATGGTCTCATTAAAATACTCCTTTCAAAATGTTGTTTACTCTGAACAGACATTGGAAGAGGTTTCCAGCTAAACAGTGTGACTGAATAAAGAATAAAGGGATAGAGTAACAAAACACTGAACTTGGAAATGCGTTATTGTATCTTTAATTTGGTATTTAATGTATCTATCAGATGCCAATGAAGTCTGCTTTCCGTATGTCTAAATCATGTCAACACATCAAGTACATCCTAATTCATGTAATTTTAAACATATAATTTTAAAAGTATAATTGAGAATTTAAACTAAAAAAAGTCATTTAGTTCTTATTCTTTTACCCATTAGGAATAAAATTTAAGACTGAAAAGAATCTGAAATTGTACGTTTTATTTCAGTGTACACCTAAGTATTATTTTACATTCCTCAGCCAAAATGTTCCCCAAATAGTCACAGATCATATTTCTGAAAAGAGAAAAGAAAACCAGCATTTTGCAATCTCATACTATATACTAGGCCATATGCTACGTGATTTGAATATGTTACATTATTTAAATCTTACAACCATGACATGCGTAACGTGTTTCACTCCTCATTTCTCAACATGAGGATACTAAAGGTCAGATTAATTAAGTAACCTGCTTCTGCACCTACACTTAGTAGGAGATGGAGCTGAAAAACAAACCGAGAACTCTGATACTAATTAAAGTCATGCAGAGCTTAATGATGGGGATACCTTCTGAGAAATGTGGTGTTAGGCAATTTTGTCATGCAAACATCAGAGGATGTACTTACACAAACCTGGATGGTATAGCCTGCTGCACATGTAGGCTGTATGGCATAACCTATTGCTCCTGGGCTACAAACCTATAGAGCATGTTATTGTGTAGTGAATATTGCAGGCAATTGTAACACAATGCTAAGTATTTGTGTATTTAAACATATTTAAGCATGGAAAAGGTAAAATAAAAAAAAAATCATGTTATAATTTTATGGGACCACCACTGTATATGCAGTCCATCAATGACTAAAACACCATTATATGGTGCATAAATGTACTCACAGTGGGCTCTCCGTATCAGTGGGTTCCAGATTTGTGAATTCAACAACCATGGATTAAAAAAAAAAATTAAAAAGGACAATTGCATATGTACCAAACAGACATTTTTCTTCGCAGACTTCTTGACATTATTCTCCAAACAATATAGTATAACAACTCTTCACATAGCATTTACAATGTACAGTTGACCCTTGAACAATACGGGTTTGAACTGCGGTTTCACCTATATGTAGATTTTCTTCTGCTTCTGCCACCCCTGAGAGAGCAAGACCAACCTCTCCTTTTCCTCTTATGCTCAGCATACTCAATGTAAAGATGATAAAGACCTTTATGATGAGCTACTTCTGCTTAATGCATCGTAAATATATTTTATCTTTCTTTTTTCTTTTTTTTTTTTTTTTTGAGACGGAGTCTCGCTCTGTCGCCCAGCCCAGGCTGGAGTGCAGTGGCGCGATCTCGGCTCACTGCAAGCTCCGCCTCCCGGGTTCACGCCATTCTCCTGCCTCAGCCTCCCGAGTAGCTGGGACTACAGGTGCCCACAACCGCGCCCGGCTAATTTTTTGTATTTTTAGTAGAGACGGGGTTTCACCGTGGTCTCGATCTCCTGACCTTGTGATCCGCCCGCCTCGGCCTCCCAAAGTGCTGGGATTACAGGCGTGAGCCACCGCGCCCGGCCTATTTTATCTTTCTTAATTATTTTCTTAATAACATTTTCTTTCTCTAGGTTACTTTATTATGGGAATACAGTATATAATACATATAACACACCAAATATGTGTTAATTGACTATGTTATTGATAAGGCTTCTGGTTGACAGTAGGCTATTAGATAGTTACATTTTGGGGGAGTCAAAAGTTACACATGAATATTTGACTGTGTGGGGGTCTGTGCCCCAACACCCACATTGTTAAAGGGTCAACTGCACTCTTATAATTAATCTAGAGATGATTTCAAGTATATAGCAAGATGTGTGTAGGTTGTAGACAAATACTACCCCATTTTAAACAAGGGATTTGAGCATCCTTGGGCTTTGGTATCTGTGGGGGATCCTAGAACCAATACCCTAGGTACCAAGAAACAACTGTACTTCCTTGGGTCCAAAAATACACTTTTGAGAAAAAAACTTGTAATATGTCCATTTTGGGATGGCCAACCAGGAGGTGAAGGCATCATTTGTTCAAAGTGTACTTTTAGGCCTGGCACAGTGTGTTATGCCTGCAATCCCAGCATTTTGGGAGGCCCATGTGGGTGGACTACTTAAGGTCAGGAGTTCGAAACCAGCCTGGCCAACATGGTGAAATCTCGTCTCTAGTAAAAATACAAAAATTAGCGGGACGTGATGGTGCGTTCATGTAATCCCAGCTACTCGGGAGGCTGAGGCAGGAGAATCACTTGAACCTGGGAGATGGAGGTTGCAGTAAGCCGAGATTGCACCACCGCACTCCAGCCTAGGCAACAGAATGAGACTCCATCTTAAAAAAAAAAAAAAAAAGTGCACCTTTCATTATATTACAAGCATTTCACAAATGCAACTTAAAATAGAACTCATCTAAAAATAAAACTACATTTGCGAAGATTATGAAAACAAGAGAATTCTAACATGGCTGACTCCATTTTGCTTCTAGCTTCACAGGCTGGCTGTCCTCACTCATTCCTGGGCATAGGCTGAGCTAACAATGAGAGGAATTTAGTTTATAGTTTAACTTTGAAGCAAGGATGATAATAATCTCTCGCTAAAACTGATCCCCTCCTTGCTTGGGGTCTGAAATCACCTTTGTAAAATTAATAAAAGGCCACAGGGTTAGAATTATGTGAAGGGCCTGAATTCTGTTGATATTCAGCCATTGTTCCCTAGCTTGTTTTCCTAAAATTTCTTATTGCTCAGGAGTCATGAAGCCAGAGGTTACAAGATTTGTGACTTCTCCAATTGCTCCTATAGATAACATCACTATTAGAGAACATAAGATTGGTCTTTGAGATGTTTTTAAGACTTTAACATTCTGGCAACCAATTGACTCCACCCAGACCAGTGATTCATGACCCAAGTGGTCTCCTGATCTCCACCCAGAGACTGACTCAGTGCAGGAGGACCATTTTCCACACCCTTATGATTTCATCCACAACCAATCAGCAGCACTTCTTCCCTAGCTCCGTGCCCACCAAACTATTCTTGAAAAGTCCTAACCTCTGAACCTTCAGAGAGACTGGTTTGAGTAATAAACTCTGCTTTCACTTGGCTAGCCCTGCGTTAAACTCTTTCCTTTCTGCAAAAACAAAAACAAAAAACCTTGCTGTTCTTAGTGCATTGGCTTTTTCTGGGCAGTGGGCAAGATGAACCCACCAGGTGATTACAATAGGTGCCTTAATATTGCTTGAGGATCACATTGATCAATCAATTCTGTCAATTCTGTCAATTCAGTCATTCCATCTGTCTCTTTTACTTTTGACATTTCAGGGCTCTTTAGGTAACTTTGACAAAACTTCACAAAGATCTAACTTCTTAAATTTATGTGTTTCTCAAATTTCCCTTATAGGTGAAAAAAAAATCTCATTCAAGAAAAATCATATAAAATTATAGCAGAAGATTCTACTTTGTACCAAGTGCTTCTTATTTTGCTTAGACAATCAGTTCTTGCTGGCGTACACTAAATTGCTGACTTATGCTAAACTATATAAACTTACACAAAGTTATTCAAATGTCTACAAAACTCAGGACACATTTTACTTATGTTTACTGGTTTATTATAAAGGCTGTTATTAAGGATACAGATGAACAGCCAGATGAAGAGCTACATAGGGCAGGATCTGAAAGAGTTCTGAGTGCAGGAGCTCCTGTCCTTGTGATGTTGGGGTGCACCACCCTCCCAGCCTGTGGAAGACAAACCCAGAAGCTCATCAAAACTCATTGTTCAAGAATTTCTTATAGAGCTTTAATCTCTAGCCCTAGCCTCACCACCCCTTCTTGGAGGTGCCTGGGTGGGGCTAAAAGTTTCAACCACTTAATTATTTGGTCTTTCTGGTGGCCAACCCTATCCTGAGACTATCTAGGGGCCCAGCCCAAGTCACTTCATTAGCATAAACGTAGGTGTGATAAAATGGATTTATATAGGACGAAATATATTTTTATTACTTAGGAAATTCCAATAGTTTTAGGAGCTCTGTTCAAAACCTAAATAATGTAACAGAACGTACTCCTTTCACCCTTATCATTTAGGAAATTCCAAAGGTTTTAGGAGCTCTGTACCAGGGACGTGGGATGAAGACCAAGTATATATTTCTTAATATACACCCAGTAAACTGATTACTCTCTCATAAAACACAAATAATCTTTCTCAACTTATAATCAACAAAATAAGGTAGAAACAATTTCATTTTAACCTTATGCCAGACATTAAACATTCTAAATGTTGGTAGAAGTAATAATAATAATTACAACTACCCCAACCACCACCTCTACTACTACCTGTCTGAACACTTGGCATACCAGACCTGTTCAAAATACTCTACCTGCTTTATCTCATTTTGTCCTTATAATATTTTTAAATAGAAAGTACCATTAGGAACTTTGTTTTATAGGGGATGAAGGAGCTCAAGCCTCACAGGGTTTAAAAAACTTGTCTTAAATAAAAGAGGAAGTAATTTCCTATCTGTATATCAGAGAACCTTCCTCAAGAAAATTAACTGTAGAAGTCTTGCTAACAGTCATTTCAGCTTCTATGTAGATCTTTTTGTAATGGAATACCCCTTTTACTGTAGATTCTCTGTGGCATATTTAAATGTCAGAGATAATTTCTACTGCCAGGCTTCTCTTGATTGTATTAATTTCACACAAAATTTTATCAAAACGTATACACATTGCATGTATCCTTGAGGAAGGACCCTAACACTATAATTTTGTGGCAGTTAAACTAAAACATTATTGTTATTTAAAAAGAAGCAGCATAATATAACCACATTATCATCATCTTGGAAAGTTAAAAAAATGAGATTGTTATCTATAATTTATATATTTCTACCCTGTGTTTCTTTCAGGTTTGGTTTATAATAATCAATCCACAATTTTGCATCTGTCTCTTACACTTAATATTTTATACAAAAATTCATGACTGAGTCTTCTGTGATTTTCCTCCTAAACATCTTCTGCATCTGACCATTTTTCTCTGTCTCTTCTACTACCATCTTAACACAAGTTACTATTTGCTCTTTCCTGGACTTCTGACGCTATCTTCCTGACAGTTCTACATTTCAGTTCATCTTCTTTCCACAGTTAGAATGTGCTTTTTAAACATGTAAATCTAATATCATAATTCTTAAAAATCTTCCAGAAGTTTTCTGTTGACTTAGAGATAAAGGCAAATCTTTTACAGAGCTTTGCTTTGGATTTCAGTTCTGGAGGCCAGAAGTCCAAAGTCACAGTGTCTGAAGGGCTATCCTCCCTCTGCTGGCTAAGGGAGAATTCTTCTTTGACTCTTCCAGCTCCTGGGGGCTCTTGACACTCTGGCTTATGGCAGCATAACTCCAATTTCTGCCTCTATTTCACCTGGCCTTCGTCTTTGTGTCCTTTCCTTCGCCCCCCCCACCCCCTCGCCCAGAGACAAGGTCTCACTTTGTTGCCCAGGCTGGAATATGGTGGTGCAATCACAGCTGACTGCAGCCTTGAGCTCCTCGGCTCAAGCAATCCTTCTGCTTCAGCCTCCCAAGTAGCTAGGACTACAGGCATGAGTGACCACTCTCAGATAATTTTTAAAGTTTGTTTTGTAGATATAGGGTCTCGCTATGTTGGCAAGGCTGGTCTCGAGCTCTTGGTCTGAAGCTATCCTCACACCTCGGCTGCTCAAAGTCCTGGGATTACGGGCGTGAACCATGGTGCCCCTTTCCTCTTCTTATAAGGTCCATCTAAATCCAGGATGATTAATTTGAACTAAAGATTTTTATCTAATTACATTTGCAAAAACTGTATTTCCAAATGTGATCCTCTCCTGAGGTTGCATGTGAACATAAATTTTTGGGAGACATTCTTCAACTCACTTTGAATATATCACCACCTTATCATATATCGAGTTTGAAATGTATTTGTGTTTAATTATAAGCTTTCTATACACTTTTCACTAGTCAGCCTGTTTTAATTGTAAAAACTTTATATTACAATCATGCATCAGGCTAACCTGAAAAATATTTTAATATTCAATAGGACTATCCTCCATACATTACCCTTTTTTTTCTGGGGCTTTTGTATTAGTCAGGGTTCTTTAGAGGGATGGAACTAATTAACTCTTAACTCACATGATAACAAGGTCCCACAATAGGCCGTCTGCAAGCTGAGGAGCAAGGACAGCCAGTCTGAGTCCCAAAACTGAAGAACTAGGAGTTCGATGTTCAAGAGAGAAAGCACCCAGCACGAGAGAAACATGTAGGTTGGGAGGCTAGGCCAGTCTCATCTTTTCACATTTTTCTGCCTGCTTTATATTCTAGCTATGCTGGCAGCTGATTAGATGGTGCCCACCCAGATTTAGGGTGGGTCTGCCTTTCCCAGCCCGCTGGCTCAAATGTTAATCTCCTCTGGTATCACCCTCAGAGAGACACCCAGGATCAATACTTTGCATCCTTCAATCCAATCAAGTTGACACTCAGTATTAACCATCACAGCGTTCTTGCTATCTTTACTTGGTTTCTTTTTCAAATTAACTTTATAATGAACTTCTCTAGCTTCAGAAAATAATTCCGTTGATATTTTTGTGAAAATAATTTTAAAGACAATCAGACATCCTTATGCTCTTGCTATAAATGTATCCTTTTATCAGTGTTTCAAATGTATTTAACGTATTTTATGCAAAACAATCGTTTGCTTATAAATTTTCCTGTGTTTTAATTTCTGTTTCTTCCTTGCAATTTTGTTTTTTGTATATTTGTACTTTCTTCCCAATGTACTCCATTCTTTATTTTTGTTATATTGGTTATTTGGTTTGTCTTTTTCAAAAAATCAGTTTTTATTTATTAGTTTTTTAATTTATTATTTTACAATTATTAATTCTTTTGTCCTTTTATGAACTTTGTTCATTCATATCTAAATTTTGAAATTCAATGTTTAATTTTGTTATTGTATTGATATTATTTGATCATTTTATTGACAAAGTATGTAATTTTACTATGATAAGTGGCAAAAGATAATTTGAAGAAAAAGGTAGAGTCATAACTCTTATAGAGATAAAATAATATACATGTGTAAAATATTTTACTTTGTTAATCAGTGAGGGGACCACAGCTGTTACAAATGGCTCAATGGAAAAATCAAAATTTCAGAAATTTGTATGGAGTAAAGGAATATTGAAATTAATTATAAATAAGGAGATAATTTTTCTTCATAGTGTGGAAAAATATCAAAATTTTAACTTACAAGGTAGAGTTTGTATACCCATCAATTACCTTCATTTTTTTTTTAATTCAAATTTTAGTTTAGATGCAGGTGGTACATATGCAGGTTTGTCGTATGGGCATATTGCACTCAGGTCGTGAGCATAGTTCCCAATAGGTAGTTTATCAATCCATGTCGCCCTCCTTCCCTAAGCCCTCTAGCAGTCCATAGTGTCCGTTGTTCCCAAGTTTATGTCCATGTGCGCTCAGTGTTTACCTCCCACTTATAAGTGAGAACATGCAGTATTTGATTTTCTTTTCTTGTGTTAATTTGCTAGTATTATGGCCCCCCACTCCATTCACATTGCTGCAAAGGACATTATTTCATTCTTTTTTATGGCTGCATAGTATTCTATGGTATATATAGATCATATTTTCTTTATCCAATTCACTATTGATGGGTACCTAAGTTGATTCCATGTCTTTGCTATCGTGAAGAGCATGGCAGTGAAATGCTAGCACATGTATATTTTTAGTATAATGATCTGTTTTCCTTTAAATTACCTACAGTTAGGAAAAGGTGAAAAATACCTCAAAAACAATTAACAGCACTAGAATCAGACAGACCTAATTGGTATACTGTAAGAAATGCTTAGATTTTCATTGAAGTACAGAATTTATTTCTACATCAGGATATTAGTACATTTTACACTTGTATGTTTGACTTTCTTCATTTTTACTGATGTAATTATGAATACATAATTCTACTGACATAAGCAAATCAATAGCTTTAGAAATTATATATGATTAGCTTATTTTTATTGTACTTAATTGATATAAATGTATCAAACTATAAATTTTCCTCTGAGTACTGCTTTATCTGTATTCCACAGATTCTAATATGTCATGTTTTTATTATGATGATTTTGCAGAAATTTGGCAATTTTGTATTGTGCTTAAGAGGGTATTTAAAAAAATACATAGGTAGAAGTCTTCTTGTTTGATTTAATTATAATTTTCAATTTTATTACATTGTGTTCAGATAATCCTATTTGCATGGTTTCTATGTTATTGAAAAAGTTACTCTCTCCTTTTAAGCTAATACTGGGTATTTTTATATAATTATTACATGTTCTTTGGGGAAAAAATCATTTTTTTAAACAACTAAGAATCACAGTTCAATGTATTTATGCAGCTTACTATTATGTATACTTCTTAGGTTTTCTGTATCATTTATGATATCCCAGTATTATTTTTTCTTTAATATTAGTGACATTAAGTGTACCCAAACATATCGTACTTGTTTGTTAGCTGTAAGTAATCAACTTTCACTCTCCAATAATACCTATATATCAATCTGCAAGTTTTATCTACTGCCAACTTTTTTCTTTCTTCTCCTCCCATTTTTATTACTTATATTTTTCTGCATTGTCAGAGCGTTTATTTCCCAATATTATTTTGTCATACTTATGCACAACTTCTAATACTTGTGTCAGAGTTAAAAACACTTAATGCTCAAACACAAATCTTCAGTTGACTCTCTGGAATTATTCTGAAGTTGCCTGCAGCCTATTATCTATGAAATTTCTCCAGTAAGATTCCTGGAATCAACATTCTTAAGATACTGCTTGCAAGTTAGTAAATGTCTATGGTCTTTATACCTGAAGGATAGATTGACTGGATATAAAATATATGACTTACATTTACTTCTGTAAAAATATTTTTGTTGAAAACTCTAATACAAATCCAATGTTTTTCCTTACAAGTAACTTAATTTTTTTTCCTGTATGTTTAAAGAATGTCTTCCTTTATTTTAAAGACTAACAATTTTACTTAGTTTGGTCTCAGAGTTGCTCATTTGGGCTCTATGTTTGCAGGCATGTATATGCCCTACCTGTATGTAGTCTTCTTTTATTTCAGAAATTACTGCTGTAGCAACTCTTTTCAAATATGAGCACACGCTTGCATTATTATCTAACAATATAAAATATGTAGAAAAAACTACAAATGGCATGCCATTAAAAATCAGCTTATTACATATATCTTTCACAAAACTAGTTAAAGCAATGTTAAGAAGAGGCTGGGAATCATGTATCAAAGTGAACAGATACTGGAGTTAAACTGACTGCATTTAAATACTAACCCTGCTGCTTTATTAGCTGTGCAGTCTTTGGCAAGTGTCTTAACCTCTCTCTGCGTCAATTGTATCATCTATAAAATGAACATAATAGTGTATATCCCTTAATGTTTTTTGTGAAATTAAATGAGACAATTCACATACAGTACTTAAACACTGATAAGCCTGATACTAAAATACAATAAGGGCCACAGATATTTATTTTCAGTCCAGATTTTAATGAACTCTGTGGTTTATAGTCATCATATAATTTCAATCTTCCATTCTTTTTAAATCACAAAATCTTTTTGTATAAGAGGTATAGTGTAAGATACATGAAAGTACATTGGTCAAATAGAGGAAATATGTTATCTCATCCTTGATTAACTGGACTTAAATTCATCTATTGATAACTTGTAACATAGGTATTATATTTACATGGAGCTTTCTGATGCTCCATCTTTCCCAAGAGCCTCTCTTGTTCTCTTGACCCGGGTATCTTGATTTTATCATTAAGAAACCAGGTTGAGCATTATCTTCTCCAGTGGGCAACGACCTCTTAGTGTGTATTAGGAGCTCACAGAATACCTTTTACTAACTTTAATTCTCATTATATTCTATGATGACTTTCTGATAACATGGCTGTTTCTCCCAGAAATGATTTAGGGGCAAAGAATGTGTTTTTAAACTTGTTTCCATAATACCTGTTTTGTGATTGAACAATATATTCTTGTCTGACTTATATTTTATGAAGAATGATTGTAAGGGTAAAATGGAAAAGTATCAGTGAAGTTTTACTGAAAATGCATTAAGTGTAAAACATTTAACGATTATAAATAATGGAAATCAGCTTGAGAGATTTGAATGGAAGGAATTGTGCCATTCACAATCTAAACAGATTCACCACTGAAAGTAGAGAAATCAAGGACATCCACTTCATTTTAATACTCCTTTTCAAATCAAACAACATTGCTAGTACACCAAATAGTTTTAAAAGATCTGAGTTACCTTTTTAAGAGTCAAGCACATCTCTAAGTGTTGGTTTATCATGTTTTCATTTGCTTGAGAAACAAACAATTGGCTGTTCATTTTACCTTCCTGTGTGATATGTATAAATATCTCAGAAAGCCCACAGCTTATCTTTGAGCTCTCTCAGTGCCATCCAATTATAAACGCAATTGCAAATATCTCTACTGTGTTAACAAAAATGCGGCACTACTTCTCCTCCTATTAATGTAGAGTATAAACTTTCTATTAGTAATCTTATGTTTAAGATAAAAAGGAAAATGTATGGAAGCATTGTGGATAAAGTTTAAAAGCTGTACAGATGGAAGGTATTAATGCCAAAATTGTGAAACTTATCCCTGGCATCTTCCACATTCCATTAGGATATTTTGCCCATCTCTAACACATCTATTATCATTGTGATACTGATGTTCTCTTAGACTGGAGAGATGAGTGTGGTATCTTAGAGAACAATTGGAAGATTGTAATAGTAGCAATTGCATTAGCTCCCACAATGGCTTTCTATTCCTTAGTGAATAAAGTCACGATTGTCTCTTTAAGAATTCAAGGATTATTTACACACTCTGAATATACATCTTATTTTCCTAACGTAATATCTCTGTAAGATTCTGCTCTCAAATCTCAATCTCTAGTAAATGTTTATCCTTTTTTTAAAGACACAGCTCCATGATTCTTCTTCTCTTCTGGATTATGATTTTTCTATTTAAAAATTATTTCTATATTATTTCTTGTGTGAAAATTGTTTTTCACCATTTATTTATTAAGCCTACATTTATGTAGGCTTCTGTGTGTAATGCACAGTATTTAGTGCTGGGGATTCAATGGGCAAGTATAAATAATACATAGTCTCTGATTTTCAAAGTGTTCTAGGGAAGCAATGAGCAGTCAATGGAAGCTAGGTTTTCTTCCATTTCTGGTATTGTACCAGATGTGCAAAGAATTTTACTCTTCACCATCTCCCTGCCTCCACACTACCTTCTTAAAAAACCTACATTTGCCCTCTTCTCAGAAAGCCTATACTCAGAACAACAGCTATACAGTCAGTGGACCAGGTGACTCCAAAATGTAACCATTGGACCACAGTTATTCTCATGAGTCAAGCTAAGACAATACACTTCCCTTTCCAGGACTTTTAAATTTGAACTTACAATTGATTGAGTTTTTGTTAGGACTTCAATTACTAGATGATAAAAAGCAGGAAACAGGAAACAAATATAGTCAGTGTCTGCTATGTTAATGAAGAATCAGAGAAATAGCCACTATTGAAAAGAGAGAAGGATAACTAGATTTACAGAGAGAAATAGAGAGGTGAAGAAACTAATCTGGTTCTCAACCGATTCTACTCTTTGAGAGGTTTGGCTCTGTCTCTGGTATTCGTCTGTTGTGTTTTACAGTTTGCTTAAGTTAAATGGGTTTGTGTGCCTTACTATCTAATGGTAACTTGACAGACATTTATCAGTCAGTGGGAAGTAATAGACCCCTGGGAAAAATTGTAGAATATTTAAGATAGTGAAAATGTCATCATTTGAAGCAGAGGGATAGTCTTACTTATTGATGATGAAACAATACACTGGCCCTTGTATTTTCTTGGCACACATTAACACTGATTCTTTAAGAAAAGCGTCTTAAAGGAAAGATTTGTGAGCCCAAAGAAGAATATAACATTTCAAATATGAAAATGTCCTGTGAAAATTCCTATCTGTCTCTGAGATGTCTTAAATTCTGAAATTGCTGAAATTCAGGTTAAGAAATTAGGTAAACACTGTGTTTAATTGCAGCTGCAAATTCTCTGACCCTTTGCACATCTGTGGCCAAGCTACATAGGTTAGCGAAGAGTAGGATTCTGACTTTTGGAATGGTATGAGGGAGAAGCTGGATACGATGGAGGACCCCAGTTGTACCAGGTTGTTACATTCTATGTTCTTCTTGTATATATTTCATGCTCAATAGAGTTGATAACATTTCCCAATGTAAATCACCTTCAGTGATTAGAATTCAGTATGAACCTTGAGGGTCTGGCATTCCCTGCATATCGTGAGAACAAATTCTAGAGCAGTTCATTGTTTTTCTGCCTCTGTTCATTGTATCATTCATTCATTTATTAATCAATATCTTCATTGATCTGTCTTCTTTTGAGAATTTAATGGATTCTTAGCATTCTTTCAGGCATAGAGGATATAATAGTGAACAAAATGAGTTTCTCTTCACAGAGATTTTATTCTAACAGAATATTTCAGTAACGTATATTCTTTGAAGGAAATAAAATAATAGAAGGAAGTGATTGTGAAGGTGGAAGAGATAGTACGTTATCTAAAATGGTCAAGGAGGCTCTCCCTTGTAATGGGATACCTGAGCTGAGGCCCAAATAATAAAGGACCAACTGCGCAAAAATTTGGGAAAGAGAGAAGAAACAGCAAATGTGAAGACCCTGAGACAGGAAATGCTTAGTGTGTTCAAGGGGCCGGAAAAAAAATTCAGATAGCTAGAGTCCAGCAAAAGATGATGAGCATTGTGAATAATGAGCTCAGGGACATTACAAAATTCAGATCATATACAGCCTTATAAACTATATTAAGACATTTGGATTTTATGTCAGTTGTGATTGCAAATTGTAAACAGAGGAGTAATCTGAACTCATTTGAGCTTAATATTAAGAAGACAGTTTATATGCCTTGAGGAAGAATAAATGAAGTGGGTCAAGGAAGGAACTAGGTTTTATGATGTTCTAGGACACATGAGAGTGGCTTGGGCTACAATGTGAATGGTGAAAAGTGACCAGGAGAACAGATTGGATGTGAAGGGAGAGGAGAGGGAAATGACTGATGACGTTTAGGTTTGTGGCCTGAGCATCTGTGTAGACAATGGTGTCATAGGTTGAGATTAGAAAGTATAGGTTGAGTATCCCTTATCTGAAATACTTGTGACTAGAAGTGGTTTGGATTTTGAATTTATTTGGATTTTGGAACATTTGCATTATACTTACAGTTATGCATTTCTAACTTTAAAATCCAAAATGAGCATTTATTTTCTTTGAGCATTATATCCACACTGACAAAGTTTTGGTTTTGGAATGTTTTGGATTTAAGATTTTCAGATTAGAAGTACTCGACCTGCATGAAGGAAAGGCAGAACTCAAGGATGGCTATAGTTGTTCAGGACTTGGAATGCCTATTGGGAAGAGTAAATGTGAAAGAGGCAACTGGATTTATGGGTTTGGGGATCATGGATAGGCATATTTTGGGTACAGAAATAGATTTGGAGTCATCAGCAAATAGATAATATTAAAAGCCAAAGGACGAACTGGATGAAAACATTTAGGTGAGTGAAAATAGATGAGGTGTCTAGGGTTGTGCTTTCAGTAACTAAAGTGTTTATAGTCAGGAACAAAGGGAGAAGCCAGAAAAAGACACTGTATAGTCAGAGAAGACCAGGAAAAAATTTATTTCAAGGAGTGAGTGGTCAATCTTGTCAAGTATTGCCAAGAGGCTGAGTAAGAAGAGAAGATAAAACTGATGATGTAACTAGACAATATCGATGCCATAGTGACCTGAATAAAGATATTGAAGCCCAACTTGAGGGATCTTTAGGTGAGAAATATAGGTGGTAATTACAGACAAATAAATATTTTGAAGAATTTTGTATTGAAGATTTGAAGAGAAATGCAGAGAAAAATCCAAGAAAGTTCTTATTTTAAAGGTAGAATAAAGAAAAGGAAATTTGCATCCTGATGGGAATGATTCTTTTGACTATTGTAGAAATATATTCCTGCAAATATAGTCCCATTATCATGGGAATGACTCAGGAGTGAGAGAGAAACTGATGTTGCTGGAAGTAGGTAAATAATGGCAGAACAGAAGACCCTGAGTAGGAAAGAAAGGATAGGATCTGGAGCAGTACTGTTCAAAAAATATATAATGTGAGTCACATAAGTAATTTAACATTTTCTAGTAGCCACATTAAAAACATAAAAATAAACAGGTAAAGTTAATTTTAAAATTTTAAATTTAACCTTAGATATCCAAAATATTATCGTTTTAACATGTATCATTATAAAATTATTGAGATTTTTTTTTACTGTTTGTATTATATTAAGTCTTTGACATTTGGCATAAATTTTATGCTTACAGCACATATCAATTTGGATTAGTCATGTATAAAGTACTCAACAGAGTGTGAATGGAGGGTTTGGCATGAGATAAAATGTATGGAAATTTCATTCACTGTAACATGAGGTAAGATAGTAATATATGTAAATGAACAGTGCTTTTGGTGGTGGGAATAAGAGATGGCTCTCATCTGACTTTATGTTTTTAAGTGATGTCTGAAGAAGTATTAGGCATTTTAATAGAAGAAGACAAGAAACAGGTGTTGTAAAAATGGCCATTTTGTTTTTATTTATTTTTTAAATTATTATTTTGTCAAGGGCCCAATAAAGAAAGAGGTAAAATGACTATTTTGGAGAGTGGAAGGATGAATCTATAGGGTTCATTACCTTCGAACATTGAAAATCGGTGTCCTAGTTCAAATTTTTTCTCAGCCAAAGAAGCCTAGAAGGAGGGAACAAATTTTACTGCTTCATGGTGGTAGCATATCACACAGGAGTAGAACCTGATAAGATTTCTACCTAGAGACATCTGAATAGAATTTACTGTCACAGAAAGAAATAAAAATCCAGATAGAGTTGACCCTTGAGTAACATGTGTGGATCCACTTATACACGGAATTTTTTCTACAAAACTTAGATGGAAACTATGGCATTCATTGGATGCAAAACTCATTTATACAGAGGGCCAATTTTTTATATATACAGGGTCTGCAGGGACAACTTAGGACTTGTGTATTCCTAGGTTTTGGTATATTCAGCAGGTCCTGCAACCAACCCCCATATACACTGATGGGCGACTGCATAATGAACAGGGGTCAGTGCGTGAAGTTTTCACCGCAGTGTCTCCATTTATCCCGTGTCCACTATGAGGCATGATAGAACCAGTTGGAAGAGTCTGGCAACCTTCCACCATGTGAACAGAAAAGTGGACGACCCTTTAGAAAGAGTGAATGAAGCATATTAGAAAGAAGCAGAGATGAGAGACCGACAAACCTAGACAGGTTAAGAGAATAACTTTGGTTGCAATTATTGGTTCTAATCCCCTTTCAGATCTATTGCTTTTCTTGGTTTTGTGTTCTAAGACATAGCCCTTATCCTGCTACTAAATAAATTACTCCCCTTTTTATTATCCTTGTTTAGTGATTTCTGTGACTTGCAGCTCTGCCTCCTTCATAGGTAGAGATAATAAGGTCCTGAATTTAATGTGGAATTAGTGGGCTAGGTGTAAAGAATTACATCACAAGGGGCTGACTGAGGAGAAAGACCTGACAGTGGTCATGGAATGAAACACATTCATCATGACTATCTTTTTGTCTTATTTCAAAACCTACATATTTATTTACCCAACTTATACATATTACTATTTTAGAACAAATAGAATATATCAAAGGCAGAATAAGAAAATAAAAATCACCAAAACTCCAATAACCAGTATTGACTACTGTTTTCTCTTTGGTGTATCATTTACTGAATTGAATACAAATATATCTTCTGGCCATAAAATAGCTTCTTTTTCAAAAAAAATCAAAGAAGAGACTCTTCTGATTATTGTAGAAATATATTTCTGTAAAGAACTTTCCTCATTGTCTTTGCCTCCTTTACTCCATTCTACTTCTTTCTTTGTTTCATCTCCCAAGGAAAGAGTTAATTCAACCTTTGTTCCCTGAACTTTCTTCATTTTATTTTTTTTTCCAAAATACCATGGAGATGCTGACATGCTCTTGAAATATCAGTAAGAAATTCCATTTGGACTCATGCAATTGCTGGCCTCTGTGTAGATAGGGCTGCTGCTGTCCGAGAGATTTCTAGTCTAATCATATTTTTAATTTCTTCAAAATTGAGCAATGCTTTCTTGGGAACTCCTCTAATGCCTCACCTTAGAGATGGCCTCTGGAACTTGAGGCCAGTTCAACAAAACTGTCACTGTAATAACGACAACCTAAGCAGAATTTTGGAAACGAAGAAAGCAAGCTTTGCAGCATTTACTTAGGGTTTCTGCAAAGGCCCTTCTTCTGGGTGAAATAATTAGTCTGAGGCGTTACCTATTGACAAAAGAGCATCCCAAGAAGCTGCAGTTAAGTGCCAGAGACTCCTGAAAACAAAACGAAGACAAGCCTCAATTTCAAAGTCCTTATTTTTGGCAGCTTCTGTAGTTACCTGATGGGAGAAGAAATTTTCCCTAGACTTAGCACTGTGATGAGCATGGACCGTGAGATCAAGTCAATTTTCTGCTGCTATAGTGGGCTAAAATAACGCTACCTATTCACCAGCCTAGAGAGAAATTCGATTTTGTTTTTATTAAACTGAAACTTCTCTTGATACTCACAGTGAGTCCATAGGGGAGCAGAAACACAACCTGTACCTGCTTCTTCAATTTAGGAAATCTTGCTGAATATGTAACAGGGCAATCGCAATGGGTTTTTACAGAAGCCACATACATATAAAGCCAGACGTATTTTTCTCCTATACCTCTTTCATCAGCCAGTTTTCTGACTCTCTCAATCTTGTCTGTACACATGTGAAAACAGCACAATTTACACCAAATCATCTACATTTGTTTTCCATTTAGTAAAAATCCATCTACCTGCAGATGATAGTTTATGGTGTGTATGTGGGATTCCTGTCACTCTGATTGCATGTCTTATGTCTTCAAAACATAATACACTAGCTGGAATTGATCGGGCATCTTTGTATTTATTATATTGTCATAGAATGTTTCATGAGGTTGGGGACCATTTCTGCTTGTTCATCCCTGAACCATCAATACATGTTGTCACAAGTATTGAGTCTGCCCATAGAAGGTGCTCCAAAAGTATGCATTAAATCAACAAACTACATGCACTCATGTGTTAAAACACTCTTGCTAAATAGGTATTATTGTCTTAATTTTGTTAGAGGGAAAACAAAGGCTCAGAAAGTTTAGTAACCACTCAAAAGTCATACAATGAACAAGGAAAGAACTGGGCTTCAAATTTAGTTTTATTCACCTCCTCCTTCCATCCCATTCTACCGTGCTTCTTCAAATACAGCTTTGATGTGGAAGTCACCTATTTTTCTGATAGATTTCCACTGTTAATTGCATGTTTTATAGTTTTAAAGGGAGCTGAATGCAAGCTATCTTTGCATTGCAAAAATCAGAAAGATTGAGATACTTGCTGATTTTTCTCACTTTATAAACTAAGGCATGCAAGGCAGTTTTGTGTTAATGTGTTAACTCAGTTGTTTTGGTTCAAGTTTGCTTTGGAAACTGAGTCAACTACTCCCTGTTACACATGCTTCTCCAGTAAGCCTCTCCCATTACTTTACCTTCCACATCTTACTATAAAGACCCACTAGGTGGCTGTAAGAGTGGGAGATCCTGTAAGTTTCCATAATTGTAACAGGGTTTGGCTTGCAGTGTCTTATGGAAGATAAGCTGAAAAACTCTCACCTTTTAATTAGCAAAAGCTAGTCTGATTAAGGTTCTTTGTTCATTTTAAATTGATAAAACCTTTTCTATAAAAAAAAGTAGCAATAAAATACACCAAGACACCTGACTATCAAAGACCACACCTCCATATAGTTATTATATCCCATTTTTCTCTCTTGAATTCCTACGTTCTTACATTTTAAATTCTGTTTCCCTTCAGGACATTTGGACCTCCCAGTATCATTTACGTGTACCCTTCCTTTTTCTGCTCCATCTCATTTCTAGGTTAATTTTTGATTTGTTTATTTTTGCTAACCTATCTCCCTTCCCCTTTCTGGAATTCTTGTTTAAAAGGCACATTTAGTTCTCATTTCTTCTATATATATTTAATTTGCTGCTTGGAGAATATCTTTGGCGGGAAGAAAAGGTTGTTGGCCATTTCTCCATTAACATTAAAAAATAACACCAATCTTGCCAGCAAAACACACACACACACACACACACACACACACACACACACACACACACAGAGAAACACACAGAGGTTTCACATGCAAAAGAGATATGCAGACATGTAGTATGGCTTATTTCTTAGGTATCTTGCTTTTTTTCTTTTTACATTTCCATTTTTGGCTACTATAAGCAAAAATGATTTTAAATAATCGTTATGTCATTTCTTTTCCTCCTGCTCTTCCTTTTTCTCGTAATTCTTTCATCTCTTTTGTTTTTCCTTATTTCTTCTCCCATTACACCTTAGACTATCCAAAGTGGATAAATCATGTTAAAAGCATTAGGATTCTGTTGCATTCTATTTTTCCAGGAGCTAAGAAGAGAACTGTTTGCTGTTCTGGTATTTTAATTAAGGTGAACATGTCAAACTGAGAGAAATATTAATGGCAATAGGCTAATTTCTGTATGCCTGATGACATGTTCTGATTTTATCCCATGTCTCCAGATAGCACTTTTTTTTTTTTTTGGCAAAGAGGATATGAGAGTGCTGAGATTGTAAGGGCTAGAAAAATTAAATAACTTATTTGCTCATTTTATGAGTGGCATGAATATCAATGCTTCTCACATTTGGCACCATGAATATTTTTGAATACCAATCCAAATACGTTCAGCTGTTGGGTATTAGCTATGCCTGCTCAGGAATATTGCCAGCTGCAGGTTGGAGCAAAAACACTGAACTTGGAGTGCATCACATTCTGATGGAAAATCCACTCAACAGCAATTGACATAGTTGTTAGCAGAGATCCAAAGCCCTATTGAGAAGAGATTTAGGATATCTGGGGCTTCTTAGGTCTTTTCTTCAACTTGCCCTATGTTCCAGTACACAAGAGTATTTACATCGTGACTTCACATAAACCTTTCTCTCTGTACGTCTCATTTGGCCCTTATTATATATCGCTTTATATTCTTTATACACTTATGCATTATGGGACATAAGTGTCCTATCTTTGAAATAACATAATGCAATTATTAAATTATCTCTCTCTAGTGTCTTATACATCATATATTCTCAATTATAATTTTTAACGGTGATGGCCATTCAATTTTCTCTCATTTTTCATTTGAGCTTCAGCTGTGTTTTCCCTTCTTATCCTTGTTTATAAGTCTTTCTCTAATTTTGTCATAACTTTTTTCTTTGTTTAAATTTTTGGAAAACGTGAGTTTTAAGTCTGATTTTAAGGAGCTCAAGGGAAATTGATTACAATCTGGTGACAACTGCTAGTTGTGATTTGCAAGGCAGTTTGGGGAATGATTTGGGTGGAAATGATGAAGAGCATGAAGTTGAGAGTTGAAGCATTATGGGAAATAAAGTTAGATGGCTAAGGAGAGTCAATTGACAATGGTATTGTTATCATCCTAATTTTATGAGGCAGGAAGCTAGAAACTATTATTGCCTTTTCATAGATGTATTCCCCTCCCTTTCAATGATCTGTCAGTTTTACTTCTAAATATCTCTTGAATGTGTTCAGTTATCTTTATTTCTGCTGCCCCTACTCCCGTCAGGACATCCACATTATTGTTGTGGCCTCCTATAATGCCATACTAATTGCACCTCATTCATTTATTCATTTATTCTTTTAAATTTCATTTCAAAATTATTGAGCATCTGCCTAGGAATACAGTAATAAATAATAAAGACATTTTTCTGCCTTAGCGAAGTATCTAGTATAGTTGGAGGAACAGTCTTTTAATACAACTGAGCAAAATGTGATGAATACCATGACGTAGTAAACACCAGAGCTGGCCCCTTCCAGCAATGAGTTCTCACATCAAGGATGATTTCCTAAAAATACCGGTATATATACCATTCCTATGCTTACAAATGTTTCAGTGGCTCAGCATTGCCCTTCAGATAAATGCAGAACTTCTTAACATTGCCTTGAGACCCTCCATGTGCTGGCCTCTACTGACTCCTCTTTCTCCCTCTCTCAGAGAGATTATGCAATTCCTTTTAAATTTCTTATTATTTTTTAAATTGATGCATATGCTTACCTCTCTTGTCTCTCCTTATCGCTGCACACTTTTCTTTTAGGTTCTCTCTCTTACTGAGCTATTTCTCACCTCAAGTTCTTTTCAAGCGCTCTCCTCTCTTTCTGCAAGTCTCCCCTGTACCCCTCTTCACTGTAGCCTTTCTTAAATCTCAGTTTAGATTTTCTTTTCCCTGGAAAATATTCCCTGAACTCCTGTCTAGGATTGGATGCTCTGTAGTCTGCTGCCATAGCAACCCATATTACCCTATTATAGTACTTGCATTTCATTGTAAAAGCTTGTTTAATGTTCAATCTATCCTGCTAGACCCTAAGTTCCATGTCTGTCCAATTTAATTGTATCCTGACAAAGATTCTTTGCTTGGTCAAACTTTCGTCAGGCACCTGAATCTTCTGCTAAACCCATCTGTGCATTTCCTTAAAAAATCTAGTTTTAGCAAATAATTCCGCTTAGTTTAGTTAGAATCCTTCATCCCCGGTTATCTGATCACACTCAATGTCTACTTAAATTCTTTATCCTCCGCCTATCCCCCAAGGGATCATCCTGGTCTGTCTTCAGCAAGAATCCTGTTAGGTTGGTTTAGCCGGAATCTCCCTTGCCTCTGGTGTTTCCTCTTAGTGATTTTACATCCACTAACCCACACCCTGCTACTTGGCTACAAATTCCAACTTGACTATGCTATATTTGAAGTTGAGTCTGCTCTCTCTCTCTCAGTGAAAAATCCCATTGCTGTGGCTCCTATACCTGTTGTGAGCTTCCTGTGTAAAGCCTGCCTTATCACGCTTTTTATCATGGAATAATTTTTTTTTTCTTTAGCAATCCTTAGGGACTAGTAAAGTGCCCAGGCCAAGTGCAAAACAAATAAATCAATCCATCTGATTTAGCATCATCGTTATTTGTCCATTTTTCCTCCTACGGGTCTCTCAAATTAGTCCCTTCCTTTCATCCTCTTCTGCCTCTTTGGATCAGGCTTCAATTATTACAAGTCTCCAAACTATTCATTTTATCTTTAACATGGTTTCCTTTAACCATTCTACATTTTTTGGCCGGAGTAATCTCACCAAGAGGCAGATGTGACCATACTGTTCCATTGCTTTACGGAGGGAAGCATTTGAGTCTTCCTATTGCCAAGAGCATAAATCTCCAAATTACTGAGCGCCATAATAGGCCCTCTAATTTTTCCCCTGTAGTTCTCTGATCTTGATATTTAATGCTATTTCATGCCTCTTTGCTTTTGGGCATTCTGTTCCCTCCAACTAGAACACTTTTTTTGTTAAATCAATCTTTACTCCAATGTCAATTTTCTATTCATCTCAAAGAACTTTCCTAATTGTATCCTCTCCTCCTGAGAACTTCCTCCAGTGCTAAAGAAAGCTGGTTGTTCTTTCCTTTGTGCTACTAGTGTACGTTGCACATATCTCTATTAAGATACTTTCTGGTTGTCATTTGAAACATTTGTATAGCTTTTAGATTCTTCTACTGGGCTACTCTTTTATTCTAGGCACCTAGTATTCCTACTGAATGAAAAAAAAAAAAAAAGGAATACAAAGCAAATTTCTGTAATTGCAATCATACAGTTAGAGATAAGGGATGTTATATGTGCATTATCTACCACACTGTATTAGGGTTGTCTAGAGGGACAAATCTAAGAGGGTAGATGTATATATAAAGGGGAGTTTATTAAGGTGTATTGACTCACACAATCACAAGGTGAGGTCTCACAATAGGCCGCCTGCAAGCTGAGGAGCAAGGAAGTCAGTCCGAGTCCCACTGCTGAAGAAAGGAGACCAATGTTCGAGGGCAGGAAGCATCCAGCACAGGATGAAGATGTAGGCCAGAAGACTAAACCAGTCTAATCTTCCCACTTTCTTCTGCCTGCTTTTATTCTGGCCATGTTGGCAGCTGATTAGATGGTGCCCACCCAGACTGAGGGTGGGTCTGCCTTTCCCAGTCCACTGAGTCAAATGTTAATCTCCTTTGGCAACACCCTCACAGACACACCTGGGAACAATACTTTGCATCCTTCAATCCAATCAAGTTAGCACTCATTATTAACCATCACACATACCTTTGGCAAAAGACAATTCTTGCAGTTAAAGTTACTAGAACAGAAGGATCCTAGAGGCTCAGATGTTGTCAGTCTGTCACCTATGACTAAGTAATGTTGTTCATGCAATTTGCCCACTTCCCACCTTTGTGATAGAGATTTATTCGTAAGCTCACAAGTCTGGTAAGCCTTTCATTGCCCACCTTTACCAATATACTTCTGGCAGTTCAGTGGGCCTGGGAACACCTTCTATAGCTTCTCCTTCTCTAGAAGTTGTATTTTATTATAGGAGCTCACCGAGATACTCATGGTAACTATATGTAATTCCTGATATTAAGATCAAGCAAAATAAGCAAACAAGAAAATGTGCAAACAGCATATACCTCATCTGAAATCAGTGTCAGGATGGGCATGGGTTTTAATATCCTTAATCGTATGATGAATATACCATCTGCTGATACTCATTCACATCTCTGCCATGAGGAAGGCCCAAACAAAAGATGGTTTGTCACCCTTATCTTCAGCAATATTTACACAGGATTAATCACATTTTAATGGGAATCTTATTATTTGATTTCTAATTCCCATGGACTTTATAATTCTGAAGGACTAGAGGAATATTCATAGTAAATGAGGCATTAAAATACCTACAGACAGACAGGAAATACACAGACCAAAGTGGATTGCTAGTGTAGTCTCTGAGAAAGTTTAATGGACATAACTTTCTTTTCATTCCTAGAAAAGGGGCAGTCTAAGTAATTTATGAAGCAATAGCCAGAAATTAACTATGCAAAAGCTTCCACTATCATAGGCTCTACGCAAGAAAATGGACCACAGCATGAAATATGTTTCTCAAATTGAAGTCAAGGTCAAAATATATTTTTGAGATACACATGGCTTACAAAGAGCTTATAGAGGAAGATTCAATTGCAAAGAAATGCACTTTGTAGAAAAGAGCGTCCCGATGGGGTTAGAGTTAGAATAATTTTGCCAAACACACCAGTAGCTCAGCAGATTTTGTAATGGTTAGCTTGAGTCGTTACCTTCCTATCACCTTTAAAAGTTTAAAAGATGTGATTTAGTCCAAAAACTATTGGGGAAATGTCAAATTGTTCATTGCTGTAGATGAGCAATCACTGATGCTTCTCGTCTTAGGAAAATATTTTCATTTGAAAAACATTTTTTTAAGATTTCTGAAGAAAAGAAACATATATCATACATTTTAAATCTCATTTTTAGTTTTTAAATAAGCATATAGATATACAGAGAATATTTATTTATTTATTTTATTATACTTTAAGTTCTAGGGTACATGTGCACAACGTGCAGGTTTGTTACATAGGTATACACGTGCCATGTTGGTGTGCTGCACCTATCAATTCATCATTTACATTAGGTATTTCTCCTAATGCTGTCTCCCCCCCTGCCCCCTACTCCACGACAGGCCCCAGTGTGTGATGCTCCCCACCTTGTGTCCGGGTGTTCTCATTGTTCACTTCCCACCTATGAGTAAGAACATGCGGTGTTTGGTTTTCTGTCCTTGTGATAGTTTGCTCAGAATGTCTGACAAAGGGCTAATACCCAGAATCTACAAAGAACTTAAACAAATTTATAGAATTTTAAAGTTGGCTAGTTATAGGGCCACAACTCAAAATATATATATGTATGTATGTGTGTATATATATATATACACACACACATATTTTTTATCATATTCTCTGATTGGAGCTATTTTTTTTCTATTACTTGGATGTTTTCACATTAAAAAGACAAAACAAATAATGAATTAAGATTAAAATATTTTAAATAATTTAGATAGATACTGAAGTATCCTTCATGTTATCTGGTAAATTATTTATTTATAAATAGAGAAATCTGAAATTTTTATCCACTAATTTTGGACGAAGAAAACTGAAATATTTAAAAATTCTTGATGCAAAGTCTGGAGCTCAATCATTTTATTATATCCCCTAACACAAAATGTAGTTTTAAGACTTTCAGTTATTATTATACTTTAAAAATAAAAAATGTAATTTTTTTATTGTAGAATTTAGAATATCAATACATTTTTACCTCACGATTCCTCCTTTTTTCCTAATTGGAACTCTTTCACTGAATTCCACTTTTCATAAAATGTCTTTCATCCAAGGATTTCTGAATGCTTTATAAGCATTGGTCTTAATATAGTTTGGTTACAAAAATCTGGAGGGTATGCTGAAATTTAGGGATATATTATGCTTCCTTCTCCCAGTGGCTTCCTCAATGAATATGGTCATCTCTGTGTAGTCTTTGTACTTGGAAAATTGCATTTAGAGAACACCTTCTTGGGGAACCTTACATGCAGTTTCTTAGGAGGACACAAATTTTGTTAGAGACCTTGCCCCAAGGAGCTAACACCTTTAAAGAAGATAAGCCATAAATTAAAAAACAAACAAAACAGTATCATAACAACAAACCTCTGGTATCAGACAGTATGCATCAAGTATATGGGTATAAATAGAGGTGCTATTATTGGGAATCAGAGAGGACTTCATGAAATAGATGGCTTTTGTTTTGGGCTTAGAAGAATGGCTGGGTGGGGAACACAGGGCAGCATTATAGGACAAAGTATACTATGTCAAGAGTATGAAGATTAGAAAGTGTATGAAATGGGTAGTAGTTCCTGTTTGGGAAAAGGAAAGTGAGGTGAAGCACTTTTTTATCCCAGACATAAAATATATGAATAGTTGTTTGTGTGCTTTCCTTTCTGAAATGGAAGCCCACAAATCACATGTTTTCTAAGGTAGTCCAAGCTTTTCTTCTCTCTGTGTAGTTACAAAGCCCTATAATTAAAGGGGATTCACAGTCATATCAGGGAAGACTAAAGCCTCCCACAAAATTGGAATTTTCTTTTTTCTTTTTATTTTTTAAAGATAGGGTCTTGCTCTGTCTACTCAGCTGGTGTGAGGTGGTATCATCATAGCTCACTGCAATCTCAAACTCCTTGGCTCAAGCAATCCTCCTGTCTCAGCCTCTCGAGTAGCTGGGACTACAGGTGCATGCCACCATGGCTGGCTAATTTGTTTTTATATTTGGAATTCTCTTTTAGGGTGAATTTGCTAATAAAAGGAATAGACAGCTACAAATCACTACAAAGTAGTGCTGCTAAAAGTGTGTTCTGGGCCACTTCAAACTGTTGGGAACCAGTCCACAGGAGATAGGCATAGAATTTGAGAGTAAGTGTTTAAAAACTTTTATGGCAATATAAAATTGCCACACCTCTGCTATGATTTGAATGATGGTGTTCCCTCCAAAATTCACTGTGAAACTTAATTCCCAATGCACCAGTATTAAGACGTATGGTCTTTGGGAAGTGATTAAGTCACAAGAACAGAACCCTCACTAATGGGATTAGCACCTTTATAAACAGGCTTGAGGTTGAAGGGGGGGCACTCTCTTGCCCTTCTGTTCTTTCTTCCATGTGCGAACACAGTGTTTGTCCCCTCCAGAGGATGCAACCACAAGGCCCCATTTTGGAAGTGAAGACTTGGCTTTTACCAGACACCAGTCCTACTAGTGCCTTGGTCTTGGACTTCGCAGCCTCCAGAACCATGAGGAATAAGTGTCCCTTGATGATAAATGGCCTAGTCTTAGATATTTTGTTGTAGTAGCACACATGAATCAAGACAACATGCAAGCCTCATGATTGGTGGACTTGTTTTGTTGAACAGGGCATACAATAGTTTAATGTGTTGACCTCTTGTCCTGTGTCATGGATAACACAAG
The DNA here is from genome assembly GCF_037993035.2 of Macaca fascicularis. Classification (NCBI taxonomy): domain Eukaryota; kingdom Metazoa; phylum Chordata; class Mammalia; order Primates; family Cercopithecidae; genus Macaca; species Macaca fascicularis. Next base: position 180,376,060 of record NC_088376.1, on the reverse strand, counting down.
CTGTATTTTGATCATGCTCAGGCAACTATACACCAGTCTGCAATGGGTTAGAAATGTGAAAAAAAAAAAAAAAGAGGTTTGTCATCACAGAGAGCTACAGAAGCACACAATTTATTTTCTTTAGCAAACATTACTGCATGCTATTTTCTGGTTGTAAAGCTGTGTGTTTCATTCACAAGGGTTACTGAGATAATTAATTTTCAGCCTTTCTCCTAAATTCAGCTACTGTTCTCCAACTACAGAAACTAAGAATGAGGTGCTGTTGTTCTGATAAATAAGTCAGCAATACACTAATAACAATACTATAAGAAGCACTTACTATGTGCCAGGCACTGTTGGAAGAACTTTACAAATATCTACTTATTGCATGTCAGGGTCCAGTCCAGGAAAATAGTAATCACATTCTGTATTTGAGTAGGGGCTATTTTATATAGAAAATCCATTACACAGGTGTTAGAGAGCTGAGAAAGCAAAAAGGAAGCACTCAGAGATAATAACTACAAAAAGCAGGTACCCCTCCCCTTACATTCAGGAGAACAATAGACTTTGGGGTTACCAGAATCTGGTAGATCACAGGAGGGTGCCTAGCCTTTTTATGAGAGGAATCTCTAGGCTGCAGTCACATCTTATGAATTGAGAAATAGTCCCACAGAGATCATTCCCTGAGGTAATGGCATGGAGAGGCTACTGCTTATACCTCTAAGGGGGCAAGTTGTTGAAATAAGCTGGAAGCTTGAAGAAATGGCAATGAATAATGCTGAAAAACTAGCAAAAATCAAAAAGAAGTATTTTCTCTCTTCCTCTATCTTCTGACATCCCTCTTGTGTCTCTTATTGGTAGAGCCTAATAAGATGACCACTGACAGAGGAGGATGAGAAGTGTCATTTGTAGCACCCTTCCCCAGAGTACTGTAGATCAGAGGACAGAAGAGAGTATTGGGGCTGAGACACAATAAACAAATAACAAGCATAGTCACATAATCCTATGAGGTGAATCCTATCATTATTTTATTTTCAAATGAGTAAACAAAGGGCCAGAGAGTTTAGGTGGGCTGTCTAAGGCCAACAGGTATTAGTGGAGATGAGCAACAGACATCTGGCTCCAGAGTCCATACCACTGCCCTCTATGCTCTAACGCTTCTTTGTAAAACTGGGTAGTAGGATTATTAAAGAGATTAGAAAACCAGGTTTTTACATATAATTATCACTGGCTCTTTGTTTTTATGACTGCTGTTAAAGTATTTTTTTATTTTCAAGTTAATACAGTTTTAACTTAATTATTCCAGAGCATTTAGAGGATTTTACCATGTGCTATCTATAAATAGGAGAAGAAAATAGGAAGAAAGCTTTATATTTCTGGTGTCATATGTATTTACTAGATCTTAATTATATCTAACCATTATATATACATATAGGGCTGGAGTGGCATTGTGTGATGGGATATAGTGTTAACAGAGTTTAGTCTTTCATTTACTTTATTGATCTATTCATTCATTCCAAATGTTGTAAAGGATGTTAAAATAGCAATGAACAAGAAAGACATAGTCTCAGCTTTCACAGAGCTTACATTTTATTTGCTCAATAAAGCAGATTGGTGAATCAGTAAAAGCCAATATGGTGACTTCCAGTGTATTAGTGATTTTATAATTATATTTCTAAATGAGTAATTGAACCAAGCACAAAGATTGTTTGAAGTTGTAGTGTTCATTTTTTTCTGGCTTTGCAACCCAATCAAGACCAGAAAAGTGTGGTAATAATCAGACTGGAAATGACCATTTCTTCAGGACTTTAGAGGGTTAAGAACACAGAGGTAGAGAAGAGGGCTACAGATGGCCTCATGGAAAAGGGCTCTAAAAGCAGTTAGAAAAAACTAACTAGAAATACATTGGAAAGAAAGTTAAAGGTTGTTGAGTAATTCTTTTCTTTACCAATTACTGTCTTAGCAATGTAAGTTCAAGATGAGAGTACATAGTTGGAGGTGTATAGGTGAACCATCATTACCTTTAGAGATTTTTAACTGGAGTATAGAAACATTGGGGTGTGGCTTTAATTTATGGCAATCAAACATATTTAATCACCAAGGCAGAAAATCAGTTAGGCAAGATTAGGCCTGGTTTTCACCCATAGGCACTTTTGCCATATTTGAGATACTGGTATTTCTGAGATAATGTTTTTATGGAGACATGAGAGAATTTTTGACCTGAGAAATGTATTGCAAAGTCTAGTATAATATCTATATCTTTTTTATAATGCTTATAATGTCACAGCCTAATTCTAAAATTTGTGTAGAATAGTGAGGCAGAAGCTTGGACTAGAGACAAAACCACATTAGAATACACACCATCAAAAGATAAATTCTATAATCTAAGCTGAATTATTTGGGGCCATCTTGTCCAGCACCCCCACACTAGAGAAGAAAGTAAAAGGCAAGAGTTAAACCCAGGAGTCTGCAAAACAAAGGCACTGGAGTAGACTGAAGATATTTCCAGAGTTGCTCATCATATACAGGGTTTGAGCAGACATGAAGACCAGTGGAGTCTACTAGTAGGGAAAAGTACCATTCTGGCTTTCATATAACAGTGAAACACTCTAATCTGAAAAATTCTCTTTTTAATATCCTTTTGTATCTTTGGGACTTGTCTTGATTTTCCCTATTGTCTAGTTCACATTTCTCCTGCCTCAACTTCTCAACTTTAAACAATGATTGCTGACATTTTACTCCGTTTCCTGGCTTCTGATTTCAGATTTTTCTTTTGTCATGGTGTCTCCCAGCATTGATCCTTTGGTGAGGAGTTTTTGGCTCAGTTCTAGGGCTTTCCATGCATATACAATGCCCTTATAGGCAGCCTTATAGTTGTTCTGGGCACTTATTGAGATAGTTACCAAGGTCACCTGGCCTGAACTTACCCATATGAAAAAATGCCTGCTGTTTCTAGGTGGTAGAATAAGACTTACTCATAATTGACATATATCATTTTAAGCTTGCAAACTTTCTTTAACATTTTAAACTAGTTTTGATTTAAAAAATTCAAAAGTGTTTCACAAACTTTCTTGCTTTTAAAAAGCAGAGTATGATAAGCAACATGTAAGCATTTCTTGATGACTCATTTTAATTTTCAAAATTAACTACTATACCGCAATATAAAACAGAGTATAGTCACTGCCTAAATGGTCCCAGACAGCTATATAGTTTGCATCCTTATGTCATAATTATTTTCTGTTTCCTTTCCAGTTGTTAAGCTATCAAATCAGCCATTCTCCAGGATCTCTCTGACTTCTTTTATAATATGTTGTTGGAATTAGAAAACCAGATAGCCAAGCTGATTAAAATAATGTCTAATCAAAGTGGAGGTCATCTCTGCTTGACGACTGATGAAGTTTTCCGTTAGGAAAGTGCAAGGTACTGAATTCCTTGACATTGGCATTTATTGGAACTATTTAGAGGTTTTTGGAAATTTACTTTGGTTCTCAGTTGGATCCTGGAAACTTTATGTCCTCATATCTTCTGAGAGTGGTATAACTTAATAACATTTTTGGGTTATAAGTCAACAAGGAGTCAGCATAATTTAAGGTAGCCAGGTAGACAGGGTTTGACTCTTGCTTTTGTCACCTCCTAGCTTGAACAAGTCACACAGCAGGTTTGAGCCTCATTTAGTCATCTATAAGCCAGTTATAAATGTTGGTCAGTATTGAGGGTCTTGTGTGGTATAAATCTAATACTCTATATGGAATTATTGGTGCATAATAGGGGTTTAAAACTTGTTAGTTACTTGAATGACTATAGAAAGACTATTTGCTTTTATGTGAGGCCAAAACCCAAGTCCATAAAATCTCTTGAAGAAAAAGACTTCATATAACACAATGGGTAAAATAGATTGGTTTACAGAGTTTATCTTTGAAAAACAAAACCATATTGTTTACTATATGCAAAAGTCACTTTTTTTCAGCTTTGCCTGTCTTTATTGCTAGAATTCTTGTAATAAAAATCTCTGTCCACTCCTTAGATTATTATTCTAGGGATGATCTGAAGACCAGGGGCCCAGACACCATGCTCCAACTTCTTCAGTCTCTTCCCCCTGCCCTTTCTCCCAAATTATTGCCCTTTTCAGAACAAAATTGTATTGTGACTGAGTCTGTCAAGGTCCAGTGAGAATAATTTAACTAAATTATGAATTTATAGGCCAGAATTAAGAATGTGAGCCTGAGGGGTACTGGTTTAAAAGGCAGCATTAGCTTTCCAGTTTTTGATGGAACGATTATTTTGGTACTATTTTGGAACAACTTTTCTGGCTACTAAAATAGCCAAAGAATCTTTAGAGACTGTGACTCCAGTCCCTAGAGATTGTGCCTGTATTAGACCATTTTCACACTGCTGTAAAGATACTACCTGAGACTGGGTAATTTATAAACAGAGGAGATTTAATTGACTCACAATTCGGCATGGCTGGGGAAGCCTCAGGAAACTTACAATCCTGGCAGAAGGGGAAGCAGGCACCTCTTCACAAGGTGGCAGGAGAGAGAAAAGTAAAGAGCGAAGTGGGAAGAGCCCCTCAAGAAACCATCAGATTTCATGAAAGCTCACTCACTATCATGAGGACAGCATAGGGGAAACTGCTCCCATGATCCAGTCACCTCCCTTCTGGTTCCTCCCTGGACTCATGGGGATTATAGGAATTACAGTTCAAGATGAGATTTGAGTGGGGACACAGAGCCAAACCATATCAGTGCCTTTTGGGGCATTCTCTTGGAATTGGGGGAGCATGAAAACCAATGTATAACTACTGTCTAAAATCAAGGAAAGTGGAAAGCTGTGTGAATGACACACATTTCCAGAGTTTGGTAGGACAAAAACACATGAGCTTCCCTGTAAAACTAAGAGATACTGCAGAAGATAACTAGATTCTATATAAAAAGATCCTGTCTTCAAAGGCTTCTTCCTGGGATGAGAGGACCCCAGAGTAAATCTCTGGGCAGAAGTTGAGGGAGAACTCTAATTTCTAGGATAGAGGTGTTCAGCCATGGATGCAAGAGACTAAAAGTGGGAAGTTGATATGGCTTAACTCTGTGTCTCCACCCATATCTTATCTTCGTAGCTCCAATAATTCTCATGTGTTGTGGGAAGGACCCAGTGAAAGATAGTTGAATCATGGTGGTGGATCTTTCCCATGCTGTACTTGTGATAGGGAATGGGTCTCACAAGATCTGATGGTTTTAAAAACGGGATTTTCTCTGCACAGCTTTTCTCGTTGCCTGCTGCCATCCATGTAAGATGTGACTTGCTCCTCCTTGCCTTCTGCCATGATTGTGAGGCCTCTCCAGCCATGTGGAACCGTAAGTCCAATAAACCTCTTTCTTTTGTAAATTGCCCAGTCTTGGGTATGTCTTTATCAGCAGCATGAAACCGGACTACTACAGAAGTATTTGTTAAGAATCCACAGAAGCCTTTCCTGAGAGAGCACTGCATAACAGAGGCCATTAACCAAGCAATAAAGAATAATAAATAGCCAGGCAAGTAATGTTTTGCCTTTTCCTCTAGTCTTACTTCTCCTTGTACTCAAAGGAACCTGAAGCAAAAGAGCCAGTGGATAAGGAATTGAAGTAAGGAATACTGAAAGAACTGAGGCTATCCCCCATTTCCTTTCCTTTTTGTTTTTTTTTTGTTGTTTTTTGTTTTTTGCTTTTTGTGTTTTGTTTTTTGAGATAGAGATTACTCTGTCACCAAGACTGGAGTGCAGTGGCACCAAAGCCGGAGTGCAGCAGCACAATCATGTCTCACTGAAGCCTCAACCTCCCAGACTCAAGCAATCCTCTCACTTCAGCCTCTCCAGTAGATGGGACTACAGGTGCACACCACAATGCTTGTCTAATGTTTTAAGTATTTTATAGAGACAGAGTCCCATTATGTTGCCCAGGCAGGTCGTGGACTCCTGGGCTTAAGCGATCTTCCTCCTTTGGCTTTCCAAACTGCTGGAATTACAGGCATGAACAACAACTCTAGGCCCATCCCCTTTTCCCATTACTTGTCTGAGAGGTCTTGGTCCAGGCTCAATATGAGAGAGGCAGAACTTTAAACTGTATGGAGGGCGGAATTTCATTTGATTCATTTGATTTATTGCGAGCACACTCCCTGTATACACTGTGAAGACTGCCTAACCACAGTAGGAGACAATACATGTTTATGCCACAATCTTGTATTACATGTGATGTCTTGGTAATATACAACCCATTCAGGACTCTTTCCTAGAAGCTTTTTATTGAGTATCACAAAATCCACACTGTGTATACAATTTAGAGTCTATCAAAGCAGATGAGAACATATTATGCTTACTGTCATGGGGAACGATTTCAATCAGCATCCCCACTCCAATCCCTTATTAGTGGCTGCCTATAGCATTGTGCTGAGGCTGATTCCATAATCACACCAGAGTGTGGCAGGAACACCATAGCAATTAGCAACATGTTCCAGGAACAAGGAGAAGAGAGAGGTGGCAAGTGGGCCATACATTTGACAATGTCTAAATTGAAGCTTATTTTTTTCCCTGCAGCAACTCATCATTGAGGTAAAAGCAGGCTATTGATTTATGTTAAAATGGAGAGAAAACTATGGTTTGATGACAGGCAACATCAAGTCATTTTACAATACCCAAAGTAGCATGTTCCTTTTGATCTTCTTACTTGTTTGTCTAACTATTAATCCAACATCAGCAGCATGTTTCCAGAGATGGAATGACTCCTAGAATGGGGAAATAAGCAACTGAAGACTTACCATTGCAAGTATGTGAGTCCATAAGGTGCATGGACAAATGCCCAAGAAGCCACCACCAGCTCCAATTTTCTCAAAGTGAAGGGTGGGAATGTATATATTGTTGATTCTCATTATTCACAGCAGCTATATTCTATAATGTCACTGCAAACACTGAATTAGTGAATACTGAACACTTGCTCCTAGGGCAAATACAGGGTTAGGTTCCTGTGAGCCTCTAGTCACACATTTTTCTTGACCAATCAATAACATTGATTTAGGTGTGTTTATGTTTAAAATTTCTTACTTAATATACACTGTTGATTCATTAACATTGAACTCACAACCAACAGCACACTAATTTATGCCTGAACAAACTTATCTAACACATATTTTCTGCATAAGGCACATCACAGTCTTCTTGTATTTAGGAATGCTACACAGCTCTTCAGCCTGATTTTTAGCAGCATTTTAAACAGTGAAATCATTAACAAAAGGCACTAAAAAGCCAATACCATGCCACTGAATAGACCACAAAAATACATTTGTTTACAGTATGAAAAAAGAACTTGTTTACAGAGCTGAAACAAGAAAACAGAGAATATGTGTATAAGGTGACTCAAATTTTTCACCATTTCGAGCATGATCACGAATGACAGTAAATGTATCATGAGTATTGTTTGGGGGATTATGAATAAATTTTAGTAAACAGGCAAATTCACAAATATAAAATCTGTGAATAATGAAAATTAAGTGTGTGTTTGTGTGTATGTATGACTTCATAACTGGAAATGAAGATGCAGTCTTTAACCGAAGAGCTCCCATTTAATTGAAAAATTATGACTAGTACAACCAAAATATTCAAGGAAAACACAAACTTGATACACAAGAAGACTAAACTCAATGGTTGCAATGCTAATACGAAATTCAAGCAGGAGTCTCTGGAATACTCCAAGCAGAGATATTTTTAAAGAAGTAGGAATTGTGCTGAGCATTTGAGCATTGGATTAAATTTGTTTAAGAGGAATGTAGCAGATAATGGACCTCAGGTGATGGTTCAGAGCAAACCAAGGTTTGAATGCAAGAATGATGCTCTGAGGGCGCCTGTAGCACTCCAGAACCAGCAGCACATGGAAGCAAAGATGGACTGGAGAGAATGACTGAGTCTACTGGAACACACAGAGCAGCCGGTCTGAGGATTTCATTCTGTAATCAGATATACACCCCAGTTTGACCTTCATATTCTGATTCAGGCTCAGGCTCCAATAGAATAATGGCTGTGCCTTTTATGTATGTGTGTATTTAACTAAATTAAGCATGCGGCATTCTGCACAGATGGGCACTTGATAAATTTGCTTATTGGTTATTCTTTCACTCCTGCCTTGCCCAAGAGAAATGAAGGATTATAGTTTTTTCACCCTTTCTCACAAACCTCACAGTGTGGGAGCAAAGTATTCCTTTTCATTGCCATTCCTTTCCCCAGGATAAAAGAGAGAAAGGAAATTAAGCCATAACAAATACTAGTCCACGTATGCTACTAAGCGTTCCCAAGAAAGTGGAGGTTAAATAAATCCACCATGTGGCTTTCAGAGTTGTGATATAGTCAGGGGCAACATCCATAAGGACTTTATTTCTGCATGCTTTCTGAGAATATGCCTATGATTAAACTCTGTGCTGTCATTTAAAATGAGGGAATTAAACAACCAGCAATTAATATCATGCTGGAGTATTACAGTCATATCTGCAAGAGTTTAGATATCTTTATTAAATATATTATTTTAAAGCATATAAATATTTTTAATTGTTTCTATTTCTACCAAAGGTCTTATTTATAAAGGGATGGATGTTGCTGGGGTAAGATGACAGACTCAGGCAATCTTCTTGGGCAGGGATTGAGAACACTTTTTGTAAAAGTTCAGATAACAAATATTGTAGGCTTTGCCTAAGAATAGTCTCTTTCACAACTGCTCAACTCTGCCATGTGAAACCAGTCATAGATAATATATAAGTGAATCAGAATAGCTGTGTCCCAGTAAAATTTTATTCATGGGCATTCATATTTGAATTTTAAATATCTTTCTCATCTTACAAAACAGTGTTCTTTTGATTGATTGATTTTTTTCAACCAATTAAAAATTTAGTGGCCACTGTTACCTTGTGGGACACAACAAAAGAGATTTGGCCCATAGGTTGTAGCTTTCAGACACCTGTTCTTAGGTAAAAGAGAGCCAACACTTTTCAAGACTGAGAAAAAGGCCTTGGGCAGGCTAGGGGTATAATTGTGAATTGTGAATCCAGGTCAAGAGGACAAGGTTCGTTGTCCCTGAAGAGCTTAAGTACTTCTCCTAATGGTACTTTCTCAGGGACTGGAGTCACAGGCCTTGGCTACTTCAGAGTCTAGAAAGATGCTTCAAAACAGTACCAAAGCACCCACTTGCAGTATTGCTTCAGGCTCTTCTGGCTAAGAAGAGTAGGGACATTAGAGGAAAGGCAAAATATTACTTTCCTGGCTATTTATTATTCTTCATTGCTCTTTTAGTGGTCTCGGCTATGCAGTGCTCTCTCATGGAAAACTGTGTGTTCTTAAGAAACACTCCCTACTCTCAGTCTCTTGCACCTATGTTGAAGACCTCTATCCTGGAACTCAGAGTTCTTCCCCAACTCCTGTTCAGAGTCTTATTCTGGGATCATTTCATGCCAGAAAGAAGCCCTTAAAGGCAAAATCTTTTTGCTAGAGGAGGCAGGGAAATACTAGGTAGGAAAGGGCAGGGTCTCCGGCAAGGTTTCTACCCTAGAGCCTGGACCTGTGACCCTAAATGAGAACTTCACATCCTCATTTTCCCACCTGAGTGTTGCCTTTTGGCCCATGACACCTCCTATCCTGTGCACATAAAAACCCCAAAGTCCACTGGCAGAGGAACACAGAGTGGCTTGGCAGAGAAAGAGAGAAGTGTTTGAATGTCAAGAGAAGAAGAGGCAGCTGGACATCAGAGACTATGGAGAGGAGTTTGACTGAGGATGGCCAAACTCCAGGGGAAGATTATCTTTCCATTCCCTCCCCTTTCTAGCTCCCCATCCCGCTGACAGCTACTTCCGCTGCTCAATAAAATCTCTGCATTTACCATCCTTCAAGTCCATATGACCTGATTCTTCCTGGATGCCGGACAAGAACTCAGGTGCCAAGAGGGCAGAGTGTGAAAGGCTGCCATCATGGCCCTCCACTGAGGTGGTTTAACACTTAGCCATCTGCAGACGGCAAATGCTAGAAAAGCATTGTTTGTAACACGCACCCTGTGGGGCTCCAGAGGTCATGGGCAACCCTTAGATGCTGCCACAGGTTGGTACAGGGTTTGTTCCTGTCAGTTCCCAAAGGCATTCACCCTGGCTTCTCCAACTGCTCACTGGCATGCTCCCTTTTCTGCAAGGGGTTTGAGTGTGGTGGTCAAGCAAATGAGCCACCCCTGCTGCACGTCCCACAAGGGGGTCAAGGGAACTCTCCTATCTCATTTTCATAAGGGCTCTAGCCCGGTTCCCTTCTATAGTTTCTATTTGGCTTATAGAAAAACTCACATGTCCTTGTCATACCAAACTTTGGAAATTTGTGCCATTGACATGGTTTTTCTTCCTCCTTGATTTCAGGCAAGAGTCATGCACTGGTCTTCATGCTCCCCAAATTCCAAGAGGTCTATGTCAAATTTCTAAACAATTATCTTACTGCATAAAACATTTGTCGTTTAATGGCATCTAATGCATCATCCTCTAATTAAGCTCAAAAATGTTAAGTAGGGAGTCAATATCTCTTCCCTGTTACTGATCCTCAGTTTCTTTCTCAGAAGGTGGTTTTATGCCCTCTCTCACTTAGCTTAGAATTTGGGAGAAGATGCATTCTCCTCTCTTCCATTATATGAAGGGAAGAGAAATGTCACAGTACTCCTAATTTCTACTGATTTCATTCCATTTTTCTTCCCTCTCTGATCAATCTCTCTTGAATTTCATATGTTTCCTTACATGGGGCAGTGGTGGACCATAGGCTAAGGGTTGCAGAGCTGATTTTGTCTGCCTCTTAGAAAATCCTCTGGGGTTGCTGTGTTTGTTGTATCATTCATTGCTCTCAGCTTTGGGGCCTCATCAGGAAAGCAGAAGTCTTACATAACATACACAGTGCACTTGTAAACCACTATTTAGGCTGGTTTTACACTACCGTTTATGGACTCTCAGGAGAAACAAAGATCATAGATATCAGTTAATTCACCTATATGATGGTTAAATTTCCTCTGCAACATCCCTGTGGATAATTTGTACATCTTCAAGTCCTCCAATCATGGAAAGAACTCATTGTATTTGGGAATAGCATTAGTGAGAAGTCCTTCCAGGTGTCAAGCCAAAATCTGCTTTTCTGTAATTTTCCCTCAACCTTCCTCCTCATTCTGTTCTTTGAAGCTAAACAAGACAAGCTGTTCTCTTCTGAGGAGCTTTTATATGAGAATCTTTAAATATGTGAGGATAACAGAGATTATTTGTTTTTCTTTTTTCTTCCTTGAAGACTCAGGATTCCCATTGACTGCAATTGTTTCATAATGAGATTGTTTCAAATCCTGTCACTAAACGGGTCTTGTTTGGACACAATTCATTTCCCAGGTGGGGTTTGACCTACACCAAATTGAATAGAAGAATCATCAGCCTTCTTTTGGGAAACTGTGCTTCTAAAATCCACTCCTCCCACCTCTGAGCCTCTTTTTCCTGAAGGAATCCTATTCACTCTTTAGAATTTAGGCCATCTTTTTCAATATCTCTCCTCTTCCCCTTCCTCTTTTCTGAAATGTCACTGTATATATGCATCTTTATTTTGGTATATGTCCTATTGAATGGTAAATTAATGACTTAATCTTCTATCTGTTTTTCCCAGAAAATGCTAAGCTCTTGAAACAAGGACAATGTGTTATGCATTACTAGTTTCCCCTTGTGTCTTTATGCCTGGCACAAGTTGGAGACTTGATGAATGATACTGAATAAATAAATAAGTGAATGCAGCCTAAGACTCCCTTCAGCCTTCCTAGTAGTGGTATCATACAGTTGCACCATGTTGAACACTTCGCCAATTTACATTTCTGAGAGCTTTTCACTTGCTCAGCTCACTCAGGTTTTCCCCATTATACTTATACCAATTATATGCATTTTAACTCCACATATGTGTTGAAAAGTTAACATCTGAAAAGTATATCTTAATGAAAAGTAATTCCAAATTATTTTAATCTATTTATAAATCCAGAGTAGACCTTATGTTAACTCACAGTATAATAAGTACTTGAAAACAATCAACATTTTATTTACTTTAGCCAGTCTTTTTACCCCTTCAAATTACCCTCCTCTAGGGGGATTTTATCAGCTGTAAGATGGATCAGAGACCCTTCTTAGGGGCCTGCCAGGTCCCCGCAAGCATGGAAATAAAGAAAAAAACCTTGAGTCCTTTCAAAGTAAATTCTAGGCACCTAGCTAGTCTTGAAAAGTAAGTGAGCAACCACATAAGCAAGAGGATATTAACAATAGTCTCCTAAGCAAGACAACGTCAGAAGGTGTTTTGGTTCCCTGTGGAAATGAAAAGTTAAAATCTTAACATATGTTCTTGGGTTGTTTTTCTGAAATCCCCACCAAATGGAAAATGCCAACTGCTATCACATAGACCTTGGAGAAGGAAGACCTGAGGACACTACTCTGGTCTCTGTTCTTCGTTCTGCATTTCTTCCTGAGGGGTCTGGAGAGAGTCACACCCTTAGACCAAACCAATGTCTAGCCTCCAAGTATTGTTTTATGATTTTGCCTACAACTTCTGCTCTCCTGGAATGTATCCTTACCTTGAAGAACTCTTGCTTATAAGCCATCTGGGAGTTTGAGTCTTAAGCATTAGCTGCCCATTCTCCTTGCTTGGTTGGCACCATGCAATAAATGCCTTTTTCTTTAACTGCAAATCTTGATGTCAGTGTCTGGCTTTCCTGCACTGGGCAAGAAGACCCCAGTTTGGTTTGGTAGCAGCTGTTTATTTAAAACTTCATGAAATCCCCCCATTGTGAACCTGGGAGTCAACAAAAACAATAAAGTAAATTTTGTTTGTTTTTTGCTTTTGTTTTATTTTGAGAACAGTGAGGACTGTGGGGGAAGAAAAATATACTGGTTCCTATTCCCAAGCCATGCATTTTGGATGATGTGATACCTTTGTTGGTTCATGTCTGCAGCTCCTTAGACAGGTTCCTTTACTGTGTTCCTGTGCTGCCTCCTCCTTCAAGACCAGATCAACTTGTTCATTTCTGAAAGCAATCATTTGGTACAAAGTGTTACAAAACGATGTATGAGCAACTCAAGTACTTCTCAGCCATAGAATACTGGGCAGATACAGTGGAAATTCACTTCCCCATCTGTGATTTTCTGTTCTTTTCAACTGTCCTTTATTTTCCTTTGACTTTTCATTTGGTGTGTAAAACAGGCAAATGAAAGTAATCCTGATTAATGTCATTCATAATTTCTATTGTGCATCTACTAGGTGCATGGAATTTATTATGGCAGGTTATATTTTAAAGGGTATAGTGTGGGAACTGTTGTCAAACTATAACATATAAACCGATTTTGACCATTTATCATAAAATTATTATCTTTATACTAGCCATATCGTTATTTACCGTAGGCTCAAATGTGCTTTGTTTCTCTTCTGGTTCTATTTTTTTCCGCTTGTGGAGAAATGCCTCTAGTTATATAATGGAGTTCCATGGAAAAGTCAGGTAAGGTTATAAATAAACTTATTGGACTTGGCTATTTATAATTTTTCATTGTAGGTGCCTGAATACACAAGGAAGGAGAAATGAAAATAAGGAATCAGGAAAGATTAGTGACATGCCTTGGAATGAATCTGGAACAGCTTTGCCTGTGGTCTGAGCTATAGGTTTCACATTTTTAGAGCATTTATCTAAGGGTCCTTGCTATAATCAAAGGCAATTTTTCAGACCCCATGATTATATTCACTAGAAACAGAAGCATGTTTTAGTAATAATCAGATGTCTATTTACATGTCATCAACATTTTAAGTATTTTTCCTGTATTTCTTAGTCCCCCAAAACTCCTGAAATTCAAATTCTGCCTCCTCTCTAACATTTAGCGCATTGTTGGTGCTCAATAAATGTTTAACAGTTGGGATACTTATGTTTAACAGCTGCAACATTGACTCCAAGGACAGCTGCATTTTAATGGTGTGTGAACTGATTTATATGTAAGCTTCTAAAACTCATAACTAAAGCACTTAGCACTTTAGGCTCCTCTGGGACAAAAGGTGATAGATTAAGGTAAAATGGTATTATTATTTAATTCCGAAAGAGGTAAATTACACTGGCAAAACGCTATTTGATGTTACTGGCAAACCGCTGTGGTCTGATGCTTTGTTGCCATCAGGAAACATGGTCCAGTGGTGGGAGCTGTGGTGAAGGAGGCAGGAGTCCTGGGTACTATTTCTGGTTAATTCACTGACTTCCTTGGTGACCTTGGGCAACTCACTTAACCTCCTCATGCCTCAGTCTCCATCCCTAGGAGTAGAACTGAGCAGTCCTTTCCAAGATTCTGGTTTAAAAGGACATTTTAAGAGTAAAACCTTGAAATGCTTCATTTGGCAATAACATTTTTTGCAGTAATGAGTGATTTGTTTTTCTCCCAGCTGCATTGTTGGCTGTTAGAAAGGCAGTGTATATTAATATGTCCTTAGCCTGAACACACAACGTGAGTTCCCAGAGTGGCCATGGGCACAGGAGTTTGTATTTCAGAACAGACCAATATCACTGCCAAAGGTACTTTGATTTTATACCATACACACTTCTTATGACTTTGTCCTTGCCATGTTTAAAGAGATTTTGAGACAAAGAAATAAGCACTTCCCTGAATCCTTGGGTGGTGAAAGCTGTCTGGATTTTGAATTGACTCTTGCAGTTTGAGAAGAATCTCTTCATGTGTTTGGGAAAAATAGTGAAAAAATCCCAAACTTAAAGCTTCTGCTGATTGCTCAGTTGAAGAGAGTAGAGGACAACAGAGGGGTCCCTCTTCCTGTCTATGCAAGCCTTGTGAGCCTGCTGAATGGGGATGTCATGCAGTTGGAACAGATGGCATTTCAGATCCTGCAGTGGCTATATCTTGAATTCTGACCATGTTACTTTACTCTAAATTCCTGGAATGGCTACTTTGGCTGCTGTATTTCTGACAATGTGTAGGCAGATACATAACAATTTATCCACACCACTGGGTTCTTTAGAAAATTGATAGGCATGAGGTATGAGGGGTAAAGGGGAAAAAAGAGCATAAGAGAAGATCATTATATAAAACAGATTATATTTTGTTTCCTTGATTAATAGACTAAAATGTTCCAATAAATTTTTTTCCTGAAGAGTTCTTATCACTTATAAGACTGGATTGGGCTTTTTGGTGGATATGGAGAGTATCACTGACTTATCCTTATTTTAACTGTCTTTAAAAAGACAATAATTAGCACGTCATTGAATAGTTCAATGGCTCCTGTACAGGGAAATTGGAGTGACCTTGAAAGGAAAAAAAAGATTATATAGGCAGCATAAATTCACTCAGCTACTTTTTTCAGTTTATAGCTGCTGGATTGCCATCAAATTTTTTTTTTTCTTTACTGATGGTGGTTATAAACTGTACTATGATTTATTGTTATTTTGTGATTTTTTTTTTTAAAAAGCTCACTTCGATTTTGTGCTTTGCATATTTTGAGAATAGGTGCTAACATTTGTAAGATTCTCACATATGTGGATTGAAAGGCAATCAGATAATTGGTTAGTCATTTATTTTCAGTTTGAATCAAGAAATTAGTGATTCTTAGTTTGCAATAAAGAAGAAATATTAACCATAAAAACTAATTTTAGTATTAAAATTCCTTCAGAATAAATGTTTGATATTGTGAGTCTAAAACCGGTTACAGCACAAAAGTATATAAAACTCTATTTCCCACCATTATAATAACTGTTTTCATAATGGGCTTTTTGTTAATTCAAGGTTTCTTAGGAATGTAACTTACAGATTTTTGCAGAAGAGCCAATATACACTAAATACCAACATATCCCCATGTGAAAAAATATATGTCCTTAGTATAGAGAGTAAAACACTTAAAGATTTTATGACAAGTGAAATGAAAAGCTGGATAAAGAGAGAGTTGTCAATGATTGTTAAAAAAAAATGTCTATGTTGATTTGACTATGTTGATTATGTAGGTATTTTGAAGAAGACATTAATAATCAGTTAATGATGGAGAAGATCAGTGTTAACCTAAGAAAGAGGTATTGAAGAGAAAAAAAAATCCTACAAAAAATCCCAATAATAAAATAACACACACACACAAAAGCATACATTGAATTTTGTAAAATTAAGGCATTAGACCAGATTTATCAAATATGTAGTCTATGTCAAATCTTTGTGAAACATCAAAATCAGACAGAAGCTGAATTACCTGATTTGCTTGATTTCTCAGAGTGAAAACAATAACAATTACTGACTGCTTGGTATAAACAACAACCCTATGGAGCATATTTTATTAACTCCTCAAAAAGGTTAAGTAATGTGTCCAAGATTGCACAGCTAGTAAGTGGTAAAACTGGGAATACAGCACAACCTGACTCTTCAGTCCACACTTTGAACCGCTATATTGTACTTTCTCTCCAAGGGTTTTATGAATGCTAAAGAAATGGTAGCACTGGGGAAGCAAGGTACTAGCTCAACTTAAACATGCTACGATATTATCTATACTAGGAAAATTACCTTCGGGAGATGTTGACTCACATATCTTCCCTTACCCATGATCTACACAGAACAAAATGCACACACAGTCATATGCATTATCAACATGTAAGGTAGTTTTACAGTGTAATAGTACTATCTCAGAATTGCAAAGACCACAGATAAGTTTTAAAAGTTCATGTCAGGAACTCTGAGGGTTTGAGATCTTACCCTGCTTATAAGCTGAAGAGTGAGCTTGCTATAGATTCATGCATACCATAAGAAGAAATGAGATTCCTGAGTCAGAGACAAAGGACTTGGTTATTTATGGCACAACAGGTTGCATAAGATTTATGTTTGCACTGGTTCCCCTCTCCCCATAGATCTCATGGGGATCACCAGGAGACAGTCCCAGGTGGATGCTGTGCCTGCAATGTGTTTGTGTCACAGCTGAGAAATCCAAGTCTGTAAAAGAGTTACCAGCAAAGCTGGCCAACCTTTGCCCAGAGGGAGATCTCACTATGTTTTCTTATTTGTATTATGTTGGTCAGCAAACAAATATGCTCTTTGCCCAGGAGAGTGACACTCTTTCTATCATTTCTTCAAAAAATGTCTTGAAAATACATTTTTGAAAAGATAGTCTGAAATAAGAGTTATCATCAACTCTGCTCACAAAACATGAATATACACGTAAGAGAAACATAAAAAGCTGTTTCCCAACAACGTATTATTTCCTATAATCCATGCTCTCTCATTTGACCCTTATACAAATTCTGTGAGATTAATATGGTAGGTCTTATATATTTTCCATTTTACAGATTTCGCTACTTATAAAATATTTCTGTTGGCTAAATAAGACTAACATAGCTTCCATAGCCTGAAAATAGTTTAGATGATGAAATATATACGTGTATAAGAAAAATGCCAAATATACAAATTGAGGTTTAAAGGGATTTAATTCTTATAGCATAAAGGATTAATATAAAAAGAATTTTTCTCCAGTAGTATTTTATATTCTCTATTTTTAGTAGCGACTTGATCAGGGATAAAGAAGTTAAGTATAAGTATATGTACTAACAATCACTAGCAATTGATGGAGGAATAGAAATAAGTACAATACACCTCCCAATTTATATTATAATTCAATGGAAAAAGATGATCTGAATTGATGCACTATTTAGAAATATACCTATTATGTTAAGTAGTGTGTATCTGTATCAGAATACCATTAAATGCATCATGTATTATATTCTCAATTTCTAAGGTGCATAACATCTGAGTGTGCTCTGTTTGGGGCTGAGGCGTCCTTTAATAATTGGTAGAACTTACATCCCAATGAGGATGGTTTACGCCAGGAATTTCAAAGCAGTTTGCTTACTATCAGTCGGCTCCTTTATTTTGACAAGACAGGTTAGATTTTAGCCTACTTTGATAAATACAATTAGGTCACAGAAAGTTGGTTCTGTAGTGTTAATAAGCCAAGAAGGGATATCACTATTGTGTGGTTATGTGGAATTGTGAGGATTGAGGGAAGGATGGCTCATGTTTCCATTGCAGGTCTTACATGATCATTTACTTAGAAGTACTCTTTGGGTTTGTGGCTATTTCAACACTAAATGAGATTATAATTTTCCCTTTTAGGGAGCTCTTCCATTACAATTAATGACTCACACAAGCTGAAAAATGGCCACAATTGTTACACATCCAAGACATGTTTGCAGTAAATTCTGGAAGATTTAACCTCATCCATCAATTGAACATGTTGTCCTAAATACACATGATCATTCAAGCCACAGCAACTTTGTGGCAGTTGACAAGCTATCCTTGTTCAGTGGGTGTTTAAATCTTGTCCTTCAGCAAAGTGAAGTAAAAGGAATGTTCTCATTAAAAGTCAAAATCTAAAAAGCAAAATTCAATCTGTCAAGTCGTCAAGTGTATTAAAGGTGAAAAATAAAGCTGCTAAGATGCTTGGGTCTTTTTTTAGACTGTTTCCCTGGCGAGAAGAGAGAATCTTTCTGAGACAGGAGTCCTTTTTATACACATTTCATAATAGTTTGTGCACCTACACGTAAGCTCTGAGCCAATAACATTCAGGTCCTGTTAACACATTTATACAGGTTTCTTTTTTTTTTTTTTTTTTTTTTTGAGACGGAGTCTCGCTCTGTCCCCCAGGCTGGAGTGCAGTGGCCGGATCTCAGCTCACTGCAAGCTCCGCCTCCCGGGTTCACACCATTCTCCTGCCTCAGCCTCCCGAGTAGCTGGGACTACAGGCGCCCGCCACCTCGCCCGGCTAAGTTTTTGTATTTTTAGTAGAGACGGGGTTTCACTGTGTTACCCAGGATGGTCTCGATCTCCTGACCTCGTGATCCGCCCGTCTCGGCCTCCCAAAGTGCTGGGATTACAGGCTTGAGCCACCGCGCCCGGCCACAGGTTTCTAATCAACAAGTGGTTATTAATTTGAAGTGTATTTTAGTGACTAGATCTTCAAACCTATCTGCCTCCCACCAGCTTCCAACTCAGATATATATGTCATAGAACAAAAGGGAATTCAGTATGAAAGATTAAAATAGACTTAATTCAATGTCTAATATATGACCTTTATTATGAATTATCCCTTGTAAAATGTTTATTCATACCAGCATCTGTAATAATAGTCGTGAGCAGAAATGATGCGAGTAATATGTTTTTCTCATGGATTGCCACATTTCAGGTCAGTCCTAAAAGAAACTTACTATCAAAGTTTTTAGCTAAATACTATCTTTACTGGGGGATGAGGTAGGGTTGTCATATAAAATACAAATGGCCACAAATTTGAATTTCAGATACATAATAAATTCTTTTTTTTTAGTATAGATATGCTGTAAATATGGCATGGGACATACTTATGCTAAAATATCTATTAGTTGTTTATCTGAAATTCGAATTTAACTGGAGGAATACTTATTTTATCATGATTATTTCTGTCTTAATCGGCAACCTAGGGGCGAGGGGAAGCCGTCGTTTGAAGAAAGGAACGTGTCTGCTGAAGTCTCAAGTAGAAAAGGAGAGGGATACACACTTATTAAGGCAGCTCTGGTAAAGTTTCCTCTATCTCTCCCCAGTTTACCAAACGAGGTGGAACTCATTGACTAGGGGGGGGAAAAAAAAAGTCCTCACTACTGTCCCAGCTCACTTTTGAAGGCATTTTCTTTTCCCCTAGAACTGAAAAATCAAAGCCGCTTGGAGCCTGATGTATGAGTTTTCCCCGAGTGTCATGCAGCCACTAGATGGCAGTAGCAGCCCATCATACCCCGCCCCCTCCCTGGCGTCCTGGAGCCAATTTTCTGTACCTTGTCCTCTTTCTCTTCGCAGGTTTCAGCTTGTCACTTTTCTTCTCCCTCTTTGTTTTCTATTTTTACTTTTATTCAAATGCCAGAAAAACCAGCTGGTTGAAGAAGTCATGCGGTGCTCCACACGTTTATCACAGGGGATGCTGTGACTGAAAAGCCTAACTGATTTTCTAGGCTGCTGGAGCTGGATATCAGGCACCAGGGCACAAGG
Source organism: Macaca fascicularis (assembly GCF_037993035.2). Taxonomy (NCBI): domain Eukaryota; kingdom Metazoa; phylum Chordata; class Mammalia; order Primates; family Cercopithecidae; genus Macaca; species Macaca fascicularis. The sequence continues at coordinate 180,356,020 of NC_088376.1, read as the reverse complement.
ACACTTGCACAGGAAGCTGTGGCTGGGTAGATGAGGACAAAGAGTGTGATCATGCTTTGCTAAGTCCAGGACACAAGTCTGATCCTCCTGCATTTGAGAGTCTCTCTCAGCTGCAGCTAGGTGCGACTCTGTGAACAAGCAACTCATGGGGGACTTGCCACGGGTCGTGGAGTTGGAATTCTACTGTTCCTTTTCAAGACATGAATTTTGTTTTCAGGAAAACAAAAAACAAAAACAAGAAAACCAAAAAACCACATTGAGTTACAAAACTATTCACACGGAGGTATCAGGAATTGATCTTCAGTTTAGAGAGTGCTCCTTACAGATTTTTAAAGTTGGTACGTGAGAGAAGAACTTTACGTTTTGTTAAAATCTATTTGATTGAAAACAGGATCTGCTAAAATTCTTACTCCGAAAAAGTAGAGGAATGGAGAATACTGTGAAGCAAATGGGTTAGATGAATTCAAATCTTCCCGTCACCAAGAACATGGTATCCATACGGCGAAGGCAGTCCTACCCTTTCCTCGCTGTTCCCCTTCCCTTCTGCCGGCCCCAGCCACTGCAGTGGTAAAGAAGGTACATGTGCAGAAGACCTTGCTATCGATGTTGACTGGTACCCTTGTTCCAGAATTCACACTTCAGCTTTTTTCCGGGAATATAACCTCTTGTATTTAAACATTTCAAAACAGGTTATAAGCCAGGTTTGGATTCTGTTTGCACCCCTTCATTGTTCTTCATTGTCAACCTAAAACTGCATTATTATATATTCTTTAGCTGGGTATTTCTCCTCATCTTTGTTCTCTCACTTAGCAGAAAAATATCAAGTTTAATACTTCTCTTAATATGTTAGATATAGATTGCCTGATTTATTTTTTGAGCTTGAAAACAGTAACTTCTGCCAAGGGATTCTTCTCAAAGCAGAATGGGCCTTATCTCTGTTGCCATCTGACAACCAGTTAGCTGCTTAGCAATAATTGGGATTGAATAAAAGGGGGCACTGTGGTGCATACTCTTGGAACTTACTGTGGTGGCCTCAGCCTCCCATTCACTGTAGATTTGTCTTCAACTCTTTCTAGAAAAGGATTGGGTGGGGCATGGTTCAAGGAAGTCTAATTATGATAAGAATCGTCGATCCACTGGGTAGCTCCCGGATCTAGGAACATGTCAGTTCCCTGGTTCTAGTCTTGGAACATTTTTAAAAAGGAATTTCATATGTAAAATTCTACTTTGTAATTCTCTGTAAATTATTCACTTTATCCTGCACTGGTAATTCATAAGCAAATAGTTTTCCTTGAAGGAGACAAATAAACACAAATTACATTTCAATAATATTTTCCATTGATTAATGTATAATTTGGAACGATCATTCATTCATGCATTTATAATTCATTTGTTCATTCATTTATACATATTTTTTTTATGTATTTCACAAATATTTGTCTTCTATATTCCAGGCAGTGTGCTAAAGGCTGGGGAAACAAAACAAAACAAAAACAGAAAAATGGATATTGCCCAGGCTTCATATGATTTATAGTACATTTGATGATTTGTCTTAATGAAAGCTATATATGAACTTAGGGATTTTAAAATTAGAGGCAACGTAATGTTGTTTTCGTGTCCCTCTGGAACGGGGAAACTAACATTTAATAAATGCCTCCTATTAAATTCATACACTATCTCATTTCTCACTTTTCACTCACGTATGTCATGAATGCATAGATAGACAAATGTTTACCACTTTCAAACAACTACTTGTAAATTATTTGGTAGAAAAAAAATGTCAACATATCTCCTAATCATACACTTTCTCCATACACTTATTCAATGACAGTTATTGGAAGATTATTCAGTGCCAGATGTGTTGTAGATACGGTGGGTAGAATAGCAGATGGACAATGTCCCCACTCTCATGGAGATTATATTTGAGAGGTTATAACAATTACAAATTAGAACTATGAATTTTACTACTTTAGCATTAATCGCTAGGGAAAAAGGGATATCCTTTCTTCTGTGAACAAATAGTTCTTATATCTAAATTCTATAAATCAATGAGACCTACTCCATAGAACCAAAAGAATCAGTGTGGAGGGTAATTGGAGACAGTAAGCTCTGCCTACATACAAGTTTCCAAGGGAAGTACAGACTCAGGGTCTTACATCCAAGACAAAATCTTCCCTACTCCTGTACCTCATTTTATAATAAGCATAATATCAAAACAGAAAACAGAATTTACATAAATAAACAGATATTTTTCTACTCCCTTCTCCAAGTGTTGGAAAATATTTGGTATAATATTTTGAGTGAAGAATAATAATCATTTTGACATTCTATGTATTTAGTGGACTATCAGATCATCTATATTCTCATTTGCTTCTATCGAGACTAACTCTTTTCTATTATCTATCAATCTATGTGTCTGTTATCTATCTATCTATCTATCTATCTATCTATCTATCTATCTATCTATAGCTATCTATCGTCTTTCTAAATTTGGAAGATGATTACCTAAGACTGTTAAAAATCTTCTGGGATCCAGAGACACAATCAAGCATCAAATACTATACATTGCTTAGCTACATACGGTGACAAAAAGTTCCCACAAGGAGGTTGGCATAAGCCTTCCTTTCAAAATTCAACTAAAATGCGGATGGGCAATTTTCTTTATAGGCAAAGCATGATGGGGCTGCAGTTTTTATGGATTTCTGAAGCCATACGGGGTTTCAATTGTCTCTCAGGCCAACTCTTCAAAAAACTTTGCTCCTATTTCATCCCCAGACTTGAGTTTGCCAACTCAATACAGCTAAATATAAATGTAAATGTAGATGGAACTTTTACTTCTTAACATAAAATGCTTTTTATTTGATTTTCTCTTGATTGCTGCCAACATGAGTTGATAGATACATTGCATTTTTGGTTTCTGGAATTTGTTACAAATGTTGGAGCAAGGGGTTGATTGATCGGAATAAACATGTAGCAATGGCAACAGCTGTAAAAAAAAAAAAAAAAAAAAAGCAGAACAGGGAACGAAATAATTTAAAATAAACAGTAGTTACATTTATGACATACATACTGCCTGGATATTTTTAATTTTCCTTGCCCTCACTGAAAATGAAACATTTGTGCAGATAGCAGGAAAATAACTACATTTCAAATTCAAATAGTCATCCCTCAGAAATATGAGCCTTCTCTTAGGCCTTTTTCAAAAATTTATTTCAGTGTCTTTCTTTTTTTGCATTAGGCTTAATTTTCTAATAATTGTTTCTCTATTTATTTGATTTTTTAAAATACAGCTAGTCTTTTGCAAATTGTTTTTATTTCCTGTGTGCCTCTCCTTAATCTTAACTTTTAAAAAGTAGATAATATCAGCAAAAAGTTACTTTGTTATTAATATCTACCTCTCTTTTCATCATATAATCATGTAATGGTGGATATCTGAAATGGCATTTTGGTTTTTCAAAAGTCCTGAAACTTTTAAAGATGGATATTTTAGTAATCTCCCTATAATATGGAAATCTTTTTCCCAAAGACAATTGGGTTTAAACAGTCTAATATGTCACAGAAATTTGCTTTTTGGGGTTGGCAAAAGAATAATTTTCTTTAAAATCTTTTTTTTTGTTTTGTTTTTTAAAGAGTGTTTTCTGGTCACAAAAGAAGAGATTGTGAGAACCAAGGTGGATTTTGGAGACCACATGGTCCAAACTTCCATTATTTTGGGGCTGGTCTTGTGGACTGGAGAGGTTGAGGGACTTTCTCCACCTCTCAGAACTCGTGAGGGAAAAAACCAGGTCTAAAATTCAAAGTCTAATCTTCAGTGACCAATGGCTTTTTAATATTTTTTTAAAGTGGCTTCTCACTGTACAATATCAACCCAGAGATATGATTTCTGCTCCCTAAGATTTTACTCACATATTCGTGGCCTTGAGCACTCAAAAAAAAAATAAGAGCAGGTTTTAGAGTTTTAGATCTTAATTATCCCATTCATTTCTCCTCTTCCTGGGAGACAAGTTGGATTATCATTTCTCTATTACTGACGAGGAAATTGAGTTACAAAGAAAAGAGTTAAGAAATACAATGCAACATTTAACCTCTGATTAAGGAAAAACTTTGTCTGTAAAGGTCCTTTGTAAATCTGTTGTTTGCATCTCACAATTTATTTCTCCATAGAAAAGTGAAGTTATACATAATGGTTGAGTTCCTAGGGAAAGCATTCAAAAAATTTATTTTATATAGCTTGTATCAGAATGTAGCTCTGAATGAAGACCAATGTAGAATACATACATGTCATCTTTAATAACACTTCTAAGGGGAAACTGAGTTCTGAGTTCCATCATGAGGTGAAACTGGGTGCACAGAATGTTGTTTATAGGTCTATAGGGGAGGAAAACAGTTTTTTCCTAAATGACCATGAGCTTTTAGTTGGAACAGACCCCTGTAGCAAAAGACAGATTAATAAAAAAAAAAATACAAAATAGTTTATTAACGTGGGCAGCACGTGTGACACAGAAGAAGCTTTGATGAAAAGTACCTCAGAATGATGGCTTAGAACTCCACACATGTAGCTTCTTAAATAGACAGCAATAGATTTGAAAAAAAATGACAGGACAAAAGAAGTTTTGAGCTTCCAAGGGTACAAAATGGTTCAACAGCAAATACAGTGGAAGAAATGAATGGAGTAAGATTTGTTTGCAGATTCATCTGGTACTGTCTCTGGGATGATAAGAGTCTAATATTGTCTCCGGTAAAAAATAATTTATATCCGGTCTTTAGGCAGAAAGTGAGGAGGATGAGAGGTTAGGGGGAGATTTTCCTTTGCCGTTTCCTAACTGCCTTCAGTTCAAAAATAATTTTTATGTCCAAGAAGCATATTTTGGGGTTGTTGGAGCTCAGAAACTCATACCCTAAATGTGGAACTTTGACATACAAAACTGAAACCTTTCAATTCTCTCCGACCTTCTCCCCCTTCTCGTCTCTTGGTCCTCTCTTTTGCAAAGCACAGGATGAAGTTGTTCGGTGAAATGCCCTTATCCGCCTAAAGTCTGGACCCATCAAAAAATAAAACCATTATCTCTGATCCTTTCCCTGAGTTTTCATTAACAGAACTCACATTGCAGGAAGAAAGACTGAAGTTTGTCAACACATCGGGACAGACTTTTGTCATAAATCATTGCCTGCCCTACAGGCCCAGTAGGCTTTGTCCCAGGCCATTGTATGTTCTTCAAGCCCACTGAATTCCCCTAAAAATTATTTACCATCCCCCTAAAATTACCCACATTTTTCCATCTCCCTTTCCTCTAAGACTTAGAGCATATGTTATATAGACACTGCAATACAAGGCAATCACTTTGGGATTCTCCTCTGTGCATGCTGATAAATTTGTTTGCTATTTTTCCTACGAATCTGCCTTTCCTCTGTTTATTTTTTTGGCAAACCTTCTGAGAGCAAAGGGGAAGTTTTCTCTTGTACCCTATGGGGGTGACATATTCTCGTTTCCTTCAGGGATAAAACGATATACAATGTAGTCTGTAATATATTCCTTGGGACACAATTGAGCATATTTATTCTTTACTCCCATCCTATTCTTACATTTTTTCCCCTAAGCGTTTTTCAGGTACTGTGGCTTCATCCTGCCTCTAACATAGAGTCAAAGAGGGTGTGGTGAAGGGAAAGCATGGGGCTTTAGATTGGGATCAGTGGAAAGCGGGGTTATGTCACCTGTGTTCTAGAGGCCCAGGAAGGGATTTGCCCAATGTTTGAAAGGCTTGAAGCTTATACATATTGGAGGGTTCTCTTTTTAAAAGAAATACAAACAATTTTTTAAAACTTTTTAAAAGAAACACAAAAATTTTGTATTCATGCAAAATTAGATTTAAAATTACATATTTAAAATGAGAAAAAAGCAAATTATAGATTTTTAAAAGCTGAGAAATACCACGAACACCACAAATCCTGCCCCCCACAAAAAACCCTCAAATTTTTATAAATTAGTACATTGGCATAACTAGACTGTTGCTTCCATGTGCTGGGAAGTCTTATAAACTGCCTCAGAATCAAGGTTCCTTCAACCTTTTTATCTACCCTCCATATTCCTCCTTGCCAAATGTGGGGAGGGGCTCTCTTTGGAATTTCCTTATCTGACTAAGAAAACTTCTTTCCAACAGAAATGCAATTGTCTTGAAGGTCCTCTCTAGGGATCTTGTTGAATAACTAGAAAAAAAAAAATCAACCGCTGGAGAAAAGAAGAGACTGGGAGTCATCAGTACACCCAGACAAACTTTTTCTCTATTCTTCTGCTGCAGCTCCAAGAGACTACCTGGGGCACTTTATCTGCATAATAAGACAACCTTTGCTCCTGTGCAGTTCTGTTCCTCACCTTTCCATAATGTCTGCTTTTGCCTTTGTACATCTGTCCCCTATGAAGAGATTACTTAACCATCAACCATCTGGCTTCTCTTTGAGTTCGTGTTTTGTGTGCCTCCTGTGCACACGTGCATATTAATAAATTTTGTGTGCTTTCTCTCCTATTAATCTGCCTTTTGTCAGTTGATTTTCAGCTAATGTTTAAAAGGCAAAGGGGAGGTTTTCCCTTGGACCCTACAGCATTTTGTATGACAATGGTTTTATAACATCGCTTTTAAAAAAATCAAGAATAAAAAGATAATTTAATATTTCCTCTATAATTATTGATAAAAACTTTTTGAATTAATATTTGGGGCACACTAACATGCAATTTCACACAGACGTGCTGTCATTTATAATGCTGTTATGGGTTTGTGACTTCAAACACAAGGATTCTATACAATTCATTTTATGTGGCTCCCATTAAAATGTTTTGCCCGTTTGTACTTGTATATAATGCATTATTAAATATATTCATAAGAGAATAGAACTTTCATTTGGACTAGAGGTTAATGAGAACTGAGTTTTTTGCTTATAAGTTGACATTTCTGATGATTGAAAGAATTGTCCATGCACTAGCTGCTGACACAATACCTTTCAAATATTTTTTCTCTCATATTCATCATTTATTTTTGGTACATAGCACAGGGGAAAACATTCATGTAGCAATATGTGCTAGGGAATCAATACAAGAGGTAATAAGAGTGTTCCTGGAAGCCATTCCCACACTGGGATAGCTAGCAACAACTTACCATGAAGGGAAATGACTATGAAACCACATAAATAAATTCCTCTGAATTTACACTAACTATATACTCAACCAAATTTCTCTTTTGCTGGATCCCCAAATGGCTATAGCTGCTGCAGACCATTTCAATGGGATATATGATAGGGGCAATTCAGGGTGGAAAGAATAACTGCTTTAATAGACTATGGTTTAAATACCTTAGTTTTGCAAAGTTTACAACATCGGATCATGTGATCACAATGCTGGTAGCCTGTGCAAGTGATGAGTCTTGAGATTGAAGTTTTGGTAGCTTTATGGTAAATCTGCCTAAAAATGGCAAATTGACATTTTTAATGAATGAGATTTATATGTAATTTGTTGTAGATTTAACATAGACTAGATTTAAGGTAAGCTGGTAAAATAAACTTAATGAAGTGTTAATACAAATTTCCAACTTTTGTCTAGAAATTAAATTCTTAACGCGAGATGTTTATGAAAATTCAGCAAAAACTACATTTTTATTTTGACATTTTATGTATTTATTTTTCTCCTTTCTCTGTTTTTCTAAAATAAACCCTAAAAATATTTTACCCCAAAATATACTTCTTTGTCATATTTTGATATAGCAAATTAGAGGGTCTGGAGACAGAAATAGTCCTGAAAATTGTCTTTTGTGGAGGAGACTTGCATTTTTAGAAAAAAATATACATCAATAAAATAAACAGCCTGGCTTTCTCAAAGGCTACCCTCCCTATCCTCGTGTAGGAAAGATTAACTGAGAATCTGACACCTTTGCAAAATCTGATGGAGAAGCATTTACCTATAGGCTACTAGCTATTCCTTTTGAGGGCCGATACCTGTGAGGTTTCATCTGCATCACGAGGCCACATTTGCCCCATGCTTTTTCTCTTCTGTCCCTCTTATATCCTGTCTTAGCACCGTAACCTGTCATGCCATGCTCCAAACCCCTATTCCTTCTGTTACCTCAAGATGGTATAAAAGCATCAACTATCTGGCCATTTCTTTGAGTTTTTAATATTCACATGACTCCTGTGCCTGAATGCACATTAATAAAATTAGTGTGTTTTTTTGTTTTTTTGTCCTGCTCGTCTATCTAGTATCAGTTTATTTTATACACTCAAATTACCAAATCTGAAGGGGAAAAATTTAAACTTCTCTACCCTTCCTTCTTTGCTTTGAAACCACCATTGCAAAATTATAACTGAGAAAATTGTTACACTGATGGAGATCTGAACTAAGCAACTCCATTTTGCTTATAACCTCCTACCTGTCATTGTAGATTCTTGGGCATAGGCCAAACTGACTTTGGGAGGAACTTAGCTTATGATTTATCTTTGAAACCAAGACAGTAACAGCCTTTTCCCAAAACAAAACCCCTCCCTGAGCGGGTACTAGACTACCTTTGTAGGACTAACAAATTAGCCACAAGTTGGAAATTATGGTTTAGGAGTCATGCGGGTAGAGGCTACAAGATTCTGACCCTCCCCAAATTGTTGCTGGAGATAACATCACTATTGTAAAACCTAAGATTAGTATTTGAGATATTTTGCAGACCTTGCACTTGATGGATCAACTGGCACCACCCAGATGGATAAACTGTCTCATATGATCTTGTGGCCCCACCTAGGAACTAACTCAGTGCAGGAGGACAGCTTCAACTCTCTGATCTCCAACCCAACCAAGCAACACTCCCAACTTACTGCCCCTGCCGACTAAATTGTCCTTAAAAACTCAGATCCCTGAATTCTCAGGAAGATGGATTTGAATAATAATAAAACTCTGGCCTCCTGCATACCTGTCTTTGCATGAATAACCCTTTCTCTATTGCAATTACCCCGTCTTGATAAATCAGCTCTGTCTAGGCAGTGGGAAAGGTGAAGCTGTTGAGCAGTTACACGTTCCTTTCTCTGTCGTTTTTCTTTTTTCTTTTCTTCTTTTTTTTTTTTTAAGTTTAAAGACTATAGAAATTTAGAATTAATCATGATCTTTAGTTTATTCTGCAACATTATCTTTCTTGCATGTATTCTCTTATTTTAATATAATTTTATTGATTTTTAAATAATATACTAATATCATGAATGTTCAACTATCTAAAACACAACCAATAACTCATATAAAACCTGTCCTCCATGATCCCAACCCCCAACTTCCTCACATAGATCACCACTACCCTAAACCCCTTCATTTAATGTTCATCATTCACTCGAACATGTTTGTATTCATAAAGGATATACTGTTAGTTTTACTTGTTTTTGAACTTCATAAGAAATGTCTCACGCTGTTGTCGTGTTTTGGAACTTTATTCAACTTTTTACTAAGATTTGTCTGTATTATCCCATGTTAAAGCATTTAATTGTGCTAAATTGCTACAATATAATTATTAATCTTCCTGTTGATGGGAGTTTGTATTGCTTCCAGTTTTTAGTAATTATAATCAGCGATACAGTGAATATTTTTGTCATTATCTCATGATACTCGTATGTAAGAATTCTTGTATATTTCCTCAGAAGTGACATTATGGAGCCCTGGTTTGTCACTATTTAACTTGTAAAGATAATCTCAACTTATTTTCCAAAGAACTATCACATACCAGCATTGTATAAAAAGATCCTCTTAGTCTCTTTCTCCTTTAACACACAATTTTGTCAAACTTCTTAACTTTAGCCAATTGAACAGGGTTAAAATGGTATCTCATTGAAGTCTTAATGTATACTTTACTAATTTCAAGTGAGATTATTTCCTCATATATTTATTGGCCAAAAGGGCTTCATCTATTTTGCCCAATGTTTTTATTGAGTTGTGTTCTTCTTATTTAAAGGGATTTGTAGTTCTTTTCATGTTCTTGATGTTAATCCTTTGTCAATTGTATGTGTTATTAACATCTATTTTGTGTGTCTTGTTTTTTTTTTTCTTTTAAAATATGTCTTTTAGTTAAGAGAATTTATTTAATACACATATAATTTTCAACTTTTTTTTCTGATTAGTAACTTTTGTCCCCTGTAAAGTTTTCTTATCATGGAAGGAACAAATATGCCACCCCATCATGCTACTTTCATATATTGACTATTTTGAGCTGAAGGCATTTGGAAAACAGCAAGTGCAGGTATAGGATTTCTCTGAACTCCCCTTATCTACCCAAAGATTGGTCATTCCAAAGGAACTTAATTGTCATAAATCCCTTCCCCAGGAGTTTCATCAACCAGGGAAGACTGACTCTTATCACAGGAGAAGAGACTAATACCTAAACTATCATCTTTCCCATCTGTTCTTCTATGAGCCCGTCCATCTTCGCTGAAAATCACTTACCCTCCCCAAAGTGGCCTACATCCCTGCTTCCTTCCCCTATTAAGATAGTGATGGGGCTGAGGATAAACTACCCCAAAATATGCCAACTCGGCATTTGAGAAAGCAGCAGAAGCAGAAAGGCCATTCTCACTTTCCCCTTGCCCTTCTCCCCTGAAGCAGGTCATACATAGACCCTCATTAGAGGAGTACCCTCCCTACATCCAGAGAGAAGGAGCTGAAGACACAGACATCAAGAAGAAACTAAACAAATAGGCCTTACTCAGGTTACCTCAGTTGATTGCCATTAGATCATACTCTTGTTCTCCAATCATATTTCTCCACAACTGTCCATCTTCATCAAATCTAAGCCTAAAAACATATGGGTTTACCTGTTTCTTCTGATCTTCATTTCTAAAGACTCCCAGGACACTAAAAAGTTGTGTTAAATTTGTATGCTTTTCTCTTGTTACTACGTCATTTGTTACAGGGGCCTCAGCTGTGAACCTGAGATGGGAAGAGTAGATATTTCTTTCCCCTCAATGGCGCTGAAGCCTGAATTCTAAGCCACTTCTGGCAGAGTTACTTTTTCCTGAGTTTTCTCCTATGTATATATGATATATACATGTTAATAAACATTTGTTTGTTTTTCTCTTGTTAATCTGTCTCTTCTTAAAGGGGGCCCCAGTTGAGCACTTAGAAGTGTTAAGAAAAACTTATTTTTCCCCTTATACCCCAAAGTCAGAAAAAGATTATTTAAACTCTTTTTGCTTTTCACATTTTAGTTTTGCTTTTTAGATTTTAAAGCTTCAACCTACCTGGTATTTATTATTATTATTATTATTATTATTATTATTATTATTATGTTTTTGAGGTAGGATCTCACTCTGTCACCAAGGCTTGAGTTCTGTGGCGTGATCATTGCTCACTGCATTCTCAACCTCCTGGCTCAAATGGTCCTCCCGTCTCAGCCTCCTGAGTTACTGGGACTACAGGCATGAACCACCATGCCTGGCTAAGTTTTCTACTTTTTGTAGAGATAGTGTCTCAATATGTTGCCCAGGCTAGTCTTGAACTCCTGGGCTCAAGAAATCCTCCAACCACAGCCTCCCAAAGTGCTGGGATTATAGGCTTCAACTATTGTGTCTGGTCTGGGCATTAATTTTTATTACTGATTTGACATGGATTTTTATTTCACCATTATGAAATATATTTCAAAGTTTTACTTATCAAATTATTTCCTCCTTTTGCCTTTTGAGAAGTAAAGTAAAATCCTAAGTACCCTCACTGACCAAATGAACCCCCTCTTGGCCAAGGGGACCCCAGAGAAGCCTTAAAAACTGAGGTCCTCGTCATGATGGAATGGGAGGTCAGTCGTGCCTTGTTATATACACTGTTTCTTGTTAGCTGCCAACTTTCTTTCCTAAGGGTTGAACAGAAACCAGCCCTTTGGAGAGACTTGTTCCACCACTGATTTCAATGGATCACCTGACACTGCCAGACTCCCCTCCTTTTTTGCATTTCCAGTGTAACTGACCAGCATTCATTTCTGATAAGAGACCACAGACAAGCAACTGGTTCTGGCTGGTTTATAGAGACTGTGCACAGGATGCCTCTGTGTCCTCTGTTTCACCTTTCGACATATACAACCTAATTTTAATGCATTTAAGTCTTAACTCTCCATTCCAAAGTAAACATGGGATGAATGCAACATGCATGTTTACTTACTGTGCATGCAGACATCCCCGCCATAGATATTTATAGCTCCTCCTATAATCTGTGAAATAGATATACCTAGCCAATCCATTTGACATAAGTTTCTGTCTCATCCTTCCCTCCCTCAAAGTGCCTGCTTCCAGTATCTACTGGAGGCTACAGTTCCCAGCACACAGAATGGCCAGTCTACAGGCTGCAATTCTTTATGAAAAGTAAAGCTGTCCTTTTCAAATTTATAAACACCGTAATTCTTTAGTTAATACCTTTCTAGTGACTTTTATGACTTCATATATGAAACTTCCATAAATGTGGTGTCAGTTGTGTTTTGTTCAACCAAAGATTGGTGGACCCCACCCCCAGAATTTCTGATTCAGCAGACTTGGAGCAGGTCTCAAGGATTTGCACTTTTTTCAAGTTCCCTGGTGAGGTTGACGGTGCTGTTCTGGATAGCCTACATTGAGAACAACTATCTTAGGCTAATTGTGCTTGTATAGCTCTTTACTTTGTCTTTATTCCTTTTCTTTCTGACCATTGCTTCAATGTCTTTGTTTTTTCACAATGCATTGGCAACGAGATGTGTTAAATTCTGCTTCTTTAAGAAGATGGAGAGGCAGCTGAAAATTATCTTCCCTAGGGAGATAATTTAAATAACACTTAAAATAACAAGCAATCTATTGACCTTGCTGTGTAATAGGCGGAGTACTGCTTTCTGGCTGCAACAGATTGGGTTTTTACTCTTTAACCATTTCACAGACACTGTTGTATAAGGTGTAGTGCAGACATGAGTCCTATAGGGGAGGATAAAGAAAGTCAAGAAACAAATCCCAGCTTGTATTCACAGAGGGGAAAAGAAACACTTACTCTGAAATAACTATTTGTAGGTTGCTATTCTTTTTTAAAGGACTTACTTAATCTGTTTAAGAGTAATTTGAAGACTTAAGGTATATTCCCAGGATTTTGGTACTAGTAGCTTCCTGACCTTATTAGCTATGTCTATAATTTATTCGCCTTGGTTTCAGCAGATGCTTGCTCTAACTGAACATGATGATTAATAAAATCTTCTTCAAACTGTTAGCTTTTCAATCATATTTACCATAGAATAAAGGAAACAGAATTTTAATTCCACAGGTAAAATTTCAGATTCATGGATACTAAGTTAGATCTACGCCTTGAACCTTTGTTTCGTTGTGCATTGTAGACAACTTCTTTTTCTTGTTATTGTTCTATTTCAATGGTACATACCAAAGACAATCATGTCAACAAAAACAGGTCTATTATTCATTTGTACAGCAAAAATGAATTTATTGCTACCTGTACCAGGTCCTCTGTTAGACAAAGACAAGAAAATAATCAGCAAGATTGATATGTTCTCCCCTTTCCTTGATTTCATAGTCTTAGAGAAAAGACAGATAAGTAAATGAGCACTACCAATTAAACATGGTCTGATAAGTAACATGATAAGCATTCTCTGGCTGGGGTTGATGGGTCATATGGGATCCGGTAGTGAAAGCATCCAACAATGCTTTGGTATAATGAGGAATGGGCACTACACACAAATCAAGGGAACGAGAACCATCTCTACTCCCCTCAGGTTTGAAAGTTGGTACTCCTCATGCTACCCTTCTTCTCTAATCTGCCAAACTTTTATAATCAACAAATATCCATGAGTACGCATTTTGTTTGGAAACCAGTTTCAAAAGGGCAAGCCATACAGACTCACTTCCCCCAGGAATGCTAACTAGCATTCCCTAAAGAAACAAAGGGAAACAGCTTCTCAGTTTAGATACCAGGAACCGCTAATGATTCCTGGAAATCAGCAGTAATCAACAGTAAACAATAATAGAAATGGAAATTTGGAAAGCCTTAATGACCTTCTAAAGTGGAGCATTTGGCAAAGCTTGTCCAAGAGCAGGTAGGTGTGAGGGCTGCTGGACTCCCTTATCCTGTTTTTTTTTTTTTCTTCTTTCAGGAATCCATTTTGTCTACAGCCTGAAATTCACAGCAGTGATCAACTGTTGTAAACCAGAATAATAGCATCTTTGGCAGTAATGCTTGCAAAAATAATAGAGGGAATAGCAGGAGGCCTGCGAGAGCACCCTAGGGGGCCAAAATGCAAAGCTTTCTGCACTTGTAAGATAATGGGATGAAATTCCTCTTGGCCACCTGTGGTGCAAAATGAAGCCCCCTAAAGGATAAAATCCCACAACAACCTGGTCTGCCTTTACCAGCCTTTACATTCTTCCTCCCTACTTGGCTTTTAGGCTTTATTTATCATTTTTTCCCCTAATAAAATTCAAATAACTTAAGCAGTCCTCCAACAATTATAGCGCTTCTATTTTTAAATGAACATCTGCAATCACAGGAAGTATTCATAAAACATCAGTCTCTTTTTGATATAGCATCTTCTACTCTGGTACTGTCACCTTCCTTCAAGTCCCTTGTCAAAGGGGTGCCTGAATGACTGACACTGATAAAGCGAAAGAATGTTTTAAAAAGGGAAGAAAGAAGAAGATATGTAAATCTCTCCTCTAACATCACTACACTGTACTATGCTTGCAGACTTCAAAAATCAGAGGGTTGAAGGTACATGCTATGTGAGAAGAAAGAAAGGTGAATTACCTTGTCTGAGAATTGAAGGCATCTGATCGTAAACTGAAATTTTCTGAGTTAATCAGAAGCCAATTTTAAGTCAAGATAGGGATGATGGTGAGGGAGTGGTTAGATCTGTATTTTGGTATTTGTACATTTTCAGTGCTCTAAAACTGTTTAATGTTGCTATTTATAAATTATTCTGAATTAGAATAGAATTTCAGAGATAAATACAAACTATTGCATGGCCCTTGAAGTATCATTTTTAACAAATCACTAGAAAGTTATAGAAATACATCACATATGTGCACACATGTTTTATTTATTTACTTATTATTATTATTGAGACAGAGTCTTGCTTTGTTGCCAGGCTGGAGTGCAATGGTGCAATCTCGGCTCACTGCAACCTCCGCCTCCTGGGTTCAAGCGATTCTCATGCCTCACCATCCCAAGTAGCTGGAACTACAGGAGCGCACCACCATGCCCAGCTAATTTTTAGTATTTTTAGTGGAGATGCAGTTTCACTGTGTTAGCCAGGATGGTCTCAATCTACTGACCTCATGATCCACCCATCTCGGCCTCCCAAAGTCCTGGGATTACAGGCGTGAGCCTGCATCTTTAGATATTAAAGTTGAATATGCCTTTACATTTGTACCTGATCTTCCCACGATGTGAACTTTGTGGGAAAAATCTAAGAAAAATCTTTAGTTTCCTACAGGTTATTTCATTTTATATTACATAACTACCCCCACTTATCTGTCTTTCCACCATCTAAAAATCAAATATATAAATGTATTTCATAAATGTTTTGGGATAGGTTTAGTTGCACATGCATTTCATAAATTTATACCGGAGGACTTCCTTTGTACTGAAGCTGAAGAAATTGAACAAGGGAATTGATATGAACTTTCAAGAGTAGAGGAAATTAATGCTTTGGTTCTCTGCCCCTGAGGAGCTGCATTTGAACCATAATTGGCTAGTGGTCAGAAGTGCAGGAACTTTTACCAGGGTTAGTTTGGGATATACTAGTTAGTTAAAGCACTAGACAGTTAAATATATTGACATGCTTTTCTCAACAGAGTTCCAGAATGTCAATGGAAAAGCAAAGGTGTATAGGGTGAAGGGAAAATTTTTCCTTTGCACTCTGATGGTTATTTGGGGGAATCATTTTCTGAACCCCAATAGGTGCTAGAGTAGGTCCTGGTGAACGAGCTCTACCAGTAAAGAGAGACAAACACATATGGTGGATTTTTATACTATGCATGTATTTTGTATTTATAGAACATTTTTCATTTCAACATCTCAAAATAATTTCAAACATAGTTATCAGTTGGAAGGAGGCTACTTCTGTGCTAAAGACATTAGGATACTAACTCACTAGATTTATAACTAACTCAAGGTCACTCACTACATTGATGTGAAGGTCCAGGGCGTGGAACTCTCTCTCCATATATATATAATTAGCTATGTCTATCTCTATATATATATCTACACAGACCTATAGGTAGACAACTATCTATCTAGCTAGCTGGAAAAAAATATAAAATAAATATATAATATACAGACTCTACAGGCCACATTGACTAAAATACTGCCATTCCATTCTCCCTACACCCAGAACCTAGAATTTTCTCAATGAGAGAACCAAGAAGACACTGGAGTAAGAACTCAGATCTGGAATCTCTTCTGGATATGCAAATAGATGCTGAGAGCTATAGGTGAAAGGCAATGTCTGGGGTTCTTTTTTTTTTTTAATTCATTTTTAAGCCATGTAAGCTATCCATGCATTCTGTTGGGATTGAAGTATTTAATATGGAGAACACGATGTTCTCTGATGATACTCTGATTGTAACTTGATTATCAAAAGTCTTGGAGCTGGAGGACTCTTTCTACTTATCTAGCTCTGCTAGAGAGGTTAGCTCAATATTTCATTTATAAAGATTGAAGCTTTATTACTGTGGACGATGCTAAGCACATAGTGGTGATGCAATGTAAATTTGACAGAATTTAATAAATTATTTATGCAAATGTATCTTTATAGTATCTCATATCTACCAACCTCTACTGTATAACAATGCTTCATAACACATAAATATAAGGCAACAACTACCTACCAAACACCTTTGATTCTATTTTATTGCTTCTTCTTTGGTTCTTGAACCTATGGAATAATTCTGAGCTGCATCTGTCTAAGTGTTTTTCTTCTGATGAATGTACACTTTTGAAGGTGTGTTCATCTACTAAGATAAGAAAGCTGGAAGCAGTGTGTCTTGCTTTCATGATGTCTGGAATAACTTGCAAATCATAATGACATAGGCTGTCTTTTTATTTTTTTAGC
The DNA here is from genome assembly GCF_037993035.2 of Macaca fascicularis. Classification (NCBI taxonomy): domain Eukaryota; kingdom Metazoa; phylum Chordata; class Mammalia; order Primates; family Cercopithecidae; genus Macaca; species Macaca fascicularis. The sequence continues at coordinate 180,338,951 of NC_088376.1, read as the reverse complement.
TCTGAAACTTGCAAAGGTGCCCAGAGGCTAATAAATGATGGGCGAATCTCATAAATATAATGAATACATAATAACTAACTAAATAAATAATAGATATATAGCTTTACTATTGACTTTCATGAGAGATGTGTGTATAGGAAGTAGAGATACAGGTTGACAGTTTTTAAAGTGCTTTATAAAAGGGTCTATTTAAATATAGTATATTGCTATTATGCTAAAGGCAAATACTTCCCTGTACGTAAAGGGCCTGTCAGCATTGCTATTGGAAGTTTACATTCTAAGAATGTGTAACTCAATCCTGAATTGTGCTGTCAGCTGAAATATGCCATATAAACTTCCAGTGTCATTACCATTTTTTTAAACATTTGAAATTATAAAACCTCACTTTTTTTCACATGTGGACATTAATCTAAAGTATAAGTCAGTAATTGCCAATGCTATCAAATTTTATTCCATCTCAATAAGACAATCTTTTTTAAGAAACCAAGGCTGCCAACACTAAGGAGCATACATAATTAGATTTTTGTGATTCTGCTTTATATCAGTGTTTTGGTGAAACATAATGTGTAGGTGGATGCTGTAATACTGGCTTCCAAGTCATTTGGAGGAAAATAATTATGCCTGGGGCACTGGAAAAATTTCAGTTTTGAACTGGATATATGAAAGTATTAACAATCATGCCTACTGAGATGAACTATCTACCAGTGACATTTAAAACTAGCCTATTCATTTCTATTCTTTATGGGCTAGATGTCTATTTCAGGAATTTATGGCAAACATCTGATCCAAAAGTAGTTATGTTCTTGACAACAAAAAGTGATAAAGAAGCTGTAGAGAGCAATGAAAATTGATGGGGATAGAGAGTGATAAACAGCAAAAGAGACCCATTAAAGGCCAAATGATTGGTGAAGCTGAATAGGAGGGTCTGAGAGCTAAATTGGAGTGCAGGTTGGTCATTTCACAGGTGCAATCAGACAGCTCTTACCACTTCTGGTTTGTTTTGGATTGAAATCTGAAGGTAACATATTAGAGTTTGGGTCTGATGTGATTCTGTGGTTGTGAGAGGAAAAGAAAGATCATGACTTGTGTTTTCAGGGAACTTAATATAATAAAATCAGCAACTTTCAAGTTAAGGTCACAGAGCATTTCTTACCAGGATTGAGCAAAATAAAACTGAATGAGAGTGTCACAGGTAAGTTTCCTAGTGGAGAATGGAATTTTTAATGACTTCTGACTTTTAAAAGAATTTTGTACCTTTCTATTCAGATATTAGGGAGTCATATTTAGTCAATTTTTCTTTCAGCATAAGACTGAAAATACAACACGTTGGTGTTTTAGAAAATGAATTTAAGAATGTATTTCCCTTTCAGCAAACAAAAATATGACATAATCATAGTGGTTTGTTGGTCTTGAGTTCGGCTAAATCTGGGTTCTTGTCCCACGACCAGGAAAATTTAGGCACGTAGTTACATTGAAGGGTGAGGAGGACAGAATTTATAAGGTGAAAGGAAAGCTCTCAGCAAAGAGAGGGATTCTCCAAGCAGGCTTCCCCATCATGGATAAATACTAGGCCACTACACATGAGCTAAACATGCCAGGCTCCTCCCCTGCAAAAGACATGAATTCCTGGTGGCTTCACACCATTTTGAAGGCGGATGTGGGCCTCCAGTTTGTTGTGGGCATGCCCAGGCAAGACCCTGTGGAGGCTCCCAAATCTGCACAAAAATATCTGGTGTAAAAACTTGTTGGAGGGATTGGAGATTCTCCAGGGACCCTTCCTTATCTTCCTAGGCATTTGTTTGCCTCCTGCCTCTATCAGTCTCATCACCAAAATGCAAATAAAAACGGAGTGGAGAAACTTTATGTTCTCTTCTCAAAAGTAGGTAGAGGGAGTGCCTACTATCATACTGGGCATTTTGTGTATGAGTTCCTTTAATTATTCATGTAGCATCTATCTGAAGAAGGAATTATTTCTCCTTTTATATAGATTAGAAAGGTTAAACTCAAAAAGATCAAAATTGCCTGCCAGGTTCACATGAGTAATAAATTATCAGAAGTAGGCATCAAGAGAAAAAATCCATCTTTGCTCTCTGAAGATTTGCTAAATAATCAAATCACAAAAGGCAAATTCATTAAAAAAATTCACAAACGTTTATTAATGTGTACATGGAGAGAATCATAGAGTGATTTCCTACTCCCTCAGTGGATTTCAGAACCTTATATACAATTTTAAGTTTACAGAAAGAATAAAGGCTTGGATCCTGGCAAAACAGGTTATGGTGACAAAATGGGCTATTGGAGGGAGGAGAAGAAGAATTCTGTTGAGAATTCTGTTAAATGATTTCTAGGGAGAATGAATGGAATTGGGAACAGAGATTAACTTGTAAATAGTTCCCTTTGGAATTTGAATGACCCGGAGAGACAGACATTATCTTATAAAAGGGTTTGTTCAGATTACATTTTTGTCTTTGGTGGGTCCAGACTTTAGGCAGATAAAGGACTTAAGAGAATGACTTTATCCTGTAGTTTAGGGAAGACAGAGGTTTGAATGATGGTGGGAGAGAGGGAGGTCAGCCAGGCCTTAGAGGCATCTTCAGTTCTGCATGTCAAAGTTTCACATTTTGGGTTACCCATTTGTGATCCCCAACATTCTTCTGTCTGAATTTTTCTAGAAGTTTCACATACTAAAAGTGGAGTTGGTAGCTATGAAGAGAAAAGTTGAGTTAATAGTTGAGTGCAATGTATCCCCTTAGAGGATCTTTCATTTCTGGGAATAGGCCAGTCCCATTAAAGAGACATGTTTCATTTCAGGATATGTTGTTGTAGATAGAGTTTCAAACGGAAGAAAAGTAAAGATTGATTTTGGAAATACCTAAAAATTGGTTTTCTTAGACTCAAAGAAGCAGTCAGCTGAGATGTCTAGATGTTAGACTCAAAGCATCTTCAGTTAAAATGGAAATAGGCAGTGGGAATATGACAGATTTTTCTCATCTGTAATCTGTATGTTACAAGGTATGAGCTTCAGCTTGCAGGACCTAGGTAAAAGGTATTAGCGAGTTTATTGAGTCCAGGTGAGATAAACGAAAGGCAAATTTGGAAAGGGTAGTTTGGAGACTTGTAGCCAGGAAATAATTCAGGATTCAGTCCAGATTATAGAAAAATAATAAAAACTCAAAAATAACAAACAAAAGTAACAAGTATACTAGAATTCTTCTGAAATATAATTTTTCTCTCTCTAGTTCCCTATTTCTGTTAAGGATAAATCATAGTAAGACCAGTTTATCAGCAAAATAAATTTTAATTTCATTATACTAGGCCTGATTATTCGTATACAGTTCAGCCAGGATAGTGATTGGCCATATAGGCTCTTTTTAAGTTGACTTTGCTGAAACTTTTTAATAAAGAATCTTAGATTAGACTAAAAAGCCTCAAGGCTATGAAGCCAAGGCCCCAAAAATTGTCATTAGACTGAGCCTGGAATACCTATATGAATTAGGTGAATTCCTCTTTTCTCAAGGTCTCAAAATATCCTGAGTTTCCTGAGCCTGTTGGAAAGAGACATTCTTTACTTACCACAGGTCAGGAACTATGTAGACAAGGTACCAGACCAGCATTTTCAGGGGGCTTTTTATTAGTTCTATAAAATCAATTTTAATTCTTCAAATTACTCTGGTCATATCTAAAAATATGCCATTCCAGTCAAAGCCTTGCAAAAATAGCCAATGTCTTCAATTGTGTCCTGCAATAAAAGAACACAGATTCATATTGAATTATGCAAATAACTATATTACCATAAATTGAGAATACTCACTAAGAGTTTCTACATTCTGGAGAAATCAGGTAGAGAAAAAGATGAATGTTTCCATTTTGATCACAAAAGTATACTTTACTCAATTGTTAAAGGTATAAATAATTCAAAAGAAAAAACGTTTTTTGACTCTGGAAAACAAAATATAAATAGAGCAGCAATATGTCAAAGAAAAAGAGTAATAAAAAAATTAGTTCTCTTATCAGTTTAGTCCCATATATTTAACTCTTTTTCTGGTTTGTGTTTGGTTAGCAATTGTCCTAAATGCATCAGCATTGTAATTAGTCCTGGAAGTTTTTACCTAGTCCAGTGGTATGGTCTCCAAAGTTAGAAGAAACCTGTATTCAAGAGTTCTTGTCAGGGACCTTTCTTTGAATTTCCTTGAAGAAGCAGCAAATTTTGAATTGTAGCGAATTACAAAATGGGTTTTTGAGAGTAATCAAAGTAAAACAATGCTTGTGGATGCAAACAAACTTTGAATAGTCATGGTTAAAGACACAATTAACAAGAAAATTTGATTATTTCTGTGACATACAACAATTTAACATAATTAAAATTATTGCTGAGAACGTATAGTAAGCTATTACAGGATTTTAGGAATCTCACACAATTTTAGAACATATATTAATAACACATTTATATAAATATAATCTAAGGCAAAGTTAAACCATTTTTTATTTGACATGCTTCCTGTAAGATTTTTATATACCAAATAAGTCTAATATGTTTTTTCCTGGACTTTCAAGGGCCCTAACATCCATAAAGTTAATTTGCATCAAAATGACAGAATTTAGAGTTTAAAATTTTATTTTCAGGAGTAGGTCAAATATCAAAGACTTAAAACACTTGATATCAAGGTAGAAATACAGTTCAGTGTAAAATAATAGTTATTCATTTAGCCAAAGTGATAATTCACAGATTCTAACAAAGCAAATACTTTTACTTTTTGATGAGAGCATATTTAGTTTTCTAAATAGTCATAAGACCTACTAAAGATAGCATGGGGAAAACAAAATCTGTCTCACTCTCCCTTCTTCTTTTTTCTTTTTCTTTTTTTTTTTTAGTCTACTCAAAGGGGAACAATTCTTAATTATTTCTATCTCTAGTTAATATTACACAAAGCCTTGTTCCGAAAGAAAACTAAGCTTTACCTTTGTATCACTTTATTATTCATATTAAAGCTACTACTAATAATAGAATCATATAAACAGATTAATTCAATCTCAACCAGTTTTGCCCAAACAGTAGTAGAGATGAGGTTTCACCATGTTAGTCAGGCTGGTCTTGAACTCCTGACCTAGTGATCCACCTGCCTTGGCCTCCCAAAGTGCTTAGATTACAGGCATGAGTCACTCCACCTGTCCAACAGGATAAAATTTTCATAAACCATTCTAAAATCTCTTGAAATTTTAAATTTTTTTCTAACTTTTAATATTCATTCAGTTTTGTCTACTACCTTTCTCCTTTAATTTAAAAACAACTTTTAAAACATCTAAACTAGGAACAATCACTTTCCTTTTAAGAAAAAACACATATTCTTTTTTATAACCCTTTTTTTGCAAAAGAAAATTATTATAAAAATATACTTTGCATAAGCATTGGTGCTTTTCTATCTGGCAGTTTAAATTACATATGTTAATTATAATGTTACCTCTTAGTAACACTTATTTTTAGTGAAAAACCTAGGAAGCAAGGAATTTTAATTATGTACCAAATTCAGAGCCCAGACAAAGGACAGAGCTGTGAAAACAATGCCCAGATAATTTAACCCTTCCCAGCATGACCAAAAGACACAGCTGGATCAAGGAAGACATGTTGAGTTTGGCTTTGCTCAGGCCTCACCATGCCACTTGTCTAAAACTCCAGAATCTAAAAGCTCTAAACCAAGACATAAATAAGCAACTATATCACAGAAGCAACACTTATGGTCTTAAAATACTAGCAGAGGCAATATAAACCTGACTGATCAATAGACTGAGGAAAAAAACAATGTGTAAATTAAATTTTGAAAATTTTTTATGTTATGTTGCCAAAATTTAACTATTAGCTTTATTTACCAAAAATTATTAAAGTCACATAAACTGAAAAATCATTTGGGCTTATTTACTTAATTTATGAGTACTAATTTATTTATAAGTCAATTTGATATATAGACAATATAAAATTATAGCGATGTACATATGTAGACATAAAAATATAGACAAACACAGATTAAGATTTTATAACTTTGTTTTTTAATATTTTAGCCACAAGACTGGTAAAAGTTATTTGTTTTTGTAAAAGGGTTCCTGGAAAGGGGTCCCAATCCAGACCCCAAGAGAGGGTGCTTGGATCTCACACATCAAAGAATTCAGGGTGAGTTAATAGAATAAAGTGAAAGTAAGTTTATTAGAAAAGTAAAGAAACAAAAGAAAGGCTACTTTATAGACAGAGCAGCAGCATGGGCTCCTTGACCGAGTATACTTATAGTTATTTCTTGATTATATGCTAAACAAGAGGCGGATTATTCATGAGTTTTCTGGGAAAAGTGCGGGCCATTCCCAGAACTTGAGAATTCCTCCACTTTTATGCTATGCAGGATAACTCTGGACATTGCCATGACGTTTGTTAATTGTTATGTTGCTAGTGGGGTGCCTTTTAGCATGCTAATGCATTATAATTAGCATATAATGAGCAGTGAGGAGGACCAGAGATCACTTTTGTTGCCATCTTGATTTGGGTGGGTTTTGGCCAGTTTCTTTACCACATCCTGTTTTACTAACCGGGTCTTTGTGACCTGTGATACTAGTCCTGCCAACCTCCTATCTAAGTCTGTGGCTAAGAATGCTTAATCTCCTGGAAATGTGGCTCAGCAAGTCTCATCCTCATTTTACTCAGTTCCTGTTCAAGATGGAGTCGCTCTTGTTTAAATGCCTCTGACAAAAGGACAATTGGATTCAAACTGTGCCTTTCTAAATGGAAAAGGTTAAAGTTTATGTGTCTCACAAGGCCAAAGGCCTTGCTAACTTTCAAAGAAAACAGGTTAGCAAATTTATATCTCAAAGCACAAAGAGAATTTGAGCTTGTTTTTTAAAGGAGTTTGAGTGTGTTGGTTAGAAAAAGATTAAAAATCGATGCCAAGGAAACAAATTTCATTTAGAGAGGTAGTTTTTAATTTACTCTTTGTTTTCCATTTGGAACACTAAGCTCAGAGCAGTCCATTAAGAACAAGGCTGACAAAACATTTGTAGTTGTTAGGGCATAATAATTTCAATATGTGAAAAGCAGGTGCAGTTGGAAGATATGAAGCACCTAGGTCTTCAAAAGTCAAGAAAATGATTAGCCAGCCCCCTGTAATAGTAACCATTTATTGCAACCACTGTCAGCAACCTCCAAAACTGTACCCTCACCAGTGACTCAATGGCCATTCGTACTCAGAAATCAAGTCTTCTCTCATAGTACAAAGTAATTGCTGGTACCCCCCGAAAGACAAAGTGATCAGGTAACATAGCATAAAAGAGGGCAGAATTTTAGACCTGAGAAGGATTTGTCAGTGACTCTTCAGGCCCCACGGGAAGATGGGAGACCCCAAAAAAGGGGTGAGTGATGCCTTTTTCTATGTTTCTTAAAGTGCCTAAGTCATTGTAAGTCCCTTCTAGATGCTTTCATGTGGTACCAAAGATGGCAAAGAGGAAGAAGGAGTAGGACAAAGTAGAAGCAAAGGAGAGGACAATTTTTAAGAAATGAAATGAACAGAGTGGTCACTTACATAATTTTTAAAAAAATTTTCAGTCCATTAGAAAACATTTCTCAAAAACAGGATCGAAGAGAAGAAGCAGAAAGGCCTTTAAAATATATGTACATCTTGATTATCAGCTCTTAATTAAGCTGGCTTTTAACCATGTACCTCTTTGAAAAAAATCCTTTTAAATTTCTTATCAGATTAGCTAGGACAAACAGCTATTTCCAGCTTTTGATTTTTTTTTTAACCAAAAGTACTCTCCCACCTCATAAGATTCAGAATCGCCTCAAAGACAGCTCAGAGAAAGCAATGTTTCACTAGTTGCAAATAAGATACAGCCCACATCTGTCCAGCCAGATTTTCTAGGGTCTCAGCTTTTCAGTGGTTTACACACCAAGGCCCAAAAGCCCCAAATGTCCCCACAGACTAAAGAATACAGGAAATCAAAAGCTGCCCAAGAAAGGGAAAAGGTCCAATGAATGGGAATCCCCAAACGTCACAAATGAAAAGGGATTGATTGTGAAATGGCCACTGAAAAATTATAACTGGGTCAGTGAAGGAGATCTGACCTAACCAACTCCATCTTGCTTCTAACCTCCAAGCTGTCTTTGTTCATTCCAGGGCATAGGCCAAACTAACTTTGGGAGGAACTTAAAGTTTATGGTTTAACTCTGAAACAAAGACGGTAACAGCCTTTTTCCAAATCAAAACCAGACTAGACTGCCTTTGTAGGACTAACAAATTAGCCGCAATATTAGAAATTATAGTGTAGGAGTCATGCAGCTGGAAGCTATAAGATTCCGACCCTTCCCAAATTGTTCCTGGGGATAACATCTTTATTGTAAAACCTAGGATCAGTGCTTGAGACATTTTGCAGATCCTACACTTGATGGATCAACTGGCACCACCCAGATGGATAAACTGGTTCATCTGATCTTGTGGCCCCACCTAGGAACTAACTCAGCACAAGAGAACAGCTTCAACTCCCTGATCTCCAGTCCAACCAAGCAGCCCTCTCAACTCACTGGTACCTACTTACCAAAATATCCTTAGAAACTCAGATCCTTGAATTCTCGGGGATATTGATTTGAGTAATAATAAAGCTCTGGTCTCCTGCACGCCTGGCTCTGTGTGAATAACTCTCTCTATTGCAATTCCTCTGTCTTGATAAATCGACTCTTTCTAGGCCATGGGCAAGGTGAACCTGTTGGGCAGTTACAATTTCCTGGGTGGGAGTCAAACCCAAGCTGTAACAGTGAAAGTGCAGAGTTTTAACTATCAGACTATAAGTTGCAGAATTGTGGTCCTTGGACTACAGCCTTTATTGTTAATCCTGCAGGGAATCTAAAGAAAGGCAGTTTGAGTATAAAAAATAATTTAAATGTGTTTTAGGTCAAATTTTTTGCATTTTAATTTAGTCAAGAGAACTTTAAAGGCTAGTCATGACACTATTACGTGTCTTTCTTTTTAAGTTTTGATTTTTTCCATAAATACAAATAAGGCCATTGCTTAGAATAAGCTACTCTAAAATTACAATTAAAAAAAAATCTAGAAGTGTTTTTAATTTAAAGGATCTATCTTTGCCCATTGATTAGAATTTTCCATGGTCTACTCATTACAATAGTGACTCGACTCAATCCAATAGCCTCTTCATAGAAAGCCCAGGTACTCACACAGACTTCACCTCCACAAATAAGCTAAGACAGCAAAAGAATCTTGTTGTCACAGATGGTTGAAGGTGGTGTTTGCCTCTGGTTACTCACAAATTTGTAGGGACCATCAGACCCATTAATCTGTGACGCCGGGTAGGCCCTTCTGGGATGGGACTCTCCCAGCACCAACCAAGCAACAGGGGTTGAAATGACAGAAGCCTCTTATGGATGGGACTTATTAAGAGAAACTTTCCTGAAAGCTTGACAGATTAGGAACAAAAATTATTAGGTTACCAGCCATTTTCAAACTGGCCACCTGAATGACCGAAAAATCACTCCCTTTGGATGGAGGAGTCTCAAGAGTGAATGTTCTCACTTGGTGACAAGTCAAATTCTCAAAGACATAAAACAAGACGTGAGAGAACTTTATCTGGCACCCTTCGTCATGATACAACCACAAAGAAAGACAATGACAAAGGAAAAGACCATTTATAGGAGTAAAGCAATCAACAATATGAATATGCATACCAAATAGTACCAAAAAGTGCACCAGAGTTGCTACACCCCAGATTAGTAACACAAATTCTTTTCTCTCATTAATCAAAATTTTGGAGAGGAAAAAAAAGTCAACAGTGATTTTTGCCATCTGCTTGACTGGGTTCCATCTGGAAAGAGAGGCTAGGAGCCTGTCTGATAAGAGTTTTTTAACCTTCTGCCAGCTTGTCAAGTCCTGGGTTCCCTTAACTTTGGCTTCCAAAAGAGTAGAGCTTTGGTATCTCACTCTTGGGGTCAAAACTGTAGGGGCCAAGGGAAAAACTTCCCCTCCTCTCTCTGATGATTCACTGAAAAATCAACTCACAAAAGGCAGATTAATTGAAGAAAAAGCGTACGAGCGTATTAACATGAGTGCATGAGGACAGCCACAGAGCAATTACCCACCACTTCCAATGAAGCTCAGAACATTATATACCCTCATGAGCTTACAGGAAGAATAGGGTCTTGGTTCCTGGCAAACAAGTTATGGTGGCAGAACAGGTTATGGTAAGGAGAGAAGAGGAATCCTGTTGAGGGGCAATAAATGATGACTAAGGAGAATGAATGGAACTGGGAACAAAGATTAACTTATAAATAGTTATCTTTGGAATTCGAATGAGCCTGAGAGACAGACATTATGTTATAAGAGTCTTTTCAGGTGTGGTTACATTTTTCTCTTTGGTGGGTCCATACTTTAGGCAGATAAAGGCACTTCAGAGAATACTTCATCCTGTGGTTTGGGGGAGACAGACAATTAAGAGATGGTGGGAGATGGGGTGGGTGGACAGAGAGACTTTGAAGCTTCTTCAGTTCAGTGTGTCAAAGTACCATCATTTGGGGTATCAGTTTCTAAGCCCCACCACAGAGATGAGTCTTTCTGGCATCAAGTCAATTCTCTTTCTGCGAAAGCATATCACATTCCATAGAAAGTGTTGATCTGATGTGTTATTTTTAGGATTAGTAATTTTCTCAAAAAATTAAAATACTCTGATGATTCATATTTCAGTTGTTATCCATTAGCATATACTAATCAATGCATAACACTTAAGGTTTTACAAAGCAGCTTTGTAAATTCCAAAGTTGAGACTCATGACACTCACGTTGTTTGACAAATGAGATTGTTAAATGCGTCAGGGCAAAAACATTGTCTTCTACTTTTTCCTAGTAACACTTCTATCCTCAACTCTCAGCACATTGCTGGGCTTGAAGTAGGTTCTCAAAGAAAGTTTCTGATATATCTAAATGTCATCTAATAGCATTTAAACATCCTTAAAGATATGGACGTTTATGTAGCTTCTTTTATATCTACAATGAAATACCAGCTCTCTTTATTTTATTTTACTGTAGGATGCTGGGGATGCCTGTGTTTTGGTTTGGTACTGTAATCACCCAACGGGTTCTTCCTGCTTGCTGCACAGACAAAACCAATTCACTGAGACCCTGTTATTGCAGTAAGGAAAGAGTTAACTAATGTGAGGCCCGCCATGTGGGAGAAGAGAGTTATCGCTCAAATCAATCTCTGCAAAGTCTTGGAGTTTAGGGCTTTTCAAGGATAATTTGATGGTCAGGGGACTAAGGAATGGGTGCTGTTGATTGTTTGGGGATGCAATCGTAGGGGTGTGTGAAATGGTCCTTGTGGGCCAGGCATGGTGGCTTATGCTTGTAATCCTAGCTCTCTGGAAAGCTGAGGTGGGTGGACTACCTGAGGTTAAGAGTTTGAGACCAGCCTGGCCAACATGACAAAACCACGTCTCTACAAAAAAAATCCAAAAATTAGCCAGGCATGGTGGCATGCACCTGTAGTCCCAGCTACTCAGGAGGCTGAGTCAGGAAAATCACTTGAACCTGGGAGGCAGAGGTTGTAGCAAGCTGAGATCATGCCACTGCACTCCAGCCTGGGCAACAAAGCAAGACTCTATCTCAAAAAAAAAAAAAAAAAAAAAAAAAGGCACGGTGGCTCACACCTGTAATTCCAGCTCTTTGGGAGGCCAAGGCAGGTGAATCATGAGGTGAGGAGTTCGAGACCAGACTGGCCAATATGATGAAACCCCATCTCTCCTAAAATCACAAAAATTAGCTGGACGTGGTAGTGCACACATGTAGTCCCAGCTACTTGGGATATTGATGCATGAGAATTGCTTGAACCTGGGAAGCAGAGGTTACAGTGTGCTGAGATTGTGCCACTGCACTCCATCCTGGGCAACAGAGCAAGACTCCTTCAAATAAATAAATAAATAAATAAATAAATAAATAAATAAATACAAGGTCCTTATTCACCTCTAGGCTGGGAGTCAGAGAATGGTTAAGTCATGAATCACAAGTCTGGATGGGGTCAGTCTGAAAAACATTTTAAAAGACCAATCCAAGGTTCTACAATAGTGATGTTGTCTACAGAAACAACTAGGGAAGTCCTCGGCCACATGACTCCTAAGCAATAAGAATTTATAAAAACTACATCTATATTTTAGTAGATTTCAGGCCCCTTCTATAATCCTACTCTTGCAGCCTTTCATTAATCGTACAAAGGCAGTTTTTGGTCCTTGAATAAGGAGGGGGTTAATTTTAAGGGGGTACTATTATCGTCCTTGCTTTCAGGTTAAACTATAATCTAAATTCCTCCCATGGTTAACCTGGCCTATGCTCAGGAATGAGAGGACAGTCAGCCTGTGAGGCTAGAAGCAAGATGAGTCAGCCATGTTAAATTTCTCTCACTGTCATGATCTTTACAAAGGCAGTTTTCAGGACTTGTGTTTGAGTTAACTTGCCTGTCCCAGGAAAATGCTTGGATTATCTGTTGGTTTCTCTTACACACAAGCTTCTGGATGAGCTCAAAGAAGAGCTACGGTAGAAAACCCCTTCACCCAGCCAAAGGGTTAAGAGCAGAGAAGAGAATATCAACAGAAACAACATCTTTTGCCTCAGGGTCAAAGTGGCTTTATGACAAAGGCAGAGCGACAGGCAGTTCTAGGATATGAAGCACCTGCATGGACCCTCTACAGACCGTCTGTTCAGTGAGGAGTCATAGAAATAGGAATGGACCTCAGGATTACACCAGAAGAAGATGAGAGCCAAACATAGCAATTTTGGTATGGAATCAGGGATCAAATGGTTTACAGTTTTTCCGACTAGTCCCTGACTCCCCACAAACTGCTTTCCTGAGCAAGCCTTCCCTGGTATCTCACCTCTTAAAGGTATCTACAGAAGTCACTTATTTCCTTCTCAGACCCAGTCAGAGGAGTTGGGAATTTGTCATCCATTCCATTGCTCTGTGTTAATTATGAAGATGTACTAGATACAAATGTTTACCCAACCAATGGAAAAATATCTCTCAGATTCAATGTGTGCTAAAAAAAAAATAGTTTTCCTAACTACTAATTTTATATTACTAAAGAAAGATAATTATATCAATATTCGGTAGTTAAAGACTTTTTTCCTCTAACATCAAATGGTACAACAATTTGAAGAAATATTCCGTACAATTTAAAAACTTAATCTAGAAATGGGATAGCTTGAATTGGCACAATATCTCTTTTAACCATCTATTCTAAAGCTGTTTTTAGAAAGTTCTCAGTGTTTTCCATTTTATATATTTTCATTCGTGATTGCTTTTGAGTACGGAAAAATAAAATCCCTCCTGTGTGGAAGGCTGATTGCCCATATCCCTGTAATCTGACTGTCTAGGAATGACCAGAACTAGTTTTGGTAAAAGGGATCCTCAGGTCATTGTGATTCAGACCTGAGACTTTGACTCCAGGCTGGAAATGTAAATGGAACAGTGTCTTGGAGACAATGGGCAAAATGTGGAATGAATGGCTCTTTGCTTCCCTATTTTATTTTTTCATGTCATCATACTGACAAAAGCTAAGGAAAGGAAAAGCAATGGTATGAAGTTCTATAATATGTTAAAGAAGATGAGTGCCTTCTGGACTGAAAAGGAATATAATATATACAAAGTTTCCCCTGGAAGCAATTTTTTTCCTCATAGACAGTTATAATAAGTTTGTTCTGGAGGCTTATGGGTTTTATAATGGACATGCTGAACCAAACTTAACAGAGGCATCATGTGAGAGTGTGGATATAATAACAGCTCTGAAACTTCCAGAACAAGAGGACGATGAGATCCTCTGTGAGTAGGAGGAAAAGACTGAGATGTACATAAAAAACGCATGCCAAAAAAAGAACAAATATGTGTTTTCAGTATTGCAGCCCAACATTTTGAACTATTTGGGGAATGATTTGGGTGGCTGTCTTCACAATGGAGTTAATTGGTTTCTTATTTTAGCCACTGCATTGGTTCAACTTCACCCTGTTCCATTCTAAAAATGCATCAGCATATCAGTCAGCTGCAGGGCACTTGACTCAGTGTGCGTGCCTGCTATGAGATTAAGGTAAGTGTATTGGAACTTTAGAACTCAGATTTTGAAAGTTCACAGTGATAGGTGATCTCAACAAGCAAAGCAAACCAGAGCAAGTTCCAATGGGGGTGAATCTCTACCACCCCTCATAACATTATTTGTGTTTTAAATCAATCTATTTGGCCTTGCGTCTGTTTGAGTATGTTACACTTTGAGTGTTTATCCATAACTGTCTTATACACTAAACTTTTATTGTTGAATTTCCTACGTATTAGAACATCAAATAAAATGGTGAAACTTTAGTTGTGAAGACAATTAAAAACAGAATATAATAAAACCAAAGAGTATCAGAACCATTTTTCTTCCCATTAACTTGCACAACTGCACATGTGTCAGCAATCACAGATTAAGGAAGCAATTAGTCTGAACAGGAAAAACGTGAAGCTGATACTTAATATACTAACAGACTGCGAGCTTGAGAGCCTCTATTTTTGGTATGGTTGCAAGCAGCATTGCAAAGATCAGTTCTATCATATCTCATCATGCTAATTGAATTTAAAAAGCCAATACTGGTAAATTACACCCCTATGTCATAAATTTGCATTTTAGAGATTTATGGACCCTAGAGTTAACTGACATAATGATTTATATCACCTGTGATTAAAAATTGAATGGCTTTGTCTTGATGTTGTTTCCAAGAAATTAGACTCCTAAAACAAGAAATTGTCAAGGAGCAACATTTAGTACTTTTCTTCACAGACGACTTCTACAGTGCTTAGGGACATGTTTATGAACAAGTGATGCCAAAGGGAAAGGTAAAAGTGGAATGTCAATTGTATGTACTGAAATAAAGTTCATAGAGCTGTTGAATGTAAGAAAATAGAGGAGGAAAATTAAGGCAATTTTCTTGCCAAGTGCAACTGTTTTTTCCTCTGCTTCAATCTTCCATTCTCTTTTGGTCCACTGACTCCTCACCTCCTACCCCCATCACACAAATGTGCACACACATATAGACTCACACATACATACATACTTGTATTTAATGAAAGTATTTAGAAGTGTACAGAAATTAGGTTCTTGAGACACTTTCTCAATTCCCATGCTCAGTAGCAATCAATGCTTCCAAAATATCTTAAATTTCTAAAGTAGACTCTGAGCAGATAAAGGAAACATCAGAATAAACAGGTACTTGTGAAATTACTGATAAAATGCAAAGATTTAAATCTTCTTTATAAGTTATAATAAACAAATGTAATAGTACTTCTAAAAAATCCTGTTTAGTTACTGGTCATTTCGCCCAAGGTAGGAGCCATTGACTTACTTTGATAAAATAATCACTTTCTCATTCACCTGGAGTGGTAGAAAATGGTTTTTAATTAATCAGCACAATTGTCAATCTTTAAGAAAGAAAGTAAAACTGGATTTTATTTCACACTAAAAACTACACTATGGGCCGGGCACAGTGGCTCACACCTGTAATCCCAGAACTTTGGAAGGCCAAGGCCAGCAGATCACCTGAGGTTGGGAGTCCAAGACCAGCCTGATCAACATGGAGAAACCCTGTCTCTACTTAAAAAAAAAAAAAAAAAAAAAAAAAAATTAACCGAGTATGATGGCGCATGCTTGCAATCTCAGCTACTCGGAAGGTTGAGGCAGGAGAATCTCTTGAACCCAGGAGGCAGAAGTTGCAGTGAGCCAAGATTATGCCATTGCACTCCAGCCTAGGTAACAAGAGTGAAACTCTGTCTCAAAGAAAAAAACAAGAAACAAACAAACAAAAACCCAACCCCCCCACCCCCCCAAAAAAACTAAACTATAGATGCACTAAATATTTAAATTTAAATATATATATATAAATTATACATACTACAAATATATATATAATATATAAATCTATGTATAATCCAGCAGTTTGGATGGATTGTATAATAAAGACAAAATTCTCTGCTGTAAAAACAAAAATCCCAACTAAAACAAATTAAAAACTACATTTAACTGTATCAATGTTTAGAAAAAGTATTTCTATGGTAAAATATAATATACACAAAGTTGATAGCAAATGATTGAGAGAAATATTCACAATGCTTATGAGAGATCAACAATTATAGAATAAAATGAGCTATTAGTTATGAATTGATATGAAAATGACAAAATGAAACAACAGAAAAATAAACAGAGTGCATGAATAGGTAGTTCACCAAAGAATAAATTCAGAGAGCCAATAAACATACTGACAGCAGCTCAGTCTCACTGGTAATCGGGAAATGCTTACTTTAAAAAATGACATACACCTTACACTTAGAAATAAAAATTACAAGAAGGAATAACACTTCTTGTAGGGGTCACAGAATAAAGGATAGGCTCACACTTTGTTCATAGAAATGATATTTTTTAAAGCTTTCTTAGAAAGAAATCTGGCAACAGCTATTAAAATTTAAAATGTACACACTCTTCAACTCAGCATAGCCTCAGCTGGGAATCTGTTCTATGGAAAAAGAAAACACTAGCTCATATGAAAACTGAAAACAAAGTGGATGTCCATCAAAAGGAGAATGTTTGAATAAATTAGTGTTAATCCATAACATGTAATAATTTAGGGAAAATGTAAAATTTTCTCTGGGGCAGTTGACCTCTGGGGCAGGAGACATTTTCAAGATCTGGTATTAAATGATATAAACTGAAGACTGATAAGCACATAGACTCCAATCATTGTCAGTAAAACAAACAGTAACAACCTCTTCTGCATGATTTGAGAATAAAAAGGAAGAAAAAAATAGAAAAAAGGAAAAATTTTAAAAATAAAAATAAGAAACTGTTTATTGTTATGTATTCATAATTATGAGTTATGAAAGGAAACCCACCAGATTGTCAATACTGGTTATACAGGTAAAGGGGGAAGAGAAGATAAGCAAAAGTGTACAAGAAAATGGAAAGAAGTCAATAATGAAAATAATGTTTGCTATCATCTCAATTATGCAAATACTAACATTTTGTTCGTGGTAATTTCAAAGTGGTGAAATTTCAGGGGATTTGTTTTTAGTTTTATTTTTTGAGACAGAGTTTCTCTCTGTCACCCAGACTGGAGCAGTGGCATGATCTTGGCTCACTGCAACCTCTGCCTCTTGGGCTCAAGAGATTCTCATGCCTCAGTCTCCCAAATAGCTGGGATTACAGGTGCCCATC
The DNA here is from genome assembly GCF_037993035.2 of Macaca fascicularis. Classification (NCBI taxonomy): domain Eukaryota; kingdom Metazoa; phylum Chordata; class Mammalia; order Primates; family Cercopithecidae; genus Macaca; species Macaca fascicularis. Next base: position 180,321,698 of record NC_088376.1, on the reverse strand, counting down.
AAACACCCAGCTAATTCTTGTATTTTTGGTAAAGAAGGGATTTCACCATGTTGCCCAGCTGGCCTCAAACTCCTGGCCTCCAGTGATCTACCTGCCTCAGCCTCCCAAAGTGCTGAGATTGCTGGCATGAGACACCATGCCTGGCCAATTTTCAGGAGATTTAGATCCTATAGTCATAGCTGAGAACCTAACGTTGAGAATAAGATGGATCAAGTAACTATAAATAGTTCTGAGCTACCTAAAAGATTTGAATATTGTGGGAATTGTGTTTTTCCCTACAAATAAGATTACTGAGGCATTCTCTCTACTTTCCATTTGGAGAACAGGTTTCCCCCAACTCTTCAATTACGTGTCTACGCTTCAGTCCTCCAGAGTATAAGGGACTTGGGAACTCAAAAAATGTTAAATGAGAGTCCTGCTAGGGCAGTCTCTGCAGGAAAGGCTGTGCTGTGTTGGAAAAGGCTCCTGGAGTTTGGTGGAGAAAGGATGCCTGCATGTCTCTGGTGGGTAGGAAGTAGATTCCACTCAAGCAATCCAGACTGGGGTCCTCTTGAGGAGTGCTTTGTGCAAGAGTTCCACCCGGATGATTAACTGACCCCAAAGGAGGGTGCTGCAGATGATAACTGCATTCCCCTAAAATTCATACATTGAAATCCTAACCGCTAGTGTGATGATATCAGGAAGTGAGGCTTTGGGAGGTGATTAGGTCACGAAGGTGGAGCCCTCATGAATATAATTAGTATCCTTATAAAAGAGACCTGAGAGAGCTCCCTCATCCTTTGTACTATGTGAGGATACCGGGAGAGGGCACCATCTTTGAATTGATGATCCAGCCCTCACCAGACACCTTGATTTTGCACTTCCCAGCCTAGAGAACTGTTGACAAATATGTTTGTTGTCAAAGTCACGAGTCTACAGTATGTTTGTTATAGAAGCCTCAATGGACTAAGACAGAGGGTGTCTGAATGGCACATGCTGTAAAGGGTCGTCTCACGGGGCATATTTGTAATTGATGACCAGAGGAGGCATTGCCCATATCATGAAGGAGTTTCAGCATCAAGTATCTTCCTGCAACCATCAAAAGTGTTGCTTGAGAGGAAGAAGTCAGATTGAACATCTGTCACAGCGAGAGAGTACTCTTGTCAAATTGCAACTATGCTAGTCATGTAAGACTTTTTTCTCTTACCTTCCTCTCTTCCCAACAGCTCCCCCTCACTATTGTTCCCCCGCACTCACCTGCAACTCTGTACAAAAACAATGTAAGAAAAATGTACAAAACCGACTCCCTCTCGCACAGCAGACTTCCAAGCCTGAGCCTGGAAGAGCGAAGCCTTAAATTGAATGAGATGCTGAAAGGTTGTTAGTAGACTGCACTACAAAGGTCTTCTCTGAATATGGAAATCATTTGTTAATTCATGCAAATGACCAAGAAAATTATAGGACCCGCTTGAAATCTCATTCAGAGATAGGGGAAAACAAATCAAAAAGGGAGATTTAAAGAAATGCTAACAGGCTGATGTGGTGGCTCACACCTGTAATCCCAGCACTTTGGGAAGCCAAGGTAGGTGGATCACTTGAGGTCAGGAGTTCGAGACCAGCCTGGCCAACATGATGAAACCACATTTCCACTAAAAATACAAAAATTAGCCAGGGGTGTGGTGGGTTCCTGTAATCCCAGCTACTCAGGAGGCTGAAGCAGGAGAATTGCTTGAACCTAGGGGCTGAGGTTGCAGTGAGCTGAGATCATGCCACTGCACTCCAACCTGGATGAAAGAGCAAGACTCCGTCTTAAAAAAAAAAAAAAAAAAATTGCTAACAATGTTTTCTGTTTGTACTTCACTGAGTCTAGCTCTTTGAATGAATTAACTGAGTTCATTTAATGAGTTAAGTACAGGTCTGCTTTTATGCGTGGTTAAAGAGTATTTAAATGATTATGCATTTTTTATAATCAGATAAATCTAAAACTGTTTCATTTGTGAAAAGAGAATTACATTCAGCACTTCAAAATACAAAAACAATTGTAACATTGGAGGAACTCTGACTGAGGGCCCCATCCACAGGGCCTCTTCCTCAGCACTGATCCTCACCCCATTCCCACTTGGCATCAACTTCAACCCCTCTCCCCATTTTTAAACAGTTAGGCTGCTTCACAGAACCTGAGGGATTTGTGGTCCACAGTGTGAGCATCACTGATTTACCACATGTATAGCAGGTGGTTTCTAAGAAGTAATAATAACAATAAAAGGGTTTTAGAGTACCTACCATGTGTCACTTCACACGTTATATCTTTAATCTTCATAATAACCCTTTGATAAATTCCAATACTACTCTTAGAAGCTGAAACTTAAAACGGATTAGTAATTAACTCAAGGTTACATGGTAAAAGAATTGAGGAGTGAGTCCAGGTTTGTCTGATTTTTGATGTTTCTGAGTTTTACATGATGATACTATATCATACAGTGTGGAGAGGTAAAATTGAGTTACTGAAGTCTACTGAAAATAGATTTCCAGAAATCCACTGCCCTTTGTCAATGAGGGAGAACAGGAAGAGTCCTGAAAGAAGACAGAGTCACATAAGCATCTTCCTCTGCACTGTTAAATAGCTCTCTTTCATCTAAGAGCTCACGCAATACTAAGCTTTTTTTAAATTTTTGTTTTTGAGACGGAGTCTCACTCTGTCACCCAGGCTGGAGTGCAGTGTCCCGATCTCAGCTCATTGCCACCTCTGCCTCCCCGGTTCAAGTTATTTTCCTGCCTCAGCCTCCCAAGTAGCTGGGATTACAGGAGTGCACCACCACACCAAGGTAATTTTTTGTATTTTTAGTAGAGACAGAGTTTCACCATGTTAGCCAGGATGGTCTTGATCTCCTGACCTTGTGATCTGCCTGCCTCCGCCTCCCAAAGTGCTGGGATTACAGGCGTGAGCCACCGCGCCTGGCCTAAAACTCACCTTTTTAGTGATCTAAGAGGAACTGAATGATCTGATGAGGTCTGGGAGATATAAAGAATTTGGCCCATTGCCTTGTTATTTATCTAGGAATTATTCCTTATGTAAGTATATAATTGGTATTCTTCTACCCAATGCTGTTAAGATAATGAATAAGGCTGGGCGCGGTGGCTCACACCTGTAATTCCAGCACTTTGGAAGGTTGAGGCGGGTGGATCACGAGGTCAGGAAATTGAGACCATCCTGGCGAAGGCAGTGAAACCCCGTCTCTACTAAAAATACAAAAAAATTAACCGGGCGTGGTGGAGGGTGCCTGTCAAGTCCCAGCTACTCCGGAGGGTGAGGCAGGAGAATGGCCTGAATCTGGGAGGCGGAGCTTGCGGTGAGCAGAGATCACGCCACTGCACTCCAGCCTGGGCGACATAGAACTCTCAAAATGTAAGGCAGTTATGAATCATCCCTTCAGTCAGTCAGACATCAAATATTTGCTGAGTCCCCTCTGTGTTCCAGGTACTAGTGCAGACACAGACAATATAATGAAAAGCAAAATCAACAAAAGTTACGCCCTCCCAGATCTTACAATGTATAGGTAGAATATCCCTTATCCAAAATGCTTTGGACCGGATGTATTTCACATTTCTGTTTTTTTTTTTTCTGATTTTGGAATATTTGCATACACCTAAGGGGAGATATCTTGGGGATGGGACCCAAGTCTAAACACAACACTCATTTATGGTTCATGTATTCCTTATACACATAGCCTGAATGTAATTTTATACAATTTAAGAAATAATTTGCACGAAATACAAAGTTTTCATAGATTGAACCACCCGAAAGCAAAAGCATGGCTATCTCAAGCACCATTTCAATACTTCCTACTTCTTCTTTCTCTTTCTTTTTTTTTTTTTTTTTTTTCTTGAGACCGAGTCTCATGAGGTTGCCCAGGTTTTACTGAAATTCCTAGGCTCAGGCGATTGTCTTGACTCAGCCTCTTGAGTACTACAGGTGCCCGTGACCATGTCCAGTTTACCATCTTCTCTCTTTCCACTGTCAGTCATGGGAATATTTGCAGGACTTTTTTTTTTTTTTTTTTTTTTTGGTGACATTTTCCAGCAATATCTTTATACCATAGAACAGAGAAAAAGGAAAAAAAAAAAAAAAAAAAAAGCATAGTGGGTAATGTATGTAGGCCCTCACCACATGTAGAGCAACATGGGTAACCTGCTGTTGGCGTGTCTGGCCTGCACACATGCCATTTTATTACATTTTATTGTGGGCATGCTTGTGTGGGGGAATATGGGCTTGTGTTAAAAGATATATCAAGATGAACAGGGCTGGGAGGGTCTTTTTTTGCCTTGGATATGTTAAATCAACTGTGTGTATTGCATCCATGTTTTGACTGCCAGCTCTCACATGAGGTCAGGTGTGAATTTTCCACTTGTGACGTCAGGTCAGCACTCAAAAAGTTTTGGATTTTGGAGCATTTTGGATTTCAAGATTTTTGAATTAGGAATGCCCAAGCTTTGAGCATGTATTATAGAAATGACATTAATAAACAAATAATGTATTTATAATATCATGTCAGAGAATACATACTTTGAAGAAATATAAAGCAGGCTGTGTGTACAGCACAATGGGAGCTGTTACTTTAAAAACTTCTAAGGTGACATTCAAAACCTGAATACATCTTGTAGCTCTATGTGGAAAAGTGTGTTTCAAGCAGAGGGATGAGCAGATACAAAACCCTTGGGAAGAGATATGCTTGTTATTCTACAGGAACAACAAGGAGGCCAGAGATGAACTACTTTAATGGTGTCAGAATAAAGTTAAAGATGCAGACTAGGTAGATTTTGTATTATGATGCTACAATATTTTGTTTCATCTTAACACTCTCTCATATATCATTTAAACACACCAAGGGTAGGAGAATAACTTCTCATGGTACCCCTAAACAAGATGAAAGGAAATTAAAAAGATAGGGGCTGAACCCCATTATCACCACTCGGTCTGAAGGGCCAGGGCAATGAGTAGCTTACTGGAACCCAAAAAGAGCTGGAGCTGGAGCTGGAGCCATAGCTATGATGACCAGTCAGAAGCTGCAGCTTGTCATTGGGCATCACAGACACTGCCAACCCTCAACCCCAGTGACGGAGCTGGGAAAATAACCCAGATCTCGCTCTTCGCTCTCCCTTCAGTCTTCTCTTCTTTCCATTGGCCAAACCCAACTAGAAGTCAGAGTGGCCCGAGGGACCTGGATGAAACAATCTATAGGGATCAACTTCCTGGTGCCCAAAGCAGGTTAGAAAATGGTAGAAAGAAAATCTGGTAGGTCAAAGAATATCTGGGTCAGAGAATACCTAGTACATTCACATTTTATAAATGAATGTATTAACTAGTATTTTTGTATGCCTACCTAACCCTGTGTTAAGTGCAATGGGGTATTTCAAATGTGAAAAGCAATATTGGCCCTCCATGAACTTAGTTTTTGGAAAGAGTAACTCTACCAATGTAGAGTTAGTAGGTTAAGGTTCAAGGCCTGGAGTTATGGTATAAATTTGAGTAACTAAATAAACGTTTCAGAATTGACTTTCTCATCTATGAAAGAACAGAAATAGTACTTTCCTCATTGGACTATGTTGAACATGAAATGAGCAGATTCATATAAACCATTTAGGACAGTTCTTGGCATACTGTAAGCACTTAATAAGTTGGCTATTAGAATTATTGGCCAAGCCTGATATAAAAGCCAAAGCCCTACAACAGTTCGCTCCCTGGTGGAGGGAGATAATTCTGGAGGGGACTAAATTAGACTTTTCTAAGGTCTATGCTAGGTATTAGGATTTCATGACAGTTCCTCAAGGTCTCAGTACAGGTATAGGCATTGTCAGAAACACTGCCCATTTCCCACATGAATTTAACCAACCAACCAGACTTCCTCCCTCCTTCGAGTCTATAAACTCTATAAAGCAACCCTACTCAGGATGGACATAAATGAAATATTGCATCAACTATTTAAATGTTCTAAAAAGCATATATTAAGGAAGATGGTATTGATGATCTAAAATACTTACTGGCACTTGAACCCAATGTAGTGAAGGTATGTTATAAATCAGCCAACCACCCTCGTGTACTGAATCTAAATTTTGAGTTTGTGAGCCATATATCACAGATATCTTTTTGCAGCCTATGCTTTCCTCCTTGAAAAGCAATTTATTATTTTTATCAATATTAATGTAATTGCCATTATTATTTTTTTTTAGATGAAGTATATGTGTCTAGCCGTATCTGGCTTGGACAAGTTTCTCTCAGATCAATGAGAAGCATACTGCTGGCTTTTTCTTTCTCTGCAAAATGTTTGAATGTTTATTGCTAAGGTTTTTTTTTGTTTGTTTTTGTTTTTGTTTTTTTTAAGCTAAGTGTCACTAAGTGGTTGTAATTTTAATTTATTTTGTACTTTGACTAATGGACATATCTAATCAATAAAATAATAGGAATTGTTCCTTTGCAAGACAGAAATCAACTATTAACTAAAATGGCAAAGTAAGTTACCCCTTGTCCCCTTACAGCACCTGAGACTTTTGGAGAACTTAGTTTTCTCCTGTGGTTGTGCCATGTACAGCTGTGGTAAGAAAGAATAGGTAGCACCTCTTTCCTATGCCATAATTTCTTTATTAAGTAACAGTGATCTTTTATTAAAATATTAAGGGCTGAAAGGAAGCTCAGAAAATGCTGAGAGAAAATCTTGCCTTTTGTAAATAAGAATATGTGGAAATTCAACTTGGTAACCTTAGTTTGACTAGCTTTTAAAATTTTCTCTGTTGCTAAGGGAGCTTAATGATAGATATAAAAATGGCCTTAAAGCAAGTTCTTAGAACGAGCTTTTGCACAACTGTCATCACAGCATTTATAAGCAGCAACCCCATCAATATGGAAGAGAGAAAAGCTAGAAGTGAAAATTGCATCATCCCTCCTATATCAGACAAGTTAATTAGTTGGTCCATAATCACAGACTCTGCTCCAAATGAAAAGCGCAGCTTTGTTCCTTTTGAACAGAAAGGCACAGAAGGTACAATACCCACGTAATTCATTAACAGTAATACTGTTCTGAAGGAAGAACTGCTGAATTTAGATTATTCTGAGCTCCAACTTGTAATAGCCAAAGTTGTGGTAAGACTTTTGCGGTTTCCCAAAACAAATTTAAAATGTGAGAAAATCCTTTTGTGCCTATCAGAAGCAACCTTAAGAGTCTGGCAGATTTTATGAGGGGCTTTCTTATTTTATTTATTTATTTTTTATTTTTAAGATATTAGGACACTATTTTGGGTACTATATAAGCTATGGAGCCCTGTTATTGAAGAACCAGTTAAGCATGTCAGATCCAAAGTAGCTCCGAAAACAACTTGCAAAATGGGGAATTTGGGATCTAAGTTCCAGATTGTGATGTTTTAGTCATCTACTTAGAATAATTTAAATAATGTATCTATATATTATTGTCTACGGTTCCAGAAGTTTCAATGATTAGAGAAAAAGGGCTTGAAGGTCATGAAGACTGTTACAGCTGGAAAGGAAACTCTGACTGCTTAGAGAGTCAGAAAGCTGGAAGGTTAAAATGAGAGATTGAACTAGAATAGACTGCTAGTTCGTTCCTAAGTCTCTGCCCCCTCAAATCTAGAAGCAGAGAGAAGCCTGGGTCTGTAAGTGGCTTAGGGGCTGCCTGGTCGAACCACAGCTCTGAGAAGACAGTAGGGAGAGAGGCTTTCAGTTCTCTTCCCTCTTACTAGTTGGTCCATCACTTTGGGACTGTTCTTACCTCACAATTGTCACAGAATTCTGTAGCAATAACCTGGACCTCGAAATGCCAAGAGCGTAATATTTGGGTCCGCAAAATCTCTGCTAGTGTGAGACACTAATAAAACAGATGCCAGCTGTCAGGGATCTTACTTCACTGTAAAAATTCTCTTCAAATGCTAGAACTAATAGATTTTGTTTTAAAAAGATGGCACCATCTTGAAAAAAATGATTCAGGAGATTTGATGGTGGAGTGGCAGCAGACGTAATAGGAACAGGTTTTGGTACTTCAAGGCTCCCCACTTAGTCTCATCCTTTTTGTGATTAAACTCACCAGCAGAAATACAATGTAGGCTCTTCCCTAATTTATATTATCAGGCAGTGTCATGAGCTCATGAGGGATAAAACATCTAGATACTAGGGTCAATACTCTTTAAAAGGAAGGTGGCAAGCTAAAAATAATATCATATGAAAGAGAATTATTAGAAAAGATGGACTAAGAATTTAAAATAAGTTTAACCGAAATATTCTAAGGAACAAGAAAGTTAGTAATGGCTGAGTGCAGTGGCTTGCGCCTATAATCGCAACACTTTGGGAAGCCAAGGTGGATGGATCACCTGAGGTCCGGAGTTTGAGACCAGCCTGGCCAATATGGTGAAACCCTGTCTCACTAAAAATACAAAAATTAGCCAGGCGTGGTGGTGCATGCCTGTAATCCCAGCTACTTGGGAAGCTGAGGCAGGAGAATCACTTGAACCCAGGAGGCTGAGGTTGCAGTGAGCTGAGATCACACCACTGTACTGCAGCCTGGGCAGTAAAGTGAAACTGCATCATTAAAAAAAAAAAAAAAAAAAAGGTTAAAATGTGTAAGAAGTCATAAGAATGAATCAAGTGGAAATAGTAAGTATGAAAACTATAATAGTTAAAAAAAATAAAGATCTGAAGACCCAAATGATTCAGCTGAAGAAAGAATTAGTTTGTCAGAGGATTATATTGAACACTTTCAGAAGATAACAGAAAAACATAAAAATAGAGAAAATATTACAATAAACTAAGAGACTTGGAAAATAGAAATAAAAAATGCCAACATCAAGTTACTTGGATTCTCAGAAAAAAGATTGTGGTGGTGGTGGTGAGCAGAGGGGCAAAGAAAAAACATATTAAATAAATGAAGATTATTAATATCCCAGAAATAAAGAAAAATACCAGATCTCTTTTTTGAAATGACATATAAGATAAACTTTTGGTACTACAGTTTTTTCATCACTAAAATTGGGATAATAAAATGCCTATCTTAAAATATTATTGAGAGGATTAAGTAAGTTAATATAAGAAAACCCTTAGAATAGTGCCTTTCACATAATCACTCTTTAATTATTAGCTATTATTATTATTACTTAGACATATTACAATTAAATTCTAGAACAATGAAGAGAAATGGAAATGCTTCTAGAGAATGAGCATATCACCTGCCAAGGAAAAATATTTATATTGATCCCAGGCTTCTTAACATCGTAATTACATTTGAAAACTAAGGACATTAGATGCAATCAGCCTTCAGAATATTGACCATACAAAGAATCACTTTGAGAAACTCTTGAGGAATGTTGTGAAATAAGAAGATACATAAATATATAAGGAATATATGATGTTGGTCCCCACATTTTGAGGATATTATAATTATTTTTAAAAGCATGGATGAAGCGAAATATGTACATTCTAAATAGCATCAACACTGTTTTGAAGCTGGGAGACAACAAAAGGTCAAAATGGTGTGAACTTGCAAAGTACAAATATTGCTATATTTAAGAAACCAATGAAAAACAAGAGGAAACTAGTAAGTCTAGATATTAAGTTAGAAGCAAGAATAAAAGTAGACAGTAAGAATTTTCATGTACTGCTTGCATTCTAGTGCTTAATTAGTCAGACTACATAGGCACATATACTATGGCCCTGCAACTTCATTCTGGGGTCTGCATCTCAAAGAAATTACTACCAAGGTCCATACAGGGACAAGTATGAGAATGTTTGTTGAAACTGTAGTTGGGATGTCCTGGAGGTGTACAACACTGGGTGAATGGATGAGTTAAGTTAGCAAAGTGGCAGCAACAGTTACTCCAGTGGCAGCCCACAAACTGCACATGACAGGGACAGTGATATCACTGAACTGTCATTGCGACTCATGTAATATGGGGAAGGGGCTGGTTGCGGGTGTTGATGAAAGTTGAGTTTCTAGAAGTATTGGCAGAGACGGAGAGAGGAAGTCATTATGGGCATGAATGGGACGTTGACAAGACTGGGAGGAGGATCTTTGCTTAAGTTGGAGCCCTGTGGTTGGAGTGGGGAGATGCAATTTTGTGGACTCTGAATATCACGTTGTTCTCAGTCTTGCATTGGCAACTGTGGATCTACAAAAGAACAATAGAAGGGAAAGTGAGAAAGAAAAGTCTGGTTTTATCACTACATGAATTAAGGCAATAGGTTTAATGTAAACTATTGGAAAGGCTCTTAAATATGAAGCAATGTTGAAATTCAAAGGGATCCAGGGTGAATCACAGCTCTGGTTCAAACTCCTCTATCACTTTTTGTACATTTTCAAACTATGTTACAAACAGTAAAATAACAACTCCAAAATCTTGCAAATTGTAGAATCAATCATTTTTTAAATTCGTGTAAAGGTTTAGCTACCATCTAGTATTAGACCCATAGGATGGTAGTTAAGTGCTTAGCTCTAGGACTGACTATGTGTGTTCAAAGCCCAGCTTTATCGTGCATAATTTTAATGAAATAATATATGTAAAATGTCCGTACACAGTAACTGTCAAACAAATGTTTTCCTTATTCTACTTAATTAATCTGGTTGAAGAAGTAAATCTTCATTAATGTGATTTATAAATCACATTTATGGACTGGATCCGAATTGGGCAAAGCTAAAGTGTTGAATTCATCTGATTCTCGCTGCTCAGCTGGACTCAATTTAAGACCCAGATGCATTAGCCTCTTGAGGAGAGTTAGGTTGGCTAAACAGAATTCTGGATTCTGTGTTTAATCAATTTACATAGAACAGAGTTGATCTAGTATTCCATAGTGGGCTTTGAGGTTCTTGGTTAATAAAAAGTGATGCAAGTTACAAAGTTATTTTTGACGCGACATAAATTTGCACCACTATTCTTGTGTATTAACTTATAATGGTGTAGTATATAATTATAAAAATGATTATTGTCATTTGTATCATTAAATATGTATTTTTAGGCAAAATAAAATGTTTGTTTTACTGTATAATTTTTAATAATTTCAAATTTCATGTTTAACTATATGCTTTTTGGCGTTTGGACTCTGAATATCATAGTTTATGATATGTGCAGTGAAGTTTATTATATGTTTACTTTTTTCTCTAGCTTGCAAGAATATAATTAATATAGGCAATTTAGCGTGTTAAACAGCTTACAGATTTAGAATGAAGAAAATACTAGAAATAACAAATATATTTGTCAAAACATAGGTAAACATAAATTAATACAATTTATAATGATTTAGGTCCACATGCTCATTTTTAGATAATTTCAACAGTAAATGAGAGACCAAACTGCTTTAAGAATGGATGTGTCTTACATACAAAGATATAGGGGGTAGGGAGTGTACTTACTTCTTTTTTCACTTACATTTGTTTTTCCGTGTGTGAAAGATAAATTTAGGAAGAGAAAGAGAAAGAAGACTTGAGTTACTTTTGATCTGAACACTTATCAATTATTTAAATATTTAAAAAAATTTAAACATGGCTCATTCTCAAAGATAGGAAAGAAGACTAGGAACACCAACCAGAGCTTCAGCTCTGTCATAATTATGAGATTAAATTAGAATTCAATTTCCTCCGGGAAGATTTCCCCGATCCTCAGCTGGAAGTAATTTCTTCCTCCTCTGACTTTCCAGCGCCTCTCCTAAAGCACTTAAGGCCTTGTATTGTCGTGATTTACAAATGTTCTCTAGGGTCTTACGGTATTGCAAAATTATAAAGTAATTGAGTAGAGGATTTATATCTGATCCTGCTTCAGTCTGGAAGCAGTAGTTTAAAATAGAAGAGCGTGGAGTTTAGAATCAGTGAGAACCCGGTTTCAAGCCAAGCTCTGCCACTTCCTAACCATTTGAACTGCAGCAAGTCATTAATTTTCTTTGCGCTTTGACTTCCTTATATATAAAGGAATGATAATCATACTTAGCTCGTATCATCTGGGAAAGATTTTAGGAAATAATTCATTAACTGTTCCCATCCCCTCACATATATTCAATAAACCTCAGCTCTTTTCTTTCATATCTCTGATAAACATTCCTTTCCGCCACGTAAAAGGTGTTCCCATGAACACACAATGAGTCACTCATTTTGCAACTGCAAGTATCACTTCTGAAAAGGCAATATAACTATAATGTTTGGTAAGGCTTGTGGTTATAATCATAAAGCAGTTTATCCCCATTCCCCCAATACTGTTTTTTAAAATTTATTCAGTGGGATCAGTATTTCCCCTTCTCTTAGGTGAAATTTAAGGAAAACTCCGTATTTCTTGTCATTTCAACACAATCAAAGTTCTCTGGTCAGCAGTTTATAGGTCTCATTTCATGTAAGAATTAAAAGTTCAAACATTATATAAGTCTCAGCTACTTCCCTTTTCTCAGCTCAGTATAGTTGCAGTTTTGTCATTTCCTAATGGGGTGGTGGAGAAGCAGATTGGCCTTTTCTCTCTTCCACTGACTTATGCTTCTAACCCTAGAGACAGAAAAATTATCAGGTGACTAATACTATCATGAATTGGTGCCTGACTCACACATTATTATTGTTGTTTTGTTTTACTTATTTTAGGATGCAATTTTATCTCTTAGAATAGTTTTAATGGACTCTTCAGGAATCATTCCCACCCAGTCCCATTGTTGGAAATGTTATATCTTCAGTCTCTTTGATGTGAATGAAGTACTCTCTCTGGCTGAATATGAGGTTCTCATTGGCTTCAAATTGTTAATGAGTATTTCATTTATATTTCAAATAATATTTATTGAGCACCCATTATGTGTCAGAAACTCTTCTAAGCGGATTTCCAATTTGGAAATATATATTTTAAAGGAGGAAACAAAACAATAAACAATAGACATAATAAGTAACATAGTATGTTAGAAAGTGACATATACTATGGAAAGAAGAATTAGTAAAGTAGATTAAAGAGGACTGGGAGTGCTTTTGTGGGACTAAGTCAAAATTTTAAGTGGGGTGATCACTGTAGTTCTTATTGAGAAGGTAGGTTGCAGGTTCTCCATTCCTACATGCTCACCCTTTGCAATGTTGGTTTGCTTCTCAAAGGGTGGAAACTCACTTTCCATCCCCTGAATATGGACTTGGACATGTGATCAGCTTATGGTAACACACATTAAAAATTAAAACAACCATCCTGGCTAACATGGTGAAACCCCATCTCTACTAAAAATACAAAAAATTAGCCTCTTGTAGTCCCAGTCACTTGGGAGGCTGAGGCAGGAGAATGGCGTGAACCCGGAAGGTGGAGCTTGCAGTGAGCCGAGATCACACCACTGCACTCTAGCCTGGGCGAAAGAGTGAGACTCTATCTCAAAAAAAAAAAAAAAAAAAAAAAAAAAAAAAAAAAAAAAAAAAAAAATTAAATTAAAACAAAGCAAAGGCATACAAATTGCTTGTGCATTGGGGTTTCATCCTCTCTTGCTGCTAGGGAATTTTCTGCCACCAAGTAAAGAAATCTCATTTTGCATTCTGGAAGATGACAGCCCAACTGGAGGTAAAACTTTTGGCTTTCCAAACCCATTCAGCTGAGGTTCTAGCTGAGGCTAAAGACTTCCAACTAAGAGTCATTGTAGACCACCCAGCTTTAGTTGAGCAGTCATGGATAAGAAGAGAAGTAGCCAACCCACATAATCATGATCAAAAACAAACTGTCATTGCTTTAAACCACCAAAATTTGTGGTTATCCATAGCTAACTGATACACTGACATTTTTAAAAGGCTTGGAGGAAGTCACTGTGTGTGCCTTGTGGATGGCTGATACAGTAAATAGCCTGTGAAAATCCCCTAAAGCAGAAGGGAGACTATAGGGTTGAGGAAGGGAGAGGAGTAGGATGACTAGGAGAAAAGGGAGGATTGTGGAAGGCAAAACCTTCCACAATCTGTGGAAGTATATAGATTCTGTATACTATTGTAAATAATTTAGCTTTTACTTTGGGTGAAATGGGAATTTCACACTTGAATTGCAATTACTTCTCCAGGCAGACCCATGTAAATTTCCTTCTCTTGTATGGCTCATTCTTTGCCTGGATAAACCCTGAAAGTGCAGACTAATTTCAGTTGCAGCAGCTAGCTCTGTACTCCTTACTCAGCTAGTTAGCTATCCAAGTGCATCTCACTCCTCAGACCTGGAAAGTATGAGCTCATCACCAGTCTTCAACATCTTCCAAAGTGCAGGTGAAGTATAATAAGCTTGACCATCCATACCCCGCAAAGCTCTCTCTAGAGTTTAGGTAAAGGGATGAAATGCACTCTATTGTCTTTACCCTTAGAAAAGAATGAGATTCTGTAGGGAGATCACCTGAAACTATTGCTACAGAATAAAAGATGAAATGCTCCTGATTATTGTAAATACAAAATTGCATGCAGGATTGTGTAAAGACAATGCCAGGTTGGACTGCCAGAATGAGCCAACAGCGCGTGATGTGCTTCCCCGTGCAGAGAGCCTATGAATGGACGTGCAGTCAGGGAGGTTTCAAATCACCAAGATTCCTATTCCAGAGAAGCAGATGTTCATAGCTCTGGGAATGGAATGTGACCCTCGTGGAGAGCCTATAAATGGATGCATGGGGTGGGGCGCCTGTCCATATGGATAAGATAGGGCTGTAAATGCCCTCATCTTGCCACGGCTCTTCTAGGTCTCTTTAGGGTTAAGACATACTCCCTTCTGAGAATTTCTGGTCTAACTGGTTGTCTAGCTTCACGTCCTGTTTCTATGGATTGTTTGTAACCAGCTTTTGCTGCAACTGTTACTGCTGATTAATATCTTGCTAATCATAGGTTATGGAAAGACTGTGTTTCTGTTTTAAGGCTCTGTTAGAAATTACTGATGCACACACTATATTGTAAATTCTTACCTCTATATACTGTAGTTCTGCAAACAGATGTTATGTTAAAGAATTACTTCATCTCCATGTGACCATCTCACCTCATAATCAAATGACCCTAAATCCCTCAGTAACCTACCCCCGCCCTCACTAAACTTAGTAATAAATGCTGGCATATCCAGTGCATAATAAATACTCAACAACTCTTTTGAAAAGTTCTCCTGAAATTTCTAGTTATTTTATTTGTCTCCCCAATCTCCATTTATGCTAAGGCAATGGTCATCTAAGATCACAAAACTGTTTCTACAATTTGCTTTTGTAAGTTCTAAATGTTTGTATTGCACCTTAGTTTATTGTGGGACATCTGTTATTTTATCAGTTGTCTTATCAGTTGCACCTGCAATTACAGCTAACTTATGTGCCTTTCAACATACTGCTAGAACAATGATCTGAGATAGAGGTTGAATTTTCTGTGACTAAGGTAGAAGAAGGCCTATTTTTAAAACTTGTCTTCAAAATTATTTAATTAACATACTATTTCTTATAATTTGGCTCTGTTTCTCTTACAGAATTCATTATAATCATTTTTTTATTGATACATCGTATTTTATACATTGATGGGGTACATGTGAGTGTTACATGCAGAATGTGTAATGATTAAGTCAGGGCATTTAAGTATATCTATCACCTCCAGCATTTATCATTTATACGTGTTGGGAACATTTTGAGTCCTCTCTTCTAGCTACTTTGTAATACACAACACATTGTTGCTAACTATACTCACTCTACTTTGCTATTGTACATTAGGACTTATAACCTATCAAACTGTATGTTTGTACCCATTAACCAACTTCATTTCATTCCTTGCTACCACTCACACACCCTTCTAGGCCTCTGTATCCACTCTTTACCTCCATAAGATCAAATTTTTAAGCTTCTATGTATAAATGAAAACATACAAAATTTATCTTTTTATTCTTGGTCTTAACATAATGACCTCCAGTTCCATCTATGTTGCTGCAGATGACAAGATTTCATTCTTTTCTTTGGCTGAATAGTATTCCATTGTGTATATATACCACATTTTTAAAAAAGTACATTCATCCTTTCGTGGACACTTAGATTGATTTTACATCTTCGCCATTGTGGATAGTGCTGCAATAAATATGCAAGTGCAGGTGTTTCTCTGATGCACTGATTTCTTTTCCTTTGGATAAATAGTAGTGAAATTGATGGATTATGTGACAGTTGTATTTTTAGTTTTTTGAGAAATATCCATAATGTTTTTTATAGTAGCTGTACCAATTTACATTCCCACCAATAGCGTTTGACTTCCCTTTTCTTTCTTCCTCACCAACATCTGTTACATTTTGTATTTTTAATAATAGCTATTTCAATTGGGGTAAAATAATATCACAGTTTTGATTTGAATTTCTCTGATGATTAGTAATGTTGGGCATTTATATACTTTTTGGCCATTTGTGTGTCTTCTTTCGAGAAACATCTATTCATGTCTTTTGTCCATTTTTAATGGGATTGTATGTTTCTTTCTTTGGTTTTTAACTGTTGTTTAAGTTCCTTGCATATTCATATTAGTCCCATGTCAGATTAATCATTTTGAATATTTTCTCCCATTTAAGAGGTTGTATCTTCACTCAGTTGTTTCCTTTGCTGTGTAGAAGCATTTTCGTTTAATATAGTCTCATTGGTCTATTTTTGGTTTTGCTGTCTATGCTTTTGAGGTTAATTCTTATTTATTGAATAGTTAGTGGTAATTTCACTTAGCCATTCATTTATTAAATTTTTACTAAATTCTTACCATGTACCAAACCTGAATTAAGTACTGGGGATATAGAAAGAACAAAAACATAATTCCTAATCTCAAGGAGCTCATGGTTGATTGCTCAACAATTGAAAAATTAATTTTAAAGAAGTATGCAAAAAATGTTTGGTAAATGTACTCCTTCAAGTGCTTTTAGATGGAAATAACAGAAAAACACATTTAAAACTAGAGTAAGCAATAAAAAATACATATTGCCATTTATAGTAGGAGGTTCAGAAATTGAGCAGCTTCAGGGTTGACTTAATCCATGGCCTTAACTCTATTTCTCTGGTCTCTTTTCTCTGTGATTTAGGGCTATCGTTAAGTTGGTAATGAAATGGTTACATTAGCTCTAGAATTTGCTTTTATGCCTAACAATGTCCTGAGGGAGAAAAAATATGTTGGTTCCAGAAGCACTCATAGGAGAAGTCCCAGAAAATTTATTCTAACATCTGCTTGACTTTAATTGAGTCACATGCCTTTGCAGAACTGCGATTGACTCTAGAAAAATCAAGTACATCTCTTGAGCTGGAGGTGGGTTAGTTTTCCCTATGTATCTAGATTTTTGGATAGAGTTGGTTATTTTAATAATTTCCAGATTCTGTTAGAAGGAATTAATGTTTGGCTGGTAAGAATGCTCACTGCTGTAGGTCCAAACGGAGTTACAGGAGAGAAGAATTATACTGAACCTGAGTCTTGTGAAAGGGATCAGGAAATGAATTTATGTGGAAGTAACACTTCAGATGTAGCTTGGAATTCTGAGTAAGATTTAGCTGAGAAACCTTAGTAGAAAAGTGTGATGAACCTTATAAGGGAAGAGGACAGCTGGGGCAAAGAGCAGTAGTCTGTGGATCTTGGGGCTTTGGGGGAAATGCAAGTAAGTAAGATTGTCTGGAGCAGAACTGTGCCCAGATATTTACAATGTGACATGAAGGAGCTTATTGGCTGTATCACTCACGTAAAGAGGTTGAGAACTATCCAGAAACAGGAATACTGAATTTCAGCTACCATAGCATCTTCTATGAGATCTCCTCTCATAGGAAATAAACACCCTGGAAAGATCCAGGCAAAGGCAGTTATGTTTATTAGTTTATTAATGATAGCTGATATTGTATTGCCATGCAGAATTTGAAGAATTTCCTCTGAACTATTTCTTTAGTACAAAATAAAATTCAGAAGAACTTAAGAATTCTGAAGCCAAAGTGAAAGACCTTGAATCCCAATCCTGCCACTTGTTAGTTGCTTGACTTTGATCAGTATATGTAACCTCTGTGTTCCTCAGTTTCTTTTTCTGTGAAATGGGTATAATATAGCCTTCACCTCAAAGTCTTTTAGCAGACTAAATGAGTTACCACATATTAAAACACTCAGAAGATTACCTGCTAAAGTTTGCAAGCACCATATGAGCATTATGTAAACATTGGCAAGCGGCATTATAGCTTCTTCAGCTTTTGGTGGAGCCAAACCTTAGAACACTAGAAGTAGGCAAAGCAGCCGTCCAGTGTCTTTTTCCTTTAATCTACAATTTTGAATGCAAGAAAAAACAGAATGAAGAAAGAAAAGAATAATTTTCTTATAAGACTTAGAGCAGACAGCCAGATACTCTCTTATTTCAAACTGGCAGTAGTTTAGTATTGTAAGGTACAGAGTTGTGGGTATGCATAGATGTGGGTCTGGCTGAGTAGAAGTGAGTAGCAAGTTGCCTCCTCTGAAAGAAGGAAAGGGGTTTTCTCACTGCACCAGTTGTGAGTGTGGGTAGGATTCTATAAAAGAAGACATTGAAGAGTGACAGAGGGAGAATAGGCTTCCAAAGACAGGAAGACAATTTAATGTTATATCCTCTTTGGTGATGTTACTAAGAAAGATGGAGGTGAAGAGAAGCATCCAGTCTCCTTCCTATTCCCCACTGACATACCCCACACTAATTTCCATAGTCTAAGTATACTGTTTCAGACCTGCTAGGACCTTGCTGCTTGACCTGCACATATACACTTCTATTCACCTTTATTAGAGGTAAGATGCCAGGGTTCATGGGATTGTATGTCTCTTCTTATTTTGCGTGACCACATGGAAGGATTTTCTTTCTTGTAACCCTATTATTATTTTTAAGTTGAATAGGTAACTATTGTTCTGACAGCTAATTTCCCATCTGTTTCTGCCTTCTAGATTCAGAGAATCAGATGTGCACTTAATCTACTGTAATGGGTTGAGTTGTGTCCCCTAAAAAGACACATTCAAGTCATAACCCCTGGTATTTGCGCATGTGCCTTTATTTGGAAATGGGGTATTTACAGATATAATCAAGTTAAAATGAGGTTATAATGGATTAGGGTGGGCTCTAAATCCAATGATTAGTGTCCTTCTAAGGATAGGGAGACTTGGAAATACACAGAGGTAGGAAGGCCATGCCAGGATGGAGGCAGAGCCTGGAGTGATGTGACAGTAAGCGAAGGGATGCCAAGGATTGCTGGCAGCTACCAGGTGCTGGGAAAGGCTTTGGAGGGGTCTTTCCTGAAGACTCCAGAGGAAGTGAAGTGAGGTCCTCCCAATATCTTGATTTCAGACATCTGGCCCCAGAATTGTGACAGAATACATTTCTGTTGTTTTAAGCCACCCAGTTTGTGACAGTTGGCTATCGCAGCCCTAGAAAACGAATACATCTGCATTGAAACATGCAGACTAGAATGTAGGCTAGAGCACATATTGAAATCTTTTGAGTATAAAAGCCAGATTTTTATATCATTCTTCTATGGCTGTTATAAAAGCTGATATCAATATTCTCATCAGGAATAAAAAAAAAATAGATCCAAGCAAGAAATTCAGAATTTCAAATAAAGAAATGAAGCATTTTGGTGATGGAGAACAGTTTTCCTGTTAGATCTTATAGCTAAAATACATCTTGCCTGCTGCCAATATAGATATTATCATCTCATCATTTTAAATTTCTTAAATTTAAAAACACTTCTATTAATGCTCCTTTCACTATATCAGATTTGTTTTGTTGGATGAAAATCATAGTAATAGCCAGATCTTCTTAGGATGCCTTTATCAACTTTGGTTTTGTTTTGTTTTGAGCAGACTTAATGAGGCAAATAAAGATTTATCAGTTCCCTCAGATACTTTTTTACTCTTTAGCATGGAATCTGAGTGTAATGGTTGCTGATGAAGAATGACAGAGCATTTTGGTTAGTGCACATAAAACTGTTGTTTGTACAGATGATAACAAATATATTTAAACTTAATTTCAAGTTTCCTTTTTTCTCTCCCTATGAACCTTTTATTTCAGAATGCTTCTCACAGCCAAAATGCTTTCCCAAATTGAACGGACACGCCATTGCTTCTGAGACCAAATTAGCCTCCAAGATGGGCTGCCTGGTGCTCACACTGTCAGCACCACCATGGTCTGCAGGCCAGTTGCCAGTTTTTAACAGTGTCCAGGGAGATACCAGCTTCCTAACTGATTTCCTCCCTCTTCCCAACCTAATTATTCGGAGACCTTCAAGCTTTCCAGAAATATCTGCAATTAGTCAGATGGTATCTAGGGCTTTGTTTAAAATTACAATAGAAAATTTATCAAGACCATTTGGTTTAATCTCTCTCATCATCTTCCCAGTGGATTTTTTTTTTTTCTCTTCTCTCTGGAGAGTTAGAAATGAGGCATCGCAATTATTACATAATTACAGAGAATAATAGCAATAATAATGCTTGAAATTATTATTACACTCTTAAAAGGAATGATATGTGTAAATATAATTTCTTGTCAGATTTATAAAACTTTTCTTCCAGAAGCTCAAACAATGAACAATTCATTAGCTTTCAAAGCTCCCTTTGCTGATGGTGGTTAGAGCCCTGGTTTTGTAAACCAGGAGTCATGAGCTCAGACTTCACTAGAGTCTCAACCTACTTCTAGTATTTAAACATAATGGCTGGTATGAAATCATTGTTCTATACATATTGTTGCATGACCTAATAGAAAAATTGATAGGCAAAATTTTTGAAGTAAATGAAGATTATATTTTCATATAATTAATCTTCTTTTCTAACTACTTTTACATAGCTTATATCTATACAGCAAATTCTTGGTTGGCCGAAGTTAAATAAAACACTTTAGAATATGAGTGTGGTTTCTAGTTCTACTGTTTTGTAACTCTATGTATTTGAGCAAGTCACAAGTTCTGAGTCTCATATTCATCAATAAATTGGAGTACACAAGAACATACACATCATTAAACATTTTCTTTAGTGCAACATTAAATGTAAACTTGAAAGCTTCTTAGTCTTCTAGCCCCAATCTTGTTTCCATTCTCACCTCTTCAGAATCAGTCATTTAATGAATTTAATATGAATTCTTGCAGTTATATGTATGAATGTACGTGTCAACAAAACATTTTATGTACCTAAAATTTTTTAAAACTTATACGGTTGTTACACAGATGTTGTCAAAGTGCATGTTACACTGAAACTTGCTGATACGATTAGGCTGTGTCCCCACTCAAATCTCTACTTGGATTGCATCTCCCAGAATTCCCACGTGTTGTGGGAAGGACCCAGTGAGAGGTAATTGAATTATGGGGACAGGTCTTTCCTGTGCTTTTCTCATAATAGTGAATATGTCCTACCAGATCTGATGGGCTTATCTGGGGTTTCTGTTTTTGCTTCTTCCTCATTTTTCTCTTGCTGCTGTCATGTAAAAAGTGCCTTTTGCCTCCGGCCATGATTCTGAGGCCTCCCCTGATGTGTGGAAATGTAAGTCCAATTAAACCTCTTTTTCTTCCCGGTCTCGGATATGTCTTTATCAGCAGCATGAAAATGGACTACAGTAAATTGGTACCAGTAGAGGGGGCACTGGTGAAAGGATACCAGAACATGTGGAAGCGGCTCTGAAATTGGGTAACAGGCAGAGGTTGGAACAGTTTGGAGGGCTCAGAATAAGACAGGAAAATGTGGGAAAGTTTGGAACTTCCCAGAAACTTGTTGAATGGCTTTGCCCAAAATGCTGATAGCGATCTGGACAATAAGGATAAGGCTGAGGTGGTCTCAGATGGAGATGAGGAACTTGTTGGGAAGTGCAGCAAAGGTGACTCTTATTAGGTGTTAGCAAAGAGACTGGTGGCATTTTGCCCCCGCCTTAGAGATTTGTGGAACTTTGAACCTGAAAGAGACGATTTAGGGCATCTGGTGGAAGACATTTCTAAGCAGCAAAGCATTCAAGAGGTAACTTGGGTACTGTTAAAGACAATCAGTTTTATAAGGGAAGCAGAGCATGAAAGTTTGAAAAATTTGCAGCCTGACAATGTGATAGAAAAGAAAAACCCATTTTCTGAGGAGAATTTCAAGCTGGCTGCAGAAATTTGCATAACTATCAAGGAGCCTAATGTTAATCACCAAGACCAAGGGGAAAATGTCTTCAGGTCATGTCAGAGATCTTCACGGCTGCCCCTCCCTCACAGATGCAGTGTCCCAAGAGGGAAAGGTGATTTCCTGGGCTGGGCCCAGCATCCCTGTGCTGTGTGCAGCCTACGGACTTAGTGCTCTGTGTCCCAACCCCTCTAGCCATGGTTGAAATGAGTCAATGTACAGCTCGGGCTGTGGCTTCAGAGGGTGGGAGCCCCAAGCCTTGGCAGCTTTCACACGCTGTTGAGACTGTGGATGCACAAAAGTCAAGAATTGAGGTTTGGGAACCTCCACCTAGATTTCAGAAGATGTACGGAAACTCCTGGATGCCTGGGCAAAGTTTTGCTAGAGGGGTGGGGCTCTCGTGGAAAACCTCTGCTAGGGCAGTGCAGAAGTGAAATGTGGAGTCAGAGCTCCCACACAGAGTCCCCACTGGGACACTACCTAGTGGAGCTGTGAGAAGAGGGCTATCATCCTCCAGATCCCAGAATGGTAGATCCACCTACAGTTTGTTCCATGCACTAGGAAAAGCCACAGACACTCAACGCCAGCCTATGAAAGCAGCCAGGAGGGGTGCTATACCCTGTAAAGTCACAGGGGTGGAGCTGCCCATGGGAACCCACCTCTTGCATCAGCGTAAACTGGATGTGAGACCTGGAGTCAAAGGAGATCATTTTGGAGCTTTAAAATTTGACTGCCATGCTGGGTTTTGGACTTGCATGGGCTCTGTAACCCCTTTGTTTTGGCCAATTTATCCCATTTGGAATGGCTGTATTTACCCAATACCTATACTCCCTTTGTATCTAGGAAGTAACTAACTTGCTTTTGATTTTACGAGCTTGTAGGCGGAAGGGACTTGTCTTATCTCAGATGAGACTATGGACTGTAGACTTTGGGTTAATGTTGAAATGAGTTAAGATTTTGGGAGACTGTTGGGAAGGCATGATTGGTTTTGAAATGTGAAAATATGAGATTTTGGAGGGACCAGGGGAGGAATGATATGGTTTGACTGTGTCCCCACCGAAATCTCAACTTGAATTGTGACTCTCAGAATTCCCACATGTTGTGGGAGGGATCCAGTGAGAGATAGTTGAATTATGGGGGTCCGTCTTTCCTGTCCTATTCTCATGATAGTGAATAAGTCTCAAGAGATCTGATGGGTTTATCAGGGTTTCCACTTTTGCTTCTTCCTTGTTTTTCTCTTGCTGCCACCATGTAAGAAGTGCCTTGTGCCTCCTGACATGATTCTGAGGCCTCCTCAGCCATGTGGAACTGTAAGTCCAATTAAGCTTTTTTTCCTTCCCAGTCTTGGGTATGTCTTTATTAGCAGCATGAAAATGGACGAATATACTTGCCTTTTATCTCTGCACAGTTCTCAAGATCTATTCTTGATAATATATAACATCTTACAAGTTATTTAATTCTCTAATGCATGGGAAGCAGCATAGCATAGTGCTTGCTATTGCTATGGCATTTATTGCTGTTGGACCTTCAGGAAATCTCTCTGCATCTCAGCTTCCTCATCTATAAAATGGAGATGATAATTGTACTTACATCATGGAGTTGCTATGAGGATCAAAGAAGTTACCAACCCTTTAGAATATAGCCAGCACATAGGAACAATATATCTATTTGCTAAATCGAAGGAAACAACTGTTGAATACTTTGTTTTTAATGTTTTACTATTACTAACAATTTTTTCAAAAATGTGTCATACACATACCTTTGTTTCTTTGTGGGAATGTTGCTCAATAGTATATTAAGCATGGAAATGTTGGGTCATGGGGTTTATGCCTTTTCAATTTTAGATAATCGTAAATTGTTCTCCATAATAAGTATGTTAATTTATGTTCCTACCAACTTTTAAGAATTTCTGTTTTCTCTACACCCTTGCCTTATTAAATATTTATCATTTTTTTTGGCCAGTCTGGTTCATATAAAATGGATCTCATGTGTTATTTCATTCCCTTGATTACAACTGAGAATAAACTTTTTTTTTCAAATATCCTTTGGATATTATGATGTCTTCTATTGTAAATTGTAAGCACTGCTTTGCTTGACTAGAACTAAATTATAAAGGTCTGGAGGGGCATGGTCTAAGGAAAATGATTGAACAAATGCTAACTATGCTTATGTTTACTATTATTTCTTTCTCATATGACTCCACATTTGTCTTCATTCCTCCACTTTTGTCTTCATCCCTCCTTTTCCTTCTCTGATAGTTACAGATGTTTTTATTTGTGAAGAATTATGTTTCAGAAATTGAAAGACAGAAGACAATTTAAAAGCATGTCCTTGTGTTAACTGGAAGATGTCACATATTAGTTAAATGGCGTAAGGACAATGAGAAAAAAAAAAAAAAACACCTATCTTTAATGACAAATATTGTAGATAACATGAATTCTCATATTTTCTTTTTCGGTACTTCTCTAACCCAACTGCTTATCTAGTTCAACAACCTTTCTGTACAAGGGTGTAGAGAACTTATGTAGAAGTGCTAGATATTAAACATTTACCTTGTGAATCCATGTAATTTTGTGCTAGTATCACCTACTAAATTAGAAGACAACTGAGGGTCCAGTTACTGGCTGAGACACTGTAGTAAAGTGATTAATTGTGCTTTGGAACCAGAGCTTCTGGTTAAAATTTCATCTTCACCTCCTTCTTAGGTAACTTATAAGATTATTTTTAGGACTACATGGCATTATATATATAAAGCTATTAATACAACACCTGGCACATAATAAATATTCATTAACTATTAGCTATTATTATTGCTTTCCTTTAACACTATTAGAGCTGTAGGCTTATATAGTTCTATATATTTAGAGAGTTTAATTAAATTAGGCTTCATCATTGTATAATGATATAGGAAGAAGTTATTATCCTAACGATAATATTTGGGAAGATATTTAATAAGCTCTCTCGGTGGTATAAATGGGTATTCCCTGTTCTGGCCTTCTACATTTCAGCATAAAAAGAAACCTACTTTGCATGGACAAGGAGAAAGAAAAGAGTAAGACTGAACTATGCTCTGCTGCATGGTGAGTTTGATGAAAGTGGAGACACACTGATTGGTGCTCAACATAAGTGTCTTAGGGGAAGACTCATATCCAGTGGAATTTTTTTTAGTGAAATATGGTGGCTCATGGACTGTGGGATTTGTCCTTGATCACAAGTGTTTTCAATAAAATGATAAATATCATAATTTATTTGGTGAAAAAGAATTTCTAATGGAAGCAGGGAAAAGCATAAAGCAAAATATATGCTATTTGGATTACATATACATTTTTGGAAACCTGTAAGTTAGTAAACGAGTTTTACAATTCCAAGTTTGAATAAAATTGGTGGGAACAACTAGAGTTAGTGATGTTTTCAGTGGAACACTATGTTCTTTAGTGAGTACTGAAATGTGTTAAAATGGTTGATTGTATTTTTTGCACTAGGAACAACTTCCTGCAAAAATATGAATATACAATGAATATGTTACATGAAACCATGATTGTCAGGAGTAATATTTTAAAAATATGATAAACTCATTTTATTTATAATTTTCTCTTTAGATTTTTACACTTACTTTACATATTTCTTTGCCTGACAGAGCTCACTTGTATACCTGGTTGTAGAAACACAGAGTGCTAATTTCTACCACAGAACTTCTTACACTATTCGGTAACTCTCTACTTATTCTGTTTCTCAACTAAGACTGACTTCTTGGAGAAGTCTATTCTTGAAGGCTCTATTTTATTATTTTGTATTATCAATGTAGTAAAGTATCTTTTACAAAGTAAATGTTTTGCAAATGTTAGTAAAATTAGTATTTAGAGTTGAAATCTTGATTCTGCTTGTGGAATATCAGTGTTCCAGAACAAAGACAACAGAAGCTGTTAAACCTTTAATCGAGAGGCTCAGGGAGGCCATTCCTATGATGACAGTGGCATATTGATTTATTCATTGATAAGCTCTTTCAGCAGGAACTCTGGAAGATCTGTCAGGCTGAAATACATTATCTTGATTTACAATGCTTGTTTTGGTTCTAGAACCATGCGAACTACAAAGCAAACATCTCTAGAGAAAATCTTAGAATTCACAAGGTATACGGAAGGAGTCCTGTAAATTTAACAAAAGATACTCGATATGCATTATCCAAAATATCCATTCACCTAAACTCTAGAGCTTGCATTTTTCATCTTCTTTATTTAATGTTAATGAAAGAAAAATAAACACCTGAAAAGGTTTCACCCTGACACAGGGACTGAAGGCTATATCTATAAGAACACGTAGTGATTTTCTTTTATTTGGTTCCAGCTTGAAGACTTGTATTTTACATCTTACATAAAGTAATTATTAAATTACATTTTAAGTTTTAGTATATTTTGGGTGATCACAACTTCTTTTCTTCCTAGAATACCAAGATATGAGCTTGTAGATGTGGGTTACATTATACTGTGTGGAAAGCGTTGTTATGTGAAACCGCTCAGACATGAAAACAGACTGCCTTCTATTAATAACAGATGTCAAACATTTGATTCACCTTTCACTTCCATATACTTGCACCTTCTATTTTCCCCTTCAAGACTGGACCTCACTATTAGGGACTAAATGTTTGTGTTCTCCCTAAAATCCACGTGTTGAGACTATAACCCTCAATGTGATGGTATTAAGAGATGGGGTCTTTGGGAGGTAATTAGGTTTAGAGGAGGCCACAAAAGTACCGTCCTCATGATGGGATTAGTGCCCTAGAAAAAGAGACCAGAGAACTTGCTCCTCACCCCAGTCAAGTGAGGATACAGCCAGAAGGCCGCCGTCCACACACCAGGTGAAGAGCTCTCACCAGAAGCCCACCAGGCTGGCACCCTGACCTAGCACTTCCCAGTTTTCAGAATTGTGGAAAATAAATGTCTGATTTTAAGCCACCCATTCTGTGGCATTTTGTTATGGCATCTCAGACTGACTAAAACACTTTCTCATCTTTTACTCTCAAGCCAGTCTTAAATGTTTAGTTTAAGCATCACCACTCCCCACCCCTGCATTGTGTGTATGTATGTGGGTGTATTAAAAAAATAGGCAGACTATTTTTAAACACAAGTTATACAGCATATTTTCACTATAAAAGTTGTGAGAAATATGAAAAGTAAAATATGAAAACAACTTCCTTGCCCTAACAAATTTCTCACGTCAAGAGTAACACTGCTCACCTGTAATCCTGGCACTTTGGAAGGCCAAAGTGGGAGGATCACTTGAGTCCTGGAGTTTGAAACCAGCCTGGGCAATATAGTGAGACTCTGTCTCTACAAACATTTTTCTTAAAAAATTAGCTGGACATGGTGACACATACCTGTAATCTCAGCTACTTGGACGGCTGAGGTGGGGGGATCACTTGAGCCTGGGAAGCTGAGGTTTACTGTAAGTTGAGATCAGACCACTGTACTCCAGCCTGGGCAACAGAACAAGACTCTGTCTAAAAAAAAAAAAAAAAAAAAAAAAGAAAGAGAGAAAAAGAAGAAAGAAAGAAAGCAAACAAATAAACAAATAAAGAGTAAGCATTGGCCAGGTGTGGTGGTTCACCCCAGTCAGTAATCCCAGCATTTTGAGAGACCAAAGTGGAAGGATTGCTTGAGTCCAGGGGTTTGAGACCAGCCCGGGTAATACAGGGAGACCCTGTCTCTACCAAAAACAAACAAACAAACAAACAAACAAACAAAAAATTAGCCAGGAATGGCAGCTTATTACTGGGCTCCCAGTTACTTAGGAGGCTGAGGTGAGAGGATCACTTGAGCCCAGGAGTTCAAGCCTGCAGTGAGCTTTGATCATGCCATGCACTATAGGTGATAGAGCAAGACTTTGTCTCAAAAAACAACAAAAAAGGAGTAAGTGCTACTATTTTAACAATATGAAGTATTTCTTTCTAGTCCTTTTTCTATGAAAATGCCATTTCCAGTCCTTCCACTAATTGTTATTTCCTCCTGCTGTGTCAACATAGCACTTTGTTACATTCTGTCTTGTATTCATATGTGGCTTTACAATAAACTAGTAAAGCTTAAACTTCAGGGCTTTTCAGAATGAACCATCAGAAAAAAAAAATAATAATAAAAACTTCAGGATTCCTTGCTTGCACAGGCTCCTTCCAAAATTCTGTAAGATGTCTTGCCAAAGTATTCACATGATCATTGTTTTATGTATTTGCAATTTGGGTTTTCTTTTTTTAAGTACTTTGCAAATTGCCTAAGTTTCAAGACCCCACAAAACCTGAAAATACCCCTCCTACAACAAAATGTATAAATCATCAACTTGCACATAGCAGGTGTGCATCTGATGGTTTTGCTTTGCTCTAAAGGAGTCCCTGAGACTGAGTCATTTATAAAGAAAAGAGGATTATTTAGCTCATGGTGCTTTAGGCTGTACAGAAAGCATGGCACTGGCATCGGCTTGGCTTCTGGATAAGGCTTTTTGTGCTGTGTCCAAACATGGCAGAGAAGATTAAAGGAAAAAACATGTGTGAGGAGAGACCAAATCTGAGGGACCCCCTGGGTTTATAACAACCCATTCACTCAGTAACTAATTTATTGCCGGGAGAACTAATCCAGTGTCAAGACAGTGAGAGCTCACTACCTCAAGAAAGGCACCAAGCCATTCATGCGGGATCTGCCCTTAAGACCCAAATACCTCCCACTAGGCCCCGCCTCCAATACCACCACATTGGGGATCAAATTTTAATATGAGACTTGATGGGGACAAGCAAATCATATCAAAATCATCACAGTGTGTGACAAA
This sequence comes from Macaca fascicularis, assembly GCF_037993035.2. NCBI lineage: Eukaryota > Metazoa > Chordata > Mammalia > Primates > Cercopithecidae > Macaca > Macaca fascicularis. Next base: position 180,292,851 of record NC_088376.1, on the reverse strand, counting down.
TTTCGGACTAAGTGAGCTTCAGTAGTGCAGGATTGTTTACAAGAAACAAGTAGAGTTTTAATCACAAGCAGGAAATGTAAGTATATCACATAAATGCTTTATTTTCCCTTTTGTGTAATGTGGTCTTATTGATGAATAATCTTAATATGTTATTCTAGTTTTCACCTGCACATTAATCAACATATTCTACCTAGTGTATTTCACATTTGCTGCATTGATTAAGGAACAAAGAATTTCTGACCTGTAGTACAGTTGGCCTTCAGTATCCACAGGCTCCCCATCTTTTCATTCAACCGAGAATCAAAAATATTTTTTAAAAACCCAATAAACATAATACAAATAAAAAATACAGTATGACAACTATTTACACATCATTTATATTATATATTGAAAGTACACTACAAGATGTACATAGCTTGTATGCAAATACTACACTATTTTATATAGGGGACTTAAATTTTGGCATCCACAAATTTGAGTATCTATGGGCGTCCTGAAACCAATTCCTCACTGACACTGAGGGAGAACTGTATTACCTTCTACATGTTACACTTAAAGAAGGCCAGATTAGATTTCCAGCTCCTCAGACTATGTGGCTTCATCTAAATAAGTGCCATTCAATAGACCTTTATGCAATGATGGGAATTTGCTAGATCATCTATGCTGTCCCAGATCATAGCCACTAGCCACATATAGTGACTGAGCTCTTCAAATGTAGCTAGTGTGGCTGTGAAACTAAATTTTCAATTGTATTTAAATGTAATTGTCAGAGGTGTTTGAACTAGAGTGCCCCCATCTTAAACAGGGGCTGGGTAAAATAAGGCTGAGATGTGCTGGGCTGCATGCCCACTAAGTTAGGCATTCTTAGTCACAGGATGAGATAGGAGATAGACACAAGAATCACGTCATAAAGACCTTACTGATAAAACAGTATGCAGTAAAGAAGCTGACTAAATCCCATCAAAACCAAGATGGCCAGGAGAGTGAACTCTGGTCTTCCGCACTGCTCCTTATATGCTAATTATAAGGTATTAGCATACTAAGAGTCACAGGCACGAGCACCATGATAGTTTACAAATGCCATGGCAAAGTCTGGTAGTTACCCTATATGGTCTAAAAAGGGGAAGAAGCCTCAGCTCCTGGAATTGCCCACCCCTCTACCAGAAAATCCATGAATAATCTGGCCCTTTTTAGCACATAATCAAGAAAAAAACCATGAAAGTAGGCAACCAGCAGCCCTCAGGGCTGCTCTGCCTATGCAGTAGCCATTCTTTATCCCTTTACTTTCTTAATGAACTTGCTTTCACTTTACTCTATGGACTTACCCAGAATTCTTTCTTGCATGAGATCCAAGAACCACCTTCCTTGGGGTCTGGATTGGAACTCCTTTTCTGGTAACATAATTACTTTACATTTAAATTATCTAGATATGAGCCACATGGGGCTAGTGGCTACCATATTGAACAGTACAGCTCTAGAAGATTGTGAATTATGTGATCCACTGGGGAGGGCTTAATTAAAGAAATCAGCCCATTTAGTTATAATACATGATGAAGGATCAAGTTTGAATAATATTGTACCCCACTCTTCTAGCAAAAAATTGTGTACCATGTTTAGTCTGCAAACAGACTTGAGAATGGAAATCAATGTACAGCAAGGAAATGAACTGAAAAGGTAATTTCAAAGAAAAGATAAATGTTTAGCTTTAAAAACATCTATGTTAAAATAAAGAAAGAAGAAAAAAAATATTTAAAAGGTAGGGGAGCCAAGAATCCACAGTAAAACATCTCCTTTTCGGTCATTTATCTGGAAAGCAGAAACAGAACAAAAAAAGAATTAAGAAAACCTGTCGGTGTGTCAGGGGTCTCATTGTTTCACTGTGTGCAAGTATTTGTGTGGGAAGGAATAGTGACTACAAAAACACTGATTTGAAAAGGTATGAGCCAGCAGCGACCATGGGCCAAAACATTAGTACCGCTGTAATCCCAGAAACCTCTGGAATTTGCAAATTCACTATTTACTTTGCTAGCATGACAAGAGAGGTATTACAAATGATTTGCTTACTGTGGTCAGCATTCTGAAGTTATTGTTCTATTTTTTTTTTTTTAAAGAAATATTGTAAGGATTTCTTTAAAAATCCTTATGTTACCAGAAAGGGGGCTCCAATCCAGACCCCAAGGTGAACCTGTTGGGCAGTTACAAAACATCCAAGACCTCTCTATATTGTAACTGTGCATGGCAAGTTATGAATGTAAATTTCTTGACAAGAAGATAACAATATATCCCCCAAGATGCAAATTAAATTGTACATTCCTGAAATCCTTGTTTTGTATTATTTTAGAAAGTGTCTGCATCTGTCATTGCTATTTAGCACGTATTTATCATGATATTTCAGTGGTGATTGTGAAATCGCCATTGCAAAATTATAACTGAGACAGTGAGAGAAATCTGACCTAACCAACTCCCTCTTTCTTCTGACCTCCAAGCTGTTCTTGTTTATTCCTGGGTGTAGGCAAAACTAATTTTGGGATAAACTTACTTTATAGTTTGAAACAAAGAGATAACAGCCCTCCCAAAATGAACCCCTTCTTGCCTGGGGATTAGATTGTCTTTGTAGGAACAAATTAGCCACCAGATTAGAAATTACGATTTAGGAGTCATGTGGCTGGAGGCTGCAAGATTCTAAATGTCCCAAATTCCTCCCAGAGATAACATCACTATTGTAAAACCTAAGGTCAGTGTTTGAGATATTTTGCAGACCCTGCACCTAATGGATCAGCTGGCACCACCCAGATTGATAAACTGACTCATCTGGTCTTGTGGCCCTACCTAGGAACTGACTTAGTGCAAGAGGACACTTTCAACTACCCGTGATTTCATCTTCAACCTTACCCATTAAACTCCCACTTCACTGGCACCCTACCTACCAAATTATCCTTAAAAACTCTGATACCTGAGTTCTCAGAGATCGATTTGAGTAATAATAATACTCTGGTCTCCCACACAGACAGCTCTGCATAAATAACTCTTTCTCTATTGGAATTCCCCTGTCTTGACAAATTGGCTCTGTCTAGGCAGCAAGCAAAGCGAACCTGCTGGGCAGTTACAATGGTGGGCTTTTTGTTTAGAAGATGACTTTCTTTCACATGCAATTCTTACAACTTATTTTTTATTGTGTAGAGATTATTTGGTGTCTTTAGAAATTTAAATGCTGGTCTTTTTAAAAAAGATGAACCTGTCAATATGCATTTCTGTCTCCAAAGGAGAAAAAAAGGAGCTTGTGCCAAGTTATACTTTATTACATATTGGTGATGTCTTATTGTTGTTTGAATCATTAATTATAAGAAATTCTCATTCATAAAAGTGCACTTGGCATATCCTAAGAACACACAAAATTGGTCTGCATTAGTTTGAAAACAATTCCACATGTACCTTGCTTCCTAAAGTATAAATAACATGGGGATAGCCATGATGTAGGATCAGAATTCCATCTTAACTTAGCCTATGGAATAAAATAAGTGACACATGATCAATATTAGATGCCATGGAGAAGGAACACCAGGGTTTTCCAAGCTGAGAGCAAGGTACCTGATTGTAGATTCCATTTAAACTTTACTTGTGTGCTAAAACCAATCTTTGCTTTTCAATTTTTTTAACCAAAGTAACACATGAATATTAAAGGAAACTATCGTACTGTATTAAAATATAAATCGCTAATATTTTGGTAAATGTATGTTAAGGAACATGGCTGTGCTGCAGCCATGTAGACACTGGGCAGCAGGCGTAGGCCAGGGTAAACAGCCTTGATGATTCAGTGGGATTGGGGCACGGCTGCACAGTCCCATGTCTTATGTGATCATAGCCATGTAGACACAACATAGAGAAGCTCCCCACCCGGCTCCCAGCCACTATTATTTGTGTAGGGTATAAATGTAACACTGACTCTGTGAGGGGCTGCTGAATAAAGCCATGTCTCATTTACCTACTGTCTCTTGAGTGTTCTTCCGGCTCCCTGCCTCATGGACCATGTCTACCCACTCCCCTCAGCCCTCAGCTTGGGCTGGAACCAAACCCTGAACCTGACACTTGGCATAGTCGGCATGATGAGGTTGAATGGGTTGTCAGTCCTCGGGACTCTCGGTTGGTTATGTGGCCGCAGCATGGGCTGTGGTATCTGGTGGCAGAGGTGCTGCTTGAATGGGCCCCAGTGGAAACATGGGAGGTAGTGGATGGGTCTCCTGTGAGTGTGAGAAGGCACCAAAGCAGATGGAAGCTCACAGCACCAAGAAAGACCTCACCTTCGCAGGCAGAATCGGATGGGCGCTTCTGATTGCAATGCGTGAAGTACTTGCTCAGTCCCTGCAGGCACGGCACAGGTGCAGGAGCTTCAGGTGCAAGCTGGGTGTCTGGGGGTTCAAATGCACAGCTTGGAGCAAAACCTGGGGGTGAAGGACCTCCAGTCACAAGCCAGGCACTTAGAGGCTCAGAGAAACAGCCTGGAGCAGGAGTTGGAAACAGCTGTCGGTGTGACCTTGAGCCTGTCCTCCAGGCCGGACACTCCTGCATGGCCTGATCCTGAGGAGGAGGAGGCTCTTCTGCTGTGGACTCGTCCTGTGATCAATCAGAAGATAGAACATGAGCAGCCGATGGGACCCCATGGGAGAGCCCAGAGACGCTCCACAGTGGTGGACCACACCTCTTATTGTGCTTATACCCTCACTGAGTTGCAGGAGTCGGGTAAACAGTGTTGGCAGCACCCAGGGGAGGCCCTCCCAGTCTGGCTACTCCATCTTTGGGATGAGGGGACTGACAGCATTTCTTACTCTGCCTGGGTGATGGAGAGGCTGGTTTCTATCACATCTCACCCCTCCCTTCATCAGCGGCTGCAGCTGTGCTGACGGTTGGCGCAAGGGCAAGGTGACCACATGTTAATCAAGTGGCTGATGGCAGCCATATGAACTGTTTAGAATGATGTTGGCGAGAAACCAGAAATTGTGAGTAAATGGCAGTCATATACTGATTTGGTGCAGGTACTCTGGGAGATGGCTATGCAGCAGGCTGTGTTTGATCTGAATACACGGGGGCCAGATAATGAACGTTTTACCTCCCACATGAGGGATCTTGCACTGGGCCCAGTGCCCCCAAGTGCTTTTGGCTCTCTGACTGCTGTTCTCATCCCGTATGTGTGGTGCCATATACATGAAGTGACTACCGCTATGGCAGCCCTGGAGGAGGCAGAAGGCCATCAGTGGGACTGGGGAATCCATGCCATAAAGAAAAGAAGGTGCCCCTTCTGTAGGTAACCACCCCATGAGATAAAAAGGAGCCCCAGTGGGTGACTCGCATGCAGATGTGGATTGATTTCATTACAGCTGGGGTTGCTCGGGAGAAAACTGACAGGCAACCCAATGGAATGCTGTTGGCTCTGTGGAGGCAATTGTCCCTGGAGCAGCAACTCCAGAGAATGTCCAAGATGGGGCAAAATACTGTTGTTCAATCCAGCCCAGCCCAGATGTTACAGCTCAAGGACTATTTGCAGGTGGGTGAAGAGACCTTCCTGTTTGATTAGGGAACTGGCCGAGGTGCCTGGCTTAGGGTGGGGGCGGGGAGTGGATGACTGGAGGCCTCATGTGGAACTGGCAACTGGTCCCCCACCGATGTACAGCAGGTCCTAGCATTGGTAGGTGCCGGTTGGCTCTGTGGAGGCAATCGTTCCTGGAGCAGCAATTTCTTTTTTTTTTTTTTTTTTTTTTTTTTGAGACGGAGTCTGGCTCTGTTGCCCAGGCTGGAGTGCAGTGGCCGGATCTCAGCTCACTGCAAGCTCCGCCTCCCGGGTTTACGCCATTCTCCTGCCTCAGCCTCCCGAGTAGCTGGGACTACAGGCACCCGCCACCTCGCCCAGCTAGTTTTTTTGTATTTTTTAGTAGAGACGGGGTTTCACCGTGTTAGCCAGGATGATCTCGATCTCCTGACCTCGTGATCCGCCCGTCTCGGCCTCCCAAAGTGCTGGGATTACAGGCTTGAGCCACCTCGCCCGGCCTGGAGCAGCAATTTCAGAGAATGTCCAGGATGGGGCAAAATAGCAGTTTTGCTTATAGCAACACGGATAAGTTTCTGGGCAAAGCTGCATTCACTGATGGTTGGGGGGCCAGTCGGTGAAAGTGAAACCTGTGTCTCTGCATCTTGCTATTGGCCGCTTGGCTCCCCGCCTGTATACGGTGTATATTTCTCCTATACCTGAATATATTCTGGGGGTGGACATTTTGCATGGTCCGGACTTGCACACCATGGCTGGAGAATTCAGTCTCCGGGTTCATGTAGTAAATCTGGACATACACATCACCAGCTCCAAGTTCTGCCACAACCTTGACCAGTTACATCCACTCATCAATACCGTTTGCCAGTGGGGCATACAGAGATAACTGAGACTATTAAGAAATGAGAGGAGGTGCAAATAGTGCATGGCACCCATAGCCCCTAAATTCCCCCATAGGGCCAGTCAGAAGCCTGACGGAACTTGGTGAATGACAGTGGATTATTGGGATCTGAATAAGGTAACACCCCTCTGCATGTGACTGTACCCTCCATCACGGATTTATGGACTGTTTGGCAGCAGAATGGGACAGTACCACTTTGTAGTGGACTTAGCTAATGCATTCTTCTCCATAGACATTGCTCCAGAGAGCCAGGAGCTGTTCACCTTCACGTGGGCAGGATGACAATGGACTTTCACAGTGTTGCTGCCGGGCTATGTGCGTAGCCACACCGTTTGTCACGGTCTTGCTGCCATGGACTTAAGTGCCTGGAAATGTCCAAAAGGGGTCTGCCTGTTTCATTACATTGATGATTCTATGTTAACCTCTGATTGTCTTACAGGTTTAGAGGTAGCAATGCCCCTGTTGCCTGGGATTGGGTTGAGGAGGCTGAAAGAGCCCTTCTGGTAGCCAAGCAGGCTATTCAGTGCGCACAAGCCCTATGGATAGTTGACGAGGGGTGCCCATTTAAAGTGGATGTGCATGTGACCATAGATAGTTTTAGTTAGGGCCTATAGCAGTGCACGGAACACCTGAGTATGCCAGCAGGCTTTTGGTCCTACTGGGAGCTGAGCTTCGGTATTCACTGATAGGGAAGCAATTAGCTGCCATATGTGCTGCTCTTCAGGCCTGTGACAGTATGACAGGACAGGCTACAGTCATATTGCGGACAACTTACCCAACAGCAGCATGGGTGCATTCATGGGTAACAACCCCCCTGACTGGGACAGCACAGACATCCACGTTAGTGACGTGGGGTGCCTACTTAGAACAATGGAGTATGCTGAGTACAAGTCCCTTAGCAGCAGAGTTACAAGAAGTTTTAGGGCCTGTAGTCCTAATGCAAGATAAGGCCATGGGGCCTGAGGCAGCCCTAGACACCATTTAAAGAAGGGCACCTTCCAATTCCTGATGGGGCATGGTATACAGATGGGTCCAACCAGGGTGCTACTGTTGCCTGGACTGTTGTAGCAGTCCAGCCTAGCACTTACACCACATGGTTTGATACTGGGTGCGGACAAAGCAGCCAATGGGCTAAACTTAGAGCCGTGTGGATGGTGATTACTAAGGAGGAGTCACCTATGGTACTTTGCACAGAGAGCTGGGCAGCCTATCGAGGTTTAACTTTGTGGTTGACTACTTGGAAATTACACAATTGGCATGTAGACCATCAGCCCATTTGGGGCCAAACCATGTGGCATGACCTCTGGGAAATAGGTCACCAGAAAGATGTAACTGTCTATCATGTGTCAGGTCATGTGCCTTTGGCCACCCCCGGTAATGATGAGGCAGATGCCTTAGCCAAGTTCCAATGGTTAGAGTTGGCACCTACCCAAGATGTAGCTTTGTGGCTACACAGGAAACTGAGACATGCAGGGAGTAAACTGATGCAACAGGCAGGTCAATAAGCCCCGGGGTCTGTCTTTGCCTTCGCAGGACATTTTAGAGGCCTGTGGGAAGCGTCCGGCATGTGCTCAGGCATACCCCAGAGACAACTGCCCAGTGTAACACAGCGAACGACGGTAGGGCAGACGCCCTTAACCACATGGCAAATAGATTACATTGAACCACTGCCAAAATCGCAGGGCTACACATATGCACTGATAGCCATAGACACAGTCACTGACTTGTTGTTCACCTACCCTTGCAGGGTGGCCAACCAGCAGCAACACAGCATTCGAGCCCTGCAACACTTATGTGCCTTTTGTGGCCATCCCTTGGCTGTTGAAAGTGATAGGGGAACACATTTCACTGGACAGCAGGTACAACAGTGGGCACAGCAGATGGACATATGATGGGGGTTTCATGTTCTTTATAACCCACAAGTTGCTGGCATGATTGAGCGATATAACAGACTATTGAAGAACGGGTCACAGTTGCATGTTACTCCCCCTTCTTGGCAGGGATGGAGTTCCAGGTTGGACCTGGTGCTTCAAATTTTGAATGAGCAGCCACGGAAAGGTGACCCAGCCCCAGTGGAAGCTTTGTTACACTAGTCCTCCATGCCCACCCAGCTACAGATACACACCAACGATGAGCTCCTCCAATCAGGTATGGGGACAAACAGTAATCTATTGTTGCCTGCCCCAATGCCTCTGAAGGCAGGGAAACAGAAAACCTGGTGTTGGCCATGGACGCTCCAAACCCCTCATTGCCAATGGTTGGCTATTTTGGCCCCCTGAGGGGAGGGCCTGCTGTATGACTTACATGTTACTCCTTGGGTATTTAATGTGTGGCCTCCATGATTGACTGTTCATAGAGGAACGGCCAGGGAAGGAACCCTCCTCTGGGAGACATATGTACTGTCTGTGTGGCCTATTATGAGCTCTCCTGTGACTTTGTAATGGGTACAAGACCCAAAAGAACCATAGGGAGCTGAGGATGTTTGGTATCATCACCCAGGGCAAAAGCCATTGGCAGCTGCATTGTTATCCAGGCATGAAAAGTTAGCCTGTATTTTGCCTGAGGGATGTGATTTGCCCTTGTTAGTACATGTGCCTGCTTTGTCATTCCAGCTGTAGGTTGGTATGCTCCAACAGCATCATGGATGGGGCCCATACATACACCGAGGTGACCAATGTCTCCAACTGTTGCATCTGCACAACTCTTCCAGCAGCGGCTGCGAACACCTTGCTCTGGCACGTGCATCCAGCTTCTGTGCAGAAGTGGACATGGCTAGTGACTTGGGGTCCCGTAGACAATAGGTAGGATGCAACACAGTGGGCTTTGAACAAGGGGCGTCACAGAACCCATGGCAAGCCTGCCCCCTGGCTGATTCATAGTGTCCATGATGGATGAGATTGGCCAATGGGCAGATACCATGATGTATAGAGCACATTGGGGTAAAGTCACTGTCAGATGGTTGCCTGCTGAGGTTTGTGCAAACACAACACGTGTCACCACAACAAGGGTGTGGTGGAAGAAGCAGATTTTCCAAGGCTGGGGCCCCACGGATTTTGTGCCCCCTGGGAGTTTATGGGTCTGTGGGGACACAGAATGGCCATATCTGCCAGCCAATTGGACTGGACGTTGTTCTTGGGAGTGGCCCTATGTCCCTTCCACTGTGCTTCCCACGTTTCCTGGTCACCCGCATAACTGGGAGGCACTTGTTCCTGCTTTTTGCGAGTGCAGCTTGTCTCCTGGTTGTTTTATCCCTTGGCTATGACTATCCCTGGGGCAGGTGTCATTACTGTGGAAAAGCAGACTGTAGCCTTTGTAGAGCATGCAGCTCGGGCTCTGAATTACACCCAAGTTGCTCTCCTTTTGTTCACTGAGGAAGTTGACAGATCAGGAAGGTGGTGCTGCAAAACTGGATGGCCTTAGACATAGTCATAGCTGCCCAAGGTGATGCCTGTGCCCTTGTAGGGATACAATGTTGTACATTTACCCCTGACAACCACGGGAATATAATGACAGCTTTCCAAGGGGGTGTCACAGGAGATTAAGGTGATTGAACACCTTACTGATGACCCCCTGCAAAGATGGTGGGTGTCTCTGGGCTCTGGCCTATGTTGGGCTCTTATAATCATAGGTAGCATAGCAGGAATATTAGTGGTGGGTTGTTGTTCTCTGTATTGTCGCTGTGACCTATGGGTCCAAGGTGCTGCTGAATGTGCACAGGTCCCCAACAAGAGGATCCGCTCGGCCTAGGGGGCAGGGTGGAAGGAACATGGCTGTGCTGCAGCCAAACAGGCACTGGGCAGCAGGCATAGGCCAGGGTAAACAGCCTGGATGATTCAGCGGGATCGGGGTGCAGGCGCACAGTCCCATGTCTTATGTAATCATAGCCATGTAGACACAACACACAGAACCTCCCCACCTGGCTCTCAGTCACTATTTTTGTGTAGGGTATAAATGTAACACTGACCCTGTGAGGGGCTGCTGAATAAACCCATATCTCATTTACCTGCTGTCTCTCAAGTGTTCTTCCAGCTCCCTGCCTCACGTCCACCCATTCCCCTCAGCCCTCAGCTTGGCCTGGAACCTAACCCTGAACCTGACAATTTATTTTAAGAACTTTTTGTAATTTTAGGCTTATTTAAATAGCAATCATACAGTTTCAATATTGTTGTTTCACTTGGCATTAGGGGACTAGTATGCTTCCAATTGCTTTATAATCTTTAGAAACATTTTTTTATTGACTATATACTTATCAACAAAATCCATTAAGACTATTTGACTAATGCAAAGATTCAATGAATTGTTATCTAGTTTGTAGATTATTCAGAACTCTTAACATTTGAAATTCACCTGCTTTTTATAATCTTCAGTAGTATAGTTAAGACAAAGATTAATTTAAATCAGTAAAAGTTCCTCCTTATATATAATCTAGCTGATTCAGCTTATTTGTTTATTTATTTATTTATTTATTTATTTATTTATTTATTTATTTATGTATTGAGAGACAGACAGAGTCTCACTCTGTCACTCAGGATGGAGTGTAGTGGTGTGATCTTGGCTCACTGCAACCTCTGCCTCCTGGGTTCAAGCAATTCTGCCTCGGCCTCCCAAGTAGCTGAGATTACAGGTGCACACCACTGCACCTCCTAATTTTTGTATTTTTAGTAGAGATGGGGTTTTTCCATTTTGGCTAGGCTGGTCTCCAACACCTGACCTCAGGTAATCTGCCTGCCTCAGCCTCCCAAAGTGCTCCCAAAGGATTACAGGTGTGAGCCACCATGCCCGGTCTTCTAGCTTTCTTTCTTTCTTTTTCTTTCTTTCTTTCTTTCTCTCTCTCTCTCTCTTTCTTTCTTTCTTTCTTTCTTTCTTTCTTTCTTTCTTTCTTTCTTTCTTTCTTTCTTTCTTTCTTTCTTTCTTTCTTTCTTTCTTTTTTTCTTTCTTTCTTTCTTTCTCTCTCTCTTTCTTTTTCTTTCTTTTCTTTCTTTCTTTCTTTTCTTTCTTTCTTTCTCTTTCTCTCTTTCTTTTTCTTTCTTTCTCTCTCTCTCTGTCTCTTCTTTTTCTTTCGTTCTCTCTCTCTCTTTCTTTCTCTCTTTCTTTTTCTTTCTTTCTCTCTCCTCCCTCCCTCCCTCCCTCCCTCCCTCCCTCCCTTCCTTCCTTCTTCCTCCCTCCCTCCCTCCCTCCCTTCCTTCCTTCTTCCTCCCTCCCTCCCTCCCTCCCTCCCTCCCTCCCTCCCTTCCTTCCTTCCTTCCTTCCTTCCTTCCTTCCTTCCTTCCTTTCTTCCTTCCTTCTCTCTCTCTCTTTTTTTTTTTAGAAAAATACAACTAACTTAGGAAACCATGCTTAAATTCTCAGACTCTTCTTACTGTAGAGTGTTCCCAGTTTACAGCTTTAGCCAGAAGTCTTGAAGCAAATAGGAAGCACCTGAGAAGGTCAGATGCCAGCAAGCCAAAGGTATTAAGCCATGGAGACAGAGGATGGAGAGCATATCTCACCCTCCTGAAGAGTGAAGCAGTGCTCGGAAAGAGAAACAGGCCGGACGTGGTGGCTCACGCCTGTAATGCCAGCACTTTGGGAGACTGAGGCAGGCAGATCACAAGGTCAGGAGATCGAGACCATCCTGGCTAACACGGTGAAACCTCATCTCTACTAAAACTACACAAAATTAGCCAGGTGTGGTGGTGGGTGCCTGTAGTCCCAGCTACTTGGGAGGCTGAGGCAGGAGAATGGCATGAACCTGGAAGGTGGAGCTTGCAGTGAGCCGAGATCACACCACTGCACTCATGCCTGGGTGACAGAGTGAGACTCCACCTCAAATAAATAAATAAATAAATAAATAAATAATAAGAAAAACAAGAAGCTGTTATTCCCAATGTTTCTGGGAGGATGTTGGCTTTTGCTGAGGCAACAGCCCAAGATAGCCACACATGTCCTGAATAATCTAAATGGGGTGAGCCTCAGTAGGCAAGGGAAAAATGAGGAGCCTATGGAAGATCAGAGAAACCAAGGATGGAAGTAATTGCTACACGTAAGGGGAAGTCAACATAATAAAATATTCTGAAGATGTCAAAGGAATAAATAGAGAGAAGCTTCCATCAGATTGGTAAGAAAACTGTGCTTAAAGGCTTATAAGAGAAGAATTTTTATTGAGTGTGAAAATAAAAAGTTCACATTAAGAAGGGAGAAAATAAATTAAAAATTAATAGAAGTAGTAGATATAGCCTACGAATTTGATACTCTGAAATACAAAATGAATTAGAGAAATAAAATAGTAGCCTTAAAATAATAAAATAGTAATCTTTATCGATAAAGACTCTATGCTTTCTATTGCTGCCATAACAAATTACCATAAACTTCGTGACTTAAAATAGGTCTGTAGGTCAGAAGTCTAACGTAGATTCCAATGGGCTAAAATTAAGGTGTAGGTAGGGCTGTATTCCTTTCTATAGGCTCTAGGAAGGATTAATTTCCTTGCCTTTTCCAGTTTCTAGAGGCCATGGCATTTCCTCGCTTGTGGCACCCTTCCTTTAGCTTCAGAGCTAGCAAAGGCAAGTCAAGTCTCTTTAATGTGGTATTGCTCTGACCTTGCTTGTGTTGTCACGTCTTCTTCTCTGGGCCTCCCCTTCCATCTCCTTCTGTCACTTTTAAGGACCCCTGTGATTATGTTGGGCACACGTGGACTGCCTGGATGATCCAGGATAAACTTCTCATCTCAAGGTTCTTAATTAAATCACATCTATAAAGTCTCTTCTGCTGTGCAAGGTAACACTGACAGGTTGTGGGATTGAGATGTGGACATCTTATGGAAGCCATTATTCTGTCTGTTTAACAATACCTACAGCAGTGTGTAAACTGAGGCAGAAGAATTTGGCAAAGACAAACAGACTGAATTGCTGAACAGGGGAAATTTAAGTATAGCAACAAGTGGCTTCAGCAGTCAAGAAGGATAAGTTAACTTGACTCAGAAGCAGTAGGTCATCTTTTCTGCAAATGGAAGGAAGGAAGGCAAAACATAGATGCTGAATTATTAAAATGGAAAGTAAAGGTACAAATTGAAGCTCGGAATGTCCCATCACTGAAGGAGCCAGTGTAGGGGGAAGAGGTGTGGGGTGGGAGGCTCCGGGTGGCAGGCAGTCTTCAATAGCATTTGGGGGCTTAGAGAATTTTTAAAAAGATGCATAAGGGGATGACTAATAACACTCAGCATCCTGATGATAATAGCATCAATGTGTAGTGGGTCAGATCTTCATGGTTCAAAATACTCCCTCAACGATGCTCAGCTCAAGGAGAAAATAGGAAAAGAGCACTCAGGAGAGATGGAGGGATGCGAACCGATTTGAAGTGCTTTGGTGAGTGGCCTAAGTACCTTATAATATGCTGATAATTAGAGTACTGAAGTTTTACATACTGTTCTTCGTCAGGTCCTCACACATTAGGAGTTAAGAAAATTTAGCAGTTCAATTAGAGGATTGCAGCTCTATTTTATAATTATACTTTGTATATACAGATCTATTAGCTCCAGAGTTTTACAAATATATATCTGAATTTCTAAAAGGGCTCGATAATTTGAGACTATAAGAGTATTGACTGTGAATTCTCTCTTTGATGGAAGACATTCCTGTATTGGAATTCTGGCTATCACTAATTAGTCAGTCATGTAACTTAAAAAAAATTGCAACCTTAGTTTCCTTATGTGTAAAAGAGAGTTTATGATCAACTTATTGGGTAATTAGAATTCAAAGACATATAACATTACTGCTAGTACTTGCCATATAGGAGATATTTAATCAGCTATTTTATATTATTTTTATAGTATTATAAATGGAAAAAGTCTGAAAATCTTTAATATATTCTAGATAAATCTACTTGACCGAAATGTTGTTAACAAGTTCCAAGAACTGCTTTTTATTTTCATTTTTACATTTAATAAATGATACATTTGAGATATTTCCTTTGGGTTTCGCAGTAAATTGGCAAAGTAATGATTTTACATTTGGTTCTTTTCTTAATGTCTGATGGCGGTAAAATAACTTCTAGATTATTTCAAATGCACTGAAAACATAAATAGCAATAGTTTGCCAGCTGCAAAATTGATGCTGAAGGTACTTAAATGGCACATAAAATGTTGAATGTCCATAATCACAAGCAGATTCAGTGCTGCCACTTGGCTGAAAACATGAGTTAATGTTTCAAAGTAAGTAGAACTGGAGTAGCATCTCTACTTTCAAGTAGTTTGTTGAATTGCAGTGTGGGAGCGTTGAATAAGCACATATGTTAAATGACTTAAATCAGGGGAAGGCCCTTCTTGCATCTTCCTTATAACTCCAACCCACATTAATTTTAAGGATCATAGACCTATAAGGTGCTCCTCCAGCCTCTAGATGGCACTTTTACATTCTTGATCATTGTATTAATGGCTTGTTTTTTCTGTAAATATACTTGTGGGTGACATAAAAACAGGTATACCATTTTTTTCAAGTGTATCGACAGTTGATAGGTGAAATACACGTACCTCAAATATATGGTAGATCTTGAAATTTCATTTAAAGTGAGTTTTTTATCCCAAGGACAAACATTTAGAATGAGAAAACTATTAAGTGTTAACACTTGCCATTCCGCTTTCCATGTAAAAGTTTCGATTCTCAGTCAACGAGAAACAAATGAAACAAATGAACAAAAAAAATTTCTATTTTCTTTGGTTAGAAAACTTCTATCAGCATCTTCCTGTTTATACACATTCAGTGGCACAGCAGAGTGCCACACTTGTCACCAAGCCTGCTGCATCAGGACTTGCAGCTTTCCTTTCATTTGGTTAATTAAATATTTAGATTACACATATGAGATGCTCCTATTAATTTTATTATTGGTATCCATACTGTGAACTTCATCTCTGCCTTTTCTCTGTTTCGGCTTTCAAATGCAACCAAGAATTAGAATCATAATAACATCTCAAAATCCTAAAAGGCTGCTATTCAGTGAAAAATAATGGGTAGAAATACTTTATACAGACCAGCTGGTAATTAGCTTTTGGTCCCTTCCACTACTCCCTTTCATTTTTCTCCCTCAAGTACAGGTACGACAAAGTGGAGGAAATTGGTTAGTATTGAAGCTGTATAGAAGGTGTTTGGGTCTGGGCGTGGTGGCTCATGCCTGCGGGGAGGCTGAGGCGGAAGTCTCCCTTGAGCCCAAATATCCAAGACCAGCCTGGCAAACATAGTGAGGCCCTGTTTCTACGAAAAGTTTAAAAGTTTAGTTGGGTGCTGTGATGCATGCCTATGGTCCCTACTACTTGGGAAGCTGGGGTGGGAGGATTGCTTGAGCTGAAGAGGGCAAGGCTGCAGTGAGCCATGATTGCACTGTTGTACTCCAGCTTGAGAGGTAGAGTGAGATCCTGTCTCAGGAAAGAAAGAGAGAGAGAGAGACACAGAGAGAGGAAGGAAGGAACGAAGGAAGGAAGGAAGGAAGGAAGGAAGGATGGAAGGAAGGAAGGAAAGAAGGAAAGAAGGAAGGAAGGAAGGAGAGAGAAAGAGAAAGAAAAAAAAAAGAAGGAAAGAAGGGAGGTGTCTGGGCCACTTTGCTTGCCTGCCTTCTCTTATATGAAAACCTCTTTACTTGCTCTTCCACGTTCTCTCTGGGTCCTATCATATCTCACTGCCCCTGGGACAGGGCAAGACATTCAGTCTCTTTTCTCTGCCATTATCTTTAACTCCTGTTCTTGTATTAGCTCTTGGTCTATTACTTTCTCCAATCTTTTCTTATCCTAAACAACAACAAAAACAAGCTCTTCCCAAACCCCATCTTTGTTTTCATAATGTTGTTTATTCTCCTTTCTAACAAAACCATTGTTCTTGAAAAATAAAATACCCTTTCTGTCTCAAATCTTTCACTTTCCATTAATTTTCAGCTTGTGAGGAGGATAGGTATTAGAAAAAAAAAACCTTATTTCAAAGCACACACTTCCTTTACCATAATCTACTTTGACATTTCCTTTGGGAAAGAGGTACTTTAATTTTGAAAAATACCTCTGACCTGATTATCATATGAGAATCACTATCTTTGTCAATGCCTCCCAGCTAACATAATTCTCTCAGAGTCCTTTCACTGAACGGCTCCCAATTGGCAAACTCTAATGCTACTTTTCAGGCTTATCTTAGCTGAGTTCCCTGAAGCCTTTGAATTTGTTGACCATGTTTGCTCTCTTTCTCTCTCTGGGTTTTTTTTTTTTTTTTTTTTTGACAGAGTCTCACTCTGTTGCCCAGGGAGGAGTGCAGTGGCGGGATCTTGGGTCACTGCAACTTCCGCCTCCTGGGTTCAACCGCCGATTCTCCTGTCTCAGCTTCCAGAGAAGGTGGGTCTGCAGGTGCGTGCCACTACACCCGGCTAATTTTTTTTGTTGTTTTTTGTTTGTTTGTTTGTTTTTGGTAGAGACAGGGTTTCACCATGTTGGCCAGGCTGAGATCATTATTTCTTTCAATATTTTTCCTCTATTTCTTTTATTGCTGTTCTTCCAGCCACTCTTTGTCTCTCTGTGCTGTTTTTGAAAGGTCTTGTGTAGACCTAAATTTTCAGCACAGTTACATA
The DNA here is from genome assembly GCF_037993035.2 of Macaca fascicularis. Classification (NCBI taxonomy): domain Eukaryota; kingdom Metazoa; phylum Chordata; class Mammalia; order Primates; family Cercopithecidae; genus Macaca; species Macaca fascicularis. Next base: position 180,275,839 of record NC_088376.1, on the reverse strand, counting down.
CTGATGAGTCTCAAATACATCTCTCCAGACCACATCAGTTTCCTGGGTCTTTGACAACTGTTTCTGTTTTCTGAAATTTGTGACTTGGAAATGCATCCAAGTTCTGCTCAAATTTTAAATTCTTTGGCTTAAATATTTAAATTATTTACCTGCCCGTCCTTTCTACTAATCTATTAACTCTACTGAAGCATAAACCAGGTTATATATATATTTTTTCTAGTATTTCTAGTACTTTCACTGTGCTGAGTGAAGGATCAGATATTAGAAACTAATATATTTCATAGTCCCTTTGCGAATCCCCTTGTCAGTGTATGTAAGCTTTTTATGGAATGATCAAATTAACACAAAAGTTTTTAATAGGATTCTTAATTAACAGGGAAGTAATGTAAGAATGTTTTATGTGGTAAATGAGGAAGGAACCGTTCATTCTCTGGACATATTCATGAGTTAAAACTGTTAAAAATATTTTCCTGCTCTCCCAAAATGTGAGAAATTACTTACTCTATGATAATAAGAAATAGTATTAGCTTCTCCAGTTAAGTATCTATAAGCTTCTTAAGGAGGAAGGGAGGCAAACTGAATAGAAACAATCATGTTCTGCCTGATACAGGGGTCAGCAAGTTTCAGCTGTTCTGGCAAGACAAATGTGGCCTGAGTCTTGTTTTCATATGGCTAACAAGCTAAGCATGGATTTTATGTTTTGAGAGAGTTGCTGAGAAAAGAAGGAGGAGGAGGATAAGAAGGAAGATGAAGAAGATGAGAAGCATCACTGATAGAATCCACAGGTGTTCTATACAGTTAAACGTGTGCTCTCTGGTTCTTTACTGAAAAAGTTTGTCAACCTTGCATATAACAATTTTTTTTCCCTTAAGAGTCAGATGCTAAGGGAAAGAACAGATTCTCTGGGTTGACTAAGATTAGCCATTCAAATTAGAGTTGCAATAAATTTATTTCATTTATAACCCAAACCAAAATGATGAACTGAAGATGAATACATATCTGTTCATTAGTTCCATAAAGTAATTAAATTTATAACCTTTCCTATTAGATATCTGGCATAACCAAGATACCTTTGTCTTTCTTATACCAAACAAAAGTCACATAGGCATTATTTAATAGATACTGGGGAAATATTCAAGGCCCTCTGTTTTTTAATGGTGTCTGCAGGTATGCAATTTATTTGATTAATTGAAAACATCAGGTAGTACCTGGTCAAGCAGACAAATAAAAAATTCACTATGAAATCTATTTCAAGTTTTTACCAGCCATTCAGTGATTCAATTTGTTATTAATTTTGACATTCACAGAATATGTTTGCTATAAATAAAAAGATTAATTATTTTAACTAACTAGAGATTAGGATAGAGTCAAGATTCTTCTGATGTCCTAAGGAATGTAGAAGCACACATAATGCACCTAATACTGTGTTGTAGCACTGAGTGCGGACTTCATCCACAGCTAGAGCACCTGGGAGAGGATGTGGGGCAGAGTTACTTTTAACAGCCTCCTCTGTTGCCTAAAGTCATTTGACACTCAGGGAATTACTCAGTTATCCCCATGACTGCATTTTTTTTTTTGCTGTGCCCAGATTTGTATTTTCCCTCTGTGTACTTAGGCTAACTGATGAAATACCAGTTGAAGTCTATGGCAGGAGAGGAGGCCAAAGAGGCATGTTATAACAGACTCAGTATCTTTGGCTTCTTCTCCCCTTCCTTTTCTAGGCTTCTCCAATCCAATTTGTCCCTAACATTATCAGGGCTATATGGTCTCAGGAGTAACATTCTAGACTGAAGAGTTGCATTTGATGGCAATGTACAGGGTTTTCAGAAAGAGGTGAAAGAGATAAACCGTTCTTTATTTTCCCCTTCTGCTTGGGGACCATTCTATAGCTGACATCTGGGCCTTGTGATTTGCTCGGGTTCAAATTTACACATGAAAATATACAATGACTGACAAATTGAACGAACCTAAATGTAAACAGTGCACCAAAAACTAGCATTCACTTTTAGAATTACAGCAAGGACACCAAAAATTGAAGTTTAAAACTAAATTAAAGATAGATGTAGAATTCAGGTTGGGAATAGTCAGTGCAGGTAAATCCACGTAAGTGTAAATGCAGCTCACTGGATTTAAATAATGATGAGTTGAACCTGTTTGATGCAAATTTGTTAAATAGGAAGTACACAAAAAGATTCACTGTGGATTATGAAAAAGAAACTGAGAAATATCATTTGAGGGTATTATTATTTTATCAAGAGTGAGAGAAGACAGTAGATTTTGAGTTTAAATATGATGTGTCAGCTTTATCAAATTTTAGAAGAAAAAGAAATATCACTACCTTCTAGATTACGGCAGAAATTTGTGGAATAGATTTATTTACCTAGATCAGAAATAAGCACTTAATCATGTTAAAGGATTATATAAGATATTTGAAATAATATAACATCCCATCACAAACTGCATTGCAACTGGCTACCTGAGAACTCTTTGGAAAAGATAATTTACACTTAGTCAACCATGTACAAAATAAAAGTTAAAATTTCTTTTCTTGTTGAAATCAAATGTAGTCTGAGTGACTATAAGTTTGATCTTTCTGCCTGGTAAAAATCCTCAGCACTCTGAGTGTGAAATAAAGTAATATATAAAGCTTTAGTAAACAAGATTTCTTTCCAAGGTTGATGAGAAGGTTACAGAAACCCTAAAAGGGCTTTGAAAATCACTGACTCAAATAGAAAATTCATGAAAGTTGAGACCAGACCAAATTAAATAGGCCCAACTCAACTCAGCATTATAAAAGATTTTCCAAAATACTCCTCAAGTGAAATACACAGGCAGCAACTTTGTTTGTATACAAAATCACTCAGGTGCCTTTGGAAATCAGTTGCTGTGAAGTGCAAAGCAAAATCTCCCAATTCATACATGTATTATTTAAAAAATATGGATAGGATGGCCAAATGGGGCAAAGAGTAATAAAAAAAAATCTACAGTTACAAAAAATGAATGAGGCTCCTCAATTATTTTCATCATTGGAGATTATTAATTTATATGTCTCTAAATATTGATAGTCATAGAAAATCTCATTAATTTCCCTTACTGAAAATATGTATACCTTCTATAATACATTCTCTATCAGAATAATTGAAATTTGTCATCTTTTCTACACTGGAGCTGTTTTTGGGGAAAAAAAAATCCAAGACTTGGCAGAGGTGGGGAATAATGGTGGTGATGGGTGAAAATATAGGAAGGGCACGAAAGGAAATATTTGTGATGAGGCTCTCATTACATAATCACCAAATCAGAGAAAATTAGTGCTGAAAATGTTCCAAGAAATGTTAGCTCGTCTAGATTCTGTCTTTCAACAAACTTAGTTGACAAAACCACCCTATATTTCTTTTAAAGGCTAGCAAATAAAAAGATTTTCCAAGTTTACAGTTCAGAGCTTAACAGATTCCTCTGTCAGCAGCTCCTTCCAGATATCTAACTTAAATCCCATAAGCTTTAATGTAAGCTCATTTGTTCCAGTTTGAACATAGAGAAAATAACTTTTTATAATGACTTTTAATTAAAAAAAAAAAAGTAGTACAATTTCGAGGAAGAACGAATGACAAGTAATGTTCACAAACTGGAACTATCCCTCTCTTAAATCTATAGAAGTTTTTTGCTGTTTGATTGTTAACCCTTTTTGTAAATGTACCACTAAATTATGGACCTCCACCATCTTTTTTAAAAGGACAGAATTTTAAAGGCTGCAGTAAAGATTTTTGAGGGTGGTAGCATCATAGAAAAGAGAACAAATATACTTGTTTCAGCATAGTATGGCTATCAAGATGATCTTAAATGAATTATAAATGAGGCCATTTAAGAGTCACTTGCTGGACTGTTAGCTATTGCCATCTTCCTTCCTTTCTTCCTTTCTCCATCTTTTTCCTGCTGAGACACTATCATTTTGTTTCAGTTCCCAACTATTTTCTGAACTAAGTCTTTAAGAGAGAAAAAAAAAAAGGAATAAAGTAGCATATTTATCATACTATTTATGATTGCATGCATGGGAGAAATGATTTTAATTCTGCTTGCATTACTTGAATTTTATGAGATGAGAACTTAGATTCAACCCTAAAGGCTGCAGTACTTTACAGAAATTTAGCATTTATTGTTTATTCTGTTTATTTGTTTAGTTATTTGTGTGAAGTTTCAAACAGCTTAATTTTATCTTTTGCATTTGAAAACTTAAGGTCATTAAAATATCAGGGATGGAATTTTAAACAGGAACTAAGAGATTTACAAATCTTCTTATCTTTTGAGACTGATTAGGTTGATTTCTTGTGATGTAAACAACTATGCTACAACTTTCTTGCAGTAGGTTAGAATTTGAGCTATTTTCTCATGAAATTACATTTTAGAGAAGGCTGGACATAAAATTCCCCTAAGAGGATTAAAATAGTTATCTACTTATTTGATTATTTTAATTCTTTTAGGATTCTTATATTGGCTTTTAAAAGAAAAAAACAGTAAGGTAAACTTCAGAGCAGTTTGAGAAAATAAGTCTATTCTGTGTTAAGTTTACCATGGTTTTCACACTTAGAAAAATCATATTCTATCTTATACTCAGAATTATATTCTATTAGTTTTCAATTTGAAAAGAACTATAAATAAATTAAAAAATAAAGATACCTTGGTGTCTATTTTGAAGAAACATGAGCTGAAGGGGATTTTAACATGTTTTCTTGTATTTGAGAGCATGCTAGATCAGTACTGATAAGCCGCTGTCATTGAATTCTTGATAAGGAAGGGCAAATACTTATTGACTGCTCTGAAGTTATAGAAGGCAGTATCTTTAAAGACTTTTTGATATAGGATGGGAAACGCTGATATTTGTCTCCACAGAAATTTATGCTACTAGGAAACTTAAAGAAAACCATTTTTATTATAGAAGAAAATCATGTTCATTATCGGATAACCATAAGCGATTTGTGGAGCCATCACTTGCCCCCATTCATTAGGCCTGACTATTGAGATTTACTCAAACATGCCATGTGCTTTATTCCCCTTTCATTGTCCCTCACCACAAGTTGAGTCCTTCCCAATCTACACGATTTAAGTATTTTTAAGTCCACTGAGTTCATATACAATTGTGGACATAGTCTGAATATTTTCCCAAAGAGACTACTCCATTTTCTTATAAATCAAGGGTGTAGCTAAGTACTTTGAGGGGGAGGAGGTGGATTTATCTAATCCCACTGTCTCAAATTCCTATCTAGTCGTTGCATCAAACTGTGCACCAATATCGAGTTCCACTCTACTTCACACACGTGGGAAGATGATAATCACAGGTGACTTGACGTGCCTAATAAACTATAAATGGAAAATGTGATATATCACTTCTAGGGTAGAAACATTTTAGAAGTGGCAAGTAGAAGTCCAAGCTTCTTCCCTCCTGGATTGACCTCGCTGTGGAACCAGATGGTTTTAAAACATCCAAGAAACATTAATAGGAGACTGTACAGATGTTCTGTGGCTAAATGCCTGGCACCATTTTTATTCTAGTCTTCGTCCAACCTGCTAATTACCAGGATTGTTCAGTTTTTTTCCTAGTAGGGTAAGAGCATCGTTTGAGGTTTGGACTTATAAATACTGATTTTAGAATTTTTGTTTTTCCTCATTTATGGTTTTAGCTTCTTACCTCTGTGTTACCCTTAATAGTAAGTATTTTCAGTAGGTGAATTCACCATAAACCTTAGGGGGACTGCTTTGAGCTCTTTGGCTTACATGGCAGGAAATATTTGATTCAGTTTCCTGACAAACTGGATGAGATTTCTCATATAATGAGCATTCACACTGCCAATGAACATGCCATATGTTTAGACACATGGTTTTACTTTTATGATCTTTAAAACTTAATTTATTTTATGTAGCCCGTGGCTGAGATAATCATTTATAGGTTTCTAAGTACCAGGATTGGTGTCAGGTTTGAAAGTGCTCTGCTTTGGGCAGGAATGGAAGTATTGCTTCACTGTAAGGCATACATTCAGAGAAGCGTATATATTATTATCAATAGGGAACTTCTCAGCAAGTTCATTTTTTATTAGTACTGGCGGTGGTATAAAATATTCTATAGGATAGATGTAAGGGAAATGTTACCCACATATTGACTTAGAAAGGCAGCCTTATAGATTATATTATAGACAGCCATCCTGTGCATTATTACTCCATGCCACTTTTAAAAGGCATATTGTATTGAGTTAAAAAAAGATTATTTTACCCTTATTTTAAGCTTGCTCATTTCTGTGTCAGAGTACTACCAGGACAAATCAATAAATGATAGAAGCTAGGAAAAATAATGATTAAAATAAATTAGAATTAGAAGTAGTATTCACCTCTATTGGTGACTCCTTTTTTGTTTTTTGTTGTTGTTGTTGTTGAGATAGGGTCTCCCCCTGTTGCCCAGACTGCAGTGCAGTGTCATGATCTTGGCTCACTTCAACCTTCACCTCCTGGGCTTTAGCAATGCTCCCACCTCAGCCTCCTGAGTAGCTGGGACTAGAGGTATGTGCCACCACACCCAGCTAGTTTTTGTATTCTTTGTAGAGATGGGATGCCACCATGTTGCCCAGGCTGGACTATTTTTTTAAACAGAGAAATAAAGCATTAAAACTTTTCATGTTTATAATGTCTTAAATTATAACATATTAAATGTATATTAGTTTTACTAATTTTTATCTAATATACATTTATAATCAACAGTAAGATAATTTTTAATACTTTGACAAAATTTTTTAAAGGTCATGGAATTATCATAATTTTTTCAATTAATTATCATTTTTCTTTTTACATTTTTTAAGATAAGAAATTTTTATATGTAATGCTTTATGAATTTGCCTGTCATCCTTGCACAGGAGCCATGCTAATCTTCTCAGTATCCTTCCAATTTTGGTATATCTGCTGCCAAATGAACGAAGCAGTGTTTTTCTTTTTTTGGAAAACAGCTTTATTGAGGTATCATTGATATACAATGGACTGCACATGTCTAAAATGTACACTTCTGAGTTTCAACATAGGCAAGCACCTGTGATACCATCATTCCAATCAAGGTAATAGGCATATTCAACATCTACCAAAGTTTCTCTACGACCCTTTGTTTGTATGTTTGGCTTTTCTTTGATAAGAACACTTAACTTAAAAATTTGTGGTGCACAATTCTGTATTGTTAACTATAGACATTACGTTGTACAGCAGATCTTTACAAGATATTTATCTAGCACAACTGAAACATTATACCCATCGAACAATTTCCCTTTTCCTTCACTTCTCAGGCCCTGGAAACCACTATTATGCTCTATGCTAGATTGACTATTATAAATTCTTTATGTAAGTGGAAAAATGTAGTGTCTGTCCTTTGGTGGCTGGCTTATTTCATTTGGCATAATGTCCTGCAGGTTTCTGACTGCTTTGTTGGATTAAAGATAACGTAAAACTCTACTTGGGTGACATGACAATGAAGTTTCTTTACTTTAAATGTCATATACACTGAAACAATTCTTAATCCCAAAAGTTGAGGACAAGCATAAATCCCATTATTGTAGTTTTTGTTCCCAAAGGAATAGATAGATAGAGACTCTACCATTGTTAGCCAATGTGTTGGAGATGAAACACTGAACAATACATAGGCTTTCCTTCAAGGCTTTAATGGATATTTAATTTGACAAGGACCACCAGATGGCCAAAATATTTTAGTGAGGTTAGTGAAGCATCATGCAAAAAATAAAATTAAAATGTGGCCTTATAACACTTAATGTGTGTTGCATGTATCAGAGTGCTTCAAAAATTTATCTAGAACAAATTATTTTTTGTATAATATGATTAGAGATTTTAAACCTGGCATTAAAACTAGAAGTTGAGAGTATGGAATTTTACATTTCTAATTATACCGTGAAGACTTTTACTCTTTATAGTTTGCAAAACAAGATAAAGGGGTATACATTTTCATAAATTCAATAGCAATTTCCAATGGATCCCATTAATGTCCTCATTCTGATCTTAAAATACTTGGCCGACTAAAGCATCCAAGTAAAACTCATTCTATCCCTACAAGACTGAAAAATAATTTTGCAGATCATTATTAATTGTGTTATATTTATTAACTCAACAGTCATGGTCTGATTGACTATACAAGAGTATAGTTATTTCAAAAAGCATGTCCTTCAAAAGGGCAGCCTTCTGCTCCAAATAAAGTACAGAGCAATTGATTGGATATCCCCAACAGACGATTCTACTTGCATAATACTAGTCTAATCTTAAATATTCACATTAATATTTATCCAAGTAGTAGGCAGGCTTTAGTGACAACTTTTACTCTCATTGCATTCCTTATCACCTCATGGGAACATCTACCAGAAAATGAAATCTTTTTTTTTTTTTTTAAACCTTTACCTCTGCAGCCAACACTTAGTTGTAGGTTGGCTGCGGTTATAGTTGTAGACTTAATTGCTTCTCATGGTAAGTTGTACTTCAGGGGTAATGCAATAGTTAGAGTTCAAGGAACCAGTCCTCTGATATCCTATAAACTAGTTAAGTTTTCAAAGGGGTAAAACATATGTTCTGTTTTCCCTTCTTAAAATTGTGTTTCTTTGTGATCTGACACACTTTTTGATCAGTGGGCACATAAATGTCTATTATAACTTTATCAGATTGAATTTTATTTGTTCAGAAGTAGTCTACCCTGCTTCTTCTTCTTCTTTTTTTTTTCAGGAAAAACACACACCTGATTTTAAAACAGAGCCAATTATCTTTGATAGACTGTCCCCTGCTTTTAACAGGTTTGTAAAATACAAAGTTGTAAAATAAATTGCCTCCTTTGGTTATTCTGGTTTTCTTTCATAAGCAGTTTATCTAAAGTGATTTTGCTCAAAAGCAGGCATTCTATGGATGTACTACTGAGAGTTTATTTTGCCTGAGGCAGTTCTGTTTATAATTACCTCATTTTTAAAAAAGCTTTCTTTATGTTTATGGAGTAGAATCTTGGACACTTGACCTCCAATTTGCCTATGAATTGGGCTGTATTTAATTTATATTTCTGTAAGGGACACTTGTCATTACTACAACAGAATAAGGATGGGACGGCCTTATATTTATGTAGCTATCTCTATTAGACACCCTAGTTTCTACCAACTAATTTTACTTCACAATTTTGTTTGGTTAAAAAAAAAATTATGCTCATATGGTCTCACAGAATACTTCCCCACTAGGTTTCTTTGCCAAGAGTGAAATGGAATTCTGACACTCATTTTTCACAACATAATTTGAAGGAAGGAATATTCAAGGAGGATTGCTTAAGGTCAAGCACTCCCTCTCCTCTTTACAGAAAATATAAATTATGTGCCTAGAAGAAGCCAAAGCAGCAGAAAGCAGGTCATCTAGATCATTAGCACCCTTTGCAAAATTGCTCCTTCTGAATTGCTTTTCTGAATTGGGCCCTGGTATGATGCCATCATCCTATATTGAGAATTGAAGCTGTCATTATATTTACTATTTGGCTATTGTGGAGAATACTTTTATTGCATCATACAGTGGTCATATAATATCAGGAGCCTTAAAAGAAATTGTCATCTGATCTGACCACCAAGATGAATTGTTCATATTCTGAGCAATTGCTTTATTTTATCTATTTAAAATTGTGAATTGCTTAACTGATAATTGTATCACCTGAGAAAGGATTGATTGTTTTTCTCCCCAAATTTTTGTTACGTACCAGGAGCAAAGTTCAATGAGGAGCTCTGTGGTTTTTCAGTGGGAATAATCTTGTTAATAATAGCTACTTATTAATTCCTTCCTATGTGGCAGCAATGTTCTAAGCAAGTGCTATGGTCTGAATGTCTCCCCAGATTCATGTGTTGAAACTTAATCACCAATGTGATAGGGAAACAGGAGAGTTCCCTGATCCCCCTCACTGGATGTGACATGGGTGTGGCTCATCTGTTCAGTTGCTGCTGATGCTCAAACCCATTATGGGAGGGGGAACATGCAGATGAACAGGTGCAGGAGCTGGGGCGAGCACCCCTGGGCTCCGTCCCCACAGGAGCGTCCAGTGGTAGGAGCCTACAACTTGCAGAGCCCTAGTGGGCGTGTGTTACAGTGTGCTCTTTTAGCCTTGATGTGCGTGGATGACTTAAGTCTTAACCACCTCAGTGGACCCTCTGCCTTTCTGCAAGGGCAGGGGGCCAATGTGACAGCTGTCTGTATCCCCAGCTCTTGTCCAGCATCCTGGAATAATTAGGTCACACAGGAACTTGAAGGATGGTGAATGCAGGGGTTTTATTGGTTGGTGAGTTAGCTCTCAGTGAGAGGGATGGGGAGAGCTGGAAACGGGATGGAGAGGCAAGATGATCTTCCTCTGGAGTTTGGCCATCCAGTGGCTGATTTGCCAGTGGTCCCCAGCTGAACGGCTCCTGACATTCCTACTTTTCTCTCCTTTTCTGCCTCTCTTCCGCTCTTCTACTCACCTGGAGCTGGGGGTTTGGGGTTTATATGGGTACAGGATAGGTGGGCGTGGTGGGCCAAAAGGCAACTTTCTGGGTGTGAAAACAGGAATGCCTGTTCCCATGTAGGGCTGTGGGTATCCATGCTTGAGGGTGGGGCCTTTGCTGGGAACTGCCTTCTTCTACCCAGTATTTACTTGTCTCCTGTCCATATCAATAGTATTAAGAAGTGAGGTCTTTAGGATGTGATTAAGTCATGAGGGAGGAGCCCCCTTGAATAGGATTAGTGACCTTGTAAAAGACTTTGAGGAGATGAGTTCACCCCTTTCTTCCCTTCTCTCATGTGAGGGCATATTATTGGTTCTCTCTGGAGGATGCAGCAGCAATGCACTTTCTTGGAAGGGCCACCCCGAGCTTCCATTCCCTGCATCCCTCTGCAGTGCTCGTTGGTCACCTCAGCTGTGGCTCAGCTGGGCTCAGGTATGGCTCAGGCCTCCACTCCAGAGAGGATTCTGGAAAACCTTGGTGTGTTCTGCTAACTCTATAGGGATACACAGTGTACAAGCTGTGGAAGCATGGTTATATCCACCCAGATTCCAAATGATGTCCCAGATAGCCTCCAGGTCCAGGCATAGAGCTGCCATAGGACAGGCCACCTCAGAGAGCCTCTACTAGGACAGTACTTAGTGAAGCCATGGGGACAGGGCAACTTCCAGGACCCTAGACCTGTAGAGCCACCAGTGTGTAGTGTAAAACCAGCCCAGGACAGCCACAGGCACTCGACTCCAACTCCTGAAGAGTGGCTGTGTGAGCTGTACCCACAGTAAAGCTGTGAAAGTGGGGCCTCCCAAAGTGCTGGAGGCCCAACCCATGCCCCAGTGTGTATGAAAAGCCAGATATGGAAGATTATTCTCACGCTTAAAGATTTGAGGTTGTTCAACTTGTGTCTTGGACTTCCTTGGGACCTGTTACCTCTTTTCTCTTGTCTATTTTTCCCTTCCTGTAATGAGAATGTCTATCCTATGCCTGTCCCACAATTGTATTTTCAAATTACATAATTTGTTTGATTTCACAAGCTCACAGCAGGAGGAGAACTCATCTCAGGATGAAGTATACCTTGAATCTCACCCATATTGGATTTAGATGAGACTCAGATCTGTAGATTTTGAGTTGATGCTGGAACAAGTTAAGACTTTGGGGGCTATTGGGATGGCTTGAATGTATTTTGAATGTGAGAAGAACATGCATTTTGAGGGCCAGGGATGAAATGCTATCATTTGACCGTCTTCCAAAATTCATGGCTTGAAACTTAATCGCCAATGTGATAGTATTAAGAGGTGGGGTCTTTAGGAGTTGATGAGGTCATGATTGCTGTACCCTCATGGATGGGATTAGTCACTTGTAAAAGGTCTGGAGAGAATGAGATAGGTCCCTTTTCACCCTGTTGTCCTTTCTGCTATGTGAAGACATAGCTTTCTCTCCTCTGGAGTATACAGCTACAATATGTCACCTTGGAAGTAGAGAACAGCCCTTACCAGGCATTGAACATGCCATAGCTTGACCTTAGACTTCCCAGCTTACAGAACTATGAGAAATAAATTTATATTGTTGATTAATTACCAAATATGTAGTATTTTCTATAAAAGCCTAAACTGACTAAATCAGCTGGTTAATGTATTAACTCTTTACTTTTATTAACTCCATTTTACAGATGAGAAAGCTGAGATACTGGGAGACTCTAAGATACTTAAAAAACTTGTCCAAAGACAGACAGTAAGTCTAAGAGTTATTCAAGCTCACACAATCTAGTTTGATCACAACATAATATTGTCCACAATTAAAAGACATTTATTTGGTATCCTATTTCATCTCCTCATTTCGTCTTATCTCATCTCACCTATAAAATTTGGAGCTATGCACAGAGGCTTTATAAATCAGTTATTAAATGCTCTTTTCCAGTTTGGATCACATAGTAGGGAATCAGTAAATATCAACGTACTTACCTAGAGACCGTTAAGGCTCAGTGCAGAAGGTATATATATGGATCCTACATCTAAGGGTTTATTAAGTTGGGCCGGGCATGGTAGCTCAGGCCTGTAATCCCAGCACTTTAGGAGGCCGAGGTGGGTGGATCACTTGAGGTCACGAGTCTGAGATCAGTCTGGCCAACATGGTGAAACCTTGTCTCTCTATAAATACAAAAATTAGCTTGGCGTGGTGGCAGGCACCTGTAATTCCAGCTACTCAGGAGGTTGAGGCAGGAGAATCATTTGAACCCGGGAAGCCGAGGTTGTAGTGAGCCGAGATTGTGCCATTGCACTCCAGCCTGGGTGACAGAGTGAGACTCCGTATCAAAAAAAAAAAAAAAAAAAAGTCATAGTTATGTTATGATAAACAAATGGATATTGAAAACCAAGTATAATATAATCATAGGTTAAATAGAGGCAGAGGATAGGTTAGATTCTATTGACTGATTTAGGAAAAGAAAATAAATGGAAAACAACAGCTATCACAATCTATTCTTCAAAGGGATGTCCCTTGATTGACATGCTATTTGTGAAAGAATTTCTTCTATATTTGAGAAAGAGAAAATGAATAGTACTTTACTCATAATAAGTGCTTGAAGTGTTTTAGTTAACTAAAGAAAAGAGGACCAGAAGTACAGAGATTGATTTTTCTTGTAAAATATATATCCTTGCTACAGTAAAGTTTATTTTGACCTTTCAGATAGTTTAGTCTTGAATGTATTCATTATATTTCTCAGAAAATGTTACAATGTATACTATAGGACTTCGGTTGTTTGGCAATTATACACATTGTACAGCTCTGTCACCCATCATAAATATTGTGATGATTTAATTTTTCAGGAACAAATGCAAAAAGTTATTATTTTCCCCACTCTCAGAGTTTAAAAATATTGAGTTTGAGGCTAAGATAACTGCAGAAATTTGATATATGAACTTATACAAATTTCAAGCTTGTATTTCTATGAAAAACGAAAGAGCACTAGTAGCAAAAGACTAGCAGCTGATAGCGCTCAACCAAAATGTATCAGAAGTTGAGTACTCCCACATTAGGGCTTTTCAGAGGAAGCGTTTGACTCATTTAAATACGTTCAAAGCTGAGAGATGGCTGAGCTCTTATGCAATCCAGATTTTTATTCAGTGTGTTTCTGTAAGAAGCCTTTCCCAGACAATATGGAACACTCAGAGTGGGAAGGAGTTTTGCTCCCTGGAATCATTTCCAAAAGGTAATTTCAGAAGGACATATGAAACCATTATTCTCCCACAGAGTTCATACTTATGAATCTCAGAACTTAGAGAATCAATGATAGGCTTTCTTTTAGTTCTCTGCACTTAGTACATAAAACAATTATTTCTGATAATATATTAATATATCATTAATTTTATTTACTAAATATTTTGTAAATACTCTATCTGTGCCAGGTGCTGTTCTAGGATCTTGAGATACATTAGTGAGCAGAAGAGATAAAGATTTTGCCCTCGTGATGCTTACATACCACATAAACTAGGTTAATTAACAATTTGTGATAATGTGACTACTAGACTCAAAAGTATCATGAAGAATGTGTTGCTTATGCAAAATAATTACATAAAGAAAATCCACAGAATGATTTCAATTTTTGTAAGAATAAAATATTGTGAGCTGATATTTATGTTTTGATTTTCTATTAATAGTGGTGTATAATAATTTAATTTCTAAATGTAGCTCTTGAATTTTGTTTCTACACTTAAACTTCAAGCTTATGGAAGGGTTAGCACTTCTCTTTATGTCATGTTCTCTCTGAGTCTTTCCTTTTGTCCTTTTCCTGATACTCAGTTATCATACACATCTCTCTCACTTCTAATCTTGCCTCTTATTTACTTGGTTAATAGTTATCATTTTTCAATACTCATCTCAGTCAAGGGTTCCTCCAGAAAACCTTTCCAGTCCTCAGTATACTTAATCACATGATAGCTACTTGTAATTCTACTAATAGTGTGAGAAACCATATTTAGCTTTATATTATCAGTGTTAAACACAACATCTGGCACATGGTTATACTCAGTAGACACGTGTTGAAGATTGACTTTGATCGACTAATAGAATGATTGACCTCTGGTATTCTGCTCCCAACACAATTTGAATTGTTCTAATCTTTTTAGCCTTATTTTTTCAGGATGTCCGTGTATAACAAATTGATCCATTCCAACCAAACTCATGTGCTTACAATTCATTGAACTTGGCTTTTGTATCTTTGTCCATGCCATTTCTAAAGTATATCCAAAAGGATTCTACCCACATGGTAAATCTCAAATTTAATATTCCCCTTATTCCATGAACTCATCTCGGATTCTTTGAATTTATGCAGTACTTAGTATACATGGTATTACATGTAGACAATTAAAACAAATGCCAAATAAAATGAAAATAAAATTTCTTAGCTATTTATATCTATCCTTATGGGAAGGTCACTAACACTGTCAAAAAAACCCTTTATTTGCAAACATTTTGGTAGTTAGTATTGTTTATCTAAAATTATAAACACTAACAAAAGATTTTGAAAAGACTTTGCTAGTTGTAGGGGCTTTAAGCAATAGTTATTATAGAAACTGGCAAAGACAAATGCAAACTAATGCTCATTTTTAAAATCTCATTTATATTATAGTTTCTTGTGAAAGGCTTAAATTATGCCTAAGATATAATTGGTGAAATACTATGTTTTAAAGTAAATTGACTATGGATTCATTTGTATAATATTAGTAAGCCTGTCTCATAATATGAATTAACTGTATAGAAACCCTCATTATACAACTATTTTAGGAATGAGTCAGAGTTGACAATGGATTTTTAATCCAGTTGAGGGATTTTTAATCCCTAGTTGAGGCATTATATATATATATATAAGTTTAATAATTTCTCAGTATGGCTTTAAGTATTTAAATATTATTCTATGACTAACACCAATGATTTGAATTGGACTAATTTTGATACTTGAAAGCAAACAGTACCTGGTATTAGCCCTATTTGAATATTGGGAACGACCAATTTGTCTCTAAACTGAATATTGCATGACCGTCACTGTTGGAGTTATACAGGTGACCATTCCATATATTTTTAAGGTAGGTAAGTGCCATGATATATCTAAGGACCTCAGGGACAATAGTCAGTATCTCCTCTATCTCTTTTCTCTTTCTTTCCATAGTGGCTTCAACACCTCTTGACACTAAACTACACAAAACAGAAGTGTGTCAACTGGTGGTTCCTGAGCTCAAACCTCATGGCTTTGTGACTAAGTGATCTGCCTAGAGATTTATTTGCAAATGCAAAACTCACACAAACAAAACAAGCACAATAAATATTGTAACAAAATAAACCTTCAAAAATGGCTCTGATTGCATCAGCTTAAGGAAGTGTTCACCTATTTGACTAATGCTGTAGGCTTTAGTGTAATTATAATTAGGTCAGCATGGGATATGTAGGAACGTCATGGCTGGATCATAGAAAAACATAATAATTGGAAGCCACCACTGGAGCCACATAATTGTATTAGAAGAGAAAAAGCCATTCATCAGAGGGAAGTGTTTATTTCCCCCAAAAAATAAGTGGAATACTGGGAAGGACAAAGAATTTATGTGCTATTTAAAATGAAGGAGCTTTGGCCCTTTAATTCTTTATGATGAGTTTCCATAAGGCAGTGTTTGGTTAAGGGGAGGAAAGTAGTGGATAGATCACCTAGGAGGAGGAGTTGGCAAGAGCTAGAGGTCAGGTACCAGCAAAATGGATCAGAATCAGTTCTGTATCAGCAGCAAGTTTGGAAAATTGAGTCAGAAATCTAGTTATATGTACTGACAAGATAAGAGTATTCGTATTGATATTGCAGGTTATGAATTGTTGCTAGTGGAGTGTAGCTCAGGATCTCCCAGTTTTATCCCTGACCTGTCTGATATCTGGGAGACTGACATCTGGACCCCACCAACTTGTGAATAGATAATGATGATGATAGACATTTTTCCTGATTTGGATCAGCTTTGGCGAACTCCCTCAGTAAATCTATGGGAGGCTGAGTAATGTATACATTCTTATATTTCTTTCTGAGGTTTAAGTTAGCCACCTGAATTTAAGAGAGATCAAACAGTGGCTATTAAAATAACACTCATCCTTTGCTGCTTGCATGTGGCAAATATTTGGGAGACAGACTTGCCTTTAACATGAAGAAAGGAAAGAAAATATCAATGGCTAGAGGGAGGATACAGAATAAAGACTACAGGATAATAGTCATTCATAGAAAGTATATTTTAAGGAAAAACTGTTTTTGTGATCAGAAGAGTGGAAATATCAGAAAAAAGCATTACAATGATACTTAAAATTATTTGGCTGAGTGTGGTGGCTTATGCCTTTAATCCTAGCACTTTCGGAGGCCAAGGAGGGTGGATTGCTTGAGCTCAGGAGTTTGGGATTAGCCTGGGCAACATGGCAAAACCCTGCCTCTACAAAAAGTATGAAAATTAGCCAGTTGTGGTAGCACATGCCTGTGGTCCCAGCTCCTCAGGAGGCTGAAGAGGGAGAATTGCTTGAGCCCAGGTTTTTGAGGCTACAGTAAGCATAGATTATGCCACCACACTCCAGCGTAGGCAACAGAATGAGACCCTGTCTCAAAAATAATAATAGTTTTTATTATTATTCACTTTGTTTGCCTATCTAGACCCTAGAGTTTGATATTCATGGATCCCAGATGATTGGGAGGTGTCCCAGTGAAAAGTAGGAAAACTAGTCAGGTAACTTTGGGACCATGTGCTTGTAGAGTTTATTTAAAATTATTTTTAGTATTTTCTAGCAAGCCAATGAAGAAGGATTTTCAAAATTGAAAAATATTAGCTGTTTTCCAGGTTTCACCTAAGGCTGATGTATTCCTCCTGTATATACTTATAGAGTTAATGAAATACATATTTGCAAGACACCGCATTAATAAGAAAGAGCGATTGGGAAAAGTGTCACCTGTATTTTGTTAATTTGCTGCAGACTCACTCTCCCTACAGCTGGCACATATTTCTAATCTTTGTATTTGGCAGGATAGAAGTCTTTGTGACGGGGAAACCAGCAGCAGTTCTTTCTCTTCATAAAGGAAGGGATGTTGAAAATCTGAGTAATTACAGCCCCATTTCAATTTTACTCACAGCAGTTAAACTATTTAAATGTCTCTTCTGCAGTCAAAATGAATGTTTTTTAGTTTACAGATATTTTATTACTATTAGAGCAATTTTCTTTCCATTATCTTAGCTTCACCATTCTGTGTTATTAAAAATGAGAAATAATTCGCACAAACTGAGTCTAAATTAGGGTGCTGGAGTGAAATGATATTTGTTGATTTGCCCAGTTTCTTTGAGCAGGGAGACTATACTGTATTAACATAGCTAAGTTATATTCTCTTATACAGGTATACCTCAGAGATATTGTGGGGTTGGTACCAGACCACCACAGTAAAGTGAGTCACATAAATTTTTTATTTGTTTCCCAGTGCATGTAAAAGTTGTGTTTACATTATGCTGTAGTCTAGTCAGTGGGCAATAGCACTGTGTCTAAAAATATCAATATACCTCCCTTATTTAAAATATTGCTAAAAAATGCTAACTATCATCTCAACCTTTAGCGAGTCATAATCTTTTAGCTGGTAGAGGGGCTTGCCTCAATGTCTGTGGCTCCCGACTGACGTGGTGGTTGCTGATGGTTAGAATGGATGCGACAATTTCTTAAAATAAGATAACATTGAAGTTTGTGGTATCAACTGACTCTTCCTTTCATGAAAGAAGAATTCTCTGTAGCATGTGATGCTATTTGATAGCGTATTACCCACAGTAGAACTTCTTTCTAAATTGGAGTCAGTCATCTGTAACCCTGCTGCTTCTTTATCAATTAAGTTTATGCAATATTCTAAATCTCTTCCTGTCATCTTACAAATGCTTATAGCATCTTCACCAGGAGTAAGAGTCTATCTCCAGAAACCACCATCTTTGCTCATTTAGAAGCTGCTCCTTATCCACTAAAGTTTTGTCATGAGATTGCAGCAATTCAGTCACATTTTCAGGCCCCACTTCTGATTCCATTTTCTTGTAATCTCTACCACATCTGCAGTTACTTCCTCCACTGAAGTCTTGGACCCCTCAAAATCACTCAGGAGGGTTGGAATCAATTGCTTCCAAACTCCTGTTAATGTTGACATTTTGACTTCCTCCCCTAAATCACACATGTTCTTCATGGCATCTAGAGTGGTGAATTCTTTCTACAAGGTTTTCAATGGACTTTGCCCACATCTATTAGAGGAATCACCATCTATGACAGGTATACCCTTATAAAATGTATTTCTTAAATAATAAAACTTGAAAATTAAAATGACTTCTTGACCCATGGGCTGCAGAATGGATGCTGTGTTAGTAGGCATAAAAGAACATTAATTTCCTGGCACATCTTCATCAGAGCTTTTGGGTAACCAGGTGCGTTGTCAATGAACAGTAATATTTTGAAAGGAATCTCTTTTGCTGAGCACCAGGTCTCAAGAGTGGGTTTAAAATATTCAGTAAAGCATGTGTAAACAGATGTATTGTCATCCAGGCTTTGTTGCTTTATTTCTAGAGCAAAGGAAGAGATTTCTGGTAATTCTTGAGGACTCTAAGATTTTTGGAATGGCAAATGTGCATTGACTTCAACCTAAAATTACCAGGTGTCACCCCCCCAACAAGAAGGTCAGGCTGTCCTTTGAAGTTTTAAAGGCAGACATTGGCTTCGTTACCCCAACTCTGAAAGTCCTAAATGGCATCTTCTTTCAATAAAATGTTGTTTTGCTTACATTGAAAATCTGCTGTGTAAGTAGCCAATTTTAGCATTTCATCTTAGATTTTCTGGGAAACTCACTTCAACTTCTATATCAGCACTCGCTGCTTCACCTTGTATTTTTAGGTTATAGGGATAGTTTCTTTCCTTAAGCCTCATGAACCAATCCCTACCAAGATCCAACTTCAAATTTTTGTTCTGTAGTTTATTATTATTATCATTATTTACCTCTCTCAACCTTCATAGAATTGAAGGGAGTTAGGATCTTGCTCTGGATTAGGCTTTGGCTTAAGGTAATGTTGTGGCTGGTTTGATCTGCTGTCCAGATACTGAAACTTTCTTTACATCAGTATTAAGGCTATTTTGCTTTCTTATTTGTCTGTTTACTGGAGTAGCACTTTTAATTTCCTTTAAGAACTTTTTCTTGGCTTTCACAACTTGGCTGTTTGGTGCAAGAGGCATAGCTTTTGGTCTCTCTTGACTTTTGGCATGCCTTCCCTTACTAATCCTGAGCATTTCTAGCTTTTGATTTAAAGTGAGACACTTGTAACTCTTCCTTTCACTTGAACACTTAGATGCCATTGTAGTGCTATTAAATAATGGCCTACTTTCTCTTATTTTATTTTTGTTTTTAAATAATAACTCTTTTTCATCTCATCTTCTTACAAGTAACATAAAAGTATAATACATTTAAGAAATAACATATAACAAAATAATTATACACTCTTAAGGCTCTGTAATGTTTAATACATTGTAAACCTGCATTCCTATGAGAATCCTCTCCTTTCTTGAATTCTTTATATTATTTTTTCCTTCTCAGTCTTTTATTTTCCATCTTATTTATTTATTTATTTATTTTTGAGACGGAGTCTCACTCTGTCACCCAGGCTGGAGTGCAGTGGCGTGATCTTAGCTCACTGCAAGCTCTGCCTTCCGAGTTCATGCCATTCTCCTGCCTTGGCCTCCCGAGTAGATGGAACTAAAGGCTCCTGCCACCGTGCCCAGCTAATTTTTTTATATTTTTAGTAGAGACGGGATTTCACTGTGTTAGCTAGGATAGTCTTGATCTCCTGACCTCCTGATCTGCCCACTTTGGCCTCCCAAAGTTCTGGGATTACAGACGTGACCATCTTTTTTATTTTAAATTCTGCGGTACATGTGCAGGATGTGCAGGTTTGTTACACAGGTAAAAGTGTGCCATGTTGATTTGCCGCAGTAGATCAACCCATCACCTAGGTGTTAAGCCCAGCATCCATTAGCTATTCTTGCTGATGTTCTCCCTCACCCTGTACCCCGGATAGGCCCCAGTGTGTGTAGTTTCCCACCACATGTCCACATGTTCTCATCATTCAGCTCCCCCTTATAAGTGAGAACATGCAGTGTTTGGTGTTCTGTTCCTGCATTAGTTTGCTGAGGATCATGGCTTCCAGCTCCATCCTTGTCCCTGCAAAAGACATTATTCCATTCATTTTTATGGCTGCATAGTATTCCATGGTGTATAGTACCATATTTTCTTCATCTAGTCTATCACTGAGGGGCATTTGGGTTGATTCTATGTCTTTACTGTTGTCAATAGTACTACAATGAACATCCATGTGCATATATCTTTATAACAGAATGATTTATATTCCTTTGGGTATATATCCTATAATAGGGTGGCTGGGTCAAATGGTATTTCTGCTTCCAAATCTTTGAGGAATCACCATGCTGTCTTCCACAATGGTTAAACTACTTTACATTCCCACCAATAGTGTAAAATCATTCCTTTTTTTTTTCTGCAACTTTGCCAGCATCTGTTGTTTCTTGACATTTTAGTAATTGCTATTCTGACTGGTGTGAGATGGTATCTCATTGTCACTTTGATTTGTATTTCTCTAATGATCAGTGATATTGAGCTTTCTTATGTTTGTTGGCTGCATGAATGTCTTCTTTTGAGAAGTGTCTGTTCATGTCCTTTGCTCACTTTTTAATTTTTTTTTTTTCTTGTAAATTTGTTTAAGTTGCTTGCAGACTCTGGAAATTAGACCTTTGTCACATGGATAGATTGCAAAATTTATCTCCCATTCAGTAGGTTGTTTGTTCATTCTGATAGTTTCTTTTGCTGTGCAGAAGTTCATTAGTTTAATTAGATATCATTGGTCAAGTTTTGCTTTTGTTCCCATTGCTTTCGGCATTTTCATCATGAAATCATTGCCCATGACTACATCCTAAATGGTATTGTAACGGTCTAATTTCAGTATTGTTGTGTTTTAGGAAATATGGAGGCCCTAGAAGAAGAAAAGAAACAGCGAAAAGACCAGTCAGTGTATCAGTGAGAATGTACACAGCACTTATTAAGTTTGCTATCTTAGATGAGTGAGGTTTGCAGTGCCCCCAAACAGTTACAATAGTATTAATAACATCAAAGATCACTGATTGTATATCATCATAACAGGTCTAATAACAAAAGCATTTGAAATATTGCAAGAATGACTAAAATGTGATACAGAAACATGAGTGAGCACATGCTGTTGACATTATGTTAATAGGCTTGCTTGATGCAAAGTTGCTACAAACCTTCAAAACCTTTAATTGGTGAAAAAAAATGCAGTATCTGCAAGTATGTAATAAAATGAAGCACAATACAATGAGGTACATCTACATTCATTTTAACTTTAAGTAAGAAACATTATATTTGAGGTCAAAACTAAAACCTGTTGAGTGCATTATAGCTTCCGCATCAAGAGATTTCATGCTACCTAGTTTTATGTTAGGATTTAGCATGTGACAATTTTACTGATTTTGTCATAAGCTTATTTTCCTGGGGCTGCTGATATTGGAAAGAAACAATGAAGAAGTGTTCCCCTCAGTTTTTCTATATAATATACCTGCACATGTACCCCTCAACCTAAAGTGAAAGTTAAAAAAGATTAAAACGGTTCCCATTTTTAATCCCATTATATTTGGTGAACTCAATTTTTAAATGATAATAATATTCAAAAATTTCAGATCTTTTTTAGTATTTAGGAAAATGAGGTTTTAATAACTTTAACTTATGCAGAAGGTATTAGGATAAAATTTTTATAGGTTGTGGTTAGGGCCACAGGTTTTCAGTTCTCATTCATTGGTCATAATAAGGTATCCCATCTGTCTGCATGATTCAGAGAAGGCAGCCATCTTATAACACTTGCTATCTATACAGAACATTAGAATAAGATGACAAGGCAATCAGAAATTTTAGTTTATGTGCCCATTGCATAATTTAACTATTTTGTAAATTTAAACTAAAAAAAATAAGCTATACAAAGTGATGTTAAATTTTTCACTACTTGGCATTTTATATTATTAATACTATTTGATAAGTTATTTACATATCTACATAGTGAATAACAAATTAATTACAGTATTATAATTATGTAATATTATAATTATACAATTATCAACATTTTGTGCTATACTTTTCCTGTCTGAGTCTCAGGGAATTTAAATATTACATTCCTTAGTGATTAAAAAGTAGGTTGTATCATTAGCTCTTTGAGATTAGGAATGCCTTTTTACCCCTCCAATCTACTAAGGAAAAGCAGACAGGAAAATAAATACCTAAAACTGTCCATTTCAAAACAAAGTGTCAGGCATGCAAAGTAAGGAACTCCGAAAATTCATGCCTCCATAAAAGCAATGAAGACACTAGCAAAATTCGCCAAAATTGATTTTATAAAAACTTTGGAAAATAACAATAGGTTTTACTGTATGTGAATTATATATCAATAAATATTATTTAAAAAGTGGCTATTTAATCCAATCCAGGTTCACCAAATAGCTTCGTTATTTCTATCTCTGTAGATAGACAATGTCATTCTTTTATATTTACAGATGATATTGTGAGTGACACAAATTTTGAGGGAAAATGGAAAAAGTGGAAATAGTCTACAAAGCAGATAGCCAGATAGATAGTAAGGAGCTGTGTTCATGGGCATGAGGTATGCGTTCACAGTGCTTGGAAAATTTTGGTTTTTAAAAAGAATCAAAAGAGATCGTGTCAAGCCACGCCATGAAAGCTCAGCCTCAGTCAAGGCCAGACCTTGTTGGAACACAGGCATTGGTTGTTTAAAAGTCTCAGAATGAGGCAACAGAGCTTTATGAAGGGAATCTGGACTCCAGATTGGGTACTTGGGTCTGACTTCACATCACATCTCAGTCACTTACAAGCTCTATTACTTAATTATCTACTCTAAGCCCCTTTCTTCATTTGTAAAACTGAAACACCAACAGACACCTCAGAGTTCCTCTGTGTATACCAAATGGAATAACTAAGAGTGAAATACATAGTACAAGCCCAGAAACCTAATATTCATTTCCCACTCTCAGACAGTTAAGCTAAAAATAAAGAAAACTAGAGACACTCACCCGGTTTTTTATTCTCATTCTATGGAATTGCAGTATTACCCAGAGTCCAATTTGTAGAATGGGACTGAATTGTAACTGTTCCACTCAGATCTGCAGGAAATATAGGCTTATTTGGTCTAAATTGATTTGATGCTGGATGTACCTTCAATCTCAGTTAATATTTGGGTCTCCTTTCTTTCTCAACTTTGGTATTGATTATGGAGAGCTCATATGGTCTGTATGATCTACTCCATGCACTGTGGCATCAACTGCAGCTCAGTGATGGCCACAGAGTCCCTTACAGTTCAACAGCTTTTGCTTTTCTGCTGTTCATATGCACAGAGCAGATGAATCAGACTTTTAGGCTCCAAACTCCCTTGCCTCACTATGGACTCAGTTCTTGTGGAGGTTTGCTCACATTCTGAGGGAGTTGACCTAGAGAGTTCTTCACTATGATGAGAATCTCCCTCCTTTATTTCCATTCTAGGAAGCCTTGTTTCCACATTGCTACCCTTAGAGACAATTTTCACTCTTTGCTCCCCTCCTCAAAACCCAGCATCCTCTTTTTAATGAGAATAGTCTTTAACTAAATACAGAAATTAATTATGCCATGAGACAGCCTCTGCTTTTTCAGTCCTTCAGGAACTTCTTGAAGCCAGGAAATATAATATATGACGACTTGTTGGAATGTGTGGGTGGGTGAAATGCACAGATACACATACACAATTACTATATCAACAACTCACCTTCTAAAAATTGGAAAGGAATATGCTACTGTAGATAAATTCTTCTGACTGAGCATTTCACTGAAAATTCTGGAACAATACTGAGAAAGCTGAGCCAGGCAGACTCACTTTCTAGTGGTAATCACTTCTGTATTTCCAATTTAGCTTCCCACTTATCAGTAGAGACCTGACTGCTGGAATTTCATCAGAAGTTCAAAATATTTTGGGGTGGCCATTAAATAGTTGTTATAACCTAATGCTTTGTGCATGGTAGATGCTTAATATATTAAATTGTTTTTGATTGATGATTAGAAGGTAAGATGGAAACTCAGTTTCTTAAACCATTTATTTTTCATATAGAGTACAAGGTAAAAAAGCAAGTCCACCTGATCAATGTATTAAAACTCAACTGATCAGTTGACATTCTGTATAATGTAGTCAAAAGGGATAAGTAAACTAATAGTCAAGGCCATTGGTTCTAGTTATGCTTCTGTCACCAGATACATAAAATTGAGAAAATTATTAGACTTTCTATGTTTCCATTTTCTACAAACTAAAGCAGTCATAATCCCATTTTTTTTTCTTGCTCACCTTATGTAATTGCTGTGAAAACCAAATGAGGCAATGTGAATATTCAGGTTTGAGTACAAAGTAACAAAATGAGGTAACATTTGTTACAAATATAACAAAAAAATTATAAACAATTTTTAACAGTAAGAATAAAGTTTTCTATAGACTAATTTAAAAAGTATCCTTTTGTAAGAATATTCTTTGTTCCAAAGTTCTATATGGATCAATTTTACTTACTTCTGGAGTAAGGCACTAATGTCAGTCTGAAATCTGAACTGATGATAATGTGATAGAATGGTTGGATTGTGTACTATGACATTGTCTGGACTGGGAAATTGTCCCAGATTACCACAAAAAATGATGCCACGATGGAAAATTATAGATCATATCTGCAATTTTATCTTTATCATCTGAGATAACATTGAGATAAATCACATCTGAGATAGATACCATCTGTCATTAATATCTTAGTGTATGTATGATGGCTAACTTATGTGTTGACCTGAAAGGTGTTTGTAGATTAGATTAACATTTAAATTGGAGAATTTTGAGTAAGCGGTTATCCTCCAGAATATAAGTGGGCCTCATTCAATGAATTGAAAGCCTGAATAGAATAAAAAGACTGTTTATTCCAGGCAAGCGGGAGACTATCCAGCAGACTGCCTTTGGACTTCCATCTGCACCATTGGCTCTCCTGGGTCTCCAATCTGCTAGGCCACACTGTAGATTTGAATTAGCCAGCTTCCAGAATTGCGTGAGCCAATTCCTAATAATAAATCTCCTATATACATAGACACACATCCTGTTAGTTCTGTTTCTGTGGAGAAGCCTGATTAATACATCATGTGTCAGCTTTTGGAGGTGCAGTGAAGGAGGAAATACTGTTCATCAATATAATGAAAGTAAATATCTTACTTCACTCATTTTTAATGTTGATGTTTCTTCAGCAGAGGACTTCAGAAGGATTTCAAGATGTACCAAATAGAAGTGAGAAAGACGCATATTATGTCTAATATAGACACAAAAATTCAAGTTGTATGGATTGAACAGACACAAGAAAATTCGAGTGGATATAAATGAAAAAGTACACGACTTGGCTATTTTCTATTTAGAATGTCAATATTGATATAACAAGGTGCCATCTGAATTAACTAGATATTTTAGTGTGAAAGAATGTTAGGGATTATTGTGTCAAATTCTAAATAATTCAGCAGCACACACAGAGATTTTAAACTACCCAGTTATAATTTGGATGTCCTTTGGAGAGCTGAAGGGATAAGGTAGCTTTTGTTTGTCCAGTATGGCATCATCATCATCCTACCAAAGCAGGAAAAGAGAACAGATGACCTCTAAAGCCTCTCACGTCAGGATACTTTTATTGCAATCAGGCAAGCTTTGCTCTTGGAGCCTACAAGATATTAAAATGTAGGATATTAAATAATAAGATCACATACAGCAGCATTTCAATGCCATTAGCTTCCAATAAATCAAATTTGCAGGAATTAAAGCATCAAGTTATTATGTTTCACTGAGACGAAATATTAAAATTCATGAGTATGCTAAAGGACACCATAACTAAAGCAGAACAGATTACAATTCTGCCAATAAAGGACCGAAAACTTCCAATATGTCTTCACCATGAAATTATCAGAAATCAACAGGAGAATAAATATCTGCATTGACAAAAATATATAGGATTAACCTGAATGGTGATGACAGAAGATAGGAAAGCTATGTAGGTAATTTAAAAATAGCTGACATTCTTTATAAGTGGTAGGAAAAAGAAAATGCCAGGAAAGAGGTTAAAGAGAATGTGAAGGGCATTTTAAAGTAGTTTAAGAGGAACAAGATATGAGAAAGATGAAGTAGATCTTTTTAGATGAAGTTGGATATGGAAGCCATAGAAATTGATAAATAATAATTAGAAATGGAAGCAGTTGTAATTTATAGTAGAGAGAATATTGAAATTTTATAAACTATCATCAGGTCTTATGAATTATAAAACTGAGAAGTAATATAAATTCAGAAAAAGTAAATCTAAAGGAAAAAAGAACTAAAAAGATGACATAAAATATTATTTCAATGCTCTCTGCCTCAATAAAAGACTTATTTGAAAATCACCTTCTTTTTTAAAGCTAACAACAAATTAAATAGAAATATTTAAATAGAATATTTAAATAGAAATATTCATTATATTTAGGGCTACCTTAGAAATCTTTATATCATAAGCTTTTATTCACTATTACTATGATAGAAGTATAACAAACTATATTGTGTCCCGAATACATTAGTCAACTGAGTTGCCAAAATAAATTTACTTCTGAAGTTTAGCTGTTGTACCCATACACCCTTCCCAGGAAGGGTTGCTCATGCTTGAATATATAGTGAAATATGTTTAACTTATGAGGTTCTTTTCCTTTATAATATAGAAATAGTAATACTGAACAAATACCTTTAATGTTTTCCTCTTAGAGTTCCATTGATCAATGTTTTATTAAAGTGGCTCATTTCTTCTTAGTAGTGTGCAGCTTGCTCTTCACCTATCCTCTGCTGTTACCCATTGAGAGAAAGGACCAGTGGGTAGAAGTTTAGAAGAACCAGGTTGATGGCTGACTATCACACAGAAAGTGACTACAGGGCTAGGATGTACCATGAGGACACCTAATGACTTCCAAATCCACCAATTAAGAGGGACATGAGAATTTGCTTTTGTTTTGTAATGGATATTAGAGAAGAGGAATTCTTGAAAAGGGGGATCTGTTAATTTGTCGATTGAACACATTTATAATAATTGTTTTACTTATTCATTTTTGGACATGTGAGTTGCTTTAATTTTCCTGTACTTCTAGAAAAAAAGGAATAACATGGATTTGATCATTAGATTTTAGTTCAGTTACAAGCTCTGTACCTAACCTCTTTGAATTTACTTATACCCTAAAAAGTAAAACCTATGTCAAATGGTTAATATAAGTATTATATTCCATGTGGTAGTTTGTGCAAATATCTAGCTTAGTGGCCGGTGCATAGTAAGAAATAAACTTTAATTCTTTCCCCACCCTATCTCACCCTTATAAAATGACTTAGAGACTTGGGACTGAAGATACTTCAAGTAGGATCTACCTGTGGCAAGAGCCATTAGGGCTGTCACCTTTCTGTACTTGACACTGTCCTTAAATTAGTGTAGCCTAAGATTGAGTTAGACTTTTGTTTTGGCCCTCTCCTCATATTGTTCACCTTTATTGAATTTGTCTCTGAAACATTTTTTTTGGTCTAACTCTTAAATGACTCAAATCAAATCTTGCCAATAAATTGCTCAATAAATTCCCTTTGACAGAAGGATTCCTCCTACTTTTCTTACCAATAATTTCTTTGCACAATCCCTCTTACTTCCTGCTCCCTTCCACGAGTCCATATACTTCCTGAGGCTCTCCCGCCATCCCATTCGGGCTGCACATAAGAGAAAATCTCTGATTATCTAATGGTGTTGAAAAGTCAACCAAGAAACAACATGGATTTAGTAAGAACAAATAAAGTCAAACAGTAAGGCATTGGTGTTTGTTGCTAACACTTTCTTAGAAGTGGTATTCTATAAAAGTATTTCCTGTATACTAGATATCAGTAGATTTCTTTAAAAAAAAATTCATTCTAAGACCAAATTGATTTAATGCTGTACCCTTTGAGTCATAGAACTTAACTAAATAATTGAGGTGAGGATTATTTATCACCGATCTAACAAAAAATAATACATTCAATTATGGATAACATCCTTTGAAAAGTGGCTAAATGTATTTGAGCACAGAAAAAGAGACATAAGGATGATTGAACATTAAAAATACTAACTATAAAGACGAGGGAAATGAGCCAA
This sequence comes from Macaca fascicularis, assembly GCF_037993035.2. Taxonomy (NCBI): domain Eukaryota; kingdom Metazoa; phylum Chordata; class Mammalia; order Primates; family Cercopithecidae; genus Macaca; species Macaca fascicularis. Next base: position 180,247,013 of record NC_088376.1, on the reverse strand, counting down.
GAGCATTTATGCTAAAGAAAAGAGGAATGAAAGCAAACCCAGTGCAAACAATATCCAGGAAAAAGTATCAGATTTTTTAACTCCAAAATTAAATACAAACATATAGAGTAAAACATTGCCTCAGAATATTTGTGAAGTTAAGCATTAGAATTAATCTGAGAATTCAGTCAGGGATTCAATGAGATTTCCGTCAAAAGTTGTAGAAATACCCCCTCTTCATGAATGAAATCACCATTTAAAGAGACTGTTTTATGGATGGCAGTGTGCTGGTGGGCTTCTTGCCCTATTGCCTGACTTTCTTTCTATCTGACCTCCTAAAGATACAGTCATTGGAATTGATTTTTATGGAAAACATCTAGTTATATCAGTACATTTAGTAATGAATTTCTATTCATTGTATTTGTTTAGTAATGAATTTATAATAAAACCGGAATTACACAGATTTTTTATTTGGAAAGCTCTGGTATGGGTCAGTTATGATTTTGGTTTGGGTTCTTCTCTATGGGCTGGGTCCCTACTGTTAGGGATATTATTTACATCCAAGGATCCCTGGAGTTTGAAGCAAAGGGAAGGCACTCTGGAAGAATACCCAGGAAGGAGTAGCATAATTGGAAAACCGAGAAAGCTGCAAGTAAACTCATGTTTTGAGTATAAAGGGCCACCTGGGGATGGATGCCTGATCCAGGAGGATTACCCATAGGGTAGGGAAGGGGGAGGTATGGAGAGTTGTCAGATAAGAGTAAAATGTGACCATTCCTTGTAGAAGTACTCAGTTCTGTTGTGGGAGTGATGTGTCAGTTAAAAGCAAATGCACATCCAGGGATAGCTTGTATTCACCTTTCCTTGTTTAGCCATCTGCTTCTGTTTCACCAGCCTGGTATTATAAAATGAGATTATGTTGGCTGGGCATGGTGGCTCACACCTGTAATCCCCGCACTTTGGGAGGCCGAGGTGGGCGGATCACAAGGTCAGGAGATCGAGATCATGGTGAAACCCCGTCTCTACTATAAATACAAAAAATTAGCCGGGCGCTGTGGTAGGTGCCTGTAGTCCCAGGTACTCAGGAGGCTGAGGCAGGAGAATGGCATGAACCTGGGAGGCGGAGCTTGCAGTGAGCCGAGATTGCGCCACTGCCCTCCAGCCTGGGCAACAGAGCGAGACTCCATCTCAAAAAAAAAAAAAAAATGAGATTATGTTTCTCTTTTCCACCAAATGGTTAGGGAATGATTCATCCTTGATCTCCTTCTGGGAAAGTGGCACCTTTTAATGATATTGTTATTTTATTTCTAGAAGTTTCCTGGAGTAATGACCCTACTATGCTCTGAAAAAGACCATCCATTTCCTCTGATCTGGTCTTATATCTTCTAACTGTGTCACTGACCAGTGGCTTCAACTGCTGCTGATTCTGTGAGTAAGCTTTTGTGTGAGCAAAGCTACTCCGTTGGTAGTTATTCTGATATGCTGCCTTTGATGACACATGACCTACGATTTGCATTATCCTCACCTGTTCCACCCAATTTGATATATGAGATAGCCTTCTGGGTTATTTGACTCCTTCAATCCTGTCTCTTTACCTCAGACATTGCCTGATCTCGAGGAAGGTAATTTCATTCCCTTTCTTTTACTACAGCACAAATGTGACTAGGATAAGAATTTCAGCAAGACTACGAAAGCTGCAGTACTGGACAATGAACAGAGTAACTAGAAATTTGTCCTAGACATAATTACTCATAATAACTCACCTGTTCAAATCTGTTGTCAGGATCTCTGCTCAGCTCTTACAGTGTTTCCTTGTGCTAGTGGGGACAAGCTCAACCCCCACAATGGGAGTCTTCTGAGACTCATACATCTCAGTTCTTGTATATACTCGCTTTCTGTGTTTCTGAGAAACACAGAAGTTCTTTCCTCCTCTAGTCTAAGCTCCATTTCCTCTCCTGTCACAGGAAACTGACACATTCTCCTGGAGAAATTTCCCCAATTTCTTCATGCCCCTTATTGCCTTTTAGTACAAATATGTGGATTGGGTTTTATTCATCAGATAAACTAAGCATCCTTTTCTATAGTATATTTAGAAAGTTGAGTTATAGGACCCTAAATTATGTTATTCATTGTGTCTTAGTCTAGTTTGCATCTGTGCCAAGCTTGTGCCTATTCCTTCACACAACTTTTTCCATTACATGAGATGAAAGTATCATCAGGATTATGTCTTTGGAAAAAATCTAATCTTGGGTGCTAATATGCATACATATTCTTCCTCCAAAAGACACAGGTATACGCCATGTAGAGATGCTTTACAAGATCCAGATTTCTTTGAGAGGGAGTCACAAAATAAATTAATAATTTAATAAAACATGTCTCCTTTTGTTTTGCCTCAGGATTTTGCCCACTTTTTAATGAGGTTGTTGTTTGCTGCTTAAGTTCCGTGTAGTTTCTGGATATTAGATCTTTGTTAGATACATAGTTTGCAAATATTTTCTCCCATTCTGTAGGTTGTTTGTTTACTCTGCTGATAGTTTATTTTTCTGTGTGGAAGCTCTTTAGTTTAATTAGGTCCCATTTGTCAATTTTTGCTTTTGTTGCATTCACTTTTCTAAAGAAGACATACACATGGCCAACACGTGTATGAAAAAATGTTCAACATCACTAATCATTACAGAAATGGAAGTCAAAATTACAGTGAGATAACATCTCCTGCCAGTCAGAATGGCTATTACTAAAAAGTCAGAAAAGAAGAGATGCTCACTAGGTTGTGGAAAAAGGAAAATGCTTATATACTGCTGGTGGGTGCGTAACTAGTTCAGCCATTGTGGAAAGCAGTTTCATGATTTTTCAAAGAACTCAAAGCAGAATAATCATTAGATCCAGCAATCTCATTACAGATTATATACCCAGAGGAATAGAAAGATACATGCATGTGTACGCTCATTGCAGCACTATTCGCAATAACAAAGACATGGACTCAACCTAAAATGCATATCAGTGATAGACTGGATAAAGGAAATGTGATATATACGTCATGGAATACTATGTAGGCACAAAAAAGAATGAGTTCATGTCCTTTGCAGCAACATGGATGGAGCTGGAATCTATTATCCGAAGCGAAGTAACACAGGAACACAAATTAAATACCGCATGTTCTAACTTAAAAGTGGGAGCTAAATATTGAGTATAGGGAACAACAGACACTGGGCCTACTTGAGGGTGGAGGGAGGAAGAAAGGTGAGGATTCAAAAACTACCTATTGGGTACTATGCTTATTACCTGGGTGACAAAATAATCTGTACACCAAACCATCGTGACACACAATTTACATATATAGCAAACCTTCACATATACCCCTGAACCTAAAATAAAAGTTAAAAAACAACAATAACAAAAACGTTTCTTGAAGTAGTTATAAGTAGTGTTCTGCTGAGGATATCTACTTAAGTTAATAGACCAAGATCAAGTCCCTCTATTTCAATTTGTTTTTTAAGAACAACAAAAGCAATTTGAAAGAGATATTTCTTACATATATGTATAAACTAAAGGGTTCAATTAAGTGAACCCCTAAGCAGATCAAAGGGAGATCTTTCCTAAGAACAAAAGCCATTTTTATTTGAGAATATGATGTAAGATTTGTAAATCTTAAAATATCAGCCTTCCAACCTTAAAATCGAAAGAGACATTCTCCATAAAATGTGTTCTTATAACACTGTTAAAGGACTGGATATTGAATATTGATAAAACTGAGGTCACTCTTTTGTTTAAGAGGAAATACCAAATTAATAAGACCCTCTGTTGGGTTTAGTTCTCTTCCTGAACACAAAGATTGTATAGCTACTTTGCTTATTTATGATCCTCATATGGGCTGTGGTCTCAGTAGTAAAGTTTTAATTATTTCAGAAATGTAGAACTCTTACATATTTATGATGTTTTCCTATTGGGATATGGAAAAAGACTTAGTTATGTGGAGAAATTTATAATTTTTCCTTCCAAAAGTAGCTATGCTATAAGCAACATTTGCAAAATAGGACTATTATTTATTTTTATAGTTATATTTTTGGAGCCCATTAGGTCTACTTTGGGAAGTAGATAGATTTTCTTGGTCCCGACTATAATTATGACATCATTAGAGATTACTCTCTCCTTTGAGATGCATGTAAAATTGATTTGCATCTCCTATTTTATGTCCAATAAGAAATCCAATGCTTTCTCCAACATTTCTGTGAATTCCCAGGAGTGTTCCTTCTCACAGTCACTTCTAATTTCAATTTCTGGTTTACTTTGACTTTAACCTACCTATAGGTTACTTCTAACTTCTTTGTCCATCAGCTACTCAAATAAGGAACATTCTTCACGTGTTTAAGTTCTCTCATATACCACTCATGCAAAGCATTTGTAGACATAGTATGTTATACTGAAGATTTAAAGTGATAGGGGTGGTAGAGGGTTCATTGCAGTAATATATAGCAATTCATTTTAAAAGTGAGTGGTAAATATGCCTATCCTTTGAAGTTCTTTTCTTATCACTCCATTCTTTGTGCCAACACCTAGAAATTTCCAATTGGCAATGTTCCTTCATGGCTTCCTTTGGGCATAGAATATTTTGACTTCACTGTTTTTGAAGACCTTTTGAATAAAATTATTTAATCAGAATTATTTTAATGCTAATGGATTTTTACTTAGTATTTTTCTGCAGTAAAATAGAGAAAATAATTAATAAAATGTATTTATAATTGATCTCTTTTCTATACAGCCTATTTTGATCATTTTTATTTTTTTATTGAGTTTTTAAAAAACTGGTAGATTTTTACAGGCTAATCTTTAATAGAAAAAATTATCTCAGAAATTAGTACTTCTATTCATATCAAATTTCATCAATTTCAGCTCTTGTTTTTTGTTTTGTGGCTCTTTATGTTTAACAATAATGTCAGTTTTCCCAAGCCAAATTTTCCAAATTTAAATGTGTTCAAAAATTGAGTTTTTCAAAAGTTTTTAATGAATGACATGTTTTGATATGTGCACTGTTGGTCATTGTAAAGCTTTTTATTGATTGTTTATGCAGAATGTTTATTTTAATTTGAGTAAGGGCTTGCATTTAACATTAAAATAGTTATCAATTTTAATAATTCACAACTTTTTTTTTACATATGTAAACAATATAAGCCTTTGGCTGGAATATTCTCACTGTTTATTGTGGTTTCAAATGAAAGAGAAGGTGCACACATGGATACAGAACCAGCAGCTGGGGGGCAAAAAGTGAGGTACACAAATAGGATCACTGAGGAATAAAGACTTGCTACTTCTCTGGCTAAGTAGCTCTTATGAAACACACAGATTCCTCCAGGGCAAACCTGTTGGTGTCAAAATAATGAGACGAAGAGCTTTCATAGTCCTGTTTTAGATCTTGCTTCCAAATTCCTCATGATTCTGCAAGCCTCTGGGCCTCCCAACCCCTGAACTCCAGTCTCGACTAGACTTTCTCCACCCATAAATTCCTTATTTATTTGTTTTTTTCTTATGGAAAGCAATTTAGCAATTTTCACATCTCCAGCTAAAACCTTGTAATTTCTCATTTAAAGTAACCTGTTGTGCTGGATATAGGGTCATCCATCCTGCAGGAAATTAACCCTCTTCCTTAGTGGCAGAAGTAACTATAGATGGTTGCTGTACTCCTTGAGTGAGTTAAATACTTGTGCTATCTTTTCCCTCTGAAATGTTCTGACCTCATCATTACAAGAGCACCTTTGTTTTTATTCCCCTTCTCTAGCACCCTTTCCAAGTATTTCTCTTTTTCCTACTTGCATTAGACTTTGCTTTTTTTTTTTTTTTTTTTTTTTTTTTTTGTAGAACAGAGATTTCCTCTCAGGGGTCTCCTCACTCTATCACCACCAATCCCGAAGGTACTGATAGCTTGAAGGGATTTTCAGAGCTGAGACCAGCCAATAGAGGAGAAGATTTTGTACAGGACCTCTTCAGGGAATGCTGCTCATATTATGCCTTATATTTATGATATTTCACTCATGTTTTAAGGCCTGCCTTAGAGATCCAAACACTTTTGAGAATAAATAGAGTATACTATATTTAAAGTTTTTATTTGACATAAAGCATATATTAGAATGTGGTGTTTTCTCAAAGCTAAGAATTTAGAATATAATCTTGGCCGGGTGCGTTGGCTCACGTCTGTAACCCCAGCACTTTGGGAGGCTGAGATGGGCGGATCATTTGAGACCAGCCTGACCAACATGGTGAAACCCAGTCTCTACTAAAAATACAAAAAAATTAGCCGAGCACAGTGCTGGGTGCCTGTAATCCCAGCTACTCTAGAGGCTGAGGGAGGAGAATCTCTTCAACCCAGGAGGCGGAGGTTGCAGTGAGCCGAGATCGCGCCACTGCACTCCAGCCTGGGCGACAGAGTAAGACTCCGTCTCAGAAAAAAAAAAAAAAAAAAAAAAAAAAAAGAACATAATCTTGTTTCCTTGTTTCTTTAATAGCCTGATAGCCATTGTATTTTCTCAATATTCACAGTAAATTGTACAGATGACAGAGTTTTGCCTCATCTGAAACATCCTGTTTAGTTTATAGTTATATTTAAATTTAAAATATCTGTTAAAATAAAAGCACGGGGACAGACACCACTGCACCGATTTATTTATTTATTTAAAGTCATGATGCAAATCCATTCAACCATCCTTTCTTGCTTCAGGCTCTCGCCAACACACAATTTTTCATTAAAATGTTATTCAAACTGAGGACATCTGCAGCAGCTTGGAATTTATTTTCTTCAGTACTTGATTTTAAGCTCTCTATACATCTTAGAATTCTCTCCCAAAAAAAACTCTGTGACGTGTTTGATTACCACAGAACAAACAATAGCTATGCCTACATAGAGAGCAGTGCCAGTCTAAGTGAAAAAATAGTTTCATTAACAGCACCTTTAACGGTTTTAATTAAATTTCTTATTCTGTCAATAATACTGTTCTTTGAATAAAAATGTTTCTGTATACTTAACATCTTATTTATTAAGAAGTGTTTTTTTTTTTTTTGGACGTAGTGTTGCTCTGTTGCCCCGGCTGGAGTGCAGTGGTGTGATCTTGGCTCTGCAGGCGCCCACCACCACACCCGGCTTTTTTGTATTTTTAGTAGAGATGGGGTTTCACCATACTGGCCAGCATGGTCTTGATCTCTTGACCTCGTGGTCCAACAGCCTCGGCCTCCCAAAGTGCTGGCATTACAGGCGTGAGCCACTGTGCATAGCCAAGAAGTGTTTTAAGCATAGAGAAAAGTATACTGAAAATAATAATACCTACCACCACCCAACTTTGTCGAGTCATAATAGTTTTTCATATACACTTCTGATATTTTAATTAAACAAAGATTCATTTAACTCCCTCTGCTCAATTATTGCCTCTTCCATTTTCTTCTTCTTCTAAAAGTAACTGACATCTTTGTTATTTATCAAAATGATATTTATACTTTTATCACATATATATGTATTCTGAAATAATATTTATTTTTTATGTTGTTAAAGCATATAAATACAATCACAATATATTTGTTTCTTTGAAACAATTTTTTCATGTTATTTTTTGAAGTTTTTTCTTATTAATACTTGTAAGTATAATGCATTCATGTTCACTGTACACAGATTCCATTGCATGAACACAATACAATTTATTTTTCTTTGTCCTGTTTTTCCTACTTGTTTATTTCTGTCCTAGCAGTTATACTTTTAAAGAACTGCAAAGACATATATGTGTTAATAAATAATTACTCTTTTAAACCATTGAGATTTGCAGAGATTTGTTATGTAGTAACAGTGCTTATTCCTGTAGTTGAAAATAACAGAATGTCTCTGTTTTAATCCATCAATCACTTTCTGTTTTCACTGGATCCATGTTTGTAAACTTATTTAGGGTCTCTATCTTAGTTGACCAGAAAAGTATATGTTCTTTGAGAGATGGGCCTGGAATACCCATGTTAAGTGTTTATTCTCCTACACCATTATTCTTGGTTTGGTGATTCTAACAGTTATTTAATTTCTAAAATAAATAAAACAAGTTTATGTTAAGATCAGCTTTGTACTGACCATCCACATCAATTTGCAAGAAAAAAATTAATCCTCTTCGTGTCCTAATTTAAGAGGATTGGTGATTAACAGAACAAACAATAGCCAACACCATAGACATCTCAATTGGTTCAGCTTACATGATTCTCACTGACCTGATTCAGCTCCTTCTGACTTTTTTTTGTTTCCTAATCTTAAAAATCTTTAAAAAAATCTTTAGACGGCACCCATTTATAATTACGTAAATTATGTCAATAACATAAAATAGACTGTATTGATATGGTTACATTCCCAGGACCCTCAGTTCTTTAGGGGTGACCTAAATGGCTGGGATGATCACTTACAAAAGTGTGTTGACTTAGATGAAGTTTATGTTGAGAAGTAAAGTTTAATTAAAAAAAAAAAAAAAAAGATCAGCTTTGTAATGTCTTTCTTTTTTTACAAATGCCTAAACTTCATTTTGAATAGAAACCAGTGCATCCAACATTTCCTTTGAGTTTTTCTTAAGTGAGCGTACAGTCAGGAAATGTCTTACTCTAGGTTCTTCCATCTCCCTTTCCGGTGCTATTCTCCATTATTGTTCAGCTTAGTTCAGAGAGAGCAAAAAAGCCTCTCTCTGTGATGATTCAAGTCCATCACATTGGTGTTACCACCAACCTGAACTGTTTTTCTGTTTCAATTTAAGATCATCTCCTGAACTCTTGACTTTTGACTTTGGTTTGGTTTGGCCATACTTGCCCTCTGGTATTTGGGTTCACTTTATTTCTCACTTATTTCTTTCCTGTTTCTTACTTATTTTATCCCTTGGTATTTGGCAGTGCACAGACTCCAGAGGATCATTTGTTTTAGAATTACTACTTTACTGCTAATTTTTAACTAATCCTTAACAGACTTGCCTCCCCTTGATTTTCACTTACCCCTGTGAGTGATCATCCAACTCAGTAATTTTTCTGGTAGATTTTTCCAAATGAAAAGGCCAATGTTTATATTTTATAGGCATTGCTCCCTTTTATTTATTTTTTTGTACTAGAGCCCGCATCTTGATAATCAATTGCTCATGTTGAATGCCCAATTATTAATTTTTATTGCTTTAATAGTTGCTTTAATTTGATGATTAATAGACTTAAAATATGTCAACTGCAAATGACCTATTGCTTCATGCTTGGACAATATGAGAGTAAAAAAATGACAACTGCACCATCGTAACTTTTGATTTAGCACACTTATAGATATGGCCTATATTAAAATGTTCCTGATTCACTCTTTTTCAGGAAGATATCTACAGTATTTCCTACTAATTGGCAATAGAATAGCTGCCTTATTATTTCTTTATTGTTGTAGGAATATTGCAGTCCTATTGCCTTTAATCATAAAGCATTCATGCCTTAGTTCAGGGTTTAAATTTTTATGTATTTACGTGGGCTCCATGATAAACTTACTTCTAGTACCTTCTTTCACAGTTTTCTAGATCTACTGAAGCTATGGCCCAGTTATCTTTTTATTTTTTTTTAACAGCAGATGGTTTATTAACATCCGTATTACACTATTGTATGAATCAAACATGCTAAGAGATCACTTTTCTGGGGTTCATCTTCTTATCCTGAGTATCAGTGAAGATCAATAAGTATAGAACAATTGGAAAGAATGCATTCTGAAAAAGTTGTTTGTGCATTGATTAACCCTGTTCCCCAGAAAGTGCAAAACAATCTCTATGGCTCTCTGAGTTACTTAGAGTTCACCATGAATGGTCTCAGAACTACAGAATATCAGGGCTGGGAAGGATAATAGAGCCTTTCTAATAAAATCTTAATTCATTAGTGCAGAAATGAATAAAATAGCCAATATTTGATCAGTTTTGACCTTTAAAATGTCATGTTTATATGATTCAGCTAACACATGAAGAGGATCAAGCCCCAGCACTTGCCCAGTGAGATGTCTCTAGGGCAGAGCCCCTGCACTATGTAAATTCATCTTAATGATACCACTTGCTTTGTCTCTCACTTTGCTTATCTGTCATTACATTTTTTAAAACAAACTTGGTACATATTTAGAACTAAAGGAGAAAGAAAGAAACTATATCAAAGTTTTCCTCAAAGGAAATTAGAACATTTCAAATGAAGATGAATGATCGAGATATATTAGTATAACTCTTTGCCAGCAGGGAAGCATCCTAAATCATTTCTTTTGTTCCAAGCCATTCTGTTATTATCTAAATAGACTCTTCTCAAGTGATGAGTGAGTACCATTCCAAAAATCAGTTGTAAGTGAGTTGCTCTATATCTTGGAAGACATTTCCTATACAAATAGCATAAGGAACGATTATGATGTACCCTGACCAGTCTTACAAGTCACTTTAACACATAAGGTACCTAAATGTATTGGAATTGTTTCAAAATACATGTAGCCACCATCTGTGCCATTATTTCTAAGAGATAATTGCTTTCTTAATTCTATGCCTTTCCCTCTCAATAGTAGCAGCCATGCCCAGCATTGATGCAGAGCCAGGCTTCACTGGGGCTAGGCTGGTGGATGTACTCAGGAACTATCAAGGAAATTATTTTGCTCAACCCAATTCTGTATCTACATGATAGAAAGGGTGTCTCAGGACAACCGCTCACCAGTTGTTCAGAATCAAAAGATAAAATAACTCTACTTATGAGGAGATGAAGCTGTAGCCTCACATGGAAGTGCTTTGTGACACAATTGTTGATATACTGAGGACTACCTAATTTATGTATTTTGGGCTTCTGATTCGTTTTTTCATTTTATTTTAGAAATTATACTATTTTGTGTCGTGCTTTATGGTAATTTGAGAGCTGCGTTTAATTAGAGGAGCCACTTTATACTGAACGACTTCAGTATTTCTTGAACCTGAAATTTTCAAGTTGTTTTGTATTCAACCCATTGTTTTATTTTCCTTCTACTTCATGCTTTTTGGTAATGTGCACTGTGGCAGCAAAAACTTTTAAACTTTTAGAGACTTTTCAAGTCTTTGTCCACCTTGACAAAAAAGCTTTGTTTCTGAAAGTAATTATTTGCAGTAATTACTGTGCTATTTTCTGGAGAGGTAAGATTCCTGGTGTCACAGGGCAACATCACACATACCATCCCTTGGTCTCCTGCTGGCTCCTGTCAGATTAACGTGTGCATCTCCCCTGCTGAAAAACCCACATGGGTTCTCTTCCTGGGCACCTGTGGAGGAGGAGAGGGTTTTGTATTTTTCCCTTACGTTTCTAATGCTTTGTTTTCTTTCTGATTAGAATGAAGAAAATGAGGATATCTAGAATGTGGATTGAAACACTAAGTATCACTTATTGTAATGCTATTTTGGACAAAACTTAATCTCAGCAACAAAAAAGTTGGATTTCTGACCTTACAACATTTTCACACTTTTCTGTCACATTTTTTTCTTAAAAAAATTCAACAAGACTTTGCTACCTCTATTGGCCCTCCCCTTTCTGCTCAAATCTTATCATTTTCTATTTCCTTACTTTATACCAACTTTCCTTTAAAAATGAGTAAATATTGCAAATATTGGCTCTTGGTAAATGTTGGGAAGTTTCAGATGTGGACCTCTTATTATTTAACCACCCAGTGCCTGGGTTGGCAATATTTGTATTTTTTCCTCTTTTCCATCCCTTATTAGACGTAGCTTTTCTTGAAGCAGAGTCGTCTTCAGTAAACTTCAGGTGCCAGAAGCTCCTCTCCATTGTTTTTCTTTATTCTAGGAGAGGAGAAACTTGCAAGTGGGGATGGCTTCACTCTTATCAGGCAGTATCAGACTGTACTTTAATTTGAGATCGCAAGAACCATATCGATCTGAAATATCAAAGAATCCAAGTGCAAAGGGTGATAAGTCTTTCTGATTTGCTGTGCCAGATATTTAAAATCAATTACAAACTCCGCTGGAATGTCTTTTAATTTTTCAAAGTTTAACTGTGCAGTCCTAGCATATTTATTTGTTTCCTTATTCTCTCTTTTTTAGTAGGTTCTCTTCTACAGTTAAGTGAATGGTGTAAATGTCTATGGTTGAGTTTCAATGTGTAAACAGCTTTGTAATTCATTCTTTATGCTCTGAAAAATGAGGTCCTTTATCTCAATGAATAAAATTTCCAAACAACATTTCTCCCCTTCTTGGTATAATAGTTATGCTTTTAACATTTGCTAACTGAAAAAATGTACAATGACATTTGCTAATAGAGAGTTTGAATGTGTTTTATTAATCACCAAGTCATTTATTTATTTTTATATATATATATATACACACACACACACACACACACATACACACACTCACATATATATGACAGTGTGTACAATGTAAGGCATATTTTATTCAGTCTACATATAATGCTTAGAGTGCAAATAGATACAATAATCTCCAATCACACCTTCCTGTTGTGCCACTAAGGCCCCCAGAAGTTCTCTCTTATTTATTAAAACCCACAAACTGCTGTAGGATAACCTGATTGTGTGATTTTATTAGGGTATGTAATATATTTATGCTAATCATACACATGAGGTTAATGAGGGATCATCAACTATGATCTATATGAAATGCACTTCTTAACGTTATAGAAAACTAAAAGATAAAGATGATTTAATGATCTTCTGGCTTATACTAAATCTGGTATTTGTTATAATGCATGAGCCTTCACTTAAGCCCCATTTTTAAGGGATGAATTGCCTTGCATGTATGTGAACTGGTTTCTTCTTAGCCTCACTTAGTCATCAGTTAGGAAGGCTTAGCTCCATTGGTGGTTACATATAACATTTGGCAAGAAAATTGTTTTTATTCTCCTAATTTATTTCTGGTGAATTGTATTAACAGTCAATCTATTTTATTGGAAGTCTAAAAGAAATGTTCTACCATATAAATCTATGCTTGACTTTGCTGATTAAGTGCTGCTGGCAGGGAATGTGCAAGGCCTTTAGCTCAGCCTAGACCATTGTAAATCTAGCTCATTATTCTCCAGATCCCTGCACATTTATGTCTCTTTCTTAAGTGTTCTTACTCCAAAAGTTTTTGTGTTGTTATTATTTTTTAAATACAATTGGGAAACGATTCTTTTCATTAATACTTGGCTATGACTTAAACCACACTTCTTCTAGAGATAGTTGCTATTAAGGCCTTGGGAAAGCCAGGAATCTAAGGGTAGGGAGTGTGCCAGTTTTGCCCATCGTAGTATTCTATGTGTCTAAAAAGAGAACTTCAGCTAGTAAATCTCAAACTGTGTTATATGAATGAATGAACAAATGTCCAATTACTCTTACATAGGAGAAACTCAATCACCGTTGTACAGATGACGCCCCACTTATGGTGGCTTGACTTATAATTTTTGACTTAACAATGAGGTGACACCACCATCATAAATGAAGGGGTGTACTCAACTTATAATGGATTTATCTCGATGTAACCCCATGGTAAGTAGAGGGTCATCTCTTTTTATTTGCTTCTGAGTCCTCAAATCATACCACTTAGTAATTTCCCATTCCCCTTATCTATAAATGCAGCTATGCAATTATGAGGTCTAGGTATGGGAACTGTTTTGTTGCTTTTCAGAATTTAGATCGACGTCTCACATGATGAATACTCTCTCTTTATTCAAATGCAGTCACGTGATTTTGCCACTTGTTTTCATAATTGACTTGGCTTATATGGCTTATATGGATCTTAGGTCTTTTCACATTTGACCCTTTCTGTAGGGCTACATTCCTTGGTATGGACTAAGGAGTAAGTTATATCAAAATTTAGAATATGAATTCTATTTCACTGGTGAGCAGAACAGCTAACAATAATAGATGGCTTATTTAATGGCATAATTTGTGATGATATCTGCTGAGATCAGCAACATAGGCCTAGTTGGTACACGACAGTACCACGTTATCAAGTTATAACACAGCCATTAACACACTGATGCTCTTGCAAGTGTTTCCCTCATTAAGAAATAATAGAATCTTGGACACATCTGAAAATAAATCACTGGAGACACAATATATATAATATCTTTGGTTCTCTCTTAATCTCTGCCTCTGTCTTTCAGCTGATAGAGAAAGGGAATTCCTACAGCAAAAAAAAGGAATTTTCTGTAGCACTATCACAGTGGCATAACCCCCTCAAATTGTTACTGGATGTATTGCCAAACCACCACTGTGCCTGTTCTTTTGCTCAGCTCCTAATAGGCCTTGGCAGTTACCCACATTGAGAAACCCTGAGGTTCTGAGGGAAAGGTCTGAGTCTTTATGGCTTTTAGAGACCTTGCTGTGACTTGGAATTAAGTAGATCTCTTCAGCAGCCAAAAAGAAAAAGAAGGAAGAGGAGGAAAGAAGAAAAAGTTAATAAAAATCTGCATCTATTATTATTTTATTATTATTATTATTATTATACTTTAAGTTCTAGGGTACATGTGCATAACGTGCAGGTTTGTTACATATGTATACTTGTGCCATGTTGCTGTGCTGCACCCATCAACTCGTCAGCACCCATCGACTCGTCATTTACATCAGGTATAACTCCCAATGCAATCCCTCCCCCCTCCCCCCTCCCCATGCATCTATTATTAAGAATTTGTCTTTGTTTTGAAACCTTGCTTGTAAGAACTTGGAAAATTTAAAGAAGAACAAATTTCCAATCTGCTATGAGGTTGTATATATGAGGTTCATCTTTAAGGACATGACATACTAAAAAGTCCCTTGAACTGACACATTTAGCCTAAAATGTAAGAATTTATTTATGCCTCTTTCAGAATATGTAATTGACGACTTTCAACTGTCCCTTGAATAAACCTGGGTTGCCCTTTAACATGAGAGAAGAAATTAAGGCCTTATTCTTGAAGGTTGCCTGTCAATCTTAATTATTGAGTAAAGTTGTCATGAGTATTGCACGTATGAGTATACAATATTTGCTAGCGATAAACATATTTCAAGGAGCTATGGTAATATTGAGGTCTACCATTTAAATCTTTGGAATTAAAAGGAAAGCAACTCAATAGTATCCTTTAATATACTGAGTTCTTCAGAGGAAGGTGCAAGTTAAAACTAGGTTATTTTTAATCCATTTATTTAGCACCATGGTCATAATCAGAAAAGAGCATTTTATGTTCACATAATATTTATTTAGCAGAGTGGTCATAATCAGAAAAGAGCATTTTTTGTTCATAGGCTTCACAGTGAACAATGCTGCTTTGCATAAGAAGAGTTGGCATTATTTAGGTTCCTCTTGGCTGTATTTAACCCCAATGATTCACAAGAATTCTCATTTATTGGGTAGTATACACTGCCAAGGTATTTAAATCTTTTTGTTTTTATTTTATTTTATTCATTTATTTTTTTTGAGACAGAGTCTTGCTCTGTCACCCAGGCTGGAGTGCAGTGGTGCAATCTCTGCTCACTGCAACCTCTGCCTACTGGGTGAAGCAATTCTCCTGTCTCAGCCTCCCAAGTAGCTGGGATTACAGGTGTGCACCACCATGCCCAGCTTATTTTTTGTATTTTTAGTAGAGATGAGGTGTCTCCATGTTGATCAGGTGAGTCTCGAACTCCTGACCTCAGGTGATCCACCCGCCTCTACCTCCCAAAATGCTGGGATTACAGGTGTGAGCCATGGTGCCTGGCTGGATTCAAATGTTTAAATTTCAGTACTGCTATCTCCCAGTTGTGAGACCCTGGTCAAATTATTTAAACTGGTAGGCAGATCATGCTTCCCTAGTTTTCCCATATTCTAATCCCCAGAACCTGTAAATATGTTACCTTACATGGCAAAGGGACTTTGTTGACGTGATTGAGTTAAGGACATTGAGGTGGGGAGATATTCTGAATTATCTGAATGACTACAGTGTTAGAGTCAGTAAAAGGATGTGATAATAGAAGGATGGGGGGAGAGAGAGAGAGGAGGGGAGGGGAGGGGACAGGAGAGGAGAGGAGAGGAGAGGAGAGGAGAGGAGAGGAGAGGCTGCTGACCTTGAAAATGGAGAAAGGGACCAGGACCTCAAAAATGTAATTGACCTCTAGAGGCTAGAAAAGGCAGGGAAACAAATTCTTCCCTGGAACCCCCAGAACACTGACCTTCAGACATCTTTATTTTGTGCTAGTGAAACTAGTGTGTATTTCTAATTTTCAGAAGTGTAAGGTAGTAAGTTTTTTATGTATGTTTATGTTTATGTTGTTCTAAGCACTATATTTGTGATAATACATTGGAGCATCAATAGGAAGTGTATACTGCCTCTCCAGATCTCAATTTGTTTAAAAATGACAATAATTGTGATTTTTATTTCTTAGGATTTTTGAGTAGATCAAATGAGATATACCATATAAAACATATGAGTATATATTAAATATATGCTGCTGATGAAGATAGTGATGATGATTATCACAATAACACGACTTTACTTCTAGTTGGGAAGCACCTTAACCACTGCTAAAAATGAGGATTATTTATAACTCATTTGATTTTACATTGTTTTCATCATTTTCTACTTTCACATCCCCCAGATAATAAACCTTCTGCCTTTTGTGTGTTTCCAGGAAAGCTAGTCATATTCCTGTTCCCATATTAAATCAGTCAATCAAATTCACAAGCACTTTCTGACCATCTACCAACTACCCACTAATACATGTGCCAGGAATCACTTGGCTCAATCATGTTTCCCTTGCATTTTTATAATTTATAGTTTTAAGGTTGGATGAGGTTATTTTTCCCTCCAACAAAAAGCTGCTTTTAAAAGTCGAAGGGTCCCCTGACTGTCTACTGTTTCCCTTTTCAGCACCTATCATGTCCTCAAATGATGCACACGATTAGAAAAAGAAATGTTTTCCCTTTAGAGAAGGTGATGATTTATTGTAACAAGTGTAACATGGTATGATGCCAATTAAATGGAGTACAATTAAAGAGTGGTAAGAGTTTATAGAAGAAATAACGGTATGTTGATATGTTTGAAAAAGAGTTTGGGTTGGGGAGTAAGTCATGAGCTAGAATTTGAAGTGTTGGTAGAATTTAAATGGGCAAAGGGAATGAGGCGATGTACAGTAAATTAGAGGGGCATCAAAGAAATTCATTGAGTCCTCTTAGAGATAGAGATGAACAGGGCTTGCATTGTACAGTATTGGCTTATATTGGAGTGTAGTTAAGGTTGAATCAGAATGTGTTTAGGCTTTAGAGGTATTGCAAATCCTACTATTTTCGTTTTATTTCAGAACCTCCTTAGCAACCCATACCCATGTATCTGTAAGTTTAAAATAAAGTCATCTTTTTCCATTTCTATTGCTGAAATCATATGGAATAGTCTAAGCTCTTATCCATCCAACCTGAATCTCAGCTCGGGATGTCAGAGTTAATGATAGCTACTCTCTCTCCTGCCAAATAGCTTGGACCCTCTGATAGTAAATGTCTTTAACAGCAATGAAGTTCCAACTGTAGACATTATTAAGAGGAAAAAATATCTGATAGGCATACGGAGTAGAGAAGGACTATTTCAAGTATCAAGGGGACTGGTTTAGGGAAGGAACAAAGCAATCAGCAGTTTGTCTTTATTATTGCTCTGCCCAGTCACATTGATATAAAAGGGGCCAGCACATCAGTAAAGTAATAGTGCAGAATGCATTAGCACCACCATTCTTGACAAAATTTTACCTGACTTCTGGGTAGAAGCAAAGAACAGGAAGCTAATGAGATGATTCAAGAAAATAGCAGAAATGGTAAATCAGAGCCTTACTCACATGTAACTTACATTCTTCAAAAGATGGTGACTCTTTCCTAAAAAGCACTAATGAAATAAATCAAAGTGGGAGAAAATAGTCCATTTCATGACTCCAGAGTACATAAGAAAAGATATAGAGGTTTTAAAGAAGGTATGTCAGATGTGTCAGAAGAGGTGCATTTCTGTCTACAGAAGCGCCAGGGCTCTGGGCTTGCAACAGTCATTGCATGGTGATTCCCATGCATTTTTCTTCTTGATGCTTTCATGAGCCTCCAACTATATGCATTAGAATAAAATGAAGCAGCACGATGCCCTGCAGATTTTTATTGGATTTGAAATATTTTAAAAATATGATATATAAAAGGGGCATAAAAAACTTTGTTAGTAAATAATCACAAGGAAAATACACATAAAACTACTACCAAAGTCATAACATAGCACATTGCCAGTACCACAGAGGCTGCGGCTCTACCCTTGACTGTGTCTATTCCATTATTATTGCTTTCTCTCTCCTAAAGGTAACCACTATCCTGAGTTTTTGGTAATCACTTTATTGTTCTTTATTATACATTTGGCAACTATATACACATTCCATGAGCACCATACTATAGATTTGCTTGTTTTCTTTGTGTTGTAGCAATGGAATTCTATGATGAGTATTCTGTGCCTGTATTTTTTTTTAATTAATGTTATGTTTATGAGATTCATCCACAGTGTTGTATTGCTGGTGGTTTTTGCAATTATTTTTGAAATCATTCGAATGGATATTACATTACACACATGCATCATAGAATAGATGTGTAAACAAGTGGATCTATATTTTAGATAATATTTCTGAACATAATCCCAGTTAAGATAAAAACACATCGGTTCCTAAAGGAATTGTATTAATTTCTATTGCTGCATAACAAATTACCACAAAATCAGCAGCTTAAAACAACATCTATTTTCTGTCTCACAGTTCTGGAGGTCATACGAGTAAGCCTGACTACTTTCTCTGCTCCCAGTCCCCTAGGCCAAAATCAAGGTGTTAGCTAGACTAGTCTCTAATCTGGAGTTTAGGGAAATAATTCACTTCCAAGCTAACTTAAGTTGTTGGCATAATTGTAGAATTGTAGAATTGTTGTTGCAATTGTAGAACTGAAGTACCATCTTCTTGCTGATTGTTGGCAGAAGATCAAACTCAGTTCCTAGAAGTTACTCTCAGGTTTTTCCATGTGGCTCTGCACATCCTCAAAGCCAGCCAGGACAAATCACATTTCAGGCTTTCAATCTCTCTGACATCCTCTTCTGCCACTAGCTGGAGAAAACTCTGCTTTCAAGTTATTAGATTCATGTGATTAGATTAAGTCTGACTGAAAAATCTCTTTTCTTTGGTCATATAATGTAACATAATCATAGGCATAATACATCATCGTATTTATAGACTCTGCTCGCACTGAAAGGGGAAGAGCTTTCATAAGGTGAGAGTCATTGGGGCATCTTAGAGTTCTGTTTGCTGCAGGAGTGAAGAAAAGAACAATTAGAATCCAAGGCCTCATTACATCCCTCTGGTGCTGTACTTAAAATGAGCTGGGGCATTCATACATCTTGAAGAACTGAAACCTACGTTTAGTAGAGAAGCCTGCTATTGGGCATACTATTTTTCTCTATTCTTTAAGATACATTTATTGGGTATATGCTATAAATAAATCACTATGGATGGATGCAAAGGTTATGTGACAATTGCATAATAACCTACAGTGCAAGGTAAACTATAACAACATAGTAATCAGAAGCCAATGTGAATTCAAAGGAGAGTAAAACTACATTCTGCTAAGAGTGTTGAAGAAGGCTTCAATGTTTGACTATTATAAATTTAACATACGTCTTTGCCTCTGGTCTGTTCTCCTTATTTCCAGTCTCTTCACAAACCTCTTTTATTAATTTAACAGACATTTGCATAGCACTTAGTCTCAAGCACTCTTATAAACCCTTTACATATCTTAACTCATTTTACCTCAAAACAACTCTGTGAACTAGCTATACTGTTAGGATCTCATTTCAAAGGCAGAGTGAGGTGGCTCACGCTTGTAATCCCAGTAGTCTAGGAGGTGTGGGCGGGTGGATTGCTTGAGACCAGGAGTTAGAGACCAGCCTGACCAACATGGTGAAATCCTGTCTCTACTAAAAATGCAAAAATTAGCCAGGCATGGTGGTATGCACCTGTGATCCCAGCTTCTTGGGAGGCTGAGGCATGTGAATTGCTTGAACTCAGGAGGCAGAGGTTGCAGTGAGCCAAGACTGTGCCACTGCACTCCAACCTGGGCAACAGATCAAGACTGTCTCAAAAAATAAAAAAATAACAATAAAATAAAAAAAAATCTCATTGTATAGGTGAAAATACCCAGGCACAAAAGTTAAGTAGCTTTTACAAGTTTGCACAACTAGTAAGTGTCACATCCAGGGTTGAGCCCAGGCATACTGGCTTCAGAGTTTTTGTTTGTAAACTATTATGTTATAGAACTCCTCAATCTAGATAAAATGCAGATTTCCCCATTTTATTTCTAGTCCGTGTTTTATGGGTTATCTAGGGCGGTGGTTCTCAACCAGAGTTAATTCTCCTTTCTCCATGGTCCCCCATCTAGAAGTATTTGGAGATTTTTTTTGTTGTTTGTCATAACTTGAGAATGCTATTGGCCTCCAGTAAGAAGAAGTCATAGATGCTGCTAAACATTATAATTCTTTGACTCCCACCTCAAAGAATTATGAAACTCAAAATGTCAATAGTGCTGAGGTTGGGAAACCCTGGTGTAGGCCTGCTCCATTATAACAGGATTAAGTCAAAGATTGCTGACATGAAAAAGTGTTTTCCTACCCAGCTTTTTCCCATCATGCTCATCCATCCCTCCTAGTATTTAGGATTACAAGGTGTATTCACAGTGCTGTTTCTTAACACTGTGAGTATTTATTCTCAACACCTATCCTTTCACTCACAACAATTCCCATTTACTCATTCTTTGAGTCTTAGCTTAGGCCACTATTATTCATGAAACTTGTCCTTAAACACCAGTGTGGGTGACATGCCCTCTTACAATCACTTCAAATTACTCTCTGGACTTGTGAAGAGTCACACTTAAGACTCTACCTGATTTCAAACTATACTACAAGGCTACAGTAACCAAAACAGCATGGTACTGGTACGAAAACAGAGATATAGACCAATGGAACAGAACAGAGCCCTCAGAAATAATATCACACATCTACAGCCATCTGATCTTTGACAAACCTGAGAAAAACAAGAAATGGGGAAGGATTCCCTATTTAATAAATGGTGCTGGGAAAATTGACTAGCCATAAATAGAGAGCTGAAACTGGATTCTTTCCTTACTCCTTATACGAAAATTAATTCAAGATGGATTAGAGACTTAAATGTTAGACCTAAAGCCATAAAAACCCTAGGTAATACCATTCAGGACATAGGCATGGGCAAGGACTTCATGTCTAAAACACCAAAAGCAATGGCAACAAAAGCCAAAAATGACAAATGGGATCTAATTAAACTAAAGAGCTTCTGCACAGCAAAAGAAACTACCATCAGAGTGAACAGGCAACCTACAGAATGGGAGAAAATTTTTGCAATCTACTCACCTGACAAAGGGCTAATATCCAGAATCTACAAAGAACTCAAGCAAATTTACAAGAAAAAAACAACCCCATCAAAAAGTGGGCAAAGTATATGAACAGACACTTCTCAAAAGAAGACATTCGTACAACCAACAGACACATGAAAAGTTCATCATCACTCGCCATCAGAGAAATGCAAATCAAAACCACAATGAGATACCATCTCACACCAGTTAGAATGACAATCATTAAAAAATCAGGAAACGCCAGGTGTGGTGGCTCACGCTTGTAATCTCAGCACTTTGAGAGGCCAAGGTGGGCGGATCATGAGGTCAGGAGATCGAGACAATCCTGGCCAGCACGGGGAAACCCCATCTGTACTAAAAATACAAAATATTAGCCGGATGTTGTGGTGGATGCCTGTAGTCCCAGCTACTCAGGAGGCTGAGGCAGGAGAATAGCGTGAATCCGGGAGGTGGAGTTTGCAATGAGCCGAGATCGCACCACTGCACTCCAGCCTGGGTGACAGAGCAAGACTCCATCTCAAAAAAAAAAGAAAAAAGAAAAAAATTCAGGAAACAACAGGTGCTGGAGAGGATGTGGAGAAATACGAACACTTTTACACTGTCGGTGGGACTGTAAACTAGTTCAACCATTGTGGAAAACAGTGTGGCGATTCCTCAAAGATCTAGAACTAGAAATACCATTTGACCCAGTCATCCCATTACTGGGTATATACTCAAAGGATTATAAATCATGCTGCTATAAAGACACATGCACACATATGTTTATTGCAGCACTATTCATGATAGCGAAGACTTGGAATCAACCCAAATGTCCATCAGTGACAGATGGATTAAGAAAATGTGGCACATATACACCATGGAATACTATGCAGTCATAAAAAAGGATGAGTTCCTGTCCTTTGTAGGGACATGGATGCAGCTGGAAACCATAATTCCCAGCAAACTATCGCAAGAACGGAAAACCAAACACTGCATGTTCTCACTCGTAGGTGGGAATTGAACAATGAGATCACTTGGACACAAGAAGGGAACATCACACACCAGGGCCTATTGTGGGGAGGGGGGAGGGGGGAGGGATAGCATTAGGAGATATACCTAATGTAAATGATGAGTTAATGGGTACAGCACACCAACATGGCACATATATACATATGTAACAAACCTGCACATTGTGCACATGTACCCTAGAACATAAAGTATAATAATAATAATAATAAAAAGATGCTAAACATTCATTAACTCTTTCTTTGCTCTTTTTTCCCATGACTTTGGAAGGGAGCTGAGACTAGCAGACTTATGTAAGTGGCATGAGAACCTAGTAGGATGTGATTTCTGGCACAGATACATTCAGTAATCTTAGTTGAATGAATTAATAAATAAAAATAGTTGTTTTCTTAGGCAGCCATGACAGAATTCCACAGACTAGGTGGCTTAAACAAGAGAAATTTATTTCTCATAGTTCTGGACACAAAAAGTCCTAGATCAAGGTGTTAGCAGGCTTGGTTTTTGTATTACTCTGTTCTCACACTACTATTAAAAACTACCTGAGACTTGGTAATTTATGAAGAAAAGAGGTTTAATTGAGTCAGTTCTGCAGTCTATACAGTAAGCATGGCTGGGAGGCCTCAGGTAACTTATACTCAAGGTGGAAGGCAAAGGGGAAGCAGACATATCTTACCATGGAGGAGCAGGAGCGAAAGAGTGAAGGGGGAAGTGCTACACACTTATAAACAACCAGATCTCATGAAAATGCATTCACTGTCATGAGAACAGCACGGGGGAAGTCCACCCCCATGATCCAATCACCTCCCACCAGGACCTTCCCCCAACATTGGGAATTACAATTCAACGTGAAATTTGGATGGGGACACAGAGCTAAACCTTATCAGTTCTCCTGTGGCCTCTCTCCTTGGCTTGCAGGTGGCTTCCTTTTTGTTATGTCCTCACATGGCCTTTCCACTGTGCACATGAGTTCCTGTATCTCTTTGTCTTCTAATAAGGACATCAATCCTATTGGATTAGGGCCCCACTCTTATGATCTCATTTAACCTTAATTACCACCCTAAAGACCCTGTCACCAAAATATTAGGGTTAGACCTTCAACATGTACATTTTAGGGGCACACTATTTAGTTTATTACAAGTGTGAAGTGTCAAAATAAAGGAAACAGCAGTCAGAAGATTGCTTCCTAAATCTAGTCATTTGATAGCATCTCTGTTATTAAAATCTTTAAAAAATATTTTTGATCAATCTGTTCAATTTTTTCAAATATATGTGTTTACAACTATAAATAAAAAGGAAGCTTATATTCTTAAAAAGTATGCATACAAAGATATGGAATACATACAATAATATTATTAAATTGTAGCCAAAGTGGTGTCTATGGAAAGACGTGAACTGGTGTGTCTCTTTATTGTTAAAAAATTAGCAAATATTAGAGATATATATTAAAAATTCGCTTGCACTATAGCAATCTAGTTAGAAAGAAGGACAGCAAACTGAAAAGAAAGATAGAATTCTTATTATGAAAGTCAATAGTATATCTCATCTTTACCAAATTGGATGCATTCCAAACTTGGGCAGCAGCTAGGTTACAGTCTAGGTTGTGTTAGGAGGAGTGTAGGGGGTTGAGCCTTCTGTGGCTGGATTAGGGTAGAAGACTGTGTGTGCTGATTGATGGCTAGGGTTCCATTTGTTTGTTACTGTCTGCATAATTTGATATCATATAACTAGAAGTTACTCTTGGATTTCAAGTATCCTGAAAATTTTACCATGAATAACCTTTTGAGTTCTACGAGCATTTGCGCACATACCTTAAAATCCCTTTAAATCTTACAGTGCTAATTTGATTCCCATATCCTAACCATGATTTATTTTTGGTGGCTTCATACTCCAAGTTATAATTTAGAGAGTGATTTTGTAGTACAGTCAGCCTTCTGAATCCGTGGATTTTGCATCTGTGGGTTCAACCAACCTCTGACAGAAAATTTTGGAAAGGAAAATATCTATGCTAAATATATACAGATGCTTTTTCTTGTCATTATTATCTAAACAATTGAGTATAACTACTATTAACATAGCATTTGCATTGTATTAGGTATTATCAGTAATCTAGAGATTTTTTAAAGTATATTGGAGGATAGGCATAGGTTATCTGCAAATATTTCACCATTTTATGTAAGGAACTTGAGCATTGGTAGAGGTTGGTGTCCTCTGGAATTTCTGGAACCAATCCCTCAAGGATACATGGGACAACGGTAATCTATGGCAAGGAGTCTCATATTTGGCATGCATCAGAATCACTCGGAGGCTTGTTAAGACACAGATTGTTGGATCCCCATTTCTAGAGTTTCTGATTTAGTAGACCTTAGGTGGAGCCTGATAATTTGCATTTCTAACAAGTTTTCAGATGATGCCAAGGCTGCTTTTTTGGGGATCACACTTTGAGGAGTACTGCTCAATGGGAATCTGGTATTCATAAAAAGTACTGCCTTGCTCCCTTGGAGGATCTGCTTGAAAAACAACCACATATTGCCCTTCCAGACTCAGAGATTAAAGACATATGTAGATGTAGTTTTCTTTCCAGAACAGCTTGGAAACACTGTTGGTATTTTGCGTACAGCTCCTATTTGACCTTCATTCAGTCATTGAAGACTGATTTGTTGAGAGTCTTCATTTGCCAGGTTCTGTGATGGATGTTTGACATGCAACAGTGTGCACAGGTGAGGTTGCTGACTTTATACAGATTATGCTGTTTACAAGCAGTTATGTGTCTATTTTAATCAATGTATAAGCTCACGGACCTGGGAATCAGATTCAGCCTCAGTTTGCCAGAATTTAGGCTTCAGACCTTGAACAAATTTTGCAACTTTCCTGGGCCCCGGGTCCCTTTTTGCTAAACTGGAATTAGCATCACATTTAGTTACTCAAATATTTCTGGAAGGATATAGTGTTAAAAGGAGAAAGAAAAAAAAAAAAAAACAAAAAACAAAACCCTTATTTCTTTCTCTTACTATTCAGGTAACATAATGGAATAAACCCGAACAGCCACTGTAAAATACAAATTTGTGTGAAATACAAATAAAATACAAATTTGTGTGGCATATTAGATTGGTTGTTTAGAATCCTGTTTGATAGAAATTACCTCTTCTGCTCAGGACCTGCTATAGCAGCAGCTATAGAAAGTATGTGCCAAACATCACAGAAATCAGGCAATCACTTTGAAGCCATCTGGATCATCCTGTAGCATGTCTACCAGGAAAACTTCTCTCTCTTTCACGAGGATTAATTCTACCTGTTGGCAGCTATGCTAGCTCTGATATCACATATGCTGAGATAAATCAGCACCCTACATCCAGACAAAGGTAGAACAGATTTTTAAGAGACATTTGACAATTAGAAAAAATTATTAGGTTCCTGGTGAAACCTAACAGACAACATAAGCCATCTCATTCACTTAAAATCATTGTGTTTTTCTCCTAAGAAGTCTACAGAATATTGGGTCTGGAGCTATACAGTCCTGAATTTGAATCCTGACTAAGCTATTTGTGAGTTTGGTTATGTCAGATAGGTTATTTCCACTCTCTGAATCACAGTTTTGTTGTCTATAAAATGAAACTAAGATATAACTCATGGGATATTATGACAACTGAATAATAACATATAAAATGGGTAGCAACATGGGTGACATATGATAGATGTTAAATTTTATTTAAAAACAGCTTATAACCAGAGTACTATCTCAACAAGATTATAAACAATCACTTGGAACCCAGAAATGATAGTAGTATGCAGACATAGATTGCTGTAACCTGCTTGTTTTTTGCTACTGCAACCACGCATGGATAACCTGAGGCAGAAGGCAGAACAAAGGCTTGGGGAGATATTGTAGTTTTCTCTTGAAATCAGAGCTTGTAACAATGCCTTGGCTTCCTTAGGAAACAGAAATTAGGGAGCGGGGAGAATAATACAGGGAAAACATTACACATGTGTGTTTTCGAGGTTGCAACTGTAGATGCTGAGGGCCAAATCTCCAGGACCTCCGAAGAAGCATTGAGAACTACCTCAGCAACAAACCAGCTGAGAGAGGAACTGGCAGACTGAGGACTATCCCGGAGACCTCATTCATACTTCTGGGCTAAATTTACACATGGATTGAGGGAGCTCTATGATCTTGGATAAGGTCCCTAAAAGAAAGTGAGAAGATCCTCCAAACATCCTTGACAGAGCATTGCCAGCAGCAAGTTTCAGATGAGTCTGAGCTGTGGGTGAGGCCAGAGCTTGACTGAGGGACTCCAAAATGTGGAAGCAGAGGAATCTGCTGCATGGAGCTTAAGGGGTTTTGCTCAGAATTATATAAGGCCAGCACTTTTATAGCATGATATGGCTCAAATAGATCCACCTTCTTTTTTCAAATTCCCTAAAATCGTTCATCTTCATGTTCATCTCAGTGAGTATTGGCTTATTTTAAGCAAACTAAAAGTCTATACTTGACTTTAAACATTCTAACTTACAACCATATGACCCTAAATATAATGACCATGCTAATGAACGTCTGCTAGACAAGTGTTTTGCATAATATGGCTCTTCTACTCCCTACAGGAGGATTACCAGTAAGACCCACTACATTAGAATCTCTTAGAATAAAGTATTTTTTTTTCTCTAATAAATTCTGTACTGGAGTCTGGGAATTATGCTAGATCCTTTGTAGCTTTGGCTTCTATTTCTTGTATATTTATTGTCTTAAAATTTTCTTCATCCGTTACATGGAAGGAGAATAAAATTTTAAGCTTTTTTTTTTTTTTTTCCTGCCTCTTGGTGAAGGCATGGGGAAATAATCACTGGGGCTACTTGTTTTGGTTATAGTATGTGCAGTGTGTGGATGAGAGATTCCTTTACTGTCATTTCTATGTGATTGACCATACACATGCTTAATGTAGCCCTGCCTACCTTAGAATCATCCCGCCTCCCAGGTGCAGGAAGAAGACTAAGGTTGGACATATTACTAGAGGAAATGGAGGCTCATTTAACCCTTGGATTTTTTTTTTTTTTTAGTCCAGATACCAAAAGTAGCTTGAGCTGAGATTAGAGCCTTGGGCAATGTTCGAATATTGTTGACACAACAGCTGTCTGGAAAACTGGCTTTGTTAATGGCTCATAGGTTTGCTGTTTTGTCTTTAGAAGGAGATAACCATATCTGTTTTTCAGAACCCTCTTTTCTCAGACAGACTATAGTTTTCTTTTCAGACATTTTATAAAAGTACTTAATCTTATTGAACATATGGACAGTGATATCTAGATACAACCAACTGATTTAAGAAGAAGGAGAACACTTAAACTCAGATTTCATTCCTTGTCAGCTGGTATCACTGGCTAGTTTTATGAAGGGCTTCTAAAAATCTTTTCTGTGTGACTAGAAATATGCCATTTAATGCAGGATGAATAAATGTCCTCAGAGTGTCCTTTTATCACTTTAGGCTCTCAGGATTCAAACAAGTTTGCTAATAAGATTAGAGTGAAAACTTTATTAAACTCTGGTTCGTGGTAGATTTTATGGTTTTATTATACAGTTTGACTATATTAGCTTAAGATTGCATTGTATAGCTCCCTAAGTTCTACGCCTTTAATAAGTTCTCTCTCCAAAAGGGTCTCTCTATAATGACAATGTAATAGCAAAAGGAGAACTTAATGATTTGAGAGCATTATATTTTATAACCATTATCTGTAATAGATGGGACAGTGAAAGTTTGTAATTTATTATGTCATAAATGGGTAATCATATATTGGGGTAGTGGAACTGATTGGATAAGTGAAATGGAAGCTATTGGAGCTAAAATTCTTTGGGGCTGGCTAAGTGCAATCTCAGTAACATCATTTCTTAATTAGCCATGTTAACACCTCACTTATATGGGAGGCTCTCACCAAACTTTCACAATGGTTCAGAACCCAACATAGACCCTAAAACTAAAACAAAAAAAAAATTACACATACACATGCATATATGTATTATGTATGTGTACATGTGTGAGGGTGAAAATGACAGCAGACCACTACTTTATTTATATACCTGATAGCTATAGTTTTTTTATGTCTCCCCCACCAGTTCCCCCCACTGTCAGACCATGAGCAATTACTTCTTTCTGCCTTAGTTACGTCATCTGTAAAACAAAGATAATAATACTAGTCACTTCCTAATGGGTTTGGGTATACATATACACACATACAGACATGTATATACATTCTGCCCAACATCACCCTATTACAGAGTGTGCACAAATGACACACAGGTGACTTGGTTTCATCTTACATAGAATGCTCACAATTACAGGCATACCAAAAAAACACAATTATATTGTTAATAATAAAATATAGCTTATAGCTGGTTCATATATAGTGGTTAACATCGTGTTTAATATCAGCAGACCTGCTTGAACGCTTTATATATAAATCCAGTCTACTACTGTAATCTTTGCTTTACAAATGAGGAAACTGAGGGAGAAAGGAGTGATTTTTCCCAGTCTGGCAGTGAGGATAGAGGCAGAAAAATTGTAACTATCCTGTGAATTAATTCAGAAAGCAGTGGTGTGCAATCATTTACTGTTGGCGAAGGCATCCTTTGGTGACTTCTTCAAATGACATCGTGTGCCAGCCAAATATAATATGTGGGGCTCATCCTAAAGCACACTAAACCAAAGGACCCACTTGGTGTGTGCTTTAAGACAAAGAAGTGCTTAATATATTTCAAAACTCTCTTGTCCCAAAATAATTTTTTTAAGTTTTGAAAATTAAAGATCCAAGTTCTTTTTTATTGCTCAGGACACTAAATGAAACATCTCCTTCATGATTATGTCTAGTGTGATATTCATCATAGTTTTCATAGGTAAAAACCAAAAACAGCAACTACACAAAAAGAGATTTATTAAAATTTAAGGAAGTGATCTGGAACTTCCTGTTTCAAATACAGGAATTGTAAAGTCAAGTAAAATGTCTTTTTTGTTTGTTGTCCTGTGATAAGCCCTGTCACTCTGCATCAAACATTTTTATAGCCATCCATTTCTTTTTCAGTTGATGTCATGAGACAATAATTTACTTATTTATTTAGATTGCTGTTCATTTTCCTTCAAGCTGAGACATAAGAATTACATATTTTGGTATTCATCTTCTTTAAAAATGATGAACATGAAAGGAGATTCAAGGGTATCCATGCTTCTGAAATCAGGCTTAGGACTTAACTCCTTTCATATTTCCTGATTGTAATCTGACATCACTAAAAAATGGAAAGCTCTGATTGCTGTTTAACAAAGATTTTTGTTTAACAAAGACAACCTTAGAAAAACATACAGAAGGGTAATACATAGGAAGAAGATATCTGTAATCTCTAAATAAGGTATGAGATAGATAGATATGCAATTCTCCTGCCTCAGCCTCCCGAGTAGCTGGGACTACAGGCACCTGACACCATGCCTGGATTTTTTTTTTTTTTTTTGGATTTTTAGCAGAGATGGCATTTCACCATGTTAGCTAGGATGGTCTCGATTTTCTAATCTCGTGTTCTGTCCACCTTGGCCTTCCAAAGTGCTGGGATTACAGGCGTGAGCCACCAAGGCCAGCCAGATATCTAGAATATTTAAGGAACCCTTTTAGCAGTAAGTTACTTAAGAAACAAAATTAGAAAACAACTAATAATTCAGAAGGATGGAAAACAGCAAGACAGTAAGCATTTGAAGAGATATTTATTCTCACTATGCATCAAGGAAATACAAGTTAAAGCTAAAGAACACTTTGCATTTTTCAGAATGGCAAAATTTGGAATGTCCTAGTGAGGATATGGCAAACTGGAAAACCCAAGGGCATTGTTGATGGGAGTATAAAATTTTCTGGGAAACAATTTTACTATCTGGTGAAAATAAGTTCCATGCTATCTAGCATTCTCACTTCTGGGTGTGGTAAGTTGTGCATATTCATGCTTGGGTGATAGCAAGGCTTAGAGGGCATATAGTGTCTATTACTGCATATCAATAGAAAATTAGAATATTGAAAGCACAAAATGATTTAAATGGATTAAACAACCACAAGAAATAATGCAATATCATTTTAAGTATATAACTGTATCCAAACACTTAGAAGATAGTGGGAAAGTCCTATATTACATATACTAAAGTTATGCTTTTGTGGGAGTGGGATCTTGGAAGGAAACAAAAAAGGAAGTATTATTTAATACAATAAAAGTGGATGATCATTACCCAAGTCTACTATAGGATAAGAATGATTTTCTCAATTCTGTGTACTATATTTTCATTCCAAAAAAGGAAACAAACAAACAGAAATACCTTCATGCTACATGGTCTTATGTCTTCATTTAATATATGTTGATAGACTAGGATGGTGGGAGGGTGGGGCACTGAAATTGGAGAGAGTTTTTGGAAAAAAGAGGAAGAGTTTCTGTGATCTATAAAAGTCTTGTCTAAAAATATTTGGTTGCTCTCATGAGCCTCACTGACTTTATAAAAATTAAAAATCTTCCAAAATGTTAAGCTAAGATTGGTCTATTTAATTCCTATATTACTTTGGTGATTTTAAGTACCATGGCTTCTGATGGGTAACCAACATAACACACTATAACACAGAACTTCTTTTGAATGTTATACTTAACCTGAGGAAGAGGGTAAACAGTATTGGCCACTGAATGTATTAGAGGTTGAATTGTAGCCATCCTATACCAGGTATACAACGAAAAGCAGGTTTTGCTTGAGTGAAATGTTACCATCTAGTTTATTTTTTACTGTATTTATACATGAACAATAGTAAATACTATTGGCATTTGCACTTCTAAATAGGAAATGGGTGAATTTAGCAAGTAATTTAATTTTAATAAGAATATCTTATAAAGAGATCAAATCATGTTCCTAAAGCATTTACGAGCTAATATACATCATAATATTAGTATATTAAAATCTTGAAATCTTAAAGCTTAGAGTTGAGTTTTAAAAATAAAAGTTTTCTTTAATTTCATGAAGCCAAATCTTATTTATTAGTGACTGCAAAACAATAGAAATAGGTACATGGAGTTGAAAACGTTGTATCTTTGGTGACATTGAGAAGACTCCATGCAGGGGTAGTCTGCATTAAAAAACCTTAAATACAGCTGGTAAAAAGCTAAGGCCGAATATTTTAAAACAATTTATGAACTTTCAACAATACCTAAAACTAGTTGTCTAAGACTAGATACAAGCTGATATATAGAAACTTCAATAAATGAAAACTGATTGAGCTTGACAGGGAATACAGTTGAAAATGGGTTACATAAAACTATCTTTTTGGACCAAGTGAATATTACCTATCAAAAGACATGACATATTGGGTATACTCTAAGACGAAATAGTTACTATATTTTTAGGGCTAATATTAACCTAAATTCAAAGATGATCGATGATCTATAATAATGCTTATTGTGCAGTAGTGCAGTCATCTGGTTCCTGGTTTGTTGGACTATGTTTTTTACTAGGATTTCAAGATTTCTTCAAAGTATATATTTTATTTTATTGTATAAAAGAATGAATATATGAAAGAACAATAGATAGATAAAATTATGAAAACAAATAAATTAGAATTATTGCAGGTAGAAGGCATGACTACTTATATAGACATATATATATGTGTGTGTATATATATATATACAAAATAAAAATGGAAGATTCTAGGCTGCATTGGTACTAGGAAATAATACAGATTAACATTTTAGCCATCAACTCATATAAAGTTTAGAAACTTATTGAAAATCTGGAACTTTAGGATCAACATATTTCCTAAAAGAGAAGTAATGGAATAAAGGAAAAAGACGATAAAAGCTGGGAGCTTTGCAGTACTGCTCTTGTAATTTGCACTTAGTGCCAGAAATAAGTTGCGTGAGGTGAGGGTAAGTGTCAGGAGAGGCTGTAGCTAATTTTTTAAAATAGTGGTACTTGAAGCATTGATGACATCTATAAAGATGTTTTATTTTTGACCAGGTGGCTAAGATCAAGGTACAGGAAAAATGTGACTATGCTATACTATTTTGGCCAAACATCAAATAGAAGACCTTGTCTCTTATCATTTATATAATGCAGTGAAGAATATCAATTTGGTTTAATTTGCTCCTTTAGATTAGATATTAAAAAAACATGCTGTTGATATAATGCATATGATCCTTAATTTGTATTTCAAATAATATGTAATAATAAACACTCCATATTTGATCTTGCACTCTGGAATGTCCATTTAAAAAGATGTCTAAAGATTTTTGTAAAGCATTTCTCTGTGATCTGAAACACAATATATAATTATTAGATTTATTTATAGGTTTACATGCTTTTTCTTATTTTCTTGTTTCACCAAGTGTTTACAATATCTTGCAAACTGTATGTAATAAAGAACAGAATACAATTTTAGGTAAAAGCAAAATAGAGATAAAAAGTACTAAAACCTGGTTAATCTAAACCATATTTGTATAATTGCTACGGATGCAGCTCAGAATGACTCTCTGATTAATTGTTACAGTAAGAGGAAGTGTATCAGATTTTTGTTCACTGAAATAGAAAAACATCTTTACGTTTAGTCTCTAATTACACAACTTTTCTTGATATTAAGACCTGATAGGGTCATAACCTCTAAAAAAGGACAATATAGTCAATAATATCTCTACACCGATTGTGTGTGTGTGTGTGTGTGTGTGTGTGTGTGTGTGTGTGTGTATGTAAAATTCTATAATGAAAATTTTTTGGAGAAGTGTTGCAAAATTAATCAGTAAAATATATACACTCGTCTTTGATAACATGACTTAATCCAAGGAAATAATTTAGACTGTCTTAACAGGGCTTCTTACTCCAAGGTACATATCACTATAGGGAGTGACAGTGACAGATGCAGGGATTCTTGTGAACCACCAAAAATTATATGTAAAATATCACATGTACTTTTGTGCATTTACCCTATATACCATTTTCAGAATGAATTGTAGTCCATAAAATTTAAAGAACCATTGTCTGTCAGATGTTCTTTGAGTTAATTATTTCAGTTCTCAGTTAGCATTTATAGTTATATCATCTGATGATTTAATACTATTTGTTAGTATTTAAGAGATTTGCTATTTGTATCAACAAAGTCAGAAACGAGGGCTCCTTTATTTTGTGGTATTCATGATATTTTACTCAAAATGACTATTTCATATAATTTATATGTTTTTCCCCTAGAATTTTGCTTTACAATGTTTAGCATATATCTGGAAAGTCTTAATTATCAAAAAATAGATATATTGCAATAAAAGACATAAATGAGCTATTTCTGAATGAATATTTGGAGAAGGGTTTCACTTTCTCTTATATTCATACTGTTTTAATTCATGAAGTCAATCAAATTCATGTCTTCATATATACCCTGCTCTCTGTGTTTATAAATCAGCAAAATTATGTAATTCTTATGATACAAACTATGTCCTCCTAGCTCAAAGTTTACACTTGCTACCTTGAGGATGCTGGGATCTCAATCTGCTTAGAAGCCTAGAGACAGCGTGGGATGACAAAGGTGGGGGATAAAGACAATTGCTCTTCACTTGCAAGGCAACTGCCCTAGATGAGGTCATTACAGGTCGTTAGGCAAAGCAGAGCTTCTGTACCAGAGAAGTGAGGAAGTACTTTTTCTGCTCTTAAAAAAAAGACTATGATTTGTGCATGTAAGTGCTCAGATTCATCATAATTCATCATCCTAATGCCCCATTACACTTTTCAGGGTCCTAGTTAATCTCCTAATTTTTTTGAGATATGCCAAGGCTAATAAATCAGTTTATGTTTAAAAAGTCAGTTTATGTTATAATTTTGCAACCCCTAGAAGTTTCCACTTCTGCTTTGCAGTTTCAGCAGCCCCACCCTGAATCTACAAGAGACATTAAGATTTTTTTTAGGATAAACTTCGGGGCTTTCTTGTTCTTAATTATTATTTATGCTAAAGATTTAAAGTTTGAGCTTGTTTTTTAAACTTTAAGTTAGAAAATCTCCAGTGACATCAGAATAGCCAGCTTACTCTATTGTTACTTGTGTTACTCAGTCTTACCATAAAAATGTGTCACAGCAGTTGGCGTAAATGCCAAAGATTGCCTTATATGAACATTTTATTCCAGGGAATTAGAAAATGTTTGTTTGTTTGTTTATTATTTTGTTCTTTTTTAAGACAGGGCCTCACTCTGTCACCCTGGCTAGAATGCAGTGGCTCACTGCAGCCTTGACATCCAGGCTCAAGCAATCCTCCTACCTCAGCCTATCGAGCAGCTAGGACCACAGGTCCCAGCTGGCCAAATACCTAGCTAATTTTTGAAAGTTTGTTTTTACGTTTTTTAGAGATGAAGTCTCATTATGTTGCCCAGGTTGGTCTCAAACTTCTGGGCTCAAGCTGTCTTCCTGCTTCAGCCTCTGAAAGTGCTGGGATTGCAGGCTGAAACTACTGTGCCCCACAGCATAATAATTTATGTAATCATTTTGGCACACACCATTGGGCTAGTGGTAGCTCATTTTCCACTATTTCTATTTTCCAACTTTCAAAGTCAACCAAGTCAGATAAACCAATTCCAAATTCTAATGCGTGAGAGTCAGTTTTTTGAAACTTCTCTAATCACCAAATAGTGTCACAGGCAAATTATAGGTATTTTAAACATAGACGTTTGATTCAAGAAATTAGGCAGTCAAATATCATTAAAAGTGTGTGAGTAAGAAAAGTTAAAAGGAAGAGTTAAAGACTAAATCATTTTAGTTGC
This sequence comes from Macaca fascicularis, assembly GCF_037993035.2. Classification (NCBI taxonomy): domain Eukaryota; kingdom Metazoa; phylum Chordata; class Mammalia; order Primates; family Cercopithecidae; genus Macaca; species Macaca fascicularis. The sequence continues at coordinate 180,211,856 of NC_088376.1, read as the reverse complement.
AATCCAGAAGTTAGAAAGCTGCTATTGCTATCCACGTTGCTTGCCTCCAAAATTACCTTTGATTGATGATGATGGTAACTAGATCCTGGAAATAGGGAATGAAGTCTATTCCCTACAAACACTTGTGTCTTTTAGAAGTTGTTTACCAACCACCACGGCCATAGATAACTGATTCCTATTCTATATCTGCCTTATTCTTGCATGATTGCATGTCAGGGATGGAACCTAAATTGCATCCAGTAAGTTTGCCATAAAGAGGTCTGAGAAAAGGCCTTTTAGCCTTTGCAACACAAAGAGAAACATGTGTTGTTACACAACCTTATCAGCATCACTTGACATAGGTTTTTTTTTTCTTAAAGCCCTTTGCTCTTGCTATCTATTTAATGATATTTTTATGTTTTCTCTCTTCATACATTGACTGCTATTTTTGAGAATCATTTTCTGGATGGCATAATTAAGAAAAAATGGGACAAAAGGAGAGGGTTGGCCCATTATTTTTGATATAACAGCATGGGAGACTTCTCTTAATACAAGCCATTTAAATGGAGACTAGAAGTCTGTGTGTGGATGTGTGTGTGCACACAAGTGTGGGTTAGATTTTAGGAGCAAGATCAGTTTTTTTTTTTTTTTTTTCCCTCCTCTTCTCCCTACCTTCTCTTCTATGACAACTGTGGAGATGAAATTCTATAGGTGGCAGCATCACAAGAGGGAAGGCCTTGGCCTCTTTGTGTAACTTCTTGAAGGAAGGCCACATAAGAGCACTATTCTATTAGAAAGAACAACAGTGACAGTCACATGAAGAGTAAATAATTTTTACTTTGCTTTAAGACATTTAAAATAAAAAAGAGCATTTAGCTTTTTGGATTCATGAAGGTTTGGGGTTTATTGGAAAAAAATACTTAAAGGAGATGAAGAACACGTGGATGTAAGCAATAACATGATTATCATCATGAGCTATTAAATTTTGGCTGGGTAAGAACAGGTGGAAGTGACAGAGAGTATTGTGGTCAGTATCTTCATGCCACTGATAATTGAAAGACATTGATTGTAAGGGTGAGCAAATGAGAAGATTACAACAGTATATAAGAAATGCTTTTTTAAAAGTATATGTTGGTATTCAGGCTTCATGGGATGTTTATGTCCTTGTGATCTCAATATTCAGGCCATAATCATAGGAGTGAACGATTGAAGAGAAATAAAGAAAAAATAAAATCACCAACTATGAGGAGATGAACAAACTGAGAGGCCAAGTGTTTATAGAGGCCCACTTGCAAAACGTTCAATTCATCCATTCCAATGTCATAAATATTCTAGTTTCGGCAGATGAAGCCAGAATAGCAGAAAACTCATATTGGAACTCCCTTGACCCTCTTCTCCTTACTTTGTATAGAATTCATTTTGATGAAGCCAAGATAATGTCACATATAAAAACATGGACTTTGGTATCAGACTGCCCAGCTTCTGATCACTTACTGGTCAAGTGGCACTTGGCAATCTGTTTACTCTTAAAAGCTAAGATTTTTTTCTGATGTAAAGGCAATTTTGAAAATTACATAAAGACAAGTAATTTAAATATCCTGCCAAATAAGTGATTGCTATTATTGTGTAATGTCATGGCTTCCACCTTTGTTCAATGACCTGGCATTAAAGTTCATCACTAAATTTACTATAGGGGCATAGGCAAGGACAATATTCACTATGCCATTCATTGTTTCTCACATAAACTCCTGATTTTATACACACAAAAAACAAAAGCAAGAAGGGAAAGAACCTTCCAGATTGAAATGCCAGGAGAAATTTTCTTCCACTGAGAAATCATTCATGTTTTCTTCAAATCCTCAGCAAATCATGTTGATGGATGGCCAGCAACCCTTTTTCAGCTTTAGTAACTAGTAATTAGAGTCGTACTTGTGGCTTAACTTTAGTAGAGGAAAGGACTCTGTGAATGCCATATACCCATTCTCTTCTATCCGTAACCTTTTATTTTAATTTAGATTAAACATTTATTTATTTTTAACTGTATTCATTCTGAAAGTTAATTCAATTCCTTTACGCGTGCACATGCGTGCGTGTGTGTGTGTAAGAATAACATCAGTATTCCAAATTCTAAAACTACAAAGTGTTGAAGAAGAATGGAGGTCCAAAAGGAGATTTCTACTGCTATAGATAGAATTTTTCTTTCTTTTTCTTTTTAAGAATTGTAGTGAAAGCCTTTTTATTTGAGACAAGGATGATGCCATTTTCTTTCTTGAGGGGCAACCTGAGCCAGTCTGATCCTGCTGGCAGTATTCTCATACATTTGCTCCTGCATGCCTCATTTTGATTTAAAAGGTTAGGTGTGCATCATCTTATTTTTAAATTTTGCCCAATCTATGTTATAATTATTATACCAATTCTTTTACATTGCTTTATTATTGCAATTTTTACACTGAAATTCCTAGAGTCTAACTAGAATTCTAGAGTTCTTTCCCTAATTAAATGTTAATGGGTATTTTAATGGAAAATGAGATTAAAAATGTATTATTTCTTGCTCTATTGTTTGAATCAAGCAGATACTTTCATAACATTCTGTGTTCATCACTGCAAGTAGAGCTATCTGCACTGTGGCTAAGATACTATGTCAAGTAGGACAACTGTGAGTGTCTTTGAGAAATTGCTCAGTGTTTAAATGTTTCTTACTTTTCATATCAGCAAATGATTTCATCTTTGCCCTGTAATTTGACAGTCAAAGTATAGGATATTCTATATATTTTACTATCAACTGTGGTTAAGTCAGTTGTATTTTATCCAATCTCCTACTTACGTTGAAACTGAGAGACCTGAGACTATATCATTGACTTTAAAGCCTTCATGAGGAAGTTTCAAAGCATGCAAATACACAAGAAGCAAATGAAGAAAGTGCTGTTGCTATCAGCCCTGGCAACAGCTCACTGAAATCTGATAACTTAAATAGAGTACTCTCATTTTTTCTCTTCTAGATAGAGTTATATATTATCTTCAGAGACATTTGTACACCTACTGTATGAACACTAAATTCTTGAAAGACAGAAGAAAAATAACAAAGTAGTTCAGGCTTCAAGAAGCAACTCTTATGTGCATAGCATTACCTAAGTTAATTGGAAAAATGTGTTTTTAATAGCGTGTGCTCCGATGAAGTCAACTTTTGCAAATTTCTAATAGAACGCTACAAGCATATAACATTTGGCATTGAGATAACTTTTGAGAATAGTTCAGAGCTCAGGAAGCCTATTTCAGTTTCAAATTCCCAACTCCTGATTTTCAAGTTCTCTAAAATTTGTCTCTGCTTTATATTTTTCAATCTGATTTCCCACTACAATTATATACATTTTCTACTTCACTTAGACTGATATCCTTTAATTCATTTAGTGAAATTTCAGTGAAGGTCTCATGTGGAAGGTATTGCCCTACGAACTGGGGATTCACAGTGCACAAGTTACTAGTGCCTTAATCACTTTGCTCATATTATTTTCTTCTTCCAGGAATTAACTCTCTCATATACTCCAACTACTAAATTACATGATATCATCTAAGGTATGATAAAAATCGATTTCCTCCTCCACTCACCAAGCTTTCTCCAATTTCTAAATATCACATTGCCTTTATTTATTGAATTTCTTTAGTAGTCTGCATCATGCAGTTTAATATTGGTATTTCAGTGTTCCTTTTTACAAGAAATAGCTTTTATTTCCTTACTACAATGTAAAAAATTGACTGAAGGAATCACATCTCATAATCAAGTCTTCTTTCTACTGTATCATAAGACTTGTAGGGAACCACATATTTTTCTCATTTCCTTAAACTCTCTAATTCCCACTCATTACTCTCAGAGTAGGGACTAAATTCTGTTACATGGCTAGGAGAACATTCATTGATATGACAATGAATTAGTTCTAAATTTAGTTTGCAATATTTTACACCTAGATTCATAAGCAAGATTGTTCTGTAATTTGCCTTTCTTGTAATGTCCTGGTAAGTTTTGAGTAGTAGCATTATGCTTACCTTATAAAACAAATAGGACATAGTTATTTCTTCTTTCTAGTCTCTGGAAAATGTTGAGTAATATCTTGGTAAAGAGGCTTGAGGAAAAGCTTTTTTTTTTTTTTTTTTTTTTTTTGAGACGGAGTCTCGCTCTGTCTCCCAGGCTGGAGTGCAGTGGCTGGATCTCAGCTCACTGCAAGCTCCGCCTCCCGGGTTTACGCCATTCTCCTGCCTCAGCCTCCCGAGTAGCTGGGACTACAGGCGCCCGCCACCTTGCCCGGCTAGTTTTTTGTATTTTTTAGTAGAGACGGGGTTTCACCGGGTTAGCCAGGATGGTCTCGATCTCCTGACCTCGTGATCTGCCCGTCTCGGCCTCCCAAAGTGCTGGGATTACAGGCGTGAGCCACCGCACCCGGCCGGAAAAGCTTTTAATTATTTATTAAAAATCTTTAAAAGATGTAGCATTTTTGTTTTATTGTTATGATGGTATCAATGTTGATGAGTTGTATTTCTGCAGAAATTGTCTAGTCCATCTAAATTTTTTCAATTTAGTCATCAAAGTTGTTTATAATATTCTTGCATTATCATTGCATTATATGTTCGTTTATAGTACTGTCCTCTTTTTGCATTCTTTATACTGATGCTTTGTATTTTTGCTATTTTTAAAATAAGAATTTCCATAGGTTAAATCATTTCTTCAAGAACTAATTTTTGGCTTTGTTGATTTTCTCTATCATATGCTTGTTTTCTAATTTATTACTTTCTTCTCATTTATTTACTGTTTCCTTCTTTGATTCTCTTAAGGTTTAATTTTCTATGGTTCTCAGATTTCCCATGTATCCCCTACCCCCACACATGAATAGCCTTTCCCTACCCCCCATGAACATGCGCCACCAGTGCAGTACGTTTGTTACAGTTGATGAACCTATATTGATACATCATTATAACCCAAAGTCAAAAGTTTGCAGTAGGGTTGACTTCTAATGTCATGTATTTCATGGGTTTTAACAAACGTATTACACATATTCACCATTATAGTATCATACAGAATAGTTTAACTGTCCTAAAAATCTTCTGTTGTTCACCTGTTTATCCTTCCTTCTCCCCTAACTCCTGGCCAACTACTGATCCTTTTACTGTCTCCATGGTTTTGTATATTCCAGAATGTCGTATAGTGGAATTGTACAGTTCATAGACTTTTCTGACTGGCTTATTTCACTTAGTAATATGAATTTAAGTTTCCTCCATTATCTTTTCTTGATTTGGTGGCTTATTTTGTTTTAGTATTGAGTAATACTCTACTGTCTAGATACACAGTTTTTTCATTCAGCTACTGTCAGTTATCTTGATTGCTTCCAAGTTTTGGTGACTATTAATAAAGCTGCTAAAAATATCTGTGTGCAGGCTTTTGTTAGTCCTAAGGTTTAAACTCATTTGATTAAATATCAAGAAGGCAATTATTGTATCATATGGTAATTCTGTATTTAGTTTTCTAAAAACCTGCCAAACCATCTTCCAAATGTAGCATTTTGCATTCTCACCAGCAATGACTAAGACTTCTTGCTCCACCTTCTCAGCAGTATTTAGTGGTATTGGTGTTCTGAATTTGGCTAGTCTAACAAGTGTGTAGTGGTATCTCATTGTTGTTGTAATTTTCATTTTTCTACTGACATATGACATTAAATATATTTTCATATGCTTAATTGTCATCTGTATATGTTTTTTGATGAGCTGCCTGTTCAGATATTTTGCTCATTTTTAATCAGGTTATTCTTTTTGTTGTTGTGTTTTAGTAGTTCTCTGTGTATTTTGGATAATATTCCTTTATCAGAAATGTCTTTTACAAAAATTTTCTCCCAGTGTTTAGCTTGTCTTCTCATGTTCTTGACTGTATTTTGCTGAGCAGAAATGATAAATTTTAGTGACGTTCAACTTATCAACTCTTTCTTTCTTGGATGTTCCTTTGGTGTTGTATTTAAAATGTCATTGCCGTGGCCAAGGTCATTTAGATATTCTCCTCTGTTAACTTCTGAAAGTTTTCTAGTTCTTCAATTTACATTTAGGTATAATGCATTTTGTGTTAATTTTTGTAACGGGTATAAGGTCTGTGTCTAGATCTTTTTTATCTTGTGGATATTTAGCTATTCCAGAACCATTTGTTAAAAAGACTATGTATCCATTGTATTATCTTTATTTATTTGCCAAAGATCACTTGATTATATTTATGTAGATCTGTTTCTGTGCTCTCTCTTCTCTTCCACTGCTCTACTTGTCTACTTTTTTAACCCAATACAATACTGCTTTGATTACTTTAGTTTTATAGTAAGTTTTGAAGTTGGGTCATGTCAGTCTTGTAATTTTATTCTCCTTTAATATCATGTTGGCTATCTTTTCCTTTTCCACATATTTGTCAATATCCACAAAATAAATTGGTAGGGGTTTTAATTGGACTTGCATTGAATCTATATATCAAGTTGGGAAGAACTGACATATTGAAAATATTGAGTCTTCATATCCATGGACATGGGATGTCTCCATTTATTTAGTTATTCTTTGATTTTTAATCAGAGTTTTGTGTATTTTATCCATATAGATCTTATACATTTTTTACCTTTATTTGTAGGTATGTCACTTTGGAGATGCAGATGTAAATGATATTTTGCTTTTAATTTCAGATTCTCCTTTTTTATTGCATATATACAGGAAAGCAATTGACTTTTGTAAATTAAGCTTATAGCCTGCAACCTTGCTATAATAGTTCATTAGTTCTAGTAGTTGTTTCTTTTTTTGTCCTTTTCCCCCAATTTTCAACATAGAAGATAATGCCATATGCAAGCAAAGACAATTTATTTCTTCCTTCCCAATAAGTACAGTTTTTTTCTCTATTTTTTATCTCATTGTATCAGCTATGGTGTTGAAAATGAGTCGTTAAAGGGGACACTTTTGTTTTGTGTTCAGTGTTAGCAGGAAAGTTATTGCTCACCAGTATGTATAATGTTAGCTAAAAGTTTTTATAGGTGGTTTTCATTAATTTGAAGAAGTTTCCTTCTATTCTTTGTTTGCTTTATCATGAATTGGTGTTGGATTTTGTCAAATGTTTAACTACATCTATTAATATGTTCATGTGATTTTTCTTCTTTAGTCTGTTGTTATTGATGTGATGCATTAACTGAATTTTGAATATTGAACCAATCTTGCATATCTGGCATAAATTTCACTTTGTCTTAGTTTATAACTGTTTTATGTATTGTTTAATTTTATTTGCCAATATTTTGTTGAGGACTTTTGCATCTATGTTTATGAGCGATATTGGTCTGTAGTTTTCTCTTCTTGTAATGTCTTTGTCTTGTTTCACTATTAGAGTAATGCTGGCTTCACAGAATGGATTATAAAGTATTCCCTCTGCCTCTATCTTTTGAAAGACATTGTAGAGAATTGTTATAATTTCTTCCTTAAATATTTGATAGAATTAACCAGTGAACCCATCTGGGCTGGGAGCTTTCTATTTTGGAAGGCTATCAATTATTGATTTAATTTCTTTAAAAAATATAGGCCTTTGACATTGTTTTAAGAAATAACTTCTTCCTTGGACAACTGAGTTCAGTCTTCCTTCTTTTTTCACATTAAATTTTCCTCTAAGACTGAGAAAACTTAACTGCATCCATGAATTTTGATATGCTCTATTTTCTTAACCATTCAGTTCAAATATTTTCTAATTTCCACGTCTTTTTGTCTCTTCTCTAACTCTCCCTGCCCTCCAGGTTATTTAAAAGTGTCTTGCTTAATTTAAAACACCTAGAGGTATACAGGGTGTCTTTTGTTCTTAATTTTTAGATTTCTCCCATAGTAGTAAAAGAAAATACTTTAATTTCAATTCTTAGGAACTAAGAATCATTTTATGACCTTGAATATAATCTATTTTGGTAAACATTTTATATGGCTTGAAGAATGTTGTTGTTTTTGTTTTCTCTGCCATTTCTGGGCACTGTTCTATGTGTGTCTATTAAGACAAGCTTGCTAGTAGTATTGTTAGTGCTTACTCTTTTTTATTATTTGTTGAAAAAATAGGTTAATTTTTTTTGAGATGAGGTTCTTGATACATTGCCTAGCTGGTCTCACACTCCTGGTTCTCAGCTTCCTAAGTAACTGGAACTATAAGCACATACCGCCACACCCAGCTTAATTTTAAAATTACAATTATTTTCTCATAAACTGTAGTTTTGTATATATTTCTTAGCTTTACATTTTAGACTATGTTATTAATAGCATATAGATTTAGGGTGGTTATATCTTATAGTGGAGTAAAATTTTATCTCTTGATTTTCCTTGCTATAAAATCTTTTTCTATAACATTACTATATTTGCTTTATTTTATCATGTTTAAATCTTTTTATTCTTATAACGCTTGTCTCTCTACTGATTGATATTCTCATAAAAATACTTCTGTTTTTGTTATTTAAAACATTTTAAATGTAACATCACTGTATTTTCTTTGGAGCACTCACTGCACTTTTGTTTAACGTAGTTATATTTTTATGTTTATATGATCTTTTTGCTTTTTGTTGCTTTTTCTCCCTTTATGCTTTATTTGGGATCAATCATATAATTTTATTACTCTCTTTCCTATCTTCTAACTTTTATCTTAATTACCTTTTGTTACACATTGTTTTACTTTACTTTTTGTGGTTACCCTACTAATGACAACTTAATTAATTAAATACTACTATAAAATAGCACTTTTAGTGCTTTCCAGACAATGTTAGGATTTTAAAATACTTTAGCTCCATTTATTCTTTTTATTATTATTGTAGAATCTTGATTCTACAATATCCAAATAGCATAAATTATAGTAATTGTTTCATACAGCGAATATTCATTTAGACTTTTTCCATTTATCATTTCATTGTTCTTTATTTAATTTTATACTTCCTTCTAGATTCCTAATTACAAGTTGAAATTAAATCATTGAAGAGGATGTATTATTCACCTCACAAAATTTAGTTAAGATCTACACTTTTCTTCTTTGGTCTCTATTGTTATCACATTTGTCTAAGCCTCCATCAATTTTTGGCATAGAACACTATTGCAGTTTCTTGTACTTCGAATGCCTAACATGAGTAGATTACAATTTTTTGGCAATTAAAAATATTGCTAAATTAATGAATTCACTAAAGATTATTCTGCTGTGGTGATATTTACATGGTAAAATTTCAGTAAAAGAACACATAAAGTACTTCATGGAAAGTATCTTTTGAGAGGAAGAGAATACATGATCATACGTAAGCAACAATTCTCCTAAATTCTTTACTTTTACTTGTAGCTGACATAAATTAGCTCTATAATTCTGTAACATAAAACCCTGTAACTGCAAATATGTCAGAATTAATTGAGCATTTGCTATATACCAGGCACTTGAAAGGTAGTTTCTAATTGAAAATCTACAAAAAAGTATTTTTGATTTAATATTTTTTTCCATTTACAGATAACCTGAGATTCAGTCAGGTTTTGTATCAGATTTCTTTCACTGAAGAACTTTCTTTAACATTTCTTATGATGAAGTCTGCTGTTATTGAATTGTCTCAGTTCTTTGCAAAAGTTGTTATTTCACTGTATTTTTTTTTTAAAATATTTTTTTGCTGAGTGTGGTAGTCCCAAATACTTGGGAGGCTGAGGCAGGAGGATCGCTTGAGCCCAGAAGTTCAAGTTAGTCCTGGGCTACATAGTGAAACCCCATCTCTAAAACTAAAAAATAAAATTAAAAAAATTCTCATTTGTTACACATTTCATGGATTGAAGTTTTTATTTCATAGCTTTAACAATGTCATTCAACTGTCTTTTGACTTGCATAAAAATTGAACTTAGTGTAGGCTTTGTTGTAGCTATAGTTACCTTTAGTGCCTTATCTGATTCAAGTTTAAGTTATTTTGTGCATACTGTACAGGTTGGATTGTCAGAGGGATTTTTGTCAGTAACTCTATGTGTATAAAGGGCATTCTCTATTGTCCTATTTCACACTGAGTCTCAGGCTAGCTTTGTGTTCCTGGATCTTCAGGGATGTGTTTTTTTTCTATGATTTTGCCAGACTAGGATACTTCTAATGGTTGGGATCTAGAGCGTCCTTTATCATTCTCCCAATGATAGAATTTTTTAATTTTTTTCTCTGGTTCCTTTCCCTAGCCTCAACTATGTTTGCTCCCCACACCCTCACAAAATCCAACTCACCATCCTGTGGTTCAAGATTTTTTTTTTTTTTTTTTTTTTTTTTTTCGGTAGGGGACAAGGTTATAGGTGGAACTTTCCTGGAGTGGCTGCCGCATTTTTTCTTCAGACTTGCACCACAAACAGGGACTTCTTTCAGTTTCTCACCTAACCAGGAATCTTTCTTGTGACTTCTTGGAGAAGTTCATGGAAAAACGTCTGAGACTGAGTGTCAAATCCATAGTGCTTGTGGCTCTTGGAAATTCTATGCTCTCAAGCTCATCCATGCTTGGGCTTTAACAATTTGTTTAAAAATTTAACTGCAATCTTCTTTCCAACTTACATGACAGTCCAGTTTTTCTATTATGTCCCGCCCAGGTTAGCCAGCAGTTGCATTCCTTAAAGGTACCTGTCTTTCCTTTCCCTTGTTACCTAAGCTACCTCAAAACAAGTTATCATTATCAGATTATTTGGCTTTTTCACGGTGTCCAAGTGACAACAATACTCTTTCTATTTTTCTGTGTTCTGATTGGAACCCAAATTTTTCTGGAGAAGTTTTGCTCAGATGAAAATCATTAAAACTGATCTAGACCATCTTGGCTAACATGGTGAAACCCCGTCTCTACCAAAAAAAAAAAAAAAAAAAAAAAATTAGCCGGGCGTGGTGGCAGGTGCCTGTAGTCCCAGCTACTCGGGAGGCTGAGGCAGGAGAATGGCCTGAACCCGGGAGGCGGAGCTTGCAGTGAGCCGAGATCGTGCCACTGCACTCCAGCCTGGGTGACAGAGCAAGACTCCGTCTCAAAAAAAAAAAAAAAAAAAAAAAAAAAAAATCATTAAAACTGGTGCATGCTTCGTATGATAAGAAAGTTACATACAATTGTATTGGTCTATTAAGATTATTGCTTTTATTAGCGGTTCGGTTAATGTCACCACTTGGAAAATTTAGTTTTTCTTTAAAAGGGCAGAACACAGTTTTTCTGTAAATAAAACGTATATTTTAAAGTCATTTTGTAAATGTTATACCTCTGGCATATCATTATTAAACTGTAGGTTTTGAGTTTCTTTTATTTAGTTATTTTTTACTAATAGAGTTACAGATTAAATGGATGTTCTCAAGTGTGCAGAGACATCAGAAATTATAACAATGGATATTTTAACATAATCTCACAACAGGAAAGCTGATTTTACTACCTATTCATTTAAAATTTGGAAATTTTATTTATCTTTGGTGCATTTCAAAATGTGAGCACAGTGCTTCCGTAGACAATCAAACAATTAATTTCAATACACCAGAGTCTTAATTCTAATGTATCATATCATTTCCATTAAATTTCATTTGGTCACTCTTGCCATTATCACATTTAACTTAATCAGTGTAAAAACTACTTGAAGTACAGTTTATATAAAAGAGACGAATGCACTCTTGACTTTCAATGAAAAAAGTAATAGTCTAATGCACTCAGAAAAGCATTTCTTCAAAGCTGTTATGAATAAATAGACAGGAAGTGTTCTATATTTACCCAGTTGGGTCAAAAAGTTAAAAGCAGGATGACTGAAAAATATAAGTAACAGCTGTTTATCATGACTGTTTTACGGACCTACATTATCTTTTTATATTGTCATTGTTAAGAATTAGATGAAGAAGTAAGGCAGTTTAACCATGTGGCCCTTATTTTTTTGAGTTTGATGTTGTTCATTAATTTAACAAAAAAATTTTGAGAGGCTATTTTATGGCAGGTGTTCAAAGAATTATGTATACTGTAGTGACAAAAAGAGACAACACTCCCTGTATTGAGTTGAGCATGAATAATAAAAATAAGGAGAGAGAGAGAGAACAATCCCTGCTTTACACATAGCTCTCTATAAAATTAAAATCACTAATTATAATTTTATTTTAACTTTCTTAAAATCTCATGTGGAATAGGGTAAGTTTGCATATCATTAAAAGGTGTTACCAGTTGACTACAGATTCAACTGCTATATTATTTTTCTCACATAATTTTTTTAGAGAAAACTGGACATTTAATTAGAGTAGTGTATGTGTATTTTCTTTTCTGAGGTTGTCAATAAAATTGATGGAGAGCTACAGCAGCCCATGAAATATGTGTTTCAAATTTAAGCAAAGTCTTATACAAGTCATTTATTGATTGTTCCCTTTTGGGTATAAGTTAATTGTATGGCTCTTCTTACCTCTTTGTGTTCCTGAGACAGTACTAGATTTTCAGCAGTCTGATTAAGGTTGCATTTACATAATGTTGGTTTTTGGTTTTCCTGTGTCATGCTGAAGTTAGATCTTATTGTCCTTGTGAAAGCCAATGATTATATCTTCAGGAAAATTGAGACCTGGTTGTTTAACCATTGGTGGCTTAAAATCTGACATAGTGCAGAATTTACACCAAAAAAAATTGTCAAATGCTACTAATTAGTTCTCACCCTCAAGAAAGCCCATAGCTAAACATTTATCAGCACATCAAGGGATTTTACCCTGAAGAGTGTCATTATATGAAGCATCTGCCCATCTAGAGTCTTGACCCATGAGGAGAGGTTAATGGAAGGTTTCTTTTTTTTCCCCTCTCTCTATTCCTTAAATCTTTATTACAAGCCTACATCCTTTCTTGAGGTCCCAAATCCACAAAAAAGTGCTGCTATTTTATTTCTCCCTCCTATAAGGTAGTGATTTCTTTTTCCATTCCTAGCTTCCATACAAAGGGAAAAAAAAAAAAAAAAAAAAAAACTTTAGTGTTAGTGAGAGCCTAATCAAATGTAATAAAAATATTCCTCCTTTATATATTTTGGATCTTGATTTCAGTCCCATTTGCAGTCTTAACCTTGATTCAATTGCATTGATTCTTCTATTTTGTAGTATATTTTTAGCCAGCATTTTGGGAGTTGGCATGTTATTCTTGTGTTTTGCAGTCCCAGGACCATCTTCACATTTAAATATTTCCTGGAAGGATTCATGGAACTTAGAATATAGTTAAGGATAAATAGTTGCATCATAAGGGAAGAATACATAGGTAGTGTCTGTAGGAATTCATCTGCAGGCTTCCTTATACATTCCCCCTCTCATGAGGGGTCACATAGAACATCCTGTTTCCCAGCTATGAAAATGCAGCATATGTGCAATGTTTCTATTAAGGCAACTCACTAAAGACTCAATGCCTAGGATTTTACTGGGGGTTTGCAATGATCTGAATGTTTGTGTCCTTCCCAAAATTCATAAGTTGAAATCTTAATCTTATTGTAATGTGGAGACCCTAATTTTAAGGTGGGGTCTTCAGGAAGTAATTTTGTCATGAGGTGAAGCCCTTGTGAATGGGATTATTGCACTTAGACAGGGCCAGAGAACAAACTCCCTTACTTTCTTCCATGTGAGGATACAAGGAGAAGTGGGAGTAGTCTGCAACCTGGAAGAGGGCTCTCCCTAGAAGAACCTGATGATGCCAGCACTCTGATTTTGGAGTTCCAGCCTCCAGAATGCTTAGGAGTACGTTTCTTTTGTTTATAAGTCACCCAGACTATGGTATTTGTTATAGGAGCCTGAACTAACAGAGACAGGCCTGGTCACATAGATACCCTCTGTCTAGCACATACCAAAATTCCCAGAAGACTCCCAGAAGGAAGGCAGGGGTAGCATAAACCACATGGTTTGCATAAACACTCTAGGCACAATATATCACCCTTATCATTTAGAAAATGGTAAGAAAATTCCCCAAATGTGAGTCCCCAGACATCAGCCAAGGGTCATCCTTCAAATTAGACTTTTCTAAAGATAGCAGTCCCAGGCCAGCTATGTTAACCAAAAATTAACTTTGTTTATAGTAATCTAATTCTAAAAACTTTGTATGCCAGTGGTAATAATCAAGTTTTTAAATGTCTTTGTACCTTAATTATAGTAGCCAGTTTAGAGTTATAAACCAGATCATATCAATCAAGTTATCTTACTTTTTATTACCTAGCCCAGTTCTAATAACTAGATCACCTTGCCTGCTTCTCTGTGCTTTTTTTCTTTATTCATTTTATGCATTCACCCCTTCAATAAATATTCATGGCTTTACATACCACAAACATAGCACAAAATATATAGTACTAAATAGTGCAAATTTTTTTTCTTAACTTGTACTTGTGTGTGGTGAGTACATGTGTATTAGAGTATAGAGATTGTCAACTTGTGCTTAATATTATATATACATAAAGAAAATAGTGACAAGGTAGCATCTGAGTTACCTTATATGTTGTTTTTAAGGAGCACCTCTATGGTTTGGGTACTTTTGTACAGAGAAGTGAAGAAGTAATCGTATATATATCTGCGAACTTCTAACTAGAATTCCATCTCCTGGGTACAGGAACTGATGAAAGAAGGGCAAGGAGGCCATTGTGGCTGATGTAGAGTAAAGAAGGAAGAGGATTAGTAAGAAGATGAGATCAGAGAAGGAGGAGAATAGTTGAGGACATATATCTTAGGGACTTGTAGTTCATTTTAACAGCTTTAAATTTTCCTCTGAATGAAAAACAATTCTGGAGCATTTTTGAATGGAGGAGTGATATGATTTTATGTACATCTAAAAATTCAGAGCAACTAATAGATTCAAAGGGAAGAGGTGAAACAGAATGTTGGGATATTATTGCAGTAATCCAGACATTTTTAAAAAAGAAGGTGGTGAGAATCAGAGGAGTAGCAGTGAATGAAAGTGGTAAGAAAAGTTGGGCTGGATATATTTTGAAGGCAGAAGCAATGAGAAAAGAGAAAATCTTTCTTAATGACATTTTCAAGGAACTTTAAGATTTCTGGCGTAAGTAACTGGAAGAAAGATATTGATATTAATTGAAAGGAGGAAAACTGAGAAAAAAGCTTGGCTGGGAAAAATAAGGACTTTATATTGAGTATGTTTAATTTGGGATAGATTTGATGGCTAAGCGCAGATGTTGCATAGGCAGTTAGATATACCAGTCTGCAGACTGGGGTAGTGGGTGAGGACTGGAGAACAAAACTTGGGATTTACCAAATTTAAGATGATATCCAAATCTGTGGATGGAACACATCAGAAAATGTAGCTGGCAAAACACAAATGACAAGAACAAAGCCAAGGGACATTCTAATTGGTATAAGTGTAGAAAAATAGTGGATCCTGCACAGGAAGCTGAAAGAAGTTGTCAAAGAGGTAGGAGAACCAAGAAAATGTGGTGTCCAGAATAAATATGAAGAAATCCTTTCAACAAGGAAGAAGCGATCAACATTGTCAGATGTTGCTGATTGTATTAATTGAGGTTTGAGAATTGACCACCACCTTTATTAAAGTGGACATTCCTGGTGACACTGGCAAAGCAGATCAATGGAGTGGTGTGATATAAATTAGTGGGAGTTTGAGAGAGGGAAAGATGGCCACCTAGATGCAGTCAGGTGGAACAGCTGCCACCGAGGGACTGAGATGGCTGGCAAATGCCTAACAGATCTTCAGAGGGAAGGCACTGAGACTGAGCAGAGGGAAGACAGAAGCTGAGCTGAAGGGGGAGAAAGCTGGGAATCCTACACAGGCTACAGCTACCTGGACTTGTTCCTGGCCTCCAACAGCTCCGGGGAAACAGGTGAGTTGAACTGGCAAGTAGCAGCCCATTCTTGCCAGGGGCCTCTGGAATCCTGGCAGGAGGAGACCCCTTGACCACCACAGATACTCAAGTTGGCACGGAGAGGTGCTCAGAGACGCGGTGAGGCAGCAAGCCCGTTGACATGGAGTCCAGAGGGGTTGGTGTGGATGTGTCAGTCGGAGCACGGCCAGGGACAGTCATCCCATAGGCTCAACTTGCTCCCACAGGAGACTTTAGCCCTAAGGGAGATGTTGGACTTGAACTCTGCAGGGTTGTCTTGCCCATAAGACGGGCTGGTCTGAACTGAGCACCCCTTGGTCTGCTGGCCTCTCCTGGGGTCCCAGACTGTCTGTGCCTGCAGGCAGGGGAACCTCAGGTGCCCTGGACGCCTGCATCATAGCCTCTGCACTGGCAGACCATGCCTGTGGAGAGCTCCAGTGGGGCAGCCCTAATGGCTATGCACCAGCCTGCCCACTCCCTCCCCATAGTGCAACTTCTCCCGGGCACCTGACAACCCACCACATCATTTTGCTGACACATGTGTGCACAACTCCCATGTCTGCATGCCCTCTACCCTGCCCCTGCTGCTGGCAGGAGTGAAGTCTGCCCCCAAACTCCTTGTGGCTCCTTGTGGGACCATCATTGCAGTCTGAGCCTTCGTGGGCACACAGCCATCCACCCATGTCCCTGCCAGCACCCCACCCTTGTGCCATAATTGCTGCACTAGTGAGACTAGACACAGAGAACAGCAGACCATCCCCTGACCTGAGTGACCACCCCTGCCTGTGGCACACAGAAAGTGCACACAAACATGTGCCTGTCTGCACCCTGTCCCCAAGATAACACCATCACCTGAACAACCATGTGCACATTCACCAGCAGGGTCCCCTCCACTACCACAAGCTGCTGCCTCCACCACTCTGGCGGAGGCCCACAGAAGGCTGGCACACTGGCACCCTCAGAACCTTCCCACAGCAAAAGCGTGCACCGCATCACACTACTGCTGCCGCTGGCACATGTAAACAAGGACAGATCCTGCAGCCACCGCACCATGAAATGCTTTGGCTGACACCAACCATTGGAGTGTTGAGACCAGGCACATCGGCTCCCCAGTGCAGTGAATTTCTAACCTTAAGAAGCCAGCGAACAAAGTTGGGGCTCAATACAAGTCCCCCAGAGTTAGAGCACATGGTCCAGAAGCTGAAAACTGAGCCCTCTAAAATCTTCCAGAAATGAAGCCAGTCAGCTGAACTCACTTTATACCACAATAGTACCCTGAAGGTCATCAAATAGGCTAAAAGGAAAAAAAATCATCTAAAGGTCAGCAAGTTCAAAGAATGAGTAAACATTGGCCCACAAAGATGAGAAAGAACTTATGTAAAAATTCTGACAACTCAGAAAGCCAGGATGCCTTCTTTACTCCAAACAACAACACTGTTTTTCTAGTAAGGGTTCTGAACCAAGCTGAGATGGTTGAAATGACGGAAATAGAATTTAGGATATGAAAAAGACTATAGATCATTGAAATGCAGAAGTATGTTGAAACCCAATCCAAGGAGGCTAAGAATCACAATAAAATGATACAGGAGTTGACCGACCATAAAATAGCTGGTGTAGAAAAGAATGTTACTGACCTAATAGAATTGAAAAACACACTACAATAATTTCATAATACAATCAAAAATATTAATAACCAAATATGCCAAGTGAAGGAAAAAATCCCAGAGCTTGAGGATTGAGTTTCTGATTTGACAGTCAGAATAATAGAGAAAAAAGATGAAAAGGAAAGTACAAAACCTCTGAGAAATACGGGATTACATAAAGAGATAAAATCAAGGACAAATTGGTGCCCCTGAAAGAGATGGGGAAGAGTGTAAACAACTTGGAAAACACATTTCAGTTTATCATCCAGGAGAAGGTTCCCGGTCTAGCTAAAGAGGCCAATATTCAAATTCAGGAAATGCGGAAAACCCCAGTAAGATACTTTACAAGGTCATCCCCAAGGCACATAATCATCAGACTCTCTAAGGTCAAAATTAAAGAAAAATGATAAAGGCAGCTGGAGAGAAAGGTCAAGTCACATACAAAGGGAAACCCATCAGGCTAACAGCAGGCCTCTCAGAAGAAACCCTACAAGCCAGAAGAGTTTAGGGGCCAATATTCAACATTCTTAATAAAGAGAAATTCCAACCCACAACTTCATGTCTAGCCAAACTAAGCTTCATAAGTGAAGGAGAAATAAGATCCTTTTCAAACAAGCAAAGACTGAGGAAATTTGTTTTCACCAGACTTGCTTACAAGTACTCCTGAAGGAGACTTACAAAGAGACTTAGACTGCCACAAAATAATATTGGGAGACCTTTACACCCCTACTGACATTAATAGACAGATTTTTGAGGCAGAAAACTAACAAAGATATTCAGGACCTGAACTCAGCAGTGGATCAAATGGACCTCATAAACATCTACAAAATTCTCCACACAAAACAACATAATATATATTCTTCTCATCTCCTCATGGCACATACTCTAAAACCTACCATGTAATAGGACACAAAACACTCATCAGTAAATGCAAAAGAACTGAAATTGTAACAATTACTCTCTTTGACCACAGCACAATCAAAAGTGAAATCAAGACTAAGAAGTTCATTCAAAACCATACAACCACATTGAAGTTGAATAACCTATTCCTGAATGACTTTTGGATATATAATAAAATTAAGGCAGAAATCAAGAAGTTCTTGAAACTAATGAGAACAAAGATGTAACCTATCAGAATTTCTGGGACACATGTAAGGCAATTTTAGAAGGGCAATTTATAGCATTAAATGCCCACATCACAATGTTAGAAAGTTATCAATTTAGCAACCTAACTAAAAGAACTAGAGAACCAAGAGCAAATCAATACCAAAGCTAGCAGAAGACAAGAAATAATCCACATCAGAACTGAACTAAGGGAGACTGAGATATGAAAAACCATTTGAAAGATCAATGAACCTCAAAGTTGTTTTTTTGAAAAAAATTATAAAATAGATAAACTGCTAGACAAATAAAGAAAGAGAAATGATCCAAATAAACGTAATTAGAAATGACACTGACCCCCCAGACACACAAATAACCATCAGAACCTATTATGAGCACCTCTATGCACACAAACTAGAAAATCTAGAAGAAATGGATAAAACATGGACACATACACACTCCCAAGATTGAAGCAGGCAGAAATTAAGTCCCTAAATAGACCAGTAGTGAAGTCTGAAATTCAATCAGTAATAAATAGCCTACCAACCAAGGAAATCCCTAAAACAGATGGATTCACAGCTGAATTCTACCAGATGTACAAAGAAGAGCTGGTATTATTCCTACTCAAACTATTCCAAAAAATTGAGGAGGACAGACTCCTCCCAAACTCATTCTCTGAGACCAGCATCATCCTGATACCAAAACATGGCAGAGACATGACAACAAAAAAAGAAAACTTAAGGCCAATATCCTTGATGAACATTAACGCAAAAATCCTCAACAAAATACTGTTAAATCGAATCCAACAGCACATCAAAAAGCTAATCCAACATGATCAAGTGGGCTTTATCCCTTGGATGAAAGGTTGGTTCAACATATACAAATCAATAAATGTGGTTCATCATATAAACAGAATGAAGGGCAAAAACCACATTATCATCTCAATAGGTGCAGAAAAGTATTTTGATAAAATTCAACATTGTTTCAAGTTAAAAACTCTCAACAAACTAGGTATTGAAAGACCGTATCTTTAATAATAAGAGCCATCTATGACAAACCCACAGCCAAACCCACATCATAGTGATTAGGCAAAAGATGGAAGCATTCCTCTTGAAAACTGGCATAAGAGAAGAATGTCCTCTCTTACCATTCCCATTCGATAAAGTATTGGAAGTTTTGACCAGAGCAATCAAGCAAGAGAAAGAAACAAATAGCATCAAAACAGAGAGAAATGAAGTCAAACAATCCCTGTTTGCAGACAACATGTTCCTATATCTCAAGAACCCCATAGTCTCAGCTCCAAAGCTCTTAAGCTGATAAACAACTTCATAAAAGTCTCAGGATACAAAATCAATGTACAAAAATTACTAGGACTCTGGTACACCAATGACAGTCAAGCCAAGAGCCAAATCAGGAATTCAATCCCATTCACAACTGCCACAAAAAGAATAAAATACCTAGGAACACAGCTAACCAAGGAGGTGAAAGACCTCTACAGGAAGAATTACAAATCACTGCTGAAAGAAATCAGAGATGACACAAACAAATAGAAAAACATTCCATGCTTATGAATACAAAGAATCAATATCATTAAAATGGCCATACTGCCTAAAGCAATTTACACATTCAATGCTATTCCTATGAAACTACCAATGACATTCTTCACAGAACTAGCAAAAACTATTTTGAAATTCATATGGAGCCAAAAAGGCCATGAATAGCCAAAGCAGTTACAAGCAAAAAGGACAAAGCAGGAGGCATCATGCTACCTAACTTCATGCTATACTACATGGCGAAAGTAACCAGAATAGTACAGTACTACTACAAAATCAGATACATAGACCAGTGGAACAGAACACAGAGCCCCAAAGTAAGGCCTCACACCTACAACCATCTGATCTTCAAATCTGACAAAAACAAGCAATGGGGAAAGGACTTCCTATTCAATAAATGGTGCTGGGATAATTGGCTAGCCATATGCAGAAGGTTGGAACTGGACCCCTTCCTTACACCATATAAATAAATTAACTCAAGATGGATTAAATACTTAAACATAAAACCCAAACCTGTAAAAACCCTGGAAGACAACCTATAGAACCTCACTGATCATTAGAGAAATGCAAATCAAATTCACCATTAGATACCGTCTCACGCCAGTCAGAATGGCTATTATTAAAGAGTTAAGAAATAACAGATGCTGGCAAGGTCGTAAAGAAAAGGAGAGCACTTATACACTGTTGGTGGGAGTATAAATTAGTTCAACCATTGTGGAAAGCAGTGTGTTGATTCCTCAAGGAGATATTAAAAGTAACGGCAAAAGCCACAATTACTTTTACACCAACCTAATAAAAAACAGAACTACCATGTGACCCAGCCATCGCTTTACTGGGTATATACTCAAGGAAATATAAATAATTATATCATAAAGACACATGAACCTATATGTTCATTGCAGCACTATTCCCAAAAGTAAAGACATGGAATCAACCTAAATGTCCATCAATGATAGACTGCATAAAGAAAATATGGTACAAATACACTGTGGAATACTACATGGTCATAAAAGAGAGCAAGATCATGGCTTTTGCAGGAACATGGATGGAGCTAGAGGCCATTATCTTTAGCAAACTAACCCAGGAACAGAAAAGCAAATACCACATTATCTCAGTACTGGGAGCTCAATGATGAGAAGATATGGGCAGATAGAGGGGAACGATAAACACTGGGGCCTATCAGAAGTTAGAAGGTGGGAGGAGGGAGATGATGAGGAAAAATAATTAATGTGTCCTAGGCTTAATACCTGGGTGATGAAATAATCTGTACAACAAAACCCTATGATACAGATTTACCTATATAACAGACCTGCATATGTACCCCTGAGCTTAAAAGTAAAACAACAACAACAACAAAAAAATTGCTTGGGTTCAAGAAACAATGTGAAACATAGAAAGGTAGACCATGAGTACAGATGGTAGCTGGAGAGATTTTTGGGGTCAAGAAGATTTTTAAATTGATGCTGATATAGCATATTTAATTATGAAGGAAATAATAAATAATTCAAGGGTGGGAAAATCCTAATAATGCACAAAGTAAAGAGGACAGGGCAACATCAGAAGTGAAGACAGAACATATGAGAATAAAAGTAGATGGGTCGGTGGATGTGTTATTGGATGCTTCTGAATGCTTCTATTTTTTTCAGTAAAATATTTACAAGGTGAACATCTGAATGTGAGGAATAGGGGGAGAAGTTCTGCTAGTTTGAGAATAGACAAAATGAATATACTGGGTTTTTAAAATATACTTTAAGTTCTAGGGTACATGTGCACAATGTTCAGGTTTGTTACATAGGTATACATGTGCCATGTTGGTTTGCTGCACCCATCAACTCGTCACTTACATTTGGTGTTTCTCCTAACGCTGTCACTCCCCCAGACCCCCACTCCCAACAGGCCCTGTTGTGTGATATTCTCCTCCCTGTGTCCATGTGTTCTCATTGTCAACTTGCACTTATGAGTGAGAACATGTGGTAAACATTTGGTTTTCTGTCCTTGTGATATTTTGCTGAGAATAATGGTTTCCAGCTTTATCCATGTCCCTGCAAAGGACATGAACTCATCCTTTTATATGGTTGCATAGTATTCCATGGTGTATAAGTGCCACATTTTCTTCATCTAGTCTATTATTGATGGCCATTTGCTAAGTCCATCCAAGTCTTTGCTGTTGTGAATAGTGCCACAATAAACATACGTGTGCATGTGTCTTTATGGTTGCAAGATTTATAACACGTTGGGTATATACCCAGTAATGAGATTGCTGGGTCAAATGGTATTTCTAGTTCTAGATCCTTGAGGAATCACCACACTGTCTTCCACAATGGTTGAACTAATTTACACTCCCACCAACAGTGTAGAAGTGTTCCTATTTCTCCACATCCTCTCCAGCATCTGTTGTTTCCTGACTTTTTAATGATCACCATTCTAACTGGCATGAGATGGTATCTCATTGTGGTTTTGATTTGCATTTCTCTGATGACCAGTAATGATGAGCATTTTTTTTGTATGTTTGTTGGCTGCATAAATGTCTTCTTTTGAGAAGTGTCTGTTCATATACTTCACCCAATTTTTGATGCGGTTATTTTTATTTATTTATTTTTTATTGTAGATTTGTTTAAGTTCTTTGTAGATTCTGGATATTAGCTCTTTGTCAGATGGAGAGATTGCAAAAATTTTCTCCCATTCTGTAGGTTGCCTGTTCCCTCTGATAACGTTTCTTTTGCTGTGCAGAAGCTCTTTAGTTTAATATGTCCCATTTGTCTATTTTGGCTTTTGTTGCCATTGCTTTCAGTGTTGTAGTTATGAAGTCTTTGCCCATGCCTATGTCCTGAATGGTACTGCCTAGGTTTTCTTTTAGGGTTTTCATGGTTTTAGTTCTTACATTTAAGTCTTTAATCCATCTTGTGTTAATTTTTGTTTAAGGTGTAAGGAAGGGATCCAGTTTCAGTTTTCTATATATGGCTAGCCGGTTTTCCCAGCACCATTTATTGCATTGGGAATCCTTTCCCCATTGCTTGTTTTTGTCAGGTTTGTCAAAGATCAGATGGTTGTAGATGTGTGGTGTTATTTCTGAGGCCTCTGTTCTGTTCCGTTGGTCTATATATCTGTTTTGGTACCAGTATCATGCAGTTTTGGTTACTGTAGCCTCGTAGTAGTTTAAAGTCAGGTAGTGTAATGCCTCCAGCTTTGTTCTTTTCGCTTAGGATTGTCATGACTATGCAGGTTCTTTTTTGGTTCCATATGAAATTTAAAGTAGTTTTTTCCAATTCCGTGAAGAAAGTCAGTGGTAGCTTGATGATGATAGCATGGAATCTATAAATTTCCTTGGGTAGTATGGGCAGTATGGCCATTTTCATGATATTGATTCTTTCTATCCAAGAGCATGGTATCTTCTTCCATTTGTTTGTGTCCTCTTTTATTTCGTTGAGCGGTGGTTTGTAATTCTCCTTGAAGAGGTCCTTCACATCCCTTGTAAGTTGGATTCCTAGGTATTTTATTCTGTTTGTAGTAATTGTGAATGGGAGTTCACTCATGATTTGGCTCTCTGTTTGTCTGTTCCTGGTGTATAGAATGCTTTTAATTTTTGCACACTGATTTTGTATCCTGAGACTTTGCTGAAGTTGCTTATCAGCTTAAGGAGATTTCGGGCTGAGATGATGGGGTTTTCTAAATATAAAATCATGTTATCTGCAAACAGAGACAATTTGACTTCCTCTTTTCCTAACTGAATATCTTTTATTGCTTTCTCTTGCCTGATTGCCCTGGCCAGAACTTCCAGTACTATGTTGAATAGGACTGGTGAGAGAGGGCATCCTTGCCTTGTGTTGGTTTTCAAAGGGAATGCTTCCAGTTTTTGGCCATTCAGTATAATATTGGCTGTGGGTTTGTCATAAATAGCTCTTATTATTTTGACCTATGTTCCATCAATACCTAGTTTATTGAGAGTTTTTAGAATCAAGGGCTGTTGAATTTTGTCAAAGGCCTTTTCTGCATCTATTGAGATAATCATGTGGTTTTTGTTATTGGTTCTGTTTATGTGATGGATTAAGTTTATTGATTTGCATATGTTGAACCAGGCTTGCATCCCAGGGATGAAGCTGAATTGATCGTGGTGGATGAAGCTGACTTGATCATGGTGGAATCATGGTGGATGTGCTGCTGGATTCGCTTTGCCAGTATTTTATTGAGGATTTTTGCATCAATGTTAATCAGGGATATTGGCCTAAAATTCTCTTTTTTTGTTCTGTCTCTGCCAGGCTTTGGTATCAGGATGATGCTGGCCTCATAAAATGAGTTGGCGAGGATTCCGTCTTTTTCTATTGACTGGAATAGTTTCAGAAGGAGTGGTACCAGCTCCGCTTTGTACCTCTGGTAGAATTCGGCTGTGAATCCATCTGGTCCTGGACTTTTATTGATTGGTAGGCTATTAATTATTGCCTTAATTTCAGAACCTGTTATTGGTCTATTCAGAGATTCAACTTCTTCCTGGTTTAGTCTTGGGAGAGTGTATATGTCCAGGAATCTATCCATTTCTTCTAGATTTTTTTAGTTTATTTGCATAGAGGTGTTTATAATATTCTCTGATGGTAGTTTGTATTTCTGTGGGATCGGTAGTGATATCTCCTTTATCATTTTTTATTGCATCTATTTGATTCTACTCTCTTTTCTTCTTTACTAGTTTTGCTAGTTATCTATCTATTTTGTTGATCTTTTAAAAATCCAGCTCCCTGATTCATTGATTTTTTGAAGGTTTTTTTGTGTCTCTATCTCCTTCAGTTCTGCTCTGATCTTAGTTATTTATTGTCTTCTGCTAGCTTTTGAATTTGTTTGCTCTTGCTTCTCTAGTTCTTTTAATTGTGGTGTTAGGGTGTCAATTTAGATCTTTCCTGCTTTCTCTTGTGGGCATTTAGTGCTATAAATTTCCCTCTACACACTGCTTTACATGTATCCCAGACATTCTGGTACGTTGTGTCTTTTTTCTCATTGATTTCAAAGAATATCTTTATTTCTGCCTTCATTTTGTTATTTACTCAGTAGTCATTCAGGAGCAGGTTGTTCAGTTTCCATGCAGTTGTGTGGTTTTGAGTGAGTTTCTTAATATTGAGTCCTAATTTGATTGCACTGTGGGCTGAGAGACAGTTTTTTGTGATTTCTGTTCTTTTACATTTGCTGAGGAGTATTTTACTTCCAATTATGTGGTCAATTTTAGAATAAGTGTGATGTGGTGCTGAGAAGAATGTATATTCTATTAATTTGGTGTGGAGAGTTCTGTAGATGTATTTCAGGTCCACTTGGTCCAGAGCTGAGTTCAAGTCCTAGATATCCTTGTTAATTTTCTGTCTCGTTGATTTGTCTGATATTGACATTGGAGTGTTAAATTCTCCCATTATTATTGTGTGGCAGTCTAAGTCTCTTTGTTGGTCTCTTAAAACTTGCTTTATGAATATGGGTGCTTCTGTAATGGGTGCCTATATATTTAGGTTAGCTCTTCTTGTTGAATTGATCCCTTTACCATTGTGTAATGGCCTTCTTTGTCTCTTTTGATATTTGTTAGTTTAAAGTGTGTTTTATCAGAGACTAGGATGGCAACCCCTGCTTTTATTTTTGCTTTCCGTTTGCTTGGTAGAATTTCCTCCATCCCTTTATTTTGAGCCTATGTGTGTCTTTGCATGTGAGATGGGTCTTCTGAATACAGCACACTAATGGGTCTTGACTCTTTATCCAATTTGCCAGTCTGTGTCTTTTAATTGGGGCATTTAGCCCATTTACACTTAAGGTTAATAGTGTTATCTCTGAATTTGATCCTGTCATTATGATGCTAGCTGGTTATTTCTCCCATTAATTGATGAAGTTTCTTCATAGCATCTGTGGTTTTTACAATTTGGCATGTTTTTGCAGTGACTGGTATCAGTTGTTTTTTTCCATGTTTAGTGCATCCTTCAGGAGCTCTTATAAGGCAGGCCTGGTGGTGACAAAATCTCTCAGCATTTGCTTGTTTATAAAGGATTTTATTTCTCCTTCACTTATGAAGCTTAGTTTGGCTGGATATGAAATTCTGGGCTGAAAATTCTTTAAGAGTGTTGAATATTGACCCCCACTCTCTTCTGGCTTGTGGGGTTTCTGCTGAGAGATCCACTGCTAGTCTGATGGGCTTCCCTTTGTGGGTAATCTGGCTTTTCTTTCTGGCTGCCCTTAACATTCTTTTCCTTCATTTCCAGCTTAGTGAATCTCACAATGATGTATCTTGGAGTTGCTGTTCTTGAGGAATGTCTTTATGGCGTTTTCTGTATTTCCTGAATTTGAATGTTGGCCTGCCTTGCTAGATTGGGTAAGTTCTCCTGGATAATATCCTGAAGAGTGTTTTCTCACTTAGTTCTATTCTCCTCGTCACTTTCAGGTACACCAATCAAATGTAGATTTGGTCTTTTCACATAGTCCCATATTTCTTGGAGGATTTGTTTGTTTCTTTTCACTCTTTTTTCTCTAATCTTGTCTTTAACTTTATTTCATTAATTTGATATTCAATCACTGATATTCTTTCTTCTCCTTGATCAAATTGGCTATTGAAGCTTGTGAATGGTTCATGAAGTTCTTGTACTGTGGTTTTCAGCTCCATCAAGTCATTTAACGTCTTGATTACACTGGTTATTCTAGTTAGCCATTCATCTAACCTTTCTTCAAGGTTTTTAGCTTCCTTACGATGGGTTGGAATGTGCTCCTTTAGCTCAGAGAAGTTTGTTATTACTGACCTTCTGAAGCCTACTTCTGTCGACTCGTGAAACTCATTCTCCATCCAGTTTTGTTTTCTTGCTGGCGAGGAGTTGTGTTACTCTGGAAGAGAAGAGGCGTTCTGGTTTTTGGAATTTTCAGCCTTTCTGCTCTGGTTTCTCCCCATCTTTGTGTTTTATCTACCTTTGGTCTTTGATGTTGGTGACTTACAGATGGGGTTTTCATGTGGACATCCTTTTTTGTTGATGTTGATGTTGCTATTCCTTTCTGTTTGTTAGTTTTCCTTCTAACAGACAGGCCCCTCAGTTGCAGGTCTGTTGGAGTTTGCTGGAGGTCCACTCCCGACCCTGTTTTTCTGGGTATCACCAGCGGAGGCTGCACAATAGCAAATACTGCTGCCTGATCCTTCCTTTGGAAGCTTCATCTCAGAGGGGCTCCCACTGGTATGAGGTGTCTGTCGGCCCCTACTGGGAGGTGTCTCCCAATCAGGCTACACAGGGGTCAGGGTCCCAGTTCAGGAGTCAGTCTGTCCATTACCAAAACTCAAACACCATGATGGGAGAACCACTGCCCTTTTCAGAGCTGTTAGGCAAGAAAATTTAAGTCTGGATAAACTGTCTGCTGCCTTTTGTTCAGATATCTGAACAAAGTGGTGGACTCTAGAGAGGCAGTAGGCCTTGCTGAGCTGAGGTGGGCTCCACCCAGTTCGAGCTTTCCTGCTGCTTTGTTTACACTGTGAGCATAGAACTGCCTACTCAAGCCTCAGCAATGGCAGACGCCCCTCTCCTCACCAAGCTCCAGTGTCCCAGGTCGATCTCAGACTGCTGTGTTAGCAGCAAGCAAGGCTCCGTGGGTGTGGGACTGGCCAAGCCAGGCACAGGAGGGAATCTCCTGGTCTGCTTTTTGCAAAGACCATCAGAAAAGTGCAGTATTTGGGCAGGAGCATACCATTCCTCCAGGTGCAGTCACTCACAGCTTTCCTCGACTAAGAAAGGAAAATCCCCTGACCCCTTGCACTTCCTGGGTGAGGCGACACCCCACCCTACTTTGGCTCACCCTCCATGGGCTGCACCCACTGTCCAACCAGTCCCAGTGAGATGAACCAGGTACCTCAGTTGGAAATGCAGAAATCACTAGTCTTCTGTGTTGATCTCTCTGGGAGCTGTAGACCAGAGCTGTTCCTATTTGGCCATCTTGGAAGCAACCAAAATATACTGTTGGGGATGATAGGTAGCTAAATTGACTAAGGAAAGACAATAGGATCCAAATGAAAGCACATATTCATCCTGAGATATGTAGTGAAGAATTTAGAGTTAGTAAGTGATTAATTCAGGGCCTTCCAGGGCCAGATGCCATGGTGGGATTGGATGCGTAAGCAATTTATTGGGAGAAATGATGGTGAAGGATAAAAGAGAGTGTTGGGCACAGATGAGAAGAGTCTTCAGACTGTGATGCAGGTCCAACACCTGTGAAATGAGAGAAAAGGTAGGAAAAGTGGGTAGGAGAGCATCAGTCTGTGGTGTATCTGAGAATGTGTTGGCCAGGCCCGTGTGGAGTCTCTCACAAGGTTGACCGTTGGAAGAGTTGGATTGTTAGAGCATGAAGCAGAAATAGCTCATCCCTAATATTCTGTCATGCCTAGTTATTGGCCCAAGCAGCCTGACCAAGTAGGGCTTTGGCCTGAGTGTGGCAGAGAATCTTTAGGTGCTGCAGGTGGGGGCTTTAAGTCAGCTGTGCTCACCACAGTAGATTCTCTTGAAGGGAGATCTGAGGTGCACACATTCATGACCAGCATGGTCATCTTGGTTATGTGTTTTACTCTATCCATGCTTATTGCTCTGATGTTTGTAAGGAGAAAGTGATATGTTACATGTAGCTTTGATGACTTCTAGGGTAGAAATATGAAGGGAAAGAGGTATAAGCAAATTGAAGCATACACAAAGCAGTTATAATGAGGAAACACTGAATGTAAGCTGGCTATGGAAATGAGTACTAGAGGGGACTGAAGTTGAGTTATTAATTCCTTAATTTTCTTCACAAGTTTATTTTCTGAGTATAAAAGGACCTTATCATGTCCCACACACACAGACACACCCACAGGCACACGCGCGCACACACACGCACACACACATACATACATACAGAGAGAGAGGGAGAAATAAACAATTTCAAAAATTTTTTATGTAAGTATTTACATATTACTTAGGGATGAGAGGAGAGACATAACTGTGCTATTCTCTGGTTAAGTTCCAATTCCCATATGTTTGTTAAACTTTTAAATACGCTGAGTTTCATTGCAGCATTGATCCCAAATGCCACTGAACTACTTCATTAGATGCTCAAATGAAGAGGACACGTCCAGTGTAATGACTTATCCTGGGAGATAATATGCCATTCTGCAAAGTAATATCTTACTGAGAGAATTTGAAAGGTACTTTGAACTCTAGGGATTTATGCTTCATTCACTGACTTTGGGATTGAATCCCAGTGTAAGATCCTTGACTTTGGGATTGAATTCCTAATGCAGTCTCCGCACTAGGACCTACTCCTTGGTTACCTCTTAGTTTGCCTCCAGTTGCATATTTAGATACCCCTTCCCTGAGTGAATATTCTGGAACTAGAAAATTCACATATATCTGTGGCTTTTCCCATAACATACCAAGTTCTAACGCCTGAATTTGTCTGCAGTTTTTTTCCTCTTTGTGCTGGGTACATCCCCTCATTTCTTTTCCCATCTCAATGGATAGGTTTAGTTTCAAATACGGTCCTTCTTCAATATAGCTTGTCCTGCTTAATAAAGCCATGCTTGGCTATGTCAGCAATATAAACAAGTAAATAATAATTATGATCACTACCATTATCACTAGTAAGTGAGAGCAGCTATGCCCTGCTCTGAGAGCTTTAAGCAATAGTCACAATCAATTCTCATAACCGTACTATAGTATTTTAATACTATTATAATTTCTATTTTATTGATGAAAAAAATGAAGCCTAGATAATATGACTTACATAAATTTATATAGTAAATGGTAGCCCCAGAGAAACCAGGTAGACTTCAAATTCTGTGTTTTAATTATTCTCTTAACACTCTTAATGCTGGACACTGAATATCTGAATTTATAAATGCCTGACACCCATATTTTCAGTATACTCACAGATTTATCTCGTCTTACATTTCTCCATATTGGTAGAGAAACTGTACTGTCTACTTATAGAAAAAATAATATTCCTATGTCATTAGGTAGTTGTTGATTTCTTTCAGGTGCTGAATACATGTCTTAGTGCTTACATTTATTGATGCCTCAGGGTAACTCTTCTGGTTATAGCATTAACCATCAAAAGAAGTGTATGTAATTTTTTTCCTTATGGTTTTAGGTCCTAATTTCATTAGAATTGTTTCTATAGGCTTAAGGTTTTTCAGATCATAAAGCTAGTTTCATATCAGGAACATAAAGAAGTCTTCTACAGTATGATATATGCCTTCAGATGTGGATGTTGAAATAAACAATATATTTGTTAAAAGAAGATTTTTACCTTTTTATCTCATTCTTGGTCAATCCAAGAGTTATACTTTCCAAAACTCTATCAAAAAATTAGTTACTTACAATTACATTGGCTAAAAAGCAAATGAAAACTTTAGTAATGTCAGTGATAGTTTTTCACTGCAGAAGTAAAGCAATTACCTTTCTGAGACACTGCCTGTTTCTTTAACACATTTCTGTTCATAAGTTATAGCATTTGTTTCTGAATATCATAAGGAAATAGGTTACAGCATTTAAGTCAAGAATTTCATTTTAAGTAAATGATTTTAATTGATAAGATTAGACACAGCATTTTTCTTGCTTTGCCTCATAGTCTGTGGAGCAACTGAGAGTATTCGTTTTGCTGTAAACAGAAGACATTTCTCCCACTTAATTAAATATAATATGTTATATAAGAGTATTATTTTCATTGATAAGTTTTTGCAAAATTCAAGATGTCACATTAATTTTTCACAGGAATTCAAATTAACAAAACAATATGAGAAAATAATATTTGGAAGAGTAAAGGAATTAATTTTGTAGGAAAGGTATAATGAAAAATTAATTTTCAACTTCGAAAATATTTCTCCTGTCAACATACATTTACCACTTTAGAAACTTTTTCAAAATTTTTTTTTTAATTTATTTATTATTATTATACTTTAAGTTGTAGGGTACATGTGCATAACATGCAGGTTTGTTACATATGTATACTTGTGCCATGTTGGTGTGCTGCACCCATCAACTCGTCATTTACATCAGGTATAACTTCCAATGCAATCCCTCCCCCTTCCCCCCTCCCCATGATAGGCCCCTGTGTGTGATGTTCCCCTTCCTGAGTCCAAGTGATCTCATTGTTCAGTTCCCACCTATGAGTGAGAACATGCGGTGTTTGGTTTTCTTTTCTTGTGATAGTTTGCTAAGAATGATGGTTTCCAGCTGCATCCATGTCCCTACAAAGGACACAAACTCATCCTTTTTGATGGCTGCATAGTATTCCATGGTGTATATGTGCCACATTTTCTTAATCCAGTCTGTCACTGATGGACATTTGGGTTGATTCCAAGTCTTTGCTATTGTGAATAGTGCCGCAAAAAAACATACGTGTGCATGTGTCTTTATAGCAGCATGATTTATAATCCTTTGGGTATATACCCAGTAATGGGATGGCTGGGTCATATGGTACATCTAGTTCTAGATCCTTGAGGAATCGCCATACTGTTTTCCATAATGGTTGAACTAGTTTACAATTCCACCAACAGTGTAAAAGTGTTCCTATTTCTCCACATCCTCTCCAGCACCTGTTTTTCCTGACTTTTTAATGATCGCCATTCTAACTGGTGTGAGATGGTAACTCATTGTGGTTTTGATTTGCATTTCTCTGATGGCCAGTGATGATGAGCATTTTTTCATGTGTCTGTTGGCTGTATGAATGTCTTCTTTTGAGAAATGTCTGTTCATATCCTTTGCCCACTTTTTGATGGGGCTGTTTGTTTTTTTCTTGTAAATTTGTTTGAGTTCTTTGTAGGTTCTGGATATTAGCCCTTTGTCAGATGAGTAGATTGCAAAAATCTTCTCCCATTCTGTAGGTTGCCTGTTCACCCTGATGGTAGTTTCTTTTGCTGTGCCGAAGGTCTTTAGTTTAATGAGATCCCATTTGTCAATTTTGGCTTTTGCTGCCGTTGCTTTTGGTGTTTTAGACATGAAGTCTTTGCCCATGCCTATTTCCTGAATGGTACTACCGAGGTTTTCCTCTAGGATTTTTATGCTATTAGGTCTAACATTTAAGTCTCTTATCCATCTTGAATTAATTTTCGTATAAGGAGTAAGGAAAGGATCCAGTTTCAGCTTTCTACTTATGGCTAGCCAATTTTCCCAGCACCATTTATTAAATAGGGAATCCTTTCCCCATTTCTTGTTTCTCTCAGGTTTGTCAAAGATCAGATGGCTGTAGATGTGTGGTATTATTTCTGAGGACTCTGTTCTGTTCCATTGGTCTATATCTCTGTTTTGGTACCAGTACCATGCTGTTTGGGTTACTGTAGCCTTGTAGTATGGTTTGAAGTCAGGTAGCGTGATGCCTCCAGCTTTGTTCTTTTGACTTAGGATTGTCTTGGAGATGCGGGGTCTTTTTTGGTTCCATATGAACTTTAAAGCAGTTTTTTCCAATTCTGTGAAGAAACTCATTGGTAGCTTGATGGGGATGGCATTGAATCTATATATAACCTTGGGCAGTATGGCCATTTTCACGATATTGATTCTTCCTATCCATGAGCATGGTATGTTCTTCCATTTGTTTGTGTCCTCTTTGATTTCACTGAGCAGTGGTTTGTAGTTCTCCTTGAAGAGGTCCTTTACATCCCTTGTAAGTTGGATTCCTAGGTATTTTGTTCTCTTTGAAGCAATTGTGAATGGAAGTTCATTCCTGATTTGGCTCTCTGTTTGTCTGTTACTGGTGTATAAGAATGCTTGTGAGTTTTGCACATTAATTTTGTATCCTGAGACTTTGCTGAAGTTGCTTATCAGCTTAAGGAGATTTTGGGCTGAGACAATGGGGTTTTCTAAATATACAATCATGTCATCTGCAAACAGGGACAATTTGACTTCTTCTTTTCCTAACTGAATACCCTTGATTTCTTTCTTTTGCCTGATTGCCCTAGCCAGAACTTCCAACACTATGTTGAATAGGAGTGGTGAGAGAGGGCATCCCTGTCTTGTGCCAGTTTTCAAAGGGAATTTTTCCAGTTTTTGCCCATTCAGTATGATATTGGCTGTGGGTTTGTCATAAATAGCTCTTATTATTTTGAGGTACGTTCCATCAATACCGAATTTATTGAGCATTTTTAGCATGAAGGGCTGTTGAATTTTGTCAAAAGCCTTTTCTGCATCTATTGAGATAATCATGTGGTTCTTGTCTTTGGTTCTGTTTATATGCTGGATTATGTTTATTGATTTGCGAATGTTGAACCAGCCTTGCATCCCAGGGATGAAGCCCACTTGATCATGGTGGATAAGCTTTTTGATGTGTTGCTGAATCCGGTTTGCCAGTATTTTATTGAGGATTTTTGCATCGATGTTCATCAGGGATATTGGTCTAAAATTCTCTTTTTTTGTTGTGTTTCTGCCAGGCTTTGGTATCAGGATGATGTTGGCCTCATAAAATGAGTTAGGGAGGATTCCCTCTTTTTCTATTGACTGGAATAGTTTCAGAAGGAATGGTACCAGCTCCTCCTTGTACCTCTGGTAGAATTCGGCTGTGAATCCATCTGGTCCTGGACTTTTTTTGGTTGGTAGGCTATTAATTATTGCCTCAATTTCAGAGCCTGCTATTGGTCTATTCAGGGATTCAACTTCTTCCTGGTTTAGTCTTGGAAGAGTGTAAGTGTCCAGGAAATTATCCATTTCTTCTAGATTTTCCAGTTTATTTGCATAGAGGTGTTTATAGTATTCTCTGATGGTAGTTTATATTTCTGTGGGGTCGGTGGTGATATTCCCTTTATCATTTTTTATTGCGTCAATTTGATTCTTCTCTCTTTTCTTCATTAGTCTTGCTAGCGGTCTGTCAATTTTGTTGATCTTTTCAAAAAACCAACTCCTGGATTCATTGATTTTTTTGGAGGGTTTTTTGTGTTTCTATCTCCTTCAGTTCTGCTCTGATCTTAGTTATTTCTTGCCTTCTGCTAGCTTTCGGATGTGTTTGCTCTTGCTTCTCTAGTTCTTTTAATTGCGATGTTAGAGTGTCAATTTTAGATCTTTCCTGCTTTCTCTTGTGGGCATTTAGTGCTATAAATTTCCCTCTACACACTGCTTTAAATGTGTCCCAGAGATTCTGGTATGTTGTATCTTTGTTCTTATTGGTTTCAAAGAACATCTTTATTTCTGCCTTCATTTTGTTATGTACCCAGTAGTCATTCAGGAGCAGGTTGTTCAGTTTCCATGTGGTTGAGCGGTTTTGATTGAGTTTCTTAGTCCTGAGTTCTAGTTTGATTGCACTGTGGTCTGAGAGACAGTTTGTTATAATTTCTGTTCTTGTACATTTGCTGAGGAGTGCTTTACTTCCAATTATGTGGTGAATTTTAGAATAAGTGCGATGTGGTGCTGAGAAGAATGTATATTCTGTTGATTTGGGGTGGAGAGTTCTATAGATGTCTATTAGGTCTGCTTGCTGCAGAGATGAGTTCAATTCCTGGATATCCTTGTTAACTTTCTGTCTCATTGATCTGTCTAATGTTGACAGTGGAGTGTTGAAGTCTCCCATTATTATTGTATGGGAGTCTAAGTCTCTTTGTAAGTCTCTAAGGACTTGCTTTATGAATCTGGGTGCTCCTGTATTGGGTGCATATATATTTAGGATAGTTAGCTCTTCCTGTTGAATTGATCCCTTTACCATTATGTAATGGCCTTCTTTGTCTCTTTTGATCTTTGATGGTTTAAAGTCTGTTTTATCAGAGACTAGTATTGCAACCCCTGCTTTTTTTTGTTCTCCATTTGCTTGGTAAATCTTCCTCCATCCCTTTGTTTTGAGCCTATGTATGTCTCTGCATGTGAGATGGGTCTCCTGAATACAGCAGACTGATGGGTCTTGACTCTTTATCCAGTTTGCCAGTCTGTATCTTTTAATTGGAGCATTTAGTCCATTTACATTTAAGGTTAAGATTGTTATGTGTGAACTTGATCCTGCCATTATGATATTAACTGGTTATTTTGCTCGTTAGTTGATGCAGTTCCTTCCTAGCCTTGATGGCCTTTACATTTTGGCATGTTTTGGCAATGGCTGGTACCGGTTGTTCCTTTCCATGTTGAGTGCTTCCTTCAGGGTCTCTTGTAAGGCAGGCCTAGTGGTGACAAAATCTCTAAGCATTTGCTTATCTGTAAAGGATTTTATTTCTCCTTCACTTATGAAACTTAGTTTGGCTGGATATGAAATTCTGGATTTAAAATTCTTTTCTTTAAGAATGTTGAATATTGGCCCCCACTCTCTTCTGGCTTGGAGAGTTTCTGCCGAGAGATCTGCTGTGAGTCTGATGGGCTTCCCTTTGTGGGTAACCCGACCTTTCTCTCTGGCTGCCCTTAAGATTTTTTCCTTCATTTCAACTTTGGTGAATCTGGCAATTATGTGTCTTGGAGTTGCTCTTCTTGAGGAGTATCTTTGTGGCATTCTCTGTATTTCCTGGATTTGAATGTTGGCCTGCCCTACTAGGTTGGGGAAGTTCTCCTGGATGATATCCTGAAGAGTGTTTTCCAACTTGGTTCCATTTTCCCCCTCACTTTCAGGCACCCCAATCAGACGTAGATTTGGTCTTTTTACATAATCCCATACTTCTTGCAGGCTTTGTTCATTTCTTTTTCTTCTTTTTTCTTTTGGTTTCTCTTCTATCTTCATTTCATTCATTTGATCCTCAATTGCTGATACTCTTTCTTCCAGTTGATCGAGTCGGTTACTGAAGCTTGTGCATTTGTCACGTATTTCTCGTGTCATGGTTTTCATCTCTTTCATTTCGTTTATGACCTTCTCTGCGTTAGTTACTCTAGCCATCAATTCTTCCACTTTTTTTTCAAGGTTTTTAGTTTCTTTGCGCTGGGTACGTAATTCCTCCTTTAGCTCTGAGAAGTTTGATGGACTGAAGCCTTCTTCTCTCATCTCGTCAAAGTCATTCTCTGTCCAACTTTGATCCGTTGCTGGCGATGAGCTGCGCTCCTTTGCCGGGGGAGATGTGCTCTTATTTTTTGAATTTCCAGCTTTTCTGCCCTGCTTTTTCCCCATCTTTGTGGTTTTATCTGCCTCTGGTCTTTGATGATGGCAACGTACTGATGGGGTTTTTGTGTAGGTGTCCTTCCTGTTTGATAGTTTTCCTTCTAACAGTCAGGACCCTCAGCTGTAGGTCTGTTGGAGATTGCTTGAGGTCCACTCCAGACCCTGTTTGCCTGGGTGTCAGCAGCAGAGGCTCAGTCGAAAATGCACAAATCACGGGTCTCCTGTGTCGCTCGTGCTGGGAGTTGGAGACTGGAGCTGTTCCTATTCGGCCATCTTATGTATACATTTTTATTGGTTATATGCTTAGAAGTAGAATTGCTAGATTCTAGGATATGTTTATGTTCAGCTACAGTAGATAGCTTTAATAACATTTTAAAGTGATTGCAGAGAGTTGTACTCTGATAACTATTATAAGAGAATTCTGGCTATGCCATGTCCCTGCCAAACACTTGTTGTTTTTTGTCTTGCATCTCCCTGATGACCAATGATGCTGAGCATATTTTCAGATGTTTGTTAGACACTTGAATACTCTTTTTTATCTTGACCAAGTCTTTTGTCCATTTATTGTTTGATCCTCATTTTTCTATTAATTTGTAGTGCTTTACATATTTTGGTCATAAGCCTGTTTTCAGATATCTGTCTTGCAAGTATCTAGTCTCACTCTGTTGATTACCTATTCATTCTCTTCAGGTGGTTTTTGGTGAATAAAAATCTCTTAGTTTTCATATTTCCTAAGTTATTACTGTTTTTCTTTACAATTAGCTCCCTGTTGTGTTAAGAGTCCTTACAAATCTTTGCTCACTCAAAGGTCAGCAAAATAATTTTCTATGTTTTCTTTTTAAAATTTTATTATTTAACTTTTTATAATTGTTTTAAATAAATTTTAAGATTTTTTAAAAAAATTGTATTGTTTTGGTTTTTTACTTTAACGTGCTATTGTTTGCATTGCAATCCATGTAGAATTGATTTTTGTATATGGCACGAGGTAAAGGTCAAGATAATTTTTTTTCATATGGAAATCTAATCTAGCATTATTTGCTTAAAGATCATTGATTCTCACTGCCGTATAGTATCTCCTTTGTCATAAATTAGTTAATTCTGTTTCCAAACTATTTTTAATAACATTGCCTTAGTTATCTATTCTTCTATCATTACCATACTGCATTATTATTATTATCACTTTGTAATAGGTTTTAATAATTAATAGTATAATTCTTTCAGGCTTATTCTTCTTCAAAGTTTTGTGTATTCTTGACTCATCACATTTCCATATAGATTTAAAACTAGCTTTACAATTTTAATGAAAACAAACATAATATTTCAAATTTTGTTCTGCATTATTATAGATTAATTTGGAGACATTTGGCATATTTTAAACATTTGAAGCCATGTCTCATGTTATAATTAGGGAGTTATTTTTTACTCCTCATTTGCTAAGAGGTCTTCTCATAAATGATGAACTTTTAATTCTCTCTATGTTTAGAACCCTGTACTATATGACATTATTTTGTATATTTGACATTAATGTGTATATATATATATATATATATATATAATATATTTTTATATATATTTTGCCCCCTTTTTTGGGGTTCCTCCTCTTCTTGTTCTTCCTTCTCTTCCTCTGCCACCGTCTCTTCCTCCTCCTCCTCCTCCTCCACCTCTTCTTCTTCTTCTCCTTTTTCTTTTTCTTCTTCTTCCCTCCCTCTCTCTTTTCTTTTATTTTCTTTCCTTCCTTCCTTCCTTTCTTTTATTTTTTCTTCTCTCTCTTCTCTTCTCTTCTCTTCTCTTCTCTTCTCCTTCCTTCCTTCCTTCCTTCCTTCCTTCCTTCCTTCCTTCCTTCCTTCCTTCCTCTCCTCATCCTCCTCCTCCTCGTCCTCATCCTCCTGTTCCTCCTCATCTTCCTCCTCCTTTCCCTTCTCCTTCTTCCTTTTTCTTCTCATACAAGTTTCAATATGTTCTCCAGGTTTGTTTCAAACTCTTGGGCTCATAGGGTCCTCCTCCCTCAGCCTCCTGAGTGGCTGAGATCCACAGGAATGACCACTGTGGCCAGTTCTCTTTTTTCCATCTGAGAAAATTTTCTTTTGGCCTAAAGAACTCATGTTTAGTGTATCTTTGTAGTTCAGACTGGTTTGCAACTGATTCTCTCAGATTTTGTCTAAATATGTCTTTATTCAATCCTTATTTTTGAATGACATCTTTTCTGTGTTTAGAAATATAAGCTCAGTTATTTCATATTTCTTTACTCGAAGATTTATTCTATTGCCATTTTCCCCCTAGAATTTAGCAAATTTAATGTTTCTCATTTTAAGTCCATGATCATCATTATAGTTCTAGCCTATTAACACACTGGATTACAGAAAGTTGGTTGGTATTAATATTACTGCTTCCTTCATTTATTTGAAAAGTTTAATTTTCTACTGCCTTCTGTGAATTCTATATTTTAAGAATAGATTTACCACAAAGAGTGACTAAGAAAATTCTAACATTTCTCATTTTATATTTTTAATTAATGATAGACTTAGACTTTTTTTTTGTATTTTGTCCCAAGCTGATTATTGATATATGTGTGTATATATATAAACATATATATATATATATTTCACACATTCAATTAGATATTTAGATAAGGATGATACTTTTCCAGGATATAGTTATCTTCTTGTTTTCCTATTTCTCATTTTATCATTAGTCAGCTGCCTTTATTTCTGTCTCCAAAACAATTTGATTTCACCTGAGTCTCTAGTGTATCTAGTGTATTCTTTTTCTTATTGTTGAGTTTTAGTATATTTTGGATAACAGATTTTTTTTTTTTAAACCAGATATACCTTGTATTAGTCCATTCTCATGTGGCTGATAAAAATATACCTGAGACTGGGAAGAAAAAGAGGTTTAATGGACTTACAGTTCCATATGGCTGGGGAGGTGTCACAGTCATGGCAGAAGGCAAGCAGGAGCAAGTCACATCTTACATGGACGGCAGCAGGCAAAGAGAGAGAGCTTGTGTGGTGAAACCCCCTTTTTAAAAACCACCTGATCTCATGAGACTTATTCACTATCATGAGAACAGCATGGGAAAGACCAGACTTCAATGATTCAATTACCTCCCACCAGGTTCCTCCCATGAAATGTGGGAACTGTGAGAGTTACAATTCAAGATGAGATTTGTGTGTGGACACAACCAAACCATATCATTCCACCTGGCCCCTCTCAAATCTCATATCCTCACATTTCAAAACCAATAATGCCTTACCAATAATTCTCCAAGGTCTCAACTCATTTCAGCATTACCTCAAAAGTCCACAGGTCAAAGCCTCATCCAAGAAAAGTCAAGTCCCTTTCACCTATGTGCATGTAAAATCAAACACAAGGTAGTTTTTTCCTAGATACAATGGGGGTACAGGCATTTGGCAAACACAGCCATTCCAAATGGGAGAAACTGGCCAAAACAAAGGGACTACAGGTCCCATGGAAGTCCAGAATCCAGTGGGGCAGTCAAATCTCAAAGCTCTAAAATGATCTCTTTTGACTCCATGTTTCACATCCAGGTCACATTGATGCAAGAGGTGTGTTCCCATGGTCTTGGGCAGCTCTGCCCTGTGGCTTTGCATGATATAGCCCTGCTCCTGATTGCTTTCATGGGCTGTTGTTGAGTGTCTTTGGCTTTTCCAGGTGCATGGTGCAAGCTGCTGGTGGATCTACCATTCTGGGGTCTGCAGGATGGTGGTCCTCTTCTCACAGCTCCACTAGGTGGTGCCACAGTAGAGACTCTGTTTGGAGGCTCCTGCCCCACATTTTCCTTCTGCACTTCCCTAGCAGAGATTCTTCATGAGAGTCCCCACCCCTGCAGCAAAATTCTGCCTGGACATCCAGGCATTTCCATACATCCTCTGAAATCTAGGCGGAGGTCCCCAAACCTCAATTCTTGACTTCTGTGCACCCTCAGGCTCAGCACCATGTGGAAGCTGCCAAGGCTTGGGGTTTCCACCCTCTGAAACAACAGCCTGAGTTGCACCTAGGCCCGTTTTAGCCATGACTGGAGTGACTGGAATGAACAGTACCAAGTCCCTAGGCTGCACAGATCAGGGGATCCCTAGCCCCAGCCCATGAAACCATCTTTTCCTCCTAGGCCTCTGTGCCTGTGATGGAAGGGGCTGCAGTGAAGACCTCTGACAGGCCCTGGAGACATTTTCCCCATTGTCTTGGGGATTAACGTTAGGGTCCTCATTACTGATGGGAATTTCTGCAGCAGGCTTGAATTTCCCCTCAGAAAACATGATTTTCTTTTCTATTGCATTGTTAGGCTGCACGTTTTCTGAACTTTTATGCTCTGTTTCCCTTTTAAAACTGAATGATTTTAACAGGACCCAGGT
This sequence comes from Macaca fascicularis, assembly GCF_037993035.2. Classification (NCBI taxonomy): domain Eukaryota; kingdom Metazoa; phylum Chordata; class Mammalia; order Primates; family Cercopithecidae; genus Macaca; species Macaca fascicularis. The sequence goes on along the minus strand of NC_088376.1, from coordinate 180,171,398 downwards.
CACCTCTTGAATGCTTTGCTGCTTAGAAATTTCTTCCACCAGATATCCTAAATCATCTTTCTCAATTTCAAAGTTCCACAAACCTTTAGGGCAGGGGAAAAATACCACCAGTCTCTTTGCTAAAACATAACAAGAGTCACCTTGCTCCAGTTCCCAAGAAGTTCCTTATCTCCATCTGAGACTACCTCAGCCTGGATTTCATTGTCCATATCATTATTAGCATTTTGATCAAAACCATTCAACAAGTCTCTAGGGAGTTCTAAACTGTCCCATATTTTCCTGTCTTCTCTGAGTCCTCCAAACTGTTCCAACTTCTGCCTGTTACCTAGTTCCAAATTTGCTTCCACATTTTCAAGTAACTTTTCAGTAGTGCCTCACTCTACTGGTACCAATATCTGTAGTGTTCAGGGTTCTCTGTAGGGACATAATTAATAGGATAGATGTATATATAAAGGGGAGTTTATTAAGTAGAATTTTTTTTGTTTGTTTGTTTGAGATGGGATCTGACTCTGTCGCCTAGACTGGAGTGCAGTGGTATCATCTCAGCTCACTGCAACCTCTGCCTTCTGGGTTCAAGTAAGTCTCCTGACTCAACATCTTGAATAGCTGGGACTACAGACTTGTGCCATCATGCCCAACTAATTTTTGTATTTTTAGTAGAGACAGGGTTTCACCATGTTGGCAAGATTGGTCTCAAACTCCTGACCTCATGATCTCTCCGCCTCAGCCTCCCAAAGGACTGGGATTACAGGTGTTAGCCACCGTGCCTGGCCTATTAAGTAGTATTAACTCACACAATCACAAGGTCCCACAATAGACCATCTGCAAGCTGAGGATCAGTGAAGCCAGTCTGAGTCCCAAAGCTGAAGAATTTGGAGTTTGATGTTTGAGGGCAGGAAGCATCCAGCATGGGATAAAGATGTAGACTAGGAGGCTGAGCTGGTGTAGTATTTACATGTTTTCCTGTCTGCTTTTTATTCTGGCCATGCTGGCAGCTGATTAGATTGTGCCCACCCATATTAAGGTTGGATCTGCCATTCTCAGCCCATTTCCTGTGGCAACACCCTCACAGACACACCCAGGATCAATACTTTGCATCCTTCAATCCAATCAAGTTGACACTCAGTATTAACCATCACATGCCTTTTTCAAGTATTTTCTTTCCATCTGTGACTTGTCTTCTCATTCTTTTTTCAGCTTTAGTAAGGTTTAATTGATAAAATTTATCTATTTATGATAAACAATGTAGTATTTTAATATCTGTATGGACTGTGAAATGATTAAATCAAACTAACATACTAATCACCTCAGATACTTATTATTTTTTTGATGAGAACATTTAAGATCTACTCTCTCAGCGAGTTTTAAGTATACAGTACATTATTATTAACTATAGTTACCATGCTGTAGGACTGTTTGCAGAAATGTAAATTAGTACAGCCATTATGGAAAACAGTAGAGAAATTTCTCAAAAATTAAAAAAATATAACTAATGTATGATCCAGCAATTTCATTTCTGGGTATATATCTTAAAAAATGAAATCAGTATCTCAAAGATATATCTGCACTCTAATGATTATTGCAACATTATTCATAATAGTCAAGCCATAGAATCACATTGTGTCCATCAATGGATAAATGGATTAACAAATTTGGTATATACACACCTACAAACACACACACACATGACAGAATGTTATTCAGCCTTAAAAATAAAAGATATTCTGTCATTTGCAACAACATAAATGAAACTAGAGGATACTATGCTGGCTAAAATAAGCCAGGCACAGAAAGAGAAATACCGCATTATGTCACTGATGTGTGTAATCTAAAAAAGGTTGAACTCATTGAAACAGGAAGTAGGATAGTGATTTTCAGGGGCTACATGGGTGGGAGGGTACAATGCTTTTGCATTCTATTGACAGTGTCTTTCACAGAGCAGACATTATAAATTGTACTGAAGGCTAGCTTATCAATTCTTTCTTTCACAAATCATACCTTTAGTGTTGTATCTAAAAAGTTATCACTATGCCCAAGGTCATTAGATTTTCTTCTGTGTTATCTTCTAGGAGTTTTGTAGTTTTGCATTTTACATTTAGGTCTGTAATCCATTTTGACTTAATTTTTATTTGATTTGATTTTTTTTGCATTTAATTTGCTAGATTCTAAGATATGAGATTTAAGCAGGTGGGTACCATATCAAAACAGGAAAGCTACTGCCTCCATTTTTAAATTATTTTAAACCTTGCCACATGTAGCCAAATCTTCTCCCAGCCACTGAATTTGTAACTCATACATTAGGGACTCTACAATAAACAATTAGGATAATTAGTATGACATGGAATGAAGATAACATTTCATATTTACCTTAAATAAATAAACTACAATACAGAGTTGTAAGAAAGTAAATTCATGGTCATATTCCCACACATCTGGAGTAGTGCAAGTTCAGCCTCTGTTTTGACCCACTCTCTGAGTATCTCATGAAATATTTTATTCCTTGATTCTTTTAACAAGAGTAATGCTAATATTACTTATACTCGATTCAAGAGATTTAAAGTTTTGCAAATGTCTTATCTCAACTACATATTTTAAAGAAATATTAAAATAGGCATTTTCTTCACTTTCTAGATTAATATTCTATGAAGTAACTTCTCTAGGATCTTCAATGAAGCTACTTATAAAATTTCAAACCCCAACTTTGTACAACACAACAAGAACACAAGCTAGTAAATATTTATTTTGAAAAATACCACTTTCAAATATTCAGGTTAATGGGTTAAAACAAGTGTTTTTGCCTCCATCACAAACCAACGTGCATGTGAATAAACAATGTGCTAGTGGAGATGCAAGTTGTTATCAATGTTTTACTTGTTCCCTAGTCATTCTCTCACTTGTTAATAGTCATTGATTTACCCAGTAGATACTGTCCTAAGCTCCATTGTTGTAACTGAGAGAGGAATATGGAAATATAGAGGAATAATGAATATATCTATCTATCTATATAGATAGATATAACAAAACACATCTGCCCTATAGACAATTTTAGTTCATTAAAATTCCAATATTTTTCTTGGTAAAGGAGGATGTAGAAAAAAATCATATATTTTATACCTTCACCTGGTTAGACATCATGTCAAAATTTTAGACAGAGTTTAATGTTTATGTCTTATAATAACCTTTATAGGTCTAATGTTATAGATTAATCAAAATATAATTGAAGAACTTAAGCTCAAAGTGACAGGGTCAGAAAGGGTGTAGTTTGACCTTATAGCTAATTCATCTCAAAACTTGTGTTTTTTACTATCTCTAAGGTCTAACTTTCTCAAAGCATATGCTATTTTTATTATTTCCTCTAATACAAGAAAATGCCAACAATTATTCTGAAGTTTTTCAATCACATTGTAGAAAACAAAAGTCTTCTTTCATCTATATTTATTCTAAAACAAAAATATACCATTCAGTCATTTACTGACAGCAATATGAGCTGGGAAGAATTTATTGCAAAGTAAAATGTCTGTTTAATGTACATATAATGATATTATTTCAAATCATGGCCAAATCACTAAGGTTACATTCAAACAAGTACAATAGAGTTAGACACAAATTCTTATTTTTCAAATACTAAAGGCAAAAATATGCTAAGTCATTTAAAAAAATCACATTTTAACAACTTACAAGGTTACTCAATTAGCATCAGTTATAGATAATATTTATATAACAGTGTCTCATTACTAAACAATTAGTTTATCACACAAATTAGGAGGAACCAAATATATACTCATTAAAAATAATCTGCAATAACTTTGAGACATGTATTTGATAGAATATAATAATTAAATGGTCAGGTCAGGATTTACTACTGTTCTGAGCCAAATTGCAAGAATCATAAAAATATAACTTTTTTTCTCAATTCCAAAATATATCAAAGACTTTAACTAAATAAAATTCTCTTACTAAAAATGTAAAATCCATGACAAGAAGAATTAAAGTATGTGAATTTTCTTTTCTCTTCAATAACATAGTTCATATTCTTTGTTTTTTCTCTTAATGAAGGCTTTGTAATTTAACTTAATTTATGTAATTATGAGCCTTTTATTACATTGGCACCTGGTTGACTACTTTGATGGGTCTACATTTTCAAAAGTTAATTTTAATGGTCCTTATGGAGATTAAAATCTTTGTATAATAACCATTGAGATAATCCACTTCAAAAATCCTACCCAAGCAGATACTGTCTGCAATGAAAGGAGCATGGAAATCCTCTTGTTTTTATACAACACAAATTCTTGTTTATTCTTTAGCAAAAATTTCAAGGTTTTAGGGAAACTAACTTGGAAAACATCCTCCTGAAGAAAAAAATATAAATAACTTAAGCCAATGCAAAACCCAAATCCTAACCTGTATACAAGTAGGATTTTGAGATGAGATTAATATTGAAAAGTATGTTTAGTTGATTTATTCCTGCTCTGTGCCCTAAAAAAATTAGAAAAGAAAATCTAAAGGTAACATCAATGGGCCTTGCAATTTTAGGTGGACAAACATTTATTGGAATCTGAAAGGATTTTAGATTGAAGTTTGTTGCTTTTGAGTAGAGAAAAAATTAAGAAGTAAATAAATAGTACAAGTATCATGGAGAACAATCACCTCTGATTTGGTTTATCTACATAAGCTACTTACATTTATTTTAAAGCAGAAACAGAATTCATGAGCAAAGCTGATTCTGAGTAGTAATAAAACCCAGAAAAGTAACTTTTTGATTTATTTAACCATCTGAATTCTTGATTTGCAAATTTGCTTTCTGTCCTTGGTTTCCTTAGTTTGTTTGTTTTAAAGTTGTAAAAGGCTAACAACAAAAATAAACCAGATGATTAAAATATATGATTATTTAAAATGAACTGAGATAATATAAAATACACTTACATTTACTCTACAGTTCAAGGTATATTTGTGTCTTTGCAGGCTAGATGAATACTTGAGTAATTGGATAGAGTATAATTTCTGTTTTAATAAATATAATTTAATTATATTATATAAAATATAATTTAATTATATAAAATATAATTTAATTATATTATATAAAATATAATTTAATTATATTATATAAAATATAATTTAAATGGAATCTTGGCAGTAAAATTCCTTTTGAAAGAATAACAAAAAAGAGAAAAAAATGTTCCAGTAAATGGCATTCTATCATTGGTAACTTGCATCAAATCCCATAGGCTTTTGGAAATTTATTGCATTTACTTGATTATTACATGAGCATGTTAAAGCCAATTTAAAGAAAACAAAATAAAAAAAAATGCTTCACTGGCCTAACTTAAACTGTGCTAGAAATTTGCAGTGACATCGGCTGCTACAGAAAGGGGGCAATACAGGAATAGCTACCTATGTAAAAATGCAATACTCACTACTACATTTATGAAAATAGCATATAACTTCCTATTACTAAAGCAAAAGTTATATAATTTTTTTCCTTTTACATTCCTTATGAATGGATTTAGGTTTTCAATTACCTGTATAAACCATCTCAAATCTATTGCTTTACTTAACTCACTTGTGGAGACTTATATTATTACAGAAGAAACATAGGAAGTCAATAGGAAACAAAATATTATTGAGTATAAATGTCAAATTATTAGTAAGAATGCTTCCAAATGTATTCCACTATGGAATTCAAGCTGTCTTTGGTTTTCGGATTATTCTCCTTCATTGTATTATTGGTTTCATGTTATTATTACTCATTTCACCATATTAGATTTTATATTTTTTAAAGTGAAATGTGTATCATGTTTATCTTTATATTTTGTTTTTATACATCAGTAAGAACATACCTAGAAGAATGCCTTCTATAGCTTAAGTGTCTAATCAATATATATTATGTAAAGGTGAATTTCAATATAAATGAACACATCAACTATTTTATTTTAGTCTTTAAATTGAAAAGCTGTTCTTTGTAACATGGACCAGTGAAAATGAAGTTACCTAAAATATGTGATAATAATATAACATTTAATATTATATATAACAATATCAAATACAATTTAATGTCAGATCAAAACAACAACAGTAATTTATTAGATAAGAAGATAAATGAGAAGGGTGAAGTTTCTGGAACACAGAAAAATTATGTTAGCATCCTCCTAGATTTAGCGAGGCATCCCCCTTATTATTCATCATTGATGAATGATTAATTAAGAGTTGATGTTTATAGAAAGCAACTTACTTATTCAGGTCTCAGTAGTCAAATGAACCTTCCTTTTACTTTGTGTATGAAACATTCATGTATCCAGAGTAAAGACAATCAATTTAATAATTTGTCTTGTGGAGCCAAATAATTAGAGTTGATCAGCTATCTATCTTACTATCATTTTCCATTTTGATGACAAGATTTATAATTCAGACATGTTGGGTAAACCTATAGCATGTGGCTTTCTTGTACTTTCTATCCCCAAATAATAGCAGCAATCTTTGTACATTTTCTTTTGGATCTTTCATATTGCCTCAGTTAAAAAACAAACAAAAAAGGCATTATCAGCAGGAATAATATGGGTGCATTAGGCAATGCTGAAATGGAAACTTGCTGAAGGATAGCTTATATGAGCATAGCTTGCAGAATAGTTCCCAAGAGTAGTATCATAAAAGATACAAACTCAGGTAAATTCTATAAATATTTTAATACTAATGAAAAAAATCTTGAAATTTGTCCTATATTTCTTAGGCAGTAGCCATAAGTACAGAGCAGAAGGGAACATAATTCAAGAAACTGTGAATGCAAATTTTGTTATTCTAACCCTAAACTCATGATTTGACAGTAATGTAGTCTTAAATTTAAAAGGAAATAGCTATGATTTTATATGATTTAACCCTCCATTGAAAGGTAAATTCAAGTTAATACTACGAATCAGTAGATTAAAATTTCACAAATGAGTAACAGTTTTGTAAACTGCAAAACTCCATAAAATCAGAGATTTACTGCTTTCAAAGTCTTTAAGAATTATTAATTATTTTATTTTAACCTACTACTACTCAGCTTTATTCTCTGAATGATGGGGTATTTTCTACACCTATTTATTTTGGTATATTCATTATCTATCTTTTCACCTAAGCTATTAACCTGGTCAACATTTTTGACTTCTTCTCCTCCCTTAATCTCCAAGTTTAACCTGATACCTATACATCTAATTTTACCCTTAAGTTATTCTTTTGTTTTCAATATTTTTCTCCTATTTATTTTCCATGACTTATTACATTCCCTTCAACTTGTATCTAGCATACTTTGATTTCCTTTCTGATTGGTCTCCTCACTTGGATATTGCCTTCACCAAGGAAGAAAATATGCCGTTTTTAATGATCTGATTCAGCATTTCTCAAAACGATATTTACATAGAAATCACCCGAGAACTTTGTTAAATGACAGATTCTGATTCAGTAGATCTGGAATAGAGTCTGAGTTCATTTACAAGTTCACATATGATGCTAATGATGTTGTTCTGAAGATCACACTCTGAGAAACAAGACTCTTAGCAAAACCTTAATTGTTCATGTTACTCCCTTTCATGAAATGTATCACAGCAGCCCATTGCTGTTGAAATATAGTCAACATACCTTAGAGTGGAATAGGAAGTGGAGCACTTCTTTAAGTGCTTCTCTTTCTCAGTGGCAGGCCTTAGTGTGTAATCTACCAATACCAAACTTGGGGGTATTTCTCCCCAAAAGGTTGTGTCATGCCTACATGCATGTTTATTAGTCAGAGTAAGAGGGACAGACCCAATAAGAGAGAGAGAGAGAGAGAGAGAGAGAGAGAGAGAGAGAGAGAGAGAGAGAGAGAAAAGGGATTTATTAGGAGGAGAGAGACAAAATTACCTTTTGTTTGCCTTTTCTTTCTATCCAGCCCCCAATCAATTTGATGGTGCCTGTCATATTGAGTATGGATCTTTCCCACGCTGTCCACCAGTTCACATGCCAGTTTCCTCTGGGAACACCCTCACACACACACACATCCAGAAGTGATGTTTTACCGGTTCTTTAGATAATCCTTAATCCAGTCAAGTTGATACCTAAATACTCCATCACACCTCTTGACACACTCTTGGCCCTGTCTAAGACATTTTCAGTGCCATTTTGCTCTGTTCTCAAGGCTCACTTTATTTTTACTTCTTCAAGGAAACATTCACTGGCAGCTTCAGGCTTGGGTTTACTACTCTTATACCTACTCCCTTATCACTCTGGTTTGATGTTATGACACCACTTAAAACTGTTCCGAAACTATTCAGAGATATTTACCGCACTGGTTTATAAGTTCAAGGCATTGGTATTTTCACCTTTGCATCCCATGTGCCTAACCATGGTACTGATATATAATAAAAGAATAAATATTTGCCTTGTGTTAGGCACATCAATTGTGTTATTGATGATATGTGAGTTCACTTCTGGAATTTGTCCAAATTATATATGTTACTGAAGTATTGCTGGAACAAGTGAGATATTAAATATAAAGTTTTTCACAATGTTTACTGATTTCCATATTCTGTTTTTATGGTATTTAGTGATGTCCCTTTACTGATTCCTGGTGCCGTCTACTTGTGACTGCTCTCTTTTTTCCCCTGATCTTTTTTGTCAGAAGTATCAATTTTATTAGTTTATCTTCTGGCTGTGTAGATCACGTTTGTTGTTTGTTTTCTACATCCTTCATTTCTTCTCTTATCTTTATTATTTATTTCCCTCTTCAGGTTTTGGTTTTCTTTGTTCATTTATTAACATTTTTCTATCTTCTTAAGAATTATGCTTAAGGCCATTAATTTTCAGTTTTATTATTTTTTAATATATATGTTTAAGTCTACAAGTTTTCCTCAAAGCAATAGCTAGATCTTGCAAAGTATGATTTGTATTATTTTATTACTATTACATTCAAAATATTTTGTAACTTCCATTGTGATTTCTTCTTGATCTTGAGTTATTTAGAATTGTATTGCTTTTTTCAAAATATGAGATTATTTTCTCATTAATGTGATCAAAGAGTATACTTTGTATAATTTTAATCCTTTTGAATTGAGATTTATGTTATGGCACAAAAAAAGAACAACTTTAATAAATGTTTAATATGAATTTGAAAATAATGTATATTGTGCCATTTTCTGTGTGCATGTTATTTTCCTTTGTGTCCTATCAATAATGAAAAAATATTGTTAAAATGTCCTACTGCATTGAGCTGTGTCTATTTATTATCAAGGGAACATTGTATCCAAATGTTCAGCTTATTTCTCTTTTTTTTTCTCTTCTGAATCTTTAACCTACAAATTCCTTGCACTGGTAGATCTCCAGTGAAATCCTTTTAACAAAGTAAAACACTCTCTGCATTTTAAAATTTATCTATCCTAGAAATTTGTATCAAAAATCTACTTATTCATTGTTAAAGTCCCTGGATAGCTCTTTAAAGGTATGTCATGTATAATTTATTTCTAAAATGGCAAAGGGTCAATTTATGCTTATTCTTTATCTTGACTCAAATTTGGTATTTCATATTCTGGATGAAAACCTATTGTCTACATTTTCATATTTTTCCCTTAAAGTTGTTCTCTTATTTTTTTTCATATATGAAGATTGCATATACAGTGTCTGCTTCTTAGGAACTAAAACATACGTGCTCCAAAATGAAATAAAATAAAATAAAAATAAAAATAAATAAAATAAGATTAAAAAATATCAAATACAAACTTAGAGTGTACCCTGATGAGTTGGAGACTGACTGCAAATTAAAGGACCTTAAGATATTTTGAGTGTACTCTAGTGAAAAACTATCGAATAAATACAAACCATGTAATATATTATTTTTCTCTCTGTACACTAACTTTGAGAAGATTTGAATCATATGAGTGAGTTTTCTCATTCCGGACTACTTATACATTTTTAAGATTTCTTTTGCATATCTCAGAATAGATTTTTCTGGGATTTATTGTTGGTTTTTAAAATGCAAATTCTGTAAATTTCTTGGCAAGGTTTTCTTCAAATTTAATATATATTGCTAATATTATTTTCCCCATTATTATTCTCCATTACATTATTATATGTTCCCAAGGTTTAAGATCAGTATATATATATATATATATATATATATATAGAGAGAGAGAGAGAGAGAGAGAGAGAGAGAGAGAGAGAGAGATTTATGTATAATAAATCTTATAAATTGTTTTTAGATATTTATGTATAATAAAACTTATAAATTATTTTTAGGTATTCTGTTGCATCAGTGTTTTTGTACAATATATTTTTTTCTTTTTCCTGCATAAAACAAACTTCTCATATCTACTTATTCATCTGACAAATTGTGACCATTAAGTTTTTGGTTTACTAAACCTTTTCACCCATAATTCTTTCTTGACTCCTAAAGTTTGGGCAAGGCCTATCTCTTCTACTTTATTTCATTTCTCATAATATGCAACTCACTTAATTGTAATTCTCTGTATTCCTCAGAAGCAGTGGTTAATGACTGATTAGTTACACATAAAATAATTATTTGTAAAGATTTTATTTGCTTCCAAAATAAAGGGACCTGAAGAAAAGAAAAAAGAAAGATGAATACTGCATGATCTCACTTATATGTGGAATCTAAAAAAGGTGAGCTCATAGAAACAGAATAAAATGGTGTGGTGGAGGGATTGGGGAGGCTGTGGTGAAAGAACACAACACCAGAGGCTGTGGGGGTGGAGGGATTGGGGAGATGTTGGTCAAAGAACACAACGTTTCATTTAGATAGGAGGAATTAGTTTAGAAGATTTATTGTATAACATGATCAGTATAGTAAATAATAGAGTATTGTATACTTAAAAATTGATAAGAGAGATTGTGAGTCTTCTCATCATAAAAATTAAAATTATGTAAGGTTATACATATATTAATTAGCTGTGCTTGGCCATTCAACAATGTATACCTATATCAAACCAACAATGTAGGGCCAGGCGTGGTGGTTCATACCTGTAATTCCAATACTTTGGGATACATAGGTGGGAGGAGCACTTGTGCTCAGGAGTTGGAGAACAGCCTGGGCAAAATAGTGAGACCTCATCTCTACTAAAATCCAGAAACACTAGCCAGACATGGTGGCACACACCTGTAGTTCCAGCTACTTGGGTGACTGAGGTGGGATAATTGCTTGAGCCCAGGTAGTAGAGGATGTAATGAGCCATGATCCTACCACTGCACTCCAGCCTGGGTGACAGAGCAAGACCCTGTCTCAAAACAACAGCAACAGAACTTGTACACCATAAATATCTATGAGATTTATATGTCAGTTAAAAAATAATAAAAATAATAAAGGGGTCTATGCCCTACCCTTGACTATTATGACTTAACAGGTCTGGAATGTGGCTGAAGCATGCACATTTAGCAAAATGCTCCTCAGTTTAATTTGGATGCACAGCTGGGGCTGAGGAACACTACTGCAGGCTAAACTGTGAGCAAAAGGACTCTGATAATTTCATTGTTTCATCCTTTAGCAAGATATTTGGCACAAAAGCACGTGATAATTATTTAATTAAAGAAGATGAAACTAAGTATTGAATTTTTACATATATTTTGTAATTGGGCACCTTAGTGTTCCTTTCAGAGGCAGGCATGGTGTGAGTTTTAATTATTTTTCCTTGTTTTAAATTATTTTGCCTCATTCATTTGATCATACAGTTATATTTACTAAGAATTCCAGAACAAAGTTAAATTATATCAATATAAAGATACATTTTTCTGTCGTGTTTGTTACTTTAATTGGAACGCATTTAGTGTTTACCATTAAGTATTATATCACATTGACAATTATTTGGAGACTTATATTTAGCTATTTAGTTATGAAACTTCCAATCTTATTTCACTAAAGATTTTTTTTTTTTTTTAATCAAGACTGGATGTTGCATTTTACCAAGTGCCTCTTGTAAATTTTCATAGATGTAAATGTGTGTACATGGATAAATTCTTCCACAGTTTCACCTATTTTCATGGTAATCCTTATAGAAAGAAAAAAAAAAAAACCCATACTGACTGGAAGAAAGGGGTTATCAATGAGTTCTTTGTCCTATCCTAGTTCTCATGTATGCCTCATGCTTCAGCTGGAGTTCAAATTATTTTTGCAACGTTAACTCAAGAAATTTATAACAGAGACTAGATCCAATACAGATGAGAATCTGATCAGGAACTATATGCCAGACTAAGAACTGTACTTCATCACCAATAATTTTATTGAATAACTGGTGTCCTGTATTGACGAGTTAGAGTAGCACTGGAGAATGTGAGCTAGTCATTGCTTTTGAGGGGCTATGTTACTAGCAATGTGAAATGTGACCATAGTAGTTATGGATTCTGTAGACTTAGGCAAGTATGTGTGTCTCAAGTGTGAAATAATTTTAGGACATAGGAAGGTGCACTAGAGGGTCGTAGGACCTCCACTTTGCTGTTGCTGCACATGCTACATTAGCAACCTGTCTTGCATTCTTTCTTAAAGTTAAATAAATTTAATGTTATGTGAAGTGTGCTTTGTCTTATGAGTTTGTCTGTTAATTCAAAACTAAAGTTGCCACTGCTGGTTGAACAGAGAGCTAACCCGAAAATATTTTCATACTCTGAAATGAACTCTGTTTAGACATGGCATATTATTCTCGTAGTAAACTGCCAACTCTACCCATATTTAATTTAGACATTTTATAAGTATATTTTGAAACTTATATGGATCTTTATTTTCCCCTTTCTATCACATTCCAGTTCAAGCATTATATCAGCTTTAAAAAATCATATTTTCCAATCTCAGATTCATCATCGTGTCTCATTTTTATTTATTTGTATTTTTTCTGCTTATATCCACATTAATTTTGCATATTGTAATTTAGATTATGCTTTTTTCTAAAGCATCTGTAATATAATGCTGAGCCATTTCTACTATTCAGATATGACTGCCAAATTAATTATATAGATAGCCACACATATATACAAACGCAGAAGAACATACATGATGCTAAAATACAGTTTGAAATCATATAACCACACAATTCCAGGCTATGATGAAGTTAGTCTCATCTCACATTAAGATAACTAAATACAGATGTCATTTGCTGTGTTGCTATGCCTTCATGTTTTGAACTAATAGCTAGTAATGTATGCCCAGGTCATATGAAAACGAATACAAAATAAAAATTATCTCAAGACTGCTTTCAGCCTTGATGGAGTACTGGACTTCCCTTGAAGCTGTAAACGATTAGAATATGTAAAGCAGCTCTTTTCGTATGTTGGATAATAAGCAGGACAGGACTGTGGTCTGTCAAAAAGAGGGTAATCAAATGAAGCGCATGCAATAACAGCTCCTGCTTTCTACTAGGGAGAAATGCAAAATAAAAGAATCACAAAGGAATTACTAGAGATGAGAAATACAGTAACAGAAAAAAACTTTTACTAGATGAGATAGATATCAGATTAGACCCTTCGGAAGAAAAGATCAATGAACCTGAAGATATAGCAATAGAACCTATCCACCAACAACAGAGAATATAAAAGACTGGAAAAATAAAATAAACAGAAATTCAGTGACCTGTGTGATAACATCAAGCAATCTAGGTTCTGTGCAATAGAAGACTTCTTGTATAGAAATGAGTTGAACAAGAAGACTATTCGACAGAAGCCTGTTATGCCAAGGAACCCTCTTAGTTGCTTTAGGGTTTTGAGATGGGGATAAGCCAGTACAGGCTGGATATGTTCCTCACTGAGGGCCCTGGTGCCTTGGGATAATTTTAGCCCTAAGTGTTTAACCTGCTGTGAGCAGAACTGAGTTTTTGGTTTGGAAACCTTGTAGCCACAGGTGGCGAGAAAATTTAAGAGTACTTGGGTGGCTTGATGGCACAAGGTTTCTGAGTGGGTGACTAAAAGTCAATCATCCACGTACCGAAGGACAAGAGTGTCCAGGTATGAGAACTGGCTCAAGTCTTGGGCTAATGCCTGGCAAAATATATGGCGGCTATCCCTGAACCCTTGGGGTAAAACAGTCCAGGTGAGTTGAGACATTGGGTTCGAAGGATTTTTCAAAGGCAAACAAGAATTGAGAGTCAGGATGTACAGAGACACAGAAAAAAAGCATCCTTAAGGTCCAGAACTGTAAACCACTCTGCTTCCTCTGGTATTTGGGAAAGCAGAGTATTAGGGTTAGGTGCAGCTGGGTATAGAGGGAGAATGGCCTCACTGATAATCCTGAGATCTTGCACTAATCTCCACTGTCTGTTGGGTTTCTGTACTCCTAAATTTGGGCTATTGCAGGGGCTATCGCATGGTTTTACTAGGCCTTGGACTTTTAGGTCCTTAACAATTTTTTGGAGTCCTTGTTGGGCCTCGGGTGTAAGGGGGTTCTGCCTTTGGTAGGGAAAGGAGGTGGAACCCTTTAGTTTGATTTGAACAGGACAGGCATTCTTTGCTTGTCCATATTGTCCTTCTTTTGCCCAGACCTCAGGATTAATTCCTTCCTCAAGCGGGGGACAACAAACAGGTGTTCCTTCTCCTATGTTCAGGTATGTAATGGCCACTGCTTTTCTAGAATGTCTCTCCCTAACAAGGGAGTGGGGCTTTCAGGAACAATTAGAAAAGCATGTGAAAAGAGTAAAGTTCCCCAGTCACAACTTAGTGCCTGGGAGAAGTACCTAGTGACTGACTGTCCTAGGACCCCTCAGATAGTGACAGATCTGGAGTTCAGTTGTCCGGGACAGGAGAGTAAGATTGAGAAGGCTGCGCCAGTGTCCAGGAAACAGTTAACCTCCTGGCCCTCAATGGTCAAGCATACCTGGGGCTCTGTGAGGGTGATGGCATGAAGTACTATAAGAATTTTCAAAATTGAGTGAGGAAAGAATTCAAATTGTATTAATACTCCTAATACTCCTACAGTATTTTTGGGGTACACAAATGGGACAAGGTAAATTACATCCTTCTAGAATCTACAATTTCCCACAGAATGATTCATGTTTCTTTTTTTTTTTTTTTTAAATAACTTCTCTAATGAAACAATTTATTCTAAATGCAAAGATGTCCTTACTTCACATATTAAATTTCCTCTCTTTTTCCTAAGAGGGCTGTCTAGTGTGATCTAAACGATTTATATAGTTATAATAGATGTTAACATTTTCACTGTGAAAATATTTTATTTTCTTTTATAGAGATAACATATCTCTTTGTTGCCTAGGCAGGAGTGCAGTGGCACAATCCTAGCTCACTATAGCCTTTAACTCCCGGGCTCAAATGATCCTTCCTCCTCAGCTTCCGAAATAGCTGGGGCTACAGGTGCATGCCACCACACCCAGCTCAAAATACTTTGTTCTTAAAATACCAAATTCTATATCACAAAACATTCTCTGCCTTTATCGATAATGTTAGTTTGAGATTTTAGAGTTCATGTTTTCTAAATGAACATTGTGGGACATCGTTATCATCTGCTGTATTCAATTTTTCTAATTTTTCTCAATTAGTGTTTAAATGTATATTAGTTTTTATTGGTTTTGAACTGAGAACTCCTGGTTTACTGTATTCATTGGCTGAGAAATGATCAAGCAAGATTTGAGTTACTTATGGTTTCCAATGGAAATCAACCTCTATGGAATAGGTCTTAAGATCGTTCAGGATTTTAACCTTCAAAAAGATTTGGTATTCAGTGGTTGATAATAGCATCAGTTTTCTGGAAGCACATTTTGCTTGCCCAGGATGAATTTTGTAGAAAGCCTTAGGTTTCATCAACTAGACAACACCATTTGGAAGGAATGTTCTTTTATCCATTGACGGTTAGATTATGGTAAGCCTTTTTGTTTTTGCCAGAAGTGATCTAGTTAGTGTAGTTCCCTATCAATTAAGGTGGAAGCCAGGTGTCTCATGTGATGGTTCTGCTTTGATAATCACATAAGAACAATTCTGGCTTGTTTATGAGGCCAAATAGCAGGCAAGAGCCACATTGCAAGACAGACACTTATACTTTATTATAACAAAATGTTCTAAAAGAAAATGTTGGCTATAGTAATTGAAGTAAATTGGCTGGATATTTATTCTATGGATAACAGATACCTCGATAAAGAAATTACAAACAGTAATTAAACCTATGTCTAGAAATATGTTGCTGGTTCTTCTAGAAAAGCAGGATGAAATTTTCAAATCTCAACTGCAAACTTACGTGGTTATTTTAGTGACCTGTTCTATGAACAGGATAAATATGTCATTTCTCCAGAAAAGGCCCATTGGATATCAAAATTCTGCTACTCACCTGGGTTCTCAACCAAGCTTTGACAGTATTAATTGCTTCAGGAAAATTACATAACCTCCCTGCTGGTTTCTCTGTTCTCTAACTGTTCTCTTGACTCAGCAGTGATATTATGCATATATTATATACATATGTCAGCAGTAGAAGACTTAAAAAAAATAAAGCCTCTTAAGAAATTTTGATACGTTAAACAGATACAAATGACTTTTTATTAGTATAAATTTCTATTTTAAATTCAATTTAGATTTCATAATGAATCAAGTAGAACGTTGAAAAGGATCTAATGTAAACAAAAATTTGAAATTAGAAGCTATAGATGACAATAAGGCTTATGGCATATTTTGCAGTCAGATAATTTCTGTTTTATTCCCTTTCAAGTTATCAATATGATCTTCGTTCACATAGATAATTCCTTATAGCTTACAGAAAGTTTTTACTTGTGGCATGTTTTATTTTGCACCTTGGCTTGCAAAATGCAAGCTGCATGAGAACAGATATCTTCTCTGTTGCATCAGTTGTATATCTTGGCACTTTACTACAGAGGCTGGGAGCACAAATATGTGATGCATTAGCTTGTTGAATATATTTCAATGTCAAAACAACATGCTAATAATAATGGTATTAATAATCACTACTATTTTTGAGCATCGCTTTGCTACGAAAAATTTTATTTGCTTTAGAGATATTCTCTAACTTAGTACTTATAATAACTTAAGATAGAGTATTACTATTCACCAAGAGATTAGGTAAATTTCAAGGTTTCAGAATTAGTTTTTACCAGAGCTGAAATTAAAATCCATGCAAGCTGACTTATGAGAAAATACTCTTAAATATTAATACCAGAGTAAGTTTTTCAAAATAAACTAAACTTGTAATAATTAAAGGTAAGCTATATTTTGAAATAATAAGTTAAATCTAAACTAACTAAAATGAAATGCAGAAAATCAGTTTACCGCTCCCATTAGTTACATTTCAAGCTTTTAATGGCCACAGGTAGCTAGTGGGTATTGTACTTGACAGTGCAGATATGGAACATTTCTGTCATCACAGAAAGTTCTATTTAATAGTGTTAAACTAGAACAGACATTGACAACCTTTTTCTGTAAAAAGCCAGAGAGTCTTTAGTCTTTGGAGGCCACTTTGGTTTCTTGCAACTACTCAACGCTGCCATTGCAACACAAAAGCAGCAATAGACAATACATTTAAAACATGAGCATGACTGTGTTCTAATGACATTTTGTTTACAGACAATGAAATTTGAATTTTATAGAATTTTTATATATTGTGAGATATTACCTTTTCCTCAACTATTAAAAGTATAAAAACTATTCTTAACTCTGAGATCAGAAAATAACAGGCAGTGGACTGAAGTTTTCTGATTCCTGGTCCAGAAATCCCCTAACATCTTAATTCCAACGTGCTATAATCATATGTTATCCACAAATTTCAACAAAAGTGTTATCTGTCTGATTATGGAACATTCATAAGAATTACCTCTAAGACTCACCTTCCCATACTTTTATATCCTTTGACTATTTCAGTTTTATGTTAATTATTAAAAGGAAGTATAGTTAATTGTCTGAAGATCTATCTCTTTTGCCAATTAGTGTTCCTTTAGATTAAAAACCATGTCTAACGTTTGTTGTAGTGTTCTCAGAAGTGTGCAAATTCGTGACCATTAGTAGAACTTTGACTCCTGATTCTTGAATTAGTGTATTTATAAACTTAAAAATTTGGAAATACAAGAAGTTGTTTGTTGTACAGAGCTGTTTGTTTCACAGCTCATGACACATAAGAAGGACTGTATAATATAAAACATTATTATAATAAGTACTTTTACAAAATTGTATAATTGAGAAGTGTAGAAAAGAAAAGAGGTTTAAAAGGATCAATTGTGTGGGGATTATGCCCTCTCTGACAGTTAACAATATGTAAGGTTTTCTCATTGTTGCCGTTCTAGCAATAAATGAAAGAATGGTCTACAGTGGTCAGTTAAACATAAGTATTTTCAGATCATTTAATTAACACACCTAATGAGTATTTATGACGTGTAGTATATCCTTATATATTTTTTTCAACATAATTATCTCAGAGAGTGGATGGTAAGCCTACTTGTTTCTCATCATTTTCTGAAAATTCAGAATGTAGTGAAGATTTTCTTAGTCATCTAACAGAAAAAAATATTATCCATGTGTTTAGACCAGTGTTTTTCAACATGGTGCCCAGGAACAACCCCAGACCGTGAAGTGGTGTTGGGATGAGGTGGTAACTGGACATCAGAAATTACTTGTAAGTTACCGGGAAATTTTAATGTGCAGCAAGGATTGCAAACCAATGATTTAATAAAACACATAATTAAGAGCTTTTCTTTCAATTCTTCTATGGAGTTAAAATTGGAGCCTGAACTATCAACCAAACTGCCTCAACACCCAATACACTGCACAGGACAGCACTGGAAAGAGAATAGTGGACCAAATACCTTGCTGGTGTAGTGATCATAAGGAGATCATCCACAATCGTTAATAACATAGTGAAGTGCAGTAGTGATTAATTAGAAGGTGCTGCAGCCTGATTGTGGGCGTCACAGAAGCATGAACATAGTTATAGCCTAGTGTTGGACAGAGACGCACAAATATACATAAGAATACAAATCTAGATTTTAGGTCATGGCACTGGGACTCTTAAGTGCTGATTGAAATTAGTGGCTATTCAATTATTATACAGATTATTGACCAGTTTGTTCAATATTCTAAAATAATTTATAACATGTACCAAACAGCAAATAATATAAAAAACGGAGGATATAGATCAAATAAAAATGTAGTAATATGAGAAAGCATGAAGTAAAGAGTGTTGGATTATATTAAGAACTAAAGGTTGAAAGATATTCAGGATTCAAAAGTGGTAAGATTAATGTGATGTTTAAATATAATAATTAAACAATGATATATATTAAATGATAAAAACAGTATTATGAATCCTTCTGAGAAGGCATTCTAGATGATTTATAGTTCTATTGGAAATTGAACTTAATATTCTAGGAAATAAAAAGAAAAAAGTGAGGAACTTATTCAGATCAATTTTTCTTAAAGTGATATAAAATCCTTGGCAAAAAAATAATTGTCAATAACAAGATGAAATATTAACCAAACTTTTATTTTAAAGTATGTGGAAATGTCTAATTTGTCTATTATTAGGAACATTTAACAACTTTTTTTTCTAGCCAACCTCTGCAGATCATTTTAATCTTTTGTTTTCGCTTAGAAGGCAAATAATGAATTTTGAATTTTATGTTAGGATTTTTTTTCATAGTCATATAACTAGAATTTTGAACAGTGATTTTACTAAGTTACTCATAGTAAAAATAGTTATTTGATAACGCTTACTCATAGTAAAAATAGTTGTTTGATGACACAAGTATATGAAATAATTTTGCATAATGTGGTAGATAATATGCATGTTAAGTCAATTGCACTTAGAAATTGATGTGAAAAAATTTGCGAGGAGACACAATTTGTATGTATCTTTCCTTCTTTAAACTTATTTTGTGAGTACATTATATTGGATCTCATATAGACACTCATTATAACTTTATCTGTGGCAAGATTGTATGGAATGACAGGAAAGTGAGTTATGGAGATGTATTAAGATCTCCAGTAACTGAAGTTTGGGTTTCTTGGTCTGCTGAGTTTTAAGTTTGAAAGTTTTGCATGCATGATCTATTTTTATAGACTTGAAACCCTTACAATGTTAAAACATGTGAAAGTTACATCTATATAAAAGTAGAAATGTGACTCAAGTTATCAATACATCAATTTTGATGATGGTTTGAGTATTTTCTTGATAATACTTTCTTATCCCAATGTTTGGAAATGTGTAATTCAAGGATCAATTGTGTCTAGACCTAAAGGTTTTCTGCAGTGCATAAAAGGTTCTGCTATCATGAATTTGATGTATGTAGGCATAGTCCATGATACGCTTTGGCTCTGTGTCCCCACTCAAACCTCGTCTTGTGGCTCCCACAATTCCCACATGTTGTGGGAGGGACCCAGTGGAGATCAGTGAACCATGGTGGAGGGTCTTTCGTAGGCTGTTCTCATGATGGTGAATGGGCCTCATGAGATCTGATGGTTTTAAAAAATGGGAGTTTCTCTGCACAAGCCCTCTTTTGCCTGCTGCCATCCACCCAAGATGTGACTTGCTCCTTCTTGCCTTCAGCCATGATTGTGAGGCTTCCCAGCCACATGGAACTGTGAGTTCTCCATTAAACTTCTTTCTTATGTAAATTACCCAGTCTCAGGTATGTTTTTATCAGCAGTGTGAAACAGACTAATATAGTCCTTTATTTGCTTTTAAATCTTATTATATGTCACTTATGTTTCGTTGCTATTAGAAATCATTGGGAAAATAATATTCAATTGTCAGAAAAGCACTAGTGATTGAGAATTTTGGAAACATAATATGATGTTCTGTCAGTATTTTTTTTTTGTAACATAAATAACAGCAAAGTTTAACAGATATAAATGAACCTGCATTTCTATTGAAAAGATGCGACTTTATACTAATATAGTACAAAGGTTAATAGAGTTCCAGGTTAATACGTGAAAAGTTAACCTGGAAAATAGAACCTACTGGGAAGAGAAATGAATAAGTGGTATTTATAAAATGCATAGCTGGCCATATAATAGTCCAACTTAAAGGATAACTTTCTTTACTTATGTTTAGAGCTTATATAGTGGTAAGCTCCCTGAGATTTTGTTCAAGCTCTGGCACACAGAAACTTAGATAAACATACTTAATGGTAAATTAAACCTGCAGCTGCAAGAACTCTTTCTTGAGGGAAACGACTGCCTAATACTTTAAACATGTTTTTGATTATTTAAGTCTGTGTAGGTCATGAATCATGTGGGTTTTGTCCACTATAAATTTAACACCTTTTAAATGATGCATATTGAGGGTAATTTTATTCGAATTTGAAGACTAAGTAAAGATGGAATTCTAGACATTTGGATATATTTCTCATTATTTTTCTAGTTGCTATTTCTCTAGATTTTAAAAGAATCGATTTTTCAGACTGGGTTTTTACAGTGCTTCCTCATTTACTTATTTATTTATTTACTTTTGGCTTTCTTATACTTTAGATTGATGTGTTTCAGCCCAGAGAATTTTTCAGTAGGAATGGGAACCTGAGATTTTTACTGCAACTGCGTACAAATTTAATGATATAGTTTTATATAAACATGTACTGCGAACACCAAAATCCTCTGATATTGATTACAATTTAGTTGGACTGTGCCTACAATTAGTGGATCATTTTCATGCTAAAAGATCTAGCATCCTTGTGATTTACTGTCACTAAAAAAAAGGCTGCGAAGAGGTCCAGAATTTCTACAGAAGACACATTTTAATGTTATCATTCAGTTTTATGACTAAGGTTTAAATGATCACTTGACCCTTACTTACCTTTCCAACCGAATTTAATGTTGTGCCTCACCCGAAATCCTCCTTGCTGAACAAATTTTCTTCCTTGTTCTTACCTTTCATTCTATGAACCATTCTGTCTTTGTGTTCTGGCTCATCCTGCTCTTTTTGGTTGGAATACCTGCCTGCCCCGTCCTCCCTCCTACTCTTTCCTTCCTCCCTCCCTCCCTCCCTCCCTCCCTCCCTTCCTTCCTTCCTTCCTTCCTTCCTTCCTTCCTTCCTTCCTTCCTTCCTTCCTTCCTTCCTTCCTCCCTTCCTCCCTCCCTTTCTTCTTCTTCTTCTTCCTCTCTTTCTTTCTTTCTTTCTTTCTTTCTCTTTCTTTCTTTCTTTCTTTCTTTCTTTCTTTCTTTCTTTCTTTCTTTCTTTCTTTCTTTCTTTCTTTCTTTCTCTTTCTTTCTTTCTTTTTTTTTCTTTCTTTCTTTCTCTCTCTCTTTCTTTCTTTCTTTCTTTCTTTCTTCTTTTCCTTTTTCCTTTTGTTTAAATGTTTCCTATACTATTTTCAGGACTCAGTTTTTGTTCTAGATTGCTTGAGGGTCTTTTATTACTATCTCACCTCTTAGTGATTTCTCCCTTCTCTGAAATCCTCAAAATTTATTATTCTACCCCTTCTCTGGAACTTGATTTAGAAATGGGATTATACAATATTCACAGAATCATAATTATGTAGGTAAAGTATATTGATATTTAGCATCCCCATTTTGAAGAGAATAAAATAAAAAGGAGAACCCATTTGTTACTATCACTCAGAAAACTTGTGACTGACAAAAGAGAATCAATATGGTTCATTCCTATACTGAGTCTTAGAGAACTCATTTCCAAAGTTCATCAGCAAAAATGGTAAAATAAATACCTAAAGTTAAAATCACTTTGCAAGTCCATAGTCTTAAAAGTTATTTTATGTCTTTGTCATTACGATCCAATGACCTTTAAAGGAATCATACTTTGCTGTTAGAACAAATCCAAGAATCCTTAATAACTTCTAAGACTTCCTCATCTTTATACCAAGTATGGAGGAAATAACAGAAATGAAGAAGATGAAGGAGAGAAAGAAGGAGATGATGGTAATGAAGACGAAATATTTTTTCCTGTGTCCAAAATGGAGTAATAATGGCATTAAATAACAGACTGTGCAACTCATATAATTTTGAGGAATTAATGCGAATGACACAGAATGGACACATTTTTGGAAGCTGTGATTTGTTCTATAATTTTATTGGTCACCTACAACAGAAAAGTTAGATTTTATCATCCCCAAATACTTGTCATATTCATATGGGATAAACATATTTTGTCATTGTAAAACTAAAGATGACAGAAATCTGTATTTTATTGGCTCAATAATAAGTGAATGTAGTTTAAAAAGAAGCCACAACAAAGATTTAAGTCATTGCCTTATGACTATTTCTGTAAATGTACCTCCTGTAATAACATACATAACACGTACATAACATATACTGAGTGTTAACTGTGTGTAAACTACTGTGTGAAACTGTTGCATACATGTCTTGTCAGAACAAATTTTCCTTTCTGGATGAGAAAATAAAAAGAGGGTCACAGCAAAGTGACTTGACCAAATTCACGGAGTTGTCAGTTACTGGGAAAAGTGAAATTTGAACCCAAACAATCTGATTCCAGAGCCCTCATTCTTTCTATATTTGTAGGCAGCTGGGCAGGCTCAGAACTACCAATGTTTACCAGCTCTGTTGCTTATCTTCTCTTTTACTGTACTTCTTTAGGACTGCTTTAAGTCAATAATATAGGTATTTGCTATGCAAATATCTGATTAAGTGAGGACAGGCACATGTTACCTTTTTACGGCTAACGTTAAGGGAAATAAACACCCAGTCATATTTTGAGATTCATACGATTGATATAACCTTGGGAAAAGTGGTCAAACCAATACTGTCATATGTCCATTTCTTCTTTAAATGTAAATTTGTCCCAACTGAAGTGAAGCCCCCACTATACAACAGTTATTGTTTCCCTTATTATATCAGTCATACATTAAACATACATATACACACTTTTATTATTTTCAATTGACCAAAAATTTTAGGCCTGGAAGTAACTGCTTTCAGTTTTATTTCAGAATAATGAAAAAAAAAATGTTGCAACATTTTATTTTGAGAAGGTAGATTTCAGTTAGGTAAGTTTTCATGCAAAAATGTCAACCTTTTTGGATTTCGTTTATCCGTTTTTGAAAAGACATGTAGAGATAAAACTCCTTAATACTGGTGCACTGAGCCCTACCATTTATCTATGATTGTACTTGACATAGCTGCTCCTTGACATTTATGGCCAATAATATGACCTGCCGCTATTCCTCCTAACACACTAAACTAGAATATCTGTGAGCAAAGGCCTGTGCATCCCTGGTGCCTTGCATAGATTTTGTTATAGCCTAAGCTCTCAATACATGTATGTAAAGTAAATTAATCAAATATACATTGTGAAATAATTATATATGCTTTTTAGTTTGGCAATTGGGTCTTATGAAAAAACATTTGGTATTCTAGGAAAGTTATATAACAAGTATAATTACTTTGAATTTTTATTACAACTAATTGAAAATTATAATTTATTTAGTATATGTGATTACTGGACTTTTTTTAAAAATGACTTTACTTTAAAAGTGATGTACAGATTCAATGCAATCCCTGTCAAAATACCAAGGACATTCTTCACAGAAACAGAAAAAAAAAAAAAAATCCTAAAATGTACATGGAACCACAAAAGACATTGAACTGCCAAAGCAGTCTTGAGCAAAAAAAAAAAAAAAAAAAAAAAAAAAAAAAAAAAAAAAAAAAAACACACAAAAAAACAAAGCTAGAGTCGTAACACTACCCAATTTCAAAATATGCCATATAAGATGTTAGTTGTGAGCTTGTACAAAAATGCTATAAAGTGATAGTAACCAAAACAGCTACCAAGCTGCCCCATCACTTATTAAAGCAGTCTTCCATACCAACTCAAGTGTCCATCATGGTAGAGGGTCTCCTCATGCTGGGATTCCAGAGGCTCATGGTGGAGTTGGTTCCTCCCTGTCTGTTCAACTCATTCTCTCCACAGGATTTGTTGGGGGCCAGAAACAAGTCCCACGGAGCAATAGTCCCTTGCAGGAATACCGGCTTCCTCCCGCTTCAGCCCAGCTTCTGTGTCTTCCTCCATCTGCTCTCAATTCCTTCCCTCTGAAGATCTGCTAGTTGTGCACCAGTTTTCCCAAAGTCCTGGTCCCTCAGTGGGTGATGTTCCTCCTGGCTGCGTCTAGTTGGCCATCTTGGACCATGCCCTTCTACATTTCAGAGTTTTAAATAACAGTGTTAAAAGTTATGTTTACATGAATAATTTTATTCTCTTCACTGCCAAAAACATTAATTTTATTTCAGTAAAAATTATGATTCCAAAACCTGTTGAAAGCTAAAAGTAAATAATGCAAGTACAGGAAGTGTCCACCACATAAATAGCTATATAATTTGCTAAAAAAGAAAAATTACAAAACAATGATAATAAGGTGAAGTGAGAGGCAATGAAAGTTTAAATGTTTAATCATTTGTTTCTTCTCTAAAATGAGTCTATTATGTATAATCTTCATGTTTAATAACAGAAAAAAAATAGTTTTCTGGAGTCCAAAGAGGCTATCCAAAGTGTGATTAGATCACAAAATTCTGCTTGCGACTATGACAGTAAATATACCAGTGTCTACTATTTATTTTCTTTCTGTTTTTCACAGGTGTTAAGTAGACAATTTGAGACACAGAATAACTTGAAAAATGGCATATTGTCTGTATACAGAGATGTATGAAACCCAGATTTCTGTCCAATATGATAATCTCATTCCTTGGCAATATTTAAATATGCACAACAGCTGCAACTATTCTCAGATCTGACTAACAATTTATCCACTGAGAGCAACTTTCATCAGGAAGAAACACTGAGAAAATGATAGAGCAGTGTTTGGGCATTGAACCATGTTTTTAATCAAGCAATAGCAGCAGTAGACTCTTCCCAAATCATGGCTAGTGTCCCCTTGATCATCATACATGCATGATTTCCCAATCTCAAATGCCATGTGAAAATCTTATTTCCAAGCAGAATTACAGAAAAATCTTTTGTCCATTCCCAATATTTAGCTATTTTGTCTAGAAAACATTAGCAATACTCTAACCACTAATATTAATTCACCTTGGAAACTTATTTATCCTTGGTTTCTGCTCACAAAAAAACAAGTAAAATGTCTACCTGCCATCAAGTTTAACATGAAATTAAACATGATTAAAGCCCAATCTTTCATGGTTGGTTGAAGGCTCAGATAAAAGTTAATAAAATTGAGTTAATATCCTCATTATTAAATTAAACGTAAGAACTGAACAGACAGTTACCAGGGCCCACTTGTGAGTATACGCAACGGTCTTTAGTTCAGAATTTGATCAATCTGTTTCTGTTCTGTTTATAATATCTGAAGAAGATTAATGATTTGAGCACAGATTTGGCTTTCTAATATTTTTGTTTATAGTTTATATCTTATCCCTTTTATTTGGCACCAGAACAAGGACTTTAAGGTGTTTTTTTTAAAACCAGAAATCTTCAAAAAAAAGCTCATAGTTTTACAATCACACTATGTAATGAATGAATAGTAAAACCCGAAAACAAACACTTGCCATGCCTAATATGAGTTGTAGGCAAGTTTTTTAACTTTAAAACACAGACTATTTCTATCTTATACCAAATATTTTAAACAATAGAATAAAAGAAGAGAAACTACAGGACTTGTTTTATGAGACTGTTATAATATTTCATCCAAATGTGGTAAGGGCAATACAGGAAAAACCAAAACTACCAACCATTCTAACACATAAAGATAGATAGAAATACCTCAAACTTATTACAAATTAAAATCATAAGAACAACAAAAGTACTGTTGCATGACTGGGGGTCATCCTAAGCATCAAAAATCAACATAGAAAGTGTATCTGTGTAAGTGAATATGTGAACATATTAAAGGAAAAGTCATATGCCTATCTCATTAGACACAGAAGTATATTTTTTCAAAGTTTAACACATATCCATGGAAAAAAAAAATCCAGCAAGGCAAGATTAAAGGGAACTTCCTCAGTCTGATAAAAATAACCAAATATGTACAAGAAAGCATCTGATATCATAATAAAATATTGGAAACATTTTATTTAAAGTGAAGAGAAAGATCAAATGTGATGCTAACATTACAAATGAATTATAGCTTACATAGAGTTATAAGAATTAGAAAGTACACGAAACCTTTGATATTAACAGAAAATGATACTCTACAGAAAATGGAAAATAATTTTCAAAAATGATTACAATTCATCATATATTTGGACGCTGTCACTATATAAAAGAGCACCTTTTAATTATCTTACATTTCTACATACCTTCAATGTCAATTAAAATGTCTCCCACAATTTATATATTGAAGTCTTAACCCTCTATGTATCCCAGAATGGGTCCACATTTAGAGATACAACCTTCAAAGATTTGTAACTTTGAACCTACAAAGATACAAACTTACAAGAGGTAAGTAGGGTAAAATGAGATTATATGAGTGAGAACTAATTCAATATGACTGCTATCCTTATTAGAAGAAGGAGAAATGCCAAGGACACCCATGCATAGAGAAAAGGCCACATGTGAGAACCCAGTGAGAAGGTGGCCATCTGTTAGCCAAGGAGAAAGGCTTCCAGTGAAACAAAACTTGCAAACACCTTCATCTTGGACTTCCAGTTTCCGGGAATGTGAGAAAGTAGATTCCTGTTGTTTCAGCCACCCAGTCTGTGGTATTCTGTTATGGCAGCATTGGCAAACTAATATGGTAAGTATGGAAGAAGGCAAGCAACTGAATAACTTACAATTAAATTCTTGTCTTTTAGTGCGTCTGATTCTATGGACTGTCATCTTCACAAATGCTTTTAGCTTTTTTTTTTTTTTTTTTTTTTTTTTAACTTTTTAGGTGAAAATGGAGGGCAAATAAAGATCGAGTGAGTTCAATGTCTTTCTCCAAGTGAGATATGGCCCTGGTAAAGTGTTTTACAATGAGGAGCAGGGTTTTGTTATCAAGAATGCTTTGGTTGTATTTCACAATGGTGAATATTCTCCTTTCTCTATCAGAGGATCAAAGGGTCCATCTTAGTGTGAACTTGGTGGGATTCTTAGAGGGAAAACTCAGGAAAGTGCAAGGGCTTCCTTAATACTGCTGCTTCCAGGAATTTCTCACTTCCGTGCTTTTCATAGTCAGCCTCCAACTGTTTGTCAACATCACCAGGAAGTGTCCCTACCAGTTAATGGCTCCCATGGGTTCTGTTCCAGATAGGCAGGACTTACTGTGATTCTCATGTCCCACCTGTCTCTTCAGTGTTCAGGGTGGTGGTTTTCCTCATCACTGATTTTTAGTCTATTCAGTGTTTTCTTGTGAGGAAGGGAGTGATGACTTCTAAGGTCACTATATGTCAAAGCTGAAACCAGAAATTCCCAGAGACACTTTTTAAATCCGGAAGTTGGTAATCTAAGTCCTGTGCTCCTAACAGCTTTGAGCCTAAATATGTTGATCCACTATACTTTCCAAATCAAGTCTCTGCTTTTAAGAATCGGTGTGTTGATGAGTACTTGATTCAGTTTGTGAATATGCAAATACTTAATGCATATTATATATATGAAGAATACAAATAAGCTGTAAGTACCACTGCAACATGTAGGCAACTTGCTGAACGTAGGATACAAATTCCATGAGGACAAATACTTCTGTCTTTTTATTTATCACTTTCCTTCCAGAGCATAGGACTATACTCTACAGGCATTAAGTTTTCAGTAAATATTTGCTGAATAAATAGTTATTCAAAGGAAATCCAGGATGGCGACTTGAGCATGGGTAAAAGAAAGTGATTTATTCCTAGAAGTGGCAACAGTGGGAAAAATCTTACATATTTTCAACTGTCAGGGCATAATCCCCCCAAAGTTGATCCTTTCAATCCTCTTTTCTTTTTTACACTTCACTCTTATATAATTTTGTAAAAGTACTTATTACAAAAATGTTTTATACCATACGACCTTCGCTATGTGTCTGAGCTGTGAAGCATTATCTGTACCAAACACCACTACTTGTATTTCCAAATTTTTAACTTTGTAAACTCACTATTTCAGTTGCGCAGTCTTTTATTTAACACCATTATTACTCCATTTTGGACACAGGAAAAAATATTTCTTCTTCATTACCATCATCATCTTCTTTCCCTTCTTCATCTTCTTTATTTCAGTGATTTCCTCCATACCTGGTATTAAGATGAGGAAATCTTAGACGTTATGAAGGATTCATGGGTTTGTTCTAATAGCAAAGTGTGATTCCTCCAAGGGTCATTGGATCATAATGACTGATGAAGACGTAAACTAATTTTTAAGACTATGAACTTGCAAAGTAATTTTAATTTTAGGTAATTATTTATTTTACCATTGTTGCTGATGAATTTTGGAAATGAGTTTTCAGAGACTCAGTACAGGAATGAACCATATTCATTCTCTTGTCCGTCAGTTCCAAGTTTTCTGAGTGACAGTAACAAATGAGTTCCCCTTTTTATTTTATTTTCTCCAAAATGGGGATGCTAAATATCAATATACTTCACCTAAATAATTTTGCTTCTCTGAAGACTGTATAATGCCATTTTTAAAGAAATAAACACAAAAGTCAGTGCAAAACTAGTACACATTAAGTGTAACTAAGTAATCCATTGTTGCAATGAGAACCGAAATACTTACTCTTCACAAATAAGAGACTGAAGGTGTGAAGGAAATCATAAATTGTGCAGGGAGAATGAACAAATAAGAAACGAGCTTCACTGAATACCGAGGACCAATGTAATACTTATCTTGAAAAGCAAAATTTGTAATCATTACTTTCACACTTTCCTATATAGGACATACGTTATACAATCACATAAAAAACCAGTACATGTAATCACTGGGTTATTTTTTTAGTTCAGTTTTTAGTTCCTGCTATTGTTTCTTTTTGAAGCATGTTTTTATGATTGCAGAATCTATAAGAAGAGTACATGCAGAATCTACAAGAAGAGTACATTCTGAATTATTTGATTACTCAAATGATAAAATGGTAAAGTCTAATCTTTTGCTTTTTTAAAATATTTGACATTTTTTAAAAAGTAAATAATATACATTAAGAATTATTTCTTTATTTTTTTAACTTTTGTTCTAGGTGTAGAGGTTCATGTCCAGTCTTGTTCTGTAGGTAAATTCATGTCATGGGGGTTTGATGTACAGATTATTTTGTCACCTGAGTATTAAGCCTAGAACACAATAGTTATTTTTTCTGCTCTTTTTCCTCCTCCTACCCTCCACCCTCTTGTAAACCCTTGTGTCTCTTGTTCCCCTCTTTGTGTCTGTGTGTTCTCATCACTTAGCTCTTTCTTATTAGTAAGAACAAGTGGTATTTGGTTTTCTGTTCCTGCATTAATTTGCTAAGGATAATGGTGTCTAGCTTCATTGACATTTCTGCTATGAACTTTATCTCATTCTTTTTTACAACTGCATATGTACTACATTTTCTTCATCCAGTCTTCCACTGATGGTCATTGAGGTTGATTCTATGTCTTTGCTATTGTCAGTAGTGCTGCAAGGAACATATGTGTGTATGTGTTTTTATGATAGAACAATTTATAATGCTTTGGATATATACCCAGTAATGCGATTGCTGGGTTGAATAGTTGTTCTGTTTTTAGCTCCTTGAGGAATCACCACACTGCTTTCCAAAATAGTTGAACTAATTTCTACTCCCACCTGTGGTATTTAAGCATTCTCTTATCTCCACAACCTTGTCAGCATCTGTTATTTTTTGACTTTTTAATAATAGCCATTTTAACTGGTAAGAGATGGCGTCTCATTGTGGTTTGATATGAATTTGGGAAAAGGACAGTCTAGTCAATAACTGGTGTTAGAGAAACTGAATATCCACATGCAAAAAGAATGAAATTAGACCTTTCTCTCTCACTATATACAAAAATCAACTCAAACAGATTGGGGACCCAAATATAAGATCTGAAACTATGAAACATATGGAAGAATACATAGGAGAAAAGCTCCCTGATGTTGGTTTGGGCAATAATTTTTGAATATGACCTCAGATTCATAGGTCACAAAAGCAAAGGATACACAAATGGAATTACAGCAAACTAAAAAGATTCCTCACTGAGTGTAGAAACAACCTACAGAATGGGAGGAAATATTTGCAAAGGATACATCTAATGAGGGGTTGATATCCAAAAATACATAAAAACTCAAATAACTCGATAGCAAATAACCCAATTAAGCAATGGGCAAAAGATCTGAATAGACACTTTTCAAAAGAAGATATGCAGATGGACCAAAGGTATGTGAAAATATGTTCAGCATCACTAATCACCAGGGCAATGCAAATCAAAACCACAATGAGATATCCCCTCACTTCTGTTAGAATGACTATTACAAAAAGACAAAAGATAACAAGCACAGTGAGGATGTAGAATAAAGGGAGCCCTGGTACACTGTTAGGGGAAATATAAACTGATATAGTCATTATGGAAAACACCATGCAGGTTTCTAAAAATATTAAAAATAGAAGCACCATATTACCATATTATCCAGCAATCCTACTAGTGGGTATTTATCTCAAGGAAATAAAATCAGCATGTTAAAAATGTATTTGTACTTCCATGTTTATTGTATCACTCTTCACAGTAGCCAAGATACAGAATAAACCTAAGTGTCTATCCATGGATGAATAGATAAAGAAAATGTGGCATATATACACAATGGAATACTATTCAGCCATAAAAAGAGTAAAATCCTGTCATTTGTGATAACATGGATGAACCTGGAGAACCTATGTTAAGAGAAATAAGCCAGTCACAGAAAAACAAATACTGCAGGATATCTCTCATATGTAAAATCTGAAAAAAAGTTGATATCATAGAAGTAGAGAGTAGAATGGTAGTTACCAGAGGCTGAGGTGGTTAGGTGGGAGAGGAAAATGGGGAGATGTTGACTAAAGGATGTGCGTTTAGTTACACGGGAGGAATACATTTAAGAGATTTATAGTATGGTGACTATAACTGATGACAATATATTATATTCTTGAAAAAACAGTGACTATTAAGTGCCAAGATAGTGAATATTAAGTGTTCTCACCACAAAAAATAACGTGAGGTAATGCATTTGTTAATTAAACTATTCCACAATGTATGCATACTTTAAAACATCAGGCTGTACATGGTCAATACATCATTTAGTAAGGCTTTAACTTATTTACAACAAGCTTTACTGAAGATCTATATCTAGATGGAAATAGGATAAAGATAACTATATATTTTCAGTATCTTAGACAGCAAAAGCAAAAATAATGATTCAGAATGCTACTCAGGTTTCTTAAATAAGGTAATATACTAAAATCATGGTTTTAAAAATAGCTCTGTTAAAATATTCATGCAATTTATTGATTCCTCATGTAAAAGATAAATATGTCTTAATGGTCAGATAATTGCACTCCTCTCTCAATTTGCATTGTCTAATTCACCTATTTTTTTTCATTCTGTACTATTACCTATCACAACTTCATGTGTGAGAGGTAGAAAAAATATTAGGTAAGTGCTTAAATTCTGAAGAAACCATTTTTCCCTGTTTTGTTCTGGGAAGTTCTACAACATGAACGTTGTTACTACAAGTCACTTTAAAATATGGCCCAGTTGCTGCTTTAGATGTATTCATAATGGTTACAAGTGGCTGTTTGTTCCATATCCACAACTCATGCTATTATACACTACAAGATGAGATATTATTTTAATACTTCTACAAAGACTTAAGAATGCATTCAGGAATGTTCAATCAATTAGAAATAAGTCCCCTAAGGATAGCACAAAGGATTTTTTTTTTTTCATTTCTAATAGTCAAAACAACTTGTTTTTGGTTAAATGTTGCAGATCAACCAACAGCCTTAAAGATTGATGGCCTCTCAAATCCCTAAAACTGGCCAATGAGTGTGATCACTCCACGAAATTCCATCTCTTTTTTGACGAATGATTTCTTCAAAAGCATGGAAAAGAAAAAACAGTGTTTTGTTTTCTTTTAATACTTAGCACCCTTTGGAACTACAAGATCTCTGGAGAGTACACTTTTCCCGTTCTCTCCTTCCCTTCTTCTTTTTCTTTTTCAGCAAACATACTGGGCACTTATATTGGTCACATATTCCAGGGGCCGTGCTGCATTCTGAGAATACAAGCATGAATGAGACATTGTTTCTTATCCACCAGTGTCTCATAATCTATTAAGTGAAATGAATAACTAAGAAGAAAAGCACCAGAGAGTATCACATGCTCTATGACAGATCTTACTTATTATTTAAAAAATTTAACAAAACACTTACTTGAAAGTTTTTACTAAATATGTACCATATGTTCAATTTTGTAGAAGTTTCTACTAGATGAATGTACTGAAAAGAAAGTGGTCACTTTTACCATTTAATACTGAAGAAAGCAAACTTCTAACTACAATTGAAAACTATATATTTTACTAATATATAATTAATGACATGTTCAGTGAAAAGACCTATAATTTAAAAAAATCCTCAACCTGAAGATCTGTATTTGATGAATTAAAAGTTATAAGAATGAGACCACGTAGCAGAATATAAAAATAATTTAAATACAACAGCAGAATACTGATTGTTAAGCAAGTCAAATTTTATCCACAGCATCACTTCTATAGTCCCCCTTGTGGGGATTAAAGTGGTTTCTTGGTTATATATTTAGTTTTACATCGTATTTTTTCTGGTCCTTGTTTGTACATTATTAACTCTTACACTTCTTCCTCTTAAGTAAAAAAAAAAAAAAAAAATGCATCAAGATCAATGTATCATTTTAAAATGCTAGATACCAGTTATTTTTCTTCTATGGGGTTTTTCTTCAGAAAACTCTCAAATAGAAGCAGTCCTTGATTATGCACAAATCATTTAATACTTGGCCTTCCATCCGAAATTTCTAAAAATACTATTAATTAGTGTTAAAATTAGTCTGCTAATGCAAGATTTGTGAAGTGGGATAGAAAACCCATTTTAATATTATATTAATCAGTTATTGTGAAATATCTTTTAAAATTATTTCCCTGACTATGTAAACATGTAAAGTATGAAATAATCCTTATTCATAATAATAAAACTCATATTTATATTTCATCACTATTAGTGGTGAAATATAGTATTTTGGCAGAGGTATTTCTATTCTTGTATATTTCTTACGTACTTAATATCATACTATATATACATAGCTTTCATCATCCTTTTTAAATTACCGTAATAAACTTTTCTGTATCTCATGAAAATATTCAAATTTAACAGCTGTGTTATATTATATGATATGAATTTATTTCTCAGCTCTTGGATTTTTAAAGTTGAATTCACATTTCAAAATGTTAAGTATTTCCTTTTGTGATTTCGAGCTTTCTATCTATTTTCTTCTTTGCTTACCGTTATCTCAACACTGCTACAATTAAGGAAGTGCCTACTACCCTTATGAAAGGCCCGTCTTCCACTTGTGCTCCAGATCCTGTTCTTTTTCATCTTTCAAGGTCATCGTTTCTGAAATTTCTCTCTTTGGCAACAACAATTTCTCCCTCTCTCTTGTATTATCTTGATCAATATAAAACATTCTTTGGGGTCTTCCATCTGTTAAAAAATCCTGCTTTAAAAAATATAGCCACATTTTCCTATTTGTTTTACAGCACAGTTTCTTATAGAAGCTGTCAGTAGCTTCATATCCACTTCTCAACTTTCGTTTATCAAGTTCAGCCAGACTTCTGCTCCTGACCACTCCACTGTATCTGCTTTTACCCAATCATCAATGGGCTTCATATTTTCAAATACAGTGAACCCTTCTCAGCTTTCAAATTACCTCATCTCCAGGCTTATTCTATCCAGGTTGACAATTGCATTTTTGAAAACTAATATTATTCTAGGCTTCTTGTATATTGTACGGTATTGTATTTCCTTCTGACTCCCTGACTGCTCCTCCTTAGTTTTCTTTGCTGAGCTGTTTCTTTAGATCTCTGGATATTTCAGGACTTAAATTACTTTCCATTTCTTTCTGGATTTATTGCCTTTTCTAGAAAATCTTATCCATTGCGTTGGCTTTAAATATCTAAGTGATAATAACATCCCTAGTCCTGATCTTGTCCCTGAACTCCAGACTCACAACCAGCTGTTACTTTAAATCTCCACTTAAGTGTCTAATAAATATCTCAAAGCTAACTAAACTAAATAAAACCTTGGTCCACAAACTCTTTTGCTTATGCAACTGTAGTACTGTTACCACCATCTACCAGTTCCGTAAGCCAAAAACAAATGAGGTGGTATTGATTCCTCTCTTATCTTAAGCTAGGCAGCCAATGTACCCCAAATCCTATCAGTTCAAACTCATCATGTTCCCAATCCCTGTAATCCTCTTCATCTCTCCTAGTGTCACTCATTGCCTAGTTTGCATGCTTGACTGCTTACAAATCACTTGCCAGAACTATTTTTAAAATCAGAAATTATTATTTTTTCACTTATCCGGTTAACTAACCCACTTTGTTTGTTTCCTGTTGTTTTTACTACAAAATCTATATTCATCACCCTGGCATTTTGGATCCTGAATTAGACCCTGCATATCCCTGTGACTTCATCTCATACAACAATCGTTGCATTGCTGATGCCAGTCTCACTGTCACTTTTCTTTTTCTTGCTGTTGCCCTAATATGCCAAGTTGTATAACCTCTATGTCTGTTTTTTACATTTGACATGTCTCTCCCTTTATAGTGGCTGGCTCCTATTATTTTATAATTTCTAAGACTAAATATCACTTTTCTACTAAGGCTTTCTCTTAGTCTCCGACAAAAAGTAGTTCCTCAGTCTCTTCATCACATTGTCTGATTTTATTTTCATCCTGGCACTGATACTTTATTATTTATTCATTTATTTATTATGCTTTTAATTTTTTTGTCTTCTCTTAAAATGTCAGCTCCACGAAGCAAGCACCTTACTGTATTTTTCTCTGATTTATCTCCAGTGCCTAGAAAATGTGTGAAATAAATATTCAGTGCGTAAGTGCATTTTGTACACCTTTGCATGCATTTTTGGTATTTCTTATAACAGATCTCTATAAATAAAATAATCGGGTTCTAAGCCATTTGTTTTCTAGGAAGCTTGTACCTAAATTAGGGTGTCCAGATTTAACAAATAAGAAATATTAGACTTTTTTATCCATTCGTCTATCAATGGACACCTAGGTTGCTTCCATATCTTGGCTTTTGTGAATGCTGCTGCTATAAATATAAGAGTGCAGAAATCTTTTCAAGACACTGATCTCGTTTCTTTTGGATATATGCAGAAGTTGGATTGCTGGATCATGGTGGTTGTAATTCTCATTTTGGAAGAGGTTTCATGCAGTTTTTCATAACAGCTTTACCAATTTTAATTCCCACCAAGAGTGTACAAGCGTTCTCTTTTCTCCACATCCTTGCCAAAACTTCTCTCTGACCTGTTTGACAATAGACATCCTAACAAATGTAGGGTGATGTCTCATTGTAGTTTTGACTTGCGTTTCTCTGATGACTAAGTTGTATCGAACATTTTTTCATATCCTAATTGACCATTTATGTGTTTTCTTTTGAGAAGTGACTTAGGCGGCTTTTATAAAGAAGGACATTTTGTCATTTGCAACAACAGGATGCTGCTGCTGTACATTATGCTAAGTGAATAAGCCAGGCACAGAAAGACAAATGCTACATGATATGGTTTGGCTCTGTGTCCCCACCCAAATCTCATCTTGAATTATAATCCCCCTGTGTCCAGGGAGAGACGTGATGAGAGATGATTGGATCATAGGAGTGGTTTCCCCCATGCTGTTCTCATGATAGTGAGGGAGTTATCACAAGAACTGATGGTTTTAAAAGGTTTGACAGTTCCCCCTTCACTCTTGCTCTCTCTTGCTGCCTTGTGAAGACGATGCCTGTTTTCCCTTCACCTTCTACCGTGATTGTAAGTTTCCTGTCTTCCCATCCATGTGGAACTCTGAGTCAATTAAATCTCTTTCCTTTATAAATTACCAAGTCTCAGGTAGTATCTTTATAGCAGTGTGAAAACAGACTAATACGCTGCATCATCTCACTTGTATGTGGAATTTAAAAAAGTAAAACTCATAGAAACAGAGAATAGAAGACCGGTTACCAGAGGTCAGAGAGTGAGGCAGATAGGCAGATGTTGGTCAAAGAGTATGAACATTCAGATACAAGATGCATAAGTTTTGGAGACGTAATGCATAGCATTGTGACTACACTTAATAATAATGTAGACTTGAAATTTGTGAGGAGAGTAGATCTTAAGTATTCTCATCATAAAAAGAAAAATTGATAATGATATAAGGTGATAGGTATGCCAGTTATAATAGTTTGGGGCTGGCAATCATTTCACAATGTGTGCATGCATAAAAATGTCACATTGTGCTCCTTAAATACAGTCATGTGCCACATTAACACATTTTGGTTGACAGTGGACCACATATACGATAGTGGTCCCATAATATTATAATACTGTGTTTTTACTGTACCTTTTATATGTTTAGATATTTAGATATACAAATACTTATCACTGTGCTACAATGGCTTATAGTGTTTAGTACAGTAATATGCTGTGCAGGTTTTAGCCTAGGAGCAATAGGCTATACCATATAACCTAGGTGTGTAGTTGGCTATATGATCTAGGTTTACAATCTAAAGTGTTCCCACAATGACATCACCTAATTATGTGTTTCTCTGAAGGCATCTCTGTTGTTAAAGAACACATGGCTGTATATATAATTTCTGACAATTATAGTTCAATAAAGCTGGAAAAAGAGAAAGGAAATATGACACTCAGTTAAATTAGATTTTTAGATAAACAATGACTATTTAGTATAAGTATGCTCTATGCCATATTTGGCACACACTTGTGCTAAAAAATTTACTTATTGTATACTGGAAATTCAAATTCAATGGAGCATCTTGTGTGTTACCTGACAACATTAACCGATATGTATTTTTAACAAAAGTTGATAAAAATAATGATGACTTGTTTCCCTTTTCATCACTTATAAATATGCATTAACTGAACACATACACAGATGGACAAAGGCCATTGAGTATAAAAGAAAGATGAATATCTATGCTTAGATTACAATCTATTTCACAAAGTATAACTTTTATTTCATTGACATTGTGCTTGAAGCTGTAGTCATTTTATTGCAATGCCCCAGGTGCTCAATAGAAGTGTTTTTGAATCCATGTGAGTCTTAATTAGATCATGAAGTTGCTTTGATCTGATTGGACTTTGTGAACTATTATTCTCTCCAGATAAGCAATAATACTGAGGAAATCCATTTCTTGCTGCGGTGATGTGATATGCGTGTCGAAGAATAAGCAGAGGCCTGGCTCATTTGTCTGGGGAATTAAGACAACATTACGAGAATCAAAATCTTGAATGTGTTAGGTTACTGAGGATCCTCAGAAAACATTAGGAGTATCTCTGGAAAAAGAGTTTCCTAACCTAAAACTTTCTAAATATTCACTTAAAACTTTGTGTCTCTGTGTTTTTATCTTTCTCTATAAAGAAATTTAATCCTCTAAGTAGACATAAGATTAAGTTCTTAAAAAAATTACTAGCAAAGAAAGTTTAATGTGAAATTAAACTGTTTAACTGTTGTTTAACTGTTAAATTAAACTGAAGTTTAACTGTTGCTGTTGTGTTACTGTAAAGTCATGTAAGAAACATGCTGACTAGAAGTGTGAGAATGATATCAAGATATATTTTTGTCATGTTTTTCTTTATTAATCCATTATAAGATTCTAACATTTTAGGAACTCAAAAAGGAAATATAAAAACCTAGGAGTCACATTAAATGAAATAGCATTGAACACTCTAAAGTAAAAATGATTCTCATTAGGGGGTCTCTGCATTTTGAAAGCCTTAAAATTAAAAATGCTGTAAGTAATTTTTATAAATAGCTGAAATTTTTGGTTTATACTAGATTAGAGACTGCATTAGGTGGTGAGAGCATTCCGTCTATTGTACTCAACCGTAAAGGTTTGACTGTTCAATTTAGAATTTTCATAAAATGTAGTATTGTCAGAGTTCTTACTATTATTAATTGTCAATGCCTTTTTTCATCTGTGATTTAAGTCAGCTGGGTTTGCCATTATCATGTGCAGCAGTGAGGGGAAGGAAAGTACAAAGGCACTATAGTGAGACGTCTGACCCCACCAGTCTGTAACCATTTCACCATTGTATTCAGAATTATAAAATAAATAACTGTATTTCAATCACATCATTATAAGTGGTAGCCATAGTTAATGTGAAGTGCTTACCATGGTGTGTATAAATAGATACTGTTTGATATTTAAACCAGCATCTGAACTTTCCACCACCTACAAATG
Organism: Macaca fascicularis; assembly: GCF_037993035.2. NCBI lineage: Eukaryota > Metazoa > Chordata > Mammalia > Primates > Cercopithecidae > Macaca > Macaca fascicularis. The sequence goes on along the minus strand of NC_088376.1, from coordinate 180,132,148 downwards.
AAATTTGTCTAATAATGAATGTCTCAGACAATCCACCATGAATTTGAAAATAGAAGCTAGTGACTCATGCAGCATCACCTGTTCCCCTTTTACTCTATGCCTTCATGCCCTCAAATGTCAGCATTCAAGTTCAAGGTATCAAGGAAAGAGCAAGTTCCCTGGTCTCAGAGGATCTAGGTTTGAACCATGTAGAGGAGAAAAGATTTCTTTCCCTACTCATTACTAGGTTCATAGCTGAGGCACCTATAACAAAAGACAGATTAACAAGCATAGACATTTATCTAATATAAGTTTTATGTAATTTGGGAGGCTTCAGAAATTAAGACCCAAATAAACAGGGAAACCTGTGTTTTTTTTATGTTTAGTTTGATGAAGAAATGGATAGTTGTAGAGAAGTGTGATTAGACAAAGGAGGTCTAATCAAATGGTAATAAACTGGAGGGAACTTAGAAGGGTCTATTTGTTCAGATTCTTCTCTGTTATCTTCAGAGATTAGGGTATTGTTTTTCGTTGGGTATGGAGTGGGCATCTCTGGAATGAAGATTTTGTAAACTGCTTCAGAGGAGAAGGACCAGAAACAGATGAGAGTGGCTTTCCTGCCTTTGTTATTTTCTCACATGCGAAAATACCATATTTTGGAGTAGCATGTCTGGAACCTCATCTACTTTATACTATTAACCACATCTGAGCAAACAACAATAACTCCATTGAATTCTAATTTGTATTTATAATAAGAATCCTTGATTATTTAATGAGGAAAAAATAAGTAACCTAAGAAAAGCACTTATCATCATCCTTTACATTTATAATAGGGGTTCAAAAAATATTCTGTTACTCCTCCTCCCAAGTCCTAGAGTCACTATATTAATGCTTTTCTCTTACTGAGTGCATATTATGTATCAGAAAATATCGAATGGCTTCATTTATGGTGTTGCTTTTAATCCTCACCATACTTTTAAGAAGTAGTTTCTATGATTTCTATTATTCCTGTTTACAGGGGAGAAAAACAAGACATCAAAGTTCAAAGATGTTAGTTACCCCTGGGTGTTTCTTTGCTCCCTTAACCACATAACTGCTTACCATTTGGGAATATAAGGTTTTGGATACATATTACACTAAATAATACTCTATATTTTTCCATTAACTATGTTTCAATTCAAGTATTCAAAGTGTATTAGTTGTCTCAGTATAATGCACTATATAGGCACTATGGAAAAATATACATCTAACTAAGAGTCTCTTATCTCAAGAAACTCAAAATTGGAAGCAATCCTTATTAGTTCCAACCTCAAATCCATTGGCTGAACCATGAGTCTTATTTTATGATCACTTAGAACAAAACGAAGACAACAACCATATTGTATTCTCTTGGGCTATTAGAAATCAGAAATTACTAATATAAATTGCCAAGACATGCAGCTGAGAATTTATGCACATGCTAATGAAATCTGGCAACCAGGGCAATTTACTGAAGTTAAGGCAACTCAATTAGAAGAAAAAGAATAATGGATATGGAATTAACTCTAATGTGTAATTTTAATAGTAGATGTAAAGAGTTCAGCTTACTTTCTATACTGCAGGAGGAGATTATAAAATTTAGACATGAATTTATTGATATTTAATCCTGATTATAATAAAAACTTGAAAAAAATAAGAGCATTTAATTCTGTTTCCCATAAGCATTGGGATTTTGAAATGAGAGTTTTATTTTATTTTTAAATGAAGATCAAGTGTTCTTCTTTGGTTATAAGAGAAGCCCTAGAGTCATATTGTAATAAAATGTAATTAAAAACTGATAAATTAGTAAACTTTGTGCAGCTTAAAATAAGCCTCTCATACAGGACAATGAACACTACACTAATGCAGTTGTCTGCTATAATCTCTATGCTGCTCAGGGGCTGAATTCCAGCATCATTTTAAATTTTGAAATAATGGAGACATTAGACAGAGTGACTTCACAATATTGAGCAGTATACTTTCAGATTATAGAATGAAAAGTTAATTTCATTTTTTTCAGAGCTATAATAAGAACTAGATTGTTAAGGAGGCATTTAGATTATTCATTTATTTCAAGGAGTAAGATCACTGTATTAGATTGAATGTGAAACTATTTCACTCTTTGGTTGTTGATTGGCCAACATTATCTACTGAATTTTATGTATGAATACAGACAGTGAGTTATCTATGTTTTTAACACAGAAACATTGGTTATAAATGAACAAAAATATATTGGATCTAAATATTTCTATCTGTCAAAGGCATTTCTTTGACATATTCCATTCTACCTATCAAAATACTCAAATCCTCTATTAAAATAAATACTAAAAACAGTTCCTGGCTAAATACTAACGTAATTGAATTTAAACTAAACATGTCAGAATATTATCTATCACATTAGCACTGTTTGACTCAGTTTTATTATCCAAGATGTTGTGCATTTATTTCAATTTTTCTGCAGTTGCCCAAAATATTTTGTGAACTTAATTTGGAAATTATCAATAGACTTAGAAGCATGTCTATTTGAATACTCAGAATTAAACAGAAAAACGAAGTTTTGGAACTCGTCTTTTGGGAAAACAATTATATATGAATGTATATATGTCTGTGCTGTGTAAAAGATTGTGGATTAATAAATACAGTATCATTAACTCTGGTTATTTCAGAAGGGAGTTGAAAAATAGAAAACTTATCTTTAAATTTTATTTAATATTTCTTGAAATTGTTTTCATTGGAATGATGAAAATCACATATATGATTAAGGAAAAAACCAATGAAGTTATATTTGAAGATGTGTAAATACGAAAATTACAAAAAAAGAAAATGCCTTCCTCCTCATAGTGATAGGGCTCGGATGAGTGGAGAAACACCGGGGTTCTTCATCTCGATTCTAATTAGAAAAAACGCCAGGGACACACGTGGAGTAGCTTTAAGGAGCAGAAAGTTTAATAGGCAAGAAAGAAGGGGAAAGAAAGAAAGAAGTTCCCCTATACAGAGACAGAGGGAGGGTGGCTCCAAAGCCGAGAGAGGTGTTATATATGAAGTTTCAGTGCCGCAAAAGAAATAGTGCTCAAATATAAAATTTTCTTCTTAATTCTCAGCAAGGCAAGTTACTTCTACAGAAGGGTGCACCCTTACAGATGGAGCAATGGTGAGCGCATACTTGGACAAGGCGGGGGAAGTGGTTCTTATCCCCAACGCACATGGCCCTGCTGCTGTGTCGCTCCCCTATTGGCTAGGGTTAGACCGGCACAGGCTAAACTGATTCCGATTGGCTAATTAAAGAGAATGAGGAAGTGAGTGCTTTGGCGGGAGTCAGAGCAGAGCAGGTAGCAGGTAATTGGAAGGAGTTAGGGTGGAGCAGGTGATTGCAACGTAGGGTGGAGCAGGTGATCAAAATGAGTCAGGGTGGAGTAGGTAATTGAAAAAGGTTGCTTTACGAGGAAGTTAAGTTTAAAAGTAGAAGGCAAAGAATTGAACATACTGACATATTAATTCTTTGAAAAGAAATTTTGAACTCACATCTAACAGAAGGAACCCCACCTTCAGGTAATACTAGCCTGCTATATTTGATGGCTGGAGGAGAGGGTGTCTGATTTGCTTAGGGTTCGGGGGTTGGTCTGACTAGGCAGGTCACTCATGTAGCCTGTGAAAAAACTAGCCTTCCACCCTAGCCTTTTAATATGCAAATGTAGAGCACCGTGATGTTCCGCACACGTGGGGATGTGTGGGGGCCGGCATGTCGCCAGGCACATATGGGAACAAGGGCTAAAGGACAACGGTGGGAATCTCCATGTTGGGTGGACCCAGTTTCCAATGCCTGGCATTTGCATATCAAAGGTTGCCTGCCCTGCCCGGGTCTAAGACCCAGGGCTTTCATACTAGGCAGGAGCTGCGAAAAATCTTCCAAGGACCCCTTTTTCCCTCTCTCTCCTAAAAGAATTTCTTAATAATTCCTACCTCAATATGGAATAAATATGTTGATTGTCATCACAGCCCTATAGGAAAAATCTTCCAAGGACCCCTTTTTTCCTCGCTCTGTCTAAAATAATTTCTTAATAACTCCTACCTCAATAGGGAATAAATATCTTGATTATCATCACAACCCTATCCTGAGAAACTGAGATGTTAGAGTTGTTACTTTCTAAATAACACACAGCTACTAAATGTTAAGTCAAACTTTCTGATCTATGTCCAAGACCTATGTTTTTAGCCTCTATATGATACTCCTATTACTTCCCAAAAAAACCTCATTGTATTTTTTTTCTGAAATTATATATTTTTATTTGTCCTGGAGAATAAGGTAAAAATAACTTTAAAGCCTTTCTTTGATTGAGATATCTTTCTTGCTATATTGAAGATATGCGACTGCTTCATTAAGAGGTTATTCTTTGTGTCTGACTTATTTTTCTCAACATAGTGTTTTAGAAATTCATTCATGTTGTTTTTTATAGCTGCAGTTCATACCTTTTTATTTCTGGGCAGTATCTATTCCATGAATATACCACAATTTGTTTATCTCATCTCCTTTTGTGGGCATTTGGGTTGTTTCCAGGTTTTGGCTATTATACGTAATGCTGCTGTGATGATTCTTTCACAGGTGTTTTTGAGGACACATTCTCCTCACTCCGAATTTTCTCAGGTAAACACCTAGGAATGGAATTGCTGGGATACAAGGTAAGAAACTGCCAATGAGTTTTCCAGAGTTGTGCCACTCTACAGTCTCATCAGCAATGTGTAAGAGTTCCAACCTGTGTATGTCACTCATATTTTCCTCTTTCTCTCAGAAACTGTGCAGAGCTTTTTGAATAAGCAATAAGAACACAAACAGCACTTCACTCTGACTTATACAAGAGTGTAATGCAATTGAAATCGAAAGTCAAACTTCCTTTCTATAGCATTTCCTATTAGATCATATTGTGAAATGGTTCTTAACAATGGCTGAAGTTACTACCAAAACATTCTTCATAAATAAACTAACTCATAAATGTCAGGTATAGACATGCATGAAGGGATAGATTGTCCAAAGTGGAAGAGTGTGATAGTAATGACTATTTGAATGCACATGTGAGACAGCCTTAAAGATGCCTTTGACTAGTGGGGATTGAGCACAGAGTTTTAGAAAGTCTACAGATAAAGGCTGAGCCAGCAAAATATCATTATGAATCCCTGCCACAGCATTCAAGGAAAATATTAATATCTGATTGGACTTTAATGCTGCCTGATAAAGATAGATAAACACAAGCATTTTGCATATGGCCCACACGTATACACAACTACAGAAAGTAAAATGACCCTCTCTCATAAAATCCAAAGCTTACTTCCTTACTACTTTTCTTTACAACTAGTTTTTAAGAAGTTACAGTGTCCGGTGCTGGGGGTGGGGATGAATGTCAGGATTATTATTGCAGTTGACAAGCGGGGCAGCTAAGTTTTTCTAGTAGCTTGAAAAAAAATGCTTTGTGATGCTCTTTGGTTAACTTAATAGCATAGATAAACTAAAATAAACATGTAAGCAAACAATTCTTTTGTCTTTATTATATATATTTGTTTCTTGAAATTTCCAATAATTAATCTAGAAAAGGTTACTACATAGTATTTTTGCAGAAAGATAACTTTTACAGAATAAGTACATTATGGTTACCGTAAAAGTACTACTTCAGTGATTACTCATTTCTAAGACAAACATAAAAAGTGTATGGCCTTATATTAATACACATTTTTTCCCCAAAGTGTTTATGTGGATGTTGGTTATTTGAATATGTTTAACACACATTAAATGCATGTGCTTGTTAGTCCAAACCCTGGATCTGTGTAACATCATACATTAATGCATAATAAAATCATAATATGTCCGTGTTGGAAAAAGTCACCCTGTAATACTGTGTCTAGTATTGGGACTATAGTGAAAATAATTTCAAGCTCTAATTTAGATTTCCAGGAATATATTTGCCATGCCTTGACAGCATTAGAACACATTCTCACAGATTTCCTGGGCCCTATTTACTTTGGCTCTTGTGGTGTCTCTGGCAATGGGAATGATATTAAAGTGTGATCTGGGCTTACTTACAAAGGAATAAAAGTTGTATCCCAGTCACCTATCATAATAATTCATGTCGATAAGTGGAAGAGATAATACCTTGCCAGACAAAAAGTAATATCCTATATTAAACTAATTTTAGAGAAACTTTAAAAATGCATAAGAAATTTGAGGAACAAAGTCCTTTATAAATACCTGATTTGGAATAGAGAAGATATGTGCCTGAAACAGATGATTGGATGATTTTAAGCAGTCAAGAGTTGGAAGCTATTTCTCTTGCTTCCACTTTTTCATTCCTTTTCTCTCTCTCACACATGTACACACAACACACACACACACACACACACTTCCTATTATTGCTTGTCTTTTCCTGTTTTCACTGACTTATGCCATTATGAGAAACAGAAAAAAATCCATCATAACAGGAACTTTGTGACACACACACCAAACAATACAAAACAAACGGCACACACAAAGCAAAGCTTAAAAAACAAATGTGAAAACAATGGAATCCAGTCTATTCCTGATACTCTTGGTAGTAGGAACAGTTTGAGAGTCATGCCCAAGTTTTCTGATGGAAAATATGTGAATTCTTGTTATTTACTCTATACTTCTTTCAGTCTAAGATACAAAGTCATAGAAAGAAAATCCAGTTAACCATGTTAAGGTCACTTCACTTCTTCCAAAGTACAGAGAGAGAGCAAGATCTGAAGTGAAAGCACCAGTCACCAGAAATGGCAGCAGGAAAGATGGAGCTACTGTTTTCAAAAGGAAACCAAATGCAATTAGGATGATGAGCAGATATTGAGGACTGTAAACAAACAAAATTCTACGAAACTCTTCCAAACATATAATTCTGCCTTTATAAGCTGAAGATAAGTGGCTTTGAATCAGCTACTAATACAGATTTTTGAAAAATGACTGCCCTCACTAGGAAAAAAGCAAATTACAACAACAGCAAAACAGAAAGTAAATGTGTTGGGAATTGGGAAATACAGATTAGATATTGATAAAGAACCTCCCAACCCCATCATTCTGACCATAGTTTGAATCCTGGCTCTCTCTCTTGAATGTTTTGTGATCTGGGACATCTTACTCTCTTCTCTGATCCTCAGATTTATTATTTTTCAATGGAAAAAAATTTTACCTTCCTCAAACAGTTATACAAAATTAGCTACAATATATTAGACTACTTTGCACAGTGCCTGACATAGTCAATTATTAATATGTGATTGCTACCATAAATATATTATTATTTAATAATTATTATATAATTTATCATTAAAACAGGAATATATTATTATTTTTATTATTATAGAAAGGTTGACTGACTTCTATCAAGTATATTCTACATTTTTTTCAGGCAGGAAGAATTATTAATGAAAATAATTGTTTCACTTTCCTTAATGTACTTAGAAAAGTGTTATCTATCTAAAAGATGCCAACGAAGCTTTTTTCTTTTCCTGAAGGTAATATTTCCATTGGTTTCCATCAATCAATAAACAAAAAATGGAGAGCACACACAGTGGTGGATGGAATGCTCAAATACATTACAAAATGAACAAGTAAACACATAGAGGATAAAGTGAATGGATATTATCTCATCAGAGTACAATAGTTTTCTTTTGTCTTCCGTACTAACTTTTTTCAGGATCCGCATGCTAGAGAAATTTAATTGTATTCTTCTTAAAGAGTTTTTATGGAGATGCTCCTCTTCTTTTAGTCTAGTGTCTAGTCAAGTATAGCATCTTGCTAAGGAAAACTGAATGTGCGGTATTGATGATTACATGAGTCTGCTGTAGCTGCCATAATGAAGTACCACAGACTCGGTGGCTTAAACAATAGAAATTTATTTTCTCACAGTCTGGAAGCTAGAAGTCCAAGATCAAGGTAATGCTGAGACTGATTTCCTCTGAGGCCTTACCACTTTGGCTTGCACACGTAATCTTCTTTTGTGTCTTCACGTGGTCTTTTCTTTGTGTGTCTATGTTCCAAACTCTTTTTATAAGAAACCCAATCATATTATATTAAGGCCTATCCTAGTTACCCATTTTACCTTAGTTCCCTATTTAAAGTCCTATTTCCAAACAAAGTCACATGCTGAGGCATTAAGAATTAGGGCTTCAATGTCTACATTTTGGGAAGACACAATTCAGCTCACAAAATAAAAAAGACTTTTAAAACTCTCTAGAAATTTATTTAAGAAAACTCTGAACTGGAGTCATTTACTCCCTAGAAAAACCATTTACTACATTTCTCTCTCAAGGCTCTTACATCACATTTTAAGTTGTGGAAAAAAGATTATTATGAAGTGTTTCAAAAAAATATACTTCTATGAATTTTTCATAATGAATAGAAATCCTAACCAGAAACTTAACACTTTTCCTATAATCATGGCTAATTTTCAAAAATGTATACAAACATAGCTCATAACTACTTTTTTCTTCCCAATGTCATGGACCTTTGCTAGTGAAACTGTATTGGTTAAATATCAGACAATAAGTGTAAGCTCACTGATTTATTCATGGATCTATTGTACAAATTAGATTATGATATTATATTATTATGCTAAACACCCTAGTTATGTCCTGAAATTTAACTGTGAAATCACTTTATCAGAGGACCACAACTGATTTATAGTACATAAACTAAATTAAAATAGCTGTGCCTCCTTTCCCTTTTGATATTCTCACTTTCATAGTTATAAAATTTATAGATAATCTCTGTTAAAATCAGCCTTTTGATCTGACATTAGATGGTATTTAACTTAGTTTTGTCATATCCTAACCGAAGCTTTGTTTACTGTTGAATGATTTTTTCAGTACTGTTGATAATCTCCTACTAACACAACTCGGTTACAGCATGTGGGACTATGTGATGGAAATCTATACTTTAAAAAATCGCTCACTACTTAAATAGCAGTCATCTTGCTTTAAATCTTTTCATAATATAAAAAGTCAGTAAGGGCATATCAAGATGATATATTATCTGTTTTGGGCATTTTAAAGTTTCTCCATGCAAAAGAATTCCTTTCACAAATGCCAACTATGCTAAAATGCAAAGCATCAACCTAATAAAATAGTGCATATGGCCATTCAATTAGATTATTCTTTCTCTCTTAAAGGAGCATTGCAACTAACAGGCATAATTGCCTTTGAGAGCTTGGGACAAGTTTATTTCCACCCAAGATATTTTATATGTCATTTAAGCAATGAGAACTTTCTGGGGTAATGCTTTTACACTTTAATTAGAGAGTAGAACTCTGATTTTTATACTTAAACAGCCCACCAAAATGGAAATTGTAAATATTTTTGAAGAAGAAATACCAGCAGAATTGTGCTAAACACTACTCTTAAAATATTGTAAATATAACATGTGCTAGGTTTAATTAAATTCTATTATCCATCAGTAAGGCTACATACCTGGCAACAATAGTGAACAGATGTATAAATACTGTAGGAGACTCTTTTGCTGAAAATCTGTGAAGATTTTGCTCAGTCAGCATGTAAAACCTCCTGCTAGAGGATGTACTACTTTTAAAAATTGTGACAAACATTCTAAGTTTTTCATGGAAAGATAAATCTTGGAGCCTTTCTTCATGGGATCATATTTTCTCTCCTTAAAATTTAAATTGAGTCTAGTTTTTTTGTAGTATATGTAAACAATGGTCTATGCTGCAGTGATATCAGATGAATTTAGGAAACAAAATATCTTAGAAATACACCCAAAATAAATAGGCATCTGAGAAAAATCAAAATTTCTGTATAAACATTTGTGCCTATTAAGAATGTATAGCATGTAGCGGTGTGTATTTTATTAGTAGTGTTTAAATCTGTCTATTCCGGAAAGATTTACAGAAGAGTTACAGAGTACATACAATTTGGGGTCAGGTGTAAGAAGAAATGGTAACAGATTATATCATACTCCCCGGGAGCCTGTGGTCACTGGGTCTTGTGTAGGAAGTACAGGAAGTAGCGTGTCTCTTCTGTTCAAATTCTCATGCCTTCTGTTGCCCTTATCCCTACAGTGGGTGGGGGGCAGAGTGAAGACATCCAAAATATTTGTCACAAAAACTGTCCCCATGCCTACTCCATTTGGTAATACCAGGAATTCCTCTGATGGCACCACTCTATCCGATGATATTCCAAGCTTCCATCCATAGTGTCTAGGGTATCTGTCATGCTTATAAACCATGATAGCAATAGCCTGCAGATGGAGAGACAGCATAAAGAGGAAACTTTTTATTCAAGAAATGCCATTCTTGGGTTTTTGTAATTACCACTTTTCCTCACTAATTGTTCTAATTAAGTCTGTAAATTCTCAGGCATCATATATTCCACAAGTGCTCCAAGGTTTCTAGAAGTAAGTGACTCACTATTACCTTGCTGTTTCTGTTCTTGGTAATCTCTGTTGAACCTTTTACCAAAAGCAAAATGGAGAAGATAGGCAAAAGATACAAATTGATGATGAAATGAGAAATAGAGAAGCAAAGAAGGGTTTGGGGGCAGAGATGAGGGTAGACAATAAGCAGAAGGAAAGAGAACAATGTGGAATTACTAAGGGATATAAAAGAAATGGCCACATGTGTGATCTCGTCCTATTTTCCTTGCCTGCACTCTAAGAACACCATACATCACCAGTGTGTGATCTATGTGTCATATATATATGCATGCATATGTGTGTGTCTGTACAAACACACATATGTTAGTCCTGAAAAATGATACAAATCTGTGTTGGTAATAGGCTCTGGGGATTTGAGAGCCCAGAATCCTATGAGAGGCTACTCAAGTAGTAAGTAACTTTCCCAAGCTCTAGTTAGTCTAATTTTTCTCCTTGCAGTGTTCCCTCATTGTTAAATTTCAACAATGATGAAGTAGAAAAGGAAAAAAATTCTCCAATCCTCACCAAGTTCCAGCATTCACCAGGAGATCTCTCCTGTGGCCTGGCACAGAATTGGTTCGACAGCACTCTTTAGAGGATAGTCTAACTTGTCTCTGGGAGGGCAACTCTTTCGTTTAACCTGTAACTGTGTTTAGAAAAATATTTGCAAAATTCTGATTCTGACCTGTCACCTTGGTGGGTTACTTTAAAATGGATTTCAATCGCAAGGTAAAACACAAACTCTGCAGTCTGAAATTCCATATCCTCCCCATACAATGTACTTACTGACTGCCTTTGCAAATGTATCTCCAGCTATTTCAGCAATTCCAAAAGAAATGCCTCCCCCCTCCTTTGATCTGCCTACTGAGCCATGCTAATCATTTCCACTTCTGAGCCTTTCTTCAGAGTATCCCTCTCATCTGAGCCCTCTTCTTCTCTTGGCCCATTCAAATCCCATCAACACTTTTGAATACAATGTGTATCCCACCTTCTCTGAGATCCTATCTTCTGAATATATAGTTCAGTAATAATTTTGTAAGTTTCCATTGCCCTTCCTCAATGACCACTTACGTAGTGTTTGCATATTGGTATTGAATCTGCCATAGGTGTCTTTGGTTCCCTAAAGAAACATAAATTTTGAGATAAATGATCTTAACTTAAAGTCTTCTTTTTATTATTTGTAGAATCTGGCATGGCATGATATACATAGAATGTAAATTATTGAATGAGTACAGACTTCAAAACTCTTTTGGTTTGAATCTTGAAGATAAATATTTAGGGTAAAAATCAAGTTTAATAACCAAGTAATTGCATATTAAGAGTTTAATAAGTACTAAAACTATGCTAGTTTATAAACATATTTATGAGTTGCTCTACAAAATAAGGTAAAATAATTGATGGCAGGGAGCAGTGGCTCACGCCTGTAATCCCAGCACTTTGGGAGGCCGAAACTGGCGGATCATGAGGTCAGGAGTTTGAGACCAATCTGGCCAACATAGTGAACCCCATCTCTACTAAAAATACAAAAAATTAACCAGTTGTAGTAGTGTGTGCCTGTAATCCCAGATATTTGGGAGGCTGACGCAGGAGAATTGCATGAACCTGTGAGGCTGACGTTGCAGCGAACCGAGATGGCGCAATTATACTCCAGCCCCGGCGACAGTGCGAGACTCCTGCTCAGAAAAAATAAATACGGCCGGGCGTGGTGGCTCACGCCTGTAATCCCAGCACTTTGGGAGGCCGAGGTGGGCGGATCACAAGGTCAGGAGATCGAGACCATGGTGAAACCCCGTCTCTACTAAAAATAGAAAAAATTAGCCGGGCGAGGTGGCGGGCGCCTGTAGTCCCAGCTACTCGGGAGGCTGAGGCAGGAGAATGGCGTGAACCCGGGAGGCGGAGCTTGCAGTGAGCCGAGATTGCGCCACTGCACTCCAGCCTGGGCGACAGAGCGAGACTCCGTCTCAAAAAAAAAAAAAAAAAAAAAAAGAAAAAGAAAAAACAAATACATAAAATAAAATAAAATAAAATCATTGATAAAATCTCAAATGTAAAATACAAATTTGTAATTGTGTATCTTGTTTGATATTTAAATACACAAAAGAAAAAATTTTAATACCCTGGGTTGAATTGCATCACTCTGTATAAGTTTCACTAGTAAAACAAAAATAGTAAAAGAAAAAATAAGTTGACTAGCAGTTAATGAACATCACTATGAGAATGTGATTTATATTCCTCACAAAAATAACAAAATTGCAAAAATAACAAAAGACATGCAACACAACCATATTTGCACATTGATGAAAGCTAAGCTTAACTTTTGTAAAGTCTAAAAGTTCTCAATTAAACTATTAAAGTAATTGGGTTTTGTTTTTAATCTCAGCATCACAGAAACTGTACATTGAGATGTATTTCACAAATACAGAGGCAGGAAAAATTATCTCTACTTATTTTGTTATTATAGTTGACATATGAAAATACACAGTAAAAATGATTCTACTATCTACAAGAAAAATGCAGCTAGATTACTTTTCCATTCCTAATAGAAACTTCGAAAAGATATCTTTTCCTTCTCTCTCTTTCTTTTAATCACAAATCCAATCTGGAACAGAAGCCAAGAATCAACTTAATCTTCTGGTGAGTTTCAGGCATTTGACAATTATATAGGTTGGCTCATCAAGTAGGCATTGATTGTTAGCATTAGCCACGAGTATATAAACACTTATAAATATTGCATGCAGAAGAGAAGCTGCACTTAGATGGATGATTAATAGTCCTGTTGTTGGTAATCTATTGTATCTTTTTTGCATGGAAAAAGCAATTAGAAACACATTTCCGACTATCCCAGACAGACTTTAGATGCTTCATAGCGGAAAATTAAAATTTTAGACATTGCGAAGAGTGTAACAAATGTATCTTCAGGCACCACATAATAATAGTACCTGGAGGACCTGGACAAGCTCATAAGACCACAATTTGACTTACCTTTCCTCCTTTTGATAATTTATTTTTATAAACCCATGAAATTATGTATTTTCATAATGGATTTGTGTGTGTGTGTGTGTGCATGCAGTTTATTGACTAATAAGAAATATGTGTGAATACATAAAAGGAGGGAGGGAAGGAGTGAGAGAGAGAGACTTACTCCAGAAAAATAAGTACAAATGGACAAGGAACGGTAACTCTGACAACCATACCTTACTAAACCTATAAATATGCAGGTCAGGAAGCTTATACAACAGTCTGAAAATAAATTTTACTGTCAAAATCCCAAAGCTTTATTATAATATTTGAGTAAAATTGATTTTTTAATATGAAAAATATTCTTTCTAGTATTCTTAGAGTTTTTCATTGTACACACTACAAACTAGATATTATATGTCAGGTAAGTCACTGTTGGCTAAAAACTGCCATATTCGATTTCTTCCTGGAAGAGAATTTTGATTTGTATTATTATTATCATCACTTACACGAAGGAACTGCTCACATTCTAGGAAAAGTTTTAAACATCAGTTTAAGAGGAGCAGAGAGTATCGAGCTAAGTTAATGTTATTAGGAATCCATTAAAATCCTTTACAGACATTTCCTTTCCTTTCTTTTAAATGACTGTGAATACCGGGAGCCTTCTTTGCAGCAGAGAAATTGGGCTACAGAGGTCAACTACATTCAATTCCCACCAATGAGTGCATCTTTTCTTCATTATTTCATGTACCAATTTCACTATACGTGAGTAATGGAAAAAAAAAACCAGAATTAGTATATTCTCTTAAGATTATTAGGTTAGTCTTCATCACATATTATTTTCAGAAATTTCACATATTAACTTTTAAATTTTAGCTAAATACTATGATGGTAGAATTTTCTATTAACATAACAAGAACTTACTGATGACATCATAAAACTTAAAATGTATGTGGCACCACTTTCTTTCATATTCTTTTCTCTATAACCTCCAGCTCAGAAAACAAAAAGTTTTGAATCGAATGAAGGTGAGTGTTGTGGGCCAATGGATACTGAAGACAGTGGATGTCTGTTCCAATGCCGTTAGTAAAACTCAACAGTGTGTTTTATTATGTATTGTTATAAAGCACCTCCATCCTCACAATCCTAACACCTACCCGTGTTACAGTCTGTATGTGTGATAATAAGAGTGATTTTGCAGAGAGGAAAGAGATAGTCAGAAGAAAGGGAGAGAGAAGAGAAGGTACTCTTATGGATAATAAAATCATGACACACTAAAAAACACATCTGATGCAATTTGCACATAGTTAAAATCTACATTGATTTGTATATACTGAAGTATTGCTGTTTAGGAATAAAATATCTGTTACATAGGATAAAGTTTTAAATTAACATTTTTTTTCTGTTACTAGAAAATATAGGCCATAATTTTTCATTAGTCTAGATGGAATTTGAAACAAAAAAATCTATAAAATTTTAAAAATCTATAAAATGTATTGACTAATGAGAAAGCCATATCAGGTAAACTAAAAGAGTTATGAATTCTTATGGGATTGCTCTCCTAATAACTAGTGTTAACTATCTTAATAAATGCTAGTCCTACAAATAATGATTTTTTGGTGCAGCATTTGTGTCAGAGCTGATTGGGACTTTTCTGGATTATCCATTGTCTTTCCTTAGCTTTAGTGTTCATTGCAAAGTGCAAGAATATATAATACATCTTTTGGGTTGACTTGATTTACGTGATTTTTCAAGCCTAAGTAGACAGCCAATTTAACTGCTTCAATATGGCCAAAAAGTTCGACTCAATGACAGTTATCAGATCTCATTAGAAAAGAAGATTACTAAGACAAGGCTTCATTTGGAAAACACAGCTCTTTTCCTCTCCAGATAGAGGCTTGAGGAAGCCAGAGACATGGCTCAGGTGTTGCATCTGTGACAGTTTTGTGGCAGAGCAGTATTCCTTAATTGCCCATCTAGCTAGGAGGAAGCTTTATTAGATACATTTACCGTTCTCATTGCAAACTGGTGTTCCACAGTATTACCCTCCAAGTCAATTGTGTGGCTATTTGTCAGGCCAGGTGAATAATGCACTACTGAAATAACTATTGGTTATTTTGATATCGCAATAATCTAATTTTGTTGATTTTGTGGCAACCTGTTGAGAATTAACTTATATTTTAAAAAGTGAAATTAGCCTGTATACGGTTGATTTGATATGCATGGTTTACAGTATACAGGTACACACAACAAAACCACTTGTTTTCTATAAAATTACAGTAAAACACAATCTAATCAAAGTTTAGTCACAATTATTAAATGTGCACAAATACAAACTTACCTCTGCCTCAGCTCATTCCTCTGTGTGCTCTCCTTAGGTCATTCATAAAACAGCTTCCCTTTGGGATTCCAAGAAGGCAAACCTTTAGACCACCCCATAACCGAGAATGATTCTATCCTTAGCAGCTTCCAATCTTTTCAGTGCTATTTTTCTGAATGGTTTTGTTTTTGTTCAGTGATGTTTACAGCATACAAACCAAACTGCATGTGAAATATTGCCCACCTGCAAAAGCTCTCAAAAGGCACTAAATGAGGTAACCATGACGTACAAGAATGATTGTTTCTGGGATAAGATGGTGGAGTTACACAAAGACAATACTCTCTAGGTAAACCTGAAATGAGTCATTTGACATATTTCAAGGGCAAACTGAGCAGCTTAAAAAAGTCCTATTTAGTAACACAAAACAGTTTCCACAGCTATGCATTGGTTTACTTAGATTGGTTGACCAACCCTCGAATACTAGCTTTTTCTTTTTTTTTTTTTTTCACCTTTATCTTATTTATTTATTTATTTATTTATTATTATACTTTAAGTTGTAGGGTACATGTGCACAACGTGCAGGTTTGTTACATATGTATAATTGTGCCATGTTGGTGTGCTGCACCCATCAACTCGTCATTTACATCAGGTATAACTCCCAATGCAATCCCTCCCCCCTCCCCCCTTCCCCCTCCCCATGATAGGCCCCGGTGCGTGATGTTCCCCTTCCTGAGTCCAAGTGATCTCATTGTTCAGTTCCCACCTATGAGTGAGAACATGCGGTGTTTGGTTTTCTGTTCTTGTGATAGTTTGCTAAGAATGATGGTTTCCAGCTGCATCCATGTCCCTACAAAGGATACAAACTCATCCTTTTTGATGGCTGCATAGTATTCCATGGTGTATATGTGCCACATTTTCTTAATCCAATCTGTCACTGATGGACATTTGGGTTGATTCCAAGTCTTTGCTATTGTGAATAGTGCTGCAATGAACATACGTGTGCATGTGTCTTTATAGCAGCATAATTTATAATCCTTTGGGTATATACCCAGTAATGGGATGGCTGGGTCATATGGTACATCTAGTTCTAGATCCTTGAGGAATCGCCATACTGTTTTCCATAATGGTTGAACTAGTTTACAATTCCACCAACAGTGTAAAAGTGTTCCTATTTCTCCACATCCTCTCCAGCACCTGTTGTTTCCTGACTTTTTAATGATCGCCATTCTAACTGGTGTGAGATGGTATCTCATTGTGGTTTTGATTTGCATTTCTCTGATGGCCAGTGATGATGAGCATTTTTTCATGTGTCTGTTGGCTGTATGAATGTCTTCTTTTGAGAACTGTCTGTTCATATCCTTTGCCCACTTTTTGATGGGGTTGTTTGTTTTTTTCTTGTAAATTTGTTTGAGTTCTTTGTAGGTTCTGGATATTAGCCCTTTGTCAGATGAGTAGATTGCAAAAATTTTCTCCCATTCTGTAGGTTGCCTGTCCACTCTGATGGTAGTATCTTTTGCTGTGCAGAAGCTCTTTAGTTTAATGAGATCCTATTTGTCAATTTTGGCTTTTGCTGCCATTGCTTTTGGGGTTTTAGACATGAAGTCTTTGCCCATGCCTATGTCCTGAATGGTACTACCTAGGTTTTCCTCTAGGATTTTTATGGTATTAGGTCTAACATTTAAGTCTCTTATCCATCTTGAATTAATTTTCATATAAGGAGTAAGGAAAGGATCCAGTTTCAGCTTTCTACTTATGGCTAGCCAATTTTCCCAGCACCATTTATTAAATAGGGAATCCTTTCCCCATTTCTTGTTTCTCTCAGGTTTGTCAAAGATCAGATGGCTGTAGATGTGTGGTATTATTTCTGAGGACTCTGTTCTGTTCCATTGGTCTATATCTCTGTTTTGGTACCAGTACCATGCTGTTTTGGTTACTGTAGCCTTGTAGTATAGTTTGAAGTCAGGTAGCGTTATGCCTCCAGCTTTGTTCTTTTGACTTAGGATTGTCTTGGAGATGTGGGGTCTTTTTTGGTTCCATATGAACTTTAAAGCAGTTTTTTTCCAATTCTGTGAAGAAACTCATTGGTAGCTTGATGGGGATGGCATTGAATCTATAAATTACCTTGGGCAGTATGGCCATTTTCACGATATTGATTCTTCCTATCCATGAGCATGGTATGTTCTTCCATTTGTTTGTGTCCTCTTTGATTTCACTGAGCAGTGGTTTGTAGTTCTCCTTGAAGAGGTCCTTGACATCCCTTGTAAGTTGGATTCCTAGGTATTTGATTCTCTTTGAAGCAATTGTGAATGGAAGTTCATTCCTGATTTGGCTCTCTGTTTGTCTGTTACTGGTGTATAAGAATGCTTGTGATTTTTGCACATTAATTTTGTATCCTGAGACTTTGCTGAAGTTGCTTATCAGCTTAAGGAGATTTTGGGCTGAGACAATGGGGTTTTCTAAATATACAATCATGTCATCTGCAAACAGGGACAATTTGACTTCTTCTTTTCCTAACTGAATACCCTTGATTTCTTTCTCTTGCCTAATTGCCCTAGCCAGAACTTCCAACACTATGTTGAATAGGAGTGGTGATAGAGGGCATCCCTGTCTTGTGCCAGTTTTCAAAGGGAATTTTTCCAGTTTTTGCCCATTCAGTATGATATTGGCTGTGGGTTTGTCATAAATAGCTCTTATTATTTTGAGGTACGTTCCATCAATACCGAATTTATTGAGCGTTTTTAGCATGAAGGGCTGTTGAATTTTGTCAAAAGCCTTTTCTGCATCTATTGAGATAATCATGTGGTTCTTGTCTTTGGTTCTGTTTATATGCTGGATTATGTTGATTGATTTGCGAATGTTGAACCAGCCTTGCATCCCAGGGATGAAGCCCACTTGATCATGGTGGATAAGCTTTTTGATGTGTTGCTGAATCCGGTTTGCCAGTATTTTATTGAGGATTTTTGCATCGATGTTCATCAGGGATATTGGTCTAAAATTCTCTTTTTTTGTTGTGTCTCTGCCAGGCTTTGGTGAATACTAGCTTTTTCTATGCATTGTGTTGGCCCTGTCTTCTCTTCCTCCCTCCCTTTGTTTGTTTCATTTTATTTCCTCAAGGAAATTTAGCAATACAACCCATTGCTCCTAAAAGCATGTGACAACTCTTCTAAGTTCACTGTGCTTTCTCTTTCCTTGAAATTCCTATGATAATTATAAAGATGTTTAATTATACTTCACCTTATACTGATTGCATGTTAATTACCATAAATATTTTCTTTATGAAGTTTATCAACGGCAGAACAATATTTGTATGTGCCAATAAAAAGTGGGAAAAATTAATATCCATTATAGTTTAAATATAATCATCACCATTAATTTTAAAGCCCTTGTGTGAAATATCTCCTTATGGCTTTTCCTCAATTTCTGTTATATTGTCTTATTTTTATTTATTTGTAGGAGTTAATTTTATGAGATTATATATAACCCTTCCTCAGAAGTGTGTTGCAAAATCTTCTGTGTGTAACTTAAATTAAAAAAAACCTCTTTAGAAGAAAATATATGAAGCTATCTTCACATCCTCTAGATAGAAAAAGGTTTGTTTTTAAACAAGACATAAAAGCACATACCATAAAGAAAAATATAAAGCATTTTACCTCCACTAAAACTGGTAATTTATTTTAATTAAAAAATAAAAAGAATGAAGAAAACAAAGTCATATCAAAAAGAGTTGTACTTCGGTAGATATTTTATCACTATGGAGGTATTGCATTCTTTTGGGCTTTCCTTTTTCCTGTTGAGAAATAAGACTGTCATTTTTTTGTAGGTCAACTGATCGTGTTCTTGGATTGCTTTGAAGGTCTTTTCTTTGTGTTTTGTTTATTCGCCTGCTCTGCTATTTTGCCCTGGCATGGCTGTGTATTTTCTTTTTATTTATTCTGTTTGAGATTCTTTAAGTTTTCTGAATCTGAAGAATCTTATATTCTATAAAATATGGTATATTTTTTACTGTTACATCACTGACTATGGCCTTTCATTATTCTTCTGATTCTCCACTTTTGAAAATATGATTAGAGAGAGTTTGGGTATATTCACTCTGTCCTTCCTGATTATATATTTTATCTCTGTCTTCCTGAATAATTATCTATAGAACTACATTCTACTTCACTAATGCTTTCTGAGGCAGTGTTTAATTGCTTTTAACTCAGTTTCAATTACTAACATTAAAAATGTTAATATTAGTAGTATATTTTTATTTTTATGTCAATATTATTTGTATTAGAATTTTAATATATACAGTATATTTTTCATTTTTAGAAGTTTAATTTGTGCTAATTTCAAAATTCAGAAAAAAATTTGATGTTTTATTGTTTAACGTAACTTCAATAACCTTCTTTATGTATTTACATGTAAATGTGTTTATTTTATATTTTTATGTGTTGATTCCATTATCTACAGTTTGGGAATCTGATGCTTTAGTTTGACTCTTGCTTGTGCTTATTCATTGTTTTGTGATTCTTGAGGGTTTTATTTTGAATGCAGGTTGCTATTTAGAATTTTATTAATAGAAAGAATTTGAGGACTTTGTTTAAAATATTTTCCTCCAAAGAGCATTTATATATTTTTTTTCTCCGAATCCCTATGGATAAACTGACATGGGGCTGCATTAGATTAATTTTTTTTAGGCTTTTAAGACAACAACTTATATGATTTCAGGACACAAAGTTATGTGATTACAAGTTTATGCTTTAAAAATATTTTTTTCTTTTTAACTCTTTCATTCTATTCAGTCCCAATTCAAGGCTAAATCAGTCACCTATACTACTGTGGTATGTATTTGGTGGTTGTTTGTTTGTTTTCCTTATTCACCTACTGAGTATGTTATCCTTTAGGAATACTGGTCTTATGTGGAGAATTCTGAGATGATACTCTGCTTAATTTTTGTCCATTTTTCTGGTATGTGACCCTTTTAACCCCTGGTGTGTGGACTTTGAAGATAGACAACTTCCAGACAAATTCTGACATTATTGCTGCATTATTCTTGTTTAATTACACTTTCTTCTCTTTCTGGCCTTCATTTTCCTTACTATACTGCTAGTGCAGGCATGATTTGACATACATACATTAAATATTGCAGGATTTTGTGTACTGTCCCAGGAGTGGCTTCTCTTGTTTGGTCTTTCTTATCTTAGTAATTTTTTTTTCCACAGGGAAGTTATAAACTTCCTTAAGGTGTGAAAATTATTACAGTTTTATATGTCTAGAGGATATATTGCTTAATGTTATGCACTTACATGGTGCTAAGTAAACTTTCTAAAATGGATTAATATTTACTCAATAAACTGAAAATCTTGTGATGAGCTGTATTCTTTATTCATGCATACTGGAGGCGCGTATCAAGTCAATGCAATCTCTGTTGAGCATTTATTACCTTACTATCTGTAAGGCATTGATTCAGTTCCTATGATTATAAAAGACAGCACCTTAATTCAACTAGTTGAAGGCATTTTAGTTTAATCAGAAGCCCCCAAAAGAGTTAGAGGAAATATTTTATTCATTTTAATTGTAAATTTCTCATAATATCTGCTACAATCCTCAACACTGTAAACAACTGAAAAAAATATATATACACATATATACATACATATATATAGCATATATGTAGCATATATATATGCTACTTGAATCTGGTTTGACATATACATATGTCAGATTCAAGTAGTATAACCAATTGAAACATAATTAGTTAATATTTTTTGACCAGTAAAATCTTCAAATACATTTTTTGTTATACTTTAAGTTCTGGGATACATGTGCAGAACATGCATGTTTCTTACATAGGTATACATGGACCATGGTGGTTTGCTGCATCCATCAACCTATCATCTACATTAGGTATTTCTGCTAATGCTATCCCTCCCCTTGCTCCCCACCCCCCCAAGAGGCCTTGCTGTGTGATGTTTTCCTCCGTGTGCCCATATGTTCTAATTGTTCAACTCCCACTTATGAGTGAGAACATGCAGTGTTTGGTTTTCCGTTCCTGTGTTTGCTGAGTATGATGGTTTCCAGCTTCAACCATGTCCCTGCAAAGGACATAAACTCATTCTTTTTTATGACTGCATCGTATTCCATAGTATATATGTGCCACATTTTCTTTACCCAGTCTATCATTGATGAGCATTTGGGTTGGTTCCAAACCTTTGCTATTGTGAATAGTGCTGCAATAAACATACATGTGCATGTGTCTTTATAGTGGAATTATTTATACTCATTTGGGTATATACCCAATAATGGGATTGCTGGGTTAAATGGTATTTCTAGTTCTAGATCCTTGAGGTATCACCACACTGTCTTCCACAATGGTTGAACTAATTTATATTACCACCAACAATGTAAAAGCATTCCTCTTTCTCCCCATCCTGTCCAGCATCTGTTGTTTCCAGACTTTTTAATAATCACCATTCCAACTGGCATGAGATAGTATCTCATTGTGGTTTTGATTTGCATTTCTGTAATGACCAGTGATGATGAACTTTTTCTCATATGTTTGTTGGTCACATAAATGTCTTCTTTTGAGAAGTGTCTGTTCATATCCTTTGCCCACTTTTTGATTTTTTTTTTCTTGTAAATTTGTTTAAGTTCTTTATAGATTCTGGATATTAGCCCTTTGTCAGATGGATAGTTTGCAAAATTGTTCTCCCATTCTGTAGGTTGCCTGTTCCCTCTGATGGCATTTTCTTTTGCTATGCAGAAGCTCTTTAGTTTAATTAGATCCCATTGTCAATTTTGGCTTTTGTTGCCATTGCTTTTGGTGTTTCAGTCATGAAGTCTTTGCCCATGCCTATGTCATGAATGGTATTGCCTAGGTTTTCTTCTAGGGTTTTTATGGGTTTAGGTCTTACGTTTAAGTCTTTAATATATCTTGAGTTACTTTTTGTATAAGGTGTAAGGAAGGGATCCAGTTTCAGTTTTCTACATATGGCTAGCCAGTTTTCCTAACACTATTTATTAAATAGAAAATACTTTCCCCATTTCTTGTTTTTGTCAGGTTTGTCAAAGATCAGATGGTTGTAGATGTGTGGTGTTATTTCTGAGGTCTCTGTACTGTCCCATTGGTCTACATATCTGTTTTGGTACCAGTGCCATGCTGTTTTGATACCAGTGCCATGCTGTTTTGATTACTGTAGCTGTGTAGTATAGTTTGAAGTCAGATAGCATGATGCCTCCAGCTTTGTTCTTTTTGCTTAGAATTTTCTTGGCTATGTAGGCTCTTTTTGGATCCATATGAAATTGAAAGTAGTTTTTTCCAATTCTGTGAAGAAAGCCAATGGTAGCATGATGGGGATAGCATTGAATCTATAAATTACTTTGGGCAGTATGGCCATTTTCACGATATTGATTCTTCCTATCCATGAACATTGAATATTTTCCCATTTGTTTGTGCCCTCTCTTATTTCTTTGAACAGTGGTTTGTAGTTCTTGAAGAGGTCCTTCACATCCCTTGTAAGTCGGATTCCTAGGTATTTTATTATCTTTGTAGCAATTGTGAATGAGAGTTCATTCATGATTTGGCTTTCTGTTTGTCTATTATTGGTGTATACGAATGCTTTTGATTTTCGCACATTGATTTTGTATCCTGAGATTTGGCTGAAGTTGCTTATCAGCTTAAGGAGATTTTGGGCTGAGACAATGGGGTTTTCTAAATATACAATCATGTCATCTGCAAAAAGGGGCAATTTGACTTCCTATTTTCCTATTTGAATACCCTTTATTTCTTTCTCTTGCCTGATTGCCCTGGGCAGAACTTCCAATACTTTGTTGAATAAGAGTGGTGAGAGAGGGCATCCTTGTCTTATGCCACTTTTCAAAGAGAGTGCTTCCAACTTTTGCCCATTCAGTATGATATTGGTTGTGGGTTTGTCATGAATAGCTCTTATTATTTTGAGATATATTCCATCAATACGTAGTTTATTGAGAATTTTTAGCCTGAAGGGGTCTCGAATTTTATTAAAGGTCTTTTCTGCATCTATTGAGTTAGAAATGGGCTTTTTTCTCATTGGTTCTGTTTATGTGATGGATTACTATTGATTTGTGTATGTTGAACCAGATTTGCATTCCAGGGATGAAGCCGATTTGATCTTGGTGGATAAGATTTTTAGCGTGCTGCTTGATTTGGTTTGCAGTATTTTATTGAGAATTTTCGTATCAACGTTCATCAGGGATATTGGCCTGAAATTTCCTTTTCTTTTGTTGTGTCTCTGCCAGGTTTTGGTATGAGGATGATGCTGGCCTCATAAAATGAGTTGGGGGGGATTCCCTCTTTTTCTCTTGTTTGGAATAGTTTCAGAAGGAATGGTACGAGCTCCTCTTTGTACCTCTGGTAGAATTCGGCTGTGAATCCATCTGGTCCTGGACCTTTTTTGGTTGGTAGGCTATTAATTACTGCCTCAATTTCAGAAGCTGTTATTGGTCTATTCAGGGATTCAACTTCTTCCTGGTTTGGTCTTGGGAGGGTTATGGGTCCAGGAATTTATCCATTTCTTCTAGATTTTCTAGTTTATTTGCACAGAGGTGTTTAGAGTATTATCTGATGGTAGTTTGTATTGCTGTGGGATCAGTGGTGGTACCCCTTTTATCATTTTTTATTGTGTCTGTTTGATTCTTCTCTCTTTTCTTCTTTATTAGTCTAGCTCGTGGTCTATTTTGTTAATCTTTTCAAAACCCAGATCCTGATTTCATTGATTTTTTTTTTTTTTTTTTTTTGAAGGGCTTTTTGTGTCTCTGTCTCTTTCAGTTCTGCCCGAATCTTAGTTATTTCTTGTCTTCTGCTAGCTTTTGAATTTGTTTGTTCTGGTTTCTCTAGTTCTTTTAATTGTCATGTTGGGGTGTTGATTTTAGATCTTTCCCTCTTTCTCTTGTGGGCATGTAGTGCTATAAATTTCCCTCTAAACACTGCTTTGCTGTGTCCCAGAGATTCTGGTACATTGTGTCTTTGTTGTCATTGATTTCGAAGAACTTATTTATTTCCACTTATTTCATTAAGTTGTTCTTCAATCTCTGATATCCCTTCTTCCACTTGATCAATTCGGGTATTGAAACTTGTGTATGCTTCACGGAGCTATGTCATATAATTCTCATTAATTTTCTGCCTGCTTTGTCTACCAATTACTTACATAGGAATGTTTATGTCTCCAACTATGGTAGTGAATATAGTTATTTCTATTTTTTTTTTTTTATGTTTCAGGTGTTTTGATGCCTTGTTTATAGGTGCATAAAAGTTTAGAATTGTTATGACATTTTATAAAATGGACCCCTTTATTATTTATCTTATCTTTATCTGGGAAAATATTTGTTGTACTGAAGTTTGCTTTTCCTTATATTAAAATAGCTACTATAGGTTTCTTTTGATTATTATTAATATCGTATATGTTTCTCCATCCCTTTATTTTAACCTATGTGAAACTTTGTATTTAAGGTGTGTTTTGTTTCTTTTGGGCAGCATATAGTTATGTTAAGTTTTCATTTAATTTGATAATCTGTCTCTTAACTAATGTACTTAGACCATGTGGATTAAGAGTGATTACTGACAGAATAAATTAATATCTACACTTTTAATAAAAGTATTCATTTCAGGCCGGGCCGGTTGCTAATGCCTATAATCCCAGAACTTTGGGAGGCCAAGGAGGGCGGATCAAGAGGTTAGGAGTTCGAGACTAGCCTGGCCAACATAGTGAAACACCGTCTCTACTAAAAATACAAAAATTAGCCAGGCATGGTGATGCATGCCTGTAGTTCCAGCTACTCGGGAAGCTGAGGCAGGAGAATCACTTGAACCCGGGAGCAGAGGTTGTGGTGAGCTGAGATCACGCCACTACACTCCAGCCTGGGCAAAAGAGTGAGACTTCTTTTTGTTTTTAATTTTTTATTTTTTTTAAACAGTATTCATTTCATTAATACTTTGTAACATTTTTCCATCATTTTTTGCCTTTTTGTAATGAATTTGGCATCATAAGTGGTCCATCTTATCTCTTTTCTTTATCTATAATATATGCTTTTAAAAAATATTTCATTCTACTTTCTTTTTGTTTGCATGGTTTCTGATGAGAAGTTTATTTCAATTCTTACCCTCGATTTTCTGTACATAAGTTTTCCCCCTGTTCTGGTATTTATAAAGATATTCTTTTTTAAGTTTTTCTGTAGTTTGAATATAATATGTCTTTAAAAAGTTATCTTGTTTGGTGTTTTCTCAGTTTCCTGAGTGTGTGGTTTGTTGTGTATCATTAATTTTGGCCATTTTTGCTTCAAATATTAATCATGTGTTTTTTTTTGCCTTTTTATATTCCAGTTACACATACATTACACTATTTAATATTGTCCCAGGGTCTTAAATATTCTGTTTTTTCAATTATTTTTCTTTTCTCTCTTTATGTTTTAGTTTGGAGTTTCCATTTATCTGTCTTCAAGTTATTGATTTTATTCTTTCCTCAGTTATGCAGAGTTTAGTGATGAGCCCATCAATCTGTTCTTCATTTATTTAACTGTGTGTTTAGTTTTAGCAGTTTTTTTTTTTGAGTCTGTCATAGAATTTCCATCTCTCTAATAACATTATACATCTGGTCTTACGTGTTGCCTATTGTTCTTATTTGATAATTTCAACAGCTGTGTCATATCTGGGTCTAGATATGATGTTTCTATTGTCTCTTCAGACTCTGCTTTTTGTTGGCTTTAGAATGACTTGTAATTTTTGTTCAAAGCCAGTAATGTTATTTCAGGTAAATAGGCCTTCATTGTGAAGATTTAAGTCAATCTGGCTAGGATTTTGGCTGTTTTTATGAATTGTTATAGCTCTAGGAACCAGAAGAAATTCCTCCAGTGTCTTCATTTTTGTCTCCTGTCTAGGCTTTGGGACTTCTGTTTGTAGTGCTCCTTAGAGTCTGTGTCTTGCAGCTTTCCAGCCTTAATCCACTGTTATTATTGTTAAAAGAAAAACAGCCAAATTAAATTTAAAAGAGTTGTATTGAGCAATGAATAATTTGTGAATTGGGCGGCCCCCAGAATCACAGCAGATTCAGAGAGACTCCAGGGTTGCCTCATGATCAGAACACATTTATAGACCAAAAAAAAAAAAAAAAAAAAAAAAGTAAATTGATGTACAGAAATTGGAAGTGAGGTAAAGAAACAGCTGGATTTTTTACAGCTCCACGTTTGCCTTATTTGAACACTGTGAACACTCAGCAGTGTATGACTGGTTGAAGTAAGGCTGCTGGAATTGGATAAGACTCAGCGATTGTTACAAGCACATACTCCTAAATTAGGTTTTCAATCTTGACTACCTATTAAATTAGGTTGCAGTTCATCTACAAGGACTCAAATATAGAAGTACAGAGTCCTTCTCAGGTCATATTTAGTTTGCTTTAGCATTACATTGAGGACTTATTGGTGTGGTGCTATTGGGTATTTGGGGGGTACTGCTGTGCAATCTTCTGATATGTTTCAGTCTTTTAGTAAGTCTACATCTTATTGGAAGGGCATTTATAAATGTTTCTGTCTCTACTCCATGGTTATAGCTTTCCTTCTTCTGTCCCTTATTTCATTCACTGTGTGCAGCTTTTTGTATCTATTCACTTGACCCCCTGCCCTTGTTCACTTTGTTATTAATATTGTAAATATTTACCTTAACAATACCTTAGACAAAAAGGCTGGAGTCGGAGTAGAATTTCCTTCTCCTACCTGAGATAAAGTTTTAGAATTGCTCTTTCTCCTAAAGTTCAGGTGTTTGCTAGGAAAATTAGTCTGGGTGAGATTCATAATAGATGGTCTTCCTTTCTCCAAGTTAGTGTTATGAACATTTAACAGATTTGCACTGTAAGATCACAGTGGGATTCCTAGAGTGAATGCCTTTGTAAATGTACGAGGGCCCTTTTGAATGCAGCTCCCATGAATTGCTCACTCTCAAGCAATTCTACACTCAGTCTGCAGCAATTGATAAAACAACCATCTGAATATTCCTACCAGCTAATGGATTCCAATGGTTTCTGCTCTAGGTAAGAAAATATTAGGAGCTTTATTTCTCTAGATACATACATCTCTAGATTTCAGAGTAACAGTTTACTGTGTCACCTTGGTTCTCTGATGCATCAAAGAAAAGTTGTCGATTTGTATTGTCTTTAGCTTTTACATACTTTAAGATGGGAGTGATGACTTCTAAGCTCTTTACATGTTGGAGCTGAAACCAGAAGTATTTGATTTTGGTTTTTGTTTTTTCCATTCAGACACTGTGAAGTCACAATTAGATAATAAATAAAATTGTGAGATACGCCATCAATCATCAGGACCTCAATACAGCACAATTATGTGCTTGATTGTCATTCCCATCCTAAATAGTAGTGTTAGAATGATTTTTTAACATATTTCTCATATATTATTATAAGCAAAAGATAAATCATCCAAAGCAAGTACTCTTAAAAAATGAGCAATAATTTATTCATAACATCACCTTTTCTCATTGACTATAGAAAGGGCAACAGCATTCTGACCTTTTGGTTTTAGAAATACCATGTATCTTAATGTCTTTCTAAAATTGAAGAATTGAAATGATTGTAAATTATCTGCAAAATGTTATTATAAGTGAATTGCTGACCTGGTATAACAGGAAATAATCTGCCAACATGAAATTAAAAAAAAAAATTGGAACTTGGGTGACCAGGCTAGCTTTTATTCGAAGTAAATGCTCAGTGCTGCCAAGTGAAACCAGTACTCAGGCAAACATCTTCTCAGCAAGGCAATTTACTTCTGCAGAAGGGTGCTGTTTGCATCAATCACAATTGCAAGAGCACATTGAATAAAGGAGGGAAAGGGTTTTTATTTCTAACGCAGGGTCCCTACCTCTGTGTCACTCCCCCATGGGCAGGGGTCAGACCACACAACATAAACTGACCCGATTGGTTATTGGTGAATATGTTCCCAAATAAGTAAGGAAAGGGGGATGTGTGAGTCACAATGGTGGGACGTGTGGTTTTGAAGGGTGGTATAGGTGCAGAGTGGGTAACCAAGGGAACAGATGTGAGTTATTGATTAGAGCTGACAGGAAGGTTGTTAACAGTAACTAGAGGCAAGGAGGCATGGAGAACAAGAAAGTTGAGTTTGAGAACAAAGAACAATGAAGTTAACAGGCTGAACCTTTGAAGAGAAATTTAGAGAAATTCATTGTGTCTTACACCTTCGTTTGGAGGATTTCCTTTGAGTTCTGGAGATCAGCATCCACTTTGATGGTGAAAGGAAGTACAGAAAAAGATTAAGCTTAATCTCCAATTGGTGGACACTGTATTGTACAAGGCAAACCCCTTATCCATTGAAGAATTAAGTTGTCGAAGCTGCTAGAGTGTTGTCAATAGATAATCATAACCTGTACAAGCTTCAAGGATTGCCTCAGCAGCATGGAAGATGACTAGTGACATTCAATATCCAGTGTCATCCTATAGCTATTTAATTCTGTAGGATGAAAATCTCTCTTGGTCCCTTAGAACTTCCCTGAGAAGCATTTTAGATTCACTATTGAAAGTTTGACTTGACCTGCATCACATATTAACTTACCCCTCTGCACAATTGTTTTCTTCCTCTTCCTTCTAAAACATATGTTCCCAAGGCTATTTTCTTATTTAACATCTTGCCCATTAATGTCTGTCTCAGAATCTAGACTTCAGTAAAATATTTTCAAAACTCATATATAATATTTTGGAGTTTGCATTCTTCACTGAATATTATGTTAATGAAATCAAACTATGCTGTTGTTTTCACTGATGTGTAATATTCATTGTGTACAGATATCACATATGAAAAATCTATTCACTTCTATATAAACATTGAGCATATTTCCTGTTATTTGCTATTATGAACAGGCCTGCCATTAACATTTTGTATATATATCTTGTTATATGTGTTCAAGCATTTCTCTTGAATATATATCTCAGATAGTTTAAGATGGATATTGTGGGGTTACAGGTATGACATAATTTTATTCTATACCACAACATTTTTGAGAGGTAAAAATATTATTAGTATAGGCATGTACCTACACTGTCCCACACTAACTTGACTATGTGGTCATTCCAGTTGTAAGACATTTTTTCTTCATTTACCTATTTAAGTGTATCAGTTCTAATCAAAATATGATAGTTAAAAATAGCAGCTATTTTATTTGCTTCTGGTTTTATGGGTCTGCAATTGACTTGAACTCAGCTGTTCAGCTCTTTTGCTCTTCTGACACCTAGTGTTGCAACTTAGGCTGGATGTATTCAGAAGATCCCTCGACCTGGTGTTTAGGGCTCTAGTTGTGATCTTTCTATGTGATCTTTCTAGTTATGATCTCTCTATGTGATCTTTCATCCCCAAGAAGAACAGACATGGTACTTTAAATAGTGGTATTGGAATAACAAGTGATGTCAAACCTTAGTGCATATCTGCTTTTCCAGTTTCTTGCTTGCCCCATGGTTGTCAGTGTCCCAGTGGTCAAAACAAATCACATAGTTGCATGAACAAACATAGCGGCAAGACTAGCAAAATTAATTCCAGTGCATGATAGGAGAAAGCAGAGCATACAGAGGGAAGGGAGGGGATAAGAGGCCACTAAATAATATATCACAGTGTATGAATGTTAAACTTTGCAAGATAACATCAAATAGTTTTCCTAAGTATATTTTAACTAACTAGAAGTTGCCTTCACAATGTATAAGTTTCTATATTACTGCATTGATCTATACTATCTGCTATTTGAAATTGTCTGATCATTAATGTTATGTCTCATTTTAGTATTGATTTACATTTTCAAATTATTCATTTTGAGCTCATTTCATATATTTGCTGTCCATGTATTTTTTTTTCTTTTATGAAATAACTTTCTGAACTATTGGGTTATTTGCCTTTTTTTTCCTTACTAATTTTTAGTCATTTTATATTTTATAAAATATTTTGTCAATAATTTGTGTTGCAAATATTTACTTCAAGCATGTAGCATAGTTTTTGACTTTTAAGATTGGAACTGATAAAGAGACATTCTTAATCTTTATGCAAAGCAATATATCAATTATTAACTTTTATCTTAGAGATTTTATTGTCTTGCTTAGGAAATCCTTTCTTACCCTGGGATTAGAAAAAAATTCACTTATATTTTTTAAAGTTTCAAAAGTTAGCTTTCACATTTAAATTCTGAATTTATCTATAATTGATTTTCTTTCTTTTTCTTATCTTTCATTCATTCATTCTTTTTTATTATACAAAGGACCTACATATTCAATTTTAATTTTTCATGTGAAAGACCATTTTTTTCTGGCACATTTTCTCTCTGATCTGCCATTCTATCTTGGTCAGATACTACAAATCTGTATGCATATGTTTTAAGTAATTAGCCTATTCTGTTCCATTTATTAATTTATCTATGCTCTGCCATGCATTGTATTTAATATAGTTTTATAATCATCTTCATACATGGGTTATTTACTCTTCCATATAAACTTCAGAACAAATTGTATATAATTAAAACCCTGCTAAATGGTTCTGACTGACATTTCAGTAAAGCCTTGCATCTATTTGGGTAGAATTGCCATCTTAACATTATAAAGTCTGCCTACCCATGCTCATGTAATAACTTCATTATTTTATCCCTATTATACTGATGTTCATTGATGTTTCATAATATTCTGAATGTAGATCTGGCATTTTTTTTCTGTATTTTTTATGGATTAAAAAAAACTGAAAATATTTTAAATGTTTTTTAGAATCTTTTCTTTTTAAATCTTTGCTGGTACATGGAAATTCAATTGAATTTTGTACCTTGATTTTTACTTAGTATTTTGCACATACTATTATTATTTATAATAATTTCTAAAATATTTTTCTTCTCTATGTAGATATTTCTGTCATTTGAAAATGATAACCAATTGATTTCCTCCTTTCCAATCATTTTGTATTTAATTTATTTTTCTTATTTTATCACACTGGCAATACAATAGTGAACAGACAAGGTGAGAATTGTATTCTTTATATTATTTTAAATCATTTGTATACAATATTAAATGTGATCAGAGAGCATCCAAATGTAATTCCCAAGGATGTTTCAGAAACAACAATTGTTGCTACCAATTTAGCTTTTCTGTACACACCAGTATAGAAGAAACAATACTGTTTTGAGGTGACACAATTCTTGGTTCCAATGTTAGTTCTACCACTCATTGGATACTAACTTTGGGATTTTCTCATAGAATTTAAAATGGGCCTACTACATGTCTCTTAAAGTTGAAGGGAAGAGTCAATCAGAGAGTAGGTTAATATGGGAAAGGTTTATGTAGATAAATAGCTACAAGATCAGTTAGACCCAGTGTCACCAGATCTTACTGAACTGTAGACACAAAAGAGGAAAAGTTAATATACTTCAATAATAACTGAATTCCTCTGCTTGTCACCCACAATGAATATTTCTGAAAGTTCTCAGAGGAGACTGGCATGTATTTCCTTATTACAACCAGTTTCCCACAGGACTCATGCTCCTCTGAGGAGTACCTCTTTCTGTAGGTGGCTATTGTCTGGTGTGTGGTCACCACTGGTCTTTTAAATATGGTGACAGCTGCTGCTAATTGGTGCTATTTTCCCCAGATGATTTAGCAGAATTCTTGTCCTGGTCAGAGCCAGACTCTCTTGACTGTCTCTGTGTCTCAGAAAGGCCAAGTTGAATTCTGGTCTGTATCAATGTGACAAAAAACAGCTCCTGCCTATTTGTATACATCCCAAGATAAGGATCATATGGTAGCATTGTCTGTACCTGACAAGAAATAACTGCTTTATTTTTATTTTTAGTTATTACATTCTTTCTCTCTTGGACTTGAATATGGGACTAGGAATTAGGGATAAAAATGGATTTGAAAAACAGACAAATCCTTGAACTCAGAATCACTCTGCTATAAATAACTAAGACTTTTTGTGGCTTCAGTTCAATCCTGGGAACTGAGATTTCTTCTCATGGACAAGGTAGATGATCTAGCAGAGACACACGTGTAGACAGGTTTCTAATAGGCCCTCTGCCATCAATTTGAAACACATGCCCAGATAAATCTGAACCACAGCAGTAGATGACACAGCCTGAGGAGGAATCTTTCCTATACAAGGTAACAATATGCATTTGAAAACAGGATTCCTGTTGGATTTGTCTTTATATCATAAGAGCATATCGCAGTCCAAATAGCATTGACCGTGGAGCAAATTGGGTCAGATGTGAATCTTATTTTCTCAATTTATTTAGTTTGCAATGCAGTTTAGGATGAATTGTTTACCAATTCTGGGTCTAACTTTCTTGTGAGAGAGAGTTTTAATATCTACTTTACAGTTTCTTTTAATATCAGTTAAATATTGTGGGAATAATTGTTTAGGAAGACCTTTGAATTTAGCATATTTCTATTTGAGATATAATTCTTAGATTAAATGTATACAATAACATAGTTAAATGAGCTGTTATGACTTTGAAACAACAGATCACATTTATAATAAAACAGGTGAAAACCAATTTTTTAATGTTGTTCTTTGTAGATAAGACAGTCCATGGATTGATATTTTTCACTTTTCAATCAAAGATGAGTAGTTCAACTCAATCTAAGATTTTTAGAGTATACATCATTAGTGACATTTATATCACTGAGTTTGCATCCATAATTCTTACTTAGGTGATTTTTGACATTGTGGCATGTGCTATGTATAATAAGAAAGCCAGGTGCCACAACTGCTTATCCAAGAATATTTAAAAATCTGACTTCTGTAGAATCCAAATAAGAGTCTTAGAATTTCTTAAATATTTTAGTGTTTAAAATAAGCATAGTTTATTTAGATTTGTAAATATATTCCATGGTATGTTTTTGCAAATAATATTAATTTGAAAACATATTATCTTCATTTCATAAAACAGAATACAGGAGAATTGCATTTCTTTAATTAATCTGTCAAGTATGCATAAAGACTATTTGGCAAGAGATGCTCTTTCAGATTATTGGTCTACTGGATGTAAATTCATGGAAATTATTGAAATATCTGATATCTGACAATTTATGGGCCATGGAATATATGACTCTCTTTAAAGATAAGGGAAGTAACAATTTTTATATAATATCCTTTGAGATAGCAATTCTTGCATTCTGGAGGTAGTTGTTAAATTATAGATGGTTGTTTTTTATATTTGCTTATACTATTTCCACAAGCCATAAAAAGTAATCAGAAATATCTTGTATAAGTTAACATTTTAGGTGTTTTTGTTATAGCAAATCTGTATATAGGATTTGGGAGCTACACCTCTAGCATGTGACTTGAATTTCTCTGATTTGATAAGTCAGCTACCAAGTAAGGCTATCAATTAGAGAGATTTTTCAGAAGTTCTAGCAAGAGAACTTATAACACAATGATAGAAAAGCCTTCTTTCCAATAATTGAGCCAATATTTATTATTGGCAAATGCTTGGTCGAGTTTCATTTTACTTTCACTGATCAAAGCATTCCCTGGTTTACCTGTTTAACAAAGAACTAATATTTCCTTTAATATTTAAGTAACTGGATGTGTTATTTTTATGCCAATTGCTATTTTTTAAATATCTATTTAAAATATAGTAACTGTTCCACAAATCAATCCAATAGGCTGAATTAAGCCATGATATCAAATAGAGAGAGAGATGATAAGTAATCTATGGTCAGATGAACACTTAAGGCCTGTGAGCTACATAATTTGTCCCATAATAATCTCATTGTCTTATAGATGGAAAATGTAGTCTAAAGAGAGGAGGGGACTTCCCCTGTGTCATGCATGTGGATATAAGCAGAGTAAGGCCTAGATGGTGGGCATTTCCAGATTGGATTTGTCTGGCATGGAATTCAGAAAGAAGACTAACTCTGAGAAGCAGAAAGTGATGAAAATATATGTTATGTTGGTCATATTAGTGCATGAGTCCTGGAGGTATGAATGCAAGAAAGGATGGGGTCTTTTCTCAGTAATACTTTAAGGTCTTTGTGAGTCATACTGAAGTGGCTAAATTAAAGAACAGCACCCACTGAAAAACAGCCCCATTTCGCATGAAGAGCAGCACCCACTGAAGATGAAAAGGATGAGAGGAGAATCTTTTCTGGAACCAGAAAGAATGGAAGGTAGAGGCTAATGAGGGTCAAAGAGTGAGAGAATAAGATCCTATCTTTATCCCAAATGTGGGACCAGAGGAAGAATTTCCCGAACTGTAGCATGATTCAGAGGACTCTGAGAAGAGAAGCTGTGAGTTTCATCATTTATAAATACTGGAGAGAATGTACAGACAGCTCATTTTATTGTGCTTCACTTTGTTGAATATTTTACAAATTGAAAGTTTGTGGCAACCCTGCATCAAGCGAGGCTGTTGGCACAATTTTTGCAACAGCATCTGCTCACTTTGTGATGCTGTGTCACATTTTGGTATTTTCAAACTGTTTCTTTATTATTATATCTTTTATGGCGATCTGTAGATCAGCGGTCTTTGATGTTACTATTTAAATGTTTTGATGTGTCAGGAACTATACTTATAGGACAGCAAACTTAATTGCTAAATGTTGTTTACGTCTGAATGCTGTGCTGATCAGCTGATCCCCTGTCTCTCTCCCTCTTCCTGACCTCTCTATTTTGAAACAGAACAATATTGAAATTTCGCCAGTCACCACACAATGGCCTCTAAGTGTTCAAGTAAAAGGAATAGTCACATGTCACTCACTTTAAACTGAAAGCTAGAAACGATTAAGCTTAGGGAGGAAGACATATCGAAAATCAGAATAGGCTAAAAGCTAGATCTTTTGCAACAGTTAGTCAAATTGTGAATGCAAAAGGAAAGTTCTTGGAAATTGAAAGTGTTACGCCAGTAAGCACACAAATAATAAGAAAGCCAAAGAAGCCTTATTGTTGATATAGTGAAAGTTTTAATGGTCTGCATAGAAGATCAAACCAGTCACAACATTATCTTAAGCGAAAACTTAATCCTGAGCAAGATTCTAAACTGTCTTCAATTCTGTGAAGGTGGAGAGAAGTGAGAAAGCTGCAGAAGAAAAGTTTAAAGCTAGCAGAAGTTAGTTTATGAGGTTTAAGGAAAGAAACTGTCTCCAAATCTTAAAATTGCAATGTGAAGTAGCAAGTGCTGATGTAGAAGCTGCAGGAAGTTATCCAGAAGACGTAGCTAAGATCATTGGTGAAGGTGGCTACATTAACAGCAGATTTTCAATGTAGACAAAACAGCCTTGTACTGGAAGAAGATGCCACGTAAGACTTCCATAGCTAGAGCAGAGAAGTTAATGTCTGGTTTCAAAGGATGGGCTGACTCTCTTGTTATGGTCTAATAGAGCTGGTGACTTTAAGTTAAATCCAATTCTAATTTTCCATATTCAAAATCATAGAGCTCTTAAAATGGGCTAAATATACACTGCCTGTGCTCTAGAAATGAAACAACAAAGCCTAGATGACAGTATATCTGCTTGCTGCATGGTTTACTGAGAATTTGAAGCCCACTGTTGAGACCTACTGCTCAAAAAAAAAAGATTCCTTTCAAATACTGCTCCTCATTGACAATTGCATCTTGTTACCTAAGAGCTCTCATAGACACATACAATATAATTTGAGTTGTTTTAATGCTTGCTAGCACAACATCCACTTGGTAGCTCATGAATCAAAGAGTAATTTCAAATTTCAAATTTTATTATTTCCTAACTACATTTTGTCAGGTTATAACTTGCATAGATCATTATTCTTGTGATTGATCTTGGCAAAGCAAATTGACAACCTTCTGGAAAAGATTTACCATTCTAGATGCCATTAAGAATATTTGTGACTCATGGGTTGGTGGGGAGTGGTAAAAAATACCTACATTAATAGGAGTTTGGAAGAAGTTGATTCCAACCCTCATGGATGACTTTAAGGGGTTCAAGGGTTCAGTAGAGGAAGTAACTGCAGATATGGTGGAAATTGCAAGAGAACTAGAATTAGAAGTGGAGGCTGAAGATGTGACTGAATTGCTGCAATCTAATGATAAAAATTGAGCAGGTGAGGAGTTGCTTCTTAAGGATGAGCAAATAAAGTGGTTTCCTGAGATGGAATCTGCTCCTGGTAAAGATGCTGTGGAAATTGTTGAAATGATAACAAAATATTTAGATTAATTGCATAAACTTAATTGATAAGGCAGCAGAAGGGTTTGAGATAATTAATCACAATTCTTTGGGAGGCCGAGACGGGCGGATCACGAGGTCAGGAGATCAAGACCATCCTGGCTAACATGGTGAAACCCCATCTCTACTAAAAAATACAAAAAACTAGCCAGGTGAGGTGGCGGACGCCTGTAGTCCCAGCTACTCGGGAGGCTGAGGCAGGAGAATGGCGAAAACCCGGGAGGCGGAGCTTGCAGTGAGCTGAGATCCGGCCACTGCACTCCAGCCTGGGCGACAGAGCCAGACTCTGTCTCAAAAAAAAAAAAAAAAAAAGAAAGAAAGAAGTTACATTGTAAAATTTGATCAAACAGCATCATTGCTATAAAGGAAGAGTCAATAGTTGCAGTTAATTTTACTGTTGTCTTATTACAA
The DNA here is from genome assembly GCF_037993035.2 of Macaca fascicularis. Classification (NCBI taxonomy): domain Eukaryota; kingdom Metazoa; phylum Chordata; class Mammalia; order Primates; family Cercopithecidae; genus Macaca; species Macaca fascicularis. The sequence goes on along the minus strand of NC_088376.1, from coordinate 180,094,851 downwards.
GAAATTGCCAGTCTCCTCCACCTTCAGCAACCACCATTCTTATCAGTCAGGAGCCATCAACATCGAATCTTTCATCAGCAAAAGGACTGCAACTCACTGAAGGCTCAGATGATTGTTAGCCTTTAAGAATAAATTATTTTTTAAGGCATGTGCATTATATTTTAGACATTGTTCTATTGCTATTGCACACTTAATAGATTACAATATAGTGTAAACATAACTTTTAAATGCACTGGGAAACTAAAAAGTTCATGTGACTCAGTTTGTGTCAATATTTGCTTGATTTTGGTAGCCTAAAATCGAATTATTTTAGGCTACCAAATAATCGAATAATGCAACGATAAATGCATTATCTCTGTATGCCTGTATAGTAATTTCATAAATATAAATATTACTAAACACATTTTATTATGTTTATAATAAAATTCATATGATTAAAATCAGAACTATAATTCAAACAGAAGTATAAAATATTAAGAATCACCATGAGGTCATATTTCACAAAGAAACAACACAATGAACCAACTTCAGAATTGGCATATGTAATGGCAGAATTTGTTCTAAGCTTCAGCAATAAAATCAGACACTTGTGGTATTATTCTTTTGATAATTTGGGGGGACTTTCATTATTTGCTTGGAACACACATTTTACCTCTTATTTAAGATTAGACACAAGCCTGGGCACAGTGGCTCATTCTTGTAATCATAGCACTTTGGGAGGCTGAAGTTGGAGGTTCACTTGAGTTCAGGAGTTCAAGACCAGCCTGGGAAACCTAGTGAGACCTTGTCTCTACTAAAAAGTTTAAAAAATTATCTGGGTGTAGTGACATGTGCCTATAGTCCCAGCTTGGGAGGCTGAGGCAGGAGGATAGCTTGAGCCCAGCAGGTTGAGGCTGAGTGAGCTCTGATTCTGCCATTGCACTCTAGCCTGAGTGACAGAGTGAGAGCCTGTCTCAAAAAGTAAATTAATTAACTAAACAAATTGTTTTATAAAATATTTTCTCTACGTATTCTGGAAATGATAATTTTATATAAAGAAAGATCATGATTACTTATATACAACAAAATGATAAAACAAATCTAGGAGTAATTTATCACATAAAAACCATATTCTTCACCTACATCATGGCAAAATTAACTTTTGGAAGTATATTCACTGTCATGCTTTTGTAAACTACATAAAATTGACCAATAGTTCTTTGGTTATGTCTACATAGGTCAATGAAAATGGAAAGTTGAGATAATTTGAAGTTTTTCTTTGTTTGTTTTAAATAGTATTATGACACTTGAGTAAAGCATAGATTTGGGCATTGTGATCTCTACATATTTCACCTTATGAGGTAAATTTCTTAGATGTATACCCAACCCTATTCTTTGTTTTCTTTGTATAAATTTGGCCAAAATTTTAAGGGCAAAGATTTACATAATCTTTGTAATGGCCCTTTGTAATATTATTCTATAGAATTATAAAATGAGAAAACAAGTAGTATTTCAACTCTCTAATTGTCTAAAAATAGGCCATTTCATGTTTAAGTTTGGACATTAATGAGCTGTCTACATTCCTGTGGCAAGCCTTCCTACCACAGCAACAGCAAAACGTTCTCATTTAAGGAAGATCAATAGCTGTACACATTTTTTCTTTTATGCAGTCCAGTTTACAACTCACTTTTAATATCATTTAAAAGTACGTAAGCAAATCCTACATGACATTTTTATTACCATTGTAATATCTCAGGTTTAATTTTTGGCAGTAAATATAGTCTTGTACAAACTTAGAAGCAAAAAGAAAAAAAAGAAACTGGAGTTTAAGTATATTTTTATTTATATAGTACTTTTACTTCTGGGAGTGAATGTCCTTGTACAAAACACCTGTTCATATGATGAATTTGAAAAAGTTTGATATTCAAATAACCTCCAAAAGTTTTATTTTGTTTTCAACCTACATTACATTTTAGGAAGCCTTCCAAAGTTTATAATTATATGTTTGAAAGGTTTCACATGGAGTTATCATTGGTATATCAGTAGACTTTAATTTACCCAGTCTACTAATTTACATTTTTAAACCCCCACATTAATTGTAGAGTACAGGGAACAAAATATAGAAATATAGTTATTTTACCTTTGAAGGCATGCTTAATCACTAATATAGATATTTAGAATCTACCAGATAAGGAGAAAAACAAGTTTAAAGTCAGAACTCTGGGATCACGCATGCTTTGGATTTTACTTTTTGAACTGCCTCTTAATATTTGGCCAGTCTGAGCAGGGCAATTTATTTTCTCCATGGCTCAATTTCTTTATCCGTAAAAGAGGGTGAAAAATAGTCTTTCCCTCACAGAATTACTATAAGAATAATTATAATTATATTTTCAAAAGTTATTCACTTTTGAAACATGACAAAATATATGTTCATGTAAGATTCACAAGGATAATGACTGAGCGAGCGGTAAGTGAACAAGTTACTGGATTTGTCTTGCCTCTTTATTAATACTGGACAATGATGTTGTCTTTTTTGTTGTTATTCCATTTTATCTCTCGTTTTTGTGCTGCAGATGAAAGCATGTAGGTAAAAACTCTTGACACCGTTGAATAAAGCAAGAAAATAATGGAAATATTATTATTGCTATTGCTTTTCTTTATAGAAAAGACTCAAGACAGACATAGAAATAATTGCTGTGTTATGTATGTGCATTTAAAAGAATTGACTGTTTTCAATGGTCTGATAGTCTAATGTATTTTACTTTTCTTCTTTTTGTGTTCGGAAAAACTGTGGATTTCTGAAATAGTTCCATTTTGTAGTTCATTTTGACCATTATGTATTTTAGTAATCCAATCAGTAAAGCTTTTAATTTCTCGCTGTGTTTGGAAGCTGCTTTGGCCAAGGATTTGATATCCGGCAGGGTGGCGTACACTTGCTCTTGGCATCTAGTAAAGAATGACTGAACAGCACGCTCAGGGTATATCATTAGTACTATGTAAAAACCTTATGATTTACTGAATGGCATTTCTATGCCCCATATTTTATTATTTTCAAATGGTGTCACGCCATGTCTGTTTCAAATCATGTCCTCTTAAAACTTTTTGGTTTCTTCGTGTTATCAATTTAGGATACTTTAAAAATAAATTGTTAAAGCACATTTCAGTTTTCAGTGCTATATTAAAACATTTTTATTGTGCAGTAAAATTGGTTATGTGGAATATTTACATTTAAAATTAAATAAGTAAAGATGTCTTAAGGAAATGAACAAAATGGCTGCACCATTGAGTTCAATGAGACGATGTGGAAAGAATGCTACACTATTGTACTGCTTAATATTTCACAGTAGAATCTAAAGTAACTATATTAATTTTGTGAGGTCATCTTTCATTCTGTTATTCATGCTGCTATCACCTATTTTGCCCATTATGACCAAAGTGTCCGGTAGAGGGAAGTAGTCTGAAAAATATCAAAAATTTGTTTGCCTAAATTGACATGTTTTCCTTGCATATCATCTGAAGGTGAGGAGGATGCTTTCACAAAATACTACACAGATAACGATCGGCATACTAAAATGTTTATTACCCTGGCACCCACCTCCAAAAAGGCTCTGCAAAAGAGTTGTCATTTCATGTACTCATGATAAATGTATACTTTTTCTGACTCACACATACTTCTCATTAAAATGTCATTTCTTAAAACTGAAATCTATATAAATATAGCATCAATTACATGAAAGCTGACGCTCATTAATTTTTTTTTATTTTAGGTAGTAAAAATTAATAACACTAATTTCAAGTTTGCATTTAAGGATTTGTACCATCTTTTCTTGCTATTTCCATGTATTTACTGTTAGAATTTCACATACGGAAATTATGAGCATGGGTATTGGTGTTAAGGAAAATCTTTCTTCACTGCAGAGTAGTCCAAAAATTAGAAATAGAAGGAAAATTGACTTTTGGAATATTAACACAATATTTTCCATATTTTAAATTTATATTTTGACAACTTACAGTAGATTTTGCTATGTGGATTTTGCAAAACTATGTGGTTAACTTTAACATATGAAGAAGACCTTGGGAGGCCGAGGTGGGCGGATCACAAGGTCAGGAGATCGAGACCATGGTGAAACCCCGTCTCTACTAAAAATAGAAAAAATTAGCCGGGCGCAGGGGCGGGCGCCTGTAGTCCCAGCTACTCGGGAGGCTGAGGCAGGAGAATGGCGTGAACCCGGGAGGCGGAGCTTGCAGTGAGCCGAGATTGCGCCACTGCACTCCAGCCTGGGCAACAGAGCGAGACTCCGTCTCAAAAAAAAAAAAAAAAGAAGACCAGCCTGACCAACATGGAGAAACCCCATCTCTACTAAAAATATAAAATTAGCCAGGCATGGTGGTGCATGCCTGTAATCCCAGCTACTCGAGAAACTGAAGCAGAAGAATTGTTTGAACCCAGGAGGTGGAGGTTGCAGTGAGCCAAGATTGTGTTGTTGCACTCCAGCCTGGGCAACAATAGAGAAACTCCATCTCAAAAACAAAACAAAACAAAACAAAACAAAACAAAACCTACAATTACATTAGTAAAAGACCAACACCTAAAATAAAAAGAGAATATTTGGGAATAAGCATCTCATATAAAACAGGAAAAAAAAATAACCCTTAAAGTAACAGAACTAGGCTAATTCTTACATATGATAGCCCCAAAAATGCAAAGCAAAACTATATGTATGTACAGTTTATGGTGTTTAAGTATATATATTTCTATACACACATATATGGTGTTTGAGTATATATATATATATAAACACACACACACACACACAAAGTGTGGCTATATTGAACACAACTATAAACAAAGTTGGTTCTTTGATTCCATAACTTTATTTCTTTTTTTTTTTTTTTTTTTTTTGAGATGGAGTCTGGCTCTGTCACCCAGGCTGGAGTGCAGTGGTGCGGCCTCAGCCTCCCGAGTAGCTGGGACTACAGGTGCCCGCCACCTCGCCCGGCTAGTTTTTTTTATTTTTTAGTAGAGACGGGGTTTCACCGTGTTAGCCAGGATGGTCTCGATCTCCTGACCTCGTGATCCGCCCGTCTCGGCCTCCCAAAGTGCTGGGATTACAGGCTTGAGCCACCGCGCCCGGCCAACTTTATTTCTTTAGATATAAAGTAGTCTACAGATACATTTCACACAAGTGAAAAAAATATGTAAATATATATTCATTTTAGCATTGTTTAAATACTACAGATTGATAACAACCTACATACCTGTCATTAGACTACTTAAATATAGTACAGTAATAAGAAAAAGAAACTTTTGTGCTGTCATAGAAATATCTCAAAATTTATTGTAGAGTGTAAAAGAACATATAATAGTGCTTACTAGTACGTCTATAAAATAACTATGGATGCATAAGACAAATTAATAACAATGGTTACCTGTGTTGGTGGACAAATGGGTGATTGCAACCAAAAAGTTTCCAATGTACAGTTTTGTTTACCTTTCAATTTTGGAATCATGTGACTGTACTATCTGATTTGGTTTGGCTGTGTCCCCACCCTAATCTCACCTTTAATTGTAATAATGCCCCCACATCAAGGGCAGGACCAGGTGGATATAATTGAATTATGGGGCCGATTTCCCCCATAATCTTCCATGGTAGTAAGTAAGCCTTACCAGATCTGATGGTTTTATAAATGGGAGTTCCCCTGCACAAGCTCTCTTGCCTGCCACCATGTAAGATGTGCTTTTGCTTCTCCTTTGCCTTCCACCATGATTGTGAGGCCTCCCAGCCATGCTGAACTATGAGCCCATTAAACCACTTTCCTTTATAAATAACCCAGGCTCAGGCGTGTCTTTATTAGCAGCATGAGAACAGACTAATACATTATCTATGCAAAAATGTGTTATGACATTAAAATTTAAAAACAGCATAGGCCAGGCACGGTGGCTCAAGCCTGTAATCCCAGCACTTTGGAAGGCCGAGACGGGCGGATCACGAGGTCAGGAGATCAAGACCATCCTGGCTAACACGGTGAAACCCCGTCTCTACTAAAAAAAAAAATACAAAAAACTAGCCGGGCGTGGTGGCTGGCGCCTGTAGTCCCAGCTACTCGGGAGGCTGAGGCAGGAGAATGGCGTAAACCCAGGAGGCGGAGCTTGCAGTGAGCTGAGATCCGGCCACTGCACTGGAGCCCGGGCGACAGAGCGAGACTCTGTCTCAAAAAAAAAAAAAAAGAAAGAAAGAAACAGCATAGAGATGCAATTAAATTAGCTGAGGTATTCTTCTTTCCAAATAATTATCCTCTGTAGATGTAAAATGAACATTGATACCTGTGTAAAATGATTACTTTATAAATTATACATAGAAAGTGTATTGAGGAAACAAGGATACTGGTAGGTAGCAGTAGATTTACAATTGACTAAAGAGTATGGTTGCTAAGATTCATATGCTTGATAATTCGCATTTCTGTGCCTTTGCATAGGCTTGCTGTTGTGCAAGTAATTTCCTTCTCTTCTGTTTTCTGTTTTCCTCTTTGAGGAACGCTACTCATTCGCTAAGGCCTGGTTTGAATATTATTTTTTAAAACGTAAACAGACACCTCTAGTATAATTAGCCTCTTTCTTTGGTCTTTCTTAAGAACTCTAATTATATATCTATTATAGCACTTATACTCCTTCTTTTCTTGAACTTTCCCTTAATATACTGTAAACTGCATGACAGCAGGGATGGTATCTTATTCTGTTTGTATTATATTTTCAGAATTTCAGACTGTTTGGCACATCATAGGAGACCAAAAAGTGTTTTGAGAATAATTGAAAAAATATAAAATGCATGAGGCAGCCAAAATGGTTGCATGAAGATAAAGTATTTTAAGAAAAAATCTAAGAGTATAAAATGACTTCCTAAATGAACTATGGTATAAGTGAGCGTGAAAGAAGCACTGCTAAAGGGGCACAGCAGTAACATTAAATTTTGAACAATATTCTCAGACCTTTGCATTATTCTAGTTTTGCGTGTGAATTAACTGAGGTGAATAAAAGTTATTACTTTTCCCCAGATAAGACAATTAAAAAATTGATCACTTGGATATTTAAATGTAGTCTGTATTTCCTTCAAATCTGTACTCTCTGCACTACAATTCACAGATACACTAAACCAGAAAGATGACAACAATGACTAAAGAATGTCAACTCCAGAAACTACCTAAAGACACATCCACATTGATTTATTTATCCAGTTGGAGACTGTTGGACCACTGAGGAAAGGAAGGGATATAGAGTGTTGATTAGTATAGTACTTTTTAGTTATTTCTAGCTGCTTATTAACTATTCTCAATGTTCGTGAAGGATATGGGAAATGGCAGGATAAACTCAAAAACTGTGAATTTTATTTCAGGTTATCTTTCGTGAGACTGCAACACTGGCAAGGGTAACTCTCAGAGTTTGTGCATTCACCTTATGAGTTAGTCTTTTTAAGATAGTGTGTTTATCTGGTGGCTACAATGGCTTAGATTTGTTTCTATCAAAAGTTAGGATGGTGAGCTCCTGAAATTCTGTCTTTCAATTCCTTTACTTACTCAGCATTCTGACTGTCGAAGTAATAAAGAATTCAGCTTTAGGTCTCAGTATCCATATTACTTTATCCCCATTTATCTCTAGCCTTTAAGGTTGTCTTAGTCATACATATCGAAGCTAATATTGTTTATGTATCTTGCCTAGGATCATTCAGTTAAATTACTCCTGCATTATTTAATTGGCTTACATGTGCTCAAGAATTGTTTATACTTAATACACATCAGTGGAAATGCCATCACTTGTTCAAAAACAAAAATAATAAAAAGAGTAACTAAACTCTCAAGAAATAGACTCAAACTTGATTAGAGAAATCACTCTGTGTATTCTGTTTAGTTACTCTGATGCATTCAGCTTATCTTTCCTTTCTATGAGTTTAAGATTCCATAAAACTGAAGATAAAAAATAATGAAAAATGACTACTATTTCCTAATTAATATATGGGTCATCTTTGGTTATTCTGTGTTCTTTAAAATTGGCAAAATTGTTATATGTATTAAATTATAGAAAAGATATGAAAGTCCATTGATTTTTATTAACTAGTTTTATATAATAGAACATAGAAAATACAGAGACTTACATTTATGACCCATGTACATGATTTACATTTATGAGTTTTCAGATGCTTGACATATGTTTACTCTAAAAAAGTCATGAATTCCCCTTTGACCTTGAAAAGCCAAGATAAGAACTTTTCAGATAATGACCTTTTCAATATATTAAAATAGATCACTCAAGGCTGTATCAAACAGTCAGCCACATTCTGTGTTCTCAGAAGGTCCATTTTTTACTGAAATTTATTTTTATGGTTATATATGAATTCATCAGAACTCAAGGAAAGGGAAGAAAAAATAATGCCATTATTTATTTCAACAGCCTCACATAATGTATTATTCTTAAAAATCTAGCCACAGACCATGAAGTAGCTAAACTTTAGTTTGATATATTCAATGACAAGTTAAGCAGAAAAAGAAATAGATAAATTTATGAGGGAAGCAGAGCAGGAATAATTTCTATTTCCATAGTACATCTCTTTGAAGGAGCTCAAGGCAAGTGATGAAAAAGATATGACACAATATATAAACTAATTTTCTCTCAGAGACTGTATCTAAGAACAAGAAATATAAAATATTCACTGGCACATTGTATAGTGTGCTGAAGAATCTTTATAGGCCATTTGTTAACCTGTGATCTGATCCTGACAATGCAATGGTAAGGCAAGATTTGCACATTTCTCTGTTGATCCAAAACTCATTTGTTTTTCAAGGATTGCTCAGGCCTTTTCCTCCCTGAAACCCTCTTGCAATGCCCAACTCAAGCTACTCTCTTCTATCTTAGGAGTCCTGTTGGATTTATAATCAGTTCAAGCCTGATGTTTTACAATGTATTATCAGCCGGTTTGCTACTGTAAGTATCAAAGCAGTAGTTCATTTAAGGGAAATCCCAACTTTTGTTATGATTGCATTTTGCTTGGGAGTGTTTCCCTCCAAAGGTGTAGTGTGTTTTTTCTTTCTTCTTTTTTTTTTTTTTTAATTTAAGTTCTAGGGTACATGTGCACAACGTACGGGTTTGTTACTTATGTATACATGTGCCATGTTGGTGTGCTGCACCCATTAACTTGTCATTTACATTAAGTATATTTCCTAATGCTATCCCTCCCTGCCGCCCCCCCTCCCCCGCACAATAGGACCCAGTGTGTGATGTTCCCCTTCCTGTGTCCAAGTGATCTCATTGTTCAATTCCCATCACCTATGAGTGGTGGGAATTGAACAATGAGATCACTTATTAGAATGCCAGACTTTGTTAAATGAGATCAATGGAGAGTGATCTTTTCAAAAGAATAAGCTCTGGAAGAGAGAGACAGAGAGAGAGAAGTAGCGAAGAAAGGAGGAATAATCAATGCCATTTATTTTAGGCTGCTTCATCAAAAATCTCATACTGACTTTGTCCAGAATAAATTAAGACTAATGCTTCAGTGTGTTTGTGGATCACTAAGGAATTATGGAAATAAAACCAGTTTAGCTCAGATATTCAATAGTCACTAAATGAACCAACATTCATCCAAACACATAATCTAAAAGTAAAGAACAAATATGTTTTTGCATCCTCTCTGCAACCCTAAATGACAGCTCTCCCTTCACTTCTTCCCTAATTCTTTCTTAAAAAAAGAAATAAGGGAAGTATTTAAAAATGTAGATACTCCTTTATACTTCTCTATGTTACAGGATCCCTATCTTTTAAATATGTGACAAATGGAGAGAAACAGAGCATTAATGGACATCTGTGAAAAGATGAATCTCAAGATTAAGACTAAAAATGAAATAACGAGTGGCCGGGTGAGGTGGCTTATGCCTGTAATCCCAACACTTTGGGAGGCTGAGGTGGGAGGATCACGAGGTCAAGAGATCGAGACCATCCTGGCCACCATGGTGAAACCCTGTCTCTACTAAAACATGAAAATTAGTCAGACATGGTGGTGGGTGTCTGTAGTCTCAGCTACTTAGGAGATTGAGGCAGGAGAATCGCTTGAACCCCGAAGGTGGAAGTTGCAGTGAGTCAAGATGATGCCACTGCACTCTAGCCTGGCAATAGAGCAAGACTCCATCTCAAAAAAAAAAAAAAAAAAAAAAAAAAAGAAATAGAGAATATTGTCATTCATAATACATTTTCTTATCCACAACTAACAATGTTACCTTACAAATCTCTCACTTTTTATGGCCGCTAATTATTATTCTATCCCTATGTTTATTACTTTGACCAACAGTATTAAACCTGGACTTTTCATACCTCTGTGGGAGACTCAACTTTTTTCAAGATTTGTGGAGAGACGGAAAATTTTAAGGAAATGATATTATCATTTTTGCCCAACTTCAATACTGATCTATCTGTCTGAGAAGCCAGGAGTCTTTGAGGGAAGGTTTAATACTTTCCCTTTCTGCCCTTTACCAAGCTCTTTTCTCCCACTTTACAAAAGAATCATTAATCTAAACCATCTTGAAACTTATTACAGTGCATTGCCTCCTGACAGTCCACTGAATAAAATAGTGTCATAGTGTTTTTAATCAAGTCACCAAAACTGCTCTGCTATCATCTACATCTCAAAGATGTGCATTTACAATAACTTTTTTGCATAATTATTTGTCAAAGTTTATCATTCTGTTGTTTTGAACAGTTGTATATTAGTTATGATTTTGCACTGGCAATCACTGTAACACTAACTTAAGATAAAGCAAATACAACATGATAAAGACATTTGGATTTTTATTTTATGAGATATGTTATAGTGATGAATAAAAACTCTTTAGAGCAAACAAATATTTTGTTAGGATAAAATTTTCTGTTTTAACTTAAGATCATAGAAGACTTAAAATTTGAGGCTGCTAGGGAAGAACTTGCTCATATTCGTTGTTGAATAGATGATTATAAGTATTAAACCGTGATAATATTTATGGCCCATTTTCTATTGGATGTATTTAACAGTAATGCACACCTAAAATTCAGATTATGTCCTCTAACTACAATTCCCCACTAAAAAGAAGTAGAATTCCTTGAATGAATGGCTGCCTTCAGGTCTGAGACAGAAAATATGTATAATAATACAAGAGCAGCTTTCTACGTGTGACAGAAAGCAAGCAACCTATTAAAAATACAAAAGCAAACAAAAGAAACCCAATGCACCATGTCAAAAAGAAGTAGCTTTCAATGGCCAAAAATGAGAATATCAAAAATAATGGAGAATATATTTCAGAATACTGAAAAAAATTAATTGTTCAAAATACTATCCAAATCAAGAGAAAGCCAGCAACAACAACAACAAAGTCTCAAAATAAACTCTTTTAATTCTCTTGGAACTAACTGGTGTGATAATAGCTTATTCTGGTATTTGGATTTTTGAAGAATATTCTGGTATTTGGATATTTAGAGGAAATTATTAATTATTCATCCTGAATATCTTATACAAATTATATTTTAGGTTTACTCAGCCATAAATGTTAAAGGAAGCTGCTTCTTTACAGCAGGATTCTAGCTAACGAATATGGATGGAATTGTATAAACCATTATTGGATAGCCTCTAACTTTTTCATATTATAATCATCAATAGATGACATTATAAGGGTAAAGAATCATAAGAGACTTTACAGTAGAAGGGACTGGCTGTCATCGCCTACACCCACTGAAATCTTTGTCTACCTAAAACTTGTAGAATCACTCATTGTCTTTCTCTTAATAGCATGCAATGTAAAGCCACTGCTATGCCCTTATAGGCATTTTTGTCAAAATACTTTTACCTTATTATAGCTTGGTTAAATTTATGGGAAATGTAGGGGGTAAAAAATCAAGTTAATAACATTTCAAAGAAACAAATGGACAAACACAGAATGTACACCATTCCAGAGAGTAACTCATTCTGCTTCTGTAAAGAATTAATACCACACAAAATGAAAAGGAAGGAGAAACACCTGTAGTTTTAAAAAATGTAAGCTATGTAATAACAAAGTGGGATATGTGGCCTTCAGGTGTGTCTTGTCTTGAATAAATAACTTTAAAAAGTTGTTCCTAAGAGAAAGAGAAAATTTGAATATGAACTGGCCACAGATTTATCATTAATTTGGTCAGGTGTGATAACGGTTATAATGGAAAAATGTATATTATTTAGAAAGGCACACTGAGGAAGAATAAAATGACATGATTTCTGGGATTTGTTTTATAGTACTTCCAAATAGGGAATAAACAAGGTTAGATGAAGCAAAATCCAAAGAATTGTTGAATCTGCATAATTTGTTTAGAGTACCCAAAGAATTTTGAATAATTTGGTCTAAATAGACCAACAAACATATCAAGTAGTACAGAATCTGATCTTGAATTTGCTTCTGGTATCTACGAGCCATTCAAATACTAGACCATAAAAACTAGTTAATATGGTGGCAAAAATGCCATGGTTGTGTATTTATTTATTTGCTTACTTTATTTATTTATTTTTTGAGATGGTGTCTTGCTCTGTTGCCCAGGCTGGATCTGGTGCAATCTCGGCCCACTGCAACTTCTGCATCCCAGGTTCAAACAATTCTCCCTGCCTCAGCCTCCTGAGTAGCTGGGACTACAGGTGCCTACCACCACGCCCGGCTAACTTTTGTAATTTTTTAGTAGAGACAGAGTTTTGCCATATTGACCAGGTTGGTCTTGAACTCCTGCCATCAGGTGATCTACCTGTCTTAGCCTCCCAAAGTGCTGGGATTACAGGCATGAGCCACCGCGCCCAGCCTATTTACTTACATATTGATAAAGTGATTGATTCAACATCCAGAGTTTCGCTCCTGGGATCTAAGATAGAACTCTTTATCTGTCCTCATTCTCAGCACAGATCTCCTCTACTGAGTGTTCCCTTATCTCTTTGCACCTAAATGCTGGCATTTAATAAATCCTTTTTAGGTTCTCTGTATAGACTTGAACGTAACATTGCAAATTCCCTGATTCCTAAAGAGCAAAATACAAATCATACTCATCACTTTCAAGTGGATATTGGGGTTATGGGTTTTCAATTTATTTGTAAGATCTCCCTTTTACCAATAGAAGAAAAGATATCTCTGAATATATTATACATTTGGACAAATTAGATGAGAAAATACTATACTTTCAAGAGCTTTCCCTTAAACATCTCTTTCTGAGTAGGTGTCATACATGAAATGGTAAGTAACTACTTGATTGGCTAGCAGATGGCAAGACACAGTGCTAGTTACAGATATAGGTTCCAAGCTGTGTTGCAATGAAATGCCATTTCATGGACAGCAAATGCAAGTAAATTTGCGTGTTAAGCAACCAAATTCTAAGACCAAAATATTGAGAGTGGAATGGATTTGTAATTGCAGTTATAACATACAGCCTTTACCAGAAATCTTTCACTTGAATAGGGCACAGCTGCCTCTATATGAAGTCATTTTGGTAGTATGAAAGAGAAAAATTCAGTAAAAGATGTGTGTGCCATTATTTCACGTTGAAAATGTTTTTTATTGTAACACTTTTGAAAGGATTTGCTACTTAAGAAATGCATCATGGTAAACCTGGAGGATGGAGGGCTCGTATATGCTTTTTCTATCTTATTAAAGAGCCATGAGAAAATGCAGTTAAGAAAGGGAGGTGGGTCCTTTAACACACCGGCCTCACACTGGCACTTTGACTGAATCAGTGCCTGGGACTTGCATTTCTTATTGTACAATCTTTTGAAAGCAAATGTTTAAATAAAGCCTCAGAAACAGCAGAAGTGGGAGGTAAAAGAGAGTGCCGATGCTTTCATAAAGCCCTTTCTACTGTGCTCATGTCAGATCTACACAACGCCCATGTGGGAAGAGCGAAAGTTCACAAACTCAGACGGTAGAGTGCTCTACTGCCATCTGGAAGCTTTAAGACTGAGAGGGCCCAGTTGGGCTTAAAAGAAGCATCAGTTTCTCATAGGAGCCTTTCATCCCCAGAAACTGTACAGCTGAGTCTCAATTTGGATGTAGCTGTTAAATGGGGCTAACAAAAGACTTTGAGCAGAGAACATACCATTAGAGTGAGGCTTATCTATAGGTGAAGTAGGTAGTTCCTTCAGAGTGTGAATTAGAGGGTTTTTAAAGGACTCTTAACCCCAAAATGTCTTTTTCTTGCTGTACACTCATGTCCTACTTTCCTCCTCTCTACTAACACATACATGGGGTTGTTGAAGTCCCTTGCACACATCATAATTGTTCATGCCTTTATAATTTAACTTTTCTTTCTCCTTGTAATGCCATTTTTCCTTTTTCTCATTTGATATCCATCCCAATTATTATTTAAATTTTTATTTCTACATAATCTACTATAGGACTGTTTTGCATGATAATCATACTGTCCTCAATATCCTACCTCCCTCTTTAACTTTCTCCCTTTTCCACATAATACCAGAGTGAGATTTTTGTAGCTTCTCCTTCCCAATATTACACTTTTTAATCTTCACACTCTTCCATTCAAAGGAAAATATGCCTCAAAGCAAATCTCTAGATGAGCAATGATTTTATCTTAAACTATCTCTAAGGAGATGCTATTCTCCTAAATGACCCTCTCCCTCTCCTATTTCTTTAAATTCCCCTCTCCACTAACAATTCTTTCCAGCATATATAAACAAGTAAATCACTCCTATCTTAAAACAAAACAAATCTCTGTTGATTTCCATATCCATTTAGCTTTTAGGCAGTGCTCTTCTATCTTCTAAGATAAGATGATTGATTTTATAAGAAGTCCTACACCAATTCTGTATGTCGTATTTACTAAAATCTTGCTTCGGCTCTGTTTCTCTTGTGAAGCTCAATACAGCTGATAGTTTCTATGGTCTGCAAAGATTCTGCATATTGGACACACACCAATATGTGTGTCCTACTTTGATTCACTTCTGAAGATCCTATAAATTCCAGTGTCCCTGTCTACCTCTGATTACATTTCATTAAATATGTTTGTGTCTCTTCATTAAGCCTTTAGATTGATAAAGAAATCATGTTTTGATCTTATTTTTATCCTTCTTAATTGTAGAGTAGGGTATTTAATATTGGATGAGGATTTTTAGGAGGCAATGCTCACTCAGAGGTATGGAAAGATAAATGAGAAAAGGTAGGTACACGTGTACATTTGGAAGTGACAGAAGAATAACCAACCCAATCTATACTAAATGTTGCTGCAGAGATATTTCCATGTGAAATAATGCATTCGGAGGGCTCAGTGCATTGTTATCACATCTTCATGACCATTGCTCTCATGAGCTCTTTAAAAAAATTATTGTTTTGCTTGTCACCCAATCATGTCCTATAATTAAACAGGAATGGATCCATCAGATATGCATTAAGTGAAAAGGAAGAGGAGAATATCTGGGTAGGCACAGTTGCGCATCAGAGGTGCAACATCCAGAGGCTATTCATTAAATGTTCCCTTTTCATGTATGCATCAAACAGAAATGCATATCTAAATTAAATTTCATTCGATTTAAATAGACTCTCCGGTTATTCAGGTACCCACTGGAAAAATGTTGTCAGTAAGCAGAACATTTCAATGTCCAAATAGTTTTTGTCTGTTCTCCCTTCTTTTCTGAGCCCAAGGAGAGCCAGGTGAGATCCAGATTTGCTTCTTGTTCCCACTCTGTGCTCATTTTCCAAAACTGTAGTCTTTGTCTGCTATTTAAAAAAATTCAAAATAAGGGAATTTTATGGCAACTCCGGAAGACTCTTTGAGTTAACAGATGTGGCATTTTGGGTCCTCCAAGATGTTAATGCCCAGATTAGATGTACAAGAGAATTCCTCAGAGAGGCATCTGTGATGGATAAACCATCCAGTGTAATGATCTGCAGAATAATAAACATAAATATATGTGAAAATTTTACCTTTCACCCCGAGAAATAATTCCATTATTCTATACACGAATGTATAATTTGAAGAAGAGGAAGATTACAAAAGAGAAAAACAGTAAGGAGCACCAAAAATGTGGTTCAGGTGTAAAGAATGGTGAAAATTGAAAGACATCTTTATTTTATTTTTTTTTGAGACGGAGTCTTGCTCTGTCACCCAGGCTGGAGTGCAGTGGCCGGATCTCAGCTCACTGCAAGCTCCTCCCCCCGGGCTCACGCCATTCCCCTGCCTCAGCCTCCCGAGTAGCTGGGACTACAGGCACCCGCCACCTCGCCCGGCCAGTTTTTTGCACCCTTCAGTAGAGACGGGGTTTCACCGTATTAGCCAGGATGGTCTCGATCTCCTGACCTCATGATCCGCCCGTCTCGGCCTCCCAAAGTGCTGGGACCACAGGCTTGAGCCACCGCGCCCGGCCGAAAGACATCTTTAGTCCTCCAAGTTGAAATGTACCTTTTCCGTTTCTGTGGCATTTAACACATTTTGACACCTCTAAAATTAATTTTATCTGTGTATATTTCTTAATCTCCTTGGCACATCACAGCTACTTGGGAAAAGCCATGGGATCTTATCAAAATTTGGATTCCCTATAATACTTAGCACAGCATTTTAACTTAATTGAATAGAAATATTGGAATGAAAGAATGAAACATGTCAGTTGATATCAAATATCACAGGAGTATTAAATCACTTAAAGTAAAATAATACATAATGATATTCAGGTAGGTTTATATTATGATACAGAAAGAAAAGGTGCAGAAATTACACAAGGGAGGGCTGACATAATGTACATATTTGAAGTGTCTATTATGTCTCTATTATCCTTTTTTTTTTTTTTTTTTTTTTTTTTTTTTTTTTTTTTGAGACGGAGTCTGGCTCTGTCGTCCAGGCTGGAGTGCAGTGGCCAGATCTCAGCTCACTGCAAGCTCCGCCTCCCGGGTTTATGCCATTCTCCTGCCTCAGCCTCCAGAGTAGCTGGGACTACAGGCGCCGGCCACCTCGCCTGGCTGGTTTTTAACTAGACTCTCTAACCACGCCTTCAATTTAACAGGCGCAGGTCATAGCAGCCTTATTTTTTCAGGATGACCAAAATTCACAGTTACAATTGGCAAGACCTCGCTCATGCTTCTCCAATTAAAATTTCTTCTGTTAGGAGAGGGACTGAGAAATAACCATGTATCTCATGTTTCTGAGCCCAGGACATGTACCATGAGAGCTTACCAGCCATGTTTAGCTGTGCATACTATGAATAGAGAAAGTCTATCTGTATAGATATAACATAAACCCAGAGATGAGTAGATAGTGGCAGAGAAGAGACACAGAGGATATTACCAAGGACCATATTGGCTTTTCACTTAAGTTTGGACCCTGAATTTCGAAAGTTATGTCTACATTATTGCAATACATTATTCTTTCTTTTTAGGGTTTTAAGTTGGTTTCTGTTACTTATAAACAAGGCAAGTATACTCAGGTAATGAAGAGGCTTGCTAAGTCATTTCTTAATATATTATTATTCTGTTTTGCCTCTAACTGGTGGCTTGTTCTACATATTTATATATTATATTTAATTTTAAACCTATTTTTTTCTGGGACTCTGACACATTCATTTTCTTTTTTCTTTTTGTAATAAAAAAATTCTTTCTTCGGCTGGGCGCAGTGGCTCACGCCTGAATCCCAGCACGTTGGGAGGCCAAGGCGGGTGGATCACAAGGTCAGGAGATCGAGACCATCCTGGCCAACATGGTGAAACCCGGTCTCTACTAAAAATACAAAAATTTTTTTAACTGGGCGTGGTGGAGAGGGTGCCTGTAATCCCAGCTATTTGGGAGGTGAGCCAGGAGAATGGCTTGAACCTGGGAGGCAGAGGTTACAGTGAGTCAAGATCATGCCACTGCACTCCAGCCTGGTAACAGAGGAAGACTGTCTCAAAAAAAAAAAACTCTTTTTTTCTTTTTGTTATTTATTTATTTTTGGGACAGAGTGCTGCTGTTTTACCCAGACTGTAGTGGAGTGGCACAATCTTGACTCACCACAACCTCCACTTTCTGTGTTCAGGTGATTCTCCTGCCTCAGCCTCCTGAGTAGCTGAGACTACAGTTGTGATTTTTTTGTAGAGACAGTGTTTCACCTTGTTATCTAGGCTGGTCATGAACTCCTGAGCTCAAAGCGATCTGCTTGCCTCAGACTCTCAAAGTGCTGGGATGATTACAGGCATGAGCCACCATGCCCGGCCATATTCGTTTTCTTAATGTTAACAATTCAGGTTGGTTACGTGAAGCGGAAAATAATAGTTGGCAAAATTAAATGGAGAATAATATTTTTCTTATTTCACAGATAAAAGTATTTCATTATTTTTATCATAAAAATTTTTAAATAAGGAGGACTGATAGACAAAGAGAAGTAGAATCATATGTATTACATGGAATACTTTGCTCATTTTGTAAAAGAACCTATGGCCACAGTTTTTCTTCTTGGTCAGTTTCAGTTTAAACATTAGTATTTGGTTAAATGCTAGACATTAGATGTTTACTTTAGCTCCAAACCTTGCCTAGCCTGTCTACTCAATCCTATTATCAATGATATATATTGATTTGCACAGCACTTTTATTTAATAAGATTGAAACCCATTCACAGAATTAACGGCTATATGCAAAGGCATAATAAAATGGCTACTTTGTTTACTGCTGAACTGTCTTGCTAGTAGAAAACAGCAACTAGCATAATGGAGAAGTGCTCTTCAGCAAATTAGAAGCAAATAAATAGCTCATCCAATTATAGAAAAAGGTGAAATTTAGGTGTAATGAATGTAATATTTGAGATGAAGCATTTGGCAGGGTACTTGAGAAGCACAATGGAACTGAGTGATGATAGTATTCTCATAGACAGAATACAAAAAGACGGCTGCTGAAATTCCTTTTGGCTCACAGGTGAAAGATAATTGTGCTGGATATACAATTACAGAAGAGGAAATGTCCCCACGTCGGCATTATGGGAAGACAGCCAGCTGCCTTTTTCAGTCTATAAGAAGATTAGAATATTAGGAATGTGGTATAACATAACTAGGTTTTTTTGTTTATTTGTTTTCTTTTTTACTTTCATTTTTTGTTTTCTTAATATTTCACTTCCTTTCTAAAACTTCCCTCCTACCTTCTCGTCTTTATTATTCATTTCTTCTGGTTCTCCAACTTCTTTCTTCTAATAATTTTTTAAAAATTTTTCAAAGTGCAGCTATTTTTAGGCAGGGTTTGCTGTCCAGTTAATTAATTCAATTTACACCATGACACAAAATACTGCTAAGCATTTCTCCCTGCATTTATTCCTTTAGCAATCAATTACTAAATTTCTACCATATGACTGACACTGGGAGTTACTGAGACTCAGAGTCTGGCTCTTTGTGTAGATCCCAATAGCAAGTATGGAAAAGGAAACCTGCTCTGAACAATTGGTTGTTTTGTTAGATGTATTCGCATGTTAAGCAAATACACAAATTGGACTGTAGTTAATTGTAGCTGGGAGTAGAGGTCAGAATATTTGATTGTTAAAACTGTAAAGAGGAATTTGTTGCCTGTGTAGAGGGAGGAGTACTTTCTAGATAAAAGGAATATTTGAACCCAATTTTGGAGATAGCAAACACTCCAAGATTGTTGGCACATAATTTACTTTGGCTTAAGCCTAGAGCGTGCAAACAGGGGGAAATTATATATATATAAAATTATATAGAGAGAGACATTACAGAGAGAGAGAAAACATTGTTTAATTACAGAAGATTTTGTATAACATGAAAATGTATTTCAACTTTACAGTCTAGGCAAAAGAAACTATGACAGATTTTTAAGCCGTGGAGCAGAAACACAGGGTATATAGGCAGAGTATGATTTATACTGGGGAGTCATGGAAGACACCTTTAGGAAAGTGATCTTCTATAAGGGAATTACCAAAAAAGGCAAAAGCCTGACTCCCACAGAAATATGTATGTATTTAAAAAAAAAAAACACGTTAAAGATTTTAAGTCATAAGAGATGTTTTGCAGATGTTATAACTGAATGAGAGACAGAATATACAGATGGACAATGGCCAGATCATATATGACAATGGTACTCTGATTCACGACTTCTGCAGCAACCAGTCCAGGAATTTAAACTGCAATCTCTATAGAGATCAGCCCGAAAGGGTTCAAGGCTTGATAAATTACTGGCATCTTCCCTAATTTCAACCCTTGCTTTTAATTCAAGGTCAACTGGATAAAGTCAAATATGCTCCCTGCTATGGCCAGAATGTTTGTGTCCCTCCAAAATCCATATGTTGAACCTAGTATCCAATATAATAGTAGTAAGGCATGGAGCCTTTTGAAAAGTGATTAAATCATGAGGACTCCTACTTCATGAATGGAATTAGTGCCCTTATAAAAGTGGATAAAGGGAGGGTCCTAGTCCCATCCACCCCTCCACCAAGTGAGAACACAGAAGTAGCCATTTTTGAAATAGGGAGCCCTCACCATATATATACCTCACCATATATCATATATATAGCACCATATATCAGGTCTGCTAGTGCCTTGGTCTTGGATTTTTCAGCCTCCAGAATTGTGAGCAATACGTCTCTATTATTTATAAAATAGTCTGCAGTATTTTTTACAGCAGTCTGAACAGACTAAGATACTTTCCGAACCAATCGGTAATTTATTCCTACTTCTTGGTAGCCAGGTTTCATCTTCGCTAGGCCTACACTTCACTCTCCAATCAGAGAATACCTGAGTCTTCCCAACTCCCCTGCCTGCATTTAAGTCTCTTCCAAAAGCAAGTAATGGTGTCTGACTCTGCTATAACAAGCTCTGAATAGTTTCTGTTCTAATTTGTTCCTTTGTGCCTTTGTGCCTTTGTTCATTTCCAAAGTTTTCTTGGAAATTCCACTAACATATAATCGTACTGCTGTTACTATAGAACCTAGCCTTTGACCACGTTTGGTACCCACACAATCCTCTTGTGTCTTCCTACTCATGGCTTGTTAAGCTCATGTCAATTTAATAAGTCTGCATTTGGTCTAAACTCCTCTTTCTTGGCATTGAGTTCCTTACTTCTTAGTCCCAGTTTCAGTACCTCGGTTTTGTCATCAGTTTTCATTTTTGCTTTGACATCCTTGCTGGAATCAGATCATTCTTTGTCATCCAGTTTTATTCTCATGCTTCCTTTTGTGTTGTATCATCTAAAAGCATTGTTTGACATAAGAAAGAAAATTCCAGAGTAGATAACAAGCATAGAGACTATAACCTATTGCTTAGGCTGGCTTCACAGACTGGTGAGTTTGAGATTTTCATTTGGACAGATTTTTCTGTGGATCATTAGTAAAACAAGATGAAATTTTCCTACAATCTTGATTTTTGTTGTTGTTGTTGTTGGAAAAAGTTGGCTTTGATCCAGAGCGATCTCTGGTTGTCTACCTGCCAGGAGAGGAAAGATGTATAGATTGTAGGCTGTACTTTTGGAGGCAGCTGATCATCAGATTGAGTGAACAAAACACAAAAACCAAAATGTCACATTCCTATTAACTGTTTCCAGGTCTCATCAGGACACGAAGTCTAAATCCTCTCTTCCTCCAGGAAAAAAGATACTCTGATTTTTAAATATATATATGCCTATAAACCTAGTCCTTATATATATTTCTTTATATGGCATAACTCCACCAAAGATGGTTTTGATCCTCAGTGATCACTCTGGGGAACATTGGCATAAAAACAATTATTCATTTGAGTCTTACCTTAGCAAAGAAAGGGAATGAGATCAGCCCCAATGGGCAGCACTTTTTCTGACTGACAGGCATAAGCCCCTGCCTTAGTTCTGCTGCATAACAAAGTACCACAGACAGGGTCATTTATAAAGGACAGAAATTTTTATATTTCATGAGGCTGGAAGTCCAAGAACATGTTGTCAGCATCTGACGAATGTCATCCCATGGCTGAAGTGGAAACAGCAGAAGTGAGCATGTGAAACAGAGAGAGGCACCAGGGGCTAAGCTCAATGTGTAAGAACTCACTCTTGTAATAATGAACCTATTCCTATGATAACAACCTTAATCATTCATACAGAACTACCGTACCCTTATGAGCCGATAACCTCGTATTAGGTCCCACATCCCAACACTGTTGCATTGGGGATTAAACTTCTAACCCACAAGCTTCTGGGAAACACATTCCAGCTATCAAACAAAATTCTAAATAAAAAATTGCCTCACTAAATGATTCTTTGCTTGGAGATAATGAACATTTCATAAACTTAGACAATAGACTTTTTTTTTTACTGAATCCTTCTTTCATTTTCTTCAAGTTTCCTTCCCTACATCCAATTATCCTGCCACCCCCTTATCTTTTCAATCTTTCTCCTTTCATCACCTCTGCCCTCTTCTTTGTCTTCTCTACATCTCTCTTTCTGTCTATTGTTTTTTTTTTGCCAATGACTCTTTTCTGACCCAAAATGCCAGTGGCTCTGAAAAACTATTTTTTCTTCCATGAGCCAGGTATGCGGCCAACAATAGAATTTAAACCTTAGACCCAAGGTGTATTAAGGGCAATAAAAATTCCCATAAACCGAGATAAGACCAACAGTTATTTATAGAAGAACCTAGAATTATTTTGATGCATATAATCTAGGGTTATACAACCTACCTCACTTGTGCACATGTTGATCAGAACCTCAGATGCGAGATTCTGGATAACAAAAGCCAGTTGAACTGACCGAGGTCCCTGAAGGGACCTATAGGAACTTTTTTCTCCTTGGAAAAAAAAAGGCCCCCAAATTGGTCAAAGTCTTTCTTTGTATTTGTTGATTTATTTTGAGATGGAGTTTCACTCTATCGCCCAGGCTGGAGTGCAGTGGCACAATCTCAGTTCACTGCAACCTGTGCTCCCTGGGTTCAAGGGCTTGTGATTCTCTTGCCTCAGCCTCCAGAGTAGCTGGGATTACAGGCGCCTGCCACCACACCCGGTCAGTCTTTCAAAAGCCATACTTGAAACCCTCCATTACTAATTCATTGGACCATAAATGAATCATGAAAACAGGAAAAAATATGAAACTATTTCTTTTTTAGGATAGACTAGAAAATACCTTCCAACAACATTCAACAATTAAAGAAGATACTGATATAACAGCAGCCTTTTCATATAATTTTGTCCTTGAAGTTCAATGGGAAATTGGTTATCTAATTCTAAAACACTAAGTAGAGTGGAAAATAGTCCATTTACCTGAACTGCAGCACATGGCAGAACATTTTGAAATGACTTTAAAACAAAAAGAAGACATGACCCAAGGTAGACAGGTGGCCCTGCACACCAAAAAGCTGCAGAATTAATTCTTCTAATAAAGAAACCTAATAGATGAAGACATTTATTTATTCAAATTTTTAGGTCCATCCGCAATATTGTTATTCTTCTAAGCAGGACCTAATCCAACTACCACCCTGTCATCAATTTCACATAAAGCTACTTGTTTCATTATAATGTTTCTTTACCCTGCCTCTTTCTGGGTGCCTCTAGATCAGAAGTTAATACCTTCATGCCTATACTTGGGGAAGACAACAGTATACCTGAACAGTTATTCCCCAGGGGGTCACTGAAGTTCCCTCCTATTTTTCTCACACCCTCATTCAAGATTTAAAAGATAGATTTCTGCTGTAATTCAGTTTTGATACAATATGTAGAAGATTTCCTACTTTATTTAGAGAATAAGAAAACCTTTAAAAACATCTATGCTTGCTCTTAGCAATGGCAGAAAGTGACATAAAGTTTCAAAATACACATTACAATTTTGCTGAAATACTATGCATTACGAAATAACCTACCAAAGGAGGGAAAGCCAGTCTCTTGTGACAAGCTAAGACTGTATAGGCTTATCCTAGATCCACTACAAAACGAAAATTTGGAGTATTTCTAGGTTTAACTGAATATAGCAGACAATGAGAGCAAATTATTCTGAGATTATAATATCTATTTATAAGTTGAAAAAGTCCTCAATAAGAAACAAATTCTTTGGGGGCCCAAGAGTGAACAAGTCTGCTGAAACCTGAAAAAGACTCTTCAACAACCTCCTTCGTTGGTATCACTAACTATGCAAGTGACCTGGACAAACCGTGGAATTTCAACTAAACTTTATGGGGAACATCAAAAACCTATTACTTATTATATCCTCACCCTCGACCTGTGGGAAAGGCTTATACCTTTTGTCCTGGGTAAGAGCTGGCACTGAATAGCAATGTTTCAGCTAAACTATGTCTAAGTTCTCTGTTTGACCTTATGGCCCCACATGCAGTATTGACATTACTACTGATTGAAACACCAACTTTTTCAGTTAGTTTATTAATCCCTTGAGATTATGTTATTCTCTCTTTCCCGTTACTATTAATCACCAGAGAATCCTGAATCTTGCTACTTTCTTGCTTATACCAGAATAAGGAGAGCTTCGTGATTGTGATATCTTAATAGGAAAATTTCTCTAGTTTGCTCAGAATTACTAGAGACTACTATTCAGTTTTAAATGCTTCTGCGCAACTACTCTGATTAGATGATCATAAGGATGATATAACAACAAAAAGGTCAAGAAAGTCTTGCAATACAGTTGACTATGGAGATGACTGAACAATCCATCTATGGTGAAAAATCTAGGGATGCAGCCTTCCCTGAATTCGTCAACCTCTCTCAAGTTAGAGAATTACCAAAAAGGGGGTATTGAGTGGATGAATATGCAGACAATGGCCAGATCACATTTGATAATAGAACTGTCACATATAAACTCTATAGCAACCAGCAAGGGGAGCCAGACCAATACGCCTTCACGACAGTCAGGACTCAGTCAATGACTGCCAGCTTTCCTAATTTCTGCCACTGCTTTCAACTCAGGACCAACTCGAAAAAGTCAATTAAGTTCCCCAAACTAATTACAAAACATAACCCAGTCTAGGTTAGCTCATTTCCACTTTTTTTTTTTTCTGCCAAAGCCTCCATGTGCACTTACTGGAAGTCTTTTCTTTCTCATTGCAAAGTTTCCTGAAACCCCTCCTTGCTTTTAAGTTTCTACCAAATGAAGCCATAGTGTGTGTGGTAGCACAAACTGGTCCTAAGTACCATTTAGATTTACTTTTTAGTTTTGAGAAGAAAAAACTAGCCATGGGACAGGAATCAGTAATGGATCCTTTTCAACAACCAATGAATTAAACTTGTGACTCCTTAACATTTATTTCTTCCAGACCTCAAGCTCTAAAGCTACCTGCATACACAGAAGACACAAAAACATCTTTTCCCCCTCTGTGTGTTCCATATTACGATCAACAACGTTGCTTATTCAGACCAAATTGAAACCCTTCAAATATTTTTATGACAAGCCAGATTTTACTGATTTCATTTTTTACGGAAGATAAAACAGACACAGAGGGTTAATGCAAATCGTCTTCTGATGCACTTCAATGCACTACTCTATGTCAAAGAGCTCTAAGTTATACTTTTTAAAAAAATGTTTTTGTTGATACATAATAATTGTACATATAGTACATATTTATGGAGTACATGTAATATTTTGATACATGATCCATGTGTAATAATTAAATTAGGAAATTTAGAATATCCATCACCTCAAACATGTACCATTTTCTGTGTGTTGGGAATATTTAAAATCTTCTAGCTATTTGGAAGTTTACAATATATTTTTGCTAACTGTAGTAGTCACACTGTGCTATCAAACACTAGAACTTACTCTGTCCTCTAGCTGTTTGTTTGTACCCATTAACCAAACTCTCTTCATTCCCCTACTCCACACTTTCCAACCTATGGTAACTGTCTACTCTCTACCTCATGAAATCAACGTTTTTAGTCCCACATATGAATGAGAACATGTTATATTTGTGTTTTTGTACCTGGCTTATTTCACTTAACATTATGACCTCCACTTTCATCCATGTTACTAGAAATGGCAGGATTTCATTATTTTCTATGGCTGAACAGTATTCCATTGGGTATATATACACCAAAGTTTCTTTATCTGTAAATCTGCTGGTGGATACTCTAGTAGATTCCATATCTTGGCTACTAATAGCACTGCAAAAATATGGGAGTGCGTGTATTTCTTTGATATAGTGGTTGCCTTTCCTTTGGACAAATATCTAGTAGTGGTACTGCTAGATCGTATGATAGTTATATTTTAAGTTTTTAGAAAAATCTGCCGGGTGCAGTGGCTCACGCCTGCAATCAAAGTACTTTGGGAGGGCAAGGCGGGTGGATCACCTGAGGTCGTGAAACCTTGTCTCTACTAAAAATACAAAAATTAGCTGGGTGTGGTGGTGGGCACCTGTAATCCCAGCTGCTCAGGAGGCTGAGGCAGGAGAAACGCTTGAACCCGGGAGGCAGAAGTTGCCGTGAGCTGAGATCGCACCACTGCACTCCAGCCTGGGCAACAGAGTGAGACTCTGTCTGGAAGAAAAAAAAAAAAAAAAAAGTTTTCTGAAAAATCTCAATGCTGTTTTCCCTAATGGCTTTACTACTTTATATTCCCACAAACAGCGTATAACAGTTTCCTTTTCCCTGCATCCTGGCCATCATTTATTATTTTTTGTCTTTTTGATAATAACCATTCCAACTAGAGTAAGATGATATTTCATTGTAGCTTTGTTTTGTATTTTCCTGATAAGTAGTGATGTTGGGCACTTTTTCATATACCTGTTGACCACCTGTATGTCTTCTTTTGATAAAAGTCTGTTTAGATCCTTTGCCCTAATTGGATTATTTGTTTTCTGCTGTTGAGCTGTTTGAGTTCTATGTATATTCTGAATATTGTTCCTTGTCAGATGAATAGTTTGAAAATATTTTCTTACATTATACAGGGTATCTCTTCACTCTGTTGACTGTTTCCTTAGACATGTAGAAGCTTTTAGTTTATTGTGGTCATATTTGTTTATTTTTACTTGTGCTTCTATACCTTTGAAGTTTTAGTCATAAAATCTTCATCTAGACCAACGTTCTGAATCATTTCACCTTTATTTCCTTCTATTAGTTTTATAGTTTTGGGTCTCACATTTAAGTCTTTAATCTATTGTGTTGACTTTCATCCATGGTGAGAGACTGGAGTCTGGTTTCATCTTTTTGCATGCTGTTTTCCAAGCACCATTTATTGAAGAGGGTGTCCATTCCCCAATGTATGTTCTTTTTCTTTCTTTCCTTCCTTCCTTCCTTCCTTCCTTCCTTCCTTCCTTCCTTCCTTCCTTCCTTTCTTTTTTGATACAGAGCCTTGCTCTTTTGCCCAGGCTGGAGTGCAATGGTGCAATCTCAGCTCATTGCAACCTCCACCTCTGGGTTCAAGAAATTCTCCTGCCTCAGCCTCCTGAGTAGCTAGATTACAGGCAGTCACCACCATGCCTGGCTAATTTTTGTATTTTTTTAGTAGAAACAGGGTTTCACCATGTTGGTCAGGCTGGTCTCAAACTCCCGACCTCAGGTGATCCACCTGCCTCGGCCTCTCAAAGTGCTGGGATTACAGATGTGAGCCACCGTGCCTGCCTTCCCCCATGTATGTTCTTAACATCTTTGTCAAAAACTAGTTGGCTGTAAAATATGGCATGATTTTTGAGTTCTCTATTCAGTTCTATTGGCTGATGTGTTTGTTTTTATACCAATACCATGCAGTTTGATTATAATAGCTTTACAGTATATTTAAAAATCAGGTAATATGCCTGTAGATTTGCTCCTTTTGTTCACTAGTGCTTTGGTTGTTTGGGGTCCATGTAAATTACAGGATTGTTTTTCTATGTTTATAAAGAATGTCATGGCTATTTTAATGAGGATTGCATTGAATCTGTAGATTGCTTTGTGTACTATGGTCATTTTAAGAATATTAATATTTCTGATCTATAAGCATGGAATATCTTTCCATTTGATAGTGTCCACTTCAATTTATTTTATAAGTTTTTTCTAGTTTTCCTTGTAGAGGTCTTTCACCTCCTTGGTTAAATTTATTCCTAGCTATTTCATTTTTTGTACCTATTTTAAAAGGAATTGCTTCCTTTATTTCTTTTTCAGCTACTTTGTTTCTGATGTGTATAAAAACTACCAATTTTGGGCCAGTTGCAGTGGCTCACGCCTGTAATCCCAGCACTTTGGGAGGCCGAGGCAGGAGGATCATGAGGTCAGGAGATCGAGAGCATCCTGGCCAACATGGTTAAACCCCGTCTCTACTAAAAATACAAAAATTTGCCAGGTGTGGTGGCACGCTCCTGTAGTCCCAGCTACTCAGGAGGCTGAGGCAGGAGAATCACTTGAACCCGGGAGGTGGAGGCTGCAGTGAGTTGAGATTGAGCCACTGCCCTCCAGCCTGGGTGACAGAGAAAGACCCTGTCTGGAAAAACAAAAAACAAAAAACAAAAAAAACTACCAATTTTGTATGGTGATTTTTAATTTTGCAAAATTACTTAATTTGTGTATCAGTTCTGAGTTTCTTGGTGTAGTCTTCACATTTTTTTAGATATAAGATCATGTTGTCTGCAAAGGGAGACAATATGACTTACTTTTTTCTAAATTGGAAGGCTTTCATTATTTTCTCTTGCCTGATTGTTCAGGTTAAGAATTCTACAACTATGTAGAAAAAGAATGGTGATAGTAGGCTTCTTTGTATTTTTCCAGTTGTTAAAGGAAAGGCTTTTAGCTTTTCCACATTAAGAATAAAGTTGTTCTAGTATATTTATGAAATTCTTGATTATCTTTTTTATTTCATTTATCAAATTCTTTAGTCTCAGGATTTGTGGTTCTTTTTTATAACTATCTCTTTATTGAACATGTCATTGAGATCATGAATTAAATTTATGATTTGTTTGTATTGCCAATCTGTGTTATCTTACTGAGCTTCTTTAATATTATTATTTTTTAGTTTCTTCAGGCATTTTATTTGTTTTTCTTCCACTGGAATCTGTTGCTAGAAAATTATTGTGTTGCTTTGGAAATGTCATGTTTCCTCGCTTTTTTATATTTATTGTGTCCTTATATTGATATCTGTGCATCTGATAATTTCTTCCAATTTTATTCCTTGGTTTTCATAAGGAAATACTTTTTCCTATAGATATATCTGTATTATTGGTTGAGTAGGGCACTTTAGTTTTGATTCTGGATGAGTGCAGTAGTGTAGTCATGTGTGATTTCTTCAGCTGTAATCAGTGTCAGTGATGCCTTCAAGTTCCTAAGTTGCTTAGACTGCTGTTGTTAGTAAAGTCTATGGTGAGGTTTGCTAGAAGTGGCATCACCATGCGGGTTGGTGCTCGTGCTTCAGTAGTTGCAGCAGTGGACTAACTTTGCTGCTCCTTGGGCCACCAGATGGTGTGTGTAGGCACCAGTGGTAGCAAGTCAGGGCAGGAGGATTGTTGGGCTTTTGTGTAGCTTGCTCAGGTAATGGCAGTAGTAGCAATGGGGCTGGTAGATGGGCAGTTCTATAAGACCTTGGGTGATATGCGTGGCATTGTCAATGATAATTGTGTCAATAAGCCAAAGCTTGATCCTCCTTGTGGTATGCAGTAGTGCCAATCATAGCAATGGCAAACTGGGTGGGCCAGTTTCCAGGGCCCCAAGTGATGTGTACAGGTGAATGCCAGCAGTGATGGTGGCAGCATGCTCAAGAGATCTGTCCTCTGGCTCTGCATTGATGTTGGCAGTGTTGGGCAGGATGAATTAGCCCCCACACCCCCAGATAACATGTGGGAGCACTGGCAGACTGGATGGGCCCCTCTTCAGACTCCCTGGAGGTGTGCACAGGCACTGGTGACGTGGGTAGAGCATGGTGATCCCCAGGCCCCCATTGACACATGGGCACTAGCAGGTGCAGCACCAGGAGGAATAGGCCTATATCAAACTCACTGATGATGCACATGGATTCAAATTGTGGTGAATAGGGCAGGTCAGTCTCCAGGCCCCTGAATGGTGTGCTCAGGCACCAGAGATATACTGGTTGAACCTGTTGTCAGGTTTTCCGATAGTACCTGTGCATCAGTGGTGACAGGCTGAGGAGGTCCTTAGTTATACTCTCGTTACCTGAAACTATAGAATTATTTTTATTATGTCCACCATTCCCTGTCAAGGCAAATGTCTTGCTAAACATTTTGCTGTGTCACAATATACGATGATTTTAAAGTAAAAGCCAAACCAAAAAAAAAAAAAAAAAAAGAGGAACAAACCAACAAAAACTAACACAACTTCTGAAAAATTATATTAGATATTATCAGGTACTTATTTCCTGTTTGGCACTAAAATATTGCATTATAGTTTTGAGTATTGAATGCATGCTTATTAATGGTAGGTCATCCTCCTGTTCTTAGTTTATTGATTATCCACTCATTAGTATTTATGTCATTGTCTATTTCAGTAATTATCTGATGTTTTATTAATATAAATTATGTATTTTTTAAATCTCCAATTATCTATGATGCACAGATTTATTAGGGAGAGAGATTTAGTTTTCAGAATTGGACGGGTACCATCTACTGATACAAAATGTATTTTCCCTTTTTAATGCATCATCTAATTTGGGTTAGCAACTCTTACCCAAGGCTTTGGAGAATTAGTCTCCCTCTAATTGCACTAGGTGATTGGCACCAAGGTTCCTATCAGCTTAGGATACTGCTAAGTAGTGTTTCTTCTTGTCCACCACTTCCTGCTTTTACGAAGATATGATATTTTCTGTATTGTGTATTTGTTTTTAGAGACTATACCATCATGGCTTACTCTCCCACTCTGAATGACAAGTTTTAATTGTGAAGTTATTGGAATCATCTTTTTTATGCATATGCCTATGAGGTTATTAAAATTTGCATGTCAAACGTTACTGCTGGCTGAACCTCATTAGTGATAATTTTGCAGGAATCATTGCTTAACATAATTTCATGTTGAACAGTGAACATATGCAGAACTGAGGTTCATTTCTCAACAACGAGTTACATGTTTTAATCTTCATAATCATATATAATATGCCCTTAGCCGTACATTTATTAAATATTATTCTCCCTACTTGTTGCAATTTTTTTCTATTAGGCACTGGGGAGGATATAAAATTGTATTAAACATTTTGTAAGGACCTTATAATAAAATAATGGAGAATATGTGTTCAGAAATTACTATGATTCAAAGCAGCACATGTTATTTTATAGGAGCGCTATTATCACTAAGTTCTCTGAGGTTCCAGGAAAAGAGAGGTCATATCTTTATGTAGCATACAAACTGGATTTCACTTCAAAAGATAAGTGAGATTTTGAGGATCACAGAGAATATTGTAAGTGGAGACAATGGCATTAGTTAGAGTTGGTAAGGCCCAAGAGATGTCCAGAGCAATGGAAGTCATTCATTTTGTTGTAGGGTAGTTTATGCATAGGAGGATGACAGGAGAATGTGTTTCTAAAACAGAAAGGAAGAGGAAAAAGGAACTTCAGTGATTTACTGAGGAATTTTAACTTTTTGAGAAGGCAAAAAACTGGTATAATGTGATGTTACATTAGAAAGGTTGATTTGTTGGCCATAGAAAAGGTGGATTACGAGGGGCTGGCATGAGAATGGAGCAAGTGAGTCCGAGTTAGGAGAATGGGTGATAGTTTAATGGTATTACATTTCTCTCTTATTTTGTACCTCTTATCTATCTACTGATATCATACATTTTCATGTATTATTATTTTGAATGTAGTCATTAGAAAACCAGACCAACCAGGTAATAGAAATAAGAAAGGAAAAAAAAATAGGTACGCGATACTTTGAAAAAAACCCTAAAATTTATTTGAGTTGACAGACTATATGTAAAATAAAATTTAAAAGAGAATGTTGATTTGGACTTCCACATATTTTGATCTTAGATATCTGGGAGAAGTATGGCAGAAATAGAAAAGTCAGATAAAATGTACTTGGCAGGAATAAAAAACCAATTAAATTAACACTTATTGAAACTAAGTACCTTAAGACATCTACACCAATGTGTGTAACTAGAATTATGATTAGAATCTAGGTGATGAGAAGGGTTGTTAATAAAGACTTGGAAGTCTTCATTATGTAGCTTAACATTGAATGTATGAGACTATATTAAATTACTTAGTGACAGACATTTACACAAATTTACTCTCACATTTTCTCCTAAGCTCCAAATACAAGTCTGCACATTGAAGTAATATCTCATCCATTTGAACTATTCAAATAAGAATTTGTGATAATTTGAAAGCAGCTATGCCATCTGTAAAAAAAAACAGAACTTGCCAAGGAAAGCCATAGGGTAATCAAATGTGTAGATTGGGGAAAGAAAGAATAAACTACTCAGGAGAACAAATTGTTTTCAAATATTCAAATTTGTTCGAGAAAAGCAGTCATTGAAACAAGGAATTGTGTAACTTCTTCAATAGATTACAACCTCTCGGAGGCCAAGAACAACTTTTTACATAGATATATGTGACATACCAATTGTAATACACTGAGTAAAATATGCATTGGCTGAATAAATGATTTACTATGCTATTCAAATACTCCTTCCAACATATTCAAAAGAGCAAAAACTGTGAAGTCCATCAGATGTGAGTTGGAGCACTGGCTATGGCACTTAGCAGATGTGTGACTTTGGAAAAAAAATTACTATGAAGCACAATTATAACAACAGCTATTTCTTGGGTTCATAATGAGTAATAAAAGAACACATCTAAAAAAGTAATAAAAATATGTAAAATTAAGGCAAAACCCTCTATTTGATAATGCTTACTGATTGAAGCTCACTGTTCTCTTCACTCTATCCTCATTTTTCTTCTAAAGAGGATATAGGTAGCTATGTATTGATTGGGTTAAAATATACTGATTAAGTCATTGTGCAGTTTAGTGGACGTCTTATTATTCTGAAAAAGGCAGATAAGTTGGTGCCCACATGGGAATACTTTCTGGCATATTTTCTCTTTTTAATGAGAGTCTGGAGAACATAGTCAGGTTTAGAGTTTTGCTGCTTTGAGATCTGTACCTCCATAAGGTCACCTAGGATAGGGGTTAAGGGCAACTCTAGTCCAGGTATTGGCAGAAAAACATTATTTCTCTTCTAAGCTATGCTGTTTTGAGTTGGTTTCTTGCTTACTTGATGCTCTGTTCTATCATTTTTTTTTTTTTTTTTTGCTTTTGTTGAGTTGGTTACTTATGGACTGAATCATCTTTCTGGATTGGTCATTTCTGCTACTGGAATTGCGATAGATTAGCTGAGTATTTCTGTGATCTGAGGGAAGGAAAGTTTGTCACAGACTACTCTGCCACTTTTAGTTCCAGTCCTTATAACTACATCTAGTCTCAGCAAAAACAGTTATTTTAATTGTTCATATAAGAGACCATATTAGCATTTTTGGCTAGACTTCAAAGTAGTATAAAATTATAAGGAGGTAGAATGGAGAGGTTACCATGACTTTACTAAGCCAGGAGTCTGAGATTTTTACCTTCCAATCTCTGTATATTTGTATATTCCAATCTTTGTATATTTAAATGTTCATTGGTTCTCTTTGCAATAAAGTAGTTTGTTACTTTAGTGTGGGTAATGATATATATGCAAAACCAAATATTATACCATCCACATCTAGTAGGTATCCATAATTTGTCTATAATGTTTGTACTCCATAAATATTTATTGAGTATCTTCTCCTTGTAAGTCAAAATGCTAAGAATTTTGAAGAATGCCAAAAGGAATTATATATACATTACCTCTATGAAACTTTCAGTATGATGTGGAAGAAAAGTTATATAAATAATTCAACATGATGAGGGAGAATAATATTTTAAAATTTGATAATGATGATGGCATTAACATAGAACAGGTGCCATAGCTTCTTGATACTTAACATGAAAAATAATTAAGTTGTAAACACAAAGTTTGAGATACAGCCAGTATAAGCAGGTAGAGATACTTACTAATTAATTGGAAATGCAAGGCTAAATTTGCAAGAGAGCAAAGTGTTAGAGTAGAGCAAGATGAAAAATATATGACATTAAAGACAGTAAACAAATCTGTGAAAGGAAGAGTAGACAGTGGATAGGAGTGTAATAAACATTTCCAACAAACTGTCAGATTATTTAGCATTCATTCCTTTAAAAATATCTACTGATTCTCTAGCATTCATTTCTTTAAAGTATATTTATTGAGCATCTACTATATATCTCAGCTACTGTGGGATTCTGCAGTGAACAAAATAGTCTAAAAATCTCTGTCCACTTGGAGCTTATAGTTTAAGAGATGACACAAAACCAAGCAAATTTTTAAATATACAAAATACATTATGTGGAGATGAGAATGTTGAAGAAAAAGGAAGACATGTAATAGGATGGGGGGCACTGAAATTGGAGAAGAGAATTTCTAGTTTATATAGAAGACTACTGAAAAAAGTCCAAAGCTGGCATGACACTGGAATGATAGGCACATGATGGAGAGCTGCTTTTCTTTCTTTTTTTTTGGCTGAACTTTAGTCTTGTAAGTTTCCCCTTTCCTCAATAAAACCCATTTCTTAATCCATGAACTGTGATGTGGAGTCTGTGTTACTCTCTGTGATAGAAAAGAATATAGCAAATTATTTGGAAAAGCCTTCAATATTCTCCTCCCTCTGTGTACGTGTCTTCAAAATGTGATTTTGCAGGCAGTCCCATAAAGCTGTAGAGTATTTTCTCCACTTCTGAATTCTGAGCTTGCTTTGACCACTAGAATATGGCAAAAGTGTTATTGTGCCAGCACTGACAATAGACCTCAAAAGGCCTGGCACACTTTGGCTTACTATTTTAGTACCTTGTTTTTATGAGACCAATCTTGACAAGCCAACCCCAGGAGATCTAACAGTTTTACTAGAGAAACATCTATGAGCCCAGCCAAGATCAGCAAAACTGCCCAACCCAAATTAGATTTATCATGTTTTAAATGGTGTTTTATGTCACTAATTTTGACATAGTTTATTATGTAGCAAAAGATAGTCCTTACTAAGTGTACATAAAATACATCTTTGAGCTTTTCATTAAAGCAGGAAAATAAAAACAGAGCAGCAGCTGGAGAAAGATGTGGGGACAAGAGACAATGTTTTTTTATATATATATATAATTTCATATTATATAATTTTATATATATATATGAAATTAGCAATCATAAAAAGGAATGAGTTTATGTCCTTTGCATGGGCATGGGTGGAACTGAAAGCCATTATTCTCAGCAAACTAATGCAGGAACAGAAAACCAAACATCGCATGCTCTCACTTATAATTGGGAGCTGAACAATGAGAACACATGGACACAGGGAGGGGAACAACACACACTGGGACCTGTTGGAGGGTAGGATCCAGGGAGAGAGAGCATTAGGAAAAATAGCTAATGTATGCTGGACTTAACACCTAGGTGATGGGTTGATAGCTGCAGCAAACCACCATGGCACACGTTTACTTATGTAACAAACCTGTACATCCTGCATATGTACCCTGAAAATAAAAATAAAAATTTTAAAAAATAAATTAAATTTTTATATGACATTGAAAATAATAGAATAGCAAAGAGAGAATTACTAACCTTAGAGTATAGAAATATTAGAGTATAAATTCCATAAGGACAGGAATTTTAAGGTTTTTTTTTTTTTTTTCCCCACTATGTATTCCCTGTATCTAGAACAGTGTCTGGCATATAGTAAATGCCAAATAATATTTTGTCAAATAATCAGTGAATTTAAGATACAGGAACATAGACATGATCGTTGTATGAATGATCCAATATCTTAAATGCTACATATCAAATACCAAACTCCTATGGTTGTCCACAAAATCTGCTTCTTCTTTGAACTTTATTCATTTGTTATATTTCTATTTATGTATTTGTTCAAAAATATGTATTTGTTAAGTGAATTCCATGTGCCAGACACTGGGCTAAGTGCTGGAAATACAGCCATGAAAAAAGAGACAAGCCTTATCCTTTTCATGGAGCTTGCTGCCTTATAGTTAGTGGAAGATAAATTTTAAAAGGAAAAGACAAATAGAAATATTTAATTAGTTACAATTATGAGAAATGGCAGAAAGATTATAAACATATTTTATAGGAGAATTACGTAAGGCATTATTATTTTTTAGTTATATCCACTAGAAATTCATAATTTTTTTATTTCTCTCTTCTGTCATCTCCTATGCTTAATCAGTGATAAATCAGTCTCTTTTGGTTCTGAACTATTTATTTTATTCTCATTCTAACTGCTTTATATCAGAGATCAAGCCTTCTATATCTATTCCTTAAACTATTTCAAAAGCCTTCCAATAGTCCTTCTCCACCTAAATTTCTCTTTTTTATATCAAGTCTCTCCTGCGGCAAAAAACAAAAAACATAAATTTTCTATGGTTAAGCTAGGGCTCCAAAGTCACTTTAAAAAAATTTCTCTTTAAATGCTTCTTTGTAACCTGTAGCTTAGGATGATTTAGAAACTCCTATTTTAACTCGGACTTTCATACTTGATCTTAAATTAATATTGAACATTCACTACTAAGTAAATAATACATAATCAGCACAGTTCTATACTTTTGCTCAGCACAGTTTCCTCATTCCTCAAAACTGCTTAACCTTTTGATTCTACGATCTCCATGACGTTCAAGTCAACATTATTACTTGGAATTGATAAGTGTTTTCTCTGAGCTTATTTTTAAGTCTTAAGTATAAAATATATCATGCTTTACTTTGCACTTTAAGGTTTGCAAATGCATTCAACCACTAAATTTATGAATATTTAATGAATACATAGTAATTGTACCTATTTCGGGGGCATATGGGATATTTCAATATATGTGTGCAATGTTTAATAATCAAATCACAGTAACTGGAATATCTATCACCTAAAACATATATCATTTCTTTGTATTGGGAACATTCAAATCCTCTTTTCTAGTTATTCTGAAATATCCAATAAATTATCGTTAACTATATTCACCCAACGGGGCTATGGAACTCTAGCCCTATCCCTTTGTCCCTCTACCCTTCCCAGCCTCTGTAACTACAATTCTATTCCCAAAGTCTGTGAGATCAACTTTTTATCTACCATAAAATAAAAACGTGGGTGGAAACGTGGTATTTCTGTGTCTGTATCTGGCTGTTTCACTGAAAATTCAGCCACTCTATTTTGAATTACTTATTGGCAAAAACAACAACTTAATTATATTTGAAATACCTATCCTGGTCCATTGTGCTTACTAAATACTCAATATCTCATTCCAATTTATTGATTTTTAAATGAAAATTTAAAATAGCTAGCACTCAATTGTTCTTAGAAGTTTCAAGTATGCATTAATAATAATATAATGTAAAATATTAACAAATTCAGGCTTAATAAAGTCAAGAGAATCAAGTCAAGCAGTCTACACGGGACAACCTCCTGATGACAAAGAGGAGAGCAGTTTAGGTGACACATCAATCATTGGGATAGTGAAGTATGAGTGTGGCAAATGGAAAACATCAGTACAATTTTAAACAAAGTATCAGTAATTATAATAATATTCCCAAGGCTTTTCTTACTGTCGACAAAGCATATTTCATCTCATTTAAACATATACTCACTTCTACAAATACTATTTTTCCACATTTTTGAAATTTTCAGCAGTAATTATATCTTAGATGAAATGAGACTACAGATCTCATCATAACAGAAAAGAAAAAAATGAGAAATCCAAGCCATTTTCTTTAGCAGAAGACAAGTGGAAACAAAAAATAATGCTAAAGAAGAAAGATACTTTAGATTAGGCCAGGCTACTTATTCTCTGTTGTAGGCATGATTGTAATTTACAGACTCTGACATCAGCTCACTTAATATGCAAAGATTATCATTTTGTCCAATTAGTATTGCTTTTACATCAAAGCCTGTTTCTGCACCTGCAATAGGACAGCTGAATGTGGCTAAAAAGAACACTGTACAGTGATGACTTTATATTCCATTTTAAATTCCAGACTCTCAATGCTGAGTGCTGCCACACAATCTTGCCACATTTCTCTGAAGAGTCTTTTAACAATGCATCTCATCACCTTCTAAAATTTTAGTATTTAGTATCCAGGGTTAATCTTGGTGTCTTTTCTCTTCTCTGCTTATGCCTGACCTTTTATTATGCCATTCTGTCTTTTGCCTTTTCATATCTTCTATTTCTGATGATGGGCATATTTTTATATCCAATTAAAATATGTCTCCTAACTACCAAATTATATACATGTGCTTTGCCTATTTAACATCTTGATCTGTGTGTCTGTTAAATATCTCACTTCCAGCATGTCCATACATGTCTCCTAAGACCCACTCTTATCACAATCATCCTTATTCTATAAAATAAACATACCGTCATTCCAGCTCATCAGATACAAAAGCCTTTGTTTTTTTCTATAACATTGTACATCAGCAAATCTGTTGGCTGTCCTTTCAGAATATATTCATAAACCGTCCTGTGCCACTGGCATTGCTACCACTATGATTGTAGCCAATATCTGTTTTTTACTAAAATTATTCCAACTGCCCATAACTTTTTGACATAGTTATAAATGTATAACTGTGTACTTCAGTCCCAAATCTACTCTTCAGTACCCGTGCAAATAGTCTAGACTGTTCGGGCATTTCTCCTTCACAGCCAGGACCGTGTAAAGCTTTGTCAGTAGAGGATATTGGAGGGATCTTGTAGGAAGAAGGAGACTTCCCTTCGTGATCCCCATATACTGTATTTTTTCTTTTTCTTATTTCTATTTCACACTCTGTGAGTGGTGTGGGGTGTGTGAATGTCTAGTGGTAATCTTTCAACTATGGGCCCAGAATACTTGTTGACTTTGTAGTCATAGCCTGGGCCTGGTGACCACTTCATTGTTGCTCTTCTGATGTGCACATTGCATGTTCCAGGCCTTACACTTACAGTTACCTAACCCCCTTTGCTTACTTCCCATAAGCCTTGCTCCTTTGTATGCTAGGATTTTTCTGCTTGTTCAGTGACTGTAAACCAGTTGTGGTCCTGCCAACCCAGATAACTTTTTGGCCATCCAGTGAGCTGCAACCTCACCTTTTCCTATGAGGTTTGACTCCCATTTGAAAGAAGGGAGATCCTCTTTCAAGTGTGCCCTTCCTTAGGTCTGCCCCTTAGCCCTTACCCTTTAGTGTTGTGTTTACCTCGCTATGTTCACTCTCCTATCGTTGATGTAGAGGTAATAATTCCTTGTAGTAAATGTCCATGGTTCAAATTACTATGTACTTTCTGTCTCCTCATTGAACTCAGACTGATGCTCTCAGTGCTTCTGCGGCTTATTTCCCACAGGCTTTGCACTACACGGCAGTCACAGGGATTCTGTTAAAATTCTGACTTCAGATTAGGTCATTCCTCAGATTGAAGTCCTCCAACAGGTTTTTATGTCACTTAGAGTAAAAGTCAAAAGTCAAAAGTTATTTGGTCA
This sequence comes from Macaca fascicularis, assembly GCF_037993035.2. Lineage (NCBI taxonomy): Eukaryota > Metazoa > Chordata > Mammalia > Primates > Cercopithecidae > Macaca > Macaca fascicularis. The sequence goes on along the minus strand of NC_088376.1, from coordinate 180,055,476 downwards.
CATTCTAACCATGTGACACTATACTGTACCTTTGTTCTCTCTGGTACACTGACTTCTCTGCGCGCCCTTGAAAAAACATACCAAGGGCCGGGCGCGGTGGCTCAAGCCTGTGATCCCAGCACGTTGGGAGGCCGAGACGGGTGGATCACAAGGTCAGGAGATCGAGACCATCCTGGCTAACATGGTGAAACCCCGTCTCTAATAAAAAAATACAAAAAAAAAAAACTAGCCGGGCGAGGTGGCGGGCACCTGTAGTCCCAGCTACTCGGGAGGCTGAGGCAGGAGAATGGCGTGAACCCCAGAGGCGGAGCTTGCAGTGAGCCGAGATCCCGCCACTGCACTCCAGCCTGGGCGACAGAGCAAGACTCCGTCTCAAAAAAAAAAAAAAAAAAGAAAAAAGAAAAAACATACCAAGATGCTGTCTTCTCAAGGCCATTGACTTTTCTAGTTGCTTGTCTTTGAACACCTTCTGTCCAGATGTCCACATGTCTCAGTACACAGTAACTGCTGTTTTTATATAGAGTTAGTTGTTTATATAGAGTTAATTGTTTCCTTTAGTTTTCTTCTCAATGTTGCCTTATGTGAGGGTCTTTTCTTGAACACTCTAGTTAAAATAGCAGTTACTACGTTTCCTCCATCCTGCACCATCCCAGCACTCTTGATCTCTTAAACTGCTCTATTTTCTCCCTGGTACTTAGCCCTGCATTGTTTTTAAATATAAATTATTATTCTTTTATTGTTAGTTGTCAACTACAATGCAAGGTAGAGATTTTGATTTCTCTATTACTATGTTTCCAGGACCTACATTTCTGTTACATAGTAGGTGCCCAATATACGTTTTTTGAATGAGTAAATTTATTTTGGAGATTATTAATTTTTGCACAATTTCAGAAGAATAGACATAAACCCTTACTTTTGCTCTTACCACGACAGAATCTGACTTGTTTTTTGTCAAATACAATATCCTAACATATGCTTCTCTCTGGCATCAAGCATGGTGGAACTACAGATGTTTTAAAACAATTCTGTGTTAAATTTATTTGCAACTGGTATGAAATGGTAGCCTCAGAAACTTATCCTTCACATTATTCCATTTTCAAAGAGTCTGCTGCAGATGCGACCCTTTGTCTAATAGATTTACAATATCTCTTTTTATTTCCATTGACGTAGTGGTTTGTGACGTATTTCTCTGAAAAAAAAATTAGATAATGCTTGTGCTTTAACAATCTCCTAACTAATGTTTAGTTTACAGGAATAAACCAACGTTAAGTCCACATGATATATTGTCCATCTGCTCATGTTCATGAATTCTTATGTTCCAAACTTAACTCTTGGTTATTTTTCTTCTTTTCAAGATTATAAAGCAAGTCATAATTTCTCTTTCCAAAGTTAAAGGAAAGACATGGAGAATTACGTTAGTAGCAGGAGTGTGTACATACATATACACGCACACACACATATATGTGTATGCACACACATACAAACACATACATACTTCTGCTACTAACATAATACATGCATATATAATACATATGTACGAACATAATACATATGTATATAATACATATATATTTGTAAATTTTTAGCTGTTTGTCTTCTCAAAAAAAAAAACAAAAAACCCTATATGGCTTCTCCAAAGAGAATTATGATTTTCTGCTATAAGGTATGAAACACGTTAGGAGTGAGTTTTTTCTTTCATTATTAAGAAATATTTCTAAGACGTCTGAATGACCTGATTGCAAAGGCTATTGTTCCTACTGGTGACTCCATTTCAAACAGATTAAGATACAAGAAGGGGCCACGCGCGGTGGCTTAAGCCTGTAATCCCAGCACTTTGGGAGGCTGAGACGGGAGGATCACGAGGTCAGGAGATCGAGACCATCCTGGCTAACATGGTGAAACCCGGTCTCTGCTAAAAAAAAATACAAAAAAACTAGCTGGGCGTGGTGGCGGGTGCCTGTAGTCCCAGCTACTCGGGAGGCTAAGACAGGAGAATGGCATAAACCCGGGAGGCGGAGCTTGCAGTGAGCTGAGATCCGGCCACTGCACTCCAGCCTGGGCGACAGAGCAAGACTCCATCTCAAAAAAAAAAAAAAAAGATACAAGAAGGATGCTACAAACAGTGATAACTGGATAAAGGGGGAACAGTAGTTCTAGATAATAGAATAACTAAAAAACAAGCTCCTGAATGTTTCTTTAAGCAATAATTTTTTTTCTCCTCCAGAATCAAATAGTTTGGATAATTCCAGACACCAAAGAAATAGTGACTTGACTGATAATGCAGGGAAATCCCTCCATTTGTTAAAATAAGCAATAGTCATTACCCTTGATGGCAACTCTTGTTATTCTAGATTATATGCAGTTTTGACACTGCAAGTAACAAGACGGACAATTTTTGAAAATATGCCGATATAAAAATCTATTTGGTAGTGAGCTGTCTTAGAGCTAGAGCTGCTAGAAATGTTGTCTAGTCCTATGGTGGCAAAATATATATCATTCCAACATTCACCATTAAAACAATATGCTTCTATGACATAGGCCAGTTGGGAAAATTTCAGGGAATCAAAAACATTGCAGTGGCATAGCTTTAATTGATTGGGGTTCTGAAAGTCAGACTCCACAAAAATGAGTCTTTTTACTTCCAAATTCATTTCATTTGTATGGACAAATATATCATTTTTGTGACATATTCATCAGCAAATGATAACTGTATGCAATTTGGTTGTTAACTCTAACAAGTTTCTGTATATATGGGGTAAAATGCAAAATTAATTCATAGTTATTCAGAAAGTTCATTACTGATGCATGCTCAATGTTAAAATTATAGAGAAAAAATTGTCTAACTTGTAACTGAAGTACAATGCTTGGTGAGACTGAAGGGCATTCAATGGCAATTCAGGATAGGTTGATTGGCACTAAGAATTATTGCAAGTACATAATGATAACAAACTTCCTTGATGAAATAAGCAGATGATATATAGTGTCTAACAAGACAATAGTACATGTAATTGGATAATGTACTGTGTTTTCTGTTGTAGATTAGGTGAGCAGGCACAAAAGTGTTACTATCTTGCACATCAAAATTGAATTTCAGCTACAAATTGTTACGTGGATTAATGTTGGATTAAAAATAAAGAGAAGCATGTGTTCAAAACAGCTCCATAAAGGGAATAGGTAAAAATATTATAATTATTGGCAAGTCATTCCACCAAGTGAAGAATTAAAAAATGGCCTTCTTTGAGAAACGCTATTCTACTACTTCCCGAAATTAACTATTCCAAATGCATTATTATCATCTGGAGGAATATATGTAACACTGCATTTTATAATGAAACACTACTGATGTATTTATAATGGAAGATTGAAAAATTGTTTGGCCCAATTTATCTGTCTGTTCTCCCCACTCCTGCATATGCTCTTTCCATGTCCTTTTCAGGGTTGTGGCCTGTAGATATTAGCTTGGCTGTCTGATTTGCTTTGGACAATAGCAGAAAATGTGGCAGTTCTAAGCCTAAGCTTTAAGAAGCCTCATATGTTTCTGTTTGTCCTCTTGCATGTCTGCCATAAATATGAGAAGATTAGCTCATGAAAGATAAATTTTATAGAAAGTCACTAAAAGTTATAGAAAGTTACTAAAAGTGACAAAGATTGCTGGATTTCTTTTAACAGGTATTTTAAGGACCTGTCATTTATTCTTTAGTGTGAAGGAAAAAAAATGTTATTTTACTCTGCCCAATATCTTTCAAAATGATTCAAGTCTTATATATATTCCCTGAATAATGGCTGCCCCCATGAATTGGGGTCCCTGAATGAACACATATGCAACAGTGATACCCCCTAGCTAAGGCACAGACCTGTAGTCATAAGAAGAGCCACCCAGCTGTCCAGCTGCTGCAACCCAAAACAGAATCATTTAAGCACTCCTAGCCTACATCAGTAGAACCATTTCAACAGACCCAGAAGCTCATGAAAATAAACGATAATTATTTTAAAATGCTGTGTTTTGGGGAGATTGGTGACATAGGTTTATTATGGAGACAGTTGACTGATATATATTTATCTGACACCACACATTTTAGTAAGTTGTCTATTATGATAATGCTAAGCACCAAACCAACACCTGTCTTTCATCCCCATACACACACCAAATCTCAAAGACTTAGAAGAGTAAGTGCTCTTTTCATCACTCAAGGGTCTTTGGAATAGCTAGTGGCTTTTCTTCAGACTACAAGTTAGCATCAGACTACTTCAACCTGACTGGCAGTCTGAGAACAGAGCATGCTGTTTTTATGACAGATGGCAAAAGGATAAGAAGAATGCCAAACATGAAAGCAAATTAATGCATCTCTCCTATCATTTTTGTTCACATTCTGTTGCAAAGTAATTCACGTGGCCATTCTCAAAGTAGGGAGGGTGGCAGGAAGTAGAGTCTGCTGTAAGAGAGGAGAGGAGGTGGAGAGAAGTAAATATTTTCTGAACAATTATCTAACCTATCACATCATACATTACCTGTATTAATCTCAGTCTTCTTTATTGAGGTTTCAGGGTAAAGGCCAATGAAGATAGGATAGAAAACAGGATAAAATCTAAGACACTGTTAGATGATAAGCACAAAAGGGTGAAAATAACTAAAGAGAATAATTGGATTGTTTGTAACACACAGCATAAAATCTTTCAGGGAATAGATACCCAATTTTCCATGATGTAATTATTATATATTGCAGCCTATATCAAAACATCTTATGTACCTTATAAATATATACACATAGTGTTGTAGTCTCAGCAATGCACCAAGATGTAACAGTCTTGTCTGAGATAATGTCTGGAGTTTTTGTCTGACCTCCAAGAAGAATAAGGAGTGTGGACACAAAGGTGAGGTTAGAGCAAAAGTTTAATAAGTGAAAGAAGAAAGCTCTCTGCCAGCAGAGAGGGGGGCCTGAACAGGGTGCCTCCTATGAAGCTGGGGTCCAAGGTTTTTATGGACCACATGTGGGATTTTTATGGGAAGGGGAAGGAATATGCTTAGTCCACGGGCTATCTTGGAGAATGGTGTGACTCAGCTTGGCCCAGGTCCTTGGCCCAGGACCAATCAGGAACTGAACTAATGATTCGTAGAAGCTACTTAGCTTGGCCCAGGACCTATCAGGGGCTGAAGTGAAAGCTTGGCCTGGGACCTTGGCCCGGGTCAATCAGAGGCTGAAGTGATGATTCATAGAAGCTGGACTCACAATCCAAATAAAGAAAAGTCGAGTGCGCACCGGAACCCACTGGATCCCACTGTGCCCATGCCCACAAAAGGAGAAGAAACATTTCCTGGGAGCCCACTGACTATACAAAGGCCAAAGGCCAAGCCTTTGTTCCTTTATCTGAGTGAGCTGGAGGTTTGTGCAAGTTTTTATCCAAGCGGCCTGGACGTTTTTCTATCTGCGTAGCTGCGGGCATGTTTCCAGGCACAACAGCCTGTACTAGATTTCCTTTATCTGTGCCTGCAGCTTATGTGGGTATGAGGCACTGACCCATGGACCGGGGGTTCTCTGGAGACCATTCCCTTGTTATCCACCTAAGGCAAGCTAACTGACTCCTTTCAATAGTATGTACCCTCAGTAATTAAAAATAAAGAAATGTAAGCATTAAACAAATAAATAGCAGAATATGTAAGGAGCTCAAACAACTCAGTAGCAAAAAGAAAACAGAAAAATGAAAAACAAATAATCCAATTAAAAATTGGCAAAAAATATGGATAGACATTTCTCAAAAGAAGACATACAAATGGCCAAAGGGTATATTGGAAAAGTATGCCCAACATAATTAATCATTGGAGAAATGCAAATAAAAACCACTATGAATATTTTACGCCAGTTAAAATGGCTTCTACAAAAAATATGGGCAATAACAGATGCTGGTGAGGATGTAGATAAAGGGGAAGGCTCATACACTTTTGGTGGGGGTATAAATGAGAACAAGCCATTATGGAAAACTATGTGAAGATTTCTCAAAAAGCTAAAAATATAACTAACATATGATCCAGCAATTTCCTATTGCATATAGATCCAAAAAAAGGAAATCAAAATATTGAAGAAACATATACTATGTTTATTACAGCACTATTAACAATGGGCAAAACATGGAATCAACCTATCAATTATCTATTGATGTGCCCATCAGTAGATAAATGAAGGAAGAAAATGTGGTATGTATACAAAATAGAATGTTATTCAGTCATTCGCAGCAACATGGATAGAACTGAAGGTCATTGTGTTAAATAAAATAAACCAAGCACAGAAAGATTATATATTACATGTCCACTCATATGTGAGAGCTAAAAATGTGAAGCTTATAAAAATATCAAGTAGATTGGTGGTTACCAGAGGCCACGAAGGGTAGGGAGAAGAAGGGATTGAAAATGGGTTGATTAATGGGCATAAACAGTTTGATAAAAGAAATACCTAGTTTTATAGATCAGTAGAGTGACTATAGTTTTCAATAATCTAGTGTATCTTTCACAATAGCTAGAAGAGAATAATTCAAATGTTTCTAGCATAAATAAAAGACAAATATTTAAGGTGACGCATATCCCAATTATACTAATTTAATCTTTACAAATGATATGAGTATGTTAAACTATTTCATGCACCTCCAAAATATGTACATTCATTATGTATTAATAAGAAAATAAATATTAAAGAAAAAATAATTCCATACATTTTATTCCACATTCAGAACATTTTTTCTTCCTAATTATAGACCTAATGTTAAATATTCTCATTCTGTTTTCTTGTTTTTACTCCTCTTTGTAACACCTCTTTTTTAATGCTGAAACAAAGCAACCTTACTCTGATTTCACACTCTGATTTTAGCATGTAATATATTATTCTGGGATCCTAAATATACATGCCTATCAGACTTTGTTGACTGAAGACACAGGAACTGTATTGCTCATCTTTTCACCCCCTAGCCCCACCCCACTAACATCTGGTTAACTCTGACCCTTTGTAAGTGCTCCATGATTGCTGGTTGGAATTCACTTATATGTGAGGACTCCAAAGAATAAAGAGGGTGCTTACTAATGTCATACAGGCACTCCCTTCTCAATGTTCAAGAAACTACATTAGTACAACTGTTTCTGGTAATAATTAAAGAGTGAAATTATCAATTTTAATCAAATGTCACATATAGTACCTGGATATAATTATTTTAAATATTTTTAGATTATATCATTATAATCATTAAATATAGTTTTTTTATAACTATCAACTAACTAAAACATATGTATTATTGAAATGCAGTGAAATAATTTTCTTTTCCACATTACGTCTACATTCATTCTTTAATAATAATCCCTCTGCTTTGGGGCTGAATAATACTTCAGTTTTGCCTTTGTCTTGGACATCACCCCCAACCTGCCTTTTCCTTAGGTTTCCTCTTTACCTACTCCAATATTTTACATATTAAAATTACCTTTCTTTGTTCCGGATTATTATTGTATTTTGTGCCCAGTATCGTATTCTATTGCCAATTTTCGTCAAACATTATCCCTCAAAATTCACTGTTTTTATTTTAAGGGTAAGTATGGCTCCACCCTCTATTTTAAATATTATGAGACTATTGCAGGGTTTTTTTATGTTAGGTTTCCTGACTATCTCTCAAAGATAACAAAAAATTCTAATTTTCTACTTATTGGTTTCAACCTATGATTATAACTGAATCTCTTCTTCTGACTTTCTGGCATAGTTCTACAGTCCTAAATTTCTTCATTCACAACTTCTTTGAAAATTAAATATAGTATATTAATTTTTCTTACCTGACTTCTTATATCACTGTTTATTTTTGAATTTGTATGTTGGTGCCACAAAGTTCTGACATCAAGTGTAATAACACATTTTCATCTTAATTATACCCAGACATTTCTCTTTCTCTCTTATTTTTTGTTTTAGTTTTAAATATTACCTTAGGTAAAACATTTTAGATGTTTTTTATAAAACTAAAATATAAATTGCCTTCTTAAATGTTACCCCTTCTTTTTATGTGACACGTAGGAATTATTTTTTCTTCAATTCCAAATTATTGCATAATTTTTCTGACTACACTTTTTCTTGTTTTAGTCTGTTACAAAGAATTACCTGCAACTGGAAAATATATAAAGCAGAAACTTATTTTATTTTATTCCACATTCAGAACAACATTTTTTCTTTCTAATTACAGACCTAATGTTAAATATTCCCATCCTGTTTTCTTGTTTTTACCCCTCTTTAATTTTTGAAAAATAAGCAATGGGGCTGGGCATGGTGGCTCATGCCTATAATCCCAGCACTTTGGGAGAGTGAGGTGGGTGGATCATGAGGTCAGGAGTTCGAGACCAGACTGAACAACATGGTGAAACACTGTCTCTACTAAAAATATAAAAAATAGTCAGGCGTGGTGGCGTGCGCCCGTAATCCCAGTTACTCAGGAGGCTGAAGCAGGAGAATCACTTGAACCCGGGAGGCAGAAGTTGCAGTGAGCCGAGATTGCGCCACCACACTCCATCCTGAGTAACAGAGCGAGACTCCATCTTGGAAAAAACAAAACAAAACAAAACAAAAACAAGGAAAATAAGCAATGGAAAAAGGACTCCCTGTTAAATAAAGGGTGCTGAGATAACTGGCTAGCTATATGCAGAAGAATGAAACTGGATTCCTACCTATCACCACATACAAAAACTAACCAATGATAGATTAAAGGTTTAAATGTAAGACCTCGAACTATTAAAGTCCTGGAAGAAAACCTAGGACATACCGTTTGGCACAACCTTAGCAAAGAATTTATGACTGAGTCCTCAAAAGCAACTGCAACAAAAACAACAACTGACAAGTGAGACCTAACTAAACTAAAGAGCTTCTGCACAGCAAAAGAAACTAGCAACAGAGTAAACACACAACCTATAGGCTGGAAGAAAGGATTTGCAAACTGTGCATCCAACAAGGTCTAGTATCCAGAATCTGTAAGGAACTTCAATTCAATGAGCAAGAAACAAATAACCCCACTAAAGAGCAGGCAAAGGACATGAACAGACAGTTCTGAAAATAAGACATACAGTCAACCAACAAACATGAAAAAAGTTTAACATCCCTCTTAATCAGAGAAATGCAAATTGAAACAATGAGATGCCATTCCACACAAGTCATAATGGCTATTACTAAAAGTCGAAAAACAACAGTTGGTTAGGCTGCAGAGAAAAGGGAACGCTTATACTGTGTTGGTGGGAATGTAAATTAGTTCAGCCACTGTGGAGAGTTGTTTGAAGATTTCTCAAAGAATTAAAAATAGATCTACCATTCAACCCAGCAATTTTATTACTTGTTATAAATCCAGAGGAAAATAAATCATTCTACCAAAAGTATACATGCATTTGTGTGTTCATTGCAGCACTATGCACAATAGAAAAGACATGGAATCAACCCAGGTGCCCATCAATAATGGATTGAATAAAGAGAATGTGGTGCATGTACACCATGGAATACTACAACACAGCCTTAAAAAGGAATAAAATTATGTCTTTTGTAGCAACATAAATGCAGCTAGAAACCATCATCCTAAGTTAATCAACGCAGGAACAGGAAACCAAATACTCTGTGTTCTCACTTGTAAGACAGAGCTAAACATTGGGTATGGATGGGCATTAAGATGAGAATGATACACACTGGAAATGGGTGTGTATCACTGGAGATGGGTGACATGGTTTGGATTTGTGTCCCCATCTAAATCTTTTGATGATTGTAATCCCCAATATTGGAAGAGGGGTCTCGTAGGAGGTGAGTGAATCATGGGGGCAAATTTCCTTCTTGCTAGTCTCATGATAGTGAGTTCTCACAGATCTGGTCATCTCCCCTTCTCTCTCCTCCTCCTGCTCCAGCCATGTAAGACATGGCTGCTTCCCCTTTGCCTTCCGCCATGATTGAAAGTTTCCTGAGGCCCCCCAGCCATGCTTCCTGTACAGAGTGTGGAATCATAAGTCAATTAAACCTCTTTTCTTTATAATTTACCCAGTTTCAGGTAGTTCTTTATAGCAGTGCACAAACAGACTAATACATGGAAGAGGCACAGAGTGGGGCAAGGTTTGAAAAACTACCTATTAGGTTTTATGCTTACTATCTGGGTGGTGGGTTCAGTCATACCTCAAACTTCAGCATCACACAGTATACCCATGTAACAAACCTGCACATGTACCCTCTGAATCTCAAGTAAAAAAGAAAATATTTGTTTCTGATAAAAAAAGAAATAAATTTATTTCTCACAGTTCTAGAGGGTGTAAGTCCAAGACTGAGACACCAGCTGCCTTGGCATCTGCTGAGATGAAAACCTGGTTGCTTTCTTCAAGATGATCTTTTGTCACTGCACCCCCACTGCATCTCTTGGGGGATGAATGCTGGGTCTTCACATGGAAGTAGAAATGGAAGGGCAAAAGAGCCTCAATAATAGCTCCTTTGAGTCCATTCAAAAGGGTGCTAATCCCATTTATGAGATTTAATCACCTTATTAAAACCCCCCATCTTATAAAAACCCCACCTCAATATAACAGCATTGAGTCTTAGGTTCCAACATTTGAAATTTGCTGGTACATGCACATTCAAACCATTGCAGACCTTTCTTCTGAGCATGCACTCTCCTTGGTAAAAATAATATTCTCTACTAGAATGGAATTCTAGTCTTCCACGTCTTCTCCTTATTCAGGAAAATTTGGCATCATAGCCAATATTCTGATCCTCTCGCCTAAAAACTTTTTTCTCTCACTCAGGTTTTTCTCTTCCTTCATTATTTGTAAAATGTGAACATTTCTCCCAGTTTAGTTCTTGCGCTCCTTCATGTATATTCCTTACTCTTTGGAAAATTTGTCTACTCCCATAAACATATATATGCTTGATTAATAATTTTTAAAATCATATATTTTTTTCTGTCTCTAGTGTCACATCTCTAGCATCCTGTAGACCGGTGGTCCCCAACCTTTTTGGCACCAGGGACTAGTTTCATGGAAGACAATTTTTCCATGGATGAGTCTGGAAGGATGGCCTCAGGATGATTCAAGCATATTACATTTATCATTAGATTCTCATAAGGAGCATGCAATGCAACCTAGATCCCTCACATGCGCAGTTCACAATAGGGTTTGTGCTCTCCTGTTGTGCGACCCAGTTCCTACCAGGCCACGGAGTGGTATCCATCTATTGCCCAGGGGTTGTGGGAACCCTGCTGTAGACTATTTCTACAACCTGTACTGTCCTGTTTGATCTCAGGGTCTTTCCATGTCTACTACTAGTGTTCCCACAGATTAAGCTGTACCACTGAATCTGCTAATTTCCATTAATAAGAGCCTCACTACCTCTCTACTCATTTAGGCTCAAGGCTTCAGTTACAATAGCTGATGTTTACTGAGCCCCTTCTCTGTTGGACAATGTAAGCATCCTTCCTATGCATAATCTGTAATATGTAGCTCCTCTGAGGACCTGTGGACTTTCCCTTATCTTAAACCTGCCAAAGTTTTCTACAGAAATATATACGGTTAAGATATATGTTTTATCTTAACTATTTATGAAAATGTTTCACTCTATTTCATAATAATTATTTCCTTATCCTCCAGATATTTAATTGTCACAGTGTCGCAGAATATAATTCTAGAAGTTCTTCTCTTCTCTAACTACATTCACTCCCTGAGTAATCTCGCAGGTTATGAGCATTCGCAAATTTATATTTACACCACCAACCTCTCACTTCAAATCTAGACACTTATATCCAAATTTTCAATATCTTTACTTATTAATCTATATTTTTTACAACAAACTCAAATTTAACATATTCAAAACTGAACTCCTGGTTCATATATCTCTTAACTCTGTCGAAATTCTGTGTCACCAAAAGTCATTTTTCTCAATAAATGACAGTTTCAGTTCTCAGTTGTTTAGACCATTAAGACAAACCCTTATTCCTCTTATATCGCCAAATTAATCCTGTTAACTGAATTTCAAAGTAGATACAGAGCTGTTCAGTTCTTACCACTTCATCTACTACCATACTTTCAATGATTTCTTCGTTATTGGGGTTATTTGTATCCTAAACAGGATCTAATCCTAACCTAATCTTGTTTTCACTCTTGCTCACCAACAACCTATTTCCCACTCATCAGTCAGAATGACCCTACAGCTTTAGCCTTTTTGGCTCAAATCAGTGCAATGAAGGTCCTGAAAATGTTACGCGGGGTCCTACCCATATTGAATTCCAGCTCTCTCTCTCTGCCCACATCTCCTATTATTCTTTGTCTTGTTCCATTTGCTGCATCAGTGGTTCTTAAACAGAAGTGGGTGAGGGGAGAAAGAGGAGATGGTAATTGTAAACTTTTCTTCCTCAGGAATATTTAGCAACTTCTGTAGGCATCTTTGGTGTATACAACTGAGGGTATATGTGGAGGCTTCCTCCTGCAATCTAGTGGGAAGAGGCCAGAGATGCTGCTAAGCACCCTATCATGCGGTGGTCCCCAACATTTTTGGCACCAGGGGCCAGTTTTGTGGAGGAGAGTTTTTCCACAGACAGGGATGGGGGATGGTTTTGGGATGAAACTATTCCACCTCAGATCTTCAGGCATTACTTAGAATCTAAGGCCGCTGCTGATCTGACAAGAGGTGAAGCTCAGGCGGTAATACTCGCTCACCTGCCATTCACCTCCTACTACCCAGTTCCCAAAAAGTCATGGACTGGTACCAGTCAGTGACCCAGGGACTGGGGACCCCTGCTATAAGGCATAAGACAAACCCCACAACGTTTATCTGGACCAGAATGTCAATATGCAGATGTTGAGAAACCCTGTATTACAGCTACAATGATGCCTCTGCAATTCCCATGTGAAAAATATATTAAGAGCATATTAAAAATGTCATATTCCATGGTATTTTCACTAAATACTGCATTTCTTTTTCTTTTTTTTTTTTTTTTGAGGCGGAGTCTTGCTCTGTGCCCCAGGCTGGAGTGCAGTGGCGCGATCTCGGCTCACTGCAAGCTCCGCCTCCCGGGTTCCCGCCATTCTCCTGCCTCAGCCTCCCGAGTAGCTGGGACTACAGGCGCCGCCACCACGCCCGGCTAATTTTTTTGTATTTTTAGTGGAGACGGGGTTTCATTGTGTTAGCCAGGATGGTCTCGATCTCCTGACCTCGTGATCCGCCCGTCTCGGCCTCCCAAAGTGCTGGGATTACAGGCTTGAGCCACCGCGCCCGGCCTAAATACTGCATTTCTTTAGAATATCCTTTTTTGAAAGGTGCATGCTCTGATTTATTCAGGTCCCTCTCAAATACTGCCTCAAAAAACCCTTCTCTGACCATCCTCAGGTACTCTCTATCATTAAACCTACTTTCTTTTTTTATTTACATGGTTAAATACCTAGTATATTAGACACTATTTGTATATTTGGTTGTTGGCTGTTTCTGTTTGCTATAGTATAAGCCCTATTACAGAAGGTTCTGGTCAATACTATATTCTTTATCCCTAGAACCTTGAACAGTGTCTGAAACATGTCAAGAACTAATAAGGTAAATGAATGAATCAATTTTTTAATCCAAATTTTACCCATCCTATTCTATTAATTTCCTTGTATCTACAATAATTTCAAACTCCCAAGTTTTTCTTCTCCCTTCTTTCTCTTATAGTACTTACTGCTTTTACCCGTTCATTGGAATTTGAAAATGATGGCACTTCTATTTTTGCAAAAAATTATCAGAGTTGTGTTTGTAACTTTAACTACTTAGCAGGAAATGACTACCATAAACCACTTATCTTATGTGGTTTAATAGTTCACTGCTTCATAATGTATTAGTAAAATTTCTCTAAATTATCAAATTCAGCTTCCATATTAGATATTATTTTCCTGATTGAATAACCCTAATTTTTATGGCATCATAATTTATAAATAATACTATAACAATCTTTTCTAAAAAATCACAAGCTGTGGCAATCTTGACTATATTAAATTCAAATTATCAAAAATATCCTTGATATTAAGAAAAATTGGCTCAGGCTCATCTTTTAGAAAGTGAGTGAAATTATATGGACCATGAAAAAAATTTACTCTTCATACATACTTTGTTTTTATCTATATGACTTAGGAATCTAGAGTTCCATATAAATTCTTTCATATAATAAATGCTACAGTTAATAAAATGGATTGAAATTAAATGTGCAGATTACTCATCACCTTGAGATGAAGAATAATTCTCTAATCTTGGAATGTGTGGGTCCTACTAGAGAAAAATGATGCATTTTGAGACCTGGGTCTCCTTAATATGGGCACATTTTATTCTGCATTGAGTTGGATAGTAATACTAGAGATCTTTTTTCATTTCTTTTTTAGAGATGGGGTCTTGCTATGTTGCCCAGGCTGGTCTCGAATTCCTGGGCTCCAGCAATCCTCCCATCTTGGCCTGCCAAAATGCTGGAATTACAGGCATGAGTCATCATGCCCGGCCAGTGATCTTTTTTCTTTCATATCCTGCTTACTTTGTGTGTGTGTATGTAGAGGTGTGTGTGTGTGTATTGTGTGTATAATTGGCCCTTGTACAATGTGAGTGCTAGGGATTGCAACTTCCATGCAGCTGAAAATCTGAGTATGACTTTTCACTCATCCAAACCTTTACTAATAGCCTCCTGTTGACTGGCAGCCTTTCAGATAACATAAACATTCCATGAATACAAATTTTATGTGTTACATGTATTACATCCTGTATTATTACAATAAAGTAAGCTCAAGATAGAAAATGTTAAGAAAATCCTAAGAAAGAGAAAATATATTTACTATTTATTAAATGGAAGTGGATCATCACAAAGGCATTCATCCTTGTCTTCCTCACATTTAACGGGCTGAAGAGGAAGAGAAGAGGTTGTTTTTATTGTCTCAGTGGTTAACAAAAGTGGAAGGAAATCTGTGTATAACTGAACTCATACACTTCAAACCTGCATGGTTCAAGGGTCAATTATATACTTACATACACACAAACACATACACACACACACAATATTACACATATATGTATATAAATGCTATCTGCTATTTTGTTGCTTTTATTGTCACTTTTATTCTCTTAATGATATGCTTTGTAGAGCAGCACATTCTAATGTAGATAAAGTGCAATTCACTCGTTTGTTTTTACTTTGTGGTATGTGTGTGCGTGCGTGTGTGCATGTACTGTGTGAAGATATCTTTGCCTAACCGATGACCATAAGAATTTTCTACTATATCGTCTTCTAGATATCTTATCATTTTAGCTTTTGTCTTTCAAGATGTGATCCATTTGCAGGTGCTTTTTATTATACAATAGTGAGATTAAAGCATTAATATTCACTTTTCCCCCATTTTTGGATATCCAGCTGTTACTGCTTGAAATTTCTTGGAAACTTGATCAAAAATCAATTGACCATATATGTGTATATCTAATTCTGTATTCTTTGTAATGTTTAATTGATCCATACATTTAATCTCACACCACACTACACGCTTTTTGAGTAACTTTATGTTTATAGTACACACTGAAATCAGTTAACATGCACCCTGTAATTATGGTGGTCAAATTTTTTCAGCTCTCGTCATGAAGGTACTTTCAGAATGCCTCTTGTGCAGTTTGAACATGCTTTTATTTTCTGAGCTCTTTCTTACTTTGTTCCTAGTTATCGCAGAGATTCTATGCCCATCTTGTATATTCCTCCCTCGGCTATGAAATCAACAACCATCTTAAGGATCTCTAGTTCGTTCTGTTTAAGAATTGTGTATATAAGCCAGAATCAAGGTACTAGATATAATTATTGCTACTGGACTGGCATAGATTTTAGACCTTATCAGCAGACAGATAGAGAGAGACAGAAAGAGAGAGAGAGAGAGATTATTTGTATACACATAAACATATATGTATGTAATGCACATATACAGAAAGTTTAGTCTATATCTATTTATCTGTTTATATAGTGTAAAAATCTTGAATTCATACTAATTTTAATTCTAATTCAATACCACAGAGTTATTCTCGCCTTTTACATTCTTGATGTGTTATTTCTTTCTGCTATAGTGAGAAATCTGACTCTCTTTTTCTACATTTACTTATTTGTTTAACCCAATTAACACACACAGTAGCTACAGAACTACTAACCAATATCCTGCATGAAAAAAAAAAAAGAAAAATAACTAGTTAGTAGCTTCTTTAGAGTTTTCTGTATATACAAGAGCTATACCTATATCGTTTTCTTTTTTCCTGTCTAATCTGTATATTTTTTCCATGCCTTATTGCCCTAGCTAGTATTTCTGCATGACGTTGCATAAGAGTGATGGGAGATGACATCTTTCTTTCTTTTTCTTATTTCCAATCTTAGAAGAAAACAGTTTAGCCTAACACCATTAGGTATGTTAGTATGGTAGTTGCTTTATCTGTCTGATTTTTTTTTTTAGACGCCCATCTTGAAATTAAAGAAACTGTCCCTTGCTGACTGTTCTTATTTTGAGTGACTGCTAAATTTTGTCAAATACTTTATCTGTGGAGAGAATCATGTGGATATTTTCCACTCTAGTCTGTTAATGTAATGAATTACACATAGATTTAAATATTTAATGAGTTTCTCCTTCCTGAAATAAGCAACACTTGATAAGCATGTGTTATCTTTTTTACCGTATTGCACATTCAATATGCTATTTTTTTCCTTAGAGTTTTTGTGTTCCTATTTATGAAGGACTAGTTCATAATTTTATTATTTGCTGTGTCTTTGTTTTGTTTTGGTATTAGAATCATACTGGACCCCAGAAAATGAGTTGGGAAGTGTTCTATTCTCTTTTAAATTCTGGAAGAGATTGTATAGATTTGGTATTATTTATTAAACATTTGGTCGAATTAGACCTCAAAACTATCTGTGGCTGGATTTTTTTGAGTGTTTTTAAAAATATGAAATCAATATCTTTAGTAGCCATAAAATTATGTTTTATTTATTTGTACTTGAGTGATTTTTGTAGTTTTTGTCTTTCAGGGAACTGGTCCATTTCATCTAAAATTTCAAATTTGTGGACATGAAGAGTTTTTTTTTTCTGTATTCTCTTATTATCTTATTAACATCAGTGGAATAAATGATGTTTCCTCTTTCATTCCAGATACTGTAATTTCTTTTATCTCTCTTTCATGCTTAGTGAGCCAGTCTGGAATTCTAGCAATTAAATTATATTTTCAAATACATGATTTTGATTTCATTGATTTTAATGGCTATTCGTTCAATCTTACTGATTTTTACTCTGAATTTTAATATTTACTTCCTTCTTTCTTGAGGTTTATTTCATACTTGTTTCTCTAGTTGCTTAAGATGAAGTACAGATTGCTATTTTTTAATTTTCTCTTCTATTGTAAGGCAATATGTACTTTTTTGGTTTATAAAATACTGCTTTAACTGCATGCTACAAATTTAGGCATAGCATGTTTTCATTTTCATTCAGTTAAAATTATTTTTAGCTTTCTCTTCTAGCTTCCTCTTTGACTCATTTGTTATGTTGCAGAAAAAGGTTAATATAGCAGGCCTTAGAGGACTATTTTTTTAAAAGGCTGCTTATAAGATTAGCCTTGGCTCATGTTTGAGAACTTGGATTTTGGAAGTCCCTACTATATCCTAATTGATAATGGTGGTTCAGTGTGCCTACTTTTTAAATAAAAGCAATGTGGATTATGCTAAATACATACTTTGCTTTTGAGAGCCTAGAATTTGTGGACATTCTAGATAGAGTACCCCTATGTGATTGACCTCTCAATAAAAACCTTGGGCCCTGAATGTCTAATGAGCTTTCTTGGTAAACAACATTTTAAACAATTTAATGCTATGGAATTAAGTGTATTCTGTCTGACTTACCTGGGAGAGAACTCCTGGATGCTTATGGCTAGTTTCTTTGGTCTTCAACCCATTACACCTTTTCCTTTTGCTAATTTTAATTTGTATCATTTCACTATAATAAATTATAGCCAAAGTAGGTCTATATGCTGAGACTGTGAGTTCTCATAGCAAATCACCAAACCCGAGGTTATCTTGAGTATGCCAAATATAGGTATTTAAAAGTGTCTCATATCTAGGTCACACTGATGCAAGAGTTGGGCTCCCATGGCCTTGAGTAGCTCTGCCCTGGCTTTGCAGGGTACAACCCCACTTGATACCAATTTATTGTATTAGTCTGTTCTCACACTGCTAATCAAGATAATCACCCCCATGATTCAATTCCCTCCCAATGGGTCCCTCCCACAACACGTGGGGATTATGGGAACTACAAATCAAGTTGAGATTTGGCTGGGGACACAGCCAAACTATATCGGCCATACAATATCTTAGTTGAGATATACTAGGCTTGCCTACTGTAGGTCTCAGCTTGATTTTGATTTTACAGGCTAATATATGGAAGGGACTTGCCTTGTCTCAGATGAGACTTTGGACTTGGACTTTTGGGTTAATACTGGAATGAGGTAGACTTCAGGGGACTGTGGGAAGGCATGATTCTGTTTGAAATGTGAGGACATGAGATTTGGGAGGGGCCAGGGGCAGAATGATATGGTTTGCCTATGTCCCCACCCAAATCTCATCTTGAATTTTAGTTCCCATAATCCCCACATGTCATGGGAAGGACCTGTTAGGAGGTAATTGAATAATGGGGTGTGTTACCTCTGTGCTACTCTTCTTGTGATAGTGAGTGAGTTCCCATGAGATCTGATGAGTTTATAAGATTTTTCCCCTTTGTTTAAAATATGTATATTTTAAACCCTAGAGCAACAATTAAAACATTGTAAAAAGAGGTCTATGAAATAAGTTAATAGTAAAGATAAAATAAAATCAAAAAAGTGCTTCATTAAACTAAGATGAGGCAGAATAAAAGGAAAAATAGACAAATAACAAATATACAGAAAAGAGGTAGCAAATCGATAGATTTTACTCAGTCACACAAATAATCTCACCTTTATGTAGTTCTTAGATGTCGTATTTACCCATACTTTAAAATGTCTTTGTATGTATATAATTATCTTACATTTAATGTTTGGTTCTTGTAAACAGCATATATTTGAGTCTGACAAGCTGTCTTATATTTTCTAACATCCATGAAGTCATGGTAGGCAAATATGTGAGTTTAAAACTAGGGTAGAATCTCAAACTCCTCATAGTTTATAAAATATCGCAAGATAGCTTCCTTCTCTCCAACATTATGCCCCCAAATTCTAGCTGCTTCATGCTCCCTGAAAACTGGTTACTATCTCTTTACCTTGATGAGCCCACTATTATCTTCTTGGTTTTTCCTTTACTGTATTGTGGTCCAAAAAATGCCTGAATGTTGAAAGCTGGTGTGATTATAGAGCTGGTCTCCTGTTTGCCATCACTGAGGCTCAGAGCCCTGTGTTGCCTGTTATCTTAGGTTTGAAAATTATTAAATCATTATTTCATTTTATTTTCTACAGTTTTCTACTTTTTTTAATATCAGAGGGATAGACGTAGGACCTGGTGCTCTTTGACCTAAAAAAAAGTATTAATACTACCATTCCATGATATGACTAGAACAAACTTTTACCTCCACTTACCCTTCTTGATTTTTATATTATTTTATTAAGCATGTATTTTAAACATTTCAAGACATTAAAATTATTGTTTTGTATAGTTAGTATGTATTCACTTATATTTACCTATCTCCTCACTTTTGTTGAATTTCTCTTATGTTTTTCATTCTCATACACAAAGTAGGTATTTTAGGAAAAAAAGGAAGACTAGAAGGAAGATGGGGAATGAGTAATGGAAGAAACAAAAGGAAACAGATATATTCTTCTAATTTAACTCAATATAACTCGTGTTTTACCTAAAATTATACAAGTGAATTCTAAGCATTCTAGAGCAACAATTAAAACATTATAAAAAGAAGTCTAGAAAATAAGTTAATAGTAAAGATAAAACAAAATCATTAAAAAATGCCTCATTAAGCTAAGATGTGGCAGAAAAATAGGAAAAATACACAAATAACAAATGTATCATACAGAAAAGAGGTGGCAAATTGATAAATTTTACTCAGTCATACAAATAATCCCACCTTTATATAGTTCTTAGATGTCATATTTACCTACACTTTAAAAAGTCTTTATATGTATATAATTATATTACATTTAATGTTTGGTTCTTGTAAACAGCATATATTTGAGTCTGACCAGCTGTCAATATTCAATATTGATGGTATTCAATAAATGGCAGTAGGATAACTGGCTATTCATATACAGAAAAATAAAACTCGAACCCTACCTATCACCATATACAAAATGATCACAAGATGGATTAAATACTTAAATATAAGACCTCAAACTATAAAAATCCTAGAAATAAAACCTAGGAAATACCATTCTGAGCATCAGCCTTGGCAAATAATTTATGACTAAGTTCTCTAAAGCAATTGAAACAAAAACAAAAATTAACAAGTGTGACCTAATTAAAATAAAGAGCTTCTTCACAGCTACCTATCTAATCTATCTGTCTGTCTGTCTGTCTATCTATCTATCTATCTATCTATCTATCTATCTATCTATCTCTCAACAGACTAAACAGACAACCTATAGAATTGGAGAAAATATTCACAAATTATGCATCCCACAAAGTCTAATATCTAGAATCTATAAGGTACTTCAACCACTCAGCAAGCAAAAACCAAATAACCCCACTAAAATGTGGGCAACAGTATGCCAACAGTGAACAATGTGAAAAGGAAATAAAAAAGTCACCCATTTACAAGAGCCACACATAAAATTAAATATCTAGAAATTAACCAAAATAAAAGATCTCTATAATGAAAACTATGAACACTGATGAAAGAAGTTGAAGAGGACACAAACAAAATGGAAAAAATTTCCTATTAATGAATTAGAAGAATCAATATTGTTAAAATGTCCATACTATTCAAAGCAATCTACAGGTTCAATGCAATTCCTATCAAAGTACCAATGACATTCTCCACAGAAATAGAAAAAAAAATTCTAAAATTTATATGGAACCACAAAAGACCCAGAATAGCAAAAGCTATCCTAAGCAAAAAGAATAAAACTGGAGGAATCACATTACTTGATTTCAAATTATACTACAGAGCTATAGTAACCAATACAGTATAATCTTGGCATAAAAATAGACACATGGACCAGTGAAACAGAGTAGAAAACCTAGAAACAAATCCACACACATATGGTGAATTTATTTTTGACAAAGTTACCAAGAATATACACTGAGGAAAAACAGTCTCTTTAATAAATTGTGCTGGGTCAACTGGATATTCATATGTAGAAGAATGAAACTAGACCCCTATCTCTCACCACATACAAAAATAGAATCAAAATGTATTAAAGACTTACATCTAAGACTGCAAGCTAGGAAACTACTACAAGAAAACATTAGGGGAGTCTCCAGGACATTGGTCTGGGCAAAAATTTCTTCAGCAATACCCTACAAGCACAGGCAATACATGCTGGTGAGGCTGTGGAGAAAAGGGAATGCTTACACACTGATGGTGAGCATATAAATCAGTTCAGGCCCTTTGGAAAGCAGTTTGGAGCTTTCTCAAAAAACTTACCTCAGAACTAGCATTTGACCCAGCAATTTCATCACTGGGTATATACTCACAGGAAAATCAATCATTCTACCAAAAAGATGCATGCATTCAGGTGTTCATCCCAACACGATTCACAATAACAAAGGCAAGAATCCAACCCAGATACCCATTAATGGTGGACTGGTTAAAGAAAATATGCTACATATACATCACAGAGGACTATGCAGCTGTGAAAAAAGAGTGAAATCCTGTCTTTTGCAGTAACATGGATGCAATGGGAGGCCATAATCCTCAGTGAATTAAGGCAGGAACAGAAAACCAAATACCAAATGTTCTCACTTAGAAGTGTGATATAATAAGTGTGAGCCAATCACTGGGTACTCATGAATATAAATATGGTGACAGTAGACACTGGGGACTATAGAGAGGGAGTCAAGGGCTGAAAAACTATCTGTTAGGAACTATGCTCACTTGCTAACTGTTGGGTTCAATTGTACACCAAACCTCAGCATCACACAATATACCCATGTAAGTAACCTGCATATGCACTTCCTAAATCTAAAATAAAAGTTAAAATTATTTTAAAAGTATTCCCCTCCCCACTATTTAAAAACAAAAAGCACAGTTTTACGTATCTAGAATGTGTTAAATGTGGTCATGTAGAGGCAATAGATTAGGCTTGATTACTTTTCAAGGAGAATGCCAGGTCCAGTAATATGTGTAACATGTTAAGAAACTGCTCATTAAACTGTGTGTTACTGAGGCTGCTCTGTGGCTTTTCAAGAGCATTGGTAATCTGATGTTAATTTTGAGAAATGGTCTCACTCTGCCACCCAGGCTACAGTGCAGTGGCCAAAGCTTGGTTCACTGCAGCCTCAACCTCCTGGGCTCAAGCGATCCTCCTGCCTTAGCCACCTGAGTAGTTAGGCACTGAAGGCACATGCCACCATGCCCAGCTAAGTTATTAAAAAAAATTGTAGAAATGAGGTTTCATTATGTTGCCCTGTCTGGCCTTGAACTTTTGACCTTCTGCAATCCTCCTATCTTGGTCTCCCAAAGTGCTAGAATTACAGGTATGAGCCACTGCACCCAACCAATGACCTGATGTAACATCAATGGAAGAACAGTAGGAAAAAAAGACAAATTGTATCAGAAATATATCAATGATGTAGTAAGTAATACAAGTGAAAAATCATATTTACTACTCAGTATCATGTACAATTATGATTCTTGGCAATATATTGATTTCTTGCAACAAATATGGTATAATCATGCTAATCTAAAATAGTTTTATAACTAGACGCCTTAATACCTGATAGTTTTACATGAATCATACATGTAATTACAGATAACTATTTTGATTTTGATTGTAACTTCTACTTATTTGATTTCTTAAATTGAGAATTTAAAATCCAGTTCATTTTGGACAGGCTGTAGTTCAGCAGATAATTTTAAATTCCAAGTGTTGGCATCACCAGAGACTTTCGTAAATGTTCTTTTATTATTACAAGGAAAAGAGGAAAAGTGTCTTCCGCATTATAAGGATATTTTTAGCATGAGCTAAGAAATAGACACAAAAACAAAATAAAACCCCTTTTCACTGCTGTTTTTGAATATCCATTATTGTCTTTAATAGAGGAATTTCAAAATAATAATGAAATAATTGAGAACCCTTTAAACAGTTTCTACTACCCGTCTATCTTTCATAAAGAATAGATTCATTGGACGCAGACAAAAGTGGCTAATTTAATAATTATCTAAATTTCCCTTGTGCATAAATTAATCTTTAGAAATAAGTCAGGTCCCTGAAAGTAACAAACTCTCAGGTCCACTGAGATCTCTTTTTATAAACTATTGTTGTTATTAAGAGAAACATAGAAGATCCAAAGAATAATTTATCCTTCAATGTGTCATAGCTACTCCTGAGAATATACACATTGACTAGTGGAATACGACTGACAATAAGTAATTTCTTATTTTCTAATTTCCACCAACTATTCTAGCTTAAACAATTGTGCTCTAGCATCCTTCCTAGAGCTGTCTTCATACCAAAATTGGTCTCTCTTAGTTTTCTTAAGTTACATTAAAAATACATGTTGATTTTGTCATATACTGAAAATGCTTGACAAAAGAAATGTAGTATTGGATTAAAATGTTAAGATGATTTCGGTTTTATCTAGGTCTTTTTGTCTTGTAATTAACCCCAGTTCATTAAGGACATTTCACATTTATGTGATAAACTGAAAAGGACTCTATGATGCGCAGCCTCTTCTGCTATCTTAAATAATATCCACTTATTATTTGACCATGTCAAGACAAAAAAAGTATAGTCCTAAAATAATATTCTACCCCCAAATTGCTAAAATAGTTGAAAGACTATAAACTTTGTGTATAAACCAGATAATTTATATGGGTGTGCATGTATGTACCCAAAATCACTTTGTCAAATTTCTACAACTACAAGGCAAATATGCTGTATCATTGTCCTTTGGATTATTATGGCTTCATAATTTAAATAACAAAATAACAAAGTCAAATTTTAAGTCAGTCAAATAAAAAAAATTGAATTTCAAACTCTTATTTAATGTTAGAATGCTAAATTTTATATTGATGCAGAAAACTCAGTTTGATTCCCTAATATACCACCACCACTGTTAGAAGCTGAATATCTTCCTGGAAGTTAAAGTTTAGGCAAAAATTTAGGTGTGGATTTTAGCAGAAAGAGAACTGTGCTTTCATAGTCATTGTTTAGATGAAACTGAGACTAAGTGGATGGATAATTTGTGTAGATGATGTTTATGAGATTGTGTTAAATATGGACATATTTTTCATGCAAACTTAAGTAAATATGCCCATTTTTGTATCAGCATGAATCTCTGGTGTTCACGTTTAATATTTTAAAATCTTTTTAAATTATTTCTTCCCAAGCACAGCAAATTGGCTCAATGCTTGATTTCTATTACTGTGATGGCCATTAGTTATGTTTGATTTGCAAAACTTCTTGATCATTTCTGGACCTATAAAAAAACAGTGCTGACAGTCCACCAAGTCAAAACTCCCACTCATTATTAACATGTTTTACCATATGTCCCCGGTAATGTTATGACTGCAAAATTCTGTTTTCTAATTTGAAAATACAAGGATTTTATCCCTCTGTATATAAGGCAGGGGGAGGGATGTACAGGGAAACATTTTAAAATGTTGTTTCCATCATTGTAATATATTGCTTTGCAGCTAACTGAGATCCAAGTCCTTAAAAATTCAGGGAAAAATGGCTTATTTTATGTTTAATTAAATAATTATCAAAAAATAAAATCATTGGTTATGGTTTCAATGCTTTCTAAAAGTAATCTTTTGCATTACTTAACTTAATAGTTCTTCCATTAGATGCTGGTGGAGAGTCCGCAGTTGTGTTTGTTTTGAGATCAGTGTAAATATTAATAGTTACCTATCTGACAAGCAAAGGTTTTGTTCTTCCAAAACAATTGTAGAATTGATGGATATTTTCTTAAAGTAACATATTAAAATCTATTCTAATTATGTAATTTTTCCAGTGTTCAAGAAAAAATAACTGCATTATAGAAATCCAAGAAACACAGAATATTTAAAGAGTTGGTCTTTTTTTCCAAGTTGACCAATACACAAATAGGCCTTGGAGATTTGTAAACCACCTAGAATTTCTCATTTTCCTTATTTGTGAAAGTTACTCTTATTTAACCAGGCAGGCAAAGGGGAATAATTGTGTATTCAATGTGATTTGGAAATATTTGGTGGAATGAAATAGGACATGCAACTTCTTATTCCTGTGCATATTTTAGTTAATTCTGAATGATTTTAGTTAGGTTTTGCTCAATGGATAATAAATATAAAAAATAAGGAGGAACATATGGCGATTGAAGCAAATGGTATAAATAAGTTTAAGAGGAAATTAGACATTTTTATTGCAAGAGAATGTTACACTGAAAATGGATTAAGAGAACAAGGAGTAGGGAAGCAGGTGAAGCTGATTTATTATGTGGGCACAGGAGCATGAGGGAAGTGGCCATTTTCTACCATGTAGAAATGCCTCACTGGAAGTTATGTCTCACTGGAAGAACCCACATCAAAACATAATTATATACAGTCATAGAAATGGTGACAGCTGTATTTTGGCAACTTGGCATGCAAATTACTAGCTCTATTCAGGTCACATAAGCATGAATTGATGAGAAATTTGAGATGAAAAGATTGTCAACAGTTTCTGGTTGGGAGACCTAATGAACATTGTGAAACTTAATGCAAAAGACAGCACTGTCTTCAAAAGTCCTAGAGCTCTGAATTCAAATAAATCTGGACTTTTATATCATATTCATAAAATAGTTCAGAGGATATACTTCTATAAAGAACAGGACATTGTTAAATATCCCAACTTCTCAATTTCTCAAGTAGGTTATATTTTCTTTAAGTTTCAATTGCTGGGTCTAGCATAATCCCAAATTGAAACAGCTGCAAATGGTATATAATTGGGTCAGAATGTTTTGTTGTCAGGATTCTTAGTTGCTTGCATTGGCTTATGAAAAGGTCATTATGAGAGAAGGGATCTGAATAGCAACGAGATTCCAGCTGGTTAGCTATTATTTTAATTATGCAATGAAATCAGCTATTTTCCTGCCAATATCTGAAGTTACTTATGAAAAAGTTATTCAGAGACTCTATGAAGACCTTCTTTTCATATTCCTTTTATTGCATGTCACTAACACATTATTACAAACCTTTCTGTATGTTTAAAACTAATTGTCAACAATGTTCATATATACATTCCCTCAACAGTATTTATTGTGGGATTGTATTGTACTTGGCACTACATATATTCTCTATCCTTAAGGAATTTATTGTCTATTTGAGAGATAAAATATACAGTAGTGATAAAGCATAATATAAAACCCTATGAGTATATAATTCTATATCAGCTTCTCTGGTTTTTTTGTTTGTTTTTTGGTTTTTAAAAAAATTTTGTTTTGTTTTGTTTTTAAGATAGGGTCTTGCTTTGTGACCCAGGCTGGAGTGTAGTAGCATGATCACAGCTCACTGCAGTCTTGACTGCTCAGCCTCAATTTCCCAGCCTTGACCTCCTGAGTTCAAGCTATCCTTTCACTTCATCCTCCCAAGTAGCTATTACCACAGGCGTGCACCACCACACCTGGCAAATTTTATTTTATTTATTTATGTTTTTGAGATAGAGTCTCGCTCTGTCACCCAAGCTGGAGTGCAGTGGTGGGTTCTTGGCTCACTGCAACCTCTGCCTTCCAGGTTCAAGTGATTCTCCTGCCTCAGCCTCCGGAGTAGCTGGGACTTCAGGCGTGCACCACCACACCCAGCTAATTTTTGTATTTTTAGTAGAGACAGGGTTTCACCATGTTGGCCAAGATGGTCTCAATCTCCTAACCTCATGATCTGCCTGCCTCGGCCTCCCAAAGTGCTGGGGTTATAGGCGTGAGCCACCACATCTGGCCACACCTGGCTAATTTTTTAAAAAGTGTTGTTTTTTTGTTTTGTTTTGTTTTGTTTTGTTTTTGTAGAGACTTCGTCTCACTGTCTTGCCCAAGCTAGTCTCAAACTCCTGGGCTCGAGCAATCCTCCCTCCTTGGCTTCCCAAAGCGATTCCATTACAGGTGTGAGTCATCTCTATAGTTCTTAAAAGCTCAGTGTTTAGAATCCTGAAAAATCAAGGGTTTTTATGTTATATTTTCTGTTTGTTCTCATCTATAATACTCAGACTTGCCTTTTCTTCTAATCTTTAGAAAGGAAAAAGATGAAAAACAAAACTCATGCCTTCCCTTAATTCATTTTACTAAGATTTGAGGTGTTGCTTTGTGAATTTCATTAATTTTACAAATTAAAGTTAACTGGATCACATGCACCAGTAATTAAGGTGTAGGAGGTTTATAAGGTTTAGATTAAGAATGGCAGAATAAATTGGTATATTTTATAAATCAATTCAGTAACCAGTTAATTGGCAGGGAAGGGTTGAATCTGGGGCTTAAAATTTAAGTAACAATTGCTTTGGGAGCTGTGGGCAGAACAGAAGGTGCCTTATGTATATGAATATAGAAATGGATTAGGTCAAAAAAATTACAAGTAGAGTTAAGAGTTTTCATAGGAATTAAAAATTATTATATAATGTTTCTATGCATTGCATTTCTCCTCTCAAGTTGATCAAGGTAATGTGAAGGAATTAACTACTAAATGAAATTTAAAAAGTAATTAGACGTGGGGATTTTATTTTTTGTCTGGGCATGTAGATATGATTAATCTCCATGGGGGCGAACACTAGTGAGTGCTATAGATCACAACCAGTTCTATTTAATTCCTGTTAATTTAATTTTATTTTCAGAGCTGCTGGTTCCCAGACTATTTAGAAATGTATGGTTATGAGGGGGAGGACAGAATATCACGGCTATAACATTAAACACAGGCATATACGTTCTCAGAACTCACAAAACAAAAAAAATGTGTTGAAGCAGCTGGAGTGTTGTTTTCTCCTGATAGCTAGTTAGAAGACAGGAGGACGAGCAAAACTGACAGTTGGATGATACTAACAAAAGCAGAGCTATTCATGCAAAGAATTTACTGTGAAGTAGATCCGAGACTGGCAAGTGCCATTACATTTTACCTCTATTGCCAGTGCACTGATTTTGAAATATAAGTGACTAGATACACAAAAATGTTGTTTGTTAGCTCATCAAAAGACATTTCATATTTACTCAAATGTGTATGTGCTCCTGCTTGAGCCAGGTTCCACTGGACAAATATGGGTAACTATTGATATTTAATTTGATACACCAGTTTGGCATAAATAGTTTGGTTTTATGGTTTACTGAATTTGTATGTGGTAAAAAATACAGCAATATAAACTCTTTTTTGGTACAAATTAGCTTGATAGTGTATCTAATGGAAGTTTAGAAAAATAGACATAAATTTCTGAAATGTAGTTACCTGCATTTTCTCTTAAGAGCTTTGATGGAAGATTTAACTAAAAGAAGAAGTGACAAGGTTCTTGATCATTTAGGGATAAATAAAATTTTGATGTTATTAATGCATTTTAACTACCTTTACATAACTTTAATTCCCACTAACCATCGGAAAATTGGGACTTTGCCTAAATTAGAAATTACATAAACCATGCATTTATCTAATGTGGATTTTCATATAAGGTGGGAGCTGGCTCACTGAGCCTGAATATTTTACTGCACTTTCAAATGGGGCAATCATGGCAACACAGAACGCATGTGCCATTCAAATGCCATGGAACTTAGGAATATAAATCTATGTTTTGCCAGTCCTGAAGATACATAGGGTCCTGAAAAAGAAAAAAAATATATATATATACACCACATATATATGTATATATATACAAGATATAAAAAGTAAACAGGATTGAAACTTCAAACCTACTGGGTCTCATCAAGATACGGAGCCTGGGTGGCTCATAGTCTACTCCTATGATATATCCTATGTGAAACAGTTGTTCAGAACAAGGTAAATTGTTTGAAACCAAAATGTGAATTCAGGAAAGGGACTCATTTTGAAAACTGTAGTATCTGTACCTTTTTCTGTTTTTGCTTCTATTGACTGTATTGACTATTTCTTATCTGGACAATGAATATCTTGCATCTTTTTTCCCACTTTCCATTCTTTGTTTTTGGTACTCTAAATATTGTATGTAAAAATGTAGAAACTGAAGGAAGTTATATATATACAGCAGGAGGACACAATCTCAGGAGGATAGAATATTCCTCTGTGTTCAGACTATTAGTGCAATGGCTGGGTTTATCTAATCTTTATTTGGGATTGTTTTAGGGCTTATTGCAGCTCTAGTTAGAATCAGTTCACAACCATTTAAAGTATTTTGAAGAAATAATGAGAACATTATCTTAGGTAGGGCTTAGAATAAAAGTTTTAAAAGTAGAACATATCTGACTCATGCGGCACCAAAGTATGTTAGCAGCGGTGCATACATACTAGTTGGCAGCAACCTCAATTCTTGCCTCCTCAGAAGAAAGAATTCAGTCAAGGGGATTAAGGTAGAGGGAGAGACTGAGGCAAGTTTTAGAGCAACTGAAAGTTGATTAGAAAGAGTTACAGCAGGAACAAAAGGAAGTAAAGTGTACGTGAAAGAAGGCCAAGAAGGGGACTTGAGGGATGAAGTGCACAGTTTGACCTTTTGACTGTATTTTTATACATTGGCATGCTTCCAGGGTCTTGCACTACTTCTCCCTGATTCTTTCCTTGGGGTGAGCTGTCTGCCTGTGCAGTGGCCTGCTAGTGGTTGGGAGGCACTGCGTATGTAGTGTATTTACTAGAGTTGTACGAATGCTCACTTGAAGTGTTTTTCCCTTATTAGTCAAGTGTTTCTATAAGGTCATTGTATTAATGCATTCTCACATGGTTATAAAGAACTTCCTGAGACTGGGTAATTTATGTAGAAAAGAGATTTAGTGGACTTGGAGTTCCACAGGCTGTGCAGGAAGCATGGTTGGGGAGAGCTCGATAAATGTAGAATCATGATGGAAGGGCAAAGACGAAGCAAGCAGCTTGTTTACATGGCAGAGTAGAAGAGAGATAGCAAAGGTGAAAGTTCTACACACTTTCAAACAACCAGATCTCATGAGAATTCATTCATTATTATGAGAATAACAAGGGGGAAATCTGATCCCATAATCTAATCACCTCCCAGCAGGTCCTTCCTTCAACAGTGGGGATTACAATTCAACATAAGATTTGGGTGAAAACACAGAGCCAAACCATTATCATTTTGCCCCTGGTCCCTCTCAAATCTCATGTCCTTCTCACATTTCAAAACACAATCATGTCTTCCCAACAGTCCCCTAAAATCTTGACTCATTCCAGCATTAATTAAATGTCCAAGTCCAAAGTCTCATCTGAGACAAGGCAAGTCAAGTCCCTTCTGCCTATGAGTCTGCAGAATCAAAATCAAGTTAGTTACTTTCAAGATACAATGAAGATATAGTGGAGGTACAGTGGAGGTATATTGCAAAAGAAAGGGGCTACAGGTCCCATGGAAGTCCAAAACTCAGCAGGGTAGTCATTAACTCTTAAAGTTTCAAAAAATCTCCTTTGACTTCATATCTTACATCCAAGTCACACTGATGCAATGGGTGGGCTTCCATGGACTTATGTAGCTTCATCTCTTACGTTCTTATGTTCTTACATTCATCTTACATTGCACTGCAGGCTACAGCTTCCATAGCTGCTTTCACAGGCTGGCATTGAGTGCCTGTGGCTTTTCCAGGCACATGGTGCAAGCTGTTTGGTGGATCTGCCATTCTGAGGTCTGGAAGACAATGGCCCTCTTGTCACAACTCCAATAGATAGTGCCCCACTGGAGACTCTGTGTGGGGGCTCTAGCTGCACATCTCCCCTCTGCATTTCCCTAGTAGAGGCTTTCCATGAGGGCTCTGCTCCTGCAGTAGACTTCTGCCTGGACATCCAGGCATTTCCATACATCCTCTGAAATATAGGCAGAGGCTCCCAAGCCTCAACTTTTTCCTTTGGCACACCTGCAGGCCCAATACAACATGGAAGCAGTCAAGACTTGGGGCTTGCACCTGCTGAAGACATGGCCCAAGCTGTCCCTTGGCCCTTTTAGCTATGGCTGGTGCTGGAGCATTTGAAATTCAGGGTACCATGTCTTGAGGCTGAACAGAGCACAGGACCCTGGTCCTGGCCTACAAAACATTTTTTTTCTCTCCTAGGCCTCTAAGACTGTGATGGGAGGAAGTCCCGTGAAGATCTCTAACATGCCCTGAAGGCATTTTCCCCATTGCCTTGGCTACTAACATTGAGCTCCACTTTACTTATACAGATTTCTGCAGCCTTGAATTCCTCCCCAGAAAATGGTTTTTATTTTCCTCCACATGGGCAGGCTGCAAATTTTTCAAACTTTGGCATTCTGCTTCCCTTTTAAATATGCATTCTAGTTTCAGGTTATTTCTCTGTTTATGCAAATAAGTTTAGCCTTTTAGAAGCAGCCTGGTTATATCTTGAATGATTTGCTACTTAGAAATTTTTTCTGCCAGATACCCTACCTAAATCATCACTCTCAAGTTAGAGTTCCACATATCTCTAGAGTAGAGGCACAATGCCACCAGTCTCTTTGCTAAAGCATAGCAAAAGTGACCTTTGTTCCAGTTCCCAATATGTTCCTAATCTCTATCTGAGACCACTTAAGCCTGGACTTCATTATCCATATCACTATCACCATTTTCATCACAACCATTCGACAGGTCTCTAGAAAGTTCCATACTTTCCATCATCTTCCTGTCTTCTTCTGAGCCCTCCAAATGGTTCCAACCTCTGTCTGTTACCCAGTTCCAAAGTTGCTTCCACATTTTCAGATATCTTTATAGCAATGCCCTGTACCACTTTTCCTGTACCAGTTTTCTGTATTAGTCTATTCTCACACTGCTATAAAGAACTAGCTGAGACTGGGTAATTTATGAAGCAAAGAGGTTTAATTGACTCACAATTCCATAGTCTGTATTGGAAGCATGGTTGGGAGTCCTCAGGAAGGTTACAATTATGATGGAAGGGCAAAAGGGAAGTGAGCACCTTCTTCACATGATGGAGCAAAAGAGTGAGAGAGCAAAGTGGGAAATACTATACACTTTCAAACAACCAGATCTCAGGAGAACTCACTCATTATAATAAGAACAGCAAAGAGGAAATCTGCTCCCCGATCCAGTTAACTCTATTCAGGTCCCTCTCTCAACATTAGCGATTACAATTCAACATGAGGTTTGGATGGGGACACAGAACCAAACCATGTCAGTCACATACTAGTTAAAATCCCCTATTTTACTTCTAGTGCACATGCTTGACCCAACCGGTCCAACTCTTGAGATCTTTGGGAAGCTAATCACCAATTTCAGGTTATCTTTTTAAAAACTCTATTGGGAGACTGCCTTTCCATAGCACCGTATGCAACCAATTATTATTTCTGAGACAGCTTAACAACTGCCTGACCATCACCTAATGATCACCTGTAATTCCTGATGGGTGGTCGGGGGATCTCCCGCCCTGCTCATGTCTGACTACTAAATACCTTCTGTAACAAAAAGACTGAAAACACTACAGAGTTTGTAGCATAGATATAAACTTTAGGGGCCTAGATGCCTGTTTTTATAGTTATAGGGAGTTATTTTTGCTCTTCGATCTTGCCCTTGCCTTTTTCAACTTTGGTAGATCTTTCTCTACCCTATTGCCTTATTTCTAGGCCTTTGATGGTCAAGTCTGGACCATCTCTTCACCTGGTTGCCTGGCCCCAGCCTTCAGCAACTGCTACACTGCACTTGGGAAAGGCATTACTTACATCAGGAGAGATGTCTTCCAGCTCTCTTGCCCAGCTCCTAAACTTGGCTGACCCACCCCTTGTCTTTGGTGAAGACAGCAGGATGGAGAGGAAGAAGTATTTTGATAGATATGTGAAGACTCACTCTTTCCTGTTATTCAAAGTTTAAATCTGTCACATTGAAAGTTCTTTAAGTCTTTGGTTCCTACTTACTACCATTTCTGGAGAATTCCTACTATGTCTGCTGTTCTGCCAAAGATGAAAGCAGACATAGATCTTTTTTCTCCTTTAAAGGACTCTATGCTTTTTGTATTTTAGTGCATTTAGCTTTGTTTGCATCCTTAGCTATTCCATGCTGTGCTGAAACTACTAGCTACCTATAACTATATTGTAATTTAAATGACTTGAATTTCAATGACATTAAAATTCAGTTTCTTAGTTGCATAGGCCACATTTTTAGTGCCAAATAGCCATATGTGGCTAGATACTATTCTTTTTTTTCTTTCCAAAGAGTCTTTAATAAAAATGACAATTAGCAAGTACAGTCATGCATCCCTTAACCACAAGGATACACTATGAGAAATGTATCTTTAAGTGATTTTCTCATTTCATGAACATCAGAGTATACTTATAAAAACATAGATGATATATATACTAATACATATACATATATATATATATATATATATATTTATGTGAAAAACCAAATGTCCCAGCATCATTACTGAATATTGAGTATCAATCATTTCCCCTACCTGATCTGAAATGCCAATATCAGGTTCCATATGTCAGGTTTTTATATGTGTTCCACGATAATCTTATAGGACCACAGTCTTTTCTTTTTTTTTTTTTTTTTTGTCAGTAAACAACAGATGCTGGAGAGGATGTGGAGAAATAGGAATGCTTTTACACTGTTGGTGGGAGTGTAAATTAGTTCAACCATTGTGCTAGAGACTATTCCATTGAACAGTACAGATATAAAACACTTTGTTTATCACTGAAAGTTATATTGGACAGCACTGCTTTAATGGATGTAAAACAAACTAAAATTTTGTAAATTATCCAGATAGATCTCATGGATAGTGTGAGAATGACAACTTTTAATGACATTTTATGTCATAATCAAATTGAAAGTCCTTTAATTATTTTCTCAATGCAAGCTTCATTTGAATTTTCATTTCTTGAGTGTGTAGAGCAATAGAAATAGACACTTAAACTTTCTTCCATTTTTTATAATTTTATTTTTATTTTTTATATTTAACACTATATGGAAGATAAAATAGAGCTTTGAATACAATAATTTGAGTTTCTAATGAGTTTTTAGCATTTTAAAACTGGTATCTCAGCACAGTAGAATATATAGCCTTTTTTTCTTTTGTTTTTATGCTGTATATTATATACCAACTTTTTATAATTAGGACCTAGTTGTTGGCATTTGAGCTGTCTTTTAATTGGTATTTCAATACCGCAGTCATTTGCTTGAGTTACTATTTGATTAAGCCCACTATTTTACTTTCAATAATTTTTAATAATTTCAAGAGTAGTTTCTCTTGTATGTTTTATTTTTTCCCTCTTAGAAAAATTTTAGAATCACTCTCTGGAGCCTTATGTGCACCACAATACAAACAAACAAGCAAACACAAGTAACTGTGAATATATTAATTGACTAGCTTCATAAAGTAAATTTAAAAGAAAAATGTATTTCTATCTTTATTAGCAACTTGTTTTATCCCATATTTGTTCATGCTAGTGAATGATTTCCTTAAGGTTTTGTGTATTTGGTATATTCTGAATGAGACAATTTATTTTTAATTTTTAATTGGAGATTTATTTTAATTTGTTGATCTTTTCTCTTTGGCTTAATTTTTAAATTATCTTTTGATAAAGAGTCATAGAATTAACTAATAATAATATGATTCTCTTTCATACTCCTGCCACTCTGCCTTCTATTAAGCATGTTTGTGTGAACTACAATCTACTACAACGTTAAATACTCAGGGTGACAGTGAGTGTTTCCTGTTTTTCTCACATTAATTAGAAGGCATCTGGACATCACAATCAAGTATATTGTTGTTTTAAAGGGAAACTTATTAATATATAAAAATTTTTAAATTACTATAAGCAAAAGGTTTACTAAGAGTGATTATTAAATACCATCAAAATGATTTATCATTTATTTGTTACAGCACAAACACCCCAAAACACGTTGGTTTAAAACCAAAACATCATTATTCTTATCAAACTAGTGTAGGAACAGAAAACCAAATATGGCCTGTCCTCATAAGTGGGAACTAAATGATGAAAACACGTGGACACGTAGAGGGGAACACCACACACTGGGGCCTATTGGAGGGTGTAAGGTGGGAGGATTAGGAAAAATAACTAATGAATACTAGGCTTAATACCTAGGCGATAAAATAATCTGTATAAAAAACCCCCATGACACAGGTTTACCTATGTAACAAACCTGCACATGTACCCCTAAGCTTAAAAGTTAAAAAAATAAATAAATAAACAAACAAATAAATAAATAAAAGAAAAACCTTAGCGCCATTAAACAAAAAAATTTTGATATTTCTTACAATTTTCTCATTGACAGGACCCAGTTGGACTCTTGTATTCTTCCACATGATGCCTGCCTGGATCACTAGTTTGGCAGCATTCAGTTGCAAGAAGGTTTCATTCATGTAGGAAAGTGTTCCTTAACAATAGATCTCCATGAGATTAGCTTGGGATCTTTCACATAATTATGGTCTCAGAATAGTTGGACTTCTTACATGTTGCCTAATTTCCAACAGGGAGAAAGCAAATACATCCAGTCCTCTTAAAGGCTAGGTCCAGAACTGGCAAAGAATCACTTTTGCCTCATTCATTGGTCAAAGCAAGAGACAAGGGTAGACAAGAGTCAAGAGGAGGGGAAATAAGTTCTACCTTTTAATGTGAAAAAAGTTTGAATAAAGTTGTATCAGATGCTTAATAGAACTTTGGTTTCTGCAAAACTGCTTAACAATGCAGAAAAAGGGGGGAAATAGTCTTCGAGTAAAATCTGGAGCAATGTTATTAGCTGATTTAATGATTCAATGTTCTAATCTACGAATTCTCCAAAGCACCAAGTATGGACACCCCAAGCCAATAATGGTAACTGATTATGAGTTGGAGAACAGGGGCCAAGTGGAGGCAACTTCAAAACTACTTTGAGGTGACAATACTGGAAGAGAGAATCATTAGAATAAATTTAACAAATCAAGATGTACCTGCAAATCTTTCATTAAGAAGAAAAACTAATATTGGCGGAAAAAAATATTTTAATATAGAAAGTGTTCTTCATATATCAAGAAATAAAATAAGTTAATAGGAAAATAAGCAAAGAATATACATTAACAATTCAGAGAAGAACAAATCAAAATAAGCAATACACAGAGTTAAAAAATTCTAGAAGTTAGGAAAATCTAAGCTAAATTAACAAAGGTTAACTAACACACACTGGACAACAAAAATGCCAGACTAATATCACTTTTGAGTAAGGAGGAGGGAAGATGGAAATTTTAAATATTATAGTTTTAAATAATATAAATTTTCAGAATATTTTTAGAAGTCAACCTAGAGGCATCTACTAAAACTAAAAACAAACAAATAAACAGGAAACTAAAGATACACATAGATTTTTGACACAGAAATCCTGGTCCTAGAAATCAATCACATAGAAATAAAAGAACATATTGCTTTGAATATATGTGCAAGAGAGTTTACTGTAGCCCTATGCATAGTGGCAAAAAAAAAAAAAAGTTTTTTTTTTTGAATGAATGAATTCAAAAAAACAGTTTGAATGAATACCAATAGGAGAATTATTGAATATGTTATGTTATATAGATAACATGGAATAATATATCAAATTAAAATAATGGCAGTAGTGAGCTGAGATTGTACCACTGCACTAGCCTTGGTGACAGAGCAAGACACACTCTCTCTCTTTCTTTCTCTCTCTCTCTCTATATATATATACACACACACATATACACACACACAATTTTATATGTATATATAATGTGTGATATTGTAAAAGTTGACTT
The DNA here is from genome assembly GCF_037993035.2 of Macaca fascicularis. NCBI lineage: Eukaryota > Metazoa > Chordata > Mammalia > Primates > Cercopithecidae > Macaca > Macaca fascicularis. The sequence goes on along the minus strand of NC_088376.1, from coordinate 180,018,473 downwards.
GGAGGAATATGTTCAATGAGAGCATGAGAGCACATATCTCGTATATGATTTCTTATCTTTATTAATACATTGAAAATGGTATGTTTTCATCATTATATGAACATGGATTAAACATACAGATGATTGATACATGGCAGACTGTTAACAAATTTACAAAGGGTAAATGTAGATGTGGGAAGAAATTAAGAGAAAGAATTTTTCAGAGTGAAGAAAAAAATAGCACAATAAAGAGTTTATGTGGTACAAACTTTTTAATGCTAATTGAATATGTGTATTTATGAATAAAGAATCTATAACAAGGACAGTTGGATCCATATACATTGACTCCTAGAAATGCATGCATTATATCCAAGTGAAAAGCAAAACTATGCAGAGTCATATGTACACTATAGTTCTATTTCTCCTATAATGTATAGGGAAGGTGGAAGGTGGAAGTTGTGGTTGTATCTGTCTCTGTTAGATAATCTCGGTTACCTGAAGTAGCATGATTAGAAATTGAGACAGGGTAAGGTGATGTTAAATAAATATATATATAATATATAAATATATATTATATATATATTTATATATGAAGTTCTCTCTCTGTCTCTCTCGCTGTATGTGTGTCTTCAAATTAATTGAAATCATACTCCTGGATATCAGCACTCCAGTGTTATTCGTAACACTATTCACAATAGTCAAGATGTGGAAGCAGCCTAAATCTTAATCAGCAGATGAACAAATAAAGAAATGTGGTATGTACATAAAGTGGAATAGTGTTTAGCCTTAAAAAGAAAGAAATTTGTAGTCCCAGCTACTCGGGAGGCTGAGGCAGGAGAATGGCGGGAACCCGGGAGGCGGAGCTTGTAGTGAGCTGAGATCTGGCCACTGCACTCCAGCCCGGGCAACACAGCGAGACTCCGTCTCAAGAAAAAAAAAAAGAAAGAAATTCTGGAATATGTAATGATATGGATGAACTCTCAGGACATTATGTTAAGCCAGTCACAGAAAGACAAATAATACATGATTCCACTGATATGAGGTATCTAAAATAGTCAAATTTCTAGAATCCAGGAGTTGAATGGTAGTTGCCAGGGGCTGAAGAATGGGAAAAATGAAGAGTTATTAATCAATGGACCTGAAGTTTCAGTTATGCAAGATGAGTGATCTCTTGAGATCTGTTGTATGGCATTGTTTCTACAGTCAATGGTAATGTTATTTTATTTATTATTATTTTTTTTAGGATGGAGTCTCACTATATTGCCCGGGCTGGTCTAGAACTCCTGGCCTCAAGTGATCCTCCCACCTAAACTTCCTAAGTAGCTGGAACTATAAGCACAAATCATCTTGCCTAGGTATAGTCAACAGTAATATATTAAATACTTAAATGTTTGTTAAAAGGATGTCTCATAGTAAGGGTTCTTATTGGAATTAAATACAATTATTTTAAGAAATATAAAAAAAAGTATCTACCTACAATAACAAAAGTAAATTAAAATAACACAATAGCAAAACCAACCAAACAAACAAATGTATGTAGCTGTTAGAATACAAACTAACACAAGGCATAAATGGTAAAATTTCACAAAAGATGATTATTGTCTTATGCTTACTTACCAATAAAACATTATAATATATAAAGTAAATTAATGAAGATAAAGTTACAATCAAAATGTGATATCCTTTTATATCTCCATCAGAAAGGTTTATATCATGAAGCAAATAATAATAATGTAGATTAAAATAACATAATTATTACAAAAAATATTGCAGCAGTTATTCAAGCACACACACGTTTAAAAGCCTATAAAAAGTCAATTTATACTACTCACAAAAGAGGTTCCTATAAATTTTTTAAATCTATAAAATGTGGAAGATCATCTCTGACAAAATATTAACACTGAAAATCATAATTCAAAAACCTTTTTTGAAAATTAAAATTTTTTAAAAATTTAAAATTTATGTTATACCTTTAATTAATTCATGTGTTAAAGACAAAGTACTCTATTTCAAAGCCTACCAATACAAATACATTATTTATAGGAAAGCTATAATCATGAAAGCATTTACCAAAAAACAGAAGAAAAGCAACAAAAGTGGAGTATCAAAGACAGGGGAGAAGAAAATATAGGTAAGTGAAGAAATTAATATAATAGAATAAATGAATTAATCAATAAAAAGTTAAAAAGTGAACAAAACCAAAGCTAGACTTCTCATGAATCTATCCCCATCTTGTCAGAAAGCTAAAACAAACGAAAATACAACCAACCAGTTAACCAATTGAATAACAACAACAAAATTTAGAATGGAAAATGTTTCACTTTTATAAGAATATGCAAAATGTTAAAGTCAATGTGATTAATTTTATGCCCCAAATGTTGAAAAGCTGAATTAAAAACTGATATATTTAGTGAAAATATTATAAAAATTCTTTCAAGCATTTGAAAAATTTAAAAATACATTTTTGATGATGTACAATCAATCTTTGCTAATGAGTTTATACTCTTATTCTCATTATTCAGTTCCCACCTTCAATAGGCAGTGGGTTTAGGTAATATTTATAGGTCAATATTATTGAATTGTGAAGAAAAAAATTACATCTCATAGAATAATTCAATTAATAAATAAGTTGTGTCATACAACAATTTGCATAAGTTGAATATAATATTGTTACCAGGGTCAAGGGCAGTGATAGGAAGAAATTATACATAGAAACTAAGTTGTCAACGTAGCATTAAAAATCTAAGTAAAGGCCGGGCGCGGTGGCTCACACCTGTAATCCCAGCACTTTGGGAGGCCGAGGCGGGCGGATCACGAGGTCAGGAGATTGAGACCATCCTGGCGAACACGGTGAAACCCTGTCTCCACTAAAAATACAAAAAAATTAGCCAGGCGTGGTGGATGGCGCCTGTAGTCCCAGCTTCTCGGGAGGCTGAGGCAGGAGAATGGTGGAGGCTGAGGCAGGAGAATGGCGTGAACCCCGGAGGCAGTGAAGCTTGCAGTGAGCCGAGATCGCGCCACTGCACTCCAGCCTGGGCGACAGAACGAGACTCCGTCTCAAAAAAAAAAAAAAAAAATGTAAGTAAAATTAGATATTTGATTCCGTTAGTATTCCAAACAAATATGCACACACACGTAAATGCAGAAACACACCAGGAAGGGCGTATGCAAGGAATCTAAGAATAATTGAATATCAGAATTACTAATTAATATAATTATCAACTAATGCATATTTTTCGGAAAATGTAAAGATGAAAATAAATATATCAAATCTGTAGGATCTTTAACATGAAACACATACAAGAAAGATAGTGGCAGTTTTGTTTTCATTAGTAAAAAATTAGAAATGACCTAAATGACCAGAAATAGGAAATGGATAAGTTACATTTTCTATATTAATGTAAATGATTAATAATATGTGATAGTCAAAATGAATGAACTAGAGTTATGTGTTGAATAAATTTGGGAATAATTTTATTTAAAAAGATAGAAGAATGGCCAAGAAGCATATGAAAAAGTAGTCAACATTATGAGTCATCAGGGAAATGCAGATTATAAATAGAATGAGATATTTCTCATGCAACAGAATGACTGAAATTAAGGAAGTCTGATTATATCAAATGTTGGTGAAGATAAGAGCAACTGAGCATCCCACACATTGTTGATGAGATTGTAAAATCTTGTTATTACTTTGTAAAATTGTCTGGCAATTTCTTCTACATTTAAACACTTATTTACCTTATGACCTAGCCATTCTACTCCTCTGTATTCATGCTAAGAAATGAAAACTTATTTTCAAAAACGATATGTTCAAGGATGTTTATATCTTTATAAGACACAAACAGTGGAAACTAATATCTATCAATAAGAAACAGATTAAACCAATTGTGGTATATTTGTATAATGAAATACTCAGAGAAAAAAAGAAACGGACTACTTACATACTAAAAAATGAATACATCTCAAAAACGTTATATTGAGAAAAATGAGCCAGATATAAAATAAATATTTTATGAGCTTTATATTTATATGAGTTCTAATAACTGGCAAAAGAGTCTATGGTGATAAAAATCAAAAGCAATTGCCTCAGGAAGGTAGAAGCAGGAAACATTGGATAGTAGCACAAAAAAAACTTCTTAGGAGAATACAAATATTCTATCTTGTTTGCGTGGTATTTCTATGGGTGTATATAATTATCAAAAATTTAATGTGGCTGTATAAACTTGTCAAAACAAAAATTGAGGACCTTATTTAGATGTATACAGATTTTGGTTTATATAAATTTTACTTTAATAAAAGAGAATTTTAAAAAATTATGGCCATATAAAAAGTATTGTTAAAAGTATTACTAGGGTGACAGGTAAAATTTACAAACTTTTATCTTTCAAAATTTATCATAAATATGATTAATACTAAAAAACCTTTCTAATAAAATAGTTGTAGAAAATAAAACAAATTTTTAATGTTTGGTGTAATTATTCCTTAAAGGAATAATTCTAATAAGAAGCAATACACCAAAAAAAGGTAAGAAAAAGAATATATGTATATCTCACAAATAACAAAGAAAATAGAAATGTAAAGATGATTATTTTTAATCTAATAATTGTGGTTGTGTTTTTGTATTATAATATTTAATATTAAGGAAGGTTTGGTGTGCTATATAGTCTTACACTTTACTGGTATTTGATTGAGCTTGATTACTGAAGCATGTCTGGAATTTGGATTGACCTAGTCTATTTAAAAAACAATTTCAGGACGTGCATAAAGATCTTTAAATATGTTCATAATTCTCACTTATTAATCTATTCTCAAAATATATTCCCCAAACAGGGAGTTCCTTCAAGGAACTTGACAATAACTTTTTAGCACAATTATAAAAATAAAACAAATGTGAAGATTGTAGCTCATCTAGCTTATAAAATACTATACCGTCATTAAATGAAAGTATAAAAATTATGACAAGATATTTTTCATATTCTTAAATTTAGTAAAAGCATGATACAAAATTTTATATATATATATATATATATCATCAGAAATCCAGGTATAAAATTATATAATAATTTCTTTTTTGAATAAGAAGTAGTCCAATACATGGTATGTGTTGACTTGTTCTGAGACCCAAAACATCAGATTAGGAACAGAGACACTGATTCAGCTTCGAAGACTGAAGAGTTCTCAGTGTAAACTTATCAAGGGCAGCATATTTGAATAAATTTAAATATAACTTCTAATTCATAGATACCATACCCATTATGGGAAAGAGTCAGTTTTTAATTATGTAAAGCCTTGGAGTCACCATATGTGGTGTGTGTAGACAGCTGTGTGTATAAAGTGTATGTCTGGGCTCATGTACACACATTTATGCAGTGTTGTCAAATGACAGGGGTATGGTATAAGAAAACATGTTGTCTTACTAAATGCTGTCATAGAAAATTGCTCTTTTTAAACCTGTTTATCTCCATTAGCATTTTTCTAATTTTTTGCATTATGATATAGAGTTTTCCTGTCCCAGATTTTATTATACTTGTTTGAGTATAGGCCACTATCTTATTAAACCATTTTATCTCCTGTGCCTAACATGGTCCTGGTACAGATTAAATGCTCAATAAATCTCTATTACTTTGAATGGGTATGTGTAAGTTACCCTTCATGTAAGCTAGTTTTTAGCAGATCAGTAAGTGTGAGTTCCTCTTGAAAAATGATGAAAAATCATGCAGTTATAGTTACATTATTAGCCAGTCTATTTCAAAGATTGATGAGTGTCTTCACCAGATAATTAGTCAAACTACTCTGTCATGAGGTGCTGTTAGAAAAACAGTCTATCAAACTTATATTTCTTTTTAACAATTACGTTATATCCCAGTTACTTTAAAAAATAATTTATATTCCTAGGAATTTCCAAATTTTTTTTTAAAAATTAACCCATGTAGTTTAATTAGAGACATTCAAATAATGTTTTCTGTATTACTTACCAATAAAAACTATGTTACATAAATTGAAAATAATTTTTGGTAACAAGAATACCTTATACACTTAGAAACTGCTGTCTTAACAATACATAAAGTTTATTGAATAGTTTACCTTTCGGCTTTAGCTAGTTTTGAAAATCTTATCAAGAAAGCAGAGATATACACATTACAGCAGTTGGAATTTTGGTAACTGAAATTACAAAATGAACAGTTCTTCATTTTTCAGAATCTCGTTGTAGCCTAAGATTTTATAATTCAGAGATCTGTTTCTTGGACATCATCTCTATTTACAGTGGGTTACTGAACCAGTTTACATCATTATCATCTCTATAGGGACACTTTTCTCATTTGTCTTGATTACCACTCTATTCTCAGGACATAGAACCACACCTGGTATATAGAATCATTAGTAAATACATATTGAGTGAATTAATGCATAAAACTGAATTCAGTCAGGGAAAAAGGTAAAAAAGGAGAGAGGCATGTTTCAGTAATCAAGGGAATAGCAAAAACAGGTCAATTTTCAACAATATGAAATGCCAAAGATATACACTGTAGAAAAAAGTTTTTTAAGTAAACAAAAAATTAAATTAAAAAACTAAAATTTAAAAATACAAGTTTACATTTATTTTAAGTATAAGTTAAAGCTTCTGCTCTGTGAAAGACACTATTAAGAGAATGAAAGGACAAGCCTGAAAATCTTTGCAAAACACTTATGTGATAAAGAATTGTTATCCAAAAATGCACAATGAACTCCGAAAATTCAACAATTAAAAAAACCAGACAACTCAATGAAAAAATCAGCAAAAGACCTGAACAGATACCTCACAAAGGAAGATCTACAGATGGCAAATAAGTATATATATTCAACACCACATGTCCTTAGGAGAGCGTAAACTAATACAATGAAATGCCACTAAGCACTTAAGAGTGGCTAAAATCCAAACACAATAAACGTTAAATGTTGGTGAGGATGTGGAGCAACAGGAATTCTCATTCATTGCTGGTGGTAAGGCAAAATTGCGCAACCACTCTAAAAGACAGCTTGGTGGTTTCTTACAAAATTAAGCATACTCATCATACATTCCAGCAATTTCATTCTTTGGTATTTACCGTAATGAGTATAAAACTTATACTCACACAAAATCTTGCGTCCTCATACATAATTGCCAAAATTTGGAAGCAACCAAGATGCCTTCAAAAGGTGAAAGGATAAACTATGGTATGTCTCCACAATGAAATATTATTCAGTGCTAAGAAATTAGCTAACAAGTCATAAAAAGACATTGGGGAAACTTAAATGCTTATTATTATACTAGGTGAAAGAGTCCAATCTAAAAAGGCTACATACTATATGATTTTAACTATAGTCGTGTGCTGCATGATGACATTTCTGTCAACAACAGACTGCATGTATTACTGTGATCCCATAGACTATAACAGAGCTGAAGAATTCCTATTGCTTGGTGATGTTTTAGTTGTCCTAACTTTAGTTGTGTTGCAGCACAACATATTACTCATGTGCTTATGATAATGCTGGTGTAAACTAACCTACTATGTTGCTACTTGTATGAAAGTATGGTGCATAGAATTATGTATAGTACATAATACTTGATAATGATAACAAAAGACTGTGCTATTGATTCATATATTTATTATACTATAAGTTTAAACATTATTTTTGCTATTTCTTCTACACACATATGTGTATAAAAGTTAACTCTGAAACAGCCTCAGGCATGTCCTTCAGGAGGTATTCCAGAAGAGTTATTACTGTCATAGAAGATGATGGCTTCTATGAGGGACATGTTATTGCCCCTGAAGACCTTCCAGTGAGACATGATGAGTGGAAAACATTGTTATTGATGATCCTGACCCTGTGTAGACTTACGATACTATGTGCATTAGTGTCTTAGTTTTTAACACAAAAGTTTTCAAAGTAAATAATGTATAGAATAAAGACATAAAGAAAGAAAACAGGCTGGGTACAGTGGCCCATGCCTGTAATCCCAGCACTTTGGGAGGCCAAGGTGGGCAGACCACAAAGTCAAGAGATTGAGACCATTCTGGCCAACAATGGTGAAACTCCGACTCTGCTAAAACTAAAAATAAAAAAATTAGCTGGTCATGGTGGTGTGCACCTGTAATCCCAACTACTTGGGAGGCTGAGTCAGGAGAATCACTTGAACCTGGGAGGCAGAAGTTGCAATGAGCTGAGATTATGCAACTGCACTCCAGCCTAGCAACAGAGCAAGACTCCATCTTGGAAGGAAGGAAGGAAGGAAGGAAGGAAGGAAGGAAGGAAGGAAGGAAGGGAGGGAGGGAGGGAGGGAGGGAGGGAGGGAGGGAGGGAGGAAGGAAGGAAAGAAAACAATTTGTACAGCTGGTATGTGTGTCTTAAGCTAAGTGTTAGTACAGAGTGAAAAAGTTTTTAAAGTTAATAAAGTAAAAAAGTCAGAGTAAGTTAAGGCTAATTTATTATTAAGGAAAGAAAAATAATTTTTAAAAATAAATTTAGTGTAGCTTAAGTGTACAGTGTTTATAAAGCCTATAGCAATGTAGGACAATGTCCTAGGACTTCACATTCACTCACCATTACCCAGAGCAACCTCTAGCTCTTCGAGCTCCATTCATGTAAGTACCCTATACAGGTGTACCATTTTTAATCTTTTATACTGTACATTTTCTATGCCTAGATATGTTTAGATACACAAATACCATTACAATACAATTGACTCCAGTATGCAGTATAGTAACATGTACAGGTTTTTAGCCTAAAAGAAATAGGCTATGCCATACAGCCTAGGTAGGTGATAGGTACGCTGTACCATCTAGGTTTGTTTTAAGTACACTCTATGGTGTTCACACAATGCTGAAATCACGTAATGATGCATTTCTCAAAAACATCATCGTTGTTAAGTGATGTATGACTGTATTTGACATTCCGGAAAAGTCAAAACTATAGAGATAGTAAAAAGATCAGTGATTACTATGGCTTTAGAGTGGGGAAAAGGATAGAGAAATGAATAGGTGGACCAAAGAAGTATTTAAAGAGAGTGCAACTTTTGTGTATAATACTTTGATGGTGAATTCATGTCATTAAACATTTGTTAAAGCCCATAGACTGTATATCACAAAGAATAAACCCTAATGTAAACTACCAACCTTTAGATAATTGTATAACAATATAGGCTCATCAATTATAACAAATGCACCACACTAATGCAAGATATTAATGAAACAGAAAACTCTGGGTAGGGGAAAGCAGGGATGGCAGATAGAGTGTATGGGAACTCTGTACATTCTGCTCAATTTTTCTGTAAGCCTAAGACTGTTCTAGAAAAATCTATTAATTAAAAAAATTGCATGCCTAGAGTGAATGAACAAATTTTCTGTCCAAATAATCTGAATTGGCAAAATGGTCAATAATAATGTCCAAAATTGGCAACAGAATTAGTGGAAGATTCAAATACACCAATTACATAGATAGCTTCACATATTAATTGTATCTAATCTTTTGAATTGGAAATATAAATGATATTTAAAATATGTAAAGCCATAGAAAACTGTGAAGATTTGTCAAATTATTTGATAAAGAATAATTCTTCCAAAAATTGATATTGGTAGTATAAAAATGGAAGTGTTAATTAATCTCACTCATGAATATAGATCAAATGTATTATATTAACCATTAGAAAATAAAATACAGCAATTGATATGAGAAATAACATACTGTGTTTAATCAAGATTTATATCAGGAATAAAAGGATGAATTAATATGAGAAATTCTGTCAACAAACAAAAAATAAACAAGTTTAGGCTGAAATGTAGAGTATCTTTTTCATAAAGATTATCCCTAGGGATAATAGCTTCATTTACATATAAAATAAATTTCAGCTTTGTCAATGTACCTGAGAGCCTCTGCATAGACAGTGCCATTTGTGCCTTAGATTGCTTATAAGTGGTGGTTTTCTTTTGTTTTGTTTTTTTTTTGGCCAATTAATTAACACCTTGTTCTGAAGTCATGATAAATTCCAGTTCTGTTCTGTGAATGCTTGTCCTGTGGTTCCATGTCCCAGTTTCAGCCTGTGCACTTCTCAGATCTCTGAGAATATGCTAATAAAACAAGAGCATCTAAGGTACATTTATTTTCAACTATTAACAAAACTAAAGCCCATGGACAAAGCCCTTCTTATTACAGCTTTTACGGGAAAACAAAATGTCAAGTTAGAGAACATCAAAAAATGCTGTGAACTAGATCCTCTAGTTATCTTACTTGATCTAGTTCCCTTTTTGCTGCCTCAGTTCTTTTGATTCTTTCTTTTTAGTTTATGGTGAATATACTAGAAATGTTTTTGAGAAACATTTACTAGTCTCTCCAAATTGATTGACAAATTTTCTGAGCCTGTTATATCACTAAGGTTGAGAGCTGACATTTACTTCCTCAATTATGTCGTCTTCAGTTCAAAATCTATACTTTTATCCTTGTTTATGATCTAGAACACACATACACAAGTGGGTACAAAACAACGTGCATCTCATGGATACTAACATAGCCACCAACAAAGGCGAAGTGCTGAATATTGCCAGTAACTGAGAAGCCCCTGCTGGCTATCTACTAATGACTTCCACAAATATAACACCATCCTGCATTATTTTGTTCATCACTTCTTTGTTTTTTAAAAAATAATTATATGTAAGTATGCAACATTAAACATTATAATTTATTTACTTATTGAATAGTTACTTTCAGCAATATTATGTTTGTGAGATTCTTCCTTTTTGTGGTGAACAGCATTAAATTGTTCAAAGTTTGTTCATTTGTTGCTGTATACTATTTCATTACACAAATGTATCAATGCTTCCTTACCCATTGTACTCTTGATGAAATTCTGGGCTATTTTCAGTCTATAGCTCTTATGAGTAAAGCAGATATTAATATTCTTGTCAAGTATTCTTAGTGTAAGTGGATACCAATTTCTGTTGCATATGTTCTTGGCCTCGAATTACTGGATCATAAAGTCTACACTGACTTCGTTTATGACAACAATGCCAAACAGTCTTCCAAAGTGAGTTTACAAATTTTCACTCATATCAGCACTGTATGATAGTTCCTCTCTTTCTACAATTTTCATGATACTTATGTTTTCATTCCTTGTTAGGTAGTTTTATCCAAATAAATAGTATGCTTTTAGTTTGCATTTCTCTCATTACTATAAAACCAAACACTTTTACATATGTTTGTTTGACATTTGTATACACTCTTGTTGAAGTGTTCTAACATTTTTCTGTTGGCTTATTTATACAATTTTATCATAATATACAGGAATTATCTTTATATTTCTCTGGTTCCTTTACTCCTAATCAATGGCAGATACTGATGTCATATTTTATCTTTTGTTTTTGCATTTACAGTTAATTGTGTAACGCCTGCAAAGAGGAATTACTTAATAAATTATTTAGTGACAATAAGCTTACTGAGATGGGTTTCGGCATCTGATATATGTAGGTTGAAATCATGAACTTTCCACTCAGTTATGTAAATGAAACATTACATTGACTTTTTTTTACATTTTAAAATTGGTATTATGATACATGCTTAGCAGCATTTTCAAATTATAAAGTATAGGATGTTACATAAGGCTCTTCATATGCTGCCTGAAATATGACAACACCTCATAAAATGGTAGGTGTTAATATCTGATGATTGAAAGAAGGAAGAATTACACTTAAAATTGTTACCAGTAACTTCCCTGCACAATAGATGTAAGTGTATAAACTAAACATGCAAAATAAAATATATTTTCCCTAAATCACATCCCCATCTTGACTTCTTTTTACTATTTGATACTTTGCCAAGTCATCAACACTTTAAAGTATCTGACTTCTCTTTTGTTTCCCTTTCTAACAGTTGTCCATCCCATGCATCCATTCATTTGAAGAAATGGATCCAGGGAAGGACTAACATTACAAGTATGCCATGTCCTTATTGACCTTCATGGATACACCATACAACTTTCACAGTACATTTGCTAGTAAATATGTTTCATTTCCTTTCAACAAACATTTTTCATGCTCTGCTATGTGTTTAACCCTTCTAAATATTCGAAGGTTTTTTTGTTTGTTTTGAGATAGAGCCTCACTCTGTCGCCAAGGCTGGAGTGAAGTGGCACAGAATGAGAATAATAGTGAAAGAATAATAGTGCATCATTTGAGAAAATCTTCCTTAATGTGTATATTCATGCTATTTTAATACTATTCCAACCCGTTAACTGCTAAGACTTAAAATATTCTACACTATAATTTCACACGCTTAGTGTCTAATCTATAGTTGTCACTTGTAACCTCTATGATTTTGTTCGTGTTCTCACATCATTGCCAATAACAGAGATCAAGTTGAGCAGTTCCTCTTTGTGCTCCATGGTGTCTATCACAGCCAGTGCTCTTTCTCCCCCAAACAGATTCATGTTTGTTTCATTTTATTGAGGCTAATTTTCCAATATGGTGTTCAAGGCTTTTCATAATCTTCTCTTGCTTATGTATTTGGGATTAAGTCTCACCTTTGAATTTTATGGGATTTTGATTAAAATCACTTTTAGTTCTTTAGACTTGTCATTCTTTCCCCCACCCACTTGGCCTTTTCTCATGCTATTCTTTTGACTGAAGCATTCTTCATCAGTTGGCTCCCCACTTTTTTGATGGCTATCATTTCATGATACTAGTGCCTACTTTCTAAAAGTACCACATCACCTGCTTTTTAATAGCAAAAATGTATTAAAATTAGTTTTAGATAAATTTGTAATAGTCCTTGAGATAACTGGAAACAAATGAGATGTTTTAAGCCCAGAATTATATATACTGAGGAATAAAGTTTATAAATTTAGTCCCTGCAAAGAAAAATGTGTTTTATATAAAGAAGCACAGATGTGTATAGATAAAAATGTGTTCCCGACTATCTCTTTCATTAAATCTTAATACCACAATGAAATAAATGTGTAGTCAGATATAACTGTGCTCTATTTTCAAGACACAAATTTCTATTTTAATTTATCTAAAGCAGTTGGATATTGGCAATTTCATATACTTAACCCAAAACTTAGCACAACTTCAGGCACAAAGTAAATGATAAACATCAACTAGAAATTAGCTAAATATCAATAAATATCGACTAAAAGTCAGCTAAATATCAACTAAAGATCAACTGAATAAAAAAAATTAAACTAAAAATCACTCCTAGACATTCTCAGCCCCAAGTCAAACTTCCCTACCACACTGTCTGGTCCATAATGTACATGTCCTTTTTATCAACTCTACTGTAAGGTATTTAATAAGCAAAAATCTTGATTTATTAAACTTTGTCATTTGTCTTTCTCCATTCATTGATCCTAATTGCCACCCTAATGTTTTATACAGAGTGAATGCACAATTAATGTTACTTGCATGAATATAAAATTAATGTTTACCTGGCCATTTTTGTTAAAAATAAACTTGATGTTTTACCATAATTTTAATTTTTAACAAGTCCCACATATTTTATGGAAATATTAGCAGGTATCCGTTATATTGTTCATTTTTTTTTCTGGTGGTTTGGGTTGATGTTTGTAGAGTGAAATGATAATAGCTCAGATGAGAATAAAGTTATATTGTATATGTGAATTAACGCAAAATATATCATTTTGAGCTCAGATCCATAGAACAAAAACTTCTATTGTAATGTAGCAAAGGTTAGGCCATATAAGTTTTTGATAATTAACAAAAATGTTTGCTGCACGACTCATGCGATGATATCCTCATGAAGCACATGAGATCTCTGCATAGCACATTTATTTGATGTGTGTATAGGAGAATGCATGCCTTTTTAGAAAGAGCCCATTACGTAATAAACATCAGGAAAGGATAAGGAACAATCAGAAGGTCAGGGGAAGGGGATCAGTTTTTTAAACTTCTGGGTATCAGGAATTCATTATGTGTAAAAAAAATAAATAAATAAATCAGAGTCCAAAATGCATTTTTTTAAAGTATGTTGTTATATTTTGAGAGCTTAATATTTTAAGTGCTGTCTTAAAATAGCACAAGTAATCAATGATGTTTTCCCACAAGTCCTGTATAATTTTTGCTTACAATTAAGTGTGATGCTACAAAATATATGCAGTCACATTGCATCAGTACTTCTTTTAATATCTGCTTAAAAACCATTTGCATTTTCTGTTTTTCTGTTAGCATTCAGAATGCTCCATAAAATCCAATTATGACTTTAGACTTTATGGGGAACTATCAAAATGTCTTTAGTTAATTCAACTGATATTTCAAAACAGTAAAACTCACAAAATGGAGCCACCAATTATAGAAACTATCACATGCTGCTTGTAACTGTATATTGAACATGATTTTCAAATTGCCATAACTTATATTTCTTATGTATATATTTGCTCTTTTAAAAAATTAAAGTGTATTTTAATTTCAATAGTAAGTAGAAAGTTTACATTTTCATGGATAGTTATTATAATTCCTACTTGTTTTTTTCTTATATTTTAGACCAACTATTGGTCTCCTCTCCAGTTGTAGAAAGGCATTACTTTTATTACATTTTAAAAAGTAGCTCACTGATAGAATCAGTAATAATTATAAACTTGGATTATTGATACCATTATCTTATAAGCACTCATAAGAAACCAAGCAACAGTGGATTTAAAGTGTAATTGGGCATATATAATCACATAAAATTATAGTTCTTTTAATTCTTTTTAAATACTACATTATGATTATTGGATCATGAGTAAGTAAATGGATAGAAGTGTGAAGAAGAAGGAAGGAAAGAAAATGAGGCAAAAATAAGTCTGAGCTATGCAGCTTGCATTTAGTTAGGCCGATCTCTTTGATCAACATCTCACTTCAAAAGTCAATTGATATTTGAATGATTAAAAAGCTAGACTTCCTTCTGAAAAACAACAAGCAACCCATTATATTATATATAAAAGGGGAAAATTCAATATCATATGCTCTTTAGATAGACTTTTTGCCTCTTTTGAAGTTAGTATGAAAAAATTATTTTTCTTGTAACTGAAGGACTGAATCATGACACTAATTTTCTGACTCTGTCAGATAAATGAATGAATAGGCAAGCTTAGAGAGAAAAAAGACAATAACTTATATAAGAGGAAGAATACACTAATACCTCATGATAGAATTCACATTTTGGCTAATTTTCATAAGCATGAATGTCTTTGTCTTTGGATTTATATTATATAAACTGAAACCATACAAATATAAACTAAAGAATGGCACATAGTTTATCTGACTTTCTTGCACAAAAAGGGAAACCTGAATGTCACATGCAAAGAAAAAAGAAAATTACTAGAGTCTGAATCGTGTATGGCTTGACTTTTCTTTTTTGGGAAAAGATTCTGTTATTTACTTAATAACAGTAATAAGAATCATTATCATTATTAGTTTTAATAATTATAGTACAGCTGGGATATTTAAAAATATATTAATGCAGAAGGGCCAGATAATTATTCTTAAATTCCTTACTAATACGAAAAAAAAATGGAACATGAAGTTAGAAATGTCTTAATCACAGCCCTCATAATAGTCAGATGGCATCATCTAGGATTTCTTGGTGAAAATATTCTGCTTAATTTATACTTAGGTAACTCAGAGAATGGGCAGATCTGGAAACTTTCTAATGTTGAAGTCATATACTCTTCAATTTTCTCTGTTGCCTTGGAAGAAATATGAAAGGTGATACACAAATCAAATTTTCATTTAAAAATACACATTTTAGCCAAATATTCTATTAAGAAGCTGAATTTCAATGCTATATCAGAGACAAGAGTGCAATACTGTATCTCTGAATATCTCTTAATTGTTTTCCTTAGGTGTCCTTATATCCATCTATGCCTTTTGCATCTTCCTGACAATGGATTCCAGTGAACATCTCAGGCTATCGAAGGCTTATCATTAATAATATTCTCAACTATTAAGGCTTTCTGACATTCCCCAAGTTCACAATGTGAAAACTGAATTATATAAAGATTAAATCTTTTGTATATCCCAGTTGGTAAAAGAGAGGAAACTGTTTTTGTTTTCTCTATCCCGAGCACTAACAAGCAACCAAGATATTTTAAATTCTCACATAGCTTTCTCTATACCATTCTTCAAGGCAGTAGTTAATCTGATCAAGAGTATTTTAAAGCAAATATGAAATGACCAACTGAGAAACAGAAGCAACAAAACCCAAGTCATTACTATGGCTTATGAGACTTTGTATGAGCTGGCCTTCAGTTACTGCTCTACCTCTGTTTCTAACAGTTTTCCTTCTTCTTTCTGCTTGAGGAACACTGACCACTTTACTTCTTTTTTGTCTGAACGAGCCAGGTGTGATTGCAGCCTAGATTATTTGTGTATGCTGTTCCTTCATGCTTAAATGATCTTCCCTTAGGAATCCTCATGGTTCACTCTTCCACTTCATTCAATCTACACAAAACCATATGTTATCATGGAGATGTTTTCCTTTTCTATATACAATTGCAACATCCCCAAATGTAACAGATCCCTCACTGCTTTGTATTTTCTCCTCAGCACTTAATAGTATATAACAAATGGAAAACTATGTAATTATTGGCTATATTATGAAGGCTTGGTTTAAATATTTATCTTTAAATTTCTATTATTATGTATTTAAATTACTGTATTTTATACTGAAGGTACTATCAGTTGTAAGTGGCAACATTATTTTATGTAGTACTATGAAAAATGTGCTGTCAACTGACCAATGCCATAGATGCATTATGATTTCAGAATATATAAAATATAGTTTGAGAATTATTAAAATGGAGTATTTATTATATTTATTGCTGTGTTCCTCACTAGAATGAAAGCTTCATAAGGGCAGAGATTTTTCAGTGGTTTCTTTACTACTATCCATATTTTTTGTAACTATTATCCCTGTTACATCATAGTAGGTACTCAATCAATATCTCTGACCTAGTAGATTTTGGTAGTTTACGTTTGACTATTCTGTCCCCTCACTGATTCATAATAGTTATGCACATCTCCATATCTTTTATCTCCTTCTTCTCCTGCAGTATCACGTAAAAATGCAAGAATTTTTTTTTTTTTTTTTGTAAGACAGAGTCTCACTCTCTCGACCAGGCTGGAGTGCAATGGCACGATCTTGGCTCACTGCATCTCTGCCTCCCAGGTTCAAGCAATTATCCTGCCTCAGCCTCCTGACTAGCTGGGATTACAGGTGCCTACCACCATGCACAGCTAATTTTTGTAGTGGAGACAGGGTTTTACCATGTTGGCCAGTCTGGTCTCGAACTCCTGACCTCAGATGATCCACCCGCCTTGGCCTCCCAAAGCACTGGGATTACAGGCATGAGCCACCGCATACCTGGCCAAAATATAAGAATTTTTCAAAGAGCATTTATTAATTTATATCAAATTGAGGGCCCTTACTAGACTTTATTGGAGGCAATATGTGTGTGTGTGTTGATGTATATAGCATGTGTGCATGCATGTGTCTGTATGTATGTCATGATTTCAGAAATCATGTTTTTTTTATTAATTAGGGTTAGATTTATCCATATGTGATGAGTAGTTTAAAAGCAGAAGTATAGTGGGCAATGCCAGACTATTGTCACTCCAGGACGCAGGCTCCTTGTAACTTGAGGTCCTATCATGCATGGGTCCCAGGCCACAGTTCATTTCATAGTTGAAGATGATGCTTCCAGCCCCAACTCTGTTCTGCCAGCCAGAGAGAGAAGTGTAAAATAGAAAGATATGGCTATTTCCATTTAAACCTGCTTTTTAAAAATTGCCCATGCTCTTCTCATATCTCATCAGCCAATGATGTCAAGGACCACATATGACTGTAAGAGAAGAGATGGGAAATCTCAAATAAATGCTCTGGGTGGTCGAAACACTAACTATTGCTTAGAAACAAGAAGGAACTTAATTTTATAAAACAACATTCTCCACCCCGAAAAGTCTCAAGTATTCTTCTTCTCACATGTAAAACAGAGTCATTGCTTTCTATGAGAGACACCTTAGAGAACTATGCAATTACTACTTCCACTTTATAGTCCAAAATGTCTTAAGGATATGCTACATATATGTCACAATAGTCTAGTGACCTATAAGCCATATCACAATTTAAAATCTTCTGAATATTCAATTCCCACCCAACTGGTATGGAAACAGGACAAATATAATGAAATGACAATGAATGATAGAAAATAAACAGCAATCAGTGACCATAACTTTTATTCAATCTTACGAGGTAAGGATAGAAAAAAAATCTTCCTTCCATGACAAATCATGCCCAATAGGTTCTATCACAGAGTTTAGCAATGGAGAGTGCAACGCACCTGATGGTGTCTCAGCTTTCATAGCAGGCTTTCTGCTGGCCCATGATCGGGCCTGTAGTTTCTTTAGCATATAAGAAATTACAAGGTCTATCAGTCAGAGTGTGTGGTTTTGACAGTATAATTTCCCTCAAAACTTAATCGGTTTCCAGTTAATTTCCTCTAGAACATTCCATGCGCAAGCAATTGCAGCCAAATATTTTGATGATATATATTATTTTAGCCTTAAAGACTCTTTTATTTATCATCCTCTTCCTCATTTTAAACTACTTAAAAATATCTGAAACAATAGCCTTGGGTGGAAAACGAACCAATTTAATCTGATCTTTTCTACAGAGAGTAAAATGTGTTTGAAATAGGCTTAGGGGAATAGTTTTATGTTCAAGTCCATGTCTGAGAGCTACCATCAATGATGGCTTTGGTTTGGAGCATGAGTATATTTGTTTCTTAATCTACAGAGTTACCAAATTATTGGGCTTTCATCAATGAAAATTGCCCAGTTTGTTTTTCTAGGCAGAATGATAATCTTTGTCAACCCTGCTTTTGGACTGGCAAATTCTAGGCTAAGTATTGCTCTCTCTTAAGCATCTAGAAATATTTAATAAATATCTACACTTTGAAAATTTCCTATCATTTACTCTAATGCTATAGCCTCTTTTAGTACATGATCTGCCTTTGAACAAACAGCAGTACATAATTTCTGCCAAATATTTTGTTACTGAATAGTACATGTTATTACCTTTTAATGTCTGATCCTTCTTGCCTAACATATGACAAATTCTACTAATCCAATGCCACAGGTTTAGGTTTTGTTACTTATGGCACCATAAGCGAGATACCAAAGTCTGCATTAGTCAAGATTAGGTTTGGCCAAGTAGCAGAATATGCACAATAAAAGTGATTAAAGCATAATATTCCAGTGGATAGTATTGGACTCCTCACAGTGTTGCATCTAAGGTCCTCATATCAAAGGGCGGATGAGATTATGGTATCTGGTGCCATACTGCCTGGGTTCAGGTTTCCCTTCACCGCTTAATATATAACCTATAGTAATATAACTCTATCTCTGTGTGCTTCAGTTTTCTCACCTCTACAATTGGGATAATAAACATCTCATAAGATTGTTGTGAGAATTAAGCAAGTTAATACATATAAGGAACTCAGAACACTTCCAAGCACTGGGTAAACTGTATATGTGTTAGCTTGTTACCAGGTAGCTTTTTCTATGCAACAATTGTCTAAATACTAGTGTCTTAAAATATCAACCGTGTATGTTGTTTACTTTCTTTGACTCTGCAGTTTGGGCAGTTTGGGATGAGCTTGGCTGATCTCTAGGCTGGGATATATGGTCAGCTGGTAGGTCCACTGGGACTAGTTTATTTAGCATGACCTCGCCCGAGAAAGGTAGAATAACTGGGCCTTCTATCGATGTGTTCTCACATCCTCTAGCAAACTAGCATGAGCTTTTTTACATAGCAAGTTATGGTGTACCAACATTTTTCCAAATCTACGCTTGCATCAGTTTTGCATCAGTTTTACATTGGCCAGAGCAAAGAACAAGTCAGCACATGTTCAAGGAGTGTCGAAAGACTCCAGTTCCTGAAGGCGAGAGTTATAATGTCACATTGCAAGAGGAGATGAAAAATGTATACTCATTTTTGCAACTGACTACCACTATGATTCTGATTGCTGCTGGTGTTGAGCTGTGCCATAAATGACCTCATTCCCAAGTTAGTTAACACCACAGTCCAGTTTCAACCATCAAATTTTGCATTCCAACAATGGGGAAGGCAGAAATATCCACTTATTTTAAGGACACATGTTGAAAATTCTGTAGTAGGCAGAATAATGCCCCACCCTCAAAGATGTCCACATTTCAATCCCCAGAACCTGTGACTTTGCTATGTTCTATGACAAGGAAGAATGAAAGTTGCAAATTATGATTGCTGATCAGGTAACCTTAATTTGAGGATATTGTTCTGGATTACCCACGTGAGTTTAATGCAATCTCAAGGGATCATATAAGTGAAAGTGGGAGCCTGGAGAATCAGTGTCAGAGGCATAGAGTTCTGAAGACAATATGCTGCCTCATGGCTTCGAAGATGAATGAAGGCAATGAGTTAAGGAATGCAGGAGACCTCTACAAGTGAGGAAAGGCAAGGAAACAGTTTCTATCCTGGAAACTTTAGAAGGCATGTAGCCCTGGTGACACCTTGATTTTAACCCAGTGTCACCCATTCCAGACTTGTGACTTCCAGAACTGTAAGAATCAATGTATGCTCTTTTATGTCACTATGATTGTTATAATTTTTTACGTTAATTATTGTCGCATACTCTTTCTATTTACATTTCATCAGCCAAAAGTTAGTAACATGGTCATGCATAATTACAAGAGAAGCTAAGAAATGTAGATTTTTTTTCTGGGTGACCATGGACTTAGTTAATTTTAGAAATTTCATTTATGTGGGAAAAAAACATATAATAGAGGAAAATCAGTACACTTGGCCAAAAAGAACCTATTGATTTTATAAATACGGAGTTCATGCAATTATCCAGCATTTTAAAAACATTCTTCAATCAGTGAGAATTTGATTTCCAGTTTAAAATGAGGATGAAGAAGAAAGGGATAAAGAAGAGCTGGCAAATCTTTCAAATTAATGATAAATATGTGCAAAAATAAACATCTATTTAGAACTTGCAAATGAGTTAATATTAATATATATAAAAGCCACATAACAGCACTTGGCACATAAATCAGCACTGCATAACCTCTAGCCACTATGACTTTTGTGGATGTTACTATAATTCTGCAGCAATACATGACTAATCTGCCTAGATCAGTTTAATTGCTTTTATTAGTGGGGAAGTTGTTTCACACACATTCTCAATTAGGGGATTAATATTTCTGATGCTAATTTTTTTAACCATCAGTTTTAAATCTCTTTAAAAAGCTCAGAGCCCAGCCACATATCTTGTTCCATTTTACTCTAATGGTCTTGATTTTATCCCACTTTATCTTTGCAATTATTAATGATCATTACAGCAAATCAAGCATTCTTTCTGTAATGCTAATTGGTAATAGTCAAGGATAAATAATGTATCGACCCACAGCAAGAGGAAAAACAAAACACATAATTAAAGGCAAATTAAATAAAGAAATGCTAGAAAAATTAATGGCGAAGCATTTGTAAAACTCATTTTAGGAAACTCAGAAATAAATATTGTTGTATTTGCATATGTCTACTCTGTATTGAACTCCAATCAGAAAAACAAATTTTTTTTTTTTGGAGTATTTATCCCTAACTCTGTGCTAGGTACTGCAAGTAAAAAGAAATAAATAATATTCACTACATATTCAGTTCTTAAAATGAATACCCAAAGAATATCATTGCTAGTAAGCCTGGGAGACATAATTTTATTATAATCGTTGCTATTCTACTTTTACAAATACAATATGAGGCGCAGAGAAGTTAATTTATTCATACCATCACACACCTAGAAAGTCAACTGGAATTAGTACCAAGAGTTTTCTGAATACAAAGTCAGTGTTCTTCCATTGCTGCTTATGAACTAAAAATATTCTCCATGTCTTCCCCTTGCTTCACTGCTCCACTCCCATTTCCAGGCCCAAGAAACAGTAAATGACTGGGTTGTAAAATTTAAGGGCATTTTTCTATGCTTCAATCCTTCTATTGAGTGGCACTTTAAAAGAAAGAAAATCAAGCACCTGGTGTATGGTTCTTTTTAAAAATATATATATAATAACTGTATTGAAATATAATTAACATACCATAACATTCACCTCTGTATTATCTTTTAGCAAATACACAGAGTTGTGCAACCATCACCATTAGATACTAAACACCATCAGTATCTAATGTTAAGTATTTTATCACCCTAAAAAGAAACTCCATAACCCATTAGCACTCAGTCCTAGTCATCCCTCTTCCTCTAGCCTCTGGCAACCATTGATTTCCTTTCTGTCTCCAGAGAGTTCCATTTTCTGGACATTTCATATAAACAGACTTATACAATTTGTGTTCTTTCATAACCAGCTTCTTCTACTTAGCATAATGATTTTATGGTCATTCATGTTGTAGCGTGTACACTTTATTTATTTTTATTTCTGGATACTCTTCAATTGCATGAGTGTGTCACTTTTATCCATTTATCAGTTAATGGATTTTGGCTTGTTTCTACTCTTTGGCTATTATGAGTAATGCCATTATGAATATTTGCATACAAATTTTTGTGTGTACAAAACTTTTCTCTTGGATATATATCTAGGAGTAGAATTGTTATTTCATCTGATAATTCCATGTTTAACCTCTTGTGGAACTTCCAAGCTGTTTTCCTAAGTGGCTGTACCACTTTATCTTCTTATCTATTATATGCACACCCCACTATTGTATTTTGGAAGAAGATAACTTGTTTTCTAATTTTACAAATTTACAGATTAAGAGAAATCTGCCCCCAAATGAGTCATACCCTGAGTCACCTATAACTGATTTAAATGATGACATTTGGGATTTTGAGTTGATATTGCTTAAGTGAGAGTTTTCACTCAAAATTGCAGCTGGAATGGTTAAGACTTTGGAGCATGTTGGTATAGAGTAAATATATTTTTCTATGGAAATAACTTGGATTTTGTGGGGAGAGAAGTGTGATGTTACAGGTTGAATTGTATACCCCAAAAATATATGTTAACATCCTAACACTCGGTACTTCAGAATGTGGCATTTTTTTTTTTTAATAAATAGGATCATTGCAGATGAAATTAAATTAACATTAGGTCATAACAAAGTGGGATAGTGCCTTAATTCAATGCAACTGGTATCCTTATAAGAAGAGGACAGAGACATGAGGGGTGAATGCAAATGTGAATAGAGGGAGAGATTAGAGTTATGCTGCCATAATCTAAAGGATATTTGGGGTAATTTACAGAAACTGAGAAAAGCAAAGAAAGATTCTCCCCAAGAGGCTTCAGATGGAGCATGTCCCAGTCAATACCTCGATTTTAGAGTTTTGGGAGTTGAAAACTGTGAGATAATAAATTTCTGTTGTTTTAAGCAGCCAAGATTGTGTTACTTTTTTATGGCAGTCTAGAAAATACATATGCTCTAGGGAAATAGAACATTTTGTATTTTATGAAGTGCTTAATCCTATATTAATCTGATTGTTTACCATGAAAATGATAAAGAATTACCATAAAAAGATACAAATTGTTCAATCCAAAGAAGTCAAATTATTGTCCTTAGAACTCAAACATGATTCTTCTGCCTTCGATTTCTAAATGGAATTAAAACTAAGATTTTTAAAATTTCAGAGATCTTCTCAGTGATTGAAATCATTCATCCAAGTTTGTTTGCATGCTGGTTCTCTGGAAGATGTGACTGGTAAATTTTAGTAAAAAAGAAAAAAGGAAAGGAAAGGGAAGGGAAGGGAAAGAGAGAGAGTGAGAGAGAAAGAAAGAAAGGGAAAGAGAGAGAGAGAGAGAGAAAGAAAGAAAGAAAAGAAAGAAAGAAAGAAAGAAAGAAAGAAAGAAAGAAAGAAAGAAAGAAAGAAAGAAAGAAAGAAAGAAAGAAAGAAAAAGAAAGAGAGAGAGAAAGAAAGAAAGAAAGAAAGAAAGAGAAAGGAAGGAAGGGAGGGAGGGAAAGAAAGAGAAAGCAAGAAAGCAAGAAAGCAAGAAAGCAAGAAAGAAGGAAAGCAAGAAAGCAAGAAAGAAGGAAGGAAGGAAGGAAGGAAGGAAGGAAGGAAGGAAGGAAGGAAGGAAGGAAAGAAAGAAAGAAAGAACGAAAGAAAGAAAGAAAGAAAGAAAGAAAGAAAGAAAGAAGGAAGAGAGGGTGGGAGGGAGAAAGGAAGGAAGGAAGGAAAAGGGAAGGAAGGAAGGAAGGAAGGAAGGAAGGAAGGAAGGGAGGAAAGAGGTAAGTAGCAGGTTAGGTCAAAGAGAGAAAGTGAAGCCAACTATCCCTACCATACCTCTAGTTCTTATATTAAGGATGCCATGGGCAATGTCGCCACTAAGTCTGTAGTTAGCTAAGTGTAAAAGTGTTTTTCATCAGGGAGGTACTTGGTTTCAACATGTATGTGGTAGATTATTATAGTTTTCACCAATATTTCAATGAAAATTAGTATGCTGATCTTGAAGATATTTCCCTTCCAGTTATCTCTAAGATCTATAAAGTTCATAAAAATGTGCAGAGGAGGAAGATGAAGACATAAAGAAATAAAAGACTTCAAAAATTCTATCATGTGAAAAACTTTGCTCCCTATTTTCATATATAAAGCTGTTTTAAAACCAAACATGCCAAAGCACTTAAACTTAAACTTACAAATGTATCTTTATTATTATCTACATATAACAAATATGAGGAGGAAGATAAGGGATCAGGAGGTTATGGGATTTATGTAAATTACAAAAGTCTAAAACAAATCAGCAGTCGGATACAAAAATTTGTATTCTGTAATTTATAATCCTAGCTATATATTACTGGAGTTTTCTGCCAATGATGAATTTTTCTATCACGAAGCAGTAGAGAAGACACTTTTTTTTTTTTTTTTGTCAAGAACTGTGAAGAGTTTGGGATTTTACCCTACTTACAAGTTAAGCAGTTATCCTATTACTATTTTGTGTAGCCTGGCAGAAGACACAGACTCCTAGGTGGATGAAACAGGACTTTATAACTGACAGGAAGAACAGGAGCCAGAAATTGATATTGCTTTGTGCTGGTTCCTATGCTCCCCTTCAGCCATAATGGAATGTAAAGGGTTCATCATAGATGCCAGCATATCAGTCTGCTGTATTATCTGAAGGAACCACTGAACTTGGCGGATTTATTGCTTTGTCAGTGAGCAAAAGCAAGCCTGCTCTTAAATGAATCTCATCGATCCATATAAATCACATGGCACAGTCACTGAATATTTGAACCTTCAACCACCATTTATGACAAGGTTACTCAGACATAAAAAGTATATGAAATTTTATCACTTATATAGAAACAAAAGTATGGTAGTCTGTGTGTCTGAACATACTCACTTTGGGGTACCATAAGAGGGCATCAACCAGAGCAGCATAGCACAGGGCTAGTCATGTCCATATGAGTTTTTCTGTTTTTATAGCCTTTGAACAGAGATGACAAACCTAACAGCAAATCAGATTGCCAGCCTCAATTGCTCCCTGATTCAGATGGTGGTCCCAGATTTAAAGAACAATGCAAAACTTAATAGCCCTCACCCACTTCCTGAACCTCCTAAGGCCTAATATATTCATTTCCCAAACGCTAAAGTTTTTGCTTCTTGTCTATCACTACAAATTTATGTGTCCCCATGCAGAAGGTATAACTTCACCTTTATTTCCCAAACAGCCCCTACTTATATCCACACGTATCATGTTGAAAGGTCAGGGTGGAATCTCAAATCTTCAAAATAGGTCCATTTGACCATATTTTGTCTTAATCATTACCTAGTTAAGAGCCAAAGGGAGAAGGTCTAATTTCTGCAGACCTTCTAGCCTCATTTACTAAACCTACTGCTAAGTTGGTAAGGACAATAGAGTAAAAAATTTTCCCAAGAATGTTCAGGAACGCCCAGGGCCCGTGACCAGTTGCCTTTCCAACACTTTATCAAGCACCCACTAAATATAAACACAGGAGAACAAAACTTACATTTGATACTGCATTTTTTTTTCTAGGAAATTTTAGCAGAAACAGAGGAACAAAATTTATATGTCACAAAAATATGAAAATTAGCATACAAAATGGCACAGTAATTGAACCCTTATTATCTTCTTTTCTCTTCCTTTTTCTACTCTTCCTAATTATCCATTGTTTATAAGCCTCCTTAATTGTGAATCTTTGACTTTGGGATTTTTTCAACTATATACTTCTTACAACTAATCTGAGTCTCTGCCTTTATTCTTAGCCTCCCTATTGAAACTCTCAAATTCTAATTTTAATTTTGATTCTCAATAAGTCTTCAGATGATAAAGCTGATTGTGTTCGCAGCATTTCTGCATGACATCCCACACACCCCCAAATTCAGATTGTCTTTAAATTAACTCTTCCCCTCTCCTCCTCCACCCATTATCTCCGTTTTCCCCTTGTATCTTACAATGGCAGAGACAACCATTCTAATTTTTAGACTCAAAATGAAGAAGTGAAACCTAACTTTTCATGTCACTTATTCCAAAAGATTCAACAAGGCTGAAGTCTCAGAACTATCTCTTTGATCTTCCTTTGCTTTCTTTTTTCTCTGTTCACATCAAAGTGCAAGACATCATTACCCCATTTCTTCAAACTTCATAACTGTAACTGCCACATCAATTACTATGTTAAAACCATTTATTTTAACACATTACCATTCTGCTCAAGAATGTACCATGACCCTCCATTATGTATTGGATCAAATCCATATATTTGTGTTAGTTTTACTCAAAAGTATTCTCTTTAACAAATACGCCATTTGGACTCAAGCTGAGCTGAATTTCTCATTTGTTTTGTGAGGTAAAAATATGCATTTTATAGACACTCTGGCTTGTCTAATAGAAATATCTGTAACCTCTGTCCCACTGTGTATCATACTAATGTTCTCCAGTAAGCTTCCTTGTACTACGCGACAAACCAGAAGGGAGTCTGAATATCCCCTTTTGATATCCAAGATGGTAAACTATTTGTATACAATCCTTATAAGTGTCTATAGTTTTATGAAGTTCAACTGATGTATAAATATGTTTATCAACAAACAATGTATCATACCTACTATTTTAACGACTCAAAATGCAGAATTTCATAATACTAAAATTTACATTAAAATTCCTTTGCTCACTCATTTTTATTATCTCTAAGTCAAGTAGAAACCCTTATCGTTTTTAGCTTTCTGAAACTGGGGAGATATGGTAGGAATATCACAGATTTTAGAACGAAGGTAATTTTAAAGTTTCCTTCTCTATATCTTTGCAATTAACTGTAGCCAAGACATTTACACAACAAAGCCCATGTCTAGTAGTTGGAACCCCAAGCATCACAACCGTGTTGTCAGACATTTTTGGCTTGTCTCCACATGGGTATATCCACCAGACTCACTACCAGTGATTCTGCCTCTGGTTTGAGCATATGCATGCCTCTCTGCTCTTAAACTGACATGAGCTTTCTGACTTTGATAATTGCCTTCCTCCTTTATCCTTGTAACTTAAGACTGATCCAACCCCGCTGTGCTCCACCACTAAAATGAAGTATGGAATATGGATTGATAGGCTTATTAAAAACAATCTTTTGCTCCAAATAAATTCCATATTTTATATTTTTCCTTCATCCATGTTTTACATTTATACCACCACACCCATAATAGAAGCCTTATATTTTGTTTTTGAACCATCTCTTTTCTTCATAAATGAAAACTAGTCATATTGCTAAGGTTATTCTTATGAGTAAAGTGACCTCTCTTATCTGTCCCTCCTAACCCTTGCAATCTTCTAAAGTCATTTCCAATAACCCCAGTCCATATTGACTTCCCTGTCTTGACCTTCCAAACCACTTATTAGATGTGCCATGAATGTTGACATTGGATTATATCCCATTTAGAACCGTGTGTCATCTCATAGTATTCTCTGATATTGCAGCTAGAGGGAGGGGAGTAACCGAGGTATCAATTTTCTTGTGAAGAGAGATAAGTAAACAGATAATACAGATGTTGACCAAAAAATATTTTTCTCAACCTAGAATTTTGAATAATCCATAAGAGACCCAGTGCATATTAGATATTGAATTAAAATGTGTGTCCAGTGAATAAGCAATTTATAAATAAATAAAGGGATTGTAATAATGTAGCTACCTATTTCCCAAATTGGGTTTACCTTATCCTCCTTATGGCACAGGGTGAAGTGCATGGTATGTTCTCTTCCATGAAAAGAGAATGTGAGGAACTTGCTACTTAGTTGTAAATTTGGAGTTCTACCTTTTAAAAAAGCATTGGTGATGTCATGCTGAAGTTCTGAGTCTTAAAAGTAAGTTTAAAACCTATTCTGTCATCTGTACTTGGACTCAAGAACAAGTAAATACTGATTTAAAATTTTACTCTGAAACAATCTACATGGGAATTTTTGTATCTTTTTCTGGGAATTTAAACATGGAAATATTGGATAATGCCAAAACAGATGTATATTAACACTTTCCTTATTCTCTGAATATTGTTACAAATAGGAAGGCCATTTAAAAATGTGCAAGGGTATTTTTAGTAAGCCATGATTATTATCAGGAGTTATTTTCAAAACTCTGTTTCCATGGACACATTGAATATCAAATTTATTTATCAGAATCTGATTTCTGTAAAGAAAATTGACTACAGATTTACTGAAAATTGTTTATGTGAAGAAATTACAAGTGCTATTAATACTTACAGTTAGACAAATGATTAGAGAAGGTAGTAGTTTGATGTGAAGATACAGGACTGCACAGTAATGTTCAGTTGTACCAAACACTTCTTAAGAAAATGAGAAACGTAGTCCTGAGGTCTTAGGCAATTTTCTTTCCTGTAAAAACAATGTTCTCTTCTATTTTTTATCCAAAAGGAGATAATTGGTTTTGGTATTTGTTTCTCTAGAAAGGTTAAGAGAGAAACTCTCCAGCAGAATAATCCTTTAGTTTCTTGATAAATGCTTTCTTTTTAGTGCTGTTTCACTGTTTTCTATACAGAGTTGCTAACTGCTGAAATGGGGTTAAGTCCCCACTGAGGACCAGAAGTCTGATCATTTCCCAGAAGGTGGTTAGGGTTGTGGAGGCATCTTAGCCTCACAAATCCTGGGCTACTGTAAAGGCCACATATTTTTTGAAAGTTTCTGTGAGGTCACACTGTAGCTGAGACTCTTTTGTATAAACCCAGTGTCCAGTGTCCTCTTCACACTTAAAGACAGGAGTCTGCTTTCATGAGGGTTGATAGAGCCAGGTGAAGAAGTTCATTTCTAAGCCTCTCTTTGAAATGGAGTAGGTATGTGATCAATGCTTTGGCTCAATTTTATGGTCAGATGTCATTCATAGGGCTTCTAGGAAAACTTATTAATTTGGGTTGATTCAATCAGCAAATTCCTTGTTGTGCCCTATCTTCCTCTATTTGCAATGAGAATACGATGGTTGGAACTTCATCTAATGCAAACATGAGGCTACTGTGTAAATTAATGCATGTGCTACAAGTGGTGGGTGTAAAGATAAAAGGATTCCAGGACACTTGACATTGAGGAATCATAACCAGGTTTGGTCTTTCTACTTTCTTTCTTCATTTTACATGAACATCAATATTTTAATCGTTTGCTAATTTATGTCTCTGTTATTCAAAAATAATATTTTCACTGAGTTTTACTTCATAAAAGAAAATGTAGATTACATATTCCACATTACTTTTGCTTTCCAAAGTTTAAAGTTAATTGTCACCTAATACATAGCCTGTTACATTCCTCATATGCTTAATATATACAAATTAAATATCATAAAACCATTATCTATTATTTTTCACAATATTTCAAAATATAATATGTAGTGGGAGAGAGAAAGAGACAGAGACAGAGACAGATCGAGTAAAATAAACCATGAAGAATTTTTCTAAAAGTTTAACATGAAAGAATGTTGTTATTGAATTTGGGAGATCAGGATTTTTTTTAATGGAATCAGAACAAACCACTGACTCATTTTTTTCTTTATAAAACAAATTGGAGTGGATTATATCAGAGATAACTTTATTTCAGGAAACTTAATATTTCAGAATTTATTTTCCCACATAATACACTGTTAGACTTTCACATCTGAATATATACTTGAGGTAATGTCAATAATACATCAAACTGTTTTTGACAGCATGCATTTCCACATCTAAGAAGTGGAAGACATGATGCAATTCAGAGGATTTTTTGTTGCTGTTGTTTGTATTGTTTTCTTTTTAACTGAGGTTAAGTTGCCTTTTCAAGTAGGCAAATCAACTTTTCAGTTGTTAGAAAGTTGCTTCTTAAAGAAATTTCTCAAAATTTTAAAAGGTTCCCAATATGAATACATACATATATCAACTCCTTTTCTTGTTCCTCCCAATAATTTCTTTTGACATTTGTGGCAAAGATTTTAATAGACTCCCCCAAAACTAACTACTTCCTTCCTCAGTATAAAAAATTCCTATTATTAGCTGGTAACATGGTAATATTGTTATCTGAAATAAAAGCCACTATTCTGCTCTAATACTTCTTTGCAGCTGAGAGTGACCATGAGACTAAATTCTTCTGGTAAAAAGGTAAGAAAATAAAGTGGCATTAAGGAAAGTTTTTTTTTTTTTCTTTCTTTCTCTCTCTCTTAAAATAGAAGAAGTATATATTTCCTAAAACTCTTTCTTTTTTCTGCTTCTTGGAATATCTGATCATGGATCCTTCCAACATGAGGTGTAAGACACAGGCTGGATTGGGAGGCCGAGAGGAGCGGATCATGAGGTCAGGAGATCGAGACCATCCTGGCTAACATGGTGAAACCCCGTCTCTACTAAAAAATACAAAAAAACTAGCTGGGCGAGGTGGAGGCGCCTGTAGTCTCAGCTACTCGGGAGGCTGAGGCAGGAGAATGGCGTGAACCCGGGAGGCGGAGCTTGCAGTGAGCCGAGATCGCGCCACTGCACTCCAGCCTGGGCCACAGAGCCAGACTCCATTTCAAAAAAAAAAAAAAAAAAGACACAGGCTGGGGAGAAATGAGGTTAGGTCAGAACACATGGAGCACCCACATCAGCTGCAGCCTGAGACTTTTGTATCTCTTTAATGTGGGAGAATAAATAAATAAACTGAATCTTGTTTAAGTCCTTAATCTGAGTTTTTTGTTCTGTATGTAGCCAACACTAATTCTGATTGATATAGTACCTATATTCTTCTATCTATAGACCACATAATGCACATTTCGTGGATATCTGAGACAGATTTATAAAGTAAAAGTGAACTTGATCATGGAAGTTCTTAATTCTTTAACTCATTGGTCAATTTCCAATCTCTAACATACTACCTTTTTTTAAAAAAATAGTTATTTTTAGTATGTTTTGTGCAAAACTCAACAGACACACATTTTACTAAATCAAAATGTTCATAGAAACAGTAAAGGTTGCAAATCCATTAATGAAATTATCATACAGAATTCATTTCTTTAAGTACTTCAAAATTTTAAAAATAGATTATTTAGGAGTATTATCTAACTTAAAAGTTTCTGAGTGATATTATAGAGGCAGAGACATTGAAACAGCTTCGAAAAAATTTTGAGCACCATTTGTTCAAATCGGAGTAGGAGAATTCAAAACAGAAAGATAACTCCCATTTTTGAACTTAAACACAATAATTTGAAAAGCTATAGTGATATGGAAACAGTTATTATCAAGTTAGTTGATGATTTATAACCCATCCAAACATTTCTGCTTTATATCAGGTTCAAATGTTGTGATTTCTTGATAAATCTCAAACCAACAAGAGAAAGAGCCAGGATTTAATCCATAACCACACTCTTTTCAGCCTATTGCATCAACTGTATAATTTTGATTTTGCTAACAAATAAAAAATATTTTATTTAAATCTTTTTTGAATATGAAATTATAATTTCTGATTATTTGCAGATAGTCTTGATGTCCATTACTTATGTATCTCTACTTGCTGAAATGTTATTGTTTTGGCCTCTAAGTAAAACAGTTAAGTAAAACAGATAAGTCAGCAACACTGTTTAGGTAAAAAACAGAAGATGGAGTAAATAATGGTTTAAAAGCAAAACAAACCAACAAAAAAACTAAAAGCAACCTTGTAAGAGCTAAACTTGCAAACCTAAAAATATAAAGTGATGAAAGCATTATCATAGACTGCTTAGAAACTCAAAAGAATTTTCTTAAATGTGAAGCCTCGTGTTTGTTTTGACAGAGCTAGAGAGCCACTTCCTTCTCTCTAACTTATTTATTTTTTTCTAAGCAAATCTATTTGTCCAAAAACTGCTTCCCAATAAACCAAAACATTTAACTTTAAAAAGCAAAGTAATGTAACAAATGGAAAGGAAGAAGAGTGCTTCAGAATTGTCTCAGAATATTTTTAAACCATAGATTCCTCTACATCACTCCTAAAGATTTTGTTACAATAACTGCGGTGCTTGACCCAGGCGTACATGTACACCTAACAGATATTCTTGAGATCCTCATGAAAATGGTCTGGGGAATACACTGAGAATTACTGAATCATGCTAGATCATTTGTGTCATCATACATAGCATAAAATTATAGATTTAAGTGAAATCAATGAATATGAGAATTCTAAATTTACCATTGAAAAAACAACTCAGTTGAATGTCAGTAACTTGCTTGAATGTGTAGGATCTGAGATTTTCCTCTGCCATAAAAATTAATTTGCCATAGTTTCATGGATATTTGTAAAAGACATGATTTCCTAGGTTAAAGACAGAAAACTTCAGTACTCACTACAGAGCCAGCAGCATGAGTTTCATGATTATGCCAATTCTTCTTATCCCACCAAATGTCACAGGGGTGACGTGAAGCAGCACAGGTGAATGGTGCACCTGTAGGAAACCCTGACTTCTTATAAGTGGGCTGCACAAAAACAGCTCCAAACCTTGCCTTGTATGGAGATCCTATCTTTATTATTATAAATATCAAATAAACCTGCCCTTTATCTGGAGGAAAACACTACCACTACATTCCAAGGCTTTTCAATGTCCTTGAAAAGTCACACTGAAATAAAAGGTTAAAAGCCAGGCAGAAGCATGAAATACCTGTAGAGAATTGTCTCCCAACAATGGACTTTTTATTTTAATTTAGATACTTTAAAAGGTATAATCACATGTATCTCATGGTCTTATCTCATTCTCAATATGACTTGTTCACATTTGTCTCTCCCTAAGATAGATATGAAGACTTCTCACCATCACGTCACTAAGTTTCCTGGATATTATAAGGTGTGCACGCAGTACAGTTCCATAAAGAAAAGACAAGCCACAGTTCTGCAGCATGAGGCTGAGTCATTCTAGCCTGCGCTGTGATATGCACTTAACTTGTCTCCGATCAGATAACTTTCCAAGGTATGTTTGGAAGCTCTATTTAGAAAGGTAGATCTCTCTCTGGTTTCTTCTCCTATAAAAATTCCTACCCCAAATCACAGCCCCTTTTTCTTTCTGTTACTAGCAGCCCTATAGGTTCTTGTAATCTCCTAGGATAGAAATCAAGAGAGATTACCAGACGTAACAGCAAAAAGAAAGCTTCATTTAGTTGTGCACAAGGGAAATTGGCACTGTGAAAGAAAAAGGGCAGGCTGCTCCCCGAGGTTAGCCTGTGGGTTAGTTTAATAGGGTCTTTCTACAGGGAAGGGTTTCATCAGGGCACGTGAAATGCTGCTGTTATGTGTGGTGTATGAAGATGCATGTGAAGCCATTACACAAGTGCCTCTTGCATGCCTCTATTTACATGCATCTTCATATACCACATGTAACATTAGCATTTTTAATATCTATCTCTGGGCCTAATTGTTAGCATTAAAATGAGGAAAAGTCACTATGATTTGAAACTTAAGACTAGTTGTGCATGAAGGGCTTCAGGGAAGTCCTCACCCTCCAAACAGGAACTTGTGGTTAATAGCTTCTTGGGACTTTGATGCAGATTGGCTGGAGATTAAGCTACAACTAGAGTAAGAGGCTTTTCTTTATTTTTATTTTTCTTTTTTTTTTTTCACATCACATCAAAACACAAAATGAGTCAGCTCACTTGCCTTCTTCCTCCCTTAAGAGGTTTTATCCTCTTTATTCTTAAGTGGTTTGGGGCAAAGGTTTCTTCTGGAGCTATTTCCTGCTGAGCACGGAAGTAGTTCCTATGTCTATTCTAGGGAGGAGTAGAAATCTACCATGGCTTAGTGGAAGGACCAACATGGTTCTAGGTTGGTGGTCTCTGGAACAAGTTGGAAGGCTTTCATGACAATTAACTTGATATGCAATTGTTGTAGTCTGGAAGACACAAATTTTATTGTTAGGTTAAATAAGCATGGCCCTAAAATTAAAAGAAGAAAGATAGCTACTAGATGCCCTAAGAAAGGAAGGGATCAAGTTATGGAGTGTAAGGCTGAACTGAGAACATTCCGTGTTGAGTCAGCTGTTGAATCCCCTTTGCCAAAAAAGTGTAACAATTTTGCCTGATTATAAATTGCTTGGATGTTAACATCTAGTTGCTCTGTAGTATTTATCCAAGTGTAGTAGGATCTGCTGGAGAGTGCATAAATGCCACCCTGTTCAGCTAATAAGTAATGTAATGACAATTCATTGTCCAACACCATGTTATTAAGAGAATTTAGGGAGATTTTTAGCTCCTCCAGGGCCGGCCTTGCCTTGTCCACCATATGCTCTATCTGTTGCATTAAATTGTGCAAAGTAACCTCATGGTAAGTGAACAATCCCCAAGGAGCTGCTAGAATAAAAGCCAGGCCTATTCCTCCTACGACCATGCGGAGGCCTCACTCTGCTCAAAGAGAAGCCTGATGTTGGGAGATGGAGTTATGGATAATTACTCAATTTATCACTGTACATTATGTATACAAGAGTAAGCTCAAGCTAATGGGGTGAAAGTGTAAGGATAATGAGCAGTGGACCATGGGAGGTAGTTATTAGGGTATCCACCAAGAAAAATAATTATGGGACAAGCACAAGTACAAATTTACTCATTGGTGTAATTGAGAATTATGAGGTGTAAGTTATGAACTGTGCAGATGGGGGACAACACACTATTGTCAATGTATTGTTCCATGATTTTCTGTACTAGATGGTCATGAATGACCTTTGAGATACCTTGTAGCATTGAATATCTGCCCCCATAGCTGAGCTTGTAATTTATTATGAACCCTTGGGGCAGTGTGAAGCTATATTCCCAAAGTGGCAGGATATTACCCTACCAATATTCACATCACCCCTAGTAATTATAAAGAGTTTTGTCAGCAGGTTTGGGCCCACATAGTCCTAGTAATTGTATATATGGGGCAACAATGAGTTATTTGCACAAGCTTTTAAGTCAGAAGCAGGGTACCAAGTAAAGTTGTGATGAGAGGGTTGCAACAAATGCATCCCGCTCAGGTTCAGTTTAGTTCCTCATTTTCTCTGGCCAGAGAATACATTTTAGCTGGGAAGATGCAAAGATCCCAAGGGATGAGAAGCAGCCTGAGAGTTAAAGGGTTAGTTAAAAGAGGCGGCTGTCCTCTATTAGCAGCTGCCCTCTATTAGTTGGGAGTAGATAGATTTAACGAGGTTGCAAAAGGGACACTGGAATAAAGCTGGGATGCCAGCGACAGACACAGAAGCTAAAAAGAGATTCCTCATTACTGATGATATTAGAGAAGTTGATCAAGTTAATTTGGCTCCAGAAGCCTTGCACCCACGTTAAAGGAAAAAGGGTACAGAAAGACATAAAAGAGAGTATAGTGAGAGCATGACTAATGTTTAGGGCAAAATGCAAGTCCTAATTCAAACCATGGAGAAGCAGACAGAGCAAACTGAACCAGTAGATTATTAAGAAAATACTAGCAAACAACAGAAAAAGAAGGTCAGTGGGAGTTTGAGACCAGCCTGACCAACATGAAGAAACACCGTCTCTACTAAAAATATGAAATTAGCAGGCATGGTGGTGCATGCTTGTAATCCCAGCTACTCAGGAGGCTGAGGGAGGAGAATCACTTGAACCCGGGAGGCGGAGTTTGCTGTGAGCTGAGATCATGCCATTCCACTCCACTCTGGGCAACAAGAGCAAAACTCTGTCTCAAAAAACAAAACAAAACAAAACAAAACAAAAAACAAACAAAAAAAGAAGAAAGAAAAAGGAGGAGAGGTGAGGTGAACTCATGCCTGTAATCCCAGCATTTTGGGAGGCTAAGGTAGGAGGATTCCTTGAGCCTAGGAGTTTGAGACCAGCTTGAGCAACAGAGTAAGACCCCTGTCTCTACAAAAATAAATAAATAAATAAATAAATAAATAAATAAATAAATAATAGCTGGCTGTGGTGATGCACACTTGTGGTCCCAGCTACTCTGGAGGCTGAGGTGGGAGGACTGGTTGAGCCTCAGAGGTTGAGGCTGCCATAAGCTGTGATTGCATCACTGTACTCCACCCTGAATGAGCGAGCAAGACCCTGTCTCAAAAAGAACCAAAAATGCAAAAGAAATAGTGAAAGGAGACTAAGTAGAACTGTGTCAGTTATTTGTGTAGGAGTGTCACTTAGCTTTATTGCTGTCCCCTGGAGGCACCTTTTTGAACAAGTACTTGAGGTCCCCTATTGGCTTACAGGAGTAGATTGTTTTTGACTCTTCTGAGCTGGTATGTTTGTTGGGAGAAGGAAAAGGTTTTATTTTAGAGATATGTACCCAACTAGGATATCCTTCCAACTTTACAGCTGTTGGAGTGGCCAAGATAACCTGGTAAGGACTCTTCCATTTTTCAGTTAACTCATCCTTTGGGCTTTCTTCTTGCCATGTCTCGAGTAGGACTTGTGCACCTGAGCTAATAGGGAGATAATAAAAACCCTTTTACCAGGATGGGGTAGTATTTCATTGCCATATTGGGTGATTGCTTGCTGAACTTGTCATAAGTTAATAATGTACTTTAAACACTGATTTAAACCTTTATCTAGCTAGTTTTGAGGAAAGGCCACTCAAAAGTCATTTCAAAGGGACGGAGCTTTAAGTTTCACTTTAAGGCAGCTCTTATTCATAGTAAAGCAGTAATGAGGAGCTTAATCCATGATTCTTGGGTTTCTTGGCATAGTTGATGGAAGACTCTCTTAAGAGTTTGATTCATTTTCTCAACCTTCTCAGAGGACTGAGGATGCCAGACTGAGTGAAGTTCATCCTGGATGCTAAGACTGCTGGACAATCTTTGGGTAACCTGAGTGATAAAAGTGTCCTGTTCTTACTTTGGAGGGAGGCTGGAAGCCTAAACCTAGGAATTATTTATTTAAGCATCTGTTTACAAATTTCAGTTGCCCTCTCTGTTCACGTGGGCAAAGCTTTCATTTAGCCTTTGAAACTGCCTACAAAAACTAGAAGATATTTGAATTCCCCTTGGGGCAGCATCTGTGTAAAATCAATTAGCCAATCCTCTCCAGAATATGTTCCTCTGTCCTGTACTGAAGCAGTCAGAGGTGGAGCCGGTGGATAGGCTCAGCAATTGTTTCAAAGACAAATTTCATATGCCTGAATTATCTGATCCATTGTGGTTTTTATAGCCTTGTCCACGAGGTGATTTTGAATTAAATTCCATAGTAAGTCCCTCCTACCATGAGTTGCTTCATGAAGGCTTGTGATGATTTTTCATTAGTCACCTTCTGGTAGGAAGAGGCGTCCTTGTTGATCTTCTTGCCACTGTAACCATTTAAATAGTATTCCCCTCCTCTGCCAATTTTTGTTCTAAGTGACTATGCTGGGGACTTGAAGGCAAAGCAGAGGGCATGATTACAAGGGCAGAAGTGTCTAGTTGCCCAATCCATGCTGCCTGCTTGGCAGCTTTATCAGCCTTGTGGTTTCATGGCTGATTAATGAACTATTTTTTTGGTGCCCTTTACACCACATGACAACTATCTGGGCAGGGAGCCGAACTGCTTCAAGGAGGGATAGAATCACTTCCCTGTGTTTTATGGGAGAGCTCCTAGCAGGCAACGTTCCCCTCTCTTTCCAGACAGCTGCATGAGTGTGAGCACTGGGAGTCCAGATTTAGAATCAGTATATATATTAAGTCTTTCCTTTTTCCTGAGCCCTAACTGGGGCTTTGAGCTCTGCTTCCTGAGCTGAAGTGCTTTCGCCTCTAAGGTTTGATTTAGGCTGACAACAGCATACATATCCTGTCTTCCGAGCGCAACTTTTTTACATAGTAAGTAAACCTTCCCTCAATCAGAGACTGTTGCTGTGTTATTTCCAATAAATCCCGGGCCTGGTGAGAAGTATAAACCTGAAGGGGTGGACCTATCATGAATTTGGAGTTCTCTCTGACCAGAAGGCTGGTGGCTGCCGCTGTTCTAAGGCCAGGCCACCCCAGGGTCCTGGGAATAATTGCTTTGAAAAGCAGGCCACTGGCCTTTGGAAGGGCCCTAGCTTCTGAATTAGGATTCCCAGAACTTGCCCAGACCCCTCATATACAAATAGGAAGAAAGGCTTTCACAAATCAAGGAGTTCCAGGTCAGGGCCTTCCCTAACTCAGATATTAGGGTTTCTATGCTTGCCGGCAGGCCTCATCCCAGTGGAATTGTTCCTTTTCTCCATCCTTGAGTGCCTCATAAAGGGATTTGGCTATGAGGCCAAAGTTTGGGATTGAAATCTTACAAAAGCTTGCTATCCCCCAAAATCCCTGCAGCTCTTTTTTACTACTAGGGACTGGTAGTAAAGCAATGGCCGGCTTTCAGTCTGGGTTGAGCATCCTGACTCCTGTGTTAAGTAGGAATCCCAGGTATTGAATCTGTGTGTGGGGGATCTGGGCTTTTGAGGGGAAGACCTTATATCCCCATGTAGTCAAGAAATTTAAGATTTTATCAGTCTTTTCTTGAAAACTATGGAAGTCCTCACTAGCTATAAGGTCATCTACATATTGTGGTAAGGATCCATTGGCAAGTTTAACGTCTCTAAGGTCTCTTGCCAGGGATCACCCAAATAGATGGGGCACTATCCTGAAACCTCTGGAATAGCATTGTCCAAGTATACTGGAAAGTTTCCTTGGCTTCTGGATCTTTCTACTCAAGGGAAAAATATAGGTGGAGTCAAAATATAACAGTATACAGCAGAAAGCATCCTTTAGATCCAGCATAGTGTAAAACTGAGTGCACCCAGGGATTGGGAGAGGAATGTGTACAGGTTGAAAAGTATAGGGTAAATGAGAACAACTGAGTCATGCACTACTAAAGGTCTTAAACAATGCAGTATTCCCCATTTGATCCCTCACAGGCAGAATTGGAGAATTACAGGGGGACTGGCAGGGCTAAATTAGCCCATTCTGTAGAAATTTTTTCAGGAAAGGTGGTATCCCTGTAGGACTTCTGGTCTCAATGGATATTAGGGCTTGCATGGGTAGGGTATGCCTGGCTTGAGTTTTACATTAAAAACTCTGCATTGATGGCTCTTCTCTGGGTACTGATGTCCCATACAAACTTTGTTACTGTATTTTCTCTGGAACAGGAGGTCGTTTTTGACTCTGGGGAGCCAAAAGGGGCACTAAATGGAGTACTTTCTCAGGGGTAGTGAGACTTTATATGTCTTTCCCTTGGAGGGGAACTGAAGACTGGGATAGGAAGGGTACACTCAGGGACATATAGGAAGGAATAAATAACAGCCTTAGATCCAATTTTGTAAGTCAAAGGAAAGGTAAATTGTTTTATGTTTGATTGGCCATTTATCCCTGTCACCATACAGTCAGCACTGGAGAGAAGTCAATAGGTTAGCTCAGGAAAGAGTAGGCAGCTTCAGTATCCAATAATAACTCAATTTTCCTACCTGCCACATAGAAGGTGACTCCAGGCTCCACTAAGGTGGTGATGATCGAATTCCTCAAGACTTCAAGACTGAAGCTGGGCAAGCTCTTGGGGCCCCTCAGTCAGAGGGGATAGCCTTCTCATCCAAGATGCTATAAAAGGAGTAGGCTGGGGAGGCTCACTTCATCTCAACTTCCCAGAATAGAGTGGACAATGCTTTCTCTAGTGTTCTTCCTTCTTTCAGCTAGCACACTGGTTTCATCCCAGCTTGCTGATGCCAGGAATGGTTTAACCATGTCTCAACCAGGGTTTCTCCGTTGCATAGGGTTATCTTGAGGCAGACTTGTAATTATGGCAACCCAAATTTGTGCCTTTTTTGTTATCTTATTTTTCTCATCCTCCTCTCACTAGTCATGATTATTAAAGACCTTAAAAGCCTGTACTACAAATGCTGCCTGAGGTATCTGGGGGCTAGTTCCCAGCTTTTGGAGCTTTCTCTGGATGTCTGGTGCCACTTGGGTAATGAAATGCATGGCTAGAAGTGTATGACCCTCTGCATGCTCCAGGTCTATATTACGTTACTTTCTGAATGCCTCAGGGAGCCTGTTAAGGTACACAGCTGAATTGTCATTCCCTCCCTGAGTAATTTCCTTCACTTTGTTATAATTTACTGTCTTTGTCTAGTATTTCCTCATTCCTTTCAGTATGTAATTAAGGATATGGTTCATCTTTAGCTGATCCCTTCTATCCTTATAAACCCACTGGGGGTTTTGTTCAGGGACTGCCACACCAGATGCCTGGTAAACGACATGGCCAGGATTAGATCTGGCTGTCTCATCTGCATATTCTCTAGCCTTTCCCAAGATCTGAGCCTTTTCATCAGGAATACAACAATGAGTTAAACTATTGTAATATCTTGTCAAGTCAAAAAATAAAAATAAAAAACAAAAGGTTGACCCAACTTCGTAAGTTCATCTAAGCTTATCTGAATTTTCTGAGAACTGGCTGAACTGATCCTTGCATTTGCTTATGTCTGACATTGAAAAGGGTACCTGTAGCTGAGCTTCCCCTCCAGTCCTTTCCATCATATTCCAGTGGGGAAAGCAGCTCTGATCTGATGAGACAGTGAAGAAGAGCGTTAACTTGGAACCCAATTGGAGCCCCATTGGGGATATCACCAGAGGTTGTTGGGGAGTGGAAAAAAAAGGCACCTCCCTGACTTAGCCGTATATGGAGCAGGCTCAGAGTGGGAGCAAGGGGGCCCTAGGAGAGGAAAAGTACCCAGTGATCTAGAGTGTCAAGATCTCAGGCAGAAGCGACTCCTCTTTCAATTGGTGTTTACGAGGTACCACACAAACTCAGCAGGAGTCCCAAAGTTTGGGATCCTGATGTAATTTCATAAAGGCTTGCACCTATGGAATTTCAACCCATTTATTAGAAGTTCTACAATATAAATTCAAAAATTCAAATGTAAAATGGTATTGTAATTCAAAAGCCCATTCTCAGGCCATTTTTCTTGGTCTTCCAAGGGATACTGAGACCAAGCGACATTACAGAGGATTATGAGTTTGTTTTTCTTTTAGATTATCCAATTTAAATTTACCCCGGTTATTGAGAATATATCTTATGGAGGAATCTCTTCGGACATGGAGAGTTTACCATGGTAGAGTTGGTGGCCTGCAATCAAAGGGCTGGTGAGGGTGAAATCTTCAACTCCAACTGTCACAAAGTTTATAGCAATGATCCTGGTCCCAGTAACCCTGCTTCCTCCAGGTTTCTGGCAAGGGCTAAACAGACTAAAGAGGATATAGAAAGAGGAGTTTTCTGAGGGAGGAGTCTGAGACCATTTAGATCTAAAATCTGTTTCCCTTGCTTTTTAAAATCTTCTAATTTCTTTACTTTACACCAGTTCCAAATAGTGCTCAATCTACAGCCACATTCATTAACATTGACTCTGTAATACGAAATGAGATGATAGACTAGACAAAAGAAAAAGGGACAGAGGTGATCTGGCCTAGTAAGTAAGGTCTTCTTCCAGGGACTGTGGAGGGCTGGTTCACACAGTCAACAAGCACCAGTGACTGGGACACATCTTCATTCAGACAACTGACAAAACAAACTGCAGACTTCTAGGCCCCACAAAGAAGATAAGAGTCCAGGGAAATACTGAGAGATTTCAAAGTTCCAAACCCGAGAGAACTCTCGGTTGCCAGCTATTACTTAGCAGGCACAGACACAGGCAACACTTCCTGGTTCAACACCAGATGTGAAAGCTGGAATCACTCCAATTGCCCACACAGAATCAGAAAAACCTGGGTTCCTAGCTCAAAACCAGTGGGGCTAGGTGGCAATCCCCCGACTGTCCTAATAAGATAACTCAAATGGAAACAAAACTTCCAAGGAGCGGAACAAGGTGAAAAGGAAGAGTGTCAAAATGAGGAAAGGACGAGGAAGCTGGAAAGGAAATGAGAGAAAGAGAAAAAGAAAAGGGAATGAGTACCAATCCAGAGTCTGGATCTGACTCACCAAGGTGTGAACACCAAAACAATGGTCCGAAGTGGTTGCTTTGGTTCACCCCTGGTCAGTCGTCTACATCCTCTGGGCAGCCTCCTTCACTCCCACCGGATGGTAAAAGGAGAGTCCCATCTGGGATGCCACGAGATATTGCTGGCACCCCTGTGCATTCCTGTAATCTCCTAGGATAGAAATCGAGAGAGATGACCAGAGATGGCAGCAAAGACAAAGCTTTATTTAGTTTGTGTACAAGGGAAGTCAGCATAACTTTTATCTAGCTTGTGAAAGGAAAAGGGTGGGCGGCTCCCAGAGGGTAATAGGTGGGTCAGTTTTATAGGGCCTTTGTACAGGGAGGAGTTTCATCAGGGCATACGTCGCAGGAGTTCCTCTAGCACTTGCACAGGGCTTTACATGCTTCTTCATACACTGCATGTAATAGCATTTTACATACCCACCTCTGGTCCTGAGCACTGAAATGAGGAGGTCACTGTCAGTTAAAACTTCAGCTTAAAACGTCAGCCTAGCTACGCATGCAGGGCCTGGAGGAGGTCCTTAGACCCTGAAAGCAGTAACTTGTAGTTAATAGCTTCTTGGGGCTTTGATGCTGATTGGCTGG
Organism: Macaca fascicularis; assembly: GCF_037993035.2. Lineage (NCBI taxonomy): Eukaryota > Metazoa > Chordata > Mammalia > Primates > Cercopithecidae > Macaca > Macaca fascicularis. The sequence goes on along the minus strand of NC_088376.1, from coordinate 179,975,550 downwards.
AGATTAAGTGAACTACAGTCCCTGCTACAGTAAGGGGCTTTTGTTCTTTTCCTGCAAACCACATCAAAACCAGAAACCAGTCAGTTTGCCTCTTTCATCTCCACCAAGAAAAGCAAATCCAATTAACTCAACCCCTCAAAGTATATTTATAAAGTAGAAATTGAGGACTCTTAAACATATACAACTTTCTTAGAATATTCTTCTTAACTTTTCTAAAACTGAAAGGCTTAAATTTCCCAAAATCCACCAATATATTCTTTTTTAAATTATTTTACTTTAAGTTCTGGAATACATGTGCAGAACATGCAGGTTTGTTACATAGGTATACATGTATCATGGTGGTTTGTTGCACCTATCAGCCCATCATCTACTTTTTAAGCCCCACATGCATTAGGTATTTGTCCTAATGCTCTCCCTCCCCTTGGCCCTCACCCACCCCGACAGGCCCTGGTGTGTGATGTTCCCCTCCCTGTGTCCGTGTGTTCTCATTGTTCAACTCCCACTTATGAGTGAGAACCTGTGGTGTTTGGTTTTCCGTTCCTGTGTTAGTTTACTGAGAATGATGGCTTCTGGCTTCATCCATATCCCTGCAAAGGACATGAACTCATTCTGTTTTATGGCTGCATCGTATTTCATGGTATACATGTGCCACATTTTCTTTATCCAGTCTATCACTGATGGACATTTGGGTTGGTTCCAGGTCTCTGTTGTGGGTAAATAATGTTGCAATATACATATGTATGCAAGTGTCTTTATACTAGAATGATGTATAATCCTATGAGTTTATACCCAATAATGGGATTGCTGGGTCAAATGGTATAAATCCTTGAGGAATCACCACACTGCCTTCCACAATGGCTGAACTAATTTACACTCCCATCAACAGTGTAAAAGCGTTCCTATTTCTCCACTGCCTCGTTAGCATCTGTAGTTTCTTGACATTTTAATGATCAACATTCTAATTGGCATGAGATGACATGTAATTGGGTTTTGATTTGCATTTCTCTAATGACCAGTGATGATGAGCTTTTTTTCATATGTTTCTTGGCCGCATAGATGTCTTCTTTTGAACAGACAAGTATCTGTTCATATCCTTTGCCCACTTTTTGATGTTTTTGTTGTTGTTGTTGTTGTTGTTAATTTGTTTAAGTTCCTTGTAGATTCTGGATATTAGACCTTTGTCAGATGGATAGGTTGCAAAAATTTTCTCTCATTCTGAATGTTGTCTGTTCACTCTGATGTTATTTTTATTTCTAACTTCTATTAATACAAAACCATGGAGAAAAAATCTGAGCATTTACATTTTCCATTAAAGTCACCTAAATAGTGATATTCTGGCACAAACAGGTAACATTTTCAATATATTTTTCTTAAGACACTAGGTCCCATCCAAAGTTGAAATGCTAGAAAGATGAGCTCAGAAAAAACTGGAAAGTATAGTACCTCACACTGAATATTTTCTCATTAGACAATGGATTTTTGTTTATCACATAACCTTTCCTTTTTAATTGTTACAATTACTATTTGTTGGGAAACTTCCACTACATGGACTGGATTGCTTGTGAGATTAAGGTTTATATTTGAAACACATGGTAAAAAGCACTATATTAATAAACATGATAGTTACTGCTATGAATAAGACAAATATGGCACAGAATCTGACCTTAAAATACTTGTAGCCTTTTAAATTAAAACTACTTGGCACAAATCACTGTAATGCAGGGTAAAAAGTAATGCCACTTTAGAGAGTACATTAGCTTCCTATTGCTGTTATAACAAATTACTACAATGTAGGGGCTTAACAAAACACAAATTTGTTCTCTTACAGTTCTGGAGGTCAGAACTATGAGATCAGTCTCTCTTGGCTAAACTCAAGGTACTGGCAGAACTGCCTTAACTCCAGTGGTTCTACGTGAAAACGCCTTTTCTTGCCTCTTCCAGCTCTCAGGGGCTGCCTACATTCTTTGTTTTGTGACCTCTTCTTCCAGCAGTTGCATCACTTCAACCTTTGCTACTATGATTTCATTTCCCTCTGTGAATCTGATTATATTGGGCCCATGCAGATATAATTCCCCCATATTATTCCAGAATAATTCCCCCATCTCACATTGCTTAGCTTAATCACATCAACCAAGTCTCTTTTTCCATACAGGGTAAGATATTAACTGGTTCTGAGTTCTAGAATGTAGATCTGTTTGGTGGACCATTATTTCACCTTTTTTATATATATATATATATATATAATATATATATATATAATATATATATCTTTGTAGCAATTATCAATTAAAATCCTATAATTTTAATTATTTATATAACCATAATTTTTATTAGATACATATTAGTTTGATATCTGATGAAAAATTTGTTGATCTTATAAATGATATAGGTAAATTTTGTGTATATCAATTTAAAAAAATCAGAACTGAATTAAGCCATTCAGAAAGAAGGAGTGGAGAGAGAGAACCTCTCTGCTTTCTCACATGCCTTATGAAAATGAACTGCTAATCCACCTAAAAAATAGGAGCCTGAAAATTGTTAGCACCATAGTGTAAAATTTTGTTAATGAAACAGTAGCTGACTTTAAAGTAATCCAGTATAAAAGCTTTTGAACTTGCTGACTGCTTATTGATTTCTTAGCTTATTTGCTTATATTCTGCTCACAAGTTCAGCATCCAAAGCTTAAGTGTGATGACTACATCATATTCCAAAACTTGATAATAATTCCAAAGGGAGAAAGAAGCAGGTGAGCTTCTTATCACAATATGGTAATATTTTGACACTACTGTCTGCATTGAAGTCAGAGGACTGGAAAGGGCATACCCTTGAAGCTTCATTCTGATGTCACAGTGTGATCTGAATGAATATTCATGTTTTCTACTGTCTGAGATGCTGTCATGGTCCATCATTTATTAAGCAATGACAACATGATGTTGTTTTGATTATTCTTGTTTTATTATTCCTACCAATTGCTGTAATTCAGACTTCGGCATCACAGTTCTATCTCCTAATTAAAGCTGATTTGTTATTTTAATTGCATTTAAAATAAAATGTAATTTATAAAATTATTAAAAATATCTAAATTTATAAAAAACACACATATACTTCTTTCAACTTTAAAAACTTAACCTTAATTTATGCTTCTAACAAAAGTTGAGTGATATAGGCTCACCTTTTCAGTTGAAACAATGCAAAACAGAGAAAATATGTAAAATAATAGTTTTCAAAAATATCAGTCAATGAAGAATGCTGATCCCTGAGTAAGATGAAAACAAAAAATAATGGTCAGGGGAGTATCAGGATTGACTGAGGTTTACCCTATTGAGAATGTTTCTGGGCCATGTTACAGAGAGGAGGTACTTTGGCAGAAATTGAAAATGTCCCTGAAGAAATGGAGCTGAGAGTTCCAAGACAATTGAAGTTCAAAAAGCAGAATATAGTACAGCAAACAGCTGCACAGAGAGAGAATCTCAGAGATATATAGAAACCCCCCCTCAGGTATTCAACCAAGGTCTGATTACACATCTGTGTGAAGAAACTACCTGAGCTCAAGAAAGAAATACCCAAAGGGATTAGAGTAACAGTCCCTGATGCTGTCACCGGGATGGGAATAGAGCTTGTTCCCATTAGGAATACTGGAAAGCTTCCTAATTCAGGGAAATTGAGTATCAGAAGGGAAATGCTTTGGTGGAGGGGAAGAATTAGCCCTAATCTGGGTACTGTTCCAGTCCCACCTAACAAATCTAAAAGCTAGAGTAGAAAGCATCCAACTATTTCCAGAAACCCAACTTCATCCCAGAACAAATCTAAAAATATTTATAAGGATACAAAAATCTATCACTTTAAACAATATATGATATTCAATTAAAAAAAAGACATATGAAGAAGCAATCAATTAAAACAGATCTATAGGGGACAAGTTTGTTAGAATTAGCAAACAAATAAATCAAGACAATTATTAGAACTGTAGTCCATATGTTCAAAAAGTTGAGACATGACACATATTTTAAAAGTTAACTTTCCAAGGATGGAAACTAAAATATCTGTGATAAAAATACAATAGACAGAATTAATGGCAGATTAGAAGTTGCAGAAGAGTTAGTGAACTTGAATAAATAGGAACAGAAATTGTACTAAAAGAAATACAGAATAAGAGAATAATAATAATGAACAAAATATCAGTTAACAGTGAAAAAGTCATAAGTGGCATAATTTACATGTAATCAGAGTTCCCAAAGTAGATAATGGAGGGAATAGAAAAATATTAAAGAAATTATGACTAAAATTTTTCTAAATTTGATAAAAATCACAAATCTAAAGTAGAAGAATTTCGATGTGCTCCAAACATAAAAGACATGAAGAAAATTGTACCAACGCATATTTTTATCAAATTGCTTCCAACCACAGATAAAAACCAAACCTTCTAAGTAGTTTGAAAAAAGGATACATGAACAGAGGAATAAAATGAGTATGATGGCAAGTGAGAAGAGAGTAGAATATCTCTAAGGTACTGAGATGACAAAAACATGAAACAAAATCTGTTATACCCAGAAAATATTTCTTTCATTAAAAATGGAACATCGCAAGAACAGAAAACCAAACACCGCATGTTCTCACTCATAGGTGGGAACTGAACAATGAGATCACTTGGACTCGGGAAGGGGAACATCACACACCGGGGCCTATTATGGGGAGGGGGGAGGGGGGAGGGGGGAGGGATTGCTTTGGGAGTTATACCTGATGTAAATGACAAGTTGATGGGTGCTGACGAGTTGATGGGTGCAGCACACCAACATGACACAAGTATACATATGTAACAAACCTGCACATTATGCACATGTACCCTAGAACTTAAAGTATAATAATAAAAAATTTAAAAAAAAAGACTAAGACTGTGAATGACAGTTGGGGAGAGAGCAGGAAGGGAGGAACATGCACAACACATTAACACAGAGGCAACCTTCTGCCCAGGACTGTTCTTTACTACTGTTCTTAAAGAAAATATTTGTTCTGCTGCAGCTAACTAGCCTCCGTCTTCTACACCAAATACTATTCCATGCCATGGAAGTGCTGTGTAATAACTCTCCCAGCTGGCACCTTACACCATTTAAAAGCCTTTAAAATCTCTAATCTGAAGGTGTTACAGTAAAGAAATGTAAACACTTAGGAAAACAAAAATGTAATTACCTGATGAAGTCATCTATGTCCATGGAATGGACCGTTTGTCACTGAAATCTGTGCTGGTTGGGATTTGCTGTATTTTATCTGCTATGCTGAAGTCTTCCAGCATTATCTATCAATATAAGATTCAGAATAAATGAACGACATATTTAAAAAAAAGGGACATACTTTTTCAAACATGAAAAAGATGAAAGAATTTGTCACCATGAGTCCTACACAGCTGAAAAAAAAAAAAAGAAAAAGTTTTAAGGAATGTTCTTCAGGCAGAAATACAATGATACAAGATGGAAATATGAATCTACACAAAGCAATGGTGAAGACCAGATATGGTACCTCTATGAGTGACTACATGAAATTTGTTTCTTACTGTATGGATATTGTACCTGTTCTGAAGATAGTCAAGGAACCCTGAGAAAAAGCAGAAAAAAGAAACCAGAGAAACAAAAAAGTAAGTTAAAAATGAAAAATGAAGTAGCAGAATTAAGCCCCAATATATCAATATTACATTATGTGTAAATGATGTAACTTAAATGTATTGATTAAAACACAACTGACAGAGTAAAATAAAATCATGATTCAAATATATGCTATCTACAAGAGATTCAATTTAAATATAATAATATACATAAGTTGAAAGTGAAAGGATAGAAAATGATTTATACTATAAATATTAATAAAAGGAAAGCAAAAATGGCTATACTAATATCAGATTAAGTAATCTATGGAGTAAAGCAGTTATTAGAGACAAACAGGGCCATTATAAAATATTAAGTGTCAATTCAGGATAAAGATATAGCAATCTTAAGTGTTTATACTCCAAAAACCAGAACTTCAAAATACAGTCTACCCTTAAACAATATGTATTTTAACTGCACTGGTCTACTTATATATACAGATTTTCTTCTGACTTTACCACCCTGAGATAGCAAAACCAATCTCTCTTTTTCATTCTTCTCCTCACCCTACTCACGTTAAGACAATGACGATGATGACCATTTTCATTATCTACCTCTGCTTAATGAATAAATCTATTTTTTCCTCCTTATGATTTTTCATAAGTTTCTTTTCAATGGCTTACTTTATTGTAATAATACAGTATATATAGTATATATAACACAGACAATGAGTGTTAGTCGACTGTTCATATTATTATTAAGGCCTCCAGTGAACAGTAGGCTATTACTAATTAAGTTTTTAGGGAGTTAAATGTTATACCTGGATTTTTGACTGTCTGAGGTTTGAAATCTAATTTCTGCCTTGTTCAAGGGTCACTTATGTTAAACAAAAGCTGATAGAACTGACAAAAGATAAATATATAATTATAGTTGGAAACATGAACATCCCTTGCTTAATAACTGATAAAATAACCGGACAGAAAATTAAGGATATAGAAGAATTCAACAACACCATCAGCGAACAGGATTTAATAGACATTTATAGAACACTTGATCCAACAATAGCAGAATACGCATTATCTTCTAGTGCCCATAGAACACATAACAAGATAGACTATAGTCTGGTTATAATGCAAACTCCAACAAATTTGAAAGAATTTAAATCATATTAAAAGTGGTCTCTGACCACAATGGAATCAAATTAGAAATCAGTAAGAGAAGGATAATAGGAAAATATCCAAGTACTTGGACTAACAAAATAATAAATTTACAAGGATTCAAAGCTTGCAAAGTATGTTGTCTGACAACATAGCATTAAAATAGAAATCAATAACAGAAAATAAGAGAAAGATTTCTAGAATAACCCCAAATATATGGAATTGAAATAAATCAGTTCTAAATAACATATAGGTCAAAAAAGAAATCGAACGGAAAATCAGAAAGTCCTTTCAACTACATGAAAATAAAGATACAATATGTTAAAATTTTTGGAATGTCACCAAAGCAGCAATTAGAGGCTAACTTATAGCATTAAGTGTTTATATTAGGAAAGAATAAATTTCCAAATCAACTCTTCCGTGTCTTCAAAAAAATAAATAAATAAATAAAAATAACAGAAAACTCCCTCAAAAAAAAACTAGTAAATGTCTAGGCAAAATAATCAGAAATAAGTAGATGAAAAGATGAAAAACAGTAGAAATCAGTGAAATAGAAAACAGGAAAACAATAGCAAAATTAATAAAACAACTACAGACATTTTAAAAACATATTTTAAGAGGGTGTGGAACTTTGAGTTGACTATTTTCAACATTTAGTCTGGTTTTTGTTTTGGTTCTTATGTTTTCTCTATACAATGTTTCTTTTTTCCCTAGATGTTTTCCAGATATTTTTCTCTATCTTTATTTATCAGCACTTTAGCTTTTATTTGTCAAGTATTTTTTTCTTCTTTGGGTTCTCTAGTTTCTTGGAACTTTGGTTTATTTTTAATTAATTTTGAAAAATTCTTGGCCATTATCTCTAATATTTTTTACACCCCATTCTTCTTCTCTTATCCTTCTGGAATTTCAGTAACACAAATGGTAGGCCATAGTTTGTTTTCCCACAGCTCCTGAATACTGCTTTTAAAGTTTCCTTTTCTTTTTATGTTTCAGCTTTGATAATTTCTGTTGACATATCTTCAAGTTCACTGTTGATTTCCTCAGTTGTGCCTGATTTCTTCATGAGCTTATCAAAGAATTCTTCATCACTGGTATTATATTTCTAAATGTAGCATTTTCTTTGGATTTTTTGTATAGCTTCCCTTTGTTTGCTATAATTCCTATCTTTTCAGGCATGTTGTCTACCTTGTGCATTGGATCCTCTGTCATATAAATCATAATCATTTCATAGTCTCTTTCGTATATATTCATCACATCCATGATTTCTTAATCTAGATTTTTAAATAATTTATCTTGACAAAAAAAATATTTTTTATGTTTTGTTTACCTTACAATTTTTGATTCTATAGCACATACTGTGTAGAGAACAGAAGAAAATAAGGTAAACAGCAGTTGTACCTGGGCATACATCACCTCTGTCAGGCCTGAATGTGGACAGCTGCTTCTAGGCTACTGTTAATTATGCTCAGAGTAGAGATTGCAGGGCTAGAGGATTTTTCTTAGAGTTTCTGCCCTACTTTCAGTTTTCCACAGTTACTGCATACCTGAGCCATGGAGGAGGTCTCTCTGCATGATTTTATCGTCCCATTATGGTTAGACTGTTGATACTTGTTCCTCAAGACTAGGCCTACAGTGGGGCCAAAATGTTTTTGCGTTTTTGTTTTTGTTTTTTAAATTCTCTCAGATCAGGCTAACTAAACCTTAGGCAAGCCCTGTGTACTTTGTCCTGAAGGGCAGAGATTCTTCATCATTCCTGCCTCACCTCTCTATAGCAGCTAAATTCTGTCATCCACTTTTGATCAGTCTTACATGGGAGAGAGATTTCTACCTGATCCTCTTCACTAGCAGACTCTTCTTGGTATTGGCATATAATCTTGAGCATAGAGGCAGATGGCTTTTTCTTTTGCCATTCCTCATCAACAATGAATCATGGCTGCGTTGTGGGTTTGGAAGTGCTTTGTACCTATCTCCCAGCAGCAAATTAATTTTATTTTTCGATTCCATCAGAAGCAATGAATTTTGTATGAGTCCTATAAGTGAAATGATTTACTGCCTGTGCACAATCAGCCTTTACATCCTATGAGGAAAGTATCCAGGGAAGCAGGCAGAATTTCAACTCTGTCTGCCACACCTGATTTTACCCCCCAAGTCTGTGCCACGAAGTATCTGTCCCAAGATCGAGGCCCTACTCCCAGTGTTTCTCGTGAGCACCTGAATGATGTCTGTTGAAAACATCTTGAGATTAATTGTAACGTGCCTTTGTTTCTGGGGTTCCCAGTTATGCCAAATTGATATGCTAGCCTGAACTTGGTCTTTATGAAATTATGAAAGTATCTATCAGCTGATTTTATCTTACCCACATTTACGATTATTTGTTTGTGCCAGGCTCTGAATGTGATACATTTTTTCTCTTCATGGAGGAAATATTTTACACCTTGAAATTCACGGTTTTAAAATGTGCTCTGATGGGCTCAGGAAAAATATGATTTTATAGATTATTTGGGTTTTATTTTTTAAATTGTGGACAACTATTTTTTACAGGTTTGTACATGTTAGTGGAAGTAGAACTTTGTTCTGGTATTTTATTCATTCTTTCCTTGGACTTACAATAGTGTGCACATGTGTAGAAGTAAGAAATTTTCCATATCATATTGACAAGAAATTAGGCCCTGATTTTAAACATCATTAATAGAATTAAGACATATGAGACATTTGATGAAAAATTAAAGAGGGTGGGATACTGTTTTAGATTTAACACATATTCTAACTAACAATTATGTTTTAGTGTGTATGTAATAGAGTTCATATCGTTTTATGCATTAGTATTTTCTTAGCATTGCTTAAATGGCAATGATTCCTAAAACCAATTAAAACTAAATCAAATATAGTCCAGACTTGCTCTAGCCCCTCCTTAAACTACACACAACTCTAATTTGCAATATTTTATGAGTGGTACCTGCTGGTTTCCAAGTTTTATCTTAACATATGTAATGGAAAATGGTAAGATAGTTATGGCCTCAATTACTATTTAGGTATCACTCTATTTTCATCATCTAGAAATTAAAAGATATTTTTCTCTCAAGGAAACACACATTTTATTATTCTTATCAACACCATCTTTATCTTGTCACTACAGTAAAGTATAGTCAACTATCATTTTCAGTGATACATAGTTCGATAAATTTTAAGTAATTCTCAGATTATGGTTTAAAGAAGGTGCAGGTCAACAGTTTGTTATTAAACTAAAAATATGCTGAGTATTTGTTGTCGCTTCTCTAAATCATGCAGTTTTTCAACTAATATTTATTAAGAACCTCTACTGTGCCAAGAACTATGTTAGATACAAGGGACAACGTAATGTAGACAAGTAGATATGGTAGTTTTTTACTTGTGCTTGTCAGTCTAGTGGGATAAAGAAAATGTAAGCAGAAAATAAATGCACTGTAGTAAATGCTACAGTGTGGAACATAGTATCTAATCATATGATTATTAGGCAGAGAAATAAAGAAAATGTGTTTGTTTTTGCTGGATTATTCAGTGTGGAGAAATGAACAATCTACCACACCCATTATGGGTTACTCTGCCAGTATCCACATTTTCAGATTCTGGAAGCTACACAGTATCAGGAAAGAGTTCTGAACTTCATTAGATAGATGGAAGTTGCTATTGAAATTTAATTTTAGTTTCTAATATTTCTATAAAATATGTACAATAGCTTGATAACTTGTGATAATTTTTTTTTCTAGAATTGACAATATGGTTGATATGTTCAGTGTCCACCTCAATCTTAAGCAGCAATCACTTTAAGAGTTGCATAATTGCAAAATAAAATACAATAAAGTTCCAGGTATGCAGAATAAAGCCTGATATATGTGATCACATTTTATATCAAGTTATAGGTTGAGTATCCCTTATCCAAAATACTTGCGACCAGAACTGTTTCAGATTTTGGACTTTTTAAACATTTTGGAATATTTGCATTGCACTTACCAGTTGAGCATCCCTAATCCAAAAATTCAAAATCTGAAATTCTCTAATGAATATTTCCTTTCAATGTCATGTTGATGCTCAAAACGTTTTAAATTTTGGATTTTAAGATTCAAGATACCCAACTTGTAGCTCGTTCTGAAATATGATCATGTATATGTTCATTGTTTATTTTTATTTCCAATAACTTAGAAGCTGTGTAATAAAGCTGTTGACTTGTAGAAAGGCAAACTGAAAAGGGATTTTATTTTAGCTGAGCTTGGGAGGTCAAGGCTACAGTGAGCCGTGATCCTGCCACGGCACTCCACTCTGGGTAACAGAGTGATACCGTGTCAAAAAAAAAAAGAGAGAGAAAGAGAGGAAAGGAAGGAAGGAAGGAAGGAAGGAAGGAAGGAAGGAGAAAGAAAGAAAAAAGAGAGGGGAGAGGGAACGAGGGAGTGAGGGAGGGGGGGAGAATGGAAGGAAAGAAAGAAAGAAAAGAAAAGAAAGAGAAAGAAAGAGAGAGAAAGAAAGAGAAGAAGAAAGAAAAAAAAGCAAGGGGGAGGGAATGAGGGAGGGAGGGAGGGAGAATGGAAGGAAAGAAAGAAGGAAGGAAGGAAAGAAAGAAAGAAAGAAAGAAAGAAAGAAAGAAAGAAAGAAAGAAAGAAGAAAGAAAGAAGAAAGAAAGAAAGAAAGAAAGAAACAGAAAGAGAAAGAAAGAAAGAAAGAAAGAAAGAAAGAAAGAAAGAAAGAAAGAAAGAAAGAAAGAAAGAAAGAAAGAAAGAAAGAAAGGAAGGAAGGAAGGAAGGAAAGAAGAAAGAAAGAAAGGAAAAGAAAGAAAGAAAGAAAGAAAGAAAGAAAGAAAGAAAGAAAGAAAGAAAGAAAGAAAGAAAAGAAAGAAAGAAAGAAAGAAAAAGAAAGAAAGAAAGAAAGAAAAGAAAGAAAGAAAGATGAAAGAGAAGGAAGGAAGGAAGGAGGAAGGAAGGAAGGAAGGAAGGAAGGAAGGAAGGAAGGAAGGAAGGAAGGAAACATATACGGATCAGGAACTGAGAAGGTAAATTGGTCAGAGAAGGTATCTCAGAGGAGATGATATTTGAGTAGTATTTTAGCAGAAACCTGAATGATGATCAAAATCAGCTTGCTGCAGGAATATTGTACTGTAAAGTCTCTAAACAAGTGTGTGGTTAATACTTGTAATTTACAATGAAATGCATAATTTAGCTCCAATATAGAAAATAAGAATGTGGTAGATGTTAATCTGCAGAAATTATCAAGGAACATATCATGTAGGAACTTGTAGAACATTCTGAGGAGTTTTGCTGTTCTTCTAATTGCTGCAGAAAACCATTGAGTATTTTTTATTAGAAAAATAGAGGCTCTGAGTTATAATTTAGTCAGCTTAGTTTTAACAAACTCCTACTCATGGCCAGGAATTTGGTGTGAAGCAAGAATACAAAACGTATACATGACTGACACCCTCTCTTCAAGTAGCTGAGTCTATTGGTTTTGAACGCTCTTTCAGATAGCCTTAGGGATCTGAGGACTGTAACGTGAATCCTAGTGGTGCACAGAGGGACATCCTGTAATGTATTTGATTTCCCAGGGAGGTTCTTGGAGTCATGATCTTTAACGGTTGTGTGTTTTCAACTGATGAACAGAAATAATTTCAATCTCCTACTGCCTCTCTTAACACAGAAACTAACAAAAAAAAAATGATTTCACAGCAAATTATAACATTATAAATTTAGATAACAAAAGTTTTATCCTAATCTCATTCAATTTATAATTACAGTAGACATTATTATTGATTATGTAATAAGATTAATCCTAATATCTACTCTTTTACTTATTCTGATTTTAAAATAACTAAATTCCTTAAAGAAAGCTGAAGGTATTTTCTAATGGGCCAGGTAATTTTTAGTGTAAGATAATTCTAACGCGTCTTCTTGAATACTATGAAAACTGTCTTTCTTCTCTGTTTTTTGTTTTGTTTATAAAAATATTTACAAATGACTAGCATTATGAATAAAATTTCAGCAACAAAACACAAATAAGAAAAATTCTCTGCTAGTATGCTTTTTTTGGTTCTTAATGTTTTCAGATAGGGATTTGTTTTACCGCAAGTCTAGAATCCCTTACAAAGTACAAATGTAATTCAAATTGTATTACTGCTTGTGTTTATGTTTTAATTATCATGGGAGAGAAAGAAAAAGAAGAGTAAACTCTTGAAAATAAGAGCTGGATGTTTTCCCTGAAGCCATAGAATAATATGCTAAGGTAAATAAATAATATCATTTTCTTTCATTTGTAATTTCACATATAGTATAACATATATGCAACTTCAAAAGATAGCAGATATGAGGTTTAAGAAAATAATTTGGTAAATGTAGTTTTCCCTTTTTTCCTCATTATCGTATATCATTGCAAGTCTGCATTATAATTTAGGGACAATAATAACTCAAGAAAAATACATTGTTTTCTAAAGGTTAAATGAAAAGCAGGGTAGATACACCAAAAACTTCTAAAACTATTAAGCTAAAAGTGGGAAGCTGTCCCAAACCCAGCAATTCTAATCATTCAAATAGCATGCTTACTTTGAGTATAATTTTAAATAAAAATGATTGAGTAGTACAGTGGCCATGAGAATGTGCCTCTCAGACGTCCAACTACAGAAACCTAATTGATCAAAGGCCCTAGTAACTAACTCTAAAACCCATCACTGCATTTGTTATCAGGCCACATATCCTCTGGACTGACCCCAGCCATTGACTGAGCATTGTAGTGATGCTATGGCAGATCCTTCTCTGGTAGTCATGATACTTCTCTCAAGGTCAAACTGTGGTCAACCATTCCCTGGCAGTCCTGTAGTCTAGGATGCTCCTGTTCACCTTGTTGTCTTCTCTATTTCCCTCAGGATCGCAGTTCATCATAGCCTGATGTCTGTCCCCTCTTCGGCAGTTTCCTTCCCATTTTCTCTCATAGATATATTTTAAATACAGTCCTTACATCTTTAATCATATTTTAATATGCTCAGAAAATTAGCGTGATTTCCAAAATAGCTCTCTTAAAATGCCAAAATAAGCATTATTGTCATTTGATGAAGAAAATAAGAGATGATTCAATGGCTTTCTGGATTACATGTGACCAAAATGACAGGTCATTGGTGAAAAGCAAATCTCAACCAAAAATAACATTTTCTTCAGTCATCAATTCTCATTTCATATGAACTAAATAAAAAAACTAACAGTCAGTGCAAAATGAATTAATAAACTTATTGCCCCAATTTCCTTTACATGAAAAGCAATTTAAAGAAATAGTCCACAGACACTAGATCTATGGAATGGAGTAATAACAATCAAAAGAAAAAAGTTACAAAAAGAAAAAGAGCATGTTATTACATGTATGGCATTAAATCAATATATTTATGGTCAAGTCCATCCAATTTTCGATAATTTCAATCAACTTAATGTATGAGTTGGATGACCTGTCATATCAGTCAACACAACGATATTGATTAGAACTTGGTGGATCTGTCACTGCTGCTAGACTGAGGGGAATGCTTCACAGGGTCAATGACCTCTGATAGCCTTTGGAAGGATTTGTAAGTACCCACATGATGGGCAAAGGGAAAAATATCATACAAACACCTATGTATGTATACATATTATATATATTAAAATATACTTATTTTTATACTGATGATTTTTTGAATGCAATATGAAGAATATTTCTCTATGAATTTAAGTGATTATTGAAAATATATTCCCTTATTTAAACCTCTGTGAAAGAACATGCTTGGAGAAGTTATGTAACTTAATCAGGTCACACTGTTATATAGGTGGGGATAACGGTATTACCTTCTTCATAGACTTGTTGTGATCATGAAATTAATTAATCCATGAATCATACTTAGAATGGGGACAAACATATTGTAAGCCTCAACTTGTGGCCGACATTATCATTAGTATAATTACCGTTGAGCCCAGTCTCTGTTTCTACACTTTCTACAACATAGTTTTACTAGTTTTGTAGTTTATTAGTCCCCCCATAAAATTGGTGTGTTTTGACCAACAATGCATAGTTTTTCACAATGAATTCTTGGAAGAAAAATAGTAACATGGATATAGTTTTTTTCTTATTTATATGTGTGTGTGTGTGTGTGCGTGTGCATTGTATTTTCCTACAATCATATAAAAATTATTTTATTATTATTGGCTTTGGATGGTACTGCATTTGTGTTATTTTTCACAATGTCAAAGACACCCAACCAGAGTAAATAAAAAATAAGGCAGCTAACTATGTTATTCAGCCACTTATCAGGCAAGGCTTGTAGAAATGAACTTGTTTATTGTAAATCAATGTAGAGAATACACATGAAGATTAACCTTGGTGTTTGTTTTGCTACATTGTGCTTCTCTTAGAAAACGTTACAATGGGATTCACTAATAAGAAATCGTGCCTGGGTGTGGTTGCTCATGCTTGTAATCCCAGCACTTTGGGAGGCTGAGGCTGGTGGATCTCTTGAGCCCAGGAGTTGGAGACCATCCTGGCCAATGTGGAGAAACTGTGTCTCTACAAAAAAAAAAAAAAAAAAAAAGAAAGAAAAATTATCCAGGTGTGATGGGTGCACCTGTAGTCCCAGCTACTGGGGACATTGAGGTGGGCGGATCACTTGAGCCCCGGTGTAGGAGGTTTCATTGAATCAAGATTGTGCCATTGCGTTCCAGCCAGGGTAACAGAGTATAACCCTGTCTCAAAAAAAGTAAAAATTAAAAATAAAAATAAATAATAAAATAAATAAATAAATAAATAAATGACTTTTTTAAAACTATTTTTACGTGGCAAATATTATCTGAATCATAAGGGTTGGAGAATATTCAATAATTAGTTTAGAACCAAATTATTTATTAGAAAGAACTAAAAATTATATATATTTGTGTTCAACAAATCTTGAAGACTATTGAAAAATAAAGTATGATAGGAAAATATGCACAATTCTCTGAATCTGCTTTAGTTTCCTTATTTAGTTTGAATTTTACCCATGGGAAGACTGTCACCCTTCAAAGTACAATTATGTTTCAATTTTTTTTAACTCTTATTTTAGGTTCAGTGGTATATGTGCACATTTGTTATACAGGTAAATTGTGTGTGTGTCACAGAGGTTTGATGTAGAGATTATTTCACCACTCAGGTAATAAGCATAGTACCCAATAGGTAGTTTTTCTATTCTCATCCTCCACCCTCCTTCCTCCCTCAAGTAGGCCTCAGTGTCTGTGATTCTTTTTTCCTGTTTTGTTTTGTTTTGTTTTGTTGGAGGCAGAGGCTTGCTCTGTGTCGCCCAGGCTGAAGGGCAGTGGCGCAATCTCGACTCACTGCAACCTCCACCTCCCTGCATCAAGCAATTCTCTTGCCTCAGCAACCCGCGTAGCTGGGATTACAGGTACCCACCACCAGGTCCAGTTAATTTTTGTATTTTTAGTAGAGACAGGGTTTCACCATGTTGGCCAGGCTGGTCTTGAACTCCTGACCTCAAGTGATCCACTTGCCTCGGCCTCCCAAAGTGCTGAGATTATAGACATGAGCTATTGCACCCAGCCTGTGATTTTCTTCTTTGTGTCCATATGTACTCAATGTTTAGCTCCCATTTAAAGGTGAGAACATGCAATATTTAGTTTTCTGTTCCTATAGTAGTTTGCTTAGAATAATGGCCTCCCGCTCCATCCATAGTGCTGCAAAGGACATGATATCATTCTTTTTATAGCTATGAATATGTAGTATACCATCATATATAGATACCACATTTTCTTTATCCAGTCTACCATTGATGGGCATTTCGCTTGATCTCATGTCTTTGCTATTGTGAATAGTGCTGTGATGGACATATGCATGCATGTGTCTTTATGGTAGAACAATTTATATTCCTTTGAGCACATACCCCATAATGGAATATCTAGGATGAATAGTAATTCTGGATTGAATTCTTTGAAAAATCACCAAACTTCTTTCCACAATGGTTGAATTAATTTACACTCACACCACCAGTATTTAAGTGTTCTCTTTTCTTTACAACCTTGCTAGCATCTGTTATTTTTGACTTTTCAGTAATAGTCATACTGACTGGTGTGAGATTGTATCTCATCTTGGTTTTGATTTGTGTTCATCTAATGATTAGTGATGTTGAGTATTTTTTCATATGCTCGTTGCCTGCAAATTAGTAGCATTCCTATACACAAACAACATCAAATCTGAAAGCCGAATCAAGAATTCAATCCAGTTCACAATAGTCGTAAAAAGAATTAAATACCTAGTAATACAGCTAACTAGGGGAAGTAAAAGATTTCTGCAATGAAAATTACAAAATACTGCTCAAAAAAATTAGAGGTGACATAAACAAATACAAAAACATTTCATGCTCATGGATAGGAAGAATCAATACTGTTAAAATGGCCATACTGCCTGAAAGAATTTACCGAGCCAATGCTATTCCTATCAAACTACCAATGACATTCTTCACAGAATAAGAAAAAAATATTTTAAAATTCATATAGAAACAAAAAAGAGCTTGGACAGTCAAGACAATACTAAGCAAAAGGAACAAGGCTGGAGACATCACGCTACCCAACTTCAGACTATTCTACAAGGCTACAGTAACCAAAAGAGCATGGTACTGGCACAAAAACAGACATAGAGACCTATGGAACCGAATAGAGAGTACAGAAATAATGCCACACACAAACAACTATCTGATCTTTGACAAAGTTGACAAAAACAAGTAAAAGGGAAACAACTCCCTGTTCAATAAATGGTGCTGGGATAACTGGCTAGACATGTGAAGTTGGACCCCTTCCTTATACCATATACAAAAATTAACTCAAGATAGATGTAAAATTAAAACTACAAAACCCTGAAAAATAACCTAGAAAATACCATTCTGGACATAGGACCTGGCAAAGATTTCATGACAAAGGCACCAAAAGCAATTGCAACAAAAACAAAAATTGACAAATTTAAATTAAATTTTACCTAATTAAATTTTTTTTAATTTAATTTTTACCTAATTAAAAAGCTTCTTCCATGCAGCAAAAGAAACTATCAATAGAGTAAACAACCGACAGAATGGGAGAAAATATTTGCAAACTACATATCTGATGAAGGTCTAATATCCAGAATCTATAATGAATATAAACAAATCAACAACAACAACCACCAAAAAACCACAATGTCATTAAAAGGTGGTCAAAGGACATAAATAGACAATTTACAAAACAAGACATACACAAGGACAACAATCATATGAAAAAATTCTGTTTCTTTGAGACAGAAACTGCACAAGTGTATCTTTTTGTTCAATAACTAGTTTACTTATTAAGGTTCATGTTGCACTTCCCAACTATCTTAACAGTAGGCATTAGAGATGACACTGTGAAGGTTACAGAAACCATTACTGAGATGCCTTTCTCAGTATTGTGCCAACTGCAGCTTTTGAGAGTGTACAAGACCTGGGGTTGTGGCAAGAGAGATGACAGATGATTAGAGGGAGAAAGTAAAGGAAAGGGAACCGAAAAGAAGAAAATGGAGGGAATCTGGCGGACATCCCACATCACTGTGTTTACAGGGATATCCTTCAACCATCTATGTCTATGTCTGCACTGTTAAGCAGCATGAGTGCAATTCTGCCTTGAAACACAGATCAAGTTACTTGGCCAGTCCTGTCTCTTCTCTGTCAAATATTTCACAGATTCTGAACTCTGTGGACAGTTTAAAGCTGTCCTATGCCAGAGTTAGCTCAGGCCTGTCTTCTTCTGATTAACAAGAAGGAAATGGTTAAAACTGTCTTCCTGAGTGAGTGGAGCTAGAAAGATTCTTACTGTAATGACTTCTGTCACTTAATGCTTCAGTATATTCCCACTTTTCTCGAACCTTCTTTTTCAAGTCAGAATTCGTGCTATGAGATACAAATGCTTATACTTGTAGATATCAATTACTGCAATGTGATCATAAGAGCTGAACTAATCATTTACAGATTTAGAAAATGAGATAGCTCAGAATAATTTAATTGAATAGCCTGAAAAAACGTGTCCGCAATTTTATAGTGATCCTTTATCCTGTAAATTGAAGGTATTTTTAGTGAATTTATTAATGAAATATCTTAGTTTTGTTTCCAGTTTTATTTTCCAGCAGATTTCAGAAAAATAAATCATTTGACGTAGTAGAAGGAGACAGAAACTAAGAAACTTGTGTCTGATCAACAATAACGGTAACTAATTGCAAGTCTGTAGGCTGGTTCTTACTCTTTGAGCTGTAACACTTTGGAACTAGACTAACTCATCTCTTGGGTCATTTTCAGCTTTTAAATTATATGATGAGAAAATGATACTTCTTTCTCTTATTCCCTAAAAATGTGGGCTGTTACTAGGTGATACTACAAAAAGCAGATGGAAGCATAATATATTGAAAAGAGTATAGTATAATCAATGTGTGGTTTTTGGATCTGCTTCTTTACCAAATGGCTGCAGGGTGGTGAACAAGTCCTTTAAACTTTTCTTTCTCATCTATAAAATGTAGATAATAGAGTACTCTTGCTAGAGTTGAAAGAAGACGCTTTAAAGAAAAACAAATCTGTGAAAGCAAAGCTTTCTGGAACAGGAAACTATTGATTACTTCAATAAATATTTTAATGTATCTTAAAATCTCAAATCTGCTACTTACTATTATCCGTATAGTCTTCTAACTATGGAACATTCTAAGCCACATCTATAAGCATGCATTTCTCTCCAGAAATTATATTTTATGTTTTCTTGAATGTAGGGTACTTTCGATTTTTTAGAGATGGGACTTTTTTTAAACTATCCTTTCACATGTTCTGATCTAATAATTTTAGATACTCTTCTCTAAATAAGCCCTCCTCTTACCCACCTCCAAGTTGTTACCATTACTACTCTTACTCCTAATGCTCCCTTTTTTCTTGACCTAATGCAAGAGTTTTCACATTTCAGAATTGCATTCATTTTTAAATAAATGCCTATTTTTTCCATGATGCAATTAATCACTATCTCAGGTAATTATGATCTATTTCTCTTTGGACTCCAGTAACTTTTTGGTAGTACATTTTTTTTACAGTCTGTCGATAACATTCTTAGTTGTATCTATTAATATTAGCTACTTAAAAGATGTCCTCTGCAGTCCCATCTACAGAAGATGCTGAGGCAGGAGGATTGCCTAAGCCTAGGAGTTTGAGTCCAGCCTTAGCAACAAAGACCTCATCTCTTTAAAAAGTAAATAAAATGTTAATAAAATTAGATGCCCAATACTTAAAAAAATACTAGCATACTAGCACACTCTTCTGAACCACACTTTTTAAACTTATTAACTTGAAATCATTTTAGCATTTCAATACGGTTACAAAAATGATACAAATAGTTCCCAGATACCATTCACCTATTTTCTCCTACTGTACACATTTTGGCATAATCATAGCAAGGGATAAAACTAGGATATTAAGTTTGTGTAGTACTAGTAACTAAACTACACAATATTTTCAGATTTCACTTTTTTTGTTCTTTGATTAATGCCTTTTTTTTCTGTTCCAACATCCAATCCAGAACGCCACATTGAATTTAGGCATCATATCCCTTAACTTATTGAATTATTTAGTTACATAAGTATAGAGTTATGACTGTTTTGTTCTATGATCTGATATGATTTGGGTCTGTGTCCCCGCCCAAATCTCATGTTGAACTGTAATTTCCAATGTTGGAGGAGGGGCCTGGTGGGAGGTGATTTGATCATGGGGGCAGATTTCTACCTTGCTGTTCTCATCATAGTAAATGAGTTCTCATGAGATCTGGTTGTTTATAAAAGTATGTAACACTTTCTCCTTTTCTCTCTCTTCCTCCTGCTCCCAGCGTGTAAGACTTGCTTGCTTCCGTTTAGCCTTTTACTATGATTATAAGTTTATTGAGGCCTCCCCAGAAGCAGACAACTGTCCAGGTTGCAACACCATGGCCAATTAAACCTCTTTTCTTTATAAATTAACCAGTCTTAGGTAGTTCTTAATAGCAATGCAAGAATGAGCTAATATGTGAGCTATTATCCAACACCATTTTTATTTACTTTCAAGTTTAATCACTGAAAAATCTTTAAGGTTGGTTTCTATGACCTTTAGACATACTGTAATCTAGTTTTAAGTACTTCTGTATTTTCTGAAACCACACATGTTGCAGGATCATCTTATGTTTTCCTTTCCTTGGCTCCAGAATCTACCATTTCTTCAATAAGCCCTAAATCATTTTATAGAATATTGGTATTTGGTAACCAAGTAACCAAATGAGTGCTTATCATGCTCATTATCCCTGTGGTATTATTACTTCTAGGCCCTTTGAGTGAACAAAGCTAAGAAATATACGTATGTTACTAACATATGTACACGCACATACACATTTGTAACTATATGTGTGTGTATGTATTTAAATATATATTTTAAACCACAAGTTCTTAATGATATCTTTGATTCCAATTCAATACCACTCCAATGTTCACTTTAGTCTTCCCCTTTTCTTATTTATAACTTTTCTCTGTAATAGGAAGAACAGCTAGCTCATATTAAATAAAATATATTTACTTGTTTATTCAAACCTAGCATACACATAATATACATTAGAATTACTGACGCATAGCCTTGTGAGAAAGGAATGTACTAACTACAATATAGTATTTGTGCAAAGTTCTTTAACTCTTTAGCCTTATTGTAAAATACTACTTTCTAAGTTGCCTAGGTTAGTTATCTTACTTCTTACTATAAGGAGTATAGTGTGGCTATAATTTATTGATAATATAGTTAGGTTTAATAGTTATTGTTTGTGTTCAGTTCCCTAATTCTCATATTAATTTTTTAGTGACACACAGTAAAATTCACTCATTGTGGTAGGCAGGCCTTTGACAAATGCATACAGTTCTGTGTTCATGACAATAGTTCCAACATGCCAAAAATTCCCTCGTGCTGCCAATGTGTAATTAGCCCCCATTTCATCCCTAACCTCTGGCAACCACTAATCTGATTTCTGACCTTACGGTTTTGCTTTTTCTAGACTGTCATATAAATAGAATGATACAATATGTAGCCTTTTGACTCTGGTTTCCTTCACTTTGCAAAATATATTTAAGATTCATCTCTTTTACTACATTCTTCAATGGTGTTTATTATTATTATTATTACTGAGTAATATTTCATGGTATGAATGCAAATAATTAGTTAGTCCATTGCTACGCTTTTGGTATTTGACCCCTCCGAATGCCATGTTGGAAGCTGATCTTCAGCCAGGTATATATATACATATGCATACACTTTTCTTTTTTTTAGATGAGTCTTGCTCTGTTGCCCAGGCTATAGTGCAGTAGTACAATCTCAGCTCACTGCAACCTCCACCTCCTGGGTTTGAGCAATTCTCCTGCCTCTGCCTCCTGAGTAACTGTGATCACAGGCATGCACCACCATGCCCAGCTGATTTTTGCAATTTTTGTAGATATGGGGTCTCACCATCTTGTCCAGGCTGGTCTTGAACCCCTGACCTCAAGTGATCCACCTGCCTCGGCCTCCCAAAGTCCTGGGATTACAGATGTGAGCCACCGTGCCAGGTCTTATTTTTCCAATATTTAATTGATTTTTTTTCTAACTGTTAAATTTTGAGAATTCTTTATATAATCTAGATACCAGTTTCTTGTCAGAAATGTGATTTGTAAATACTTTCTCCTGATCTGTGATTTGTCTTTTAATTTTCTTAACCATGTATATAGATGCAGCAAAGCTAATCAAGACATACTCCTAAGTCTTAATGAAGCACAGTGTACAGAGTGAGGGGATTACTGCAAACCCCCTAACTATGAGTGTGTATGCACGGGTGTGTACTTGTGTGTGCGCTATTTATGGCACGAGAGTGACTCTCCAAAGAAGTCACAAAAATGTTTCATGAGCAGAAAAGCCAGCTACAAACATCACCAAGGTCAAGCTTCAGACAGTACCTGTTAACTATATGTTTTCCTGATAGCCTCTTTTCTCTTCCTGACCCTTTGACCTAGGCTCTGGATGGTAAAGCAGGTAAGGAAAAGAAGATAAGAGTCAATCCTCCTTAATCAGGGAGCAGGCAGTGCATTGCCAGCTTTTCTTAGGAGTTAAAACAACTTTGTATGAAGCGAGAACTGATAATTGTTACATGGGACTAAACATCTAAGTATTGAACAGTACTTAAGTGTGATTTTTCTTCTCTAAATTGCCATAAAAATGTTTATAATCAATGCATGATTTGAAAATTGATAGGGCCACCCTAGTCTCAAGCAGAGAAGGGGGCATGAATGACTAAATTTTGTACAGATAGTGAAAAACAAAATGAGTTGCTTTTTGAGTATATGTAACTATTCCTGTATGTTCAGTATGTTGCTGTAATTTCTAAAAGAAATGCTACATTTATTTTGATGTGCTCTTTTGCAAGAATGTGACATAATTTATTTTACTCCTACTCTTTGGACTTTAGGTTATTTTAAATCTTGTGTTGTTACAAATAATTCTAAATGATTAACCTTATATGTATATTATTTTTAAGAAATCCATCTGCAAGAAAATTTATGTGAGATACCAGAGGCAACATTTTTGTGCATTTATAATTTTGGAGGCATTGTTTCAACTATTTGGTCTGTTCTCCAGATGATTCCACACATTGATTTTAAATACATTTAATTTTGAATTTATTTATCATACATTATATTCCCAAGAATATTTCAGTGTATTTCCAGATTTCCTTGTCTACTCCAAAATTTACATCTGTATGTGTTATGGTGTACTATATCAATTAGCTTACTTTATAATATATACATTGAACTTATACAAACTGAGAATCTCTTATCTGAAGTGTCTTAGATTTTTTAGTCTTCCAGATTTTGAAATATTTGCATTGAACTTAGCATCCCTAATCTGAAAACTTAAAATCATAAATGCTCTAATAAGCATTTCTCTGGAGTGTCATGTTGATACTAAAAGAGTTTTTGACTTTGGAGCATTTTTAATTTTGTATATTTTAATTATGGATGCCTGTATATAGTTTTTAAGTAAAAAACCAGGTAAAAATAGTACAGCTCTTTAACTCCGTTATTCTTATTTTTCAGAATTTCAAAGAATTGTTCTTGCTTTTCTTCACATTACCTTTTGAACTATTGAAGTCAGGAAACGGGGCTTAATAATGTTTATACTTAATGTAATACATAATACAATGCCTATTGCCTAAAATATTCTAAGTAGATAATTGAATGTTTTCTGGATTTAGTTGAAAGTACTTATTTTTAAATCGTAGCACCACAAAACCCATCCTCCATCTAGCGAATTAGACATGGGATGCCAGTTTGAACTTTTCTATCTAGATAGCATACAACTGTCAAGCAAGAGAGAAGGCAATATGGTTTGGATGTTTGTCCCCTTCAAATCTCATGTTGAGGTGTGACCTTTAAGGTTGGAGGTGGGGTCTAAGTGGGTGTTATTGAATTATGGAGGTGGATCTCTCATGAATGGTTTAACATCATCCTTTTGGTAATGAATGAGTTCTCACTCAGTTCCTGCAAAATCTGGTTGCTTAAGAGCCTGGGAACTCCCTTTTTTCTCTCTTGCACCCTCTCTCATTGTGTGATATACCTGCTCTCACTTCACCCTCTGCCATGAGTGACAGCTCCCTGAGGCCGCACCAGAAGCT
Source organism: Macaca fascicularis (assembly GCF_037993035.2). NCBI lineage: Eukaryota > Metazoa > Chordata > Mammalia > Primates > Cercopithecidae > Macaca > Macaca fascicularis. The sequence goes on along the minus strand of NC_088376.1, from coordinate 179,951,118 downwards.
GAGCAGATGGCAGTGCCGTGCTTGTAAAGACTACAGAATCATAGCCAATTAAATCTATTGTCTTTATAAATTATCCAGCCTCAGGTATTTCTTTAGAGTGGTGCAAGAAAGGACTTACATAGAAAGGAAGCTGTGAAATGACAGAAACTCACAGAACTGGCATGATATTGATAAGGGAGAGGCAGTTACATTTATGGAGAAATATGTTGGTTGAATTAATGTAGCATTTTCAGACTCACACAGCTCTTTCCTAGTCAACTAACTGTAAGCATTTATATCCTCTTGTATCACCAGTCAACAATAAACTAAAATAAATCCTTTGTTTTTGCTGGGTGTGCAACCATTTCTTCTTTTGCTGAGAACGGGACTCTTGTTTTCCCTCAAGAATCCCCGTTTCTCATCTTCAGTTTACATAGTTATTTTAAACCTGATGTGAACCCTAGTTCCAGAGTTGGGCATAAAACCCAGCCTTCATTAATCAAATCCCAAACCCTGTCTTCAGTGAATGGCTTATATATACATGACTTGAGGCAGCCCATTCAGGGATGACTATCCTCAATTCAAGTACCATTGAAATTAAAGAAGATGTACATTTGTCTCTCACTTATACACTGTGGGAATGCAGGACTAGAACACTGGGGGTTGATCATATTGCAATAACTTGTCTGAAAATTTAAGCAAGACACAAGAATAAATCAGAATCAGAGGGCAAGATTACTACTCCGGATGTCATCATTTGAGCCCCTGAATCCAGCTGTGAGTTTTCATTTACGTATGCCAATAATGTTATTAGCAAAAAGATTCAAGTTAGTGTGTCTTGAATTTGTTGTTGCTTGCAACCAAACACTTTAATCAATACATGTCATTTTAGAAACATATTTGAAATTATTCTCAAGCTGTTTTGTTCACAAGGGTATGAAGGCATGGGTGTGAATATGGGTGTCGTTTGTTTGTTTCACAAAACAAATTACATATTTTTTCTAAATATTCAGTAGAGTAATCTGAATTTCCTGGCAATGTTACTTGCCCCTGATGGAATTATACAAAATACTTGCCTAAATCATTTTTTAAAAGAAATATTCATGTATCTTCCTTTTGAAATTTTTGTTGTTGTTTGGTGATTTACATACAACCTTTCTTATCCCCTACAAAAATCTGAAGAATCATAAAGCTGACATTTCATGCCTTAAATTTCAGCACTATGAAAATCTCTATAAAACATATTTTTGGAGGCCAAGTCGCCAGTTGGATTGAGAGAGTCATCCTAAAATATCTAGAGTTTTCTTTGAAGTCAAATATATATATACACATATATACACACATATATGCATATATACACATATATGCATATATACACATATATGCATATATACACATATATGCATATATACACATATATATATTTGCTGGAGACTTCAAGGAATGATCTAGATATTTTAGGATATATATATAAAATCATATATATATTTAAATATATATCTTAGTATATGTATTCATTTTGTATATGTAATAGTAATTAAACAGATTATAGAGAAGTTCATAATTTTTCAATTTTTTATATAGAAAGCTCTACTATAACTATTGGTACTTCAGTAGGACTATTCTGTGTGGCAACACCCAGTCGGTCTATGTTGATAAAAAAGCAGAAATGGAAGTGAAACAACTGCACCAAAGATGCTGATGGTAAAACAGTTCTTGATGTTTTTAAAGCTTTAGGGAAGCTTACAATAGGATCATATGACTTATGATAGTATACATGTGCTGGTGACTAGGAATTTCTTGAATTTGTTTCACTGTTTCACTACTGAGTGCCAGTTATGCCAGGATATGCTACTGCAACATTCAAGAAACATGTGATTTGCAGGCAGCATTACATAAATGTCAAATTAAAAAATATATTAGCCACTTATTTATTTCCAAAAATGCATACAAGGTATGCAATTGAAAATATGTATGTAAACATCCTATCTGTTATTTCCAAATGATAAAACATCACCTTTTGTGTACTTCTGCCTTGGTGCTCTAACTGTCTAGGCAAACTGTCAGTTCCTGTGACAAAGACACAGACAACATCTGCCACATTCTTTGAGCCAGTAAAAACAGTCATTTAAAGAAACAAAGAAAATGAAAATAATGAGCAATGATGATTGTTTTTTCTCTATTATCTTTTGTTTTAAATTTAATTTCCCTTTGGTCTCAGGTAGATTGTCTGCACTATAAAGTGATCCCATTAAGCAATCAAACAATAGGACTGCACCTGCCAGCTATCACAGCAAAGACAGGGAAGACCCACACCCCACATCAACACTTCTCTGACAAACACAGTATCAACTCATTATATTATCTTGAAACTGATCAGCCAAGAAAGAAGTAGTTGTTTGGTTCCATTTATGAAAAGTATGAGTGCACCTGCTTTAAGAGTTTTGTATGTGCTATTGTTCCCTGCAGGCTTATATAACAGGAATTTAAAGTACAAGTTAGAGGTTGTAAAAAAGCATTTTTTTTTTCACAAGATGCCCTACAAAACATGGCATTAATGTTTACTTTTTAATATTATTCATTAGTATTGTGAAGATTTAAGGGATAAAAGTACCATAACCTTTATACACCCATGTGTACAAATACCTGACCCCAGTGTCTCAAATTATAATAACTCTGAGGGGATATCTCAGCTTCAAAGTCCACATAGGATTGGCTCAGGCCTTGTGGCCACTATACAGAGCCCAAGATCTCTTTCTGTCCAATTTTTGTTTCTTCTCTTCTTTGATACACTTCTTTCAACAGCCCGGAAGGTCATTGGAAAAGGGCTGTCTTAGAAATGAGGCATAATGTTTTGGGGCAGCTTCCTTCAACTCAGGCAACTCCCAAGGAGCTTGACAGCTGGGTACCTGTGGGAATACATCCTAAATTCCTAAAAGGTACACCTGAGCTTGGGCTCACACCATCCATGAAACCAGTGTAATAGCTTAATATTCTGCCAAAGTATTGCTAGCCACTTTAACACTATATGTTACGGATAGCTTATTCTATATGTTGACATTTCAGACTGTGTGTAATGAGTGTTATTGGCTGAGGAAACTTGACTAAATTTTATCATTTAACCAACACCCCTGGGAGAGAGAATGAAGGCTCTTTGTGGCATGTGGCATGTATTACTGATTTTTCTGGCTTAAGTGCCAAGAACAATAACTAGCACTTAGATTTGACAGATATTTGTGAAGTTAATGAGTGACAAGGATGGAGAAGTTAGTAACTAGCACTTTTTTCATACTTACTGTGAACCAGGCAGTGTTCTACATTCTTTGCATATTTAATATTTTTAGCCCTCGCAACACTGCATTGAGACAGGCACTACTGAAACTTAAGCCACTGTGATACAGGTTAGTTAGGGAGCTTCCCATGACCACTCAGGTACTATGTGTTGCAGCTGATATTTAAACTCTAAGTCTCTCACTACAAAGTCTGTACTCTAAACTACATGCATCTATTTGTGATCATTATGCTTCACTTTGCTTATAAGGACTTTTTGCCCATATCTGGGGCTAGATTCCCTAATCCAGTGATGAAGAAAATGTTATTTATCAGGAATTACACACCATTTTTAATAAGAGCTTACAGAGTTTTTTTGACCAAATTTGAATATGTTAATGGAATTGCACTCATTTATGTCAATCATTTATCTCTGCAGATATTTGAATGTGATGCTGCTAAAGATTTTTCAGATTGTCCCTTCTGACACACATGCTCACCTATAGGTGCTGAGATCTGGAACACAACAATTCCAACAATCACCTCAGCCCATAGGCCATCTTTTCTATAGTGTTGCATTAGGGCAATTGATTCTTTCACTATTTTTGCACTGAAGGTCCCGCAGCTTAGGAACTTTCCTAGTTGTAGGCTAACTGGAATGGTTTCTTACTCTATGTTATACCCTCATTCTTCTTGCTAATGTCATTGCCTCCTACATCTATTTGACTTGAGAAAGTCAAATAGAAGGAAGAAGGGATGAAATGATAAATGTCCTTTTGGCCCACGTTCAGGAAGAATCATTGACAGTGAAAGGAGGAGGAGTTTAGAATCTCCAGGTCTTACACTAAAAGTGTTGTGAGTCCCTTGAGTGAGTGTTGGCTATAGCCCAGCTGAGTACGCCCACTGTAGCCAGAAATTTTCAGAAATCCCTCATACCACTTTCTTGCTCCTCTAACCTTTCCATCCCTCAGTCTTCTATATTCCAAAAAAAAAAAAAAAAACAATTGCTTAAAACTTCTTTTTCCTGGAATCACCATTCTTTCATAATTACTAAGCATACATATCAATAGTTAGAATTATGTCTGCCCTTAAGTGTGATCATATTCTTTTTCATAAAAATAGTTTAGATCATAGGGTTTTATAAGCCCTCTTTCATTTTAACATAACATTTTCTTTTCTTTTTTTTTCTTTTTTTTCTCTGTCTCTCTTTTTTATTTTTATTTTTTATTGTACTTTAAGTTCTAGGGTACATGTGCACAACGTGCAGGTTAGTTACATATGTATACATGTGCTATGTTGAGCATTAGAAGATATACCTGATGTAAATGAGGAATTAATGGATGCAGTACATGCCATTTTCAAAGTAAAGTATAAAGGTGTTATTTTTGTCTAAGCTGTGTGATGTCAGTAATGATTTAATGATGTTAATACCTTATTGTTAGAAAAAAGAAAACAACTTATTAGGCAACACTCTTGTCAACAAGATAATTCTGGTTAAACAATGTTGAAAGGAGTGTTTCAAGCCAAAATCAATAAAAACATAGAAAAACATGAAAGATGACTAATGAGAAAATCAAGCCCTTTACACTTTGATGAATGCCGTCAGAAAGTGTCAAAACTTGCAATGTATTACCAGATTAAAAAGAGCATGAAACATTCAGAAAAACTAATTAGGGAAAACTGCACAACCACAGAAGCAACTTGAAAATGGCTGATGAGATAATTATGTTGAATAGTCAAAGAAACCAAAGGTCTGAGGTTTAGGATACTTGCTTTATCAGTGATCTAAGGTGACACTGGGGACTCGGATACCAGAATTGAGTACACCAGTTAAATATATGTTAGAATAACTTTAAATTATACTGAAGAGTAACATAAACTTTACTAATCATTTCTCCTAAGCCATGACCCATAGTTATATTTATTACCTCTTGATTTGAAAACCTTAGAGGGTAAATGAATTTAGTTATATGTATTTATTATTATATTTCTGGATCTTTCATTATATTTATAGACCAATTGCAGTTGGATGCAGAGGTTATGGAAAATTCAGTTGCCTCCCTTACACCAAAGTCTTGAAATACTATTTTTCTTTCCTTGCGTATTTTGCTTGGCTTTTCGTCCCACACAAAGGCAGGAAAGAGTATCTTGGAGTTTCCCTCTCTAATTCTTCCTGAAAAGACTTAGCTATGGGCATGTACACAATATTTCAAATTGGTAGGGATGAGTATGATATAATTTCTAAGCCTGGATATCTGGATATTGCCACTGAGTTAGAGTCACCTATTATTGTTGTTTGATCTGAAGTGTTACTTAAATTCCTTATGCTGGTGAGGATTCAACCCCACTGATTTCTAAGAAAAATTTTGAACATATAACCTGATTTTTTTCTTGCAACAGACAATAAAATGGAAAGAAGGAGATATATTGACGGAGGAACTTAAACCAAAAGAAAACAGGATGTGATAATGTGTGAAATTCTCAGGCCATGTAAATTGCAAAGCATATCGAAATTAATTTTGGCTTTGGAGGGAAAGCCAGTGTGGCTGGACAATTATTTTATAATGCTTCAGAAGAATTAATAGGTCAGATAATTCAGACACAGAAGAGGCTGCGTGAAGAGATTAGGTGTGAGACCTGGAGATCCCCACAGCTATCTCAGCAGAAGCCAGAAATGGAGGTAGGATTATCCAGGAAAGAGTTGTGGAAGAACCTTTGTCTAATGGAACGAATCCATGTGACATACACGGAAGACTCAGAAGATACTTGAAAATGCTATACCAGCAGAAACACTGTCAGCTTCTACTGAAAAGAACAGAGAAAAGAGAAAATGAAAGAAGGCTGTGAGTCTCTCAAAATTTTACAAGCAGAAAACAGGATGATGAAATTATCAAGCTTCAAATAAATGCTACCCTTCAGGAAAAAGGAAGAATGACTCCAAGATTGGATCTGCGAGCACAGAGGGCAGAACCTTCAACCACATAGTATAACTCACAGGCCTTAAAACCTAATGTTTTATCACCGGAATTTTAAATCACTTACCTCTTATGATTCTTTTGTTCTTTCGTTATCTTTCTTTTGAATGGGAATCTGTTCATCTATTCCTATCCTAGCATTTTATTTTGGGAGCAGATAACTTGTTTACTGGTTTTATAGCTCTACAGACGAAGAGAAACTTGGTTCCAGGATGGATTATATCTACAGTTGCATCTTTATCTGATTAATTTGAACAAGATAATGAGACCTGGGATTTATGTGATGAGACTGATATGAAATTTTGAATTTAAGTTGGTACTCCAGTAGGTTGAGACTTCAGGCGACCTTAGGATAGGATGAATGTATTTGTCTGTGGGATAGGTATGAATCATTTTTATTGATATGCAATATATGTACATATTTATGGGGTACATGTGATATTTTGTTACATGCATAGAATGTATAATATCAAGTCAGGGTATTTGAGATAAGTGTCACTTCGAATATTTATCATTTCTATGTGTCAAGAACATTTCAGATGCTTTCTTCTAGCTATTTTGACATATACAATATATTTTAGTTAAATGTATTCACCCTACTCTGCTATCAAACATGAGAACTTAGTCTTTCTATGTAATATGTTTGTACCCATTAAGCAACTTCTATTTATGCATCTCCTCCCCTGCAACAGACATAGACACACACACACACATACACACACACACACTTCACACTTACTTCAGTGTCTGGTATCTATCATTCTACTCTCTAACGTTATAATATCAACTTTTTAGCTTCACATGTAAGTGAAATGTGTGGTATTTGTCTTTCCATGCCTGGCTTATTTCACTTTATATAATGACCTCTAGCCTCTAGGTCCATCCACATTGCCACAAATGACTTGATTTCATTCTCTTTGTATGGCAGAACAGTATTTCACTGTGTAATAATCCACATTTTCTTTATCCGTTCATCCGTTGATAGACACTTGGGTTGATTCCACGTCTTTGCTATAGTGAATAGTGGTGCTATTGTGAATAGTGGTGCAAGTAACATTTTGATATACTGATTTCTTTTCCTTTGGATAAATACCCAGTAGTGAGATTGCTGGATCATATGGTAGTTTTATTTTTGGTTTTTTGACTGATCTCCAAACTACTTTTAATTGTGCTGTACTTATTTACATTCCTACCAACAATGTATAAATGTTCAATTTTCTCTACATCCTTGCTGCAAACTGTAATGTTTTATCTTTTTAGTGATAGCTAATATAACTGGGATGACAGCTCATTGTGGTTTGCATTTGTATTTCCCTGACAACAAGTGATGTTGAGCATTTTTAAATGTACCTCTTGGCCATTTATATGTCTTTTTTTTGAGAAATGCCTAAACATGTATTTTTTGCCCATGTTTTAATTGAATGATGATGATGATGATTATTACTATTGAGTTGTTTGAGTCTATTGTATATTCTGGATATCAGTTCCTATTTTGCAAATATTTTCTCCTATTCAACAGGTTGTCTTTTCCTTCTGTTGATTGTTTCATTTGCCAAGCAGAAGCTTTTTAGTTTAATATACTCCCATTTGTCTATTTTTGGTTTTGTTTCCTGTGTTGTGCTGTGGAGGTCCTAGTCTTAAAATTCTTGCCAAGCCAATGTTCTGTAGTGTTTCCCCTATGTTTTCTTCTAGTGGTTTATACTTTTGAGATTCATGTTTAAGTCTTTAATCAACCTTGAGTTGATTTTTGTATATGGTGAGGAATAGGGGTCCAGTCTCATTCTTCTGCATATAAATATCCAATTTTCCCAGTATCATTTCTTGAAAAAGGTGTCCTTTCTTCAATGTATGTTGTTGGCACCTTTGTTGAACATCTGTAGGCTGTACATGTGGATTTCTTTATGGGTTCTCTATTCTTTGTTTTATCTTTTGTAATTTTAATTTTTTTATTTTTGTGGGTACATAGTGGTATATATATTTATGGTATACATGAGATACTTTATTATAGACATGCAATGTGCAATAATCACATCATGGTAAATAGGTTAACTATCCTCTTAAGGATTTTTGTGTTACAAAAAATCAAATTGTAATATTTAGTTTTTTTTAAATGTACATTTAAATTATTTTTAACTATAGTCACCCTGTTGTGCTATCTAGCTCTTATTCATTCTATGAATTTTTTTGTTCAGATTAGCCATACCCACTTCTCCATACCCCTCACTTTCCTTCCTAGCCTCTGGTATCCATCCTTCTACTCTCTGTCTCCATCGTTCAATTGTTTTAGTTTTGAGCTCTCACAAATTAATAAGAACATGTGAAGTTTGTCTTTCTGTGCCTGAACTATTGCACTAAACATAATGACCTCCAGTTCCATCCATGTTGTTACGAATGACAGAAACTCTTTCTTTTTTAATGGCTTAATAGTACTCCATTATGTATAAGTACTACATTTTCTTTATCTCTTCATCTGTTGATGGACAATTAGGTTGATTCTAAGTCTTGTTTATTTTAAATAGTGCTGCAATAAACATGGGAGTGCAGGTATCTTTTCAATTATACTGATTTCCTTTGTTTTGAGTGTATTACCTAATAGTGTGATTAGTGTGATGGTGTGATCATATGGGAACTCTACTTTTAATTTTTTGAGGAACCTCCAAACTGTTTTCCATAGTGGCCATACTAATTTACATTGAACCAACCGTGTATGAGGGTTCCCTTTTCTCCACATCCTCTCCAAAATTTGTTATAGCCTGTCTTTTTGATAAAAGTCATTTCAACTGAGGTAAGAAGATTTCTCATTGCAGTTTGGATTTGCGTCCTCTGACGATCAATGATGTTGAATACATTTGCATATTCCTATTTGCCATGTGTATGTCTTCTTTTAAAAAATGGCTACTCAGAGTTTTTGCTCATTTTTTTTTTTTATCAGATTATTAGTCTGATTTTCTGTAGAGCTGTTTGAGCTTCCAGCTGCTCTGGTTATTAATCCCTCTTCAAATGGGTAGTTTTCAAATATTTTCTCCATTCTGTGGGTTATCACTTCATGTTGTTGACTGTTTCCTTTGATGTGTGGAAGCTTTTAAATACAATGTGATCACATTTGTCCATTTTTACTTTGTTTGCCTGTGAAATTTTTGCCTCGACCAACGTCCTTGATAGTTTCCTGAATGTTTTCTTTTAGTAATTTCCTGGTTTTAGATATTAGATTTAAGTATTTAATTCATTTTGATTTGATTTTTATATAAAGTGAGAGATAGAGGTCTAGTTTCATTCTTCTACATATGAATATTGTGTTTTCTCAGCACCATTTATTGAAGAGACTGTCTTTTCCCCAATGTATGCTATTGGCACCTTTGTCAAAAATGAATTTATCATACATGTATGAATGGGTTTCTGGGTTCAATATTCTGTTCCATTGGATTTTGTGCCTGTTTTTATGACAGTACCATGCTGTTTTGATTACTATATCTCTGTAGTATAATTTGATGTCAGGTAATGTCATTTATCCAGTTTTGTTCTTTTTCCTTTGAGTAGCTTTGGCTATTCTGGGTCTTTTGTGATTTCATATAAATTTTAGGATTTATTTTTCTATTTCTGTGGAGAATGTCATTGGTATTTTGATAGGGATTACATTAAATATGTAGATTACCTTGGGGTATGGACATTTTAACAATATTGATCCTTCTAATCTATGAACATCAAATATCTTCTTTTGTTTTTGTGTTCTTATCAATATCTTTCATCAGCGTTTTATAGATTTCATTGTAGAGATGTTTCATTTCTTTGCTTAATTCCTATGCATTTAGTTTTATTCACGATTATTGCAAATGTGACTACTTTTAGATTTCTTTTTCAGATTGTCCACTGTTGGCATACAGAAATGGTGCTGATTTTTATTTTAGTTTTGTATCCTGCAACTTTTTTTTTTTTATCAGTTGTAATAATTTTCTAGTGGAATCTTTAGGTTTTCTCAAATGTAATACCATGCCTTCTGCAAACAAGGATAATTTGCCTTCTTGGTTTCCAGTTTGGGTGTCCTTTATTTCTTTCCTTTGTTCTAATTGCTCTAGCTAGAGTTTCTAGTACTATGTTGAACAATAGTGGTGAATTTGGTATCCTTGTCATATTACAGGTCTAAAAGAAAAAGATTTAACTTATGATACTAGCTGCAGGTCTGTTATACATGGCTTTTATCATGTAAAGGTATGTATCTTCTATAACTTCTAAGCTATTATATAGCTTGTATAGATTTTTTAAGAGTTTTTAACATGAAGGGATGTTGAACTTTAAGCATCAATTGCAATGATCTTTTTTTGTGCTTTATTTTGTTGATATAATGTATTACATTGTTTGATTTTCATATGTTGAACAATTTTTGCATACCTGGGATAAGTCTTACTTGGTCATAATGAATAATAATCTTTTTACTATGTTTTTAAATTTGTTTTGCTAGGATTTTGTTGACAATTTTGCTTCAACATTCATCAGCAATATTGTTCTGTAGTTTTATTTTTTTGGATATGTCCTTGTTTTGTTTTGCTATCAGATAAATATTGGCTTCATAAAATGAGTTTGGAAGAATTTCTTCCATGTATTCCAAACTATTTTTTGAAATAGTATTGGTATTAGTTCTTCCTTTAATGGATAGAATTCAACTGTGAAGCCATCAAGTCCAGGGATTTTATTTACTGGGAGACTTTTAGTAGAGCTTCAATTTTGCTACTTGTTATTGCTCTGGTCAGGTTTTGGATTTCTTCATGGTTTAGTCTTATCAGGTTTTATATATATATTTTATATATATAGATTATATATATAATTATATATAAAAATACACATATTATATAGAATGATATATATAAAAGAATGTATCAATTTTTTCTAGATTTCCCAATTTATTCACATGTAGTTGCTTAAAGTAATCATAATAATCCCTTGAATATCAGCAGTATCAGTTGTAATGTATTCTTTATCATCTCTGATTTTATTTATTTGGATCTTCTGTCTGTTTTTCTTAGTCTAGCTACAGGTTTGTCAATTTTATCTTTTAAAAAATATTTGATAATCCCTTTTTTCATTTCAATTTCATGTATTTTTGCTTGGTTCTTTATTATTCATTTTCTTTAATTTTGGTTTTGGTTTGCTATTGTTTTTCTAGTTCCTTAAGGTACATCATTAGGTTATTTGAAGTTTTTCTGTTTTTGGATGTGGGCACTGATAGCTATGAATTGCCCTCTTAGTACCAATTTTGCCGTACCCCATAGGTTTTGGTATGATGTGTTTTCATTACTATTAGTTTCACAAAGCTTCTCAATTTTCTTCTTTATTTCTTCATTGACCTACAGGACACTCAGGATCATATTATTTAATTTCCATATGTTTTTATAGTTTCCAGAATTCCTCTTGTTATTGTTTTCTCGTTTTATTTCTTTGTGGTCAGAGAAGACGCTTGCTGTAATATCAATTTTTTGGAATGTTTTAACTTATTTTGTTACCTAATAATATGGCATATCTTGAAGAATGATCCATGTGATGAGGAAAAGAATGTGTATTCTGCAGTCAGGATGAAATGTCCTGTTAATATTTATCAGGTCCACCTGTTCTATCGTGTAGATGAACTTTGGTGTTTTTTTTGTTGATTTTTTCTCTAGAATATCTGTTGAATGCTGAAAGTGGGCTGTTGAAGTCCCTAGCTATTATTATGTGTTGGTCTATCTTTATATTTAGCTGTAATAATATCTATTTCATAAATCTGGGTGCTCCAGTGTTGGGTATGTATATATTACAATCATCATATTGTCTCGCTGAATTGGCACTTTTATCATTCCGTAATGACCTTCTTTGTCTCCTCTTACAGTTTTTCTTCTGAAATCTACTTTGTCTAATTATAGCTACTCCTTCTCTTTTTTGTTTTTTGTTGGAATGAAATATCTTTTTCTACCCCTCATTTTCAGTCTATGGATATGTTTATAGAAGAAGTGTGTGTCTTGCATTCAATATATTATTGGGTTTTGTTTTTGTATCCATTATACCACTCTATGTCTTTTGATCAGAAAGTTTAGTTTACTTACATATTTAAATTCAATGTTATTATTAAGTAAGTACTTATTTTTGCAATTTGTTATTTTTTTCTAATTGGTTTGTAGTCTTTTCTTCCTTCTTTCCTTTTTTTCTTTCTTCCCTTATTGAGGGTGATTTTCTCTGCTGGCAAAGTTTAATTCATTGCTTTTTATTTTTGGTCTATCCATTGTACTTTTGTTTAACCATGATGCTTGCAAATAGTGTCTTGTAACCCATTATCTTAACGTGGTGCTACCTTAACACTGATTGCATAAAAAAAAAATGCAAAAGGAAAACTAAGAAAAACTCTACACTTTAGCTTTTTCTTTCTGCTTTTTAACTTTTTGTTCTTTCTCTTCATGTCTTATTGTATATTTATGTCTTACAACGTTGTTGCAGTTATTATTTTAGTTTGACTCATTATTTAATTGTATTGTTACTTAAAAGTAGATTACACTGCAGTGTTATAATATTCTGTTTTTCTGTGTGTTTACTATTACCAATGAGTTTTGTTCCTTCATGTAATTTCTTCTCGCTTATTACCATCCTCTCTCTCCCTTTTGCATTTCTTGTGGTACAGGTTGGTGTTGATGAAATTTCTTAGCTTTCGTTTTTCTGTAAGATCTTTATTTCTCCATTCTTGAAGTACATTTTTGCTAAACATACTATTCTAGGGTAAAAGTTGTTATCTTTTGACAATCTAAATATGTCATGCCACTCTCTCCTGGCCTGTAAGGTTTCCACTGTCTTCTGTCAGACATATTAGAGCTTCCTTGTATGTTATTTGTTTATAATCGCTTGTTGCTTTTTGGATTCCTTTTTAATGCTTGACTTTTGGGAGTTTCATTATTAAATTCCTTGAGGTAGTATTATTTGGGTTAATTGTGCTTGGTGTTCTGTAACTTTTTTTTCTACTTAGATATTGATATCTTTCTCTAGGTGTGGGAAGTTCCAGGATTGTTCCTCGATGCCTTATTTAGTACACTTGATGAGGTCATTGTTTCCTGCCTGGGCTTGATGCTTATAGATTGTTGGTGTCTGGGAATTGATTAGTTAGGTATTTATTGTGGTCTTCATAATCTGGGCTTGTTTGTGCCCATTCTATTTGGGAAGGATTTTATGGTATTCAAAGGGATTTGGGCTCCAAACCTAGTAATGCTGTGATTGTTGCAGACACATAGAGGTATCACCTTGGTGGTCATGCATAAGATCTGGAAAAATTCTCTGGATTACCAGGCGAAGACCCTTGTTTTCTTCCCTTACTTTCTCCTAAAGAAGTGGAGTCTCTCTCTCCCACCTCCCACCCCCCACAGTGCCTGACACTCTGGTTGGGGTGATACAAGTACCCCTGTGGCTACCTCCTCAGGCACTGCCCTGGGTCAGACCTAAAGCCAGCATATGACTGAGTCTTGCCCAAGGCTCACTATAACCACTAGCTGGCTGCTGCCTATGTTCACTCAAGTCTGTAGGGCTGTACAATCAGCAGACGGTGAAGTCAGCCCTGTCTGTGAACTTCTCTTCAGGGTGGTGAGTTCCTCCAGGCCCCAGGCAGGTCCAGAGATGCTATGCGGGAGTCAGGGATTGGAGTCAATAACCTTAGAAATCTATCTAGTATTTTATTCTACTGTGGCTGAGCTGGCTCTCAAACCACAAGACAATGTTTTTATTGCTATTCCCTTCCCTTACCACAGGCAGTGGAGCCTTTACTCCATGGCCACCACCACCACCACCACCACCAGTTGCCAAGCCACTCCTGATGTTCACTTAAGGCCCAAAGCTCTTCAATCAGGTTATGGTGCATTCTTCTAGGACTGGTAATCACCTTTCAGGGCAGTAGGTTCCCCTCTGTCCCAGGGAAGGTCCAGAAATGCTGTCCAAGAAATGAAGCTTGGACTTAGGGACCCCAAGAGCCTGCCTGGTGCTCTCTCCCACTGTGACTGAGCTGTTACTAGAAGCCAGCATGTCTCAGTATGTCAACCAAAGCCCATAGTGTGGTACCTGGGTATTGCTATCAGTTATTCAGGGCACAAGGTCTCTTCAGTCAGTAGGCGAAGAATCCTGCTAGGAGTTGATTCTTCCCTTCCAGGCAGTAGGTTACCCTCTGGCCAAAGATGTGTCTAGAAATGTCATCCGATGTCCCACTAGGTCACACACTCCCCCAATCCACTTACTCCTAAGATCAAAACAGCATCAGGACTTGCCTAGAAATTTTAGTCCTTGTGTCTTAGACTGCATTTCAAGTTTATTTTCAACTTCAGAGCACTTTCGATTGAAGTGATGAGGCTTTCCAAGAAACTCACGTTCTGACTGCTGGGATGGGTGTTTCTCCTCTGGCTGGGTCTGGTCCAAATGTTCCCTCCATGGGTGGGCATTGACTAAATTCAGCATGGTTTGGATGTATGCTGTGACAGGTCAGTGCTGAGTTCAATGTAAAGTCACCCATTCACTGTGTTCTCCCTCTCCCAAATGCACAGATTCTCTCTTTACACCATGAAAACTGCTGCTGAAGGAGGGAAGAGGGCTAGTGTTGGCAATCCAAGACAGTCTTTTCTATACTTTTCAGTGTCTCATTAAACTGTACGAAGTTAGAACCAGGTACTTTGACTGCTTATCTGACTTTTAGTTCTTATGAAGGCGCTTTTTTTTCCCCATGCAGATAGTTAAAATTTGGTGTTCTGGTGTTGGATATGATCAGTGGATCCTTGTATTATACCATGTTACCATACCCTCTGAATTCTCTATTCTGTTTTATTGGTCTTTGTTTTTATAGCAATGCCATGCTGATTTGATTGTTATAACCTTAAAATGTATCTTCATGTCAGACAGTGTGATGACTCCTTCTTTGTTATTTTTGCTTGAGATTGCTTCAGTAATTTAGGCTCTTGTTCTGTTCTATATCAATTTTAGGATTGCTTTTTCTACTTCCAAGAAAAATTACATTGATATTTTGATAGTGATTGCATTGAATCTGTAGATTGCTTTGGACAGTATGGTCATTTTAATTCTTTAAATCCATGAACATGAGATTGCTTTCCATTTGTTTATGCCTTCAGCTTATTTCTTCAATGTTTTGTAGTTGTATTTGTAAAGGTCTTTCACCTCCTTGTTTAAATTTATTCCTAGATATTTTGTGGAGCTATTACAAGTGGGATCACCTTCTTGATTACTCTCTAAGCTATTTAATTATTATTGTACAAAAACACTACTAATTGGTGTAAGTTGATTTTTTATCCTACAACTTTATCCAACTTATCAGATCCAAGAGATTTTGGTTGAAGACTAGGTTTTTCTAGGTACAAAATTATGTTTTCTTAAATGAGAAACAATTTAACTTTCTTTTCAATTTGAATGCCTTTTATTTTGTTCTCTTACTTCATTGCTTTGGTTAAGGCTTCCAGTAATGGGTTGAATAGAAGTGGTGAATGTGGACATCCTTCTCTTTTTCTAGGACTTAGAGGAAAGGCTTTCAGCTTTTCCTCTTTCAGTATGATGTTAGCTGTGGGTGTGATATATCACCTTCATTACGTTATGTTTCTTCAGTGCCTAGTCTGTTAAGAGTTTTTATTATAAAGTGATGCTGGATCTTATCAAGTGCTTTTTCTGCATCTATTAAGATAATGATATGGTTTTTGACTTTCATTCTGTTGATTGATGTGTCATGTTCATTGATTTACATATGTTGAACTATTGTTGAATCCCCAGGATAAAACCTACTTGACCATGATGTTGTATTTTTACACATGTGCTATTGGAATTGGTTGGCTAATAAATTTTTGAGGATTTTTGCATCTATGTTTATCAGGGATATTGACTTGTAGCTTGTTTGATTGCTTCCTTCCTTTCCTTTTCTTTCCTTCCTTCCTTCCTTCCTTTCCTTCCTTTCCTTCCTTTCCTTTCTTTCTTTTCTCTCCCCTCCCTCCTTCCCTCCCTCCCTCCTTCCTTCGTTCCTTCCTTTCTTTCTTTCTTTCCTTCTTTCTTTCTTTCTTTCTTTCTTTCTTTCTTTCTTTCTTTCTTTCTTTCTTTCTTTCTTTCTTTCTTTCTTTTTCTTTTTTCTCTTCTTTTCTTTCTTTTCTTTTCTTTCTTTCTTTCTTTTCCTTCCTTCCTTCTTTCCTTCCTTCCTTCCCTCTTTCTTTCTTTCTTTCTTTCTTTCTTTCTTTCTTTCTTTCTTTCTTTCTTTCTTTCTTTCTTTCTTTCTTCACTTTCCTTTTTTTGCTTTATATTTTTTGCTTTTACTTTTTTATCTGGTGTTGGTATCAGGGCAATGCTGGCCTCAGAGATTGAGTTTGGGAAAATTTTCTTCTCTTCAATTTTTTGGAATTTCTGGAGAACTGGTGCTAGTTCTTTTTTGTATGTTTTGTGGAATTTGGCAGTACATCCAGACAGTTTTGGACTTTTCTCTGTTGGGAGACTTTTTATTATTGATTCAATTTCATTTTTTCTATAGGTCTGTTCAGGTTTACTATTGTTTTTAATGATTCAATTATGGCAGGTTTTATGTGTCCATAAATATATTCATTTTCTCTGGATTTTTAGTTTGTTAGTGAGTAATTGTTCATAATAATTTCTGATCCTCCTTTGTATTTCTGTGGTAGCAGTTTTTGTGTCTCCTTTTTTGTTTCTGGTTTTATTTTGGGGGATTTTCTCTCTCTTAGTCTTGATAACTGATATAGTTTGGATATTTGTCCTCACTCAAATCTTATGTTGAATTGTAATTCCCAGTGCTACAAGTGGGGCCCATTGGAAGTATTTGCATCATGGTGGTGGATTTCTGATGGTATGGTTCTATTTTCAAGATAGTGAATCTCGTGAGACCTGCTCCTTTAAAAATGTGTGGCACCCCCTCCAACACACACTCTTGCTTGCTCCTGCTTTTTCCATGTGACATGCATGCACCCCCCTTCACCTTCTACCATGATTCTAAACTTCTTGAGGCCCTCGTAGAGGCCAAGCAAATGCCAGCATCATGTTTTTGTAAAAAACCTGCAGAACCATGAACCTCTTTCCTTTATAAATTAAACTTCTTTTCTTCACAAATTACCCAGTTTCAGTTGTTTCTTTATAGCAACGCAAGAATAGCCTAATATAATTACTCTAGCTAGTATTTTATTGATTTTATCTTTTAAAAATGAACTTTTCATTTAATTAATCCTTTGCATTTTTTTAGTCTCTTTCATTTAGTTCTGCTCCTTTTCATTGGTTTTTTCCTTCTATAATTTTGGATTTCGTTTGTTGTTGCTTTTCTAGTTTCTTGTGGTGCATAATTGGATTATTTATTTGAACATTTTCTACTTTTTTGATGTAGGCATTTATTGAAATAACCTCCCTCTTAGCACTGCTTTTACTGTATCATATAGGTTTTGATATGCTATGCTTTGTTGTTATTTGCGTCAATAATTTTTTTTTATTTTCTGCTTGATTTTTTGACTCTGCTCATTCAGGAACATGTTTAATTTTCATATATTTGTACAGTTTGCAAAATTCCTTGTTATTAATTTTTAGATTCATTACATTGTAAACTGAAAAAGCACTTAATATGATTTCAATATTTTAAAAATTTTTGAAAACTTGCTTTATGTCCTAATAGATGGTCTATCCTGGAGAATGTTCCATGTACTGATGAGAAGAATGTGTGCATGTCTGCATCTGTTAGATGAATTGTCAGTAAATGTTTGTTAGGTCCATTTGGTCTAAAGCATGTTTTAAATCCAATGTTTTTCTGTGAATTTTCTGTCTAATGTTGAGGACAGAATGTTAAAATTCCCAACTAGTACTGCATTGGACTATATCTCTCCCTTTATATCCAATAATATTTGCTTTACATATTTGGTTGCTCCAGTGTTGGGTACATACGTATTTGGAATGATTATATCCTCTTGCTGAAGTGATTCCTTTATCTTTATATAATTACTTTTTTTCTCTTTTTACAGTTTTTGACTTAAAATCTGTTTTATCTGATACAAGTATAGCTATTCTGTGAGCTTTTGGTTTCTGATTGCATGAAGTATCTTTTTCTATCACTTTTCTTTCAGTCTGTATATGTCTTTCCTTGTAGGTAGCAAATAGTTTGGTATTTTTAAAAAATCCATTCAGCCAGTATGGCTGTCATTTTATTAATTGATTTCTGGTTATTTTGTATATCCTTTATTTTTCTCTTACTACTTATGATTTGGGTTTCTGCAGTGGTAACATTTGAGTTATTTCTCTTCCTCATTGTCTGTTTGCTCTACCAGTGAGTTTTACACTTTCATGTGTTTTCCTGATGGAATATATATCACTTCTAGGCTTAATACTCCCTTGAACATTTCTTAGAGAACCAACTAGTGCTAATGAATTTACTTAGCTTTTCGTTCATCTGAGAAAGACATTATTTCTCCTTTATTTATAAAAAATAACTTTACTGGACATCCTTGAATTGCACGTTTATGTTTTTGTTTATTTTTTTTTTCAGCATTTTGAATATGCCATCCCATTATCCCGGGTCGGTAAGGTTTCTGCTGAGAAATCAACTGTTAATCTGATGAGGGCTTCCTTAAGTGACTTAATGTCATTAAAAACCTTTTAATTTATATCTATTTTGGGGTTTCTAAGCTGCCTGTATCTGATAATTAAATCTCTTTCTAGACCTGGGAAGTTTTCTTCCAGTATTTGTTAAATAGGTTTTCTAATATTTTTATTCTACTTTAGCCTGCCTTGAGGAGTACCAATAATTTGAGTTTTCCATTATGTTGCCCCAAGTGTCACAAAAGCTTTGCTCATTCTTTTTCATTCTCTTTTATTTCTTTATGAGTGGATTATTTCAAAAGACCTGTCTTCAAATTTCTAAGATTCTTTTTTCTGGTTGATCTAGTCTATTGCTGAAGTTTTCAAATGTATTTTTATTACATTCAAAGAAACTTTCAGTTCCAGAATTTCCGTTTCGTTCATTTTTATATTAATATAAATACAAATAATTTTAGTACCTAACAAATACCTAATATAAATATTTAAAAAGCAATTACTTTTCTCCCAAACCAATATAAACATGAGTAATTTTGGTACATTTCTAATTCATATCTTGAATTATTTATCTGATTTCTTTGTATTTATCTGTGTTCTCCATGATCTCACAGAACTCCTTCAATATCACTATTTTGAATTCTTTTTCCACGATTTCATCTGTTATTTTTTCATTGGAATCTCTTGCTGGAGCATTATTGTATTTCTTTGGTGGTGTCATTTTTTAAAAATGTTTCTCGTGCTTTTACATTTATATCTGCACAACTAGCATAACAGTTGATTTTTCTAATTTTTAACATTTGCTTTCATAGAGTACAACTTTCCTGAAGATGTTTCTATGGTGTTGGTTGGGTATGGCACTTTGGCTTTGACTAGGTGGGTGTAGTAATGGATTCTCCATCTATTTCTTTGGCTGTAACAGTGTCAGTGATGTCTGTAATTTCCACAGAGTTTTAGGGCAAGGTCTTCAGTAAAGGTTGTGGTGAAGTTATACTGTGGAGAGCAATGCCAGGTGGACCAATCCTTAGACCCCAGTGGTGGCAGTGGCAGACTGAGTATGCACTCCCTTGGGCCCAAGGGTGATATATGCCTACACTAGTGTTAGCAGGTCCAGTCCTGATTTATTCTTGGGCCTCCAGGAAAATTTCTTGAGTGCTGGTAGTAGCAACAATGGGCCATGTGGGTGGATAGGTCATTTGGCTAGCAGGTGTTGGGGGTGATGGCAGTAGCAGTGGTATGACAACCTTCTGACTTCCAGTCAATGCTGGTGAGAATATTATATATGATGGGTTGAGTGGGCTAGTCTCCAGACCTGTAAGTGTCACAATTGAATGGGTATAAGCTGTGCTGGTAGTGGCAAGTTGAATGGGTCTGAACTCACGCCCCCAGGAGGAGTGTTCACATGCCAGTGATGGTGACTGGGTGATCTTTAGACCTCTGGACAATAAACTCTCATTGGGGAGAAGGGTGGAGCTGGGTCAGGTGGACCTACCCTAAGGGCTTCCAGTGGTAAATGCAGGATCTGGCTGAGGTAGTGTCCCCAAGCTCCCAGGAGAATGGCTGGGTTGGAGCAGCACTGGCTATGCTTCTGCCCTGCTATTATGCCAGGTTTGCTTTTTAACAGCAGCAGCTGTAGGCAGGTGACTGGGTAACTTGCGCTTCAGCCTCAGATGGTAGCTTTAGACTAACAACCTATCTTCAGGGTGCTTGTAAATGTGTGGCCACGGTGCTGTTGGGGGCAGTGGTGTTGCTCCTAGTGGCTTTTGCTTTCGCTCTGGATGTAGCATCCAGCAGCAGCAGCTGTGGGTAAGACAGTGTCCTCAGGAAACATGAACATCCACAGCAGCACCATTACTGGGGACAGCAGGGTTACTGCATATGGGTTGCACTTTGGCTCTGGTGACAGTGGACAGTGTTGGTAAAAACCACAGATGGGGATGTCAATGGGGCTGCAGGGATATGGGGATGATGCAGCTGTAGGGTCTCAAGCCAGGGTGCAATCTGGTAGGCCTGGACTCTCAAAATGGTACATTTCTGTAGCTGCTTATGACCTGGAGGATGTGTGGGACCCAGCATGAGCTCCTTCTCTGGAGCAAGGACATTGTGCAGATTCCAGGGAACTCCTTGAGTTTGTCTCAGGACCCATGTGGGTTGATGAGCTCTCCCATGGCTAATGTTGCAGAAGTCCATGGTGGGAATATAAAATTCCAGGGATCTCTCACTTACCCATTTCCCACATTGGGAACTTCTCCAGGTTCTTAGCCAATCCCAGCTGATCAGGCTTCCTTGCTTCCCTCTCTTTCCTTGCGTTAGGTGTTCCTTGTCAATTTTTATTGAATGTCAGTGTATTCTCTAAGATGATATATTCTAGGGGTGATTATCTACTTGCCTTTTTTTTTCTTCTTTGTGGAAGAAATGAGTACCAGATGACTCTAATCAGCTATTTTGAAGCCCCGGTGGTTTGAGTCTTTTGATGCCAGAGAGTAGACCATGGTAGGCTGAATGACATGCCATCCAAGGTTATGTCAGCATCCTAATCCCCGGAAACCTTGGATGTGCTGTGTAAACTGGCATGTGCGGATTAAGTCTGCAGATGGAACTGGGATTGTTAATAAGCTTACATTGAGGTGAAAAGATTATTCTGGATTATTTTTGTGGGGCAAATGTATTAGCAAATATCCTTAGATGTGAAAAAAGTGGCAAGAGAGTTAGAGTGGCACAATGCAAGAACGACTCTACCATCTGTTGCTGGGTTTGAAGATGGAAGGAGGTCATGAGTCAAAAAACATGGGCAGCCTCTAGGAGCTTGGAAAAGCAACGGAATGGATTCTTCCTAAAGCCTTCAAAAGGAATACTCATCTGCCAACACCTTGATTTTAGTCAAGTGAGACCCATTTTGGACTTCCAAACTCTGGAACTGTAGCATAATACATTTATGCTGTTTAAAGCCCATAGGCTTGTAGTAATTTGTTATAGCAACAACAAAAATTGACCACATGCCATTAGGGAAATGGTTAGGATTCTTGTTTTTGTTTTTGAACTTATTTTCACCCCAGACTCTCTGCTGTCTCACTCTGACTTTATTTATTTATTTATTTATTTTCATGATCACCAGCTAAGGTTTATAGGTAAAATTTTGCAAGTGAACATTAATTATATTTGTGTTTTCCAGCTCCCAGGAGTTCTTTTTTTCCTCAACTAACTCGAAGTCATTATTTAGCAATTTGTTTAAATGTTAGCTGAATGTATTCTTCTTCCTTTTTCACTTACTGCATCTGCCCCAGGTAAGCAAATGCTTGTGTCCTGTCTGTTCTCGGTTAACCCTGTATTTCTTTGAATTTGGGTTAGTTTATTTCCCTGTGATCTCAGTTCACTGATACGTTTAAGAAATTTTTTTGTTTTGTACATTGTCCAGCTTTTTATGTTGCTGTTGTAAGGATGAGAAACAATGCTTCTGGTAGCATTATACATCGTAATTAGAAGCCTGAAATCCCATTCCTCTTGTCTGGAAGGTTCCCAGTTTTGATGTGGAGATATGTTTTATCCTTATATAATGTTGATTATTGTGCAACTAAGCTTAAAGTAAACTGTAGGAGTCATTCTGGACAGACACTGCCTTTAAAGACTGAGTGTAAGGGAAAGAAATATATGCTGTCAATGTCAGAAATCCTCCCTAATTCTCTCTGCCTTCAGATTGACTTGGTAAAAAGATTCTTCTTTCCTCCTTAAGAAAGCTCCAAACTAGGCCGGGCGCGGTGGCTCACGCCTGTAATCCCAGCTCTTTGGGAGGCCGAGACGGGCGGATCACGAGGTCAGGAAATCGAGACCATCCTGGCTAACAGGTGAAACCCTGACTCTACTAAAAATACAAAAAATTAGCCGGGCGTGTCAGCGGGCGCCTGTAGTCCCAGCCACTCTGGAGGCTGAGGCAGGAGAATGATGGGAACCCCAGAGGCAGAGCTTGCAGTGAGCCGAGATCCCGCCACTGAACTCTAGCCTGGATGACAGAGCGGCCTTAGGTGACAGAGCGAGACTCCATCTCAAGAAAAAGAAAGAAAGAAAGGAAGCCCCAAACTAGATAAATTTGATTGCTTCACTACTCATTTGTTGAGAGAAAGAGAGAGATCCTCATATGTGGCAAAATATTTTAAAATTATTTGTGTAAATTCAGGGGTACAAGTCCAGTTTTGTTGCATGGATATATTAAGCAGTGGCAAATTCTGGGCTTTTAGTGCAAGTATCACCTGAGTAGTATTTCAAGAGACAGAAAATTCAGCCTCAAGTGAGAAGGCAAGATCCTTTACCTTGGGGGAAATTACAGTCTTAAGGTACACTTCATAGTTTAATATTTCCAACTAGACAGAATGAGGTAGTATACTTTATAAACTTCTCTTAGCTTCACAAATTTGACAAAAAATACTTGCTTAGAAAACCTGCATTATATTTTCATCAATATTTTATTATAAGGATATGTTTTACTATAATCTTTGTAGGTGAAGGAACTATTTTTATTGTATTATTTTCTAGCTTTATAGCATACATATTCCATACACATATAGTATGTTCAATAAATGTTCCAGAATCGTTAGACCCTGTGTATAAGTAACATCCCTACACAAATATAAATGTTGCTCATCACATACTGTTATTACTAGTTCATTTGTAAAGTTGATTGCCAAAGATGAATGTCTATGAAATGATATTAGTTGTGGTAATGTTTTCTTCATTTCATTTTATGTTTTTAAATTGTGGTCATTGAACATTGTACACATCTTGACTCTCTAATGGGTAGAAGTTAAATAAATATGCTCAAATCATTTACTTTCCTGTTCAATCCAGAATTGATGTGTACATTTGCAATTCATCAGCCAGTATTGTTCAAATAGGGATACAAACACCAAGGTTTGTACCTGAAGTGGTTCATTTTACAGCGTGATGCGTGGGTGACTACGTTATTTTCCTTTTTCCTATATTTAATAGCTTTTGGTTTTAAAATTTGAAAGGCATATTACAGATGCTTTTAGCTTGTGAAGTTTCTTAATATAAGTTATAAAGTTTAATAAACTTTATTAAAGAATATTCTTCTATTTCTACCTGATGGATTTGATAGCAAGTCAAAATTGAACATCTCTAGGATGCCCAGGATTTTACTTTTTTAAGAGAATTTTTAAAATAGTGACGCCTTTATTTTCCTACTAGAAAGAAAAATCAATGCAGACAATTCCATATTATTCATATTTAAGGTACAAAACAAAGAAAATAATAACAAAATAGTTTACTCAGGAGGGAATCAAAACATGTTTAGCGTCAACTTGATAAGCTTCTTCAGTTTCTTTCGGTATCGCATTGTTAAACAACAGATAACATCATTCTAAACGAACAAACCTGCCTTTTCTTTATTCTCTATGCCTGTTGATTCTTACATACCACAGAAAAGATATTTTTATTTTATTAATTTGCTGGTGATGGGGGCATTGTCGTTGTTGTTTGTTTGGTTCATTTAATAGTCTCATCTGCTAGTGGTTTATGGCAAATTTCCTGTTCTTATCAATAAAATATTAGTTAACCTGACTAATTTTTAATCTCAACAGAAATTGAAAGTGTGTTATAACAGTGCTGGTAATCTGCAGAAACAAAATTGTAACTAATGAAAATCCAATTAAGATGCAAAAAGCTTCTCAACAGCCTATTGACCAAAATATTCTTCAACTCAGAAAATTAATATATAATCTATGGCATAAATGACAATGCTTTGCTACGTAGATATGCCAAAATGATAGACTATTTTAAATGACAGATTCTGTAGTTACAGTGTGTTGACTAAGACAGTATACAAGCCCAGGAATTCTGACTTCACAATCTATCAATGAAAGCATAAGCTGAGTATTTTCTAACAAATTATTTAATTCCGTATTCTGAAACAATTTATTAATTGAGTATTCACAATTTTTAAAATTACCCTGTCTCCTGATTGTAAAATAAGGATATTAATTGTACCTCCTTTTAAAGGTTATTACAAAATAAGAAAATATATGTAAATTTATAGCAGCAAGTATACAAACAATATTAGATATTATTGTTATTACAAGTTTTTATGCATTTGAAATAATGGCATAGTATATTCAACCTTCTCATGCTCCTTGGAATCTGGAGAATTAAAGAAAAGGGAAACCCAGGCTTCAGACTCTGCCTATATAATCCATATTAGAATAAAAGTTTGCTGCTATAGTTTTTCTTGTGGCTTTGGCATTTTTAATAAAATATCTGGGTTTCTAACTGTCAGGCATGTGAATAGGCATCTTTTAGCTTTGCTGGCTAGGGTGGATATGTAAGATCCATCATACTATTTAATAAATTTCTGATATTAATTTGGTAGAAAGGTGGTTAAATAAACAGGGGCAGATGGGTCAAGATAATTCTCCAATTAAACTTCTCTCACTGTTGTGGCTGGGAGAGCTAGAATCATTTAGATAGTCATTTATTTACATTTTTCTTGATCAGCATTATTATTTCTAAACAGCCTGTAAACGAAGTCTATGACACAGCCTTGATTTTATGCCTCAGAAAGAATTTCTCCTCATATGCATCATTTTGTACCAATAATTGGCATTTTATGCAACTCTCCATGAATCTGTTGAAGAATAAGAGCAGTCAAATGAACCCAACTACTATAACGAAGAAATATCCACAGGTTATTATCAGTTTGTTAGTGCAATCCTAGATTTCTAAAAAATAATATGAAAATATGCCTTGCTCTACCCAAGTAGACCAAGTAAACTTTGAGGTAATAGAGACCTCAAAGTTTAAAAACTAAGGGGTAGATTCACAAGAATATTTATTTTCTTTGACGATAATTACGAATTTACTTATTCCTTTCTTGATGACTCTCCTCCCGGCTTACTTGTGTGTAGAAAGAATTACACTTTGGATAGAGTTAAAACAGAACAGCTTAGCAAATTCAGACTCAAACAAGCACATCTAATTTACATTTTGATTTGGCTATTGCTTCTCTTCTTGTAAGAGAATTTGGTTGCTCAATTTGGTTTTCACCTAGCACAAGGTGTTTTAACTGTCAGTCATACAAATAAGAGTCAGGAAGGGCCTATTAGGTCATCAAGTCTATTTTTTCACCAGAGTGCGATAGATTACTGATGTTACTTTTTTTTTTTCCTCTGTTTTCCCTCAGGCTAGAATTGAACATGATTCTTGCTATGTCTTGAGGGCATAGAAGATAAAAATCAATAATAAAAGTATATGTGCGTTTAGGAGAACTTGTATCTTAGATGGGGAGGGGAATTTCACTTAAGCATTGGTTGAGAACTTTTCATTCCACTGGATAACAAATGATTCCGCCTCCCTCTTTCTTTTACTAGTAAAAAGCAAATAGACATTTTATCACTAAGCCAAAGTCAGACCTAGAATTCTATCACAGGCATATGTATTTACCCAGAGAAATAAATCTGCCACAGAATTCCCCTTATCTGATGAAAATCCTTATAGATTTTTTTGTTTAACAGGATAAGAATATTGGATTTCCACATTTGTCTATGGAAGTGTGTGTGCGTGCGTTCGTGTTTGCGTGTGTGTGCCTGAAGTAAGTACAGCATCCCGTATGTATGTGTGGGAGCAAGACACTGATTACTTTATAATAAAACATGATGATGGGTTTTTATTCTCCCAAGAAACATTAGCGCTGTAGTAATACTAGGTATAATTTAACCGAACTTTCGTATTTTACAGGGAGTCTAAGTTTAAATTGCTCAATGTCACTGAGGTACACAAAAGATGATTCAGGACTAGGCCAGACTTCCTGATTTCTAGTTAGCTGTTTCTTTCTCTGTGCTACTCTGACTCGATTATTTTTTATTTTCATTGAGAAGAGTCAAATTTCTGAATTATAAATGGGATAGCCTGAAGCCTAGAACTCAAAGAATAAGACCAGAACAGAGAAAAACTTTGGCATCTTAAGTTCAGGTATGCTTTGCTAAGTTCCGTGTTCTGCAGAGAATATTCTTTCAAGCCAGGCATAGAAGGGACTGACATGTTATTTAAATGCCCTTTTTGTGATGTTAGACATCAGGCATTTTAGTAAAGATATAGAAACTATAAGCAGGCGCACAGTTTTAAAGTTATGTAATTTCTTATTTACAACATCCTATCTTGCTGAGATTCTATTGATTAAAACATTAATAAAACTCAGTTTTGATCCTAGATTGATTATAATGATAAATGATATAAAAATAAAATAATGTATGTATTAATAAGTTAACAAATTGCTCTAGACTTTGATTCATCTAAACCTATTTATTTAAAGTTCAGTAGCCAATACTGCTGAGTCTCTCATCATATTTTGTTTTCTGTAATAAACAAGCAAGAGAAGATTTAAATTAAAAAAAAAACTTGTATCTCTAACGGCAGGATAGCCTCAGGATTTATCAGAGTGATGATTCATCCTAGACTTCAACATTATCCTTCCTTATATGTCTTCTGTTACAGGAGTGTTCTTTTAACAAGGTATTTTTATCTGATTGTGATTGGGAATAAAATTTTTGATTACTGAGGATAAATTATGAGCACTTACAAAGACCAAAACTACTGTTTTGCTTAAAAGCACTATAATAACAAAAACAATGATTGCAAAACAAGGGCTTTCCACTTATTGAGAATACATATGATTCCTGTCTTTGTTTTTTAAATGAAGAAACGAGGCTTAGAGGGTTTGTTAACTTACCTGAAGTTGCACACTTAAATTATACAGTTGGCTAAAAACCAATGTAAGTTTAATGTCAAAATCCACAGCATTAAGCCCCATACTCTGTGTTTGTGTGTGTGTTTGTGTGTAAGTATATGGGTGTTCATGTGTTTATGTGTAGAAGAGGGGAGGCAATGTGAGAGAAAGGACGATGAGATTAGCAAGTGGCAGAACAGCATATCTCTGGTCAAAGTTTTCCTTTTTTGATGTTATTGAATAGAAAGCAACAGACTGTGTGTAGTTAGATGACCAAATGGGAAGGTTGATTTATATTATTAATAGTATGTTATACCCTCATTTATAATATTAACCAATACCAACTTGCTAAATAACATGATTTTTACTACTTAAACTTTTCCTGTGTTTGGTTGAGTTAAAAAAATATATATAAAGAAATAGGTCTCTAAAATACTTTAATGTAAAATGTTAAGAACATAACTACCATATGTGAAGTGTTTACATTTCTCTAGTTTTTAGCCTATGGAGACTACATTTTCACCATCTTTGGCAAAGGTATTTGACAAAATATAAAATAAAATACTGAAATAATCTCATTTTGAAAAAAAATTAAATGGAAATAGAGCAGATGTCATTGTGTACATGGAGAATAAAAAGGTAAAAAGGTTTTTGTTTGTCAGCATATTAAAAGTTTAAACTAGTTTTACTTCATGAAGACAGATTTAAATGATACACAATTACAGATGGGTGGGAGTAATACAGTTAAATTTATTACAGTTCTAGGGTGACATTTATAGATTTAATGGTTCATATTTATTTGCTAAGGTGACACATTATGCAATTAAAGCTATTTTTGTTTTTCAAATTCTGTATTATGCTACATTTCAATAAAAATTCAGACAATTTAGTCTGTGCCTCTATTACAATAGAGGATAACAGGTGTCTAACGTATAACATAGGTGCTTTGATGTATTTCCAGCTTATTTCTTGATTAAAATATTGAGAATGAATTTTCAATTTATTCTAAAAAGATATTTAAAAGGTATGTATCCAGACAAACTCATTCTCAAAATAAACATTCTGCACCCTCTCCCCCAGATAGTGCATTTTCTGCTATTGACATCAATGAGACTTTAAACAAATACTGAAAGAAATATTTGAGATTTTTAATTATTTGACAACATTCAGTTGTCAAAATCTGCTCCCCAAATGCACACCAAAATAGTTGACTCTGAAGGAGGAGGAAGGTGGCAGAATAGAAGCCTACACCATTCATCCTACTATACCTCCCTACTTGGACACCAAATTTTAGCAACTGTCCCCACACAGAAAAACACAGTCACAAGACCAAAAATAAGGTGAGCAATCACAGTACCTGGATTTAATTTTGCATAATGGAAACCAGCATTGAGTAGGGCAGGAGACAGTCTTGAATCGCCAGTGCCACCCCTTTTCGCCAGTGGTCATGTGCAGAGAGAGAATCTGTGCACTTTGAGGAGAGAGACCGCAGTGACTGGGGGACTTTACATTGAACTCAGTGCTGCCTTGTCACAGCAGAGAACAAAACCATGCTGGGTTCAGCCCATGCTGGGTTCAGCCCATGCTGGGTTCAGCCAGCACTTTCACACAAGAGAAGCACTTGGATCAGCCCTAGCCAGAGTGGAATTGCCCATCCCAGCAGTCAGAGCTTGGATTTCTTAGCAAGCCTCGCTACCATAAGCTGAAGTGGTCTTGAAAGGCAGTAAGCTTGAAACGCAGTTCAGGACACGAGGGCTGTAATTCCTAGGCAACTCCTTGTGCTAAACTGGGCTTGGAGCTAATGATCTAGGTTGGCGCATGAGCTAGGGCAGACACCAGCTGGCACAGTTAAGGGCGTGCTTGCACTATCCCTCTCCCAACCCCAAGCAGCGTGTCTTGCAGAAATTAAAGTACGCCTTCTTTCTGCTTGAGCAGAGGAGAGTAAAGAGGACATTGTCTTGCATCTTGAATACCAACTGAGCCACAGTAGAACTGGGCACGAGGCAGAGTTGTGAGGTCCCCCTTCCAGGCCCTAGGTCCCAGACAACATTTCTAGACACACCCTGAGCCAAACAGGAATCTTCTGTCTTGAAGAGAAGGATGGAATCCTAGTAAGATTCATCACTTGTTGACTAAAGACCCTGTGAGTCCTGAATAACCACCAGTAAATACCCAGAGAGTACACTGTGAACCTTGGGCTCTGAGATGTGCTAGCTTCAAGGGAGACCCAGCTAATTTACAGCTGTGGTGGCTATAGCGAAAGACTTCTGTTTGAGAAAATCAAGAGGAAAAGTAGAAGTGACTTTGTCTTGTACCCTAGACACCAGCTCATCAGAGTGATGTAAAGCAACAGCAGGCTCTTGGGATCCCCAGATCCAGGCATAAGCTTTTGGACTGCATTTCTGGACCTGCCCTGGGACAGAGGAGAGCCCTGCCTTGAAAGGTAAATCTCAGTCCTGGCGGTGGAATATTCACCAAAAACTGACTGAGGAGCTTTGGGGATTTAAGTCAACATTGGCAGTGGATTAGCAGAACCCCAGTGATGCCTGGCAGTGGAATAGGGACTGTGGTGGCCACAAAGAGAGGTCTCCCTGCCTGTGGCAGTGGGAGGAAGAGCAGGACGAACTTCGTATTGTGGTTTGAGTGCCAGCTTAGGCAGTGTAAAATAGAAATCAAGTAAATTACTAAGGTTTTTAATTCAAATCCCTGGCTCCCAGTTAGTATCTCTGGACACACTTGGGGTGTGGGGTAACCAACTACCCTGAAGGGAAGGAGCCTTGGGCAAGACCCAGTGCTGTTCTGGCTTCAGATCTGAACCAGCACAGTCCCTCCCAGTGGTGGTGGCCACAGGGGTGCTTGCATTATCTCACCCCCAGTTCCAAGTGGCTCAGCACAGAGATGTGTTTGGGAGAAAGTAAAATAATAAGAGTATCTGCTTGGTAATCTAGATAATTCTTCCAGATCTTATTCAAGACCGCCAAGATGGTACCTCCATGAGTCTGCAAAAAACAATGCATTGTTGAACTTGGAACCCAAATCCCTTTGAATACCTAGAAATCCTTCCCAAGAAGGACAGACACTAACAAACCCAGACTGTAAGGACTACAATAAATACCTAACTCTTCAAGGTCCAGACACCAGAGAACATCTACAAGCATCAACACCATCCAGGAAAACATGATTTTGGCAAATGTCATATATAAGGCACCAAGGAGTAATCCTGGAAAACAAAGTTATACAACTTTTCAGACAGAATTCCAAGTAACTGGTTTGAGGAAGCTCAACTAAATTGTAAGATAACACAGAGAAAGAAGTCAGAATTCTGTTAGATAAATTAAACACAGAGGTTCAAATACTCAAAAAGAACCTCACAGAAATTCTAGAGCTGAGAAATGCAAGTAACATGCTGAAGAAAGTATCGAAGTCTCTTAATAGTGGAATTGATCAAGCAGAAGAAAGAATTAGTGTGACTGAAGACGAACTTCTTAAAAATCAAGTCAGAAGGGATAAAATACAAAAGAATTCAGCATACCTACAAGATTTAGAAAATTGCCTAAAAATGGAAAATCAAAGAGTTGTTGGCCATAACGAGGAGGTGTAGAAAGATATAAGTTTACAAAGTTTATTCAAAAGGATAATATCAGAGAACTTCCCAAACCTTGAGAAAGATAACAATATTCAAGTACAAGAAGGTTGTAGAACACCAAGCAGATTTAACCCAAAGAAAACTACTTCAAGGCATTTAAGAATGAAACTCCCAAAAGGTCAAGAAAAAACAAAATAACCTAAAAGTAGCAATAGAAAGGAAACAGATAATATACAATGCAGCTCCAGTGCACCTGACAGCATATTTTTCAGTAGAATCCTTATAGGCCAGGAGAGAATGGCATGGCATATTTAAGTTGCTGAAAGATGAAAACTCTTACCCTAGAATAGTATATACAACAAAAATATCTTTCAAGAATGAAGGATAAATGAAGACATTCCCAGACAAACAAAACCTAAGGAATTCATCAACACCAGAACTGTCCTACAAGAATTGCTAAAAGGAGTTCTTCAATCAGAAAGAAAAGGATGTTAATGAGCAAGAAGATATAATATGAAGGTAAAAAAACTCATTGATAATAGTAACTACAGAGAAAGTCACAGAATATTATAACATCGTAACTGTGGTGTATAAACTTCTCTTGATTTAAATAGAACGACTAAATGACGAACCAATAAATAATAACTACAAAACTTTTCAAGACATAGACAGTACAATAAGACATGAAGAGAAGCAACCTAATGTTAAAAAACAAGAAGAATTCAAGTGTAAAGTTTTTATTAGTTTTCTTTTTGCATGTTGGTTTTTTTATCCAATGAGTGTTAAACTGTCATCAGTTTAAAGTAATGGGTTGTAAGACTGTATTTATAAGATTCATGGTAACCTCAAATCAACAAAAACACAAAAAAATAGAAGAGAAAAAATAAAATATATCACCAGAGAAAATTACCTTTTCTAAAAGGAAGACACAAAGGAAGAAAAGAAGGAAGAGAAAACTGCAAAGGAAGCAGAAAACAAATAACTAAAATGGTGGAAGTAAGTCCCTACTCATCAATAACATTATTGAATATAAATGGGTTAAACCCTCTCCAATCAAAAGACATAGACTGGCTGAATGGATGAAAATAAATACGATACCCAATGATTTCTTGCCTACAAGAAAACACTTCACCTATAGAGACACACATGGACTTAAAATAAAAGCATGAAAAAAGATATTCCATCTCAATTGAAACCAAGAAAGAGCAGGAGTAGTTATACTTAAAAGAAATTTCAAGTCAGAAACTGTAAGAAGAGAAAAAGAAGGTCATTATATAATGATAAAGGAGTCAACTCAGCAAGAGGATATGATTTTAAATATATCTGTACCCCAAACTGGAGTACCCAGATATATAAAGCAAATCTTATCAGAGATGAAGAGAGAAATAGACCCAAATACAATCATAGCTGGAGAGTTTAATATTCCAATTTCAGCATTGGACAGATCTCCCAGGCAGAAAATCAACAAAGAAATATTGGACTTAGTCTGTACTATACAACAAACAGACCTCCTAGATATTGACAAAATGTTTTATCCAATGGCTACAGAATACACATCTATCCCCTCAGCATATGGATATATTCTCAAGGATAGACTGTATGTTAGGTCACAAAACAAGTCTTAGAATCAATATCGTGAAAATGGCCATACTGCCCAAGGTAATTTATAGATTCAATGCCATCCCCATCAAGCTACCAATGAGTTTCTTCACAGAATTGGAAAAAACTGCTTTAAAGTTCATATGGAACCAAAAAAGAGCCCGCATCTCCAAGACAATCCTAAGTCAAAAGAACAAAGCTGGAGGCATCACGCTACCTGACTTCAAACTATACTACAAGGCTACAGTAACCAAAACAGCATGGTACTGGTACCAAAACAGAGATATAGACCAATGGAACAGAACAGAGTCCCCAGAAATAATACCACACATCTACAGCCATCTGATCTTTGACAAACCTGAGAGAAACAAGAAATGGGGAAAGGATTCCCTATTTAATAAATGGTGCTGGGAAAATTGGCTAGCCATAAGTAGAAAGCTGAAACTGGATCCTTTCCTTACTCCTTATATGAAAATTAATTCAAGATGGATTAGAGACTTAAATGTTAGACCTAATGCCATAAAAATCCTAGAGGAAAACCTAGGTAGTACCATTCAGGACATAGGCATGGGCAAAGACTTCATGTCTAAAACACCAAAAGCAATGGCAGCAAAAGCCAAAATTGACAAATGGGATCTCATTAAACTAAAGAGCTTCTGCACAGCAAAAGAAACTACCATCAGAGTGAACAGGCAACCTACAGAATGGGAGAAAATGTTTGCAATCTACTCATCTGACAAAGGGCTAATATCCAGAACCTACAAAGAACTCCAACAAATTTACAAGAAAAAAACAAACAACCCCATCAAAAAGTGGGCAAAGGATATGAACAGACATTTCTCAAAAGAAGACATTCATACAGCCAACAGACACATGAAAAAATGCTCATCATCACTGGCCATCAGAGAAATGCAAATCAAAACCACAATGAGATACCATCTCACACCAGTTAGAATGGCGATCATTAAAAAGTCAGGAAACAACAGGTGCTGGAGAGGATGTGGAGAAATAGGAACACTTTTACACTGTTGGTGGGATTGTAAACTAGTTCAACCATTATGGAAAACAGTATGGCGATTTCTCAAGGATCTAGAACTAGATGTACCATATGACCCAGCCATCCCATTACTGGGTATATACCCAAAGGATTATAAATTATGCTGCTATAAAGACACATGCACAGGTATGTTTATTGCAGCACTATTCACAATAGCAAAGACTTGGAACCAACCCAAATGTCCATCAGTGACAGATTGGATTAAGAAAATGTGGCACATATACACCATGGAATACTATGCAGCCATCAAAAAGGATGAGTTTGTGTCCATTGTAGGGACATGGATGCAGCTGGAAACCATCATTCTTAGCAAACTATCGCAAGAACAGAAAACCAAACACCGCATGTTCTCACTCATAGGTGGGAACTGAACAATGAGATCACTTGGACTCAGGAAGGGGAACATCACACACCGGGGCCTATCATGGGGAGGGGGGAGGGGGAGGGATTGCATTGGGAGTTATACCTGATGTAAATGACGAGTTGATGGGTGCAGCACACCAACATGGCACAAGTATACATATGTAACAAACCTGCACATTATGCACATGTACCCTACAACTTAAAGTATAATAATAATAAATAAATTTAAAAAAAAAAAAAAAACTTTCAAAAATTTGACATTATATCAAGCAACTTCTATTACCACAATGGAATAAAAAAACAGAAATCAATAACAATAACCATACTAGCACATAGAAATTAAACAATATACTCCTGAATGACCAGTGAGTCAATGAAGAAATTAAAAAGGAAATTGAGAAATTTCTTAAAACAAATGATAATAGTAACAATGCATCTCAAAACATATGGGAAACAATAAAAGCAGTAATAAGAAGGAAACTTATAGCTAAGGGCCTACATCAAAAAAGGAGAAAAATTTCAAAAAACAACCTAATGATGCTTCTTAAGGAAGTAGAAAAGCAAGAGCAAATCAAATAAAAAATCAGTAAATAAAAGAAATAATAGAGATCAGAGCATAAATAAATAAATTTGAAATGAGAAAAACAATGCAAAAGATCAATGAAACAAAAGTTGTTTATTTAGAAATATAAACAAAATTGACAAACCTTTAGACAGATTAACAAGTAAAGAGAAAAGACCAAAATAAATAAAATTAGAGATAAAAAAGAAGACATTACAACTGATGCTGCAGAAATTCAAAGGATCATTAGTGGCTGCTATGAGCTACTATATCCTAACAAATTGCAAAATCTAGAAAAAATGAATGAATAAATTTTTAGACACATAAAACCTACCAAGATTGAAACATGAAGAAGTTTAAAAACTGAACAGACCATTTACAAGTAATAAGATCAAAGCCATAATAAAAATCATCCCAGTTTAAAAAAAATCCTCAGACTTGAGGTCTTCACCACTGATTTCTATGAAACATTTAAAGAACTAATAACAATCCTACTCAAAGTCTTCCAAAAAATAGAGGAGCCGAACATATTTACAAACTCATTTTAAGAGGTCATTATTATCATGATGCCAAAACCAGACAAAGACATATCAAGAAAAGAAAACTACAGGCCAATATCATTGATGAATGTTGGTGCAAATTTCCTCAACAAAATCCTCGCAAACCAAATTCAACAATACATTAAAAAGGCCATTGATTATGTCCAAGTGGGATATATCCCAGGAATGTAACTATAGCTCAACATATGCAAATTAATCAATGTGATACATTGTATTAATAGAATGAAGGACAAAAACCATATAATCGTTTCAATTGATGTTTTAAAAAGCATTTGGTAAAACTAAATATTTCTTTATAAAAAAAGTCAAAAAACTGGGTATAGAAGAAACATATTAAAAGCTATATATGACAGACTCACAGCTAGTATCATAGTGAATGGGGAAATACTGAAAGCCTTTCCTGTTAAATCTGGAACATGACAAGGATGTCCACTTTCACTGTTATTACTTAGCATTGTAGTGGGAGTCCTAGCTAGAGCAATCAGACAAGAAAAAAATAAAGACATCCAAATTGGAAAGGAAGAAGTCAAATTATCTTTTTTTGCAGATGATAGGATATTATATTTGGAAAAACCTGAAGACTCCACCAAAATAATATTAAACTGACAAATTCAGTAAAGTTACAGGATACAAAATCAACATACAAAAATCAGTAGCATTTTTACATGCCCAAAGTGAAGGATCTGAAAACGAAATCAAAAACATAATCCTACTTACAATAGCCATACATAAAATTAAACACCTTGGAATTAACTTAACCAAAGAAGTGAAAGATCTCTATGATAAAAATTATAAAATACTAATGGAAGAAACTGAAGAGGACACAAAAAAGTGGAAAGGTATGCCATATTCATGGATTGGAAGAATCAATATTGTTGATTCTTGCTACCCAAAACAATCTATATATTCAATGCAGTTCCTATTAAAATACCAGTGACATTCTTCACAAAAATAGAAAAAAATAAAATTTATATGAAATAAAAAAGATTCAGAATAGACTAAGCTATCCTGAGCAAAATGAACAAAACTGGATGAATTACATTACCTGACTTCAAATTATACTGCAGAACTATAATAACCAAAACAGCATGGTACAGGCATAAAAACAGACACATAGACCAATGGAACAGGAAAATCCAGGAATAAATCCAGAAACTTAAAGCGAACTCATTTTTGACAAAAGTGCCAAGAACAAGCACTGAGGAAAAGATACTTCAATAAGTGGTCCTGGGAAAACTGGATATTTATATACAGAAGGAAACTAGACCCCTCTCTCTCACCATATACAAAAATCAAATCAAAATGGATTAAGTACTTATATCTAATACCTCAAACTAGGAAACTACTAGAAGTAAACATTGGGGGAACTCTCCAGGACATTGTTCTGGGCAAAAGTTTCTTGGGCAATACCCAACAAGCACAGGCAACCAAAGCAAAAAAGAACAAATGAGATTATGTCTAGTTAAAAAGCTTCTGTGCAGCAAAGGAAATTAATGCAATGAAGAGGTAACCCACAGAATAGGAGAAGATATTTGCAAACTACCTTTCTGACAAGGGATTAAAAATCAGAATATACAAGGAGCTCAAACAACTCTAGATGAAAAAATCTAATAATCTGATCAAAAAATAAGCAAAAGCTTTGAATAGATATTTCTCAAAGGAAGACATACGAATGGCAAACACACATATGAAAAGTTGCTCAGCATCATTGATAATCTGATAAATGCAAATCATAACTACAATGTGATGTAATCTCATCCCAGTTAAAATATTTTTATCAAAAATCAGGCAATAACAAATGCTTGTAAGGATGTGTGGAAGATAAGGAACACTCAAACACTGTTGGTGGTAATCTAAATTAGTACAAGCACTATGGTAAACAGTTTGGAGGCAGGTTCCTCAAAAAACTAAAAATAGGGCTTTCATATGATTCAGAAATCTCACTACTAGATACATGCTTAAAAGAAAGGAAATCAATGTATTGAAGAAATATCTGTACTCTCATGCTCATTGTAGCATTGTTCACAGTATCCAAGATTTAAAATCAACCTAAGTGTCCATCAGCAGTTGAATGGTTAAAGAAAATATCTTAGTTGTGCACGATGGTCTGCTATTCAGCCATAAAAAAGAATAATATTCTGTTACTTGGAACAACATAGTTGGAACCAGAGATCATTATGTTAAGTGAAAGAAGGCAGCTACAGAAAGACAAACATTGCATATTCTCACTTACTTGTAGGATCTAAAAATCAAAATGATTTAACTCGTGGAGACAGAAAATAGAAGGATGGTTATCAAATGCTGGGAAGGAAAGTTAGGGGAGGGAGAGCAGAGTGGGGATGTTTCATGGGTACAAAAAATAGTTGGAAAGAATGAATAATACCTAGTATTTGAAAGCACAACAGGGTTACTATAGTCAATTATAATTTAATTGTACATTTTAAAATAACTAAAAGATTATAAATAGATATTTTGTAATACAAAAGATAAATGACTGAGGGCTTGGATACCCAATTTTCCACAATATGATTGTTATGCATTGCGTGGCTGTATTAAAATATCTCACATACTCCATAAATATATCCACCTTCTATGTACCCACAAAAGTTATTTTAAAAATCTTAAAAAAGTAGTTGACTCTGAGATGCAACCAGCATATTCACTCTAGATCTGTAAAAGTAAGTATAAGCTTTATTTGAATGGTTATCTTAGAACCTTACACAGCTAAGAACACAAGTTAAAATTTCTAAAATTCTTATGGTCTTTCCCTTTCATAGGATGATCTTAATATTTTGGCTCATTTTGTTCTTTCTAATTCATGCTCATTCAGTAACTTCAAACAAAAGCAGTTTAATAACTTTTTTTTTTCAGCCAATGATAAGTTAACTTATTTGAATTTGTGACTCCTAAGCTGTTGATTGGTAGCTAACGGACAGCGGCACGAGAATGGCTGAGATGCCCATATCCCAGCACCTTATTTTGGTGAAGATGCCTACATTTAGCTGTTCATTCACACGTATACAAATTGAGTACAATTTTAAAACTATATTTTTTGTTAGTACTCAAAAAGTACAACCTACATGTAAAACAAATCAAAACAAAACAACAAAAAACATTTGCTAAATATGTTTTTGTGATGGTGATGCTTTTTCATTCTTTTCTTCTCTCTGTTTTTTTTGTTTTTTTTTTTTTTGATGAAGGATCATTCAACATTCAATCTTCTTTATCTTCTAGATGGCATCTGAAAATGGTAGCTGTTTAATCCATCAAAGGGTGGTGAAATTTAATTTTGGAGAAAAATTGCTACATGGACTCAAAAATTGTTGTTATTTTCTTGTTTCATATCTAAGAGTTTATCTGTAGTCCTAAGTTGTTATTTTATAATTCAAAAAAAGTATGAGAGCTCTTACCAGAATAGGTGGTCTGCCACAAGTATAAAACATAGTTTCTACAGTTGTTGTTTGTTTTGTTTTTATTTTTTACTAACAACTAAAACTGAGCTTATGTCTATATCAGATAATGTATGTGACAATAGATAAGCAATGTGATAATGGCAGGAATTTATGGAAAGCAATCCAACACATAGCAGAGTCCAACACTCCTGTTTCTCCTCAAACAATTTTATTTCTATTTAAAGGAAATTGTCCTTATGTAACTGGGTCAAAAGTGCATTACAATTGA
This sequence comes from Macaca fascicularis, assembly GCF_037993035.2. NCBI lineage: Eukaryota > Metazoa > Chordata > Mammalia > Primates > Cercopithecidae > Macaca > Macaca fascicularis. The sequence continues at coordinate 179,912,203 of NC_088376.1, read as the reverse complement.
AACATTTGTACAGTGAAAGACAGATACACAATATGCCACCCTTTAAACTTGCCAGACTCAGAAGCGGGAGGATGGGAGGAGAGAAAAACATTGATGATATCCACAATATTTTACCCTACCCTGTAGTATATGAGGTGCATCCTCTACCTCTCTCTCATGATTTTAATCTCCTCAAAGTCAGAGATTTGGTAAAAGATATTTTGATATCCTCTCCATCAAATAGCCACTATAGAGTAAAATTCAGATATTTTATTTAAAAATTGGGCAAATGATGATCATAACAATAACAATGATAATAGAATGATTAATGGAAGTTTAGACTTTATGAGAACCTACATGTACCATTCTAACAGCTTTAAATTTATTAACTCATTTAGTCTTCTTAAAAATCCTATAAGAGAGGTCCTATTTTTATTCCTACTGTACAGACAGGGAAATATTTTTCAATGTGACACATCTAGTAAGTCATGGAGGGGAGATTTAAATGCCAGCATTATGGCTCAATAGACTAAAATCATAATTAACCAGCTTGCTTTCTCCATTATTTTTGCTGTTTAATAAAATTATGATTATGGCTATTTGAGGATTGTATTAGATTTTATCATTGTTATAACAAATTGTGAAAAATTTAGTGACTTTAAAAAACCTAAATTTTTTGTCTTACATTTCTAGATGTTAGAAGTCCTAATATTAAGGTATCAGTGTATCTTTTGTCTCAAGGCTCTAGGGGATAATCCATTTCCTTAGCGAGTAGATAGTGCCCAGATTTCTTGGCTTGTGGCACCCAGTAAGCAGTTGAGTCATTTCAGCCTTTGCTTCTGTCATCATATCCCTTCCTTTAACCCTGCCTTTCTTACTTGTTTCTTAAAAGGACCCCTGTGATTACACTGGTCTTACTTGGATAATCCAGAATAATCTCTCCATCTCAAACTCCTGAATTAATCATACCTGTAAAGCCTCTTTTGCAATGGAAGATAACACATTCACACATTCTAGGAATTAGGATATGGATATACTAATGTCCTTTGAGGATATCATTTTTCAGCTTACCACAATAATTATTTAGTGAGCAAAATTTTTAGTGATATCAGTTATGGTATCACTACATCAGTCAAAGCAAAAAAAGGATAATATGCTTGTATTACCAGAATCTGAATTTCCAGATTTTGTGAAAACATTTGAAATCTGTAGTATTTAAACGTTTTTCTTTTCTTACTAGTCACATATTAAAAGATGTGAACTTAATGAAAAAGAAATCAGTAATTTCTTTTTAGACATTTAGCAACAGAATTGGAATAGGGCAAATGCAAATAACTGTGAACAGAGATGCATCACACATACAAAAATCTTAAAGTTCGATATCTGATCTTTCAACTGTTTGGATCTTACGTCACTTTTTTTGCTCCCCTAGTGTGCCTATCCAGAAGACAGCAACTAAAATATTAGTGAATAAGAAACATGAATATTAAATTGTGAAGCTACTTACAAACTTTTCTCAAGAACCCCCCAAAACCCTTAATGCTATAATTTTAATATTTGGCATTGATTATAAAATGTGAATATGCTTTAATGTATACAAAATATTCTAATGCATACAAAATATTCTAATGCATATTGCTTTTTTCAACATCATAATACACCTGTGAGTTCAGTTAGGTAACTACTATTTTCATGCTTATCCTCTGGTCAACAAAATTGTTTACCAATATAGACTCTTGGTAACTAGTTGATTAATCTTAATCTACAAAACCAGTTTATGATTTCTAGTCAATTCTCAAATAGATGGTGTGACCTCCTAAGAAATAACTTATTTAATTGCAAAATTCTCCACATTTACCTTAGTGTTTTGCAAACAATGATGGATTGTTGAATAGCTATTCAATAAATGCTTACTTTAGTTTAAAAATAAAATATATGAATGTTTTATAAAGCTACCACTAAACAAAGCAATCATTTAGTTAAATGTAATATAGAGGAGAATTGTGCAGTTATTAATAACACGTACACATGTGTATATTTTATATGTGTATCACACATATATACACACATATGTATTTTTTGTATATTTATTTAAAATAATCAGATACAGAGGTAAAGCTTATATTCTTGAATGAATCGTTAATTCTGACAAAATTTTAAAAACATCTAAATGCATCTCATGTTTTCCTCTATTTTTCCTCTCACCTTTTGATTTTCTTGGCTGCTTCTTTTTTAAGGTAGCCTACCATAGTATCTCAGTAGCTTGGTTTTCCCCAAACATTAAGCCATGGTTTTTCCCTTAAGATATAAAGATATTATTATTCAGATAATAAATCATGATGTGTCAAACACTCCAGCAGGCCCTGGAGCCCTGGAGATAGAAAGATGAAGAAAACATCCCCTTCCTTTTAAGAAATTATGAGCCAGAAGGTCAGATTACACATGTACACATAACTGATTACAATAAAAGGCAAAATGTAAGTACGGTATAGGTAAAAAATATACTACTGTGTTCTGTCTTATCATCAAAACATTCACTCCCTGATTCCTTGCTCTCAGGCACCTATGGAGGGGAGATTTCTAATAAACAACTTTTAGCAGTGTGTTAAAATTGTTCCTATCATGTTTATTAATATTTACTTACCTTTAAGAGAAGCCTCAGTCAAAGAGGATGTATAAATATAGTTTGATTTAATCTGAGGAAATAAATCTTACAAAATGAGTTTCAGGTTTGGTGGTGAATTTATAGTAGCCTTGTCTTTTGAGTAGAAATTCTTCCAATTCTCTTCAAAGCACATAGTGAATTTGAATATTTATAGAAGTATGAACCTTGTCTATAAATATTTAGGACATGGTCCTATAGAAAAACACCTAATTCAATAAATACAAAGCAATGAGTCTAAAATCTCATTGTTCATGTGAATCATCCTGAATGCTCATAATCAATGTGGAGATAGCAGTTAGTTAACATTTTTTAAAAGAAGCTCAGGAATATGCATTTATGACAAACTTGTAATAATTTTAATATGTGATTCAATGAACTCATTTTGAAGAAAACTGGACTGAGTATCCACATAAGACAAATAAACAAGTACAATTCTCAATTGCTCTAGCATCATGACCTTATATAACTTTATCTTTCAACAATCTCTGAAATATTCAGCAAATTGCTCAATTTGTTTAGCCACTCAAACACCTTTTATGTCTAAGTGAAGGATGAAGTCCTCAGAAACAACCTCATATGATTTGGCCCAAATCTAAATTCTTTCTCTTGAGACAAAATGATCCATCTAATGATGGATTCCGAATTTTCAACATTTGAGTTTAACAGTCACATTGATATATCTACTTATCCAATTTTCCATTGATGTCCTAGTCAATATAAAAACATTTTTCATCTGAAAGTTCAGAACAGTCTAGTGCAAAGCCTGTCTTTCCAGTTGGTTACTCATGGGCCTGACAATATTTTTTTTTAATTGGCAAAGTGACTTGGACTGAATTCTCTAGCAGATGGCTTAGAAGTGAGTGACATGTCACCACCTTCAGATTTTTCAATGCGTGACATGCCACAACTTTCAGATTTTGTATTGCATTGCCCAGTTTCAATAATTCATTAACTATTCATTAACTGAACTCATACAGCTAATGTTGTCCATTGTCCTCTGTATATATTTGATACCTGCGATACCTACTAGTCTTCTACTGACTGAAAACAATATATAATAAACTCAAGCAAGAAAATAAAACAAGTCATTTACAAACAGGCTAACAAATTCTCTATAATTATTTCTAAAAAGTCCACCATCAAAAACAGTACTCTGTAGCACAGATAAGTGATGAAAAGAGAGATGATAAACAGCCATTATTTTTCAATATTATTTTCATTTTACTTTTAAATTCATGTGTATTTTAGATGAATTAAAGTTTTTCTATTTTGTATTAATTTTCATTTACAAAAGAACCTCAATGATAAAAATTATTCCTAATATTTTGCTAATGAAGCTCATATTTTATATTTACTTTTGAAAAGAGCACAAATACAAAGAATGCTAAATGATTTTCAAGTAGGTGATTTTCTAGAATAAAAATACGGCATTGAGAAAAAAACAAATAAACACACAAAAATAAAGTTTGAGGAGAAAAGCTACTAGTTTTTATAGATTTTCAGTCCAAGGAAATAATCTGATCTAGTAATCAGAAGACTATTGTAATTAGAAACAGAAGACCTGGTTCTTATTATTATACAACTTATGAAATCTGGATGTGTTTCAATTTCTCTTTTGAAAATAGGCGTCATAATTTCTGTACTGTCCAATTTATAAAGCTGTAGTGAGGATCACATAAAGTCACTCTTTTCTGAACTTCCCTAGTAATAAATATCGCCTGCTGTGATTGTGAAATCTGTAACTGTCCAGACTTCTCCTCTAGAGATTTTTATCTAGACGGGCAGAAGTCTGATCCCTGTATTAAACTATTAACAAAAGGTCCAGGTGGATTTTAAGTTGTAAATTTGTAAACAATACTAAATGGATTTATTTTGGAATTTTTTACTGATAAAAAGTAGTGGCCAGGCACAGTGGCTCACACCTGTAATCCCAGCACTTTGGGAGGCCGAGGTGGGCGGATTATGAGGTGGAGAACTCCTGGCCAACACAGTGAAACCCTGTCTCCACTAAAAATACAAAAATTAGCCGAGCATGGTGGTATACGCCTGTAGTCCCAGCTATTCGGGAGGCTGAGGTAGGAGAATAAGTTGAACCTGGAAGGTGGAGGTTGCAGTGAGCCAAGATCACGCCACTGCACTCCATCCTGGGTGACAGAGTGTGAGACTCCATCTCAGAAAAAAAGAAAATAAAAGAAAGTAGCAAGGGGTTATGGTATGGCTAATATTTAGCCAGAGTGCATTGGCATGACCTTCACTGTTATAATATGGAAATTAGTCTGACCCAGTTTGCCAGTAACCATCCATGGCATCAATTTGTCTCATCCCTAACTACCAAGGTCCTGTTTCCTATTCTCACCCTAAGTAACAGCTGAACTAGTTGGTGTCAAAGTAAGCAGCCCATAAAACTCAGCTTTAGACTTCAGCTGCAGTTTCTCTGTATTGTCCAGTCCCTGTGCCACATTGGTTGGTAAATGTTTACAGTGTCACCTCCTGGTCAAAGCACACGTTTTGTAAATCCATGGAGAAGTAGTCCAATATCTTTGAAGTAAAGTTGTGTGTGGTTGCCAGAGTGTCTAAATAAAGTCTAGAAACAAATGCACACCACAGAGACAGAGTGCTTACATTATTTCAGAGGTTTGGTTTGCTTGGGAGCTAGCCTTTTTCTTTCAATTTCAAAACATATTTCAAGGTAAAATTAGTAGTTATTTTCATCCCAAATAAGTGCAATAAAAATGATAATAGTATGAAAGAATCGAAGGACAGTAGGTAAGAAAGTGTGGAGCCTTCAAGGTAGATGATATAAATGCTGGCATCTTAATAGTAGACAATCAGTGAAGGGGCGAGTAAAAGAAAAAGGGAGAAAGAGGGAGAACTGGAGAAAGAGAGAAACCCATTCATAAATATATAGAAATGCACAAAGCACAGAACAATGAAGTATGTGAATATTGAAATATATAGAGTATGAAGACTATTTTGCAAAAACAAAATGTATTTTTGAGAAATTGCAGCAAGAGCAACAAAGCCTTGGAAAGAATTATTGAATAAATTAAAAAGCTTTTGAAACTGTGCTACAGTATTCCATCATAAATATGCAAGACACGAATGATTACTTGCAGTAGGATTTAAAAAGCGTAGAGGTTTCCGAATATGGATCTAAACGTATGCAACACAAGGAAAAAACTGGGAATATAATGAACAAACTCTAGATAAATTAGCTGGATTTTTTTTTCACTAGAAGTGCTGAATGATCTTGAATTGCAGAACAACGAAGGAACAAATGCGAATGGTACTAGTAATTCAAAGAAAGTATTGGTATTAGAACTTGTGGTCTTGAGACTATGGTAGGGCAGAAAGACAGGGTCCAGCATCTAAGAACACAGCTTATACGGTGCTAAGCTGGGATTTCCCCCAAAACCACGTGGAGGATAACAGATATAGGAGCTATTCTCTGCAGGAGACGTTTATAGGATCCCTCTGTCATGATCTGTGGGTATATAAACTGCTTAAATTGCCAAGAACAAATGGAAATGGGACATTAATGATCTCTTACTAACACGCTGATGAGAAGAACACAATTGTTAAAGCTCACTTCATAATTGAATGTGTCAATGATTAGTTGAGAAGTTTAACTTAACTGCTTAGTAAATCACCTTTTAAGTTTATATATAACATGATTAGTTTTTCCAAATCATTTCAATTTGCTTGAATTTCTAATTAAAGGAAAAACAAATTAGGTAATACAGGAAACAGAGATACTTTAATCGAAGTGACCACACAGCAATGTAACTACTGGGCTATAAGTGCCCAGAGTAGAATAACTTGATCAGTCCATTTTACATATTCTCCTTTAAATAAACCTAAAAATAGATGATTGTCAAAACATAAAGATGTTAACAATTAAGTTCTGTTTTGTAATCTCCCTGAGGTTGAATTGTGGTTTTTCATGTTTAAGTATCTTTCTTCTATTCCTGCGACTCAGTAGCTAAATATATTTCATCATATAGTTCTCAGTTTCAAGTTTCACTACTGGTGAAACCCATGTTTACTCACAAACCTGTCTGAGAGAATTCAAGAAAGTAATACACATCCTTATGCTTAAATTCAACAATAGTCTATAAACAAGATTTATTGCTGCTGAGTTTGCAGCATGTCCACAAACCTAATTTTTTTTCTTTGTTTCATAGTTCAGGTAATATTTTAGGCTGTGATATATGCCTATTGAAATCCTCTCTTCTCCACATCTACTTAGTCACAGAAAATTGCTGCAGTTCTTAATTTTCTATAAACATTGACATGGCTCTTTGATTTTTTTCTCTTCAAACTAAAGTATCACCAAATCTACCGATTTCTGGCAATCTTACTTTCATATCTGCTTAATGGTAATCTAAGTCACTTGCTTAAGGACGTTTATTTCTCTGTCCTCCAATATCAATAAATGTTTTCTCTAGAGATTTTGCCTTTACGCTAACAAATATTCCAAAGTTTCTCATATATTAAATATTTATGTTCCAAACTAATTATTGAGACAGAATTCTGCATGGATCTTTCATATTTCTGCATGTCTTGCAAGCCCAGGCATTGATTGATTTTCTTCTGGACTATCTTTTCAATGATTTTTTTTTTTTTAATAACAAGCAGCTTTGAAAAGAGAGAGAGAGCATCTTCCTTTGGAACAAGGAGCAAGTTTCTTTAATGTACAGTATTATAATGATAATATCTTCAATCATCACAAAGCTCAGACAAGCTTATGGACAATTATAAATGGGTTACCTGAACTCTTGACTCTTTCTCTGTAATTAAACTTAATATATGTGCATGCAAATCACCTAGCATTAGGACCCTAGGTACTGGTGCTAATATTGATAATCCACAGACGCAAAGCTATTGCCGTGAGTAGTAACATTCTCTGTTTCTCACCCAGCAGTCTGTATCTTGTGTCAGCATTCATGAAATTGTAGCAGGCTAAATTATTTTCTAGAAAATACGGTAAATTCTCAGACATTTTTTAGTTTTCAATACAAACATGGCTTCAAGATACCATCTCACATGGTTCTCTATTTTTACTACCCAAATCATCAAAGAATAACCTCTGTGCACCACTTTCATTTCTTCAAGAACCACTTATTCTCGCACACTATTACTGACATTTCTTTCTTTAACAACAGCAACAAAAGAATCCTCTTTTATTATTGAAATCAGAGTTCTTTGAACAACTAGTTGTTTTTTTTTTTAATCTCTCTATGGCATTTTTTAAGTTGGTTATCTTTTTTATTTGAAACTCTTCGATTACATTTCCCCTTTTAGCTATCAGTTCCTTCTCAGTCACTCTAAATGACCTCTTTTACTAAAATCTCATTAGGGAGATCATATTCCAATGTCGTAAGACCATAAAGCTCTGTTTTTGATCAGTTCTTTTCTAATAGTTTATTAGTAGTTAAACTTCTTTAGCTAAAAAATTATTCAAGTTTACCTTTCTGTAAATCTCATCTTCACATCTACATACTTGCTGATCACTTCCCCTCAACACCTTCATCTCCAATCTCACAAACTCAGCATATACAAAGCCACACGTATTTCCTTCAACTTGAACCAAATTACCTATTTCTGAAAAAGATGGTATTATTTACTCCATTTCTCTAATTGTAATATTGAAAAAATCTGATTTTCTCTGCATATATACATTTATTGTTTTGTGGATCCTTCATTATTAAATGTTTTCCTTTGCCTCCTTGTTTAGATTCTTTATTTCATTGTCCTAATTCAGGGCACATTCATTTCTATCTTAGTAGATTCTACAGATTTTCTAACTAGGGATCCGTTCTTTTCTCTTTGATGTATTATTGAACCAGTGATAATTTAATTTTGAAAAATACCACTACATTTTTTTCAAGTTCTAGCTCAAAAAATATTTTTGCCCTTAGAATATCTTGTGTTGAGGATCTCCACAATTATATAACATGTTATTTCTTCATTTTTATCTCTTATCACTGCTCCAAATACATATATTAATTTATTCCAAAAAAACTGATTATCATCTATGTTTCAAGGGCATGTCTAGAATTCAGAAAACATATTGAACAAATATATTGCTTGTACGAAATTACTATAATAAAATAAATATTGATCAAAAAATATTATAGGGCAGTGTTAAAAATGTAATTTCCAGTGATTAGAAAATATATACCAGGCAATGTTACTATACCACGCTTTCAAAGTCAAAAACCCTATTGGCTGTGTTTCCAAGCATAGCTATAGAATACCTTTGTCCACAGTCTTGTCCATGCCACCTTCGTGGTACTGAATGCCATCTTTTTTTTTTTTTTTCTCCCAGTTTGTGTGTTTTACTCTTTTATTTTCAAGTTAGGTGCCTAGCTCCAGTTTCAATTCTGTATGAGATTTTCCTTCATCACTAGAACTGTATGAATCTGTGGTAGTTAATACCAGAACCACTCAATGTAAACTCAGCCTGAGATATTTTATTTTATTGTTAGTTATTTTGTGACTTTGGTTCTAGCATGTTTAAAGATTATAAATATCTTTAGGCATGTATATTAGCTAAGACTAGGATTTGATGCTTAGTAACTAACAAAGGGTTTATTTCTCGTGTTTAACAAGAAAGCTGAAAATAAAGATACCTTGTAGTAGAGTAATCAGCTCAAGGATGAACAGGATGAGGTTACAGTGGTAGTCTCAGCCCTTCAGCTATTCTCCCCAAATAAATGGCTGCTCCGACTGTAGCAATAATGCTTTCCTTCCAGTCAATTAAAAGAAGAAACAGTACAGCAGAAGGATTATGACCAAATTGAGAGAGGAAAAAATACAGAGAAAAAAAGTTCAGACAAATTTTTATTTACATCCCAAGGACCCAAACTTTATCAGGTAGCCAACCTTACCTGCACAGAATACCAGAAAATATAACTTTTCAACCTGAATATGTTACTCATTACAAAACTGCTAAAAAAGAAAGGCGATAATGAACATCTGGTAGGTTACTAGTAGGGTCTGCTCAAGAAGACTGTTTTTGCCGTTGGATACTAATAGTCATTCATTGATATTTATGGAACTCAAGATGTGTTCTGTTTTTACTTCCCTTTACTGGTATAACTACCTGTTTCAACAGACATGCCTAAGGTTTGCAGAACTGCATTGAGTCTATGATCAGAAAAGACAAATGGGATGATGGCAAAAATCTGTACCTTGATCCTCATGGTGGTTATGTGGAATATAAAATTGTTAAAACCTATCAAACTAATATGACTTAACGTCTGTAATTTTCCCAGATTTATTGAGGTACGATTGACACAAAAAATTATACATATTTAAGTTATGCAAAGTAGTGTTTTGATATATGCTCATAGAAACAGAGAGTTAGGAGGATGATTACCAAGGAAAGGAGGAAAGAGGAAATGGGAAAGTGTTAGTCAATGGGTAAAAACTTTTCAATAAGGTGAATATGTTCTAGAGACCTAATGTACAGTGTGGTGTCAATAGTTAATAATAAGTTATTGCATACTTGAAATTTGTTAAGAGTAGATCTTACGTATTCTCACCACATACACACACACACACACATACACACATACACCTATGTAAGGTGATGAACATGCTAATTAGCTTGATTTTGATAGCCGTTTCACAATGTTACCTATATTTGTGATTTTATTTTATATAACTTTTATTTTGAAAACTAAATTAAAAAGATTCCTTCATCTGCTGTTTGAGGAAGGCTGTATTAATTTCCTGTTACAGTTGTAATATATTACCACAAATTTAGAAAAGTTAAAATACTGAAAAGTTATTTTCTTACATTTCCACTGAGCGGAAGACACATCAAATGCATTCACAGGTTTGTGGTCCTTTGGATTTAGAGAAAAATTCATTTCTTTGTCTTCCCGGTTTCTAAAAGCCACCCATATTTCTTGGCTCCTGGATCCTTTCATCTTCAAAGCCAGCACTCCAATCTTGAGTCATCTTCACATCTCCTTTTTCTGACCTTTACCCTGTTTCCACACTATTATAAATACCATATGAATACATTGGGAACAAGGAGATAATCCAGAATAATCTCTTTATCTCAAAACCCTTAGCTTCGTTAAATCTACAAAGTATCTTTTTGACACATAAGGTAAAATATCCATAGGTTCTGGTGATTAGGATATGCACATTTTTGTGATTGGGGATGGGGAAATATGTGGAATTATTCTGTCTACCACAGAGTCTAAATGATCAGATCAATTAAAAGAAAAATGCCCAGACTCACACTGACATTAACTGTGAAATGAAAGCAGCTGCACACAAATCAGAACCATATCTAATATTTGGATGATAGGCTCATCCAAATATTAGAAACAGGAACTGTTAGCAAGTATTAAATCTGTCTTTGCATGGATTATTTCCATGAGGTGTGATAGGTAGGCTTGGGTGCAAAAATCTCGTGACGTGCAATTCTTGCCGCATGCAGTATGGCCACCTTTAGGAGGTGAGTTCTCCTACACATGTCAGTGAGACTGCAGCTGCTCACCTTTTGGTAGGATGCCCTGCATCGAGTGGGTGCTCAATAAATATTTCACTGTGATTTCAACAAAGAGAATGACTATATTACTATTGATGCCAATTAAATGGTTCCTAGTCATCTTCAGAAGACATGAGGCTGTCCTGAGCACCTGCTTTACTCTTAGGGGCCATTTGGGTTGAAAATATGGCAAATTAACAATATTCAGTCAAGCACCAAGGTATTTTACAAAAATCAGTGTTGTCAATGTGTGATTGAATTTAATTCATTATTTGAAAAAAATAAGTTTTTTTTTTTTCTTACAAATCAACACTTTCTTCCTACTCGTCTTGCTCCCAAATCATTTTTAAACTATGGATACTGATTCTACAGAGGATAAGAGCTAATTATTAGCTCCCTTTTAACTTACAAGTTTATACTCAGCACATCTTAATACTTGGAGTCTGTTAAAACAAACTTTCACAGTCACCATTTCAATTAAGCTAACCTGACCAATTTAGGACTTGCAGACACATTAGCTCCACAAATTAAAGTTTCTATTCCTATGAGTCTTAACTGAGCTGATTTATTCAGCTGGTTTTGGAGAATAGTTGTCTGTCAGTTAGTCTTCTTTAAATACATGTATCTCCTGGGGAATTTTGTCTCAGAAGCCTTCAAATATGTAATTACTTATTTTCTTTTCAGAAATACAAAGTATCTTAGTCACTTTTTACTTTTAAAACAATATGTATATTACTGCCCTAGTTTTGGCAATGACAGATCTTTAAATTCACTATTAACTATTTACATCTTTGTACTCCTCAAAATTAGTGACATAAACATTTCCAAATTACTAGAACACAACTGTTTCAAATAATATATTTTTTTTCTCCTCTGTCTGTTCTTGGTTAACCAAGAATAATGACTACAATAACTGCATCTTACGTAATTAAGCAGGTCACTGGTGAATTTAAATTGAGGACAATATTGAACTTAAGGGGTCATTTTTCTAAGAGTCGATAAAAGAGCAGTTTTTTTTGTTGTTACTTTGGGGTCATTATGATTGAGAAATCCATGATAATTGCAAAAAAAAATTTCCTGTGAAATAGTGGGAAACAGTTTTCTCTCTTACTCTTGGAGACTGCTTAAGATCATGTTTTATTAAGAAATTGTGGTTTGAAGGAGGGTTTTCTAAAGCAATCATGAGAACTTCTTATACATTAAGGAAGGAAATGGCTTTCATATGCCACACCTGCAATTTCATGAAAATTGGGCAATCTTTAAAAAAACTATAGAACTACAATACTGCAGATGGTTTTAAAAACTCACTTAGATCACTGTCTCTTACCCTTTGCCTTCAACTTACATTACTTCTAAATAAAACTAGAGAGGCTGAAGTGCTATCCTATTTAGAGATCTTCAGAGGACATTCTAGTCTTTCAGAGTTCATCCCAATGCCTAACAGACCTTGTAATCTTTCTAAGGAATTAATTTCCTCTGGTTTTGCTACAGTGGAATTAGAGAATATTACATTAACATAACACTATAGTGAATTTCTCCAACTAGAGTAATTAAATTAGACCTTTATTTACCCAGCTAAAACTAAGTACTAAGTAACATCCTGCTTTTTCAGTCTCTTTAAACTAGATATTTTAGAAGCTCTTTGAAGCAAAACAATGGCTTTAGGACTTTGCAATTTTTTTGAATTTTCTGATTTTGTAATTTTGCTGTGTGAGTGAGTTCATCTCCTTCTCAATGTATTTGAAACTCAAATCATCACTTCTTCTTCCAAATTTACTCCCTCTCCTACATTTCCTATTAACTGTCCTAGTACTATCATCTTTCATATACACAGGGTCAAACTTTCATGGATATGGACACTGGATTATTTTTTGTCCCATTCTATAGTTCAATCAGTGCCCAAGAGCCTTATATATTTAATTATTATGTTATTATATAATTAATTAAGCCTTATATATTTTCCTTTATTTAGCATCATTTATTACTTTCTCTCAGGAGCTATCTTTAGGATCATGTTGCTTTTTATTGCCATAGTCTCTTAACTAACATACATTTTTGTCTCTTTTACCTCATTGTTCATTCATCTCCACGAGTTTAATTGGGCACCATGGCTCATACCTGTAATCCCAACACTTTGGGATTACAGGCTGAGCAGGCGGTCCATTTGAGGCCAGGAGTTTGATAACGGCCTGGCCAACATGGTGAAACCCCGTCTCCACTGAAAATACAAAAATCAGCTGGGTGTGGTGGCGCACACCTGTAATCCCAGCTACTCGGGAGGTTGAGGTGTTAGAATCGCTTGAACCCAGGAGGCATGCTCCAGCCTGGCCAACAGAGTGAGACTTCATCTCAAAAAATTAAATTAAACTAAATTAAAATAAAATATAATAAAATAAAAGCACAGCTAAGAACATACATAGGGGACACTTGTAAAATTAATTCTTAAGGCCTTTTGAACATATTTCTTATATTTAAGGATTTTTTCTACCTGTAAATACCAGCTTCCCAAAATAGAGTCAGGAAATTGCTTTTCCAGACTCCTGTGCAGCCAGGGCATAGACAGGTGACCCAGAGTCCACTAACAAGACTTCCTGGTATAACATTTTGACTCTGAAGTAAGAAAAGTCCGATTCAGACAAGAATGCATTTAAGAAGGTAATGGAGGCACTTGGGTTTGGGGATAGCAAAGGACAGCCAGGGATGTTTCTGGAACATAATTGTCACACATGTATGAATAGCAGTGTTCACAGTTAACGCTGATTTCCCGGTCCAGAAAGGTTAACCATACAAAAACTGGTAGTGCTGGTTTTCTTGTAGACCTCTTCTACAGCATTTTCTGGTTTGTTCCCAGAAGTCTACCCGGAGATTCATAATTTAGGGTCCTACACAATTCTGAGCTATATAACACATTTTTATAATAACATTTCCTACAGTTTGTAAGAAAGAATCTAGAGTATTATCACATGTAACTCCCTGCTTCAGAATATTTTATATCTTTATATCTAAAAAGCTTCTAACTTCTAATATTTCTCGAATTCTGCCCTCAAAATCTCACTTAAGTAATTGAGCTCTCTACCACTTCATAGCAATTATACATGCCAGTCAGATTGTTCTAATCGCAGTTCTTTGAAATTAATCTCACGTATCTACTTTTGCTTTTTATTTTTGCCACTCCTCCTACTTTTCTTCAAAAACCCCATTATCTCTCCTTTAATGACTAACTGAAATCCCACCATCTCTGATATGTTTTTTTTCTGAAAAACACAAATAAAAATTTCATTAACACCACTTTGTTAATACCAACTTTTCTTTATAGGTTTTTATGTCACTGATACAAATACCGCATATTCTCTTAAAGTACAGATAAATTATCTAATTCATCCCAGTAGACTATTCCTACTACACCCCCAATACAACATAGCCAGGTGCTCAGTAAATATTTCTCACAAGAGAAATTAGGTAATGCCTCACCGCTCATGAGGCTTTATTTAATTGGAAAATTAGCTAGCAGGATTTATTAGCATCTTGTATGTTTACTCAGCCCTCTGGAAGGGAGTTACTCAAACAGTAGCTAGATCTAAATTTGAGCTAGATGCTACTCATTATTGCTAATTTATGATGAGACAATCATCTGAATAATATCAAATTTGGTCTATCATGATTCCCAGTTCATTATCAATCAATTTATATTTGTTATATTTAGGTGACATTAGGCATTGCAACCGATCCCAGTGGCTTAACATAGCAAGTGCTTGTTTCTCATTCACATACTATCCCTTGTCAGTGGCCAGAGTTTTCCTCCATGTGGTGAAAAAAAAGGGACCTATAGCTCTTCAATTTAATGTCACTGTCTTAACACTTGGTTCCCAACACAGAAAACTATAGGAATACAGCAGCCATAGAAACCTTAAGCTACCTTGGGCCACAAAGGGCATGTGTCACTTTTGTTCAAAGTGCATTGATCATAACTAATCATATGAACTTAATATAACATCATGAGAGAATGAGACGTGCATGAGAAATCATGGGATATAAGATGCGTACTGTGTCTTTATGGCACACAATTTAAAATTAGTGTGTTATGGCACACAGTCTAAAATTAATGTGCTTAATTTTTTCTACTTATAATTTGAGCAATGCCACCAACGAATTTTTCATTAATTCCCAGAAAGATGCCTTCATTCTTCTTCTGTCTCCATACTTCTCCCATAAACTCTCTATGCTACTTTTGCTCATTTCATATTTTATTCTTACCAGCTACTAATATTCTTATCCCAAACTATCCGCCTTCCATCCATGGTCTGTTTAAATCAGAAATGTACCTAATCCACAATCAGTTTTCTTACATTTATGTGGCATCTCCAGATACTTTGGACTTACTTGTGTACCCTCCACAGATTTCTATAGCACTTAAGCCACAAAATATAAAGCTATAATATCTTATCATTACATATAAATACCAGGTACAAAGTATAATTTAGTCCTAAGGGATTAAATATGGTTATATGTAATATTTTATAGATGACAAATCATAAAAAAACTTATTAAATGATACCAATATTGCTTACCTTTGGTAATGAGAAAATTGACACAAGTAACTTGGCTATATTGTATTATGCTACAAAAATTTGTGAAAAGAAAGTTTTAATGATTGTGTGTATGAAAGCAGGAAGGGGAAATCCGGAATCAATAGAGATATGAACACAGGAGTGAGATGTAACTACTAGTTATAAACTTGATACCAGGTGGAGACAAGATGTACTGACACAAGCAGGCTACCTGACACTGCCTACACATTTTATTAAGTACACCTGCTCATAACAGCCAGAGCTGAGAAAACATAGGTCTTTGTTTCTTTCAGGAACAGGCTAGTTATTGCAAAGAAGAGGAGGACTATAACCTGAGAATAAGCTGCTCCAGAAAAAAAAAAAAAAAAAAAAAAAAAAAAGAGTTGAGCCACAGAAATCAATCTACATATCGCTATATGACCAATTCATCGGTTAAATCATTTTTCCTTTTATGAGCACTCAGTAAGGGGTTGAGGAAATAAAGGTCCTCTCTAAAACTTTTGCTCTAGGAGAGAATTTCCCTCTCCAGATGAACAGGAAGGTGAGGAATGAATATTTCCCTTTTCAAACGAAGGTATCACAACAGGGTGGAATTGGAGTTGCTCAGTGAAAAAAAGTTGAAGTATGCATTGCCTGATCATTGCTGTAGAGTCAAAGAAATAAAGTTTGAACTTGAACAGCAATGCTTCCTTGGAATATTCTCTCCATGAGGGTAAGTTCTTTGTCTTGTTTTCTCCACCAAAATCACTAGTGCCAAGAATTGTAACTTGCATATACTAGGAACTCAGTAAATTAGTTTTGAATGAAAGAAGGTAGCAGCCAGCTGGTAAGGATCTTACATTTGAAAAATTAAAAATAGAATTTTATTTTATAGAGATGCAGTACTAATTTTCAAGCAGGGTCTGACATGAACAAAATGCTATTTTAGGAACATTAATCAGGAGTCCATTATGCAATGGGTTGAATTACCAAAAGTCTAGAAGGAGGGAATTCAATTAGCAGATAATTGCAATAGCTTTAGGATGATCTGATGGTGGCTTTGATTAAAGTAGAAGACGGTGGGCCTCAAAGAGTAAAAGACAGTTATGTAAAACCCCATGGAGGAAAACGGTCATGATTTGATAAATGATTTGAAGAGGGGTGTGTGGGAGGAATGAGAGAAAGATCAACTAACTCATCATTAATTGAGCATTTGTCTTGATGGAGGACACTTGGAGGAGTACATTCAAATGTGGGACATAATTATTGTTCTTTTAGTGGAAACGCTATGTTTTTAGGGAAAAATCTCATAGAAAATACATGATGCCAGGCCTGGATTTGGGGAGTAACTGGTATATTTGTGCAGACAGTAGCTACAAAAGCGAAAACAAATTCAGGCAAAATGTGTTTTGTAACTAAGAAACTAGAAAACAAAATAAATAACTTAGGATAGTTTATTTTGAATGAAATAGACTCAGATTTTCACACGGTTTTGAGAGTCTTGTGATCTGCTCTAAAAATATGTATCAGTAAGTATCATGTGTCAATGTTGTGTTCGGAATTTATTTCAACCACTGAAACATTCTTTATAAAATATAAATTTGAAATCATCAGATTGGCTGGGCGCTATGGCTCACCCCTGTAATCCCAGCACTTTGGGAGGCTGAGGCAGGCGGATCACAACATAGGTAGTTCGAGACCAGCCTGGCCAGCATGGTGAAACCCCGTCTCTATTGAAAATACAAAAGTATTAGCCTGGCATGGTGCCGCATGCCTGTAGTCCCAGCTACTCCGGAGGCTGAGGCAGGAGAATTGCTTGAACCCAGCAGGCGAAGATTGCAGTGAGCCAAGATCGCGCCACTGCACTTCAGCCTGGGAAACAGAGCGAGACTGCGTCTTAAAAATAATAACAAACACCGCATGTTCTCACTCATAGATGGGACCTGAACAATGAGAACACATGGAAATAGGGCAGAGAACATCACACACTGGGGCCTGTCCAGGCATGCAGGGTTGGGGGAGGGATAGCATTAGGAGAAGTACCTAATGTAAACGAAGAGTTGATGGGTGCAGCACACCAACATGGCACATGTATACATATGTAACAAATCTGCAAGTTGTGCACATGTGCCCTAGAACTTAAAGTGTATATATACAGAAGAATATAAGAATGGCATGTATAGGGGAAATGGCAGGTATAGAAAGATGCCTGACTCATGGCTGAGATCCAGTTCACATCAGAGAGGGCACAGCCGTGTCTCACTGGATGTTGAAGAAGTCACTGAGGCGTGGCACCAATAGTATTCACTGTAAACTAACTTTGGAGTTAGAGGAAGCTGTCCACAGGAGGTGCTTAGATGGTGACACTCCACACAAAAGTTGTTTGCTGTGGTCTGAATGTGTCCCCCAAAATTCATATGTCGAAACTTATTTACCAATGTGACAGTATTAAGAGGTGGGGCTTTATGAGGTGATTAAGTCATAGAGCAGAGCTCTCATGGATGGAATTAGAGCCTTTACAGAAGGACTCAAGGGAGTTTGTTCAATCCTTTCCGTCCCTTCTACCATGTGAGGATATGGAATTTGATCCCTCCAGAGGATGTAGCAACAAGGCAGACAGTAGCCCTCACCAGACACCACACTTATTGGCATTTTGGTCTTGAACTCTCCAGCATTCAGAAGTGTGAGAAATACATTTCTATTGTTTATTAAAAAAAATAATATTAATGCATGCCCATTTTATGACATAAATATGATATTTAAATTTTAAGGTCTAGAATAAAAACAACTAAGTGTGAATATGTACATAGAATTATAAACTTGCAAACAGCGTAAATAATAGTAGTCCAGTAAAGGAACTCTGGGTACATTATAGAAGTTTTTCTTTTGATTAATGAGGTAAATTAAATTTATCTATGAACCTTCCTTTTTGGAGGTCTCTAGCAGGAGTCATTACAAATCTTAAACAAGATGGCACTGAGAGATTTTTACACTCAGAGCGAATTTGCTTTTAGGACCATCTCAGTCTTTCTACACGTGACAAGGGAGAGTGCTTCACAAAAAGCTGACTGAAATTTCATAAATACTGTGATGTCTCACATTAGACATGGCCAAAGCAGGAAAGGAGATACTCAGCACATTCAATGTCATGCTGCTCTAAATATATATGCCCTATGGCTTCTTGTATACACTATACATACATGTATATAGGCCAAGGGCATTTGACAGCTGCTTTTCAAAGCAGCAGAGCAGGAGTGCTTACTTTAGAATAGCCAACAGATTCCAATGACATCTGGGTTTCAGTCTATTTTCAGTGAAGAATTGAGGGTTGGTGACAGAGTGGGTAGAGGATACGTTCCTCTCTTCTGTGATCTGAGGAATACATATGCACACAGCCTCTGTGCTTAAAGGTAGAAAAATAGGTTGAATTTTTATTATTTTAAAATTAGACTTAATTAAATGAAATGTTCTAAATTTAAATTAGGTATATGGTAAGATTTCACATTATTTATACTGGGCAAAAGTAGTGCCTTGTTGTTTCATTATTGTCATTTTAATTATTTTATAATTATGTCGTCAAACAAACATAAATCATTAAGATCCAATAGCATACATACATTAAAAGTAAAAATTTGAGCAGAAATGTGTTAATTATGATCACTGCTTTTACATCAGTTTCCAAGTTATTTCTGGATATGCCAGGGCTGTTTCTAGAAAGATTGTTAAGAGTCATTCCATGAGACGTTCTTCACTATTGTTTACAGTGCACATGGGGCTATAAACCTCTACTACCCACAAGTCTGTCCTTTTCCTTTTATCTCATCATATCAAGGCCTTTTTCTCCCGCATGTCATGAAATAAAATAATCCGATTACTAATTTTATCTCAAGGTACTACTAAATTTCAAGAAAATCCCTTGGGAAACACCAAAGTCATCTTTGATGTCTCCCATTCCTTGAGCACCTAGATCATTCACCCAGTTTCATAATTTACCAATGAAGTGCCTCAGATATCTATCAAATCACATTTTATTCTTATTTTCTGTTTCTAATATTGTTACACTTGTCTGGACCAACGTTGCTTCTCACTTTTTTTTTTTTTTTTTTTTTTTTTAGCTGCAATCAGTTTTCTAATCAGTTACTCAACCACCATCTCTCCTAAATTCAGCCGCCAGAGCTCTCACTCCAAATACCGCTTCGTGCTGGGTTATTTCCTGCTCAGAAATCTTTCCTATTGCCTAGCAAATTGAAAATACTCAACTATTAAGGCATTTAAAGCACTTTAAAATATGTTCTCAATCAGCTTATTTACTCTTATCTCTGACTGCTTACCTAAACCGTCCCTAAGCCTTGATCAAATTGTCCAGCTTACAGCGTTTTATCTTCGTATCCCCCACAGCTTCGGATGGTATACTCATCTGTACAGAAGATTTCAAAATAAAGAAGGCAAAGTCCTCATATTAAAAATAATATCTACTCTCGCAATATGAAAATATAAGCACAGATAAAAATGTTCTCTTTTCTCTTAGAGTTGTCATTTTTTGATGAGAAGAGTTTTATAAAAATAAGAGTCGTATTAGACACATTTGAAATGTGCTAAGTACTATTTTTTGCCTAGGGAAGTAAAGAAACAATATTTGATAGAAAAGGTGATATTTGATCTTGGTGGTAAAGAATGGATAAAAATTTGTCAGGTAAAATTGGAAGATCAGGAGAATGGAGGAATATTTTAGGTATGGAGGTGTTATATGAACAAAAGCGAAATTATTTTAAGTGTAGTATATGTTTGGGGAATAATATTGACATTTTCATGTGTCATGTTTCCCAAAAAATGTTTCCAAAAATATCAGTCCTGTAGGAGACCCGTCCAGAAAAATTAAGGGCCTAGTGAGATCCATGCCCAGTTTAAGTTGTGAAATTCAACAACTTCCGTATTTTTTTTCTTGGGACTAACAGTGAGCTAACATAGTAAAGGGTATGATAAATCTATAATTTACTTTTCTTTAATGTCTCAAAAATTTTGCAAACATTTTACCTCCCCTTTTAAACATGGAAGCTTTAAATACTGCTTTGAATTAATGTTACATAAAAACTGCTTTGGGGAATAAAACTGAACACACAAAAATTTTGGAGTTTTTTTGCATTAAGACAATTGTATAAACATTATGAAAATGATTCTAAATAACAAGGACAACTTTTATACAACCTAAAACACTTGGTAGGAGCACATGCATAGTGTAGGCCTATACAAAGTGTTCTAGATTAAGAACATAGAAATTTCTTATTTACTTTAGTTTAATTTTTAGAGAAAATTTGACATCTTTTTCAGCATGGAAGGGAATGGGTTGGGGGTAAGGGACAGTTGGAGGTGGGAGGTATTAGTAACTGAGAATATACAATAAGTCCGCTGGTAACATTTTACATTAAAAAGAGAGAGAGACAGAGAGAATTACCAGCATCTTCACTGCAAAAAAGCAGAGAGTAGTTTGTGATTGCATTGCTTAAATTGCCCAGCTGTGTATCAGTGAGTACAGAAGGGCTGGAATTGGGCAATAGTGTATTATCCTGCATTCTCATGGGTTAAGGATTCACTTGGAATTTATCCTCTTCTACCACTCAGTTAGGATTAAATAGATTTTGAAATTCTCCTGAATTATCTTCCCCCTTTTAGAGACAGGTATCACTCAGAAAAATTTTGTTTGACTTTGACATGCAGATGTTATCTGTGTTCTAGTGCAACTCATCCAACATCTGCACTAATTCCTTAGCTGGGAAACATGGGTAATTACAGTGACTACCCCTGTGGAACCTAATCACTCAACACATAAATTATGTTGTTGATCACAATCACAATGGTGATGATGTTGCTAAAGTCATGTTAAGTGAATAGGATTTATACTTTTTACTATTAATAGTAACAGTGTTTGGATTTTTCAAAACACATTATTAGAGCAATTGCAGTTCACAGCAAAATTGAGAGGAAGATATGTAGATTTCCTATGTACTCCTGCCCCCAACACTTGCACAGCCTCCCCAAATATTACCCGCCCCCACCCCCGAGTGCTACATTGTTACAATTGGTGAACCTACCTTGACACATCCTAACCACCCAAAGTTCATAGTTTGCATTAGAATTCACTCTTGGTGTTACACGTTCTGTAGATTTTGTCTCAGTTTGAAAGTATACAGTGACATGTATCAACCATTATAGCATTATACAGAATATTTTTGATGCCCTAAAATTCCTCTGTGCTCCATCTATTCATTTCTCCACACCTTCACCCCCATTTGTAAATTTTTATATTCCTAATTGTTTGACTTGAGCTATAGTTCTCAATGAGAGCCATTTGATTTGTTTTAAGTACACAACTTTAATCTGTGGAATTACATATATTAACTATTTGTGAAAAAGAGCTTTAAACATAATTCTCTTAATTATAAATGTTACTTAGTTAGCAAGATTATTTAGTGTCTTTAACTTGTCTGGTTCTAATTCCTATGTGTATCTTCAGTTGAAATCATTGTGTAATGAATAGATTTTCCCTGAAATTTGTTTGATGTTTCAACCCGGAAGAGAGAAGAGAAAAGAAGAAAAGAAAAGAAAAATGGAGAAAAAAATAGGAAAACACAGGTGAAGACAATGAACAAATGGCTCCACTTTTGTAACCAGTAGAGGTTGATTTTCTTTTTGTTGCTGCAATTTAGAAATGTATAGGTCTTTTATAATTTATAAGAGTTTAGAACAAGGTACGAGAAGAAAACTAAACCCTTAGCTTAGGTTATATTTTCTGGCTGCTAATATATTTATGATATTCTCCTTGCAAGACACAGCTAATTATTTGGCCCACTCAGGTTATGTATCTATTTTGAAATGTCAAAATATTAAGTTATCCCTACAGTATGGTAAAGAAAATCTATATAAATCCTGATGGAGGCAAAAGTTCTACTGCTGCAAAACAGGGGAATGTATCTTTCCTGGCAAAGAAAGAAAATTTGAATGAAAGATACACAGGCTTTCCTGAATATGATATGTGTAAATAATATTCTTGTACAATGGGAATTGCTTAATTCAGAGACGATGAAGTTGAACTCAGTTTTTATTTTCTGCATAATGAGAGTATACACATATTGGGGTCAGGATCATTGCTGTCCATCACATTGCAATTCTCTTAGCTGTCATGGTCATTCCACCCTTCATTTCCAATTCCTAGTTTTTGTTTTGTTTTGTTTTTGTTTTTTTTATGGCTAAATTATTCAAAGATAAAGTACCATACCCTGGATCTTCCTTGAAAGATAGTTTCTCCCTCTAAATGGGAATTACCTTCTCTGTCTAGTTTGAAAGTAGAAAGGGTGTAAACCTTGAAACTCAGTATGGCTGTGCACCCTGCTTTATCAAACTCAGGAATTAGGGGAGAATAGAGAAAATCTAAAAATACATTAAAAATTAATAGGAAAGTTTCTTATTTGCAATGTAGTTATCCCTCAGTTATTCTATTCCTAGAAATTTGGTTAAGTAAATCCATAACTGTCTCCTTTATGAAAATTGCCACATAAAAAAATCTTGAGTAATAGAGTAATGGTAAATGAGTAGTAATTTTATGATCTATACCAGGGTTTCTGAACCTTTTCCTTTTTAGTTTCTAATTATGTCTTGATATCTATATTTACTGTAATTTGAACATATATGAGAAAAACTTACAATCAATTGAAAAGAAAGGATATTCAGTTGTCATATGATTTGCCCAGAATGTTAAACTTTTAAGCTTCTTTAATTTATTATTATATTACGATTTTTTCATTGCTACTATTAAGTACATTGCTGAACTGACAATACATGATTTATTGAAAAAAATTAAACAAAATGTACTGTATAGTGTTATGAATGGTATCTATAAAATATTTTTCTTCTAAATGTAGTATTATACATATTCAAATAGTGAACACAATATTTCTCAAAGAGTATTTTAGCTCTGAGATAGTACATGTGATTCTCCAGTTGCCATGATAACTAGTTTTTATTGTACAAAAGCACAGATGTATGAAGCAAGAAAAAATAGACAAGAAAAAAGCAATTTTTCCAGAAATGGTACATTTTGTTTAACCCAAACATTGAATTTCTTTCCTTTGCAACTGATAACTTTTGAATCTTTATTACAAACAAAGCAGATAAAAAAAGATATTAAACTTTAGCTTTTGCAATACATTTTGAAATAAAAATCAAGTAAGTCTGGATGATGTACTAAATCCACTTGGCTGACATCGGAGGGTGCCTAATTACCTTATTAGCCATTTTTTTGCATTATCAGATTTTACTTTGTGCATTGGTACCTAAAGATTATGCATTGAGATTTACAAACTTCTCAAATCCATTGTGTTTATACAGAATGCTCATCCTGAAATGAGATTAGAGACATATTTTGGCTTTGCCTATATTGCCTAAAATATTGTCTTCTTTCTAACAAAGTACCACTGATATGCTCTACTCAGCAAGAAATATCCTCCTCTCTCTAACTCTTCTGTATTTTCATAATACCTTCAGAATAATAATATTAAACATAAAATACTGAAATATGTTTAAATATCGAATAATTGTAAACAATTTTGAGTTCAATTCTAAGGAAGCATTGATTTTTGCTTGAAAAAACAAACCTCGGTTTGACTTAACTGTGTTTTAGAATTATATATTTTTATGGCTGTAAAAATATTTTGAATCAAGGTAAACCATTTGTTGAATTATATCTTATCTCTTAGCTGTGCAACTGTATGCGGAACATTCTGAAGTAAATATAATTTTACTATTTCCCCAGTCATTATTTGGCACCTGTTTCTTAACCCCCTGAAAATTAAAAAAGCTTCAGGGGGTTCAATAGTAAAAGTTCTCAAGGGGCTTAGAAGCAAGATTTTTTTTGTAAATCGATCCTAGGTTGAAGGTAGTTGAAAGGCATTTTTTTTCAGAAATCTGTCCAATTGCTGACAGATCAAATTTTATTCCCCCAGGAAATACCTACAGTATTTTTCCACATGAAATTCCATATCTCTGACCAAGTCAATGGAACATTTTCCATTTTTGACCCTTTCATTTTCTCGTCTTCAAATTTCACCTCGTGGCCCTCCTTTCCAGAGAAACCATTGTCAAGTCTGTGCATCTGTGCCGACGGTCCCTAAGTAAGTGATGATGATATGTACATTGAAATGTCTAATTTAAGACCATGTGTTTTAAAAAATAAACAGCCAGTGAATGTCTTCTCACCCACATTCTGAAATTAAATAGTCTGTAATGAAATTACAGAATTAGTCTACATGCTATCTATAGCTTTTAAGTAGGAAAAGGTGAGAAATACTTGTGGAAAATAAAACCTGGTCTGCGAAATGAGTCACAGTGGCATTTCAACCTATTAATTGTGTAGCTTCTGCACTTGGTTTTGAAAATCTGCCTCTCCACCTGCTAGGAGCATAGACAGAAGCGTGTCTTAGAACTTTGTAACTCAAAAGCAGTTTCTGGACTAGAAGCATCAACATCACCTGTGAGCTTTTTAGGAATGTGTAATCTCAAGTCCCGTTCCAGACTTACTTGCTCTGATTCTGCATTTTAACAAAATACTCAGGTGATCTTAAGCATATTAATGTGTGACAAGCATTGTTCTAGAGGAGCTGTAGTGATTTAACACATCACCTTCTTCTACCTACATTCCAGCGTGATCACAAACAAAACATTTGACAACGCAAAAACATATCTCCATGTGTTTACACACATGAACCAATTTGGACTGGAATGAAAAGTGTGAGCTACCACAAACAGTTCCTCTACAGGTACAGTGCTCAATGCTTTTACAAACATTCTCTCATGTAATTATTGTTTCGATCTTTCTTAGGTAATAAGACCTTCTCTATTATTGTTGTTGTTATTATTATTATTATTATTATTATTTTTATTATTACAATTTGAATATCCCTTATCCAAAATGCTTGGGAACAAAAATGTTTTAAATTTCAGATTTCTTCAGATTTTGGAATGTTTCCATACATATAATATCTTGGGACAGGAACCTAGTCTAAACACTAAATGTGTATATATATATATATATATATATATATATATATATATATATACACCTTGTGCACATAGCCTGAAGGTAATTTTTTATAATATTTTAAATAATTTTGTTCATGAAACAAAGTCTTTGAACATGGAAACATCAGAAAACAAAGCTGTCACTATCTCCACCTCCCATGTGGACAATCTGCGTTTTTTGGCATCATCCTCATTCTTGACCCCGACTTTATATGTTACTGATAAGCAACCATTTTCTTACACTTATTCACATATAAGTAATTAACAGTAAAATATACGATATAACATTAATGCATTGAAAAGAAATACATGTTCAGGGTAAGCAGCATAGTAGAATCACCAAAATACCTACATCCACTGTTAAACAAAAACAGGAAGAAGCAACAACAGACTCTACCTATGTTGCTGGCTTTGATTGAAAGGTAACTGTGCATTGCATTTTATTTTGTTGGTGAGAAGAAACAACAGAAGCAGCTGAAGGACCAGGATGCAGGTTCTCTAGGAATGTGGAGGCATTCTAATGGGTAGCTTTTTAAAGTGTTTCCTCCAGAGTTATCTGCCTCATTAACAGTGGGTTTTATCTTAGAAGTATCTCTTGATTCTGCAAACTGGCACATTTTTGTTCAGCTTTGAATGAATGCTGCTCCGGTTCTTCAATAAGCCTATCACACATGTTCACCATACCATCTCTAGGCATTTTTTCTCCAGTGTTAACATCATCTTCATTGTTCCTATTTTCACAATTACCTTAATTCAGAACCATTTTGTCTACTTCACCATTGGTCAAAAAATGAATAACAGGAGCCTCATTATTAATGTTAAAAATTGCTTTGGTATCCACCTTTTCCAGCTTACTGATAGACTCTGAAGGTTATTTTTACACCCAGTCAGACATCACTTTTTCCTTACTTGAAATACAAAATTCTTCAAAGTTACCACCTTGTTCATCATAATCACTGAACATAGTTGCAAGGCAGAGGTTGTTGTCAGGCATGTACAACTATGTCTTTTGTTGCTGTGTTCCAAGTGTTAGCAACAGCATATACAGCATCCTTCACAGTAAACTCCTTTTGAAAACCTTCCACATGCGTGCCTCTGTTGACTACTGCTAGCATACTGTTCAAGTAAGTATTTTTATTTTTACTCCTGTTGATCTAGAATACCCTGGTCACATGGCTGAATTAATTAAGTCACATTTAGGGGAACCATAGATGGCATGAGCATTGTTTTTGATGAGAATTTCAGCTGAAGGGTGAGCAGAATAATTGTAAAGGAGTAACAAAATCTTGCAGTTGTCATTCAGTTCAAATTTCCTCCAGTAAATACAAGGCTTTGGCACAAAATATTTGTTAAACTAATCGAAAAAAATGTCTCTGGTGACCCATGCCTTTTTGTTAGCAAAATAATGGACTGGTAAGTAATTCATTGCTTGAAAATAGAAAGGGGCCAAGCGCGGTGGCTCACACCTGTAATCCTAGCATTTTGGGAGGCTGAGACAGGTGGATTGCTTGAGGCTAGGGGTTCAAAACCAGCCTGGCCAATATGGTGAAAAACCATCTCTACTAAAAATACAGAAAATTAGCCAAGCATGGTGGTGTGTGCCTGTATTCCCAGCTACTCAGGAGGCTGAGGTGGGAGAATAGCTTGAACACGGGAGGCGGAGGTTTCAGTGAGCCGAGTTCGTGCCATTTAACTCAAGCCTGGACAACAAGAGTGAAACTCCATCTCAGTAAAAAAAAAAAAAAAAAAAAAAAAAAAAAAAAAAAAAAAAAAAAAAAAAAAAGTGAGGTTGCAAGCTTTTGCCTATTACATCAAGTTTAATCTTACGCATATCTGCTATACTAGCACATCCCATCACAGTTATTCTGCCCTTAGCATCTGTAATTAATGTAGGGGCTGTCTGATCTACCACAGTGTTTTTATGGGAAAATAGTGCCAAAACAATGATGTTTCATCAATATTTTAGACTTCTTCTGGCATCA
This sequence comes from Macaca fascicularis, assembly GCF_037993035.2. NCBI lineage: Eukaryota > Metazoa > Chordata > Mammalia > Primates > Cercopithecidae > Macaca > Macaca fascicularis. The sequence continues at coordinate 179,884,447 of NC_088376.1, read as the reverse complement.
TCTTTTTAAAAACCAGCAATGATATTGGCAACCTTATCAATGAATTTCTCTGCTGCTTTATAATCTGCAGATGCTTTAACAACACAAATTTTTAATAATTTAATGCCATGTATTTTGTTAAATTTCTGAGACCAGCCTGTTGAGTGTTCACAGTTCCCTTCAATTTTCGGTTGTTGTGATTTTTCTTTATTTGTTTCATGAACAGCATACCATTAAGAAGCCAGTGTTCACTGTGACACTAAAGGATCTACTTATCCAATACATCATTGAGATCTTCATTTTTAGCTTAATGCAGTACTTTTCTACTTTCATTAACTTCTGTTTGAAACTTTCAGCATAGAAATTTAACAATTTATCTTTCTGCTTTTTCAGGTCACATATGGTGGTCATCCCAACACTATGCTCTTCTGTAAAACATTTTACACTTACACCCTTGTCCGGTTTCTCTCCAACAGCTTGACTTCCTGTGCTATAGATAAATATAAATTCCTCCTCTTTTTTAAATCACTGTTACCCATAAAGATATTTCTAGGTCTCTTGACATTTTCAACTCTATCTTTACACCACAGACCTGAGAATAATGAAAAAATGCAGTAAGTAACGCACATAGTTCTTTTCCTCATGTGGGACATTGCGGGGAACCTGACATTGGTGAGTCTGGCCTGAACATATGCCATTTTATTACCCTTTGTGTCTGTGCTTATATGGGAGAATCCGTATATGTGTAGGAAAGGTCTATCACATCTGAAGGGGTCTATCACAACTGCATGTTGTGAACCTATGTATTGACCATGACCCATCGCATGAGGTCAGTGTGGAATTTTCTACTTGTGGTGTCATGTCAGCACCCAAAAATTTCAGATTTTTAAGCATTTTGAATTTTAGATTTTTGGATTAGGTATACTCAACCTGCAATGTTTATATTTACATAATACTAATGAAAGAGAGGCTTAAAATAAGGTCAAATAACTTTCTCAAAATTGCCGATGGTAAACACTGAGTCATTTTATTAAGATTATTGAGTAGCTTCCTGATTGATCTCAGTGATTTCAATCTCACTGTATGTCATACTGCTAACAGAATAATTTTTTAAATATGTAAATCTAATTCTACCAGTTACCTGCCTAAAATCTCTTGGTAGATTCCCATATGATTTGAAAGTATTTTTCAACTTTTCCTTGCGTATTGTTCTTTTTTTTGGGCCACTACAATAATTATGGACTTTTTCCAAGTTAAATTATTTATTGCTCTCATTACTTGTTTACATGTGCTCTTCCTGCTGCTAGAGCTTTTTCCATTCTTTTATTCATATGCTCAATTGCAATTCTTTCTTTGAAACATGTTTCATCACACCTAAGTTGTTTCAAACATCTCGATCTGATATAAAATGAACTCTGTACCAAACTTTATCAACCCTTATCCCATGCTATTAAAATTATTTCTTTTTTACCAGACACACTTTTGAAACTACAGACTTTTGAATATACATATGAACACACACATCCCCCCTATACATACTCAATATACTTATATATTCAATATATGTGTCTGTGTGTGTGTGTGTGTATATATATATATGCATTAATCTTTCAGATTTATGCAGTCCTGCAAATTTTTTGCATTTTCTCAGTTCACACAATAAGTACTTATTCAGACCTTGTCGTAAGACAAGCACTGTGCGAAAAACTGTTGAGAAAGAAATAAATTATATATATATACTATATATATCTGTAAATTATATTCTTTTGAGAGTATATATATAGTCATGCTATAAGCTTTTATATTGTAGTTTGATTATATTTATACTTAAAAGAGTATAATTTATATATATTATACATGCATAACATATATATATATATGTGTGTTATTTCTTTCTCAACAGTTTTTAACACAGTGCCTGGTACTTTATATTGATCAAGTTAATTCTAATTTTAAAATCTTGTGAAGATAATATTATCAGTGCATTTTACAGATCAGTAAATTGAAATTTAGAGAGGTTATTTTGTTGTCCAAGATCACACAGGCTGAAGATGACAGAAGTCAGGACTCAAACCCAGCTTTTTCTGATTAGAATACAACTTTGACAGAACGTACAGAAGTTCTCAACTCTTCTGCCTCATCGCTTTTACTCAGATTAAGCTCTTATACAATTAACAATATTCCTCCATGAAGGATGTTCTTGGAACTATGTAGTAGATAGGAGCAGGGCGGTTCTGCAAATGTTCTGAGCTCAAAATATATACCCACTCTGATTGGGATAAGTATGTGAAGGGAGCGGATCATGCCTTATATTGCAACACAACCTTCACTGATTCCTTCAGAGTGAAATGTCTCAGTTTAAATGTTCAGGTTCTATTTAAGCATTTTGATATTCAGTCACTAAATTTTCTCTGATAACACAAATTGCTTCCCACTTACTCTTAGGCTACTTTCCAGAGACTCTGTAATATCCTTAACTTTTGAATTGAGATTTTTGGAAGTCCAGGATATACTTCACTCCCAGCCCCAGTTTTTATACCTGTAGACATTTCTTTTCTCTTTTCAGCAAATGGAGAACAATGATCCTGAACATTGTGACTGCCTATGCTGGTGCAGATTATTATGATACCTAAGTGAGGTACTAGTAGTCCACAGGACACAATTTTTTAAATGAGTCAAATCTAACTCTGCTGTTGAGGTGTTAAAGACATATATAAAATGTTAAAATCATTTACTTATTTTAATATATTATGTTACTTAATTTTTTTTAGGTTTCACATGCTAAATTTCAGTCTACAATAAATTTTATAGCCAAATTTAAAACTCTCAAAATAAAATTTTAATAGAAATGCTAAGATATTCTCAATGTAGCTGCATAAAATTTGCAGAGTTTTTTAAAGAACCGTTTCCGTCATGGTTGAAAACATATGGCAGGTCTTTTTTGGAAGTCTTCTGATGGAATGTAGAATTTGTAGTTACAAATATTCTGCCATTTAAATAAGCTCACTCAACTTCACCTTTCTGAATTAGCAGAACTTAACTATTCATTGTCAACTGATTCATGAATATAGAACCAAGCTTCATTTGGAACATATGGCTTAAAGATAATAAATTTAAATGCCTGATGTAAAGTAAATTAGAATTGGGATTGTAATGCTGATAGCTTTTTCTACGAGACTCTTATAACATCTGTCCAGAAACCTTAATTTTTTTCAGATGTTTTTCACACATGCTACTTCAAGGCTGTATATGTATACGTATTGTAACTTCCCTTCAAGAGAATAATTAGAAAAGTTAGTTATTATTTAAGAATTCAAAGGTATATGTGTGACCATAAAACTGTGTAACATCACTTTTAGAAGAGCTTAATAGTTACCAATAGACAAGAAAAGAATATTAGAATAAAAAATTAGACATTGGGTTGGGATTTGAACAGGTAAAATGCTTCTAAATAGATTTCTTTATCAAAAACAGACACTATTTTAGATATAACAACTCTTGTTTTTTAAGCTTTTTTATATATGACAGGAATTAGGATTTAGAAACTGAATTTCCCAGCATCTCTTGTAAGTATGGTTAGATCTTACCAATGAAAGATAATTACAAAATATTTCAAAGATAGAAGAAAAGTAGAATAATTATCTTTCAGTCAAAAGCTCTGGGCAGACATGTGACTCTGGCAAATGTCAGTTGCCATGAGGTTTTGCCAGCACCTTCCATATGTCCTCCTGAGAACCATTCAGTCTAATATTTTAGGCAGTTGAGAACATCAGTGCTAATTTTCTGCCATTCTTCTATTCTTGGTTTTGTAAAGTTTACTAAAAGTTCCCTGATCTTCACTACTCTAGCCCCTCCAGCAAATATGCAGACCTCTAATTCCCAGTGTTAAATTCTTTTCTATTTGAAACATCTCCAGTACTTTCTGCCTTCATGACTCTTACTGATAGGTTACATCTACTATGTAAGCTTGTGATTTGTTTAAAGAAATTGGGCTAGATTTCTGTCATTCAAAAGTATTACTATAGATAAAAAAATGTAAAATCTTTTCAACAACCCAGAGGCTTTTAATCAATAGTTTTTATTGATATACGTTTCAAGAGAGAAAAATATATTAATATTTCATTGACATTAATATCATCAGAAATTTCCATTGATATGAATGTATCCTTACAGCACCTGTAGAACTTCACAGCGCATCATTTATATCCCAGGCTAAGAATATGGCACTGCTAAAGTTGTGTAGCACAGTCTGTGTACCACAACCTGTGTAGCTACACTAATGTACCTATTACAATACAGTTTCTGTTGAAGTATAAAAAAAAAAGCTCGTACTTTCAAATATTTTTTTTCAAATGTAATACAATATACCAATTCAAGTTTTTGCTTTGTTTTGTTTTGTTGTTTAAAAGAGATGGTGTCTTACTATGTTGCCAAAGCTGTATTCAAACTCATGGGCTCAAGCAATTATCCCACTTCAGCCTTCAAAGTAGCTGGGACTACAGGCATGTACCACCACTCACAGCTAACCAATGCAGTTTTTTCAATCAAGTTGAGCCATATTTATATAGTTGACTATAGATCTATAATCAACCACATATGTAGGAAAGTATGTGATCCAGCCTAGGAGCTGTGATATTGTCTGAAATAGTTGAACAAAAAAAAGATGGAAGGATTAGATTAAAAATAAAATTACATTTTAAGACACAAAACTAAGACGCTCATGAAGTGCTGAAACTCAATAGAACAACTTCTGATAAGCTCCTTATTAAATAGACTGGAAAACTCGGGAAAACAGTATGGCTAAATTAGTTAACTTAGTTTTCTTTTTTTTCTTTTCTTTCTTTCTTTTTTTTTTTTTTGACATGGAGTCTTGTTCTGTCGCCCAGGCTGGCGGCATCTCGGCCCACTGCAACCTCCGCCTCCTGGGTTCAAGCAATTATCCTGCCTCAGTCTCCCAGGTAGCTGGGACTACAGGTGACCGCCACCACGCCTGGCTAATTTTTTGTATGTTTAGTAGAGACAGGGTTTCACCATAGTAGCCAGGATGGTCTTGATCTCCTAACTTCGTGATCTGTCTGCCTCGGCCTCCCAAAGTGCTGGGATTACAGGCGTGCGCCACCATGCCTGGCCGTTAACTTAGTTTTTCAATAAATTTTACCTGGAGGATATGTAATGAAATATATCTGAATTTATTCTGATAAATTCTCTGTGAATATAAAGATTTATTGTAAATTTTACTTTACATATAGCTTAATATATGGGATAGCAAATTGTACAGTAGATTGTAGAGTATTATTCATCAAATTAGTGGTCACTTATAGTAATTCAAAATAATACCTAAGTAAGAAAAGAAAATGATGGTTAGTCTGATGTCATTGCTGATAGTTCAAAAATATTATAAGTAAAAGCATGAGTTTTATTAGTTTTGAACAAAATTCAAAATATGTATACCTAAATATAAGAAAAAGAGTAAATCCATAGAGTGTAGATGTGGAAAAGCAGTCTTTTGAGTTTAATTTTGAAGTGTAACAGTTTTTGTGTTAATGTGTGTGTTTCTTTTTCTTAATGTATATATTATTTGAGAATCTTCATTTATATCAATGAATCTGTGGCAGAGTACAAGATGTTTTAATCTAACATGTTATTTAATGCTCCGTTAAAGAGGTGGTGAACTAAAATTACACATTATTTCATATTTGCTTAAACAAAATGTGTGTAGAACAGAGTCCTATGCTTATTCATTTAATCAGCAATGTATATTGAGTGCCTGTTCTGCACCAGGCAGTGTGATAGCATCTTTATACATAATAATGAATATATCAGACATTTTTCTGTTGCCATAGATTTGTTATTTAGAAACAGACATTAATCACATGTAAATATATAGATGGATAAATCAGTAGATAAATAGAATTCAAGAGTAATCGATTTTGAAGCAACGTGCTGGGATGCTAGGAGCTATAGGAGTATTTAGGAGATTACCTGATCTAGTCCATGAGACATGAAAAGAGAGAATAACTAAGTAAACATTTTCTTAGCAAAATGACATTTGAGCCAAAATATGACAGATAATTTATCAGTTGGAGTTCAGACAAGGAAGCAGAGTCATTATAATGTTACTGGTGGAGGGTCTTGACTATGAGTCATCCAGATTCTTGGTATGTTGAACAAAGATTTTGACAAAACACACAAAGCAACAAAAGAATGAAACAAAAAATCACAGATTTATTGAAATAAAAATACACTCCACAGAGTGGGAGTAGGCTCAAGCAAGCAGCTCAAGAGAACTCATTACAGAATTTTCTAGGGTTCAAATACCCTCTAGAGGTTTCCCTTGGGTTACTTGGTTACATCCTACGTAAATGAAGACTTGACCTGCAACCAGTCTGATTAGTTACAGGAGGTGACCAATCAGATACTGAAGTGAAGTTACAAAGTTACATTCTGTGCAAATGAAGACTTGGCCCATCACCAGTCTGATTGATTGAGGGTGGGGACCAATCAGAGGTGCTTTCCATTTTTTGTCTGTGATGCAGTGGAATGGGAGGGGGTGTTGCAAAGGGAGTAGCCTCGTATCCCTTTATTATTTGGGTGTAGAGAGGTGAGGTTTTACTTTTGATTCAGTTTTAGGGAGTCAGTGCACATTGGCCTTAGGTTCTTTGCTTCCAGACCACATTGTCCTGTCTCAATATGAGTTATAGAATTAAAAGTTTAGTACAAGTATTAAACCTTAGAGTTGTGAGGCTAAACGGGAGAATTGAAGGTTGGAAGAGAAGAGTTAGACAATCAGAGAACAAGTCACTAGCTTCTGTCTGAAGTACTTCCTCCCTAAGTACCTGCAGAGGAAAAGCTAAGAAAATCCAATTTCATAAGAGGACTGTGAAGGGAAATTCCTAAAGAATTTGCGAGGAAGCTACTACTGCTGTATAACTCTTGCCTTTATTTTGATCTGGGGTCACTGCTGTTTGTCAGATTATTAGCAATTGGGTAGACAAGACAGACATAGAGTGGAGGAGTTCAAAAACAATCTGAAATCTACCAGGTACCCTTGGGTCTCTCTGCCATCTATGTGACCACAAAAACCCACTTAGAGGGTAATGGTGGTTACCTCACTTCTCAAATCTTCCACAAGTTTCTCTTTAGGCCAACTCTAATCAAGAACCCAACAAAAAAGGGATTCTAGGCAATGTAGTTCCCCACTTAACCAAGTGGCCAATAGAAAAAATATAGTCTAGATGAGTAAGAGTTAGCTAGATGATAATGATTTTAAGAATAAGAGAAACAATCTAGAGACACAGAGGCCTGATGAGTGCTGTATGCATCAATTTTATTAATTTTCTAATAAAGTAAACCCTTATTTATGTGCATCATTTTATGAAAACACTTATGTTTTAGTTTGGTTTTTAAGAGAAGTGGATTAAGCATTAAGCATTTGAATAAATCACATAAAAGTTTTTAGAAAGAAGCAAAAGTTATTAATATCATCATAAACACAGATGATAAAAGGGAAACATCTACTTGCATTTCTGAGTTTTTAAATGAACACTGAAAAGTAGAAGAACAATTTAAGGGTTAAGAAATGATGGTTAAGAGGATTAGCAATTCAGACTTCTGGATATATTTTATGGAAGCTAACATGATCCTGAATTAATTTTCTTCAGAATCTGAAGGCCACATAGTGTTTGCCTTCCTCTGGACAATTTCTTTTTTGTTTTGGGCCATGAAACAATTCATAGATTCACACAATTGCAAAAAGTTCTTATGCATAGTGGGAATAATTATTATGTGGCTTATGCAATTAGGAGCTTTAGAAAGAGTAAAGTCATGCTGATATAATAGGATAAGTATTTATTTGATATTAAGTTCAATTGATAGTATATTTTCTTTCAATTTTTAAATTTTCTTTCTTTCTTTCTTTCTTTCTTTCTTTCTTTCTTTCTTTCTTTCTTTCTTTCTTTCTTTCTTTCTTTCTTTCTTATTTGGCTATTGTTTCTAGGCTCTATAATGACTTAGGCAAGTTTTTAATTAAAATGTTGATTATTATACTTATCTGGAAATGGAGATACCATAATCATGAAGGTGGTTTTTCCAGGGTGAGGCTTATCCATTGAACTCTGGGTGTGCTGACCCCTGTGATTTCCCCAAATGTGGGAAACTCTAATGCACAATTTGTGGTGGTGGTGGAGGACTGTGTTCCTACTCTCCCCGGTTTTATTTTTTTCAATATTAAAATTCAATTTAAAACATAAAAAAAAAGTTGATTATTATAAATGGGATATGAGACATTTAAAACATCACTTTTGTACTTACATAGCTATATTAAACAATAACTTGTGTAAGAAACCAGCCCATGCAAAAAAGAATAGACAACTACATCATAAAATTAACGTTTTTATTTAGGCAAGAAGAAATTGTACCATTTGAATTTTGTCTAATATTGATGAAAATATCACTGAGAAATCTCAATACCGTAAGTTTTAACTCATTTGATCAATTGAAATGGAACCAAAAACAAACAAAACAATCAATAAAATATCATGGGAAATAAGTTAGTATGTAATTTAAAATTTACATTGCTAATACAATGGTAGCAGTATCAGATCATCACTTGACTTTTTTTCTACTTTCAAAGAGTATAAAAATAAAATCTTCATAATTTAAAGACCTCATGAATATTTCACAAATCAGATGTAGGTTATTATGATAATGAGCAAGAAAAGAAGACTTGCTCATATTTATAATTTTTGATGAAATAAAATTATGCCTTTTACTTTCTGCTTTTGTTTCAGACATCTCCAAACAACTATAATACTATTAGCGCCTATACCAATTTTTTCAGTAATATAGTAAACACTAAAAAGAACTAATGCAGTCAATGAACTAATTTTATTTAACAATGGTAGGAAGAGAAACCTTTTATGCAACTTTAACAACTGTTTGCTCTTAATCTCTTTTCTGTTTATATCATGCTTCTAAGAAAATAATATATGACATAAGATATACCAAAATATTTTTAATCTAGAAGGAAGAGTTTCACACAAAACATGCCACAACCTCCCAATAAAGTACAAGATATAAAGTCAATTTTTATATAAATCCATGGGGTGTTTTAAGTTATGGTTGATGGTGAGCGCAATCTCTACTCAAATATTATTGAGAATATTTGAAAAGAAAATCCAATAAGGCTAGTAAATTCCAGCTAAAAAGCATGTTTAAAAACGCATGCTATGAAACAGCATTACCATTTTATTTTATGTATACCTCCAGCAGCTCCTTTAATATTGTTTTGCTAAATATAATGTACATAACTATCAGCAGACACAGTGTCTCTTATAACCTTTAGTCACATTTGCCTAAACATTTAAATTCCATTTAAGAAATGTGTATCAAGTGCTTACTCTACCATGCACTTTTCTAAGTGTTTGATATAAATCAGTGAGTGAAACAAACAAACTCTTTGGCTTATAATCTTGCATTCCAAATATAACTTTAAAATTTCCACCTAGAATTTTTTCACCTCCAATTCATTCTTATTAAAAATCAAAACAGTCGTCTTTAGCAAAGGTGTTACTCTTCTTGCCTTCTCAGTTTTGCAAAGAGTACTGAGATTTTCAGTACTGAGAAATTCAGCTATTCAAATTTCTAATCTTTTTTACATTTTCTTTTGAAATTGGTTTATAATTCTGTTAAAATATCATTTTTCATCATTATTGTTTTTATAATTATATCTCATCATTATTTTCACATCCATTTTAGTAAATTGAATTTCCCTTTTCCTCTAATTTACTCAATTGTTATTTCAGCCATTAATTTATTTAATGACCATTTGTTAAACATCTGTATTCTGTGTGACATATTAGGACTGAACTATTACAATAGTTTCCTAATGGCTCTCCTTATCTCTTTTCGTTTCCAATGAATTCCACAAGTTATTGCCAGTAATTTTTTGAAACTAATAATAGTTTTATTAATGTTAACTTCCCTTCCATCAACTATCAATGACACCCATGTGCCAGCAGGGTAAAGTTCGTAGCTATTAATTGATCTTCACATTTTCTTGTCCCAATGCCTGTTTTAACTTTATAACTCTCTTCACTTACAGGAAATTTTGTCACAGTAGAATGATCTATTCAGTCCTCAAATGTGCCTTTCCAGCTTTGTCTTTTCCATGTATTTTTTTTTTCTAATGCAAAAGTACTCTTCCCACTCCTCTTTCTATAAAAAGCTTGTAATTCGCTCAAATTCAAGCTTAAAACCTACTTCCTTCATGAAGTCTTTTCTAACCACTTGAACAGTCGGAACTGTTCTATCCCATTTCAGTGTCACTTAACATCTTATTTTATACTTAATTTCATATGGCTTGCATTTCTATCTATTTATATGTATTGCTATTAATTTAAACTTTGTCTTACTCCTAAATAAGGTTTATCTACAAGGTTATGTGTAAACCACAGACAAAGTGACAAAAATTATTAAGTGAGAAATTTGGCATCTTACGTAAATAAATTTTGAAAAAAGGAAATAAGGATAAAAAAATTTTAGGACAAGAAAATGTCACATGCTTTCATAAACTTGACTGTAAAATTCAAGGAACTCAGACAAAGAGTTTCATGATTGGTAATTTGATAGCAATGTATTAATATAACTAAAATATCACCCAGAATTACCACTCTATTATTGAAATCAAGGAAAAAAAGATTCTTATGCATCCTCATAGAAAGTGCAGTGTATAATTATTGAATAACATTGTCAATCATAAAATACAGAAATTCGTTGCTAAGATTTTTTAATATTAATTTTTCAAACTAGGATAATTAAACCTGGTCAAAATGTATCTCAGTAAATAATATTGCAGTGTGATTATCTTAGTCTTTTCTGTGCTGCTTTAAAAGAATACCTGAGACTGGGTAATTCATAATAAACAGAAATGTATTTATTAGGATTCTGGAGGCTGGGAAGCCCAAGATCAAAAGACTGGCACCTATGAGCGCTTGCTGCATCATCTCATGAGAGAAGGCAAAAAGGCAAGAAAGGGCAAGATATCAAAATCACAACCTCAAGCCCTTTTATAATCAGCATTAATTCATTTGTAAGGGTGGCCATCATGACCTAAACACCACTTAGTATCCCCCACTCCCCAACATTATCACACTGGGGATTGAGTTTCCAATACATGCTTTTTGGGAGATACATTCAAACCATAACTGGCTTTAAACTCAATCTGTTTCATAAATGCAGCTGTTACATAGCATGGATAACACTAATAAAAACGTTAGTATTATCCAAAGAAGATAAAATATATATCCTTCAAAATTATATTATGTAATAAATTTTAATAGCTATTTGAGATCAATTTATGCCCTACATGCTGTCAGTGGAATTTCAACATATGAAAAATGTGACTGATCTTTAATTTTAAGAAAGGAATTCTTAATTGCAGAGGAAATTGTGTGAATAAATGCTGTTTTAGAATATCTGGATTTAAAAAAATAAAAAATAATACAAAATAAAATTTAAATTTAATTTAACATTATATGGAAAGTTATAATTTTTTGAATGATGTTTAAGTGACATAATAACAGCAACAACGGTATATTGGATCTAAAAGACGAAGCAAAAACTATCAGAGCATAAAAAACTGAAATTGAAAAAAGGAGATAAGACATGTAAATACAATATGTTTTGTATTTTTTATGTATTTGAGAAATATGGTAGCTATTAGCACTTTCGTTGTTTAAATGACTAATAATAATAGGAAAATCTAAAACCAATTATTTATCTCCAATTGCAGAGTTGAGTAAAAAGATAAAATTAAAACAAGGTGACTTGTAGAAAAAGATAGAAATTTAAAAAATAAAAATGGAAAGATATTTTTTAAAAAATCAAAACACAGAACAAGTAAAGCAAGCTAAGAGATACAAGGTTCAATAAATAAGTATGTCTACTAAAATAAAGTCATTTGAAATATACCTTCAAAATGTATGACACTATTAAAGATTTACCTAAAATAAAATATTTTTTAAAAGTTTAATGTAAATGCAGTTCAAACACACAATAAAGAAATTCAGAAAAAATAAAATCCTGGGTCAAGATATTAATATCATACAAATTTAGAATTCATGATAAAAAGCATCAAATTGAACAAAAGAAGTAATTTTTTAGTTGTGGAAGGGAATAATTCAATAAAAATATATAAATACAGCAAATGTACGTGGCAAAGAGGCAATATATGAAGATAACAATGAAAATCTAAGGCCAAATTGAAAACAAAATCATAATAAATGATCATCATACTACTGACATTTTTTACATCAAGTAGAGAAAACTAGACAAACTTTTTTTTTTTTTTTTTTTTTTTTTTTTTTTTTTGATGAGTCTCACTCTGTCGCCCAGGCTAGAGTGCAATGGCGTGATCTTGGCTCACTGCAACCTCTGCCTCCTGGATTCAAGCCATTCTCCTGCCTCAGCCTCCCCAGTAAGTGGAACTATAGGTATGTGCCACTTTGCCGGGTTAATTTTTTATATTTGTAGTAGAGACGGGGCTTCACCATGTTAGCCAGAATGGTCTGGATCTCCTGACTTCATGATCCACCTGCCTTAGTCTCCCAAAGTGCTGGGATTACAGGCGTGAGCCACCGCTCCCAGTCGACAATCTTAATGATACATACACAAGCATATCTTCCAAAGCAAAGTCAGGAATAGGATGCATATTTAAGATAGACTAAGGCGTCTGTTCTATATATTATTAAACAATTTACAAGTAATTAACATAAAGTTAATTTTTGTTCTAAGTTAAACCAGTATGTTCCTCTGCCAAAAGGGAAATGTGAAAAGGATCTGTCAAACTTTCCATACTGAAATCACCTCATCAAAATTGCATGCACCTAGAGATGTTCAAGGTGAGCCTCATGTTTTGCCTATTTGTTAGCAATTTGTTTTTTGGGGTTTTTTTTCACCTGAATTTGTATCTGACTTTTCAAATCTTTGAGATTGAGCATCTTCACCAGGATATGTTTGGTAGGAGATTATTTTGCCTCTTTAGGTTGATCTGTGATCCATAGATTTAATTTTCCTACATTTTAGTGAAACATTCTTTCATATCTTCAAATGCTTTTTCTGATGTTCTTGTTAGTGCATTTCTTCAAACACACCTGTCTAATCACCAATCTAATGGGTCAGCCACATCTATTCTTCATGTACATTATTTTTTATTAATTTACTTCTTGATACAGTGTATTTAATTCCAGCTGCTTTTCATCATTTATTATGAGTTTTACTCCCAGTAGTATGAATATAGTCCTATATTGATTAACAGCAGGGTTATATTCTGCAAAATGCATCATCATTAGGAAATTTTGTTGTGCAAACATGATAGAGTGTACTTACTCTAACCTAGCTGGTATGGCCTACTACACACCTAGGTTATACGGTATAGCCTGTTGCTCTAGCCTACAAATCTATAAAGCATGTTACTGTAGTGAAAACTGGAGGCAACTGTAGCAAAATGGTGTTTGTGTGTCCAAACATATTTCAACATAAAAATGTACAGTAAAAATATGGTATAAAAGATTTAAAAAGTACACCTGTATAGGACACTCACCATTAATTGACCTTGTGTGGGACTGGAAATTGCTCTAGGTGAGTCACTGAGTGAATGGTGAGTGAATATTAAAGCCTACAATATTGATAATAGTGTATAATATTAATGTACACTATTCTAGACTTTATAAACACTGTACACTTAGGCTATGCTGAATTCATTAAAAATTATTTTTCTTTCTTTAATAATAAATTAATCTTAGCTTACTATGACTTTTTTAGTTTATAAATTTTTAAGTTTTTAAACTTTTTGAGTATTTTGTGATAACAGCTTAAAATGCAAGCGCATTATACAGCTAAATAAAATGTTTTCTTTTTCTTTTTAAACTATTTTTTTGTTGTTGTTGTTGTTAAAACTAACACACTAACACACATATTAGCCTATGCCTGCCCAGGGCTAGTATCATGAAAATAATCCTTGTCCGCCACATGTTGCCTGGCTGGAAGGCCTTCAGGGCGAAAACATGCATGGAGTTGTCTTTTTTTTTTTTAATTGTGACAGAGTCTTGCTCTGTGGCCCAAGCTGGAGTGCAGTGGCGCGATCTCGGCTCACTACAAGCTCCGCCACCCAGGTTCAAGCCGTTCTCCTGCCTCAGCCCCCCGAGTAGCTGGGACTACAGGCGCCTACCACCACGCCCAGCTAATTTTTGTATTTTTAATAGAAACAGGGTTTCACCGTGTTAGCCAGGATGGTCTTGATCTACTGACCTTGTGATCTGCCCACCTCTGCCTCCCAAAGTGCTAGGATTACAGGCGTGAGCCACTGCGCCTGGCCAGAGCTGTCATCTGTTATATTAACAATGGTTTCTTTTGTAGTATCTCCTAAAGGACCTGCCTGAAGATGTTTTACTTAACTTGTTTTTTAGTAGGTAGAAAGAATACCCTCTAAAATAATGATTAAAAAGTATAGTATAGTAAATACAAAAACTAGCAACATAGTTGTTTATTATCAATATCAAGTATTATGTACTATACATAATTGTATTTGCTACATTGTTGTATGACTGTCAGTGCAGTAGGTTTGTTTAGACCATCATCACCACAAACAAACGATGAATGCATTGTGCTGTTGTTACAGCTAGTCAGATATGAGCAGGGCAGGAGAGGGCTAACCCCACACGCTGGGAATGTGAGGCAACCATCAGGTGATGGTCCGGCAGTTATCATACTGGCTTTCTAAAATAATAATTGGCCACAGCTTGTGCCAGAGAGAGGCAATTTCCCAATACATAAAAGCACTTGAAATTGGTAATAGACAGCTTCCAATGCCATCTCAGGAAATGAGCAAGTTGGCTCGAGCATGCACATTAAGAGGCAAAGTGGCAGAGCATGACTTGCCAGGGGCACTCCACCGGAAAAGGGGAAGAAAGCCTCAGGTGAGCATGTGTACAGCTCCAGTAAACACACTGTGCATGCTCACCTACCAAGTGTCAGCAGGCCACCGCACATGTGGGCTGCTCACCCTAAGGGAAGAATCAAGGGAAAGGGATGAAAGACTCCAGAAGTATGCCAACATATAAAAACCAAAGTCAAAAGCTCAAGCGCAGGGCGGGGCATGGTGGCTCATGCCTGTAATCCCAGCAGTTTGGGAGGCTGAGGTGGGTGGATTACGAGGTCAGGAAATCGAGACCATCCTGGCCAACATGGTGAAAACCCGTCTCTACTAAAAATACAAAAAGTTAGCCGGGCATGGTGGCGGGCACCTGTAGTCCCAGCTACTCTGGAGGTGTTATGCCTAGACCGTTTGTTCCTTAAAGAAGACCACCAGAGTCTAGAGTCAAAGCCAAGCAGCAAGGATCTTTTACTGCAAGTTCGAACTTGGTCCCTCCATTCCACAGCATACAAGAGGGCTCCGAACAATGCGAGTGCTTGCCTTTTATAGCCCGAGGTAAATAGGATAGTAAAGTTACAGAGGAACAAGGGAATTCTTTTGGTTACAGCATTACAATTGGTTTACATTTTAAGTTATACATTTAGTAGATTTTTTATTGGTTCCCACGCTTTCAGTAAAACCTCAAACGGCTGTGTCCTTATCGAGGATTTTCCAGGTGGTGTTTGTACTGGGCTCAGGAAATTGAGAGATATATGGTGGGATGTGTTTGTACTGGGCTCAGGAAGTTGAGAGATATATGGTGTTTGTACTGGGCTCAGGAAATTGAGAGATATATGGTGGGATGTGTTTGTACTGGGCCTGTTTGTGTTGAGCCCGGGGCTGAGGAATGTGCCTGATTTCTTTCATTCCCCCCTTTTCTTAGGTACCTCTAGAGCCAATCTTGGGTCTTATATGTCTGACTCTGTTTCAGCGTTTACAGGTTGGTATTGGGCTCTGAGGACTATGAGCTGTACGATGTCAAACCTTTCTTTGACAAACTGTAGAATTCTGTTAACAATACAAGGTCCTATGGTAAATAGAAATAGTAGACTCAGCAGGGGTCTAAGGAAGGGGGCTAACAGGGAAAACACAGAGGAATTCTACTATTGGTCTGCAGCTGAAGCAAACTGCCGTGTTTTTACTTCTGTGCTTAACTTGCGTAACTGTTGGACCCGGTCCTCTACAAGCCCTGATTCATTTATGTAGAAACAACAGTCTTCTTTTAGAAACATACATGTACTACCTTTTTCAGCAGTGAGTAGGTCTAGGGCCCTCCGGTTCTGCAAGGTTACCTGAGCTAGGGACGTGAGCTGTCGCTGAAGGGAGGCAAGGGACTCAGCCGACTCCTTCATAGCAACGGCAAATTGTTGGTATAACTTGTTGCTTTCTATGAGGGTGTGACCTAGGGCTCCTCCTGCCAGTCCGGCCGCAATGAGGGATGAGGTGAGGGAGATGCCCGCAATGAGGGGGAGAAATATGGCTCGTGCAGGTCTCGGTCTAAGGACTGGGTGAATAGCAGTACTAGTCCAGTTACCGGTGTACCTTAGGAACTCGCCGGCAGTTAGTAGAGTCAACTGGGGAACTAATGTGACAGGAAGACACAGTAGGTTGGTAACAGAGGGACCAGATAGGTTCTTAGATAATGTTCCATTACACCAGAAGAATATGCCTGGTGGAGCCCTTAGGGTGGTACTAGGGGGCGTTGCAGTGATGTTGCAGAGGCTGGAATTAGTTCCTGAGAAACAGTAGGGAAACTTCTCCTGACTGGGGTTTAGGTATAGTGGCACGTTAGGGATAGGGGCATATGAGAGTTTTCGGAGGTTGTTAGCTTGGGCAGAGGTAGAGGATCCTTATGGCAGAGGGACAGCAGTTAGCGGTGGACACCTTAGAGTGGCACACAGAAAGCAGCCAGACAAGCTGTGAAGTCTTGTAAGGTTAGCAAGTTCTAGTCCTTCTTGTAATAATTTTAACCAGGAGAAAGGACGTAAGTCTTGTGTTAGCCTGTTTTCTTGTCGTTGGATATTCCTATGGACCAGGGGCCGTACTTGAACTAGACCCCGCCACAGATAGAGGTGACTGCTAGGCCATGTGGAGGCGGAGGAGTAATATACAGCCCCATGTTGAGGTGTGGTCCAGCGGGAGTTCTAGGGGTCTCTGACTATCTATGTATATGAAAAGTCCTCATCCTGTCTACGATGGAAGGGCCACCTAGGATCTAACTGTTCTTCTTTTCCTCAATAATGGAATCTATGGATGTTACAATAGTTATAAGGGCAGCCAGCATTTTGGTGCCACTAATAGTGTTTACAATTGTATTTAGTCTGATCATACTCAAAGCATATCATTGGTGCCATTGGTTTGGCTATTTGAAAACCAGTAAAATTTAGTAAAATTGGGCTATTGCACCTTGAGGAGGGGCAATCAGCACTGGCCAATAATTTCCCGGGCTTATGAGGTTGCCTAGGGTGGGTTTGGTTTTCATAAAGCCAGAATCTCCAGACAAAGGGATTAGGGGCTGGTTTTGTGTTTTCCCCAGCAGCTACTAGGGCGACTAATGTTAGGGTTAGACTACCTAACTGCATGTTTGCAGTGAGCTATGCTGCTGGCACAGGGTGAGTTTTAAGGGGTTGTTCTTAGCTCCGTCCACAGTCCACGTGGCCGGTGCTTCAGCCGCCACCGTGATTGGTCCTAGAAGGTCAGAGGTTGGGTCCACTGGCTTGACGTGGGTGTAGTGGATCCACGACGCGATGCCTTCTACCTTCAGGGTGGTGGGTGTGGTTAGGAGTACCTGGAGTGGTCCTTTCCACCTGGGTTCTAGGGTCTCTTGTCGGTGTCACTTGACCAGGACCTAGTCTCCCGGCTGGTACGGATGGGATGCCGGTGGGGGACCGGTCTCATATAGTTCTTTCAGCTTGGGCCAGATTTCTTGATGAATTTTCTGCAAGGCTTGTAGGGAAAATAAGAGTTCAGAGACATTTTCTGTTTCAGACTTGAGCAGATCATCTTTTAGGCTGGGAACCAGGGGTGGGGGTCTGCCATACATGATTTCATAAGGGGTAAGGCCTAGTCTGTAAGGGGTATTATGGGCCTGGAACAGAGCATAGGGGAGAAGGACTACTTAATTAGCGCCAGTCTCCATAGTCAATTTAGTTAAGGTCTCTTTTAAGGTCCGATTCATCCTCTCTACCTGCCCTGAACTCTGGGGCCTGTAAGCCAATGTAGTTTCTAATTTGCCCTAAGGATGGAAGCCAGATCCTGAGTTACCTTAGCGATGAAGGCCGGCCTATTATCTGACCTTATCTGGAAGGGGTAGCCATACCTGGGGAGGATATCTTCCAGAATTTTCTTTGCTACAACCTGAGCAGTTTCCTTTTTGGTTGGGAATGCTTCAGTCCACCTTGAAAAAGTATCTACAAAGACAAGTAAGTACCGATGCCCGTATTTGCCTGGCTTTATCTCAGTAAAATCTACTTCCCAGTAGATACCGGGCCTGGTTCCCCTGAACCTTGTTCCTGTTGCAGCCTGGGATTGGGGGTAGGCGTTGTTAAGCTGGCAGACTTTGCAACTTGTCACGATGCTGCTGGCCGTCTCGGCTATATGTCTGATTTTGAGCTTGGAGCGTCTGATCAGGTCTATCATCCGCCGGGCACCTAGGTGGGTGGTTCGGTGGATGTGTTCTAACACTTGTTGTCCTAATTTTTCTGGTAGGATGTTTGGTCATTAGTATCAGTCCACCACCTATTCTGGATCTGTTTCATGGGAATTTTGTTGATCCACTGGAGATCTTGTTCTGAATAATCAGGGAGATATGGCAAGTCCCGGGGGCCCTTATCAGGGAGCTGGAGTGCAAGGAGTTGCCTGGGAGCCTTTGCCACACTCCTTGCAGTTTGGTCTGCCAG
Organism: Macaca fascicularis; assembly: GCF_037993035.2. Taxonomy (NCBI): domain Eukaryota; kingdom Metazoa; phylum Chordata; class Mammalia; order Primates; family Cercopithecidae; genus Macaca; species Macaca fascicularis. The sequence continues at coordinate 179,865,598 of NC_088376.1, read as the reverse complement.
AAAGTTGCCTTGAGCAATTGGAGTGGTTGGTTTCTGATGCCCTGGGCAATGTACAATAGCCAATTTTTCTGGTCTCCATAGGGCTGTTAACAGGGCTAGGATCTCTTGCTTGTTTTTTATCTCTTTTCCTTCAGCTGTTAGTAACCTTCGCTCCCTGTAAATGGCCCCATGTATGTGCGCTGTAGCAAAAGCATATCGGCTGTCTGTGTATACTGTCAGTTTCTTCCCTGCCCCTAAGGTAAGAGCTTGGGTGAGCGCTATCAGTTCAGCCTTCTGGGCCGATGTTCCCGGGGGCAGGGGTTCCGCCTAGATTACCTCAGTATCTGAAGTCACTGCCACTCCAGCGTACCTCTGGCCTTGGTGTACGAGGCTGCTCCTATCAGTGAACCAGACTAGGTCAGCGTCAGGAAGTGGTTGGTCCTGCAGGTCTTCTCAAACTCCGTGCACCTGAGCTAGTATCTCGGTGCAATCATGGAGTGGGGCGTCCAGGTCCGGGTTGAGCAGCAGCGAGGCAGGGTTTAAGGTTGTTGGGGGCAGGAAAGTTATCCTGAGGGGATTTAGTAGTAGCCCTTGGTAGTGGGTGAGCCGGGTGTTACTTATCCATCGATTAGGTGGCTGTTTGAGTACACCTTCGATGGCATGTGGGGTAACGACCTGTAATTCTTGACCTATGACAAGTTTATCAGCATCTTGTACCATCAGGGCCGTGACCGCAATCATTCAGAGACAAGGGGGCCATCCGGCAGCCACTGGGTCTAATTTCTTTGACAGGTAGGCAACCGGCCTCTGCCAGGGGCCTATGTTCTGAGTTATTACCGCCTTGGCGACACCTTTGTTCTCGTCCACGTATAAGTGGAAGGGCTTGGTGACATCAGGTAGTCCCAGTGCAGGCACAGAGAGTAAGGCGGTTTTGATCTGTTGGAAAGCCGACTCGGCTTCCTCTGTCCAACTAAATGGCTGCTGCCCCCGTGTTGCCTGATATAAGGGTTTAGCCAGTTCTGCAAACCTAGGTATCCATAGTCTACAAAATCCTGCCAACCCCAGGAATTCTCTTACTTGTCGGGTGGATTGTGGCCTGGGGATCTGCAGAACAGTCTGCTTCCGGGCGTCTGTTAACCAGCGCTGCCCTCCTTTTAGCAGGTACCTTAGATATGTTACTTCTGATTTACAGATTTGAGCTTTCTTTGCCGAGGCTCAGTAGCCTAGATTCCCTAGAGCTTGTAAGAGACCCTTGGTCCTTTGAATACAAGCTTCTTGGGTTTCAGCAGCAATCAGGAGGTCATCAACATACTGTAGTAAGGTTATTTCAGGGTGTTTGCGTCGGTACTCACCCAGGTCTTCATGGAGGGCCTCATCGAACAGGGTAGGAGAGTTTTTGAATCTCTGCGGCAGTCTGGTCCATGTCAGTTGGCCACTTATGCCCCTCCCAGGGTCAGTCCACTCGAAGGCGAAGAGCTTTTGGCTCTGAGGGTCTAAAGGCAAACTGAAGAAAGCATCTTTCAAATCTAAAACAGTGTACCATTGATGTTTAGGGTTTAGGGTACTGAGGAGGGTGTACAAGTTAGGCACAGTTGGATGTATGTCCATAACCCTCTTATTGACTTCTCTCAAGTCTTGTACAGGTCTGTATTCTCCGCTATTAGGTTTTCGTACTGGCAACAATGGAGTATTCCAGGGCGAGTGACATGGGCGAAGGACCCCTTGGTCGAGGAGCCGGCGAATATGTGGTACAATCCTTTCTTTGGCCTCTAGGAGTATCGGGTATTGGTGTACCTGAATGGGGTCTGTCCTAGGCTTGAGTTCAACAAACAAGGCAGGACGGTGTTTTGCTAGTCCTAAGCCCCCCATTTCCACCCAAGCTCCTGGATATTGCTGGAGCCAAGTTGCTATGTCCTGGTCAGGGGCCGCTCGCTCCTGGTGGAGCCGGTACTCATCTTCTAGGGTTATAGTCAGGACAGACACGGGCTGATTTTGGGAGTTGGTCACGATGGGCCCCTCGGGGAGGAAATGGATCTGTGCTTCTATTTTAGTTAGCAGGTGTCTCCTTAATAGGGGACAGGGGCTCTCAGGGATGACCAGGAAAGAATGGGTTACATTCCTGGCTCTGAGGTTTACTGTTCTTTGTGTTGTCCAGGGGTATTTCTTAATTCCTGTGGCCCCTTGTACCCACGAGGACTTGGAGGATAATTTTCCATTAGCTTTAACTAGGACTGAGTGCTGTGCTCCCGTATCAACCAAGAACTGGACTGGGGACCCCTCCACTTGCAAAGTTACCCTAGGTTCGGGGAGGGGGTCCAAACCCCATCTTCCTTAGTCTTCGTCTTGAGTGACTAGTACGGGTGTAGACCTAGGGGGTCCCTGTCCTCGTTGTTTCTTTTTGGGGCAGTCTCTTACCCAGTGGCCAGCCTCCTTACAGTAGGCACATTGGTCTTTGCTCAGATTATCATGCCTGGGGGACCGCCTAGGTTGGGTGTTCTCTGGCTGTAGATGCTCTTTCTGTACTACTGCTGCCAGGACCTTGGTCATTTTTTCAGTGGCCTTAAATTGCTTTTCCTCTGGAGTATCTCTGTTATTGTAAACCCGCTGGGCTATCTGTAGGAGGTCCTGAATCTGTTTTCCCTCTAAATCTTCTAATTTTTGGAGTTTCCTTTTAACGTCTGGGGCTACCTGATTTACAAAAGACATTACGACAGCTGCCTGACTTCCTGGAGCCTCTGGGTCTATGGGGGTGTACTGTCTAAAAGCTTCCATTAATCTTTCTAAGTAGGTAGCGGGGCTTTCTGTCTTTCCCTGCAGAACAGAGTATACTTTAGCCAAATTAGTGGGCTTGCGAGCAGCTGCCCGGAGACCCGCCATTAGAGTCTGGCGATAAAGGTGTAGCCGTCCCCTACCTTCTGCCGTGTTGTAGTCCCACGCCGGCCTGGTCAGAGGAAAAGTCGCATTTATGAGGTCGGGGTTGGCAGTCGGTTGACCGTCGTCCCCCGGGACCAGCTTTCTAGCTTCTACCTGTATTCTCTCTCACTCCTCTGTTGTGAACAAGATTCAGAGGAGCTGCTGACAATCATCTCAAGTGGGCTGGTGGGTGAACATGACACTATCCAGTAAAGCCATTAAATCTCTGGGGTTGTCTGAGAACCGAGCACTCTGAGTCTTCCAGTTATACAGATCACTGGTGGAGAATGGCCAGTACTGGAGCCTGGGGATTCCCGTGTCATCTGGGGGTCCTATTTCCCGAAGGGGTAGAGCCACTGTGGAGTCAGGCGGCTGGGGGGGGGGCTAGCCCGCAAAGTGCGTCCTCGCATCCGCCCCGCCGGCCTTTCAGAGTTACTTTTACTTTCAGCGAGTCCGGGTGCGCCAGCCGCCTCCCATCCGCCTGCTCCTTCCCGCGGCTCAGCCCGGGGTGCTGGGGCCTGGGGCCCGGAGGGGTACAGAGGGGGTTCTGTGGACAGTGGGTCCCCGCTATCAGGTAGAACAGGATGGGGGGGCAGTCGGTTGCTTGGATTTTAGCAGCCGTGCAACCAGTGCCTTACAGAGTTCAGGGGCTAATTGGAAAGGGGACAGCCAAGGAGGCGGGTTCTTAACAAGGTCCTGCCATATGAGGATATATGGGATTTGATCCAAGTGGCCTGCACGCCCAGGTAGGAAAATCTTGGACTTTACTCTAGTGATGACAGGAAGTCAGAACGTCCCTTCGGGTGGCCACCTCACATCAAAGGCAGGCCATTCGGAGCGGTATAGAGTAATTAGCTTTCCCTTCCTGATTTCCATACTAAGATCATGGCCCCTTGCTCTAACATCCTTGAAATTACTTGTAAGGAGAGATAGGGGAGTGCTCTGGGTATTACCTATCCTGTAATAATTTGTAGTCTCTTCCTGTAAAAGAATATGGGTTAGAATTCCTGTAAAGGGAATCTGGCGTATAAATAATATCTAGCCGCAAGCGCGCTCTGGAAGCCCGGGTCAGAATCAGTTCAGATAAAAATCTAGATCAGACGAGAGCCAGGGGACCTCTCCCACCGGTCTCCGCTGGCTGTCCTATAGCGCGTCCGCCAGGACTGCGTCAGCTTCAGTTTCAGACCTTGCGAGTCACAGATACAGGTTCAGAACAGACACAGACAGACAAACAGAGACGAGCCGGCTCACCTATCAGCAGATCGATCCTGGTAGATCCATTGACCAGGGGTCTGGTGGGCTTGGGGAATCCCGGACGAGCCCCCAGAGGTTATGCCTAGACAGTTTGTTCCTTAAAGAAGACCACCAGAGTCTAGAGTCAAAGCCAAGCAGCAAGGATCTTTTACTGCAAGTTCGAACTTGGTCCCTCCATTCCACAGCATACAAGAGGGCTCCGAACAATGCGAGTGCTTGCCTTTTATAGCCCGAGGTAAATAGGATAGTAAAGTTACAGAGGAACAAGGGAATTCTTTTGGTTACAGCATTACAATTGGTTTACATTTTAAGTTATACATTTAGTAGATTTTTTATTGGTTCCCGTGCTTTCAGTAAAACCTCAAACGGCTGTGTCCTTATCGAGGATTTTCCAGGTGGTGTTTGTACTGGGCTCAGGAAATTGAGAGATATATGGTAGGATGTGTTTGTACTGGGCTCAGGAAGTTGAGAGATATATGGTGTTTGTACTGGGCTCAGGAAATTGAGAGATATATGGTGGGATGTGTTTGTACTGGGCCTGTTTGTGTTGAGCCCGGGGCTGAGGAATGTGCCTGATTTCTTTCAGAGGCTGAGACAGGAGAATGGTGTGAACCCGGGAGGCGGAGCTTGCAGTGAGCCGAGATCCCGCCACTACACTCCAGTCTGGGCCACAGAGCGAGACTCCATCTCAAAAAAAAAAAAAAGCTCAAATGCCATACTTGTCCTTCAAGTTGCCCACTTGAGCCCCTCCCAAGTGTACTTTATTTTTCTTTTCTTTCTTTCCTGCTCTAGAGTTTTTTAATAAACTTCCACTCCTGCTCTAAAACTTACCTCAATCTCTTTTTCTGACTTGTGCTGGTCTGTTGAAGTCCTTCTTCTGAGGAGGCAAGAAATGAGGTTGCTGCAGAACCATACAGATTTTCTGCCAGTTACTCATGTATTTGTCACCCCTAACACTACAATACCTTAAGGGCTATGAAGTGACTAGGTCATAGGAATTTTTCAGCTTCTTTATAATCTCATGAGACTACCATCATATATGCAGTCCATCACTGACTAGAATAATATTATGTAGCATATGACTATATTTTTTAAAGTGAATTCTGAAACTTTTCTAATTCTCCTTTTACCTCTTATTTCATAGGGTTCATTAAAAAGTTTTATGAAAATGCAATGATATGCAAATATCTTCATTTCCTACAGTGTCTCCTTCGAAAGTGTGTTTTCTGTCATTTGCATGCTACAAATAATAGCATAGTCTCACATATTTTTTCTCTTGCTCCTAACAGTATATGCAATTTTCACTAAAAAATAAATTCTCTTGGTTCCCTTCCCTGTTTACCTGCGCATGATTCGAGTCATCTCTGAGCCACAGAGGAATGCTTGAGTGCTAAAGAGTTCTCAAGACCTATTCATCCATGCAATTGCTTGCAGCAAGTGTGAAAGGATTGAGATTTTCATAGTAGCAGATGGAAAATTATCTCTCTATGTACTTTATTTTTTCTGTGTTAAAACCTCTATATTATGGGACACCTCCATTAAAAATGGATATTCCATTTAATGTATGTGTGTAGGGAACTGGATTTTTTTAAATTTATGTTTCTTCATTGCTTTAAATGTGTCAACCTCTTTAGTGGGAGGTTGAGTGTGAAAATGCTTTACAATTCGTTAGATTTTTGCTTGGTTTCTCACATCTAAATAAAGTATGAAAAAGTAAGTTTGCAATATGACACCAATTTGGTTAATGAGAATAAAGTTGAAAAGCAATCAATTAAAAACAATTAGCATTAATCACAGAAATGCAACATTATAAAGCAATGGTAAGGGGCTGAATTTATAATAGGGTGCATCTGCAGCAAAATCAAACAGCTTTAAAATATGGAATTAAAGTGTATATGATCTTGTGCTTCATAATTATATATATATGGGAAATTTAAAATTAAAAAATATATATAAATAGGGAAAAAAGTCCTTGATATTGGTCTTGCTAGTGACATCTTAAATATCACACTAAAAGTTCAGGCTACAAAAATAATAAATGGGACTATATCAAAGTAAAACAAATAACAAAACAAAACAAAAACCTTCTGAAGAGCAAAGAAACAATCATAACAAAAAAGTGAATCCATGGATTGGAAAAATATATTTGGAAACCATACATCTAATAAAAGATTAATAAACAAAATTTATTTCAAAAAAATGCATCTGATAAGGGGTTAATATGCAAAATTTATACAAACACTCGTACAACTCAATAACAAGAACACATATGGCCTAATTGTAAAATGGGCAACTGTTGAGGGAAGTCAGGGACCCCGAACGGAGGGACCGGCTGAAGCTGCAGCAGAACATAAATTGTGACGATTTCATGGACACTAATTAGTTCCCCAAATTAATACTTTTATAATTTCTTATGCCTGTCTTTACTGCAATTTCTGAACATAAATTGTGAAGATTTCATGGACACTTATCACTTCCCCAATCAATACTCTTGTGATTTCCTCTCCCTGTCTTTACTTTAATCTCTTAATTCCGTCATCTTCTTCATAAGCTGAGAGGATATATGTCGCCTCAGGACCCTGTGATGGTTGCATTAACTGCACACATTGTTTGTAGAGCATATGTGTTTGAACAATATGAAATCTGGGCACCCTGAAAAAAGAACAAGATAACACCAATCTTCAGGGAATGAGGAAGATAAGACTTGGAGCCTGACTGCCCCAGGGAGCCAGGTGGAACAGAGTCATATTTCTCTTCTTTCAAACACAAATAGGAGAAATATCACTGACTTCTTTTTCTCAGCAACGAACATCCCTGAGAAAGAGAATGCACCCTGAGGGTAGGTCTATGAATGACCCCCTTAAGGCGGCCGCCTTTTATGGTGGAAGCCAAAGGGATGAAATAAGCCCCGGTCTCCTGTAATGCTCCCAGACTTATTAGGATGAGGAAATTCCGGCCTAATAAATTTTGGTCAGACAGGTTGTCTGCTCTCAAACCCTGTCTCCTGATAAGATGTTATCAATGACAATGGCTGCGGGAAACTTCATTAGCAATTTTAATTTTGCCCCATCCTGTGGTCCTGTGATCTCGCCCTGCCTCCACTTGCTTTGTGATACTTTATTACCTTGTGAAGCTTGTGATCTCTCTGACCCACACCCTATTCGTGCACTCCCTCCCCTTTTGAAAATTGCTGATAAATACTTGCTGGTTTTACGGCTCGGGGAGCATCACGAAACCTGCCGACGTGTGGTGTCTTCCCCAGACACCCGGCTTTAAATTTCTCTCTCTTGTACTCTTTCCCTTTATTTCTCAAACCAGTCGAGACACATAGGAAATAGAAAAGAACTCACGTTAACCATCGGGAGTGGGTTCTCCCGATAGGCAACAGACCTAAACAAACACTTCTCCAAAGAAGAAATAAAAATGGCCACAGCTATATAAAAAAGGATCTCGACATCACTCATTATCAGGGAAATGCAAACCAAAGCCACTATGATAAATCAGCTTACACATGTTGCAATGGCAACGATGAAGACAAAAATATAACAAGTGTTGGTGAAGGTGTGAAGAAAAGAGAACCCTTGTACACTGTTGGTCTGACCATTTTGGAAAGCTTATGTGGAGGTTCCTGAATAAATTAAAAATATAATTACCATACGACCCAGCAATCTTTCTTCTGGGTATACGATAGCCCCTCTTTTTCATTGTTTCACTTTCTGTGGTTTCAGTTTCCTGTGATTAACTGGGGTCTAAAATTGTTAAATGGAATATTTGGGGAATAAACAATACACAAAGTTTAAAATTGTGCAATGTTCTGGCCGGGCGCTGTGGCTCACGTCTGTAATCCCAGCACTTTGGGAGTCTGAAGCGGGCAGATCACAAGGTCAGGAGATCCTGGCCAACATGATGAAACCCTGTCTCTACTAAATATACAAAAATAAGCCAGATGTGGTGGTGGGTGCTCATAGTCTCAGCTACTTGGGAGGCTGAGGCAGGAGAATCACCTGAACCCAGGAGGCAGAGGTTGCAGTGAGCTGGGATCGCACCACTGTACTCCATCTCAAAAAAAAAAAAAATTGTGCACTGTTCTGAATAGCATGATATCATCCCATGCCATTCTGCTTTCAACCATCCAGGACATGAATTATCCCTTTATCTAGTAGATCCACACTGTATATGCTCCCTGCCTCTTAGTCATTTCATAGCTGTCTTGGTAATTAGATGAACTGCCACATTACGGCAGTGCTTGTGTTCAAGTAATTCTTATTTTATTTAGTAGTGGCCCCAGTGTGCAAGAGCGGTAATACTGGCAATTCAGACATGCCAAAGAGAAGCCATAATGAACTTCCTGTAAGTGAAAATGTGAAAATTCTCAACAATGAAAATAAATTTATATATATATATATATATATATCTGCCACGTTTGCTAACATCTATGGTAAGAACAAGTCTTCTATCCTTGAAATTGTGAACAGTATATTGTTACAATTATTCTATTTTATTATTAGCTATTGTTTTTACTCTCTTACTGGGCCTAATTTATAAATTAAACTTTTATCATAGATATATGTATAGAAAAATCATAATACATATGGGTTATTATATATAATATATATATATTATATGTAATATATAATATGTTATTATATATAATAGTGCATATGTAATACAGAACATATATATATATATATGTATATATGGAGAACCTGGGAGGCAGAGGTTGCAGTGCAATGTGGAGGTTCCTAAATAAATTAAAAATATAATTACCATATGACCCAGAAATCTTTCTTCTGGGTATACAGTAGTCCCCCCCTATATATATATGGGTTCAGTACTATTCATGGGTTCAGGCCTCTGGTGGGGTGTTGGTGTATAGCCTCTGAGAGTAAGGAGAGAATAGTATGTACTCAAAGGAAATAAAATCACCACCTTGTAAAGATGTCTGCATTTCCATATGTATTGCAGATACATTCATGATAGCCAAGATATGGAAACAATCTAGGTATCTATTGATGAACAAATGGGTAAAGAAACTAGTATACATATAGAGTGGGAAATAAGTCAGCCATAAAAAAGAGGAGATCCTTCCTTTTGCTACATCATGGATGGACATAGAGGCCATAGACTAAGTGATGAAAGCCAGAAACAGATAAATTTTTTAAAATTTCACGATATCACTTTTATGTGGAATCTAAAAAAAAAGTCAACTATACATGAATAGAGAATAAGAAAGTGGTTATCAGTGTCAAGATGTGGAGGTAGAGAAGGAATTGGGGAGATGTAGATCAGAAGATGCAAAATAGAAGACATGCAGGATGGACAAGTGTAATAAATAGTGTGCAACATGAAGGCTATGTTTAATAATAGTGTATTGTATTCAACATTTTCATTAAATTAGTATATTATAGCTGCTCTGCCTCAGAGGAAAAAAATGAGTGAACTATATGCGATGATATGTTAATTTGTTTCACTATAATAAACCATTTTATTATATATGTATCTCAAAGCATTGTGTTGCATAATAAAACTGGTAAAACTATATATACTTGGTCTTTATCCTCTTCCTTGGCAATCAGCTTTCACAATTTTGGGGGTCTCTGAAGTGATGTGTCTTTTTAATAAATGATGGCTTGGGGCTTCTGGATAAACTCAGGATGGAGGCTGGTTGCCAGAGAAACCAACCGTGTGATTAAGAGTTGGGGTTTTCAGTTCCACCCCTCAACCCCTGGGGAGAGGAGAGATGTTGAAGGTTGAGTTTGTCATCAACTCAACTTCTTACCCTGTGCTGTTTCTCTGGGCTAACAATCACTGCCTCCCTACCTACCAAATCAACCTTCCTAACCTAGCTCAGAATCATATCTTATGGCAATTCTACTCTGTCACTCCTGCCAGACAGCTGATTAACCAATCCCTCCTCTGTGGTGCCTTTGTATCTTGTACCTATTTCTATGATTGTACTTTCTACTCTATTACAATTATTTGTATTGTATGCTTTGAGGGCAGAGCCTTTGTCATATTTATCTCTGTTCTCTCTAACATGTAGCAGAATGCATGATAAATTATAAGTACTCAATAACTTGGTGAAATTTAATTACACTTTTTGTTAACTAGTAGTATATAAGGAGACAAAAGAGAAAAATTCTCCAATATAGGTCAATGATAGGGTTTTTTGTTTGTTTGTTTTGACCATGCTATACATTAAGCTGAATAAAGCTAATACAAAAGCACTTTTTTTCATTGTTCTAAAAATACATTATTTTGTAAAAAGGAAATAAAAGGAACATGATTGTTTTAGTCTGTTGTCTGCTGTTATAACAGAATACCTGAGACAGGGTAATTTATAAACTACAGAAATTTATGGTTCTGGAGGCTGAGAAGTCCAAGAGCGTAACACTAGCATTGGGCCAGAGCCTTTCTGCTGAGTTATCCCATGCAGAAGGCAGAAGGGCAAGTGAGCACATGAGACAGAAAGAAAAAAAAGGGAATCAAAATATCATGGTAACTTACCCACTCCTGAGGTAACAACGTTAATTTATTTATGAGGACAGAGTGAATCAGCTTTTAAATACCTCAGAACTCTTAATACCACCCCAATGGCAATTAAATTTTAACAAGAGTGTTTTAGGGTACGTTATAATTATAGCAATGATCATTTGTTGAGACAACTGTGATTATAATACTATGTTTCAAGCATGGTATGGGTGCCTGACATAGACCGTTAATTTTCACTATAATCTTGCTGTGTAGAAGTTTGGATGGGTCTCAGTTTATAAAATGTGGAAACTGAGGATCAGAGATATATTTGTTCATGGTTACATTGAAGTGATCTAATCTGTCAATATTTGCCTTTTTTCCTGACCTCCTCAGACTCAAGCAATCCTCCCACCTCAGCCTTCTGAGTAGCTGGGACTACAAATACCCACCACCGCTTGACTAATTTTTGTATTTTTTTGTGAGATGTGGTTTTACCATGTTGCTCAGTGTGGTCTTGAACTCCTGAGCTTAGCAATCTGCTAGCCTCAGACTCCCAAAGTGCTGGTATTACAGGCATGAGCCACCATACCCAGCTCCTGTGCCATAACTTTCGAAAATAAAGGTTTCTGTAAGCTGAGACGAGTTTAATCTGAAATATATATATTTTAAAAAGGGTATAATGAGGCCGGGCGAGGTGACTCAAGCCTGTAATCCCAGCACTGTGGAGGCAGGGGCAGGCGGAACACGAGGTCAGGAGATCGAGACCATCCTGGCTAAAAAGGTGAAACTCCGTCTCTACTAAAAATACAAAAAATTAGCCAGGCCTGGTGGCATGTGCCTGTGGTCCCAGCTACTGGGGAGGCTGAGGCAGGAGAATGGCATGAAGCCAGGAGGCGGAGCTTGCAGTGAGCCGAGATTGCACCACTGCACTCCACCCTGGGAGACAGAGTCCGTCTCAAAAAAAAAAAGTATAATGAAATAATTATAATTTTGAAACATTCAAGCATTCAAATAAACTAATTTTAGTTTTTGCCTATATGTATTCTTTGATGAAAATAAGATCATATCATAATGTATTCTGTGGCTGTGTTTATCACCCAGTATTATATTGTGAATGTATTTCCATGCCAATAAGAATTCTACTTTTTCATTTTTAATGTCTGGTGGATCTTCATTTATTCAGTTTGTCTCCTACTGCTGAACATTAACTATTTTTTGAGAATTTGTTATTTACAACATCGTTATAACAACCTCTATAATTCTCTGTATACATCTTGTACAAATAATCACTCTATTGAGCTATGCTTCTAAAAGGAGAATTGTGGTTTTGTGTTTGCCCTAAGACATTTATATGCCTATATTATGTTTCTGAGGCTGCTATAGATTATAAATTCTTCAAGGAATGATGCTTTCTAGTTTCTTTCTATACCTTAGCTATGCATGGTATTTTGCCGTTATAATGATTACTATCTTAAATATCTTCTTTCCTAAATATTTAGCAGCTTAGGACAAAGTTATGGGGAGGAAAAAAAATAAAGATAATGGTTTTATTCCAAACATTATAAGATACTATTTTCTTTGTTTGGTCATAGGTCTGTTCATCTGGTCTTACTTGCTTTTCCACTGAAATCTTTACGTGGAATTTTTGCTGTTGAGAAATAAAATTTAGTTTAAAAAATACGCAAAACGCAAAACAAAATGTGGCAAACACTTCTCACCCACTTGAAGAGCTACATGCAGTCAGTGTATGATTATGGAATAAAGTCATAAGTTAAGCCATGAATCAGCAAACGGGAGAATGAAGCAGGAGGAAATCTGTCCATATTGCTCCATGTTGAATGCTTTCACTTTCTCATTTTTCTCTGTTAGGAAGAATTTAGCCCAGGTTCTCAATACAAAGTGGGGAGAATCTCTGAGGAGGAAGGCCCTGGAAATTGCCCAGGGATGGTGTGTTGACACTGGTAATCTCTCTAGTCATAGAAGAAACTCCTGGTTCTGTGATTTACTTTATCTTGACAAAATGGAAGTTTCTATAGCTGTCTCTATCAGCAGCATCTTTTGAAAAATAAGATTGCTTCAGCAGTTAAGTTTTAAAATGCTTTACTTTTTTCTCTGCTTGAACTTCTTGCCCTTTTCCCATCATACCTTTTAAAACAAATTTCCTGTCAAGTTACAGTTTACTTTAATTCATTTTTAACAAGTATATAGGCCTGTGACTAATCTAGAGATAATTACAGTGCCAATCCTATTGACAAAATTGAAATACTGAAATGAAAATATGTGCATTTCCACTCTCTTTTCCCAGTAATATTAACCTGTCACTCCAGTGCTGTATCAAAAATTCCTTGGCTTCTTTTCTTAAATCAAATTTGCCCAAAGCTCTGAGAAACCACATTTTCATAAGCAACTTAGTCAGGCTACATCTACAAGCTCCAGGAGTGAGATTACCGCCTTGCCTCTATCAGAAATTTTATTATGTGATATTAAGAACTTCAAAAACTGACTTATGCTTCTCTATTAAACTCATACTCAGAATTTAGGGGGATTCCTAATTAGCTTCTTATGCTCTAGTTAAGGTGTTAACCAGTTGAGTTTCCATTTCAAAGGCAGCATAATGAAAAAGTGCCTGTTTCTCACTTAAGAACTACCGTACTTGTATTTGCACAGTAATTCTATATAAAAATTCAGCATCATGGAAAGTATAGCAATGGAGAGAGCTATAAACATGAACAATTTGCAAAAGCGGAAGAAAAACATTCATGAGGCAATTTACACCTTGTTACCTAATTTGAATTTTAATAGACAGACTCCTACAATAGTCACATGCTGGAAGGAAACATTGACTGAAAAAAGTCAAAGAAGATATTATCAGATAATTATCATACAGTTTAAAATGAATATTCTATTTGTCAATATACAGTGCTTTAAAAAAGTCAGGGCATCATAGAAAATTCAGAGGTTAGATCAGAAATGCTATATCAAATGCAAAGTAATATTATAAATCTCTGAAGAGATGAACTGTTACTTCTCCATTGTACAGGAGTAAAACTAGGGCAACAGCTCTCTATGATCAAGGCAAATGCTATGCCACCAAATTTTGCATAAAATGCAAAAATACAAATGTTTTATAAAATATCATACCTTTTGGAGCTGTGTACCACCCATGAAAAAACGCAGAAAAAGATGGTCTGAAAAAGAAAGAATAAAGGCAGTGCAGACGACAGAGCAGAGAAAGAGAGAATACACAGTAAAACCATTTTAGAGCTTGTGATTAAGATGGGCATTAATATAGCGTGAATGTGTGTTCCTTCTAAATCTCCTGTTAAAATGTGACTCCCAATATTGGAGATGGACATGGTGGGAGATGTTGGGGTAATGGGGACAGATTCCTCATTAATGACTTGGTGCTATTTTTGCGGGACTGAGTGAGTTCTTGCTCTAGTAGTTCACATTAGACGTAATTGTTTAAAACAGCCTAGCACCTCTCCCCTCTCCCTCTCTTATTCCATCTCTTACCATGTGAGAGACTTGCTCCCTTTGGCCTTCTACCATAATTGGAAGCATCCTGAGGCCTCAACAGAAGGATTTGCTGGCACAAGTCTTCTTATATATCTTGTAGAACCAGAAGCCAAAATAAGTTTTTTTTCTTTATAAATTACTCAGCCTCAGGTATTTCTTTATAGCAACACAAATGGACTATTACAGTCATCAATAAATAACCTAAAGTCTCATGTAAGACCATTTAAGGCTTTTAAATGTTCCTGGCAATTGGTGGGCCTATTACCAGCAAGAGTCTTCTGAGTACACAGGAAGAGGACTGTTGTATAAACAAACCTAAAAGCAAACTAAAAAATGAACTCCCTTGTTTTTTTGTGGTAAATTCTGCCCAGTGTATTATCAGAAATGTGCAGCTATCGGCCACGTTACCCTGTTCCAATACTGTACATAAGTGCACACAACCTCCGTATATAATTGTAATAGATTTGTTGCCCAATGCACACAGCAAGTCAATATGTGGCGACACTAGGTAGCAACACAGAAAAAGGTGTAATCCTAGGGCCAAAAGATGAGTTGGGAGGAATCCTCAAATTCATCTCCCCAAAGAGTCTGGGACTAGGGTGTTTAAGGGTTTTGGAGTGGGATCAAGTATGGATATTGTAGATTGGTTGAAGAGTGCCGGGTGAAGTCATGGGACAGAGAGACGAGGAATCCGTATTCTCATAGTAATCTCATTCCTCTGAGGGTAACTGGTTGCTGGAATTCAGGGTCTAAAAATCATCTAAAGTGATCCTTAAACAAAAGCCTTATGGTTCTGACGTCAGAAATCCTGTCTATAGAAACAATGAGGTCAGTATCTAGTGCTAACTGACTCTTATCACCAAAGAATTAGGCCAAAGTGAAGCCTGATTAATGCTTAATTGTAACAGTATTTCTATACAGAACGTGGCACGCACTTACCATCAACCCCGTGGAGGCAGTTTCATATACAGCATTTGTAATCAGAATAAAATAAAAGCTACCTAAACCCGGATTTCCAAAGAAAAGCAGCAGTGGTTTAAAAACAACTTTTACCAGAAAGGCCTCAGCATATAAATAACACGAGGACTTTGATTAAAAACACCTGTTTAAGGCAAAATTGATTTTTACCCCTGTTCTTTTAGAAAGCTACCAGCACATAAGAGTGTTTTCCCGGCTTGAATGTTTCTATCCTTTATATCTATCCATTATGGTCACTTAGGGTTGTTTTCACGTTTTAGCTATTGTGAATAACACTGGTATAAATATGGGTATACAAATGTCTCCAGATTTTGCTTTCAATTTTTTTTCAATGTATACCCAGAAATGGAAATACTGGATCATGTGGAAATTCTATTTTTAAAATTTTTTAAGGAATGCCATACTGTTTTTTATAGTAGCTGTGCCATCTCGCATTTCTATTAACAGTCCACAAGAACTTCAATATCTCCACATCCTCAACAACACTTCTTATTTTCTGTGTTTTTTTTTTTATGGTAGTCATTGTAATGCATGTGAGATAGTGTCTCATTGTTACTTTGATCTGTATTTCCTTTATAATTAGTGATATTGAGCATCTATTGATGTGTTAACTGGCCAATTGAGACAATGTTCTCTTAAGTATTTTACACATATTGATCAGGTTGTCTGCTTTTTGTTGTTGTTGAATTTTAGGGGTTCATATATTGTAAATATTAATCACTTATCATATATATGATTTACAATGTTTTCCACCATTCTGGGGCTGACTTTTAATGATATTAATAGTGCCTTTTCACACATTTATCTATGTAACAAACATGCACATCTTGCACATGTACCCCTGAACTTAAAATAAAAGTTGAAAGAAAACAAATTGTGCTTTTTGATCCACAATTTACAAAAATTGTAAAGTCCAATCTATTTTTTAAATTGTTGCTTATGCCATTAGTGTCATAACCAAGAACTCATTGTCAAAACTAATGTCATAAATCTTTTGATCTATGTTTGTTTCTGAAGGTTTTATACTCTTAGATTTTACATCTAAGTCTTGAGGTTATTTTGTTTTATCCTTCAAATATGAAGGAGAAACAAAGATTTCCCTAGTCAAAAAAAAAAAAAAAAAAAAAAAGCTTAGGTATTTCATTAACAGCAGGTCTATCCTACAAGATATGCTAAAGCGAGTCATTCAGTCTGAAAGTAAAGAATATTAATGAGAAATAAGAAATCATGTGAAGGTACAAAACTCACTGGAAACAGTTAAGTAGAAAATAAATACAGAAAATTATAACAGTCTAAGTGTAGTTTGTAAACCACTCATATCTTAAATAGGAAAACCGAAAGGCAAACCTATCAAAAGCAATAAATGCAACAACTTTTAAAAACAGACAGCATAATAAGATATAAATAGAAATAACAAAATTTTAAAAAGAGGAAGGGATGAAGCTAAAGGGTAGAGTTCTTATTCGTTTTCTCTTTACTTATTTGTTTTTGCATTAGAGTTATCAGTTTTAAATAATGGGTTATAAGATGTTATTTGCAAGCCTCATGGTAACATTCAAATCAAAAAGTATATAATAAATACATGAAAAATAAAAAGCAAGACATTAAATTATACTACCAGAGAAAATCACCTTCAATAAAGAAAGATAGGAAAGAAGGAAGGGAAAATAACCAGAAAAAAAAATAATAATAACAAAATGGCAGGAGGACGTCCTTTCTTATCAATAATAACACTGAATATAAATGGACTAAATTCTCCAATCAAAAGACAGAGTGACTGAATAGATTAAAAAAACAAGACCCCACAATCTATTGCACACTAGAAATGCACTTTACCTGTAAAGACACACAGCGACTGAAAATGAAGGAGTAGAAAAAGATATGCCATGCCAATAAAAAGCAAAAAAAGAGCAAGAGTAGCTGTACTTAGGCAAAATAAATTTCAAAAGAAAACTATAAGAAAAGACAAAAAAGATCATTATATAATAAAAATGGTATTGATTTGGAAAAAAAGATATAACAATTTTAAATATATATGCACCCAACACTGAAGCACCCGGAATTATGAAGCAAACCTTATTAGACTTAGAGAGAGACCACAAGACAACAGTTGTAGGAGACTCCAACACACACCCCACTGTGAGCACTGAACAGACCTTCCAGACAGAAAATCAACAAAGAAACATTAGCTTTAATCTACGCTATAGAGCAAATAGAGCTAGGAGATATTTATAGAACATTTCATCCAAAGTCTACAGAATACACATTCCTCCATTTAGCACAACGATCAGTCTAAGGATAGATTTTAAGTCACAAAGCAAATTTTAAATAATTCAAAAAGTTGAAATGATATCAACTATCTTATCTGACCACAATGAAATAAAACTAGAAATCATCAACAAGGGAAATTTTGGAAACTCTACAAACACAAGGTAATTAAACAACACACTCTTGAATGACCAGCATCTTAATGAAGACATTAAGAAAATTTTAAAAATTACCTAAACAAATGAAAATGGAAACAAAACATATCCAAACCTATGAATACAACAAGAGCAGTACTAAGAGGAAATTTTATAGCAGTAAGCACTTACATCAAAAAAGTAGAAAAAATTCAAATGAACAACCTAAAGATGCATCTTAAATAACTAGAAAAACAGGAGTGAACCATACCCAGAGTTATTAGATTGAAATAAATCATGAAGATAAAGGCAGAAGAAAATGAAATTGAAACAAAATAATATACAAAAGATAAACAAAGCAGAAGGTTGGTGTTTGGAAAAGATTTTTAAAAATTAACAGACTTTCAGCCAGACTAAGAAACAAAGAGAAAAGATCCAAATACATCAAAAAAAAAAAAAAAAGATGAAAAAGCAGACATTACAAATGGCACTCCAGAAATTCAAAAAATCATTAGAGACTAATATAAGCAACTATATGCCAAAAAATTGAATAACCTAGAACAAATGGATAAATTTCCAGAGACATAAAACTTACTAAGTTTCAACTATGAAGAAATCCAAAGCCAGAATGGATCAGTAACAAGTAATGAGATTGAAGCCAAAATAATTCTCTCAGCAAAGAAAAGCCCAGGACCTGATGGCTTCACTGCTGAATTCTGCAAAACGTTTGAGGAGAACTGGCACCAATTTTACTGAAACTATTTCAAAAAAAGAAAAAAGAGGATGAGGGAATATATCTAAACTCATTCTGTGAGGAATTAGCATGATACTAAAATTAGACTAAATTAGACTAAATACTAAAATTAGGAATTAGCATGATACTAAAATAGATGCATCAAAAAAGGAAAGCTAAAGGCCAATATCTTCGATGAGTGTTGATGCAAAAATCCGCACAAAATACTAGCAAACTGAATTCAACAATACATCAGAAAGATCATTCATCATAACCCTGAGGGTTATGATGGAATTTATCCCTGGAATGCAAAATTGAGTTAACATATACAAACACATAGAATAATGGAAGGGAATAGAGAACCAAAAACATATTTGTACATCTACAATTAACTCATTTTCCACAAAGGTACCGAGAACATACATTGGGGGAAAGGACAGAATCTTCATAAATAGTGCTGGGAAAACTGAATATCCACATAAAGAAGAAGGAAACTTGGCCCCTATCTCTCACCATACACAAAAATCAAATCAAAATGGATTAACGACTTGATTCTAAGACCTCAAACTATGAAACTGCTAATAGAAAACATTGGGGAACCTCTCCAGGACATTGGACTAGGTGAAGATTTCTTGAGTAATACCCCACAAGCACGGGCATCCAAAGAAATAGTGGACAAATGGAATCACATTAAGTTAAAAGGCTTTTGCACAGCAAAGGAAATAATCGACAAAATGAAGAGACAGCCCACAGAATATTTTCTCCCACAGAATGTGAGAAAATAAACTATCCTTCTGAGAAGGGATTAATAACCAGAATATATAGGGTGCTTGAACAACTCTATAGGAAAAAAAATCAAATAATCTGATTCAAAAATGGGCAAAAGGTCTGAATAGATATGTCTTAAAAGAAGGCATACAAATGGCAAACAAGTAAATGAAAGGTACTCAGCATCGTTGTTCATCAGAGGAATAAAAATAAAACTGCAACAATATGCCATCTCACCCTAGTTAAAATAGTTTTCTCTAAAAGGCAGGCAATAACAAATGCTGGTGAGGATGTGAAGAATAGAGAACCCTCATACACTGTTCATGCCAATGTAAACTATTACAGCTATTATGGAGAACATATGGAAGTTTGTCAAAAATCTAAGAATAGAAATACCATATGATCCAACAAATCCAACTGCTAGGTAATACCCAAAAGAAAAGAAATCAATATATTGAAGAGCTATCTGCACTCCCATGTTTACTGCAGTGATGTTCAAAATATCCACGATTTGGAGGCAACCTAAGAGTTCACCAACAGACAAATGAATAAAGAAAATGTGGTACATATACAAAATGAATTACTATTTAGTCATGTAAGAATGTGCAATAACATGGATGAAACTAGAGGTCATTATATTAAGTGAAATAAGTTAGCAGAGAAAGACACACTTTTCCTGTTCTCGCTCATTTGTGGGAGCTAAAAATCAAAGCAATTGAACTGATGGAGGTAGGGCATAGAATTATGGCTACTAGATGCTGGGAAGGGTAGGGTTGGTGGGGTGATGGGGATAGTTAATGGGCATAAAAATATACTTAGATACAATGAATAAAGTCTAGTATTTGATAGGAAAATAGGATAACTACAGTCAGTAATAATTTTGTGTACATTTTGGAATAACTGAGGGAATGGAATTGGAATATTCATACACAAAGACTTGATGAATGCTAGAGGTGACAGATACTCCATTTACCCTGATTTGATTATTACAGGTTGTATGCCTGTATCAAAATATCTCATATACCCCATAAAGATACACACCTACTATGTACCCATAAAAATTAAAAATTAGAAAAATCTGCCTCCCGGGTTCAAGTGATTATCCTGCCTCAACCTCCCGAGTAGCTGGAATTACAGACACGGGCCACTACACTCATCCAATTTTTGCAGTTTTAGTACAGACAGGGTTTCACCATGTTGGCCGGACTGGTTTCAAACTCCTGACCTCAGGTGATCTGCCCGGGTCAGCCTCCCAAAGTGCTGCGATTACAGGTGTGAGTCACCATGCCAGGTTATTTTCTTTATAAGTTACCCAGTTTGTGGTACTCTGTTGAAAAATAAACTAAGTATTTGTCTAGTCTCTATTTTATCTCTGCTGTAATCCTTATTATTTTGTTTCATCTACTAGTTTGGATTTAGTTTGTCTTTTTCTTTTATAGTTTCTTAAGTTGTAGAGGTTGGTTGTTGGTTTAAAATGTTTATTGCTTTTACTTAATATAAGTAAGCATTTATAGTTATAAATGTTCTAAGCACTGCTAATCTCTGTTTTCTAATTTCACTTGTGATCTCTTCTTTGGTGTATTGATTGTTTATAAATGTGTTGTTTATTTTCCACAAATTTGTAAATTTTTAATGTTTCCTTCTCTTAATGATTTCTAACTTTATCTCACTGTGGTAAGAGAAGATACTTTGCAGGGTATTCTAATTTTCTAAATCTATTGAAACTCAATTTGAGGCCCATGATATTATCTATCCCTGAAAAATGTTCCATATTTTTCTTATGAGCACATTTTCTTATGTGCTCATAAGAAATATGTGTATGCTGCTGTTGGTGAGTACAGTGTTCGTATATGCCTGTTGGACAGAGTTGGTGTATTGTGTTGCTCAGGTCCTCTATTTTCTCACCTATTTTCTGTCTGGTTGCTGTAACCACTATTGAGAGTGGAGTACTGAAGTCTCCCGCAGTTATTGTAGAACTGTCTATTTCTCTCTTCAATTCTGTCAGATTTGATTTATGCATTTCGATGATATGTTATTAGGCATAAATGTTTGTGACTGTTATATCTTCTTGCTGTGTTGAACCTTTTATTAATAATTAATGTCATTCCTTTGTCCCTTATAAGCTTTTATCGGTTAAGTCTAATTTTTCTGATGTTAGTATAGCCACTCCTACTCTCTTCGATTACTATCCACATAGTGTTTTTCCCATCTTTTACTTTCAATCTATTTTGTGTCTTTGAATCTAAAGTAAGTCTCTAGTAGACAATATATAGTTATTATTATTTTTAAAATCCATTCTGCCAATCTACATATTTTTATTGGATAATTTAATCCATTTACAGTTAAAGTAATTACTGGTAAGAGGGAGTTCTGTTATCTTGCTGTTTTTTTCTATGTGTTTTGCAGGTTTTTGTCTCTCATTTCCTGTGTTACTATTTTATTTTGTTAGTTTTTTTTTGTTAAAATTAACACTTTTGAATTAATTTATAATTTTATTTTGTGTATATTACTTAGGTATATTATTGTTGTTACTATGGGGATCACATTTAACATTTTGAAGTTATGACACTCAAATATAAATTTATGTCAAATTAAATGTGATAACATACAATAATTCTACTCTGTATCAGCTCTGTCTCCATCCCTTTCAGTTACTGATGTCACAAAATTACATATTTATATATTGTGGGTCCAAAATGTAAACATAAATTTTTAATGCATTAGTCTATTAATACTAACTTTTAGTCTATTAATTATGTTTTAAAATGTATTCGTCTTTTAAATCATGGAGAAAACAAAAAAAAAATGGACTTACCCGTTATTGTTACAATAATATTAGCTTGTATAACTGACCCTTTATTTACCTTTATATGTCTTCAAGTTGCTATCTGGTCTTCTTTCATTTTAACATGCAGGACTCCTTGTAGCATTCCTTGCAAGGCACTTGCAATGGTAGTAAGCTTCCTCATCATTTGTTTATCTGATAATGTCTTAATGTCTCTCTCAGGTTTGAAGAACAGCTTTCCGCCTAAAGAATTCTTGAGAAATCTTTTTTTTTTATTTTTCTTTTAGAACTTTGAATAGATTAGCCCCCTTCCTACTGATCTCTGAATTTTCTGAAAACTGTTGGTAATCTCATTAAGGATTTATAGTATGTAATAAGTGAGTTATCTTTTCCTGCATTCAAGATTCTCTCTTTGTTTTTGACTTTCAACAGTTTGATTATCACTATGTTTGTGGTTCTCTGAATTCTTCCTACTCAGAATTTCTTGTGCTTCTTGGATGTTTATATTTATGTCTTTCATCAAACTTGGGCCATCATTCCTTCAAATACTTCTCTGTCCCATTTTTCTCTCTCTCTCTTCTAACTCTGGGACTCTTGCAACACATGTGTTCGTCTGCTTGATGATATTCCACAAATTCTTTAGTCTATGTTCACTTTTCTTCAGTCTTTTCTTTTTCTGCTTTTGCGACTTGATGATTCACATTGTCTTCTCTTCAAGTTTACTAAATCTTTCTTCTGCATAATTAAATCTGCCCTTGATTCTCCCTAGTATTTTTTTTTAAAATTTAGTTATTATACTTTTTAGCTTCAGAATATCTATTTGTCTTCCTTACAGGTTTTATATGTCTTTATTCATATTTTCATTCATTTTATATATAACTTTCTGACTTTCTTCACATTCACCTTTAGTTCATTGATCATCTTAAAGACAGTTGTTTTAAAGTCTTTGTCTAGTAGAATCACCATTTGCTTTTTTCAGGGATACTTTCTGTTGGTTATGTTTATCCTTCCATTAGGCAATACTTTCTTTTTATTTTTGGAGACCAAGGACATGGGTCATACTTTTTTTTTTTCTATTTCTATTGAAAAATACATGTTTTGATCTATTAATTGTGAAAATCAGATTATCTCTCTTTCCTAGTGTTTGCTGGCCTTTTTTTATTCTTTTGTTTTTGTTTCTTGATTTTTTAAGTTGTATTTGTTCCAAGAATCACCTCTTGGTGATTTAGGCCTTCTCAGGTTTTTGGAGCTCGCAATTTCCCCTGGGAATATGTGATGACTTTCTAATTTCCCTTTTACATGACATTGCTTTTGAATGCTCTTGTTTTCTGTGTCTGGCTCCAAAGAGAAAATAAGTAAAACATAAAATGGGAGAAAAGGTGGTCAGACGGAGGAAAAAGAGCTTGAAACAAAGTGGGGATAAAACAGCAATGGTTTATGGTCAATGCCTCTTTTTCTGCACCTCTGTGTTTGTAAGCTACTATCAGCAATGAAAGCACTCCAATATTTTAAGAACAGAATTACTTTTGCTTCCAACCTTCCCACTGGTTCCCACATATTGTGTGCAGGCTACTTCAGAAATATGGGCACAGATACTGACCATGGAACTGAGGGGTGGGGAGTGGGTAGCTACTACTGTGCTAAGAGCTGACATTGACCATAATTTACTTTCCAAGATTAGTGCTGGAATTTTCAAGTCTTCGTTGAACTCCAGAGTTCCAAAATAGTTTACATCAGACAGATTCTGCAGGTACAATATTTTTCTAGGTGGAGAAAATATATTTCTGGTGCTTACTTCTTCACTATCTTCCCAGAATTTTCAGATTTTCACTAATGCTTTTTTTTTTAATTTTTACACTTGAAAATACTTAATGATAGCTTGTATCTCTAGGGTAATTTTATAGAAAGTTGTATTCTTATAAACCTTGGTTAACTGTAAATGAACTTCATAAGCATTGAGAACAGAAGACAGGCATTTATGTAGCAGCCATAAGTTCTTTCACCATGAGGGCAAAAGATAAAATATTAACTCTTAACCACATATTTTTTGTTCTTTCAACCCTCCATCACCTTCTCTTTGTCTGAGTTTCCCTCCCCTTCCCCATATTCCACTTTCTTTGGCAGAAACAAAACAAAACAAGAAAGAAAGAAAAATTTTACTTTACCATATGGAACTGCTTCTGTTGATTTAAACAATTGAAGAGCTTTTAATTCTTTTTTAGAACTACATTGTAATATATAAAGACATTTTATCCACTTCTGCCAGCTGCTAATTGGAAAGCATGGACATAGAAGTAGTTGCTGAATCTTTAAGATTACTTTTGAAAAATGGAACTTCTAAACGTTGGTACAATCATATCCAGTAAATTGGTGATTCTAGACTAAATTTACCTTGAAGAGGTATCGAGATTACTGCATTCAGCTGGACCTAAACAGTTTAAACATTTATTCCTAAACTTTTTAAAAAACAAAATATAACTCCTGTATTTTCTCTGCTTTATCACATTTAAGTATTACAAATAAGGTATTAAATTAAATATCATTTTTATAGAGTAATATCAGAAAAAATAACAAAAATAAATATTTCTTTAGTTATTAACTCAAAAATTACATATTTATTACAGTTGAACAACAATAACAACAACAAAATAGATTATCCAAATTATATGTATATTTAGATACTTATGGGAAAAAGGAGAAAAAATAAAATACATATATCAAATAACCCACCATGGTTTGAAAGTTTGTCACTTCCAAAACTCATGTTGAAAATGAGTTGCCATTGTAACAGTATTAAGAAGTGTTGCCTTTGAGAGGTGATTAAGCCATGAGTGATCCATGCTCATGAATGGATGAACACTATTATAAGACGACTTTGGAAGTGTGGTCTCTCTCTTTGCTCCTCCACCTCCCACCACGTGAGAATGCAGCATTCAAAGCACAATTTTGGAAGCAGATTTTGGACTGTCATAAGACACTGAATCTGCCAGTACCTTGATAGTAGGTTTCCTAGTGTCTAGGACTGTGAGTCAATAAATTTATGTTTATTGTACAGTAATTTACCCAGTCTCTGGCATTTTGTTATAGTAGCACAAAAAAGACTGAGACATAACTGCTACAGTTTAAACGTGTCTCCCAAAGTTTGTGTGTCAGAAATTTGATACTCAATCCAGCAGTGTTGGAAAGCAGGGCCTAATGGGAGGTGTCAGGGTCATGGGGGATGGGGACACCATTCTAGTGAATTAACTAATGCCGATAAAATGTCTCTTTCTTACCTTCTCTTTGCCTTTCTGCCATGGAATGCCATATCAAGAAAGTCCTCATCAGATGGTAGCCACCTGATCTTAGATTTCCCAGCCTTCAAAACTGTAAGACAATAAGTAGCTGTTTATTATAAATTACTCTGTGGTATTTTGTTACAGCAGCACAAAAAATACTAATACAAAAATATGGCATGAAGAAGTGGAACTGTTGTTATAACAAATACCTGAAAATATGGAAGTTGCTTTGAAATGACATAATAGGTAGTACCTGGAAGAAATTGGAAGAACAGGCTAGAAAAAACTCAATTGCCATACATGGAGCATTAAGGAAAATTCTGGTGATGGCTTGGAAGAGCAGAAAGACTGAAGTGAGAGTTTGAAAGTTTTTAAAGCTAGTATTGAAGTGGTTGTTAGAATGCTAGTAGAAATATGGACAGTAAAAGCAATTGTAATAAAGTCTTAGATGAAACTGTGGAACAAGGTCTTACAAACTGGAGTAAAGGCCATCGTTGTCAACAAGTGGCAAAAAAAATTGATAGAATCATGTCCATGCCTGAGAATTTTATGGAAGGTGAAATTTAAGAGCAATGAACTGGGATATCTGACAGAAGCAACATCCAAGCAAAATATTGAAGGAGCTATATGGTTTTATTTAATCACATAGAGTAAAATGAGAGAATAGACAAGTAATTTAAAAATAAATTTATACTTAAAGGGGAAATAAAACAAAAACTTTGGAAAATTCATAGCCTGAACACATAAAGAATTTAAAAATTGTGCCCGGGTGTGGCTAAATGACACTTTGACAATAAAATTATTAATAGTATTGGTAGAAAGAAGCCAGGTTCTATTCATCAAGACAATGGAAGAATGTCTTTCAGCACAACCCCAGAAGTCTAAAGGGCAGAAAGATTTTGAAGATGGGCCCAGTGTGCTGTCCACAGGCTTGCTGCCTAGAACCACCTCAAGACTTTGCTCATTTTATTCTGGTGCATCACTCTTTGGCTACAACAGCTTAAGCAGGACTGTGTGTGGCTGTGGTCACCATTCCAGAGGGCAATAGTAGTAAGCCTTGGCAGATCCACGTGACGCAAACTTAACAGATGTGCAGAATGGGTGGGCCTGGGATCTTGGTGACCTCTACGTAAATTTCAAAGGATGCCGTGAACAATATGGAGGGCCACGTGGTATCACAGAGATAGGGCCACCACAGGGTGTCTCCACAGGGATAATACCCAGAGGAAATGTGGGGTTGGAGCCACCACAGAGAATCTCCACTGGGGCAGTGCCTAATGCAGCCACAGTCAAGGAACCTAGAACACAGAATTGTAGAGCCACCAGCATGAAACACCAGCTTGGAAGAAATTCAGATATGAGAATCTAACCAATGATTCATGGGCTGAACCCAGCAAGGCCATGGGAGTGAAGCTGCCTGAGGCCTGGGCTCCCATGTTTCCAGCAGCTGTTACATGAAGTCAAAGTGGATTCTGGAGCATGAACATTTTAATGTTGTTTACCATATGGAACAACATTTTGGATTTGTAATTTTGGATTACTTGGGACCAGTTACTGTTTTCTTTTTACCTATTTTTCCCTTTTGGAATGGAAATGTCTATAATATGCCTGCCTCACCATTGTATTTTGAAGTAGATAACTTGTTCGAGTTTATAGATTCATTACTGAATGGGGATTTGGTTCAGCGTGAATTGCGCTTGATTCTCACACATATGTGAGTTAGATGAGACTCTAAACTTTTGAGTTGGTGCCAGAACAAGTTAAGACTTTCAGACGATTGAGATGGAACTAATGTATTTTGCATTTGAGAAGAACATGATTTGGGGGGCCAGCAGTGAAGTACTATGATTTGAATGTGTCCCTCAAATTTCATGTGTTGGAAACTTGATCCCTAATGTGGCAGTATTGGGAAGTGGGATATGATGGGAGGTGTTTGTTTCATGGGGCCACTGTCCTGCTCCTCTAAATGCCATTGTTAAGGGAGTAGGTTTGTTATCATGGCAGCAGTTTCCTTATGAAATGATGAGTTCAGCTTCCTTTTGATTTTCTCACTTGCCATCTCTTTGGCCTTCCATCATAGATGACACAGCAAGAAGGCCTTTGCCAGATGCCAGTTTCTTGATACTAAACTTCGCAGCCACCAGAGTAGTGAGCCAATACAATTCTGTTAATTATAAATTATTCAGACTGTGATATTCTGTTATAGCAGCCTGAAAATGAACCATGAGAATAATGTAAAAGAATTTGTAGAATTTTTAGGGTCAATGTTAGAAAACATTATTTTTAATCTTTACTTCATGGAGATTTCATAAGGTATTTATTTTATGTGGTCAGTAAACAGATAATTTTCAAATATTATTGTTCAGACCTTAACAAGTTATATTCTCTTGTCAGCTAGTAGAAGGGGAAATAAAAATGTACACTTCAAAACAATGCTTTGAATGACAACTTTAAACATATGTAAGCAGCAGTTTATTTTCTTATCCTTGTACTATGTGTTTTAGTTTAGTTTAGTTTAGTTTTTTTGTGTGTGTCTGCTCAGTTTTGCTAAAATGGTTATCAAATATATATTTGTTTCAAGTTCTGTCATTTTTTTCTGTAGTCTTTATTTGTTTAATTTTCTTGTTTCAACTATCCTATCTCTGACATAGCAGTGCCATGTACTGTTACAGATCTATTCGAGAACAAAGATGGAAGATGGTTTTAAACTCTTCTAGCATATGATTTTACAATTAAATACTGCTTCTTCTTTAGAGTGCTGCCTCTCTTGCTGGGAGTAGTATCCTCTGCTGCTGTAAGGAGGAGGGTAAGGCAGTACTCTCTGGTTCTATGATGTGAGGAAACACTTTGCTGTTTATTTTGCCTGTTTCTTTATTATCTGTGCATGAGTGTTTAGTTGTAATCATATTTTCGTCTATTCAACAAGTATGTATTCATGAATTTCTATGTCTGAGATACTGTGCTATAAGCCAGAAAATAAAGAATATGATAAAATATTGTTAGTTCTCAGTCTCATAATGTTTCCAAAAAACTAAAGAAAAAAACAAAATATTGCAAACGATTTTCATAAAAAAAAGACATTGTCTAAATAGCACATTAATCTTACAGATAAAAATACATAGTAGAAGAGATAGAAGCTGTCAGTTGTGATCAGTCAGTCTTCCTGAAAGTAGTCGTCTTTGTTTCTAGGCCTTACTTTGGTAAAATTTGAACAACAGATGAGTTATAATTCTCCAGCCTAGGCAACATAGTGAGATTCCCGTCTCAAAAAAAACAAAAAACAAAATAAAAACAAATAGCCTAAATGGACATTTTCCCAAAGAAGACATTTAAATGGCCAAAGGGTAGTTTCAAAAGTGGTATCATCACTAATAATCAAAGAAATTCAAATCAACACAACAATGGATTATTATATCATAACTCTTAGGATGGCTGTGATCAAAAGGACACAAGATAACAAGTGTTGGCAAGTGTGTGAAGAAAAGAAAACCCTTGCACACAGTTGATGGGAATGTAGATTGCTACAGCTATTATGAAGAAGCAGTATAAAAGCTTTTCAAAAAATTAAAAATAAAACATATTGAATCCAAATGTAATTTCTGGGTAGATATGCAAAAGAAATGAAATCAGTACCTAGGAGATATACCTGCACTCCCACGTTCATTGCAACATTATTCACAGTATCTAAGCTATGAATAAATACAACTTATATCTATCAAAGGATAAATAAAGAAAATATTTTAGATATGTACAATGGAATATTATTTAGTCATTAAAGAAGAAAATTATTCCTTTTTCCACAATGTGGATGACCCTTATAAATGCATTTTTAAGTGAAATAAGACAGATACCAAAAGACAAATATTGTATATTGTCACTTAGTGCTGGGGTTCAAATATTCATCATGGATGGCAATGGATATGTTAATTAATTTGATTGTGGCAAACATGTACAAATCATCATGTGTACATCTTAGATATATCCCTCTTTATTTCATAATTAAATACCTTTTAAGAGATAGCAACATTTGGTATAAACTTGAGATAGACAACAATATGCATTTAAACTCTTGTCCATATTCTATGTTAAATTGTTTTTTTTGTTTTAGGTAATAATATAATCTAATATAATCTGGGCATTATAATGAATCAATTAATTGATAACATCATCTTAATTAAAAGGTGAGCAAGAAATGTTAAGTATGTCGGAGGTTTTGGTAAGATCTAAGTGCTCTGTAAGGTGAGAGATAAACCCTCAGAAGATTTAAGAGTTTTGCACGTATATTAAATTTTTAAGGTCCAATGGACTGGGACGTGCTATGACATATTATTTGACATAAAAGACAAATTATTATATCGTCCACTTTCCAATACAACACCTTTTAATTCAGGTAGATTTCTGAAGGCATTTTCCTCACTTGGCTAATACGGTTCTACCCATTTACTGAGTGATGGGTGAGGATGCCAAATTTGTAGGGCAGCAGAAAACTGCTCAGTAGCTGGCCAGGTCTACAGTAAAAACAACCTTGCCCTTTTGGCCACATGGCCGAGGAGACCCTATTTTATTAAATTATTAGTGGTGGAAAAGATGGCAAACATCAGTAGTAGTGTAACGTAGATATGTAAGGCTCTTGAACAAGGACATGATGTTGGTACAAAAAAATTGCATACCATTTGAAGAAACCACTCCTTATGTGCTAGTGGGTCCTGACCATGGAATATCAAATTACCACATGGTCAGACTTTCTCATCATAAACCAGGTTCTATTAGACCCATAAAATCAAAACCAGGCCTTTCTAAAGAAAATTATTAGAAGATTGAATTGATACAAATAAAATTGGGTGGGTTTCACAATTAAACTCCATGATCATGTGGCTCAGAGTCTGTTCCCACCCCCATGTCATCCACTAGTGTTAAACTGGTGTATTTATCTGAGGTCACAGCCACGTGGCATATGAGTTGCATCAATGTGACCATATGATAGATAAGGCAAACAACCATTGTATTTGTTGTTTTTCATGCTGCTGATAAAGACATACCTGAAACTGGGCAATATACAAAAGAAAGAAGTTTATTGGACTCAGAATTCCACATGGCTGGGGAAGCCTCATAATCATGGCAGAAGGTGAAAGGTACATCTCACATGGCAGCAGTCAAGAGAAGAGAGCTAGTGCAGGGAAACTCTCATTTTTATGTAACCATCAAATCTCATGAAACCCATTCACTATCGTGAGAACAGCATGGGAAAGATCTGCCCCCATTTTTCAATCATCTCCATTGGATCCCTCTCCTAATATGTGGGAATTATGAGAGCTACAAGATGAGATTTGGGTGGGGACATACAGCCAAACCATATCAGCCATCCTGAGCTCAAAATGGAAAGGGAGAGTCAATATACATAAACCAAAAGTGGGGTGCTTCTATATGACAGTTACACTTAGAGATAGTGGTAAATGACTGTCATGACAGGAAGTTGTTAATGTTCAGAGTAGTAGCTGATACACTTGGTTATCTACTTTGTGTGGAATGAGACAAACACTGTCAACAGTGTATAACTGGAATGTGTAGTTTCAGGGCTAGGAAGGAAAAAGATAAAAGAGTGTCTAGACAAGGGGCCATGTAGATAGGCATGTGGGAATAGGCACAAAATGTGAAGATCTTTGTATCTACCAAAACTGATCCATTCGTGAAAATGCATTAAATCACTTAGTAGAGAGAATTATTCCTCAAGTTGACTCAAATCAATCCCCTGTTATCAGCCATTCTAGTGCTGGAAAAATTGATGAATGAATAAAGTAACCATTGTGGAAGAGAGGAAGATATACATTAGCCTTACTCTAAGGCTCTTATTCACCAATGTTGATCTAAGAACAACTTCTGCCAAAGGTTCAACCAGCCAACTTATAAAGAATGAAAACAAAATATTACTCCTTAATAAAGAATCACCATAGTTTAAAGAATCACCCTCAAGTATGCTAACCCAGTCATTTGATGATAAGTTGACTGCATTGGATATCGTCCACTCTGGAAAGAAGTGATAAGAATTAATACATATTTAGAATACATTTACTTTTCTTTACCATAGTGCTTCAATAAATACCACTATTTAAGGTGGCATTTGGACCATTCACTTGGGGTCCTAAATAACATCAACAGACCATGGGCTCTAGAGCAAATGAGACTCTAGAGCAAATGAGATGCAGCAACACATAAGCAACCTCGAGCTCCATTATTTCTATCACATATTGCATCATTCAGAAACTACCAGCCTCATAGTAATGTAACAGTGTCTGGGATGTGCAACTGAGGTGTCATCTTGGAGATGATATCCTAGCAGGTTTAGCTGACTGTGAACATCAAGAATAGAACTGCTGGTTGGGCACAGTGGTTCACGCCTGTAATCCCGGCACTTTGGGAGGCCGAGGTGGGCAGATCACGAGGTCAGGAGATCGAGACCATCCTGGCTAACATGGTGAAACCCCATCTCTACTAAAAATACAAAAAATTAGCTGGGCGTGGTGGCGGGCACCTGTAGTCCCAGCTACTCAGGAGGCTGAGGCAGGAGAATGGCATGAACCTGGGAGGCGGAGCTTGCAGTGAGCCAAAATCATTTGGCCACTGCACTCCAGCCTGGGCAACAGAGCAAGATTCCATCTCAAAAAAAAAAAAAAAAAAAAAGAATAAAACTACTATTATACAATGGGAATCAGGAAGAATGCTTTAAGCACAAGGCAACCCATAGGGGTATGTCCTATGCTTCTCCCAAAGTGTTATAGAGAATGAACAAGTAGAGCATTCATGACCTGAGAAAGTCATGGTGACCAGGAATCAGGTCCCTCAGAGAAAAGAGTTTGTGTTGCCTCATCATGTAAGTTTGTAAGTTACTTAGACTATCAGAAGTACTAGCACAGGTTGAGGCAAATGTAAAATGAATTGCAGAGAAGAACTATAATTGTTTTCTTTACACCAGATGTGGCAGTTGTGGCTATAATTTTTCCCATTTTTCTTTATTTTCAGTTGTCACAAGGAAGAGATAATCCTAGCCAAAAGTGATTTATTTCTTTTTTCCTTCTCTCTCTTTCTTACCTCATATACACTCTCTCTCTTTCTGTCTTTGTCCTTTTTTCATTTAATCACCTATGCAAGTATATTTAAAAATCTCTGATTCTCCAAAGTAAATTGTTTTACCAATCTTAAAATGTCATTTGAGAGAATTTGGTTAAGTAGTAGAAAAATACACCTAGATAGAAGAAAAAACAATTTCTTCTAGGTATCATTATTTTATTGTATAAAATAAAAATATGAATGTATCATTCAATAAATTGTCATATAATGGCAAATATCTAGAAGATAATTGTAATGTTCCCAACACAAATAAAAGTTAAATGCTTGAGGTGATGAATATCTCAATTATCCTGATCATTTCACATTATATACAGATAGTTCACGTGTACCCCCTACATATGTACAAATATTATATACCAACAAAAGATGGCATTTAAAATTAAATATCATGGCAGTGTACTCACAGGGTAGATACTGGTAATAGTTGTGGGTTTTAAAATTGTGTGTTATGTCGCCTAGCCTGTATAAGTAATTTTATTTTAAAAATATTTTGATCATCAGATCACAGATATAAAAAGCAAAACCAAAAGAAAACCAAAATAAAGTGTGTTGTTGGGCAATAGCATGGCAAGCAATAAATATTAAACTTGCAAGTGCTGAAAGAGTTGCCTAAGCTGTTTTCAGCACTAGGGTAAAAAAGAAACAAAAATCAGTAAACTCTTTATTCAGCAAACATGTCAACCAATTACGACTAAAATAAGGAAAGGCAATGAGATATTTTTAAAATCTACTCAATGTAAGAATTCAGATATATATAGCCAAGCCTAGCTAAAACTTGACGAAAAAAAATAAAGTATAGTGAACAAAAAGATAAAGCATAAATATGCATAGAATATGAGAACAGGAAATCTATGGAGTCGAAACTACTTGGTTTAATCATTTTCACTCTGTCAATGACTCATACATATGCAGTCTCTCTACTTGGTGCTAGATAGACTCAGCCTGAGTACTTGTTTGCTTGAATTGTTTCAAATTCTTTGCATGCTTGCTTTGGAAGATCAGTGGAGCAACTGGGTAACGTCCGCATCTGTTGAGCATTAACGCCATGGCCACAAATTTCTATTTTCTTTCCAGCTGTGTGCCCTCTGAATCTGGGTTTAACTGGAGAAGAAATGACAGAATGAGATACAATGCAATCCAAATAGCTGGATTTTAACTTTTTAGCACTATCAAATTCAAACCTGATCATGAATCTGTATCTCTGCCTTTACAAATAGTTTATTTTTCCTTCTCCTAATAAAGACGCCGTGTTCATCATCAGAATTGTAATGCCCCCTATTTATATTGTTTTCTGTTCTGTTGGTGCTGTGGACAAAGCTATGTATTCTATTGTGGTACCAAAGGAAAGACTGTCCATATGTTTTAAATACAGTACTGTTTCAAAGCGTAAAATACTTATCTTATAGCAAGAAAGGAGCTGCAGAACAAGTAAAACTGATTAAAGTAAACATTTTTGTTAGTTTGTTTTTACTTTAAGAATACAGCAGCTCTGCTAAAAGTTGAAACTGTTAAAGAGACTAAGACAGTTTTATTTTTGTTAAATAATATATTGTAGATATTTGAGAAATAAAATGGTATAGGGTAATTTCTATAAGATTTCAAATTGTAAGAAATGTTTATTATTCTCCTGATCATTTATTTGTCCATTTGTTTTTTCTTTTCTCATGATGAAAAACATGAAGTACTTAAGGTGCACTAAGCCACAACAAGTGCACATATAGTTGAAGTCTTAAGATGTTAAGAAGTAAATTAATACATTTTACATAAGGACTCTAAACATTTCTATCAGTTCAATAGATATTTGTACCTAGAGTCTATTTTCTTTTTTGTTGTTTTTTGAAACGGAGTCTCGCTCTGTCACCCAGGCGGGAGTGCAGTGGTGCGATCTCGGCTCACTGCAACCCCTGCCTCCTAGGTTCAAGAGATTATCCTGCCTCAGCCTCCCAAGAAGCTGGAATGACAAGTGCCTGCCACCTTATCTGGCTAACTTTTGTATTTTTAGTAGAGATGGGGTTTCACCATGTTGGACAGGCTGATCTTGAACTCCTGATCTCAGGTGATCTGCCTGCCTCAGACCCCCAAAGTGCTGGGATTAACAGATGTCTAGTTTCTATGTTCTAAGTGCTAATATTTGATAAGCAGTCCTCCCAAACTTCTGTGTTCCCACTAAAATTTTGTATTAACTTTGGTCATTGCAGTGGGAGCATCAGACACTTCAGATAAAATTTTTGTTTCTGAAACACTCTCAGTGACTTGAGAGACTCAGAGAGTATAAGATAAGAATTACAGTTTAAACTCTGAACAACCTTTGGAAATCATCTATTTTAGAGAATATGCTGAAGAAATATTTTGAAAACAATAGACAACATAGATAGAGAACTTCACTAAATAGAAAAAAGGGATATATCACTGGATTCTTACTGTTCTTTCTTATTAGTAGATTATTTCAATTTCATGATTTTCTGTGAGAGGCAATAAAAATAGCTATCAAAATATAGAAATATATATCAATATTCAGAAAGAAAATGTTTTGGGGGACCTTTGGAACTTCATCACCTTCATATTATTTTGAGTTTCTTTAATGCACTGTCTTAAGAGAGGGTGGGATGAAAAAATATATACTACATTTCATTGGTATGTAACTAAAGTACAATTTTAAACCATATTAATGACATGACATATAAAATGGCAAATCTGTTTTTATTAAAAATTATATCTTCTACAATATAACATGCAAATTCAATATATGGTTTTTGACTAAAAATATGTTGTTAGGAGTCTGGACGGAATCACTTATGCAAGTAACAAATTCCTGCATTGTATGTTGGAGTGGGAGGAACTTGGTGATATTACACAGAAACCAACAGATTTTATGTTTCTTTTCTTAAGGCAGAATATATTTGCAGCTTCGATGCCAACAAAGAAATATTCCTCCACAATTGCAGAAATTTATACAGACACTCAGAATAGTGGGCACTCAATATTAAGTAGTGTTTCTCAAATTACTGGGTATGCCCAGCTGTATGAGAATCATCTTAGGGTTTTAATGTATCAGAATTTATGAGTGGTCTTAGGGATGTATATTTTGAAAACATTCAAGGGAAACACTGAAACAAAGTCAGTGAGGCTACAAAACACTATCATTCCTAGGTTGAAATGCAAATTGTGCAACCATTATTTGGCAGAGTTAATTGAATTTAGCCAGACTCTACAGCTATTAATAGATAAAAAAGTACACATAAAATAAATTTTAAGAAACTGTATGGGACTAGAAACATTCTATAACTACTAATTAGGTACTTAAACAAAAAGATACGTGTTAGTATAGACTATTATCACAAATTTTAATGAGAACACACAAATGAGAATCAGATCTTTTTTAAAAAAGGAATATCAACTAGGGCAGATACTGTCCCTTATAAATTTTTCCTGTCTTTTTATTTTGCATGTCATGATTGAAGCCCTCTCCTACACTCAAGGTATTTCTCATGACTTGCCAGATGACAGAGCCCATCACCTGTTTTAGATGCTGTATGTAACAGATACTCACTTTTTCAGCCTCTCTTGCAGCTAGGACTTAGGCAGCTAGGCTACCCCAACCACACAGATCAACCCCAGAGATTTAACTTGGAACTAATGAAAATAGAACAGAGACCAAGGAAAATCATTTCTGATGCTTTAGTTATAGAAAAATTAAGTTTCTGGGGCAGCAGGGCAGTCAAAGTTGTTGGTGGTGATACCTGGCTGGTTAAAGCATTACTGTGCTCTCCAGTGGTGTTCCCACTGCACTGGTTCATACCCTGTGTTTGGGTTTGGCTTCTGGTCCTATAGCCTCTGATCCTGGTTAAAGAACCTTTCAGTGATTCTGAGAGCCAATCGGTATTCATTTAAAAAAATCATTATCTGCTTAAAGCAATCAGAGGCACTTTCTGCTGCTAATAATTAAAATCTCTGATAAATGAATTTGATGTAAGAAATTTTATATATTTTTATTTATATAATTTTTAAAATATGTTATACATTAGTTATTGTTTATATTAATGTTTGTTTAATGTACATTACTTGTAAATTGTTCTCATTTTGTTGAGTAGTGTTAAATCAAATAATTTATGCTGTATAAAATACTGTCTTATTCATTATAATATAATGCTGTATTACTCATAATTACCTTCACACTACTTTATTTAAATCTCATAAGTATTTTGATACTCAACTTGCTGGAAAAAAAACAGAAAATTTAAATGATTTATGCAAGGTCACTAAGCCAGGAAATGGCAGTAAACCAGTGTCTTCAGTGTATAACCCTTTGATTTTCAACTTGCGCTATGTTGCCTTTAATAAGAGTTCCAAGGAAGACGGAAACACATATCTATCTGAAGGGAAATCTAATTTTTGACTGTATGAAATGAGATTAGCCAATGTAGACTTTAAATTTAAAATTGTATATCTGCATCTACATCTATAAATTTTCAAGTCTTACCAGACCCTCAACAGCCTACATATTTTCTTTGATGTCCTTTTGAAGACAGTGCCCAATCTTCTCTTAGAGGAAGTTCAGTGAAATTGTATATATCCATGCTGAAAAAGAAAAAAAAAAAAAAACACCTTGCTACCACAATCAAATTTCAATAAAATTCTGAGAGTGAAAGGGAGAGATAATGAGGAAAAATAAAGAGCTTATTTCATTTCTCGGAGGTTTATTTCTGGTTTTCTTTCCTTGTGGCCGAATATATTTTTACAGGCTGATATACAAAAGAATAAGCAAACATTAATTGTCACAAGGTGTTCAAAGTTTTCTTCAGGATGTTGCCAGAGGCAGCAGTAAATGCTTTGAAGCTGTGTATGGGAGGCAGTATTTCTTGCATTTAAAAATTTTCCTTTTCTACCCTATGTGCAACTTCTTAGACTCCCATTCTTGTATTCCTCCAAAGCAGTTCCTCTAATACTCACTGTGGAGTTTACATCCAAATTATATCAACAATAATTTACTTCATTTGATTTCTGAGCCTCATTTTAGCAACATTTAATGCTTATGATGATTGGCTCCACTTGTTACAGCTCATATCATGGAGTCTGTCTCAGGAGTGGGCCCTCGAGCATCTAGTCTCTTATATCACTCACTGACACTTTCTGTTTACACTGACCCGGTCTTCAGCAAAGGAGTCATTTCTGGTTTCTAATTCATGAAACCATCATCAAATCTGAGGCTCTTTCCATATTCATTGGTTCAAATCTTCCAAGATACCAATTTATACTCCTCATGGTATAGCTGCTGTCTGTCCCCATTCAACAACCACTGGCCTGAGCAAACACACACACACACACATACCCCCACACACTCCCACACACATGTACACAAGCCTGCACTATCCCAGCTTCCAAATGCCTTCCCATTTACATTAGTTTTGTTCTAAAAATATAAAAACTTAGTTGGTTATATTAATCATTGGGAAGGGAATGATCTTGGACTAGGACTGATCTTTTGAATTTCAAACTGCTTCCAGCTTGTAATATAACAAAACTATACTTTTGTCTAGAACCTACAGCCTTTTATTGTACTGTGGGCACAAGACCAAGTAGATCTGCATGAGAGCCAACAGCTATAAACCATCTGGACCTGACATACTCCAGCTCTCAGAGGTTCTCCTGGCAGTTACTATTTTGACATGAAATCCCAGTTCTTTGAGCATTTGTCAGAGGCACTGGAAGATCTTCAGAGACCACTGTTAAAAAGGGAAAACAAATTAACTGAAGGGGTCGTAATTCTACCTATTTCACTTCTTGTTCTCTCAGGCTAAAGGAGAAAAAAAAAGACAAAACCATCTTTAACCTTTATAACTCATTTAGAATATCTAGGTGGCTGACAAGTAGAAATACAGTGTTCGGAGAAGTGCAAATGTATCTAGAGTTTAAAGTTTTAGCAACCATGACATAACAGCATACGGTTTTTAGAAGAGTAGGAATGCTCAGAAAAATTGTAGACTACAGTAATTTATTAAAATGTCTGTTAGAAAGTCATATTCTCTTTAATTGCACACGGTCTTGTTAAGATCTTCAAGCAGGGAAGCATTTGCCCTATTTTGGCCCTACCTCATGACTATAGATGAGAACTGCACATCTAAATTGGCCAAATGTCAGAATAATTTAAGGCACTATAATTATAGGGTTTTAAGCATTTCAATGAGTTAATGATCACGGTTTAGGAAGATGAATCAAAGCTTAGAGAAATATGGTATGGAGCTGGCTTTTTTGTTTGCTGGAAAGAACTTCTTTTTCCTTCTCTCACTCTTTTCTCTTTGGACTCATAGATCCAAAATGCAAGTCTGAGAGGTATATTTGGTTCCCTAGCTTGAGAACTTTACCTTCAGGGACTGGAGCTCTACAAGGAGTTAATGATGGAAAAGTCTATGAGCATGGTTGCACTTCATCAACTCTCTTTTTGGTTTGCGATCCCAGTGAATGAGACTAAGGGAAAAAAAAAAAAAAAAAAAAAAAGTCTCTGATGAGCTCTGCACTAAGCACTGGGATTCGTTTTCTTTTTCTGCTGAATCTTCTCATTTATAAATTTACTCAGGATAGATAATAAAATAACATTGGATTCAGGTTTGGTTATTCATTGAGAAGTATGCCAGAGGAAAGGCCTACTTTGTATCTAATCCCTCAGGCCTACATTGTTTAGGAAGAAAGGAAATCTCAGTTTGGTCTGCTTAGTTTACTGTGATTTTATATTGGAGACTTGAGCTCCACCTAGTAATACAGAGCTAATTTGCCCTGGTTTGTTTGTCAGAGATTTGAAGGGAGAAGTCATTAATCAAGAGAAGGATTTGGAAATTCCTATTTGTCATAATATCCTTGAATACATATGTTGCATCCATTTTGTAAGTACTAACTCTAGAATGATATTTTACGGAAGTACAAGATGTAGGACGTAATTTTCTTCATTCCGACTCTTTAGCAACAGGCTCTGTGAGCTCCTTCAAAGTCTGTTCTAGCTGCAGAGAACCTCTTCCCAGATTATGCCCTTTCTTAGGTAGCCTGGGCAAGGTGGGACTAAAAAGGTGAGGATGTTTTCACCTGACATGGACGCTCTCCTTGGCAATACTCTCTCTTGATATCCCCTATAGGTTGGTTGAGGATTGGTCAATCCTCTATTATTCTTCAAGCTTTTTTCTCGGAACCATCCTGGTTCCATTTCCTTTCTTTTAAAGATATTTAATCCTAATAAACATCTTGGACCCCCAACTCTATGTCTCCTCGCATTCTAGATAACCCAAACTGTGATATATTACTTATATATTTTATCTATATTTATATACGTTATGTATTAGTTATTAATATGCACATAAACAGAAAACAAATATAGTAAATATATATGAATATGTACACATATGTGTGTGTTTTATTTGAAAGCAGAAATTAGTAATCTCTTTTCTTAGATCTCTTGCAGTCTCAGAAGCTGTACAACACAGATGATAAACTACATCAAGCAGCATTTCTGTTTCCTCAAGTTTTTTAATTCCTTTCTCTGCATTATTCCAAGGGAATTTTAGCCACTCACAGTATTTTGTCGTATGCTGATATCGAATTCCATATATGTATTAGCCACTCCAGCTAGTAGTCAGAGCAACGAGAGGTTCAGAAACTACCATATTCAATACAGATTTAGCCCTTTTTTCATACTGATTATGTTGTGTGAAGGTTTAATATCCTGAAGCCACTTGGGGGAAGAAAACGTAGTCAAAGAGAATAATCTAATTAATAAGAACTGGGAGATAAAAATTACATGATAAGTGCCTGTCTATGAAAATGTATAGTCTATTGAACCTGGTATAAGAGTTGGTGAATCAAAATGTGCTCCTGACAATAACTATTTCTCAATATTCCTGAATGTAAGTAAACAAGAAAGAAGAGCCTCCGGGAAGAGAGAGAAAGGAGTGGAAGGAAGAGGAGTAGAGGGAGTAAAGGGTGATGGATATTGAGTCTTTGAGAGCTGATTACATTTCTGCACGCTCACTGGACCTCTAGCGGTAGGTCACTATTACCAGAAAAATCCTCTAACAGTCATGTTGGTTTTCATTTATAAACATTTAGAAATAACTGCTAAAGTTATGGTTATAGCTCATCTATACCAACCATGTAATTACCACAAAAATACTAGCTAAATCTTTTAAAAATTGATCTAATTGTTAGTTTTGGTATCTTACTGGTTCCCTAGTTGAAGCATATAATGTGCCCTTCTCTTAGATATTTCAGCAAACCCATAGTGTTCAGTTTGTAATATGTAGCCATGTTGTTCCAGCCACACATTGAGTAAATTGGTACCAACCTAACGATCTCTGCTTAACCGGCCTTAGATGTTCTATGATTAATTAGGTATGTGCATTAAGCAGCACAGGCCTTATTAGATCATCAAGATTTGGCTGCTATTTATATTATGTTGATATTATTTGATTGATACAATTATCTCCTCTTTTTTCTCATCTTAACTTTCTAGTTGCTTCTTTTTTTCTGTCATCTTCTAAACTTCTTCTACCTTCTAAAACCATGTAATTATATGGAATGCCCAATGTTTTCCTTTTCCTGCTTTTCTCCTCTGCTCTGCTTTGGTCTCTTCTCATCAATCCTGCCATTTCCTCCTTTCCTTTCTCGTCTTTCATCTTCTCTTCTAACCCTGTCTGTTTCACAATTTCCAACACTTTCTCTAAATATATTTCCCAAATATGGCTTCTAACTTGCTCTCCAATTCTGCAGTCCATTTCTATCAAGGGCTGCTGTTTTGAAATTGACTTTCTAATGATTAATGAAACAGAATATGGAAAGGACAAGTGCTAGGTGCTGAAGTCATCAGTTTAATTCTACCCCTCTTTTTATTTAAAAGTAAGAATTTCACAGGGGAAAAAGGCAGAAGAACTATGGTAGTCCTTGAAGGGAGATTAATATATAAAAATAAACAAGTCTTCAAAAATTACAGTAACAGTAACAGTATGGTAGTTCGCTGTTTACGGTAGGTCTTTCACATATGCCTTATAGCTTCAGTTACCATGTTAACGATGAGGAAGTTGATATTCAATGAGACTGAGCACCTTCTGTGTGAGATTTCCTACATGCAGTGAAGAAGGAAGGAACTCAGGTCTTTAGATGGAACATGATCTGTTGTTCATACCATTTGACAGCATGTCCTGTTTCATTAACATTCTACAGATCTTTGTGAAGAAATAAAACATGACATGACTTAATTAAAGCTGCCGCTGTTTCTGTCAGCTGTAAATCAGGGTCTGGTGGTAGGACTTGAGGTAAAGGGCGGTCAGACAAAAGTTAAATGGCTTTGTGTGAAATACTCTGCTTCACACACTTCGTAGTCCAAGTCCAGTACAGCGTTTCCACGCACAGGAGCTTCAACCATGGCATCTCCCTGTGGAATCACCTACGTACGGTTTTCTTGTAGTGGAAGTCTGGAAAGAGAACTTCTAGATACTATCTTGTGTGGGGCAAATAAAGTAAATCTGGCTCTGTCTCACCTAAAACAGATTCTACATCACTTTAGTAGAGAGTTAATTAATGTCACAAGCCTTGGCTTCACTGAGGCACACTGAGATTGGCACGGGAAGAAATTGTTTTGATCTTTCTAAACCTAAAATTCCTTATGCGTAAACTGAGGGGAGAAAGCTTGTTTGATAATTAATTGAGATATTACACCCAGACAGTTAATTTAGTGCATAAAACAGTGTTATAATGGTTAGTGTTGTCCGTCATGATCTTGAATAAGTTGTTACTAAGCTGTAGTGAAAGGACATACATTTGGGGGTTAAACAGGTGTGATTTCAAATTCCTCTTCTACCAATTACCTATTGTTATGAAATTAGGCAGATGATTTCTCTTTTTTTCTGAGCCATACATTTCCTGCATATTGGGTATATTACCTCACTATAGATATAGAGTGAAGATTAAATGTTATGAATGTCAAGCTCATAGAAAGCTCAATGCCCGAGAGATGGTGAGAGATAAACAAAAATTCTCTTGCCCTTCGCTCTCTCGAACACCTAATGATCTGAGCTTCTTTGCAAAATGAATTTTTGTTCAAGCTGCTCATCAGCCATGTTAAGGAGAAAAATAGCACTTTCAATCTTTGACTCTACGGTTAAATACCTTGCTTAACATTTTCTTAAGCACTTTGCTGATAAAAACCATATATTCCTAGTTATACTATAATCAGTATTTTCTTCTGTTTTTAAAATTTCCTTTTAAATAAAATCCTTAAACACAAATTATAGAAAAACAATGAAAATATACTCACATACTCAACGTAAAGATTAAAGACACACAAACATTTTCATATTTTTAGATGTTTATTTTTCTCTTTTTAGGAAACAAAACATTAACAATACAGCCAAAGCATTATCCTTTATCTCTTTGTGTGCTCTTCCCTTCTCAGAAATAGAGTTTAGTGCATTCATCTCATTGCTTCTTCATATATTACAATATAAACTGTATTTCTAAAATACACTACTGTTTGGTGTGTTTCTTGAAGATTTGATATAACTCATCTGAAAAAAAACTATATCCTTGTGATTAGATTTTAAATTACTATTTGCTTTCTTTATATTGTTATTTTATTTGCAATTACAAATGTTTTGACAAATTGTTCCCATAAATGTTTACCTTAGTTTTTATTACTATAGGCACAATGTTGTTTATACAATTTTTTTTTCTACTCTATCTGTCATCATGCTATCCTTTCAATCCCAGTTTTGCTTACCTATGCTTTCTCCCATTCTTAGCCAGAATTATAGGTTATTTTATTATCCTGTTTAAATATATAGATAGTGGTCTTAAGAATTCTCTCCTATTGTAATTGCTTGTATTTTATTGGTTCTAACCCTTATATTCTTATATCCATCATTCTATTTTTAAAATGTTGCTTTTTTGTTCTTTTTCTGACTATATGAGCTAAATGCTTAAACCGTTCTTTGTATTTTATTTTGTAATTTATAAATGTAATGCTGTGGCTTTCCCTCAAGTTAGTTTTCACTTAGTGTCTGTATGAATGTACAGTGCTTTAATTTTTCTTCATTCTAATTATTTATTTTATTAGGTTGGTGGAAAAGTAATTGTGCTTTTTTGCCACTAGTTTTAATGGCAAAAACCACAGTTACTTTTTCACCAATCTAATATTTCAATTGTGATTTCCACTGTCAATTACTTATTTAGAAACATGTGTTGATATTTCCAAATAAAAAGGATTTTGATGTGATCTTTTTGCTATTCCATTGGAATCAGAGAATGTAATCTCTGTGGTATTGACTGACATTTTTTGAGCCTCCTACTACAGTTCAGTACATTGGCAATTTTTGTAAATGTTCTGTGCATGCATGAAAAGAATATACGTTCTTTCAGTATCAGGTGCACTGTTCTATTGTATCTTTAGAGGAAGATTGACGTTCATATTTTCTATACTTTGATTATTCTTCCAGCCTGTTTGAGCTATCGCTGATTTATAAAAATCAGCTTTTAGTGGAAGGGGATTTGCACATTCTTATTGTAATTCTATGTTTTTGCTTAATGTATTTTACAGTATAAAATTCATGTCATATTGCCAGATAAATAATAAGACACTATGATTCTTTTATTGTTATCTAAATAGCTTTTATGCTGAAAAAAAAATTTTGCTTAATGTTTCCTTTGTGCATTATTAATACAGCTAACTGTATTTTACCCCTTAGTTTTTAACATCATGTTTCTCAATTTCTTTACTTTCTACCTTTCTATCGTATATTTTGCTTTAGGTGTAACTCCTTTAAATTGCATATACCTGTTTTTATTTTTCTTAAAATATTTATCTTCTAAGTGGTGACTTACATTTTTTCATTTATTTGTTTGTGTGTGATTGTTGACATATTTGATTC
The DNA here is from genome assembly GCF_037993035.2 of Macaca fascicularis. Lineage (NCBI taxonomy): Eukaryota > Metazoa > Chordata > Mammalia > Primates > Cercopithecidae > Macaca > Macaca fascicularis. The sequence goes on along the minus strand of NC_088376.1, from coordinate 179,821,487 downwards.
ATTTATACAATCTTATTTTGTGTGTCTTGTTTATTATCCATTTACTTTGAGTGTATTTTTCTTCTTTTCTGTTTTATATTTTATTGATCAAGGTTTCTACTTATCTTTTCTTATCTCTACGGAGTTGAAAATTTTATATTCCATGTTTCTTTCTTTAGGGATTACTCTGAAATATTGAACATGCCTAAAAAGAAACCAAAATATATTTCAAAGATGATCAATATTTCCATCCTATTCCTTAATAACAACAAATCTTTAGAATGCTTTGTCTGAATATTCCCTCATATCATAACATTGTAATTTTTTTCTTGTCTTTTAATTATTATGCTGTCCCTCCAAATTTATTGTTATTGCTGTTGCTTTATACCGCCAATATTTATTTATATTTTGCTGTATTTTTATATATTTGTTTATTTTCTCTGGCTTTATTTCCCAGTTTTCCACTTAATTATCCTTGGTAATTTTTGGTGTTGTTTAAAAATTATCTGGTTGTTTTCATCTTTATTGTTAATCACTTAAACACAATGTTGCCTTTTATTTTGCTATTTTATTGTCTTAATTGGTTGTGACACTTATCTGTTAGCTTATTTTTACTAATGATTCTTATTAATGGTAAATGTTCTCATATGATTGTGTGCATTCATATGTGGGCTCATTTTTAGTGGCACTATTCTGTTTGGTAGGTTTTATATAACAAGGCCAGATGTATCCTTACATTCTCCACTCAAGTTGAGTCTGCAAGATCTTCAGTGATGTTTATAGTTCATGAATAAATTTTATGTTACATTCTTGGCTTATGGTTTCTTAAACAAATTAGGAAGAGTAAATGTGATCATCAGACATATAAGGGACATAGGTCAGGATTTTCTTTCCCTGGGGATTGTGTATTATGCAGCCAAAGCTTGCTTGCTGTCTCCATAGCCTGTTGGACAACACTTTGTAATCACACTTACACTAAATGCATTTATCTTTGCGACTTCTGCCTTCATTCAGATGTCCACCTTGGTCTTTGGCTTTCAAGTAGCCATAAAACCCCAAAATCGTGGGCTATTGTGGCCAACACATTACTAGAACATGTATTTAGTCGTTTAAACACAAATCATTCTGTTTTTTTACTTTCTTTTTTGTTTACTGAGCATAGAGATTACCTTTCTTATGATTGGTGAGCTCCATAATGTATTTTGTGGCTGCTTTTATTGTTGTTGTTATATGTTATGCAGTAAGTCTAGTTACCCGGGATAAAATATTTGCCATAGTTCACCATCTTGCCTAAAACTGGAATTCTCTAATTGTTCCTTTCTGAAGAAGCTAACAAAATGAGGATATTTGAAGTTACCTATAATCTAAGGTATTAGGAATTTTTGAATAAAGAAAATTAAGGCCATATTTTAGCCATTAGTCTACTACTTTCAGGATTTTTGGTGTAAGCATATGTGACCTTTAGTGTTATTTATTTCATAATTTTTTTAAAATCAACACACTAAAATATAAGACAATCAAATAAAAATAGATCAAAAGTGAAAACAAAAAGTCAAATGGATTATTTACCCTGGAGGTGAAAGAAATCAGGCACATTCCTCAGCCCTGGGCTCAACACAAACAGGCCCAGTACAAACACATTCCACCATATATCTCTCAATTTCCTGAGCCCAGTACAAACACCATATATCTCTCAACTTCCTGAGCCCAGTACAAACACATCCCACCATATATCTCTCAATTTCCTGAGCCCAGTACAAACACCACCTGGAAAATCCCCGATAAGGACACAGCCGTTTGTAGTTTTACTGAAAGCGCGGGAACCAATAGAAAAACTAGTAAATGTATAACTTAAAATGTAAACCAATTGTAATGCTGTAACCAAAAGAATTCCCTTGTTCCTCTGTAACTTTACTATCCTATTTACCTCGGGCTATAAAAGGCAAGCACTCGCATTGTTTGGGGCCCTCTTGTATGCTGTGGAATGGAGGTACCAAGTTCGAACTTGCAGTAAAAGATCCTTGCCGCTTGGCTTTGACTCTGGACTCTGTTGGTCTTCTTTGGGGAACAAACGGTCTGGGCATAACAGAGTTTAGCAGTAATATCTGTAATATCTGGTAAATCATAGATTTGAGAAGCTACTTACAATTTCCTACTTAATCACTAAATTAGATATGTAACTGTTTTGATTAATTTTGTCTGTTTTACTACCTAAGTTCATATATTATGAGAATAAAACTTCCATTACACACACTAGAAAACTGGAATCATAAAAAAAAAATTATCACCTATAGTCTTCAAAAATTAGATAAATATAGTTATCAATATTTATGATGCTTATTTGAAAAAATGTAGTTAAAATGCATAGTGTGTTTTAATTTTAATAGTTTACTGGATGATAAATATATTTTTCTATCATTTAACTTCAAACACTTATAGTAATTAAATTTAATAATTATGTTATTCAATTTTTTAAAAAGGTTTTGGTTTTGAATTGTTTTTATAGCATCTACTGATATTTGCATTTTAATTTTTTTGTACTCTTAGATTATAAACACTTTGAGAGCTAAAAATGCCTTACTTATGTAGAGCTCTGTATGATGTCCAGTAAATTACTTGGAAGGAAATAAAACTCAATGTTAAAATAAATTAAGTTGGTCAAAATAATAAAAGCTATGGGGTGTACAATTATTGAGCAATTGTTTATTATGAAATTAATTGGATTTTTGTTATTACCACCATATCAGAACTAATATTTCTGTAGTCATCACTCACATGGGAAAAATATTAATGCTTTTAGCTTTGTATGTGTAAGTTGACACTAATACTTCTTATGTTGGGAACAGGCCACCAAATCTGGCCATAAACTGGCCATAAACAAAATCTCTGAAGCACTGTGACATGTTTGTGATGGCTATGATGCCCATGCTGAAGGTTGTGGGTTTACTTGAATTAGGGCAAAGAACACCTGGCCCACCCAGGGGAGAAAACCGCTTAAAGGCCTTCCTGGACCACACACAATAGCATGAACGATCTGTCCCTTAAGGACATGTTCCTGCTGCAGGTAACTAGCCCAACCCATCCCTTTGTTTCCGCCCATCCCTTTATTTCCTGTAAGAAATGCTTTTAGTTAATCTATAATCCATAGAAACAATGTTTATCACTGGCTTGCTGTCAATAAATATGTAGGTAAATCTCTGTTCAGGGCTCTCAGTTCTGAAGGCTGTGAGACCTCTGATTTCCCACTCCACACTCTATATTTCTGTGTGTGTGTCTTTAATTCCTGTAGCGCTGCTGGGTTAGGGTTTCCATGACCAAGCTGTTCTTGTCGAGTGGTGCCCATACCTGGGGCTCAAACCCGGGTTGAAGGGTTGCCAGAGCAATGGTTGGGGAATGTGGAACTAAGCTGGAGGACACCCGAGTACTCTTAAGCAATCCCCATGGTGAGTAAGAAGGTGAGCTCAGAAGTCTGAGGGTAACAATGGGGCAAGTGTGGGCTCTGGTTCGCTCCACCTTGGAACCTTTTCACACTAATGATGAGGAGGAAGGAAAGTATAACCAAGTAACAGAAGAAGTAACAAAACAGGTTTGTTTGCCAGCTAAAGCTAAAGTGGAAAAGGAGGGAGAGGTTCATCCCTACCCTTCTGCACCCTCTCTTTATTTTGGAGAAAAAGAGTGGCCTGGCCCTTCAGATCTTTCTTTTCCAGAGGACACTGGGCAAAAAAGCACCTTAAGTGACTGCTCTGGGTTCTATCCAGGCAGGAATTCACAAGCTAGACGAGAGGGTGATATACAGGCTTGCAAGCTCCCTGTTAGAATACACTCCCCTCCCAGCTGAATGGGGAAATGTTATAGCTACATTTGAGCCTTTTCCTTTTAAATTACTCAAAGAATTTAAACGAGCTATTAATAAATATGGATCAGGTTCTCCTTTTGTAATGAGGCTGTTAAAGAATGTTGCTGTTTCCAGTCCGATGATTCCTACTGACTGGGATGCTCTTACTTGAGTTTGTCTAACTCCTGTTCAGTGCTTACAATTTAAAACTTGGTGAGCAGAAGAAGCTTCCATTCAGGCTGCTCGCAGTGCCCAGGCTCCATCTCGAATTAATATAACTGCAGACCAACTTTTGGGGGTCGGCAGCTGGGCTGGTTTAGATGCACAAGTGGTCACGCAGGATGATGCCATAGAGCTGCTTAGAGGAGTGTGCATTAGAGCTTGGGAAAAAATCACTTCGGGAGGAGAACAATACCCTTCCTTTAGTGCTGTAAAGCAGGGACTGAAAGAACCGTATGCAGATTTTGTAGCTTGGTTATAGGAGTCTCTTAAAAAGGTGACTGCAGATTCGGCTGCTTAGGATACTGTGTTGTGGTTATTAACTTTCAACAATGCTAACCTCGAGTGCCAGGCTGCTCTGTGACCTATTAGAGGGAAAGCACATTTAGCTGATTATATGGAGGCCTGAGATGATATCAGATGTAATCTGCATAAGGCTACTCTGCTAGCCCAGGCAATAGCAGGACTGAGAGTGGGTAAAGGAAATGCTCCATTTCCTGGAGCTTGTTTTAACTATGGGAAGCATGGTCATACTAAAAAAGAATGTAGAAAAAAATCAGTGAGTCAGGCTGCCAGATAGGGGAAAAAAGAAAACTGCTGATCCTGCAATATGTCCAAAATGTAAAAAAGGAAAACATTGGGCTCATCAGTGTAAGTTTGATAAAGATGGGAACCCCATTTTGGGAAAAGCCATGAGGGTTTCCTGGGCCCCGTTCCAAATCAGGACATTTCCGGCTCAGGCCACTCTGTCACCCCTGTACAATGCCTGTCCCCCACCACAGCTGGGAGTGCTGCAGTAGATTTATGCTGCACAAAAGCTGTGAGCCTTCTGCCTGGGGAACCCCCGCAAAAAGTTCCAACAGGGGTCTGTGGACCCTTGCCAGCAGGGATGATAGGATTACTTCTAGGAAGGTCTAGTTTAAATTTAAATGGAGTACAAATACACACAGGAGTCATTGATTCAGGTTACAGTGGGGAAATTCAGACTGTTATATCTACTTCTGTTCTCTGGAAAGCAGAGTCAGGAGAGCATATAGCACACCTCCTGATTATGCCATATGTGGAAATGGGGAAAAGTGAAATTAAACAAACAGGAGGATTTGGAAGCACAAATAAACAAGGCAAAGCAGCTTATTGCGTGAATCAAATTACTGATAAATGTCCTACCTGTGAAATAACTATTCAGGGAAAGAAATTTAAAGGTTGGGTAGATACAGGAGTGGACATTTCAATCATTTCTCTACAGCACTGGCCATCCTCATGGCCAATTCAACCCGCTCAATTTAACATAGTTGGAGTTGGTAAAGCCCCTGAAGTATATCAAAATAGTTATATTTTGCATTGTGAAGGGCCCAATGGACAATCTGGGACTATTCAACCATTATAACTTCTGTACCTATACATTTATGGGAGAAAGATTTATTACAACAATGGGGAGCACAAGTTGTAATTCCAGGGCAAATATATAGTCCTCAAAGTCAACATGTGATGCATGAAGTGGGGTATGTCCCTGGTATGGGACTAGGAAAAAATTTGCAAGTTTCAAAAGAGCCACTTCAAGCAGAAAGACAAAGTTCCCACCAAGGTTTAGGATATCATTTTTGATGGCAGCCATTGTTAAGCCTCCAGAATCTATACCTTTAAAAATAGTTAACAGATAAGCCAATTTGGATAGAACAATGGCTGCTGTGTAAAGAGAAACTGGAGGCTTTAGAGGACTTTTTTGCTGAGCAATTCGGAAAAAAAAAAAAAAAAAAAAAAAGCCACATAGCTCCAACATTTTCCCCTTGGAATTCTCAAATCAGGTAAATGGAGAATGCTGACATATCTTAGAGCCATTAATTCGGTTATACAACCTATGGGGACATTACTGCCAGGTTTGCCTTCTCCTGCTATGATTCCAAAAAATTGACCTTTAATCAACGTAGATTTAAAAGACTGTTTCTTTACTATCCCCTTAGCTGCGCAAGACTGAACGGTTTGCATTTACAATTCCTGCAGTAAACAACCTGCAGCCTGCTAATCATTTTCACTGGAAAATGTTGCCACAAGGCATGTTAAACAGCCCAACAATTTGCCAGACATATGTAGGGCAAGCAATCGAACCTACTTATAAAAAATTTTCACAGTGTTACATTATTTATTATATGAATGATATACTTTGTGCTGCTCCCACTCGAGAAATATTACTCCAATGTTATGATCACTTGCAAAATTTGATTTCTCACACTGGTTTAATTATAGCTGCTGACAAATTTCAGACTACTACTCCTTACTGCTACTTGGGGACCTTAATAAATGATACTACCATTGTGCCACAGAAAGAAACCATATGTAGGGATCAATTGAAAACATTAAATGACTTTCAAAAATTACCAGGGGATCCATTATTGGATACCGACTGCTCTAGGCATTCTTACCTATGCCTTAAGTAATCTATTATCTATTCTTAGAGGAGATTCTCACTAGCCCTTGGCAATAAACAAAAGAAACTGAGGCAGAGCTGCAGCTAATTGAAAAAGCAAGACCATAACGCTGAAATAAATAGAATAGATCCAGAGAAGACTCTAGATTTGCTAACTTTTCCAACTCAGCATTCACCTACTGGTGTAATTGTTCAAGAGCAAGATCTTGTAGAGTGGCTTTTTCTTCCACATACTAATCCGCAGACTCTAACTCCTTATTTGGATCAAATCGCTACTATGATAGGAAATGGGAGAACTTGGATTGTTAAATTACATAAATATGATCCTGGAAAAATTATTGTCCCTCTCATGAAGGCACGAATACAACAAGCTTTTATAAATAGTCTTACTTGGCAAACTGATTTAGCTGACTTTGTGGGTACTGGTGATAATCATTTTCCTAAAACAAAACTGTTTCAATTTTTGAAATTAAGTAATTGGATCCTCCCTAGAATAACTAAATTTAAACCAATTGAAGGTTCTGAGAATGTTGTTACAGATAGGTCTAGTAATGGTAAAGCTTCTTATTCTGGATCAAAAGGTAAAGTTTTACAGACGCCCTATACTTCAGCTCAAAAAGTGGAGCTCGGGTATTAACTGCTTTTAATATGCCTATTAATGCCTATTTCTGATTCTTCATATGTGGTTCATTCCACACAGTTAATTGAAAATGCTCAGTTATGATTTCATACAGACAAACAACTGATGACTTTATTTACCCAATTGCAAACAGCAGTTAGGAGTAGAAGGTATCTGTTTCCCATGACTCACATTAGGGCTCATACACCTCTTCCAGGACCTTTGACTGCAGGGAATCAAATGACTGATTGCCTAGTTGCTACTGCAATATCTAATGCTAGACAATTTCACAATTTAACCCATGTTAATGCCTCTGGTCTCAAACACAGATACAGCATTACCTGGAAAGAAGCTAAAGCTATTATCCAGTGATGCACAACTTGAGAAATGGTACATTCCTCATCTTTCACAGGAGGAGTTAATCCTTGAGGATTGGAACCTAATTATCTTTGGCAAATGGATGTCACACATGTTCTCCCGTTTGGGAGACTAGCTTGTGTACATGTATGTGTGGACACCTTTCTCACTTTTTGGGGGCTACATGACAATCAGGAGAGTCTTCTGCCTGTGTTGAATGTCACCTTTTGCAGTGTTTTGCAATGATGCACATTCCAGCTTCTATTAAAATAGATAATATCCTAGTCTATAATAACCAAGCTCTAGCTACATTTTTCTCTATATGGAATATTAAACACATTACTGGTATCCCATATAATTTTCAAGGACAAGCCATAGCGGAAAGAATGAATCTCTCCCTGAAACAGCAGTTGCAAAAGCAGATGGGAGAAAACAGGGACTATGGAACACCCTACATGCAATTGAATCTAGCATTATTAACTTTAAATTTTTTGAGGCTGCCTAAAGGCCAGATGCTATTAGCAGCTGAACAGCATCTACAGAAACCAGCTGCAAAGACAGAAGCAGAATAGCTGGTTTGGTGGAGAGATCCAATAACAGAAAGTTGGGAAATAGGTAAAATAACAACTTGGGGTAGAGGTTATGCTTGTGTTTCTCCAGGACTGAACAAGTAGCCAATTTGGATACCATCAATACACCTGAAACCTTATCATGAGCCAGATGCCAAGGAAGAGATTCCGTGAGGATCCCCAAGACCCCCCGCCAAGTTGCAGCCATGTCAAGACTGGTGCTGAGGAGGACCCCAACTGTCACAAGCAACACTCATCGAACACAGCCACCCACCTGGGGACAGATCAAGAAGCTGTCACAGATGGCAGAAGAAAACCTGAAGAAAGTGGGACAATGAGTCACAATGAGTAATTTAATGTTAGCTATGATAGCAGTGATCACCATTGCCATAAGTATTCCTTCAACAAGGGCTGACAAGAGAACAATTATACTTATTGGGCATATTTAGCAATTTTGGCTGGCAATAATGCCTGGATGTAATCACTCTATGACACAGTTACACGTGCTTTCTGATCTCAATATTTACCACAATAAATCTGCTCCTATAATTAAGGCATACTGTCCTCAAAAAACCTATTTGTAAACAAAATTGAACATGGCCAGAAAAAAAATGAACATACTTGTTTAGGAAGATTGCATTGCAGAACAGCCAGAGGTGCTGCACAATGATTCCTATGGAATCATTATTGATTGCTCCCCTAAGGGGACATTTAGCTTGAATTGCACTCTCAGTCTGCATGCCATGGCCACACTATGTTCAGCTGGTCTGAACAAAATGGTTAGATGGTAGAAATGATAAGAAATATGGCAAGAGTTCCTGTTATCTGGAACCACGGCAGTATAGTGGCACCTCAACCTCAAATGATATGGCCTGCTCCAGGAGCTAATGTAAGGATTTGTGGAAACCATTAATGGCTCTTAATAAGATCAAAATTTGGGAAAGAATAAACAAGCATCTAGAAGGACACTCTACAAACTTGTCTTTGGATATTACAAAATTAAAAGAAGAAATATTTAAAGCATCCCAGATAAACTTGACCTTAATGCCAGCTTCTATTAAAAGAGATAATGCCCTAGTCTATAATAACCAAACTCTAGCTACATTTTTCTCTATATGGAATATTAAACACATTACTGTGTTTCTCTATATGGAATATTAAACACATACATGTACACTCCAGGAACTGGAGTGCTTGAAGGAGCCGTAGACGGATTAGCAGCTAGTAACCCATGAAAATGGATACAAACACTTGGAAGCTCTATGATTTCAATGATGATTGTGTTATTAATCTGTGTTGTTTGTCTTTGTATGGTCTGAAGATGTGAATCCTGACTCCTGCGAGAAGTAGCTCACCGTGACAAAGCTGCCTTTGCTTTTATTGCTTAGCAAAACAAATAAGGGGGACATGTTGGGAACAGACCCCAAATCTGGCTATAAACTGGCCCCAAAACTGGCCACAAACAAAATCTCTGCAGCACTGTGACATGTTTGTGATGGCCATGACACCCACGCTGAAGGTTGTGGGTTTACCAGAATGAGGGCAAGGAACATGTGGCCCACCCCAGGTGGAAAACCACTTAAAGGCGTTCCTGAACCACAAACAATAGCATGAGTGATCTGTGCCTTAAGGACATGTTCCTGCTGCAGTTAACTAGCTAGACCCATCCCTTTATTTAGGACCATCCCTTTGTTTCCCATAAGGAATACTTTTTAGTTAATCTATAATCTACAGAAACAATGTTTATCATTGACTTGCTGTCAATAAATAGGTGGGTAAATTTCTGTTCAGGGCTCTCAGCTCTGAAGGCTGTGAGACCCCTGATTTACCACTCCACACTCTATATTTCTGTATGCGTGTGTCTTTAATTCCTCTAGTGCCGCTAGGTTAGGGTCTCCCCAACTGAGCTGGTCTTGGCATCCTCATAATTTTATTGTGCCATTAAATCTTTTATATAAATTAAGATAAGTTAATATATCATGCAAGTATTTTATTTCACCAAAATTGCATTTTGGCTTTCAAAATTAACATAAATTATTGTTAGAGAGACGTGACAATGAATTATAATAAATCTCATTCAGTTACATTACTACAGATAACTATACATCCCAATAAAATTGTTATTTTCCTAACAAAAACATTATTGAAAATTGTGACTTGATCTTCTTATTGTTTTGCCCACAGAGGCATGAAAAGCAATATTAAAAATAAAATTATTTTTCTGCTTTGCTTGTATTTGTTATTTCCAAAATCCAATTACAGGAAGTTAAACTGTGGTGAAGACACATATTAATTCATCAGTAACAACTTGTCCAACTCTAGTGATAAAGTAGTCCTGAAGTATAAATGCCCCAAAAGAAGAAAATTTTAATATAAACATATAAAGCTATGGGAACTAAATTTTAATTTAATAAGTAGTATTGAGTGTCCAGTACAACCCAAGTATTATGTTAGGCTCTCGGGATGCAAACCTAGTCAAACATTGCTCCTGTTCTCAAAAAGTTTAATAATGGAGTGACTCTACCGATAGAAGGATATTTAGCTTTCTAAGTCACTAAAATGTGGTCAACTTTGACTCTGTCATAAGAGTAAACTTTCTACAGAAAACATGAAGAGCAGTTTGCCTATTAGAACTGGGTTGTAAATGTATTGTTTAGAGAAGAAATGTAAAATTGCACAGACATGTAACAGTATGGCATATCAGGTGAAGTAAAGTCATTCAGTATTACTTGATATACAAACGAATGGGAAGCTCTAAGAGATGAGTGTGGAAGAGAATATATGTAGACAGTCCTTGTGAATTATAATTTGATGACATGGAAAATCATGAGAAGCTTTCTTGTTTTACTTTAAAATACACTTTAAAAATCTGGCATTTGGCAGAATAGTGATGTCTAATTATGGACATTTAGCTCAAATCAAGATATTAAAAGGAGAAACAGCAAACTAATACATTATTCTGAGAAGATATTAGCAGTAATTGGATACTTATTTAACAAGAATTCAGAAATATATTTTCATATTTACATAGGTGCTTACAGTGACTGATAAAATATTTTTTGCAACTAATCTAGTAACACTTGACTAAAAGATTTATTACAAAATGTGTTTGTTATCAATTGACAAAGTGAAAAACATTGAAGTTACATTTTCTTTACCTTTATTAGATATATAAAATACTAGTAAAATAATGTCAACTTCTTTTAGATATACTTAACTGTTAGAAGAATGTGTTTGCCATTAGAAAATCATCTTGTTAATAATTTATTGGTTGGCTTTGTTTCATGAATTTATAAGTATTTTAGTTACTATGGAAATATTTTGTTTTTACTGGTATTATGTTTTAAGATAATTTTTGAAGTGTTTAGACGTACGGACATTGTAATCAGGATTCCCAGAGTTTTTATTTTGGCTTTGCTATTTGCTAGGTATATGAACTTGAACAAGTGATTTCACTTCTTTTAGTTTCAATTTCTTCAGCTTTATAATAGTTACACATATATTATAGGGATACATGTCATATCTCAGTACCTTATTCCTATATAATAAATGCAAATCAAATGTTGATTGTTGTTATTATTATTATTATACTGTTAGTATTCGAATTAAGGTTTTATACAAGAATCAGATTTACAAGTCCTTATCTCCACTTTATATGTGGACTTCTACAATGCAACCTGAAGAGACAGGATAGGACATAATATTCTGTTCAACATACAATGTATAAATTCTATTTCAATTAGTAATCTTAATAATTTTAGGTAGCTGCATTTCATCAGATTGTGATTGATGTTACCCTGTAAAAAGGCAAATAAAGAGCTTATCCTTGAAGTAAAGAAAAAAAGTCAACTCTGTGTGTTCATCTTTACAGTATTAGCACTGTATTTAATCACCAATAAATAAATTTATTTTATTGATTGTTCTTTCTTTATTCTTTCATTCAAAAATATTTATTGAGTGTCTATTAGGTTCAAGAAACACATTTAGACCATAGCAATGAACCAAACATCATAAATTCAATTGAGTGGAATCGGATACCTAAAAAAATAAAACAGATACTATATTAGAAGGACTTCACTACTATAAAGAAGAATAAGACCAGGATATAGATAAATGAAAGTTTGTGTGGTGCTGTTGGTTAGAAAGGGATGTGGTAAATAGCAGCTTAAATAGGGAGGCCAGGGAAGACCTCATTGAGAAAGTCCCATTTAAATAAAGATCTGAAAGAGTGGGGGAGTGAGCCCTGTGAACAGTCGAGAAAAGAGAACAGAAAATGCCTCAGTCAGAGGCATTCTTTGGGTGTGTGAAAACAGGAAGAAGGCCCGGTGTGGCTGAAACAGAATGAGCAAAAGCTAGAGGAGTAGAAAGCAAGATGAAAAGGGACAGAGGGGAGAGAGCTTGGAGGGCCTCATGGCTACAAGAATGACTCTGACTTCACAATGTTGTTATGAGACTTCCACAAAGAATCCTCATATACCATATGGGCTTCATGACCGCAGGACATTTGGACCTGTGGAGACAGGAAGTATGAAACAGTAATTAAACAGTAGAAAACGCAACTTATTATTGTGTAGATTGAATATATGTAAAAAGTAAAAGTAGACATATATAAGTGTTTTTTTTTTTATTAGTTTACTATGTAATCATTGCACCCAGAAGAGCAAGCCGTGTTGTATGTCATCCTGCAACAGCTAAATAACAATAGAGCAAACTATGACAAAAGTGTTTGCTGTGAGCCAAAGCAAACCTTTGGAATACCAAAGATGGAGAGGAGAAGCAGTCAGAGGAAACGGAAAAGATTTTCTAAAAGTTAAAAGTAAAGCCAGAATTGTATCTGCAGATGACATCAACTCGCTCCTTTTCTCCACTTTCAAACTTTTCTTATTCCATATGACTAGGGATAAAAAAGAAACTCTGTCTACCCATTACCACATAAGGAGATAAAGCAACACAAGCAATGGCTGAATCATCAGAGAAATGACTCAAGAAATGGAGGAAGATATTAGAGAAACATATCACTTAGTCTCAATTCACAAGCCACAAGCCCTTTCTAAGAGAGAGAGAGCAACAAGCTTTCTAAGTTTCATGAAAGATATTCTAAGACAAAAAAAAATCTGAGAAGAAAACTAGCATATTTTTTTAAAAAATAGAAGATAAAAATATAATAATAAACAAACATTAAAGAAACAGAAGTAGAAAAAAGAGTGAAAACACAGCAAATGACACCAGGATAGACTTGAACACATCACAGAGAGAGAATACAATGGGAAATCACAGTGATTATAAAATAATTATAAATATAAAAATGTTTATGGAAGACAGACCAATTTAGCTTACTGTGGTGATCCTGAAAAAGTAAACACATGAATTTTCTAAAAACGCTCCAAATTATAATATAGTGAAACTTTTTCTAAAAGAAAGAAAAGTGAATTTGTGTACAGAAAGGGCACAGAAGTATAATAGAAAAAATCCTGCAGAATGATCGACTCAAGCATATATATGGACAAAATTACTGTATTTTTGTGATGAATAAAATGTTAAATGGTCTGTAGCAGAGAAAATAAGGCATGTAAAAAAAGAGAAAAACTCAAGACGACCTCAGCCATTTCCACATCAATACATAAGAGAGTAAAATACTCTCTACCAAAGTTTCAGGGAAGTGGGAGTGAGGGATTTACAAATTATATTCCAAGTAAAATTGTCCTTAAAGTATAATCTGAAAGACATGTATGTATTTTGAAAATCCAGGGAACAGAGCACTCATCATTTCCTTGTGGGAAACTGCCGAAAAATGTAATGAAGTAAATAAATTTAAAAAAAAACAATTCAGTAATAGAGATGCCGTAATAGAGTGAAGATAATCGCCGAATGCTTTCAAATACAGAACTATAACTGATCAATTTTGCCAACATGGTAGATTTTGAAATGAGTATATTATTTTAGATGCCAAGAAACCATGTGGCATCTTGAAAATTGACCTTACATTAGGTAACCTGACTTTCCACACACATGTGATTACAAGTCTCCTGCACTGTCATGTCTATAGATAAAAACAGGTGAAACTCGTTCAAGATCTGGCTTCAGTGAAAACGCTATCAGTGAGGAGTAATGGAGTCTCTATTCAGACAGCATCATAAAAATCCATATGTACAATACTTTTGGGGCCTCTAGAGTTACAAGAGAAAACAAACTACTCAGCCTCATTCTTTGGCTTTGGTAAGTAGTTAAGCTGGTTGATATGACCATTGTCATCTTAATGATTGCCTTGTTGAATGGAACAATTTTGTAAATTCAGTTGTCTGACATATAAAAAAGAAACAAAATCTCATTTCCCATATGAATAGCCTCCACTAGCTTTCATAGATTCAGATTGCCAAAACTGATGAAGTTCAATAACAAGGAAGATATTTTGGAGACAGGTAACTAGAAATGAGGACAAAGTGGCCAGAAATTAAGTCATTCTATCCTTGGATAAGAATAGGTTGAGAATATTTCTCTGGCCATATCCATAATATTTCCATCCCTCATGATGTATGATAGCACAATACACTGTTATACTATTATACTATTATATAGGGAGGTATTAGTCCTGTTACTATAGCAAGCAGATCCCTAAACCACCAGTAACTGCAGCAGTGTTCCCCTTGGTTTATACTGTGTGTTAGTATTAATGGAAGAAATCCCAGGTACTTTAGTTAATATCAGATATCCCTCTACTTACAGCAATCCAGATGATTGTGGCATGAAACCAATAAATTGACCATTGGAGTAATATAAATATCTTATCTATATTTCAGTTAAAATGATGAAGGGGCCTATAGACTGTAACAAGTTATATGATAATACAGTGGGTCACTAGACAATTTCCTTTCAAAATTAAAGAAAAATAAATTCAAACACTGTCCGTCATATCTATTGTTAATCATAAGATTCCATAAATATCTTTTTGAAGGGTATTAAAAGAGAAGTAAAAATGGAAAATGTAATAAAACCAAAGGATAGAAAACACACACCAGACCAAAAAAAAAAAAAAAAAAAAAAAAAAACAAATCACTGTACACTGTAGTCTGCAGTTTTCTAGTAATATTGGTTTGGAACAGCTACATAAACCAATTTGGTTCATTGACTTTTTGATGGTGTACATTTTGTCCTTTCGGGTCTTATATTGAACATAATATATCACTGTATATAGAATGGATATAGTTTTTATTAGAGAGAGAGGGGAAAAAGCCAGGTTTCATTAGATCATATCAAGCTGAAAAACTATAAGCTTTAGAAAGAAATTTGGTACCCATGCCACGGAAAAGAAATATTCTGTTGAAACGTTGACTTTCAGTATTTTCAGCAGGACATGTATTTAATAAGTAAGTATCATAGTATGAAACTTCTGGTAAAATCCTCACTTTTGTAAGTTATAGATTGATTGGTCTTTGATCTGGGCTTTTATTGAAAACCATTACACGTTGTATATCAATTGTTTGAATGGTTGCTCTTTTGTAAATTGACTTCACTATTTGAAAATGATTTTTATTAGAAAAAATTTCTTGACAATCCAAACTCAGTTTTAGGTACATTTCTCAAATAAGTTGTAGTTTAAGTTTCACATTTCAATTAATTAATCACTTGAAACGATAAAGGAGAGTCAAATTTTGTAACACATCTACCCATCATAATAAGCCCACTCTAAATCAAACCCCTTGTAGTTAACTTCAACAGGAAGCAAGATTACTTTTCCAAGGCCTAGGGGATTATACAAAAATGGATTAAGACTGATTTATCCCTTAAGCAAACCACAGATTGTCATTCATTCCTTTTAACTGAAGTCAAACAAAAAATGCTCTTAACGAGAAGGAATAACAACTAAGTCACTACATAGAGTGAGATATTTTAAATCTCATGTCAGGCACATAGGTGAAAGATACAGGGAATAGGGAATTGGCTGGTATGTATTTTTTAAATAGTTTAAGATAAAGAAAAATTGCGTCCATTTGCAACTAATTTGAGTTTCCGTGCATTTTGAAAATGTAAATAGATAGGTGATCTCCTTTTTAACGATTCATTTTAAGCCACTGAGATTTTCTCTCAAAATTATATTATAATTTCACTTTAAATTCAGGTGTAGTTGTCACTACTGTCAAACTGTAATATGATCATGAAATTGATTTTACGTTTGTGTGAAAGTGAATGTAATAAAACAGTTTCCTCTTTTGTTTCTGACCCTACTCCCTTTCAGGAAAGGGATTGTCTGGTTTTCTCTTACTGTATAAACACCCCAGGGTAAATACTTAATCAAGTTTGAAACACAATTTCTAATTAAAAAAGAAATAACAAGAAAATTAAGGGAATAGAATTATATAAGAATAGTATGAAAATTCTGAAAAGAGATAAAAAAATGAAAAATCTAGTTATCCCAAGTAATATATTCTACTTTTTAAAAGTACAGTAATGGAAGCTTAGCTTAATTGAAACTAGAGTAGAAAATTGAAAAGAAGAAGCAAAAGAGTTGGTCCAAAAACCATTCTAGATATAGTGCCTTTTAACACATTAACAAGGGATATGACTCACCGCTATGTAAGAAAGCAAACTAAATACAAAAGAAAAGCATAGGAATCTTGATAGGCAAATAACTCATACACTGTATTTATGAAGGAAAAAATATCCATATGTAGTATATGATTTGCAACATAGACTAACTGGTTGGTTTAGAACAAGAGAAATTCATTAGTTCTAGAAGCCAATTTTCTTTGACTTCTGTTGCATCACTTTGATTTTTGCCTTTATATTCACACAACGTTCTGTGTGTGTGTGTGTGGTGGTTGGGGGGTGTGTATCCAAATTTTGCTTTTGTATAAGAATACCAGTCATATTGGATTAGGGAGCCGCCCTACTTCAGTATGACCTCACCTTGACCTAACTAAGTACATAGACAATAACACCATTTTTCCATAAGGTCACATTCTAAGAAACTTACGGTTAGAACTTTACCTTATGAATTTGGGAGAAAGAAAATTCAATCTGTAGAAGATTGTAAACACATAAATATGAACTCCATTTAGCAGATAATGAAAAAATTTCAAATTAAAATGAACATTGTGATACCATTAAAATAAATAAGCATGTATATTATTCAATGATGATAAATCACTTTTGTAAACTGTGCTATCTTCCTGGGGTGGGAAGAATCTGTCAAAATGTATGAACCATCTTTGAATTCTGTATTTGGCTAAATAACTTCACATGTTGACTATTTTTAAAGAAAATCATTCTAATAGTCATTATATGTTTTTATAGAAAGGTTTCTCAACATTTTTATTTATAAAATATGGGAAAAAGTGTCAACATTAGAAAACAATAGGACAATTTGATTGCTATACATAATATACTGTGTAATAATATACAGACATTAAATAATTGTGGCTAACTTTTTTATACGGTTACTAATATTCCAGGTGTTAATCTAAGCACTTTATTTGTGTTAACTCATTAAAAACTTACAAGACTCCTACAAAAAATATGCTATTATTATTTCAGTTTTATTTTTTATAAGCTTTAGTTATAGAAAAGTTAAATAACTTGTCTGAGGTCACATATTTTTGTAAATAACAAAGCAGAGATTAAATCCCAGGCAATCTGGCTCCAAGATTCATGATCATAACAACTTACTATATCGACGTCATAAACTGATATTAAAATATGTATCACCCGGTTGTTTAAATGAGACAAAAGTATATTATTATACATTCAATTTTAATTATTTGCATTGATATATAATTTAGGAAGACATTATGCCAAGATATTAAAATCCATTGCCCTGGAGTTACAGAATTATCAGTAAGTTTTACTGTTATTTTTGTGTATTCTTGTCTAACATATATATAAAATTTTAGGATAAAAAAGTACTTGATAACTGATTATATACATTTCTTATATATGATGTTTGCTGGATCAAATGCAACAATAAGGGAGATATTTGGAAATGTGAACTTCTGTTTTACTCTAGGTAAGGTCTTGTTTTTTAAATTCAAGTTTCAGGCAGCTAGATACACTGACAAAATATAAATAGATTACATGTTTTATGTAATTAACCCAGGGTCAGTATCTATTAGAGTTTAGTTTGCAAATCTACCTTGGGGAACGATGGAATACTCAGGGCACTTCATGTGACCTAATTTGCATATATGACCCTGTGCCCTGATAGACTTATTCCAAAGTAATTTTAACCTGTTGCCAGGTCTTCAGGATACTTGATTTTTGTTACTACCCCAAGAATCATATTTATTAAAACATTCTTGGAGGGGTGCATTGGAGACTTGTAGGAGGTATAAAAATATAACAATATGCCACAGACCAATAAGTAATCAGCAAAAGCACACTGACTCCAGTGAGAATAAAAAATAATCCAAAGAAAAGTAGAGCAATATGAAAAGGAGCAGGATAAAGAAACATGACCCTCACCACAATTTCATATTTTGTTCCTCAGCATCATAATGTATATTACATTTATTGCCTGAATATTGAATGTGGTAATAGAGAAGGGAATGCAACTAAAATATAAATTACTTGCAATAGTATATAAAGTCAAGTAGGTCAATTGTTAAACAAAATAATCTTTGTTTTTGTCACATCATTACTACAAAGATTAAATATGACACTGATCTCAACATCTACTGCCTCATGTCTAATGGTGTCCCTCAAACATAGAGATTTAAATGTTATTATTTTGTTCAACACTTCTTGGTAAGAATGTGATATGTTGCAGTATAACAGGCTTACATTTCCAAAATAGTTTTAAAAGGCTGCAGAGAAGTCCATTAAGCTTTGAGGGGGAGAAATTCAACAGAAGGTTAAAGAGCAAAATTTATTCTGGGAACAAGGAAGAAATTCAGATTTTAGAACTGAGACACCAACTCAGTTAAATCAGTCACAAGGGTCATAATTTGTGTGCCCAAGATTTTGCCCAGGTAACTCTATTCATCAGTCATGCTAAATTCAAATTTTTCCCTGCAGACTAGAACAAGGTTAGAAGAATTTTCTTTATGGAGAGAATATATGAAGGTACTGTTGTCTATGTTGGAGACAGAAAGTGTAAAATAACAGAGTTTCGATATATCCTGTAAAGATTAGATCTTTAAGTTACTCTTTCTGCAATATGTTCAGGTCTAGCCTTACTTGAAATTGTGTTTGGTCAAGTTTATTTTTATTCCATTAGTCTTTTCAGTTATGATTGTCTTAAGATTTTATTACATTCAGTTTAGTCATAGCTCTTTACAGCTTAAAATTTGAAAAACAAATATTATCAATTATTCACACTACTGTGTGAATGGATCTCTTATTGATGTTAAAATAATCTCAGAAAATAGTTGCATCCTCTTCCTACTCATGAGACTAGCTTTGAGTTCTAAAGATTCAGATTAGATGAATGTTTATCAGTTTTGTCTCTCCTTGCATTACTAAAATAATGAATTAATCATGTTGGCTGTCATTATCTACATGGAGAAAAATTAATCAAGATTATCATTGAAGGCATTTAATTTTAATTTAGTATACCAACGATGTAGGTAAGACCAAAGATACTGAGACATTTTCCTAATTCCTGTATGTTCCAAGTGCCAATGCATTGTTTACAACACAAAGGTAGCAAGAATCAGATAATTTTTCACTTTCAATTAAATTCACTTTCTCTAATTCAGTATAATGTCTCTTGTTCAAAGATGAAATTTAGCCACAGCAAAAGCTGGCACATATTCCAATTAGTCGTGAACTATCAGAAATTTTGTTCACTGTAGTTTAGACATGAGTTAGTAAATAACCAATCTTCCAATTCAGTCACATTTCAGATGTTTAACATTTGGGGCCAGTTAAACTATAGGAGAATGTGTGAAAGAAAAAAGTGCCTGAGTGGATCTAATTCACAAAAGAAAAAAACTAACTACATAAATAAAAAGGATACTGTATATATGGACACAAATTTGGCTGATTTCCTATTCTAGCTTTTATATCCTTCAGGTAAATGAAGAGTTGTCCTGTAGAAGCTCTGGGAGAGTTCTCTCATGCGTGCATTTTGCCTTCCACGTGCCAGATTCTGACTAATATCTATGGCCTATTTTTCTCCTCTCCCCAGCTCTGGGGTCTCTTTGTGACAAGCTGATTTTGATCTCAAGTCCCAAAACTGAAAATTAACGGGATTTTTTTCTGTTTCTCTGTTCTAAAACCTTCCATTGGTTATCTGATGACTGCTTGTCCTTACAGAAATAGGCCCTGCTCCTTTCCTTCTTTATGCCTGAATTTGCCCAAGATTCTGGGGTTTTGGTGTCCCTCCTCCCTCCTCCAATCTACCACTCCGCAGTTTTCCAAGTATATTTATTATTGTGCCGACGATGTGGAAAATTCTTATTCATATCATTATCAATACATGTGTGGCAATTGATACAATACAACTGTATCAATACAATTGTGTGGCACAGAATGTTCTCCATAATGAGGATACAATGATACAATATAATCACTAGACAAAAGGAGTTATCGTCTAAAATAGAAAGTTACACTTATTGCTGATTTATTCCTGTTTTGATTGAGAAAAACCTAGGGAACTACAGGGAACAGAAAGGACGTATCCAAGAGAGATTGGCTAGGGATGGGGCGGCCTAGCACTTAAATACTGTTGAGGATGCATTCCTAGACAGGATGATGCTTGAGCTGATAATACAGGAATTTATCTCATGTCTAGATTATTTTTTTTTCTATTTTCTGTACACTGGGCAGTCTACAACTCTATTGTTTATTTAAAATTAGCAATCAATTTACAAGAAAAAGTGGAAAATTTTTATAACGGTGGTAGATTAGAGGAGCAATGAACCATGTACATGAACATGAACATCTGTATCAAGATGTTTTAGTTCAAATTCCAGTCTTCCCTTTGCTAGACTTTATGACCAAGGACAAATTCATTCACATCTTCATGTCTAAGTCTTCATATAGATAATTTCAGAGACTTGGGTGCTCTCTGAAATCTTATATTTCATGAACTGCTTGTCAGGAGTCTTACAGGAAAGGTGATAACTCTTCTGTTACTAGTGTTAGGATGGGAAACTCATGAATAAAGTTTGGGTGGGTCTTTGTGCCATATAAACTATTTTCCTTATAACCTAACAGAAAAAGATAAATATCATATAACACCTTTCAGTCAGCTATTTCACTGCTCTTAATGAATGAGGAACAAATAGATCTGGGGTCATTTTCACTATTAACATGGTTTTATAAGGGAATATGTCAGAAGAGTTATATATTTTAAAAAATTGTATTTATGTGAAAAACAGCAGCACACAGTTATTTTGAGCTTTACATATCATTAATTGTCAGAAACTTGTTTCACATGGATATTATCTTCCAATGCTATTTTGACACAATTGTAGAGAATACAGAAGAAATTAAAACTTGGGCTATTCTTAATCAAAAACTAAGAGCAGGAATAAAACAGTGGAGTCTGTGGATATGTATCATAAACTGTAATGGTGTGAATGTATCATAGAAACAGCCCTATCCCTAACAGCACAATTTTAAAGATGGTTTGGAATACCCCAAAAAAGAGGAGCATAGAAAGCATGGAAAAGAAAGCACAGGAAACAGAGACAGCTAGGTCAATTCAGACAGGTGATTTCATCTTTGGAAATTTAAAAGTCAGTCATGAAGTTGTTATGTGCATTAATGAAAAATCACTATCAGTGTTGTATTCTAGATTATGACAGAAGTCACAAATTTATTGACTTAGCAGAAATCACACCCAATATTCTTATTTTAGTTAATGTCTATTTTGTTGACTAATTTTATATTATAAGCAGAGAGGTGCAGAGGGTCTGCAATGGGGGGTTGTAATTAATATTTGTAAGTTTTAGTTATACCGCTTAATCAATGAACTGGGCCATGAGATGAATTTATTACCAGAAAACAAAGATTGAATAACTGGTTCTAGAATTGTATCTTTCGGTGACTGTTAAAATAAACTTCCATTTATAAGTCAGAAATTACAAAGTTTGGAAACTTAGATCCAATTACCAACATAAAAATATTACCTTAGGCTCTACTGCATTGTCAAAAATTATGAGGGATCTGAGATATTACCATATCGAACACTAACAGTGAAGGCTGTCCCAAATCTCATTGATGAAAGCAGAAGACATTAAAAGCCTGGTTTAGAGAAAAGGACTTTTTCATTGTGGCACAGCAAGCAGCCTAAGCTTTACATTCAGATCCGTTTTTCTTACTCCTCAAATTCTATAGAGACAAGACGGAGCATTTTAGGTGGAAGCTGTTCACTCAGTGAGTTTGCATCACACCTGAGATAGTTAATGCTAATCTTCTATATTGGGCTGTAAGCAGACCTGCCAATATTTGCTTCCTTCAGGGACACAGTGTCTCCATTTTCCAAGGACATTTGTAATATAGACATTCCTGAAAAAATAGTCCCAAACAAAAGTGACTCTGTACATAACATCGCACAGAAAGACAATGGAGAAATTACCGGTGGAAAATTATCTCCCAACGTGGAGTTGGTTAGTTTGCTTATCAAGACGTGGGTGTATTTCAAAATATTGAAAGCTTATTTTTCAATTTTTCCAAAAACTTGTTTTTCCCAACAGCTTTGTCTTTTGGCATTTCATATAATTACCTTGCACACGTGGCCATCAGTCTGCCGGCAAAGCCTTTAGTGATGAAATTCTCAATGATTGCATGACATTTTGGGTTATTTGATTTTGCACTCAGTATCATCTCTAATTGATATTAAGTTTGCTGTTTTTGATTTGATGCCGAGTATCTTGTTAGATCTAGTTTTTGAGTTGGGAGGTGCTAATGCCTTAATAAAATTAAGATGTAGCTTTGTGTTTACCTTTCCAGGCTAATTTTAAAAAAAGATGAAAATGCACATCAGGATAAAATCTCTGTTCAAGTTTTCTGGAGAAATCTTTTCTACTAGCTCTTTGTCCCTCTTTTTAGTCATACATTACTAATGTGGCAAGCATAGTGAAAGTTACTGTTGGAGAAATTCACTTTAATGCATTCAGATGTACAATGGCTAGAACAAGATCTGAGCCCAAGTAGATTTTCTCAGAAAAGTTTGTATCTAACGAACAATACAGTAGAATCACATCATCATTGAGCATTTCTGCTTCAATGACAAGATGATGGAGGACTTGTGAAAAACAAGTTTCTTCTCTAATGTCAACATAAACATCACATGATATCTCTCTTAATAGTCAACAAATCGGAATGTGCACATAATGTAATCATGATCATCATTTTACAGATTTATTTAATTATTTTATTTATCTATATGGTGCTGGTTATTCCTTTCTCACACTAGGTAGGTGAAGGATGGCTTTGGGTTAATGAGTTTGAGTAACAACCCTGAATTTGATTTAAAAATAATGACAAAGTCTATAGTCTACCTGGACATCCCATACAATATCTCTTGCCATTAACACTCAACTCACTTTCATTCTATGGAGGTTAAAATTTATTCACATTATCAAACAAGTATTTTCCTACAATATGTTTAAAGTATATTGATTTTAATTAGAGATTGTCAATTAGAATAGTCATTAGACTCAGACAATTTTAATAAGCCACTGAGGTGAGTTAGTGCAAAGAAATTTGATTCTACAAGTCAGTGTCAGAGGGACACTAAGGAAAAAATGGACTTTTGCAAGATGGAAAGTCCAGGCCCTTTGTTGGGAGAGGAGGAGAGCCTCTGTTACTCAGATTCAGTCAATTTTAAGAATGTGACATATTGACAGATTTTCCAATAATTTCAAGAGAAGATTCAGAATTATGTAAACACCCATTTTTTTTAAAGCCACTCTTAGGTTAGTTTGTGAGTTGTCAGTTTCTGCCCTTTGCTACTCATGAGAAGTGGTACTTAAAAACATATGCACATACTACTTAGCCCAGGGCCTGGTGGTTAAGCTGGTTCTCTCCTTTCCAATCAGAGGCCTCTGTCACAAACATACCCCGCTGGATCATCAGTCAGGTCAAGAAGCATCCAAGCTTGGTGTCCCTCTTTGTATTTATCGGAGCTAGAGGTACTGGTGCAGCACTGTATCTCTTGTGTCTGGCATTGTTCAATCTAGATGTTAGTTGGGACAGGAAGAAAAACCCAGAGCCCTGAAACGAACTGGATCCCAGTGATCAATACAAGTTCTACTCAGTGAATGTGGATTACAGCAAACTGAAGAAAGAAGGTCCAGGTTTCTGAATGAAATATTTCACTCTAAAGCTGCCTTAGAATGAAGGTCTTCCAGAAACCATCTGCACAGTTTTCCACTTAACCAGGAAATATTTCTCCTCTAAATGCATGAAATCATTTTGATATAATCTACTGGATATTACACTGATTAATAAATAACTGAAACTTGAAAATAAAAGAGGTGCCATAAAATACTTTCATTTACTAATGAGCTACTAAATTAACTGCCCCATTCTGAAGAGAGATCAGGCTTATTTCTGAGAATGTAGAGAACATGATGCTTCTACAGTTGGCTTCTTATGCACAGCTTTGATCTTGTGAAGAAAATCTAAATTATCAGTTTTTCTCATATACGTTTTGGAATAAAAATTATCCACTTGACAGTGGAAACAAAGGGAGAGGATATTCTAAAGCAAAAATTAATCATTTCATTGAACTAAAGATCCTTACTATCATAGAACAATGTTAGATACCTAAAATGTAAAACATGCACCTTTATGCCTATAACCTTGCAAATTTGCTCCTGGGAATGGTAGTGGAAATAAAATCTGGCCCATTTGTTATGGATTTATTTGAATCAATTTAATTGAATTACTGACCTATTAAAAGAAATCATTTTAAGTTGAAATATTAAAATGGAGGATCCAGCCAATGTTTGCTAAAGACTGTATGGCTCGTTATCCCAAAAAGATAATTACATTCACATATTATAGACAAACTTCATCTTACATTCAGAAATTTTATTTTTCTCCTGGCCTTAAACAGGTAGCCACCGTTCTTTTATTTTCTTGGCTCTTATATAATATTTTGGAATTACTTGTAATGATTTTCACTATCAACCCTGAATGTTAATAATGGGGAAATTAATCCTTCTGGGTATTAATTATGTAACAAGCCCTCCGGGGTTGTGGGGAAATGTTTGTGATAGTACTGAATTAATGATTAAATACTACTATCAAATATAGCGAGTAAGTATAATATTATAATCAAAGGTATTTGCAGAAAATTATCTTGTGAAATTTACAGTTGAACTACCTGTGATTGGTTCTAATCTTCTAGGATCTCTTAACAAAAAGGTAGAAATCAAGTACATGTAAAAGAACTTAAAAAATCAATTCCATCTGTGTTCAGGTCTTCACAATCTAGGCTTAGGAAAACAAACGTTTTAAAGTGATAACTGGTTAAACTGTTATTTGTGTTAGCACTGGTTTTATCTTAAGGCTGATTTATCTGGTGCCCTCAAGAGGACTGCAATTGTGTCAGACATCATATCTGTGTTAGGGATCCCTAAGACCACCCACAGGTTCAATAATTCACTTGAAGGACTCAGAGAGCTCAAAAGCTGTCATACTCTTGGAGTTTATTACATTGGAAAGATGGTATTGAAACCAGCAAAGGAAAAATGCTCATGGGGCACAATCTGGCAGACATCAGGTACAAGCTTCTAGGTGTTTTCTCTCTTTGGGGCTGCATAATATGTTTAATTTTCTCAGTTCAAATAAGTAACAATACACTCTAAGTGTTGCCAATGTGGCTTTGTGTCAAGAAATCTTATTGGGGGTCATGTTTGTAGGCCATGCACACCAACATGACTGACACTAGACTCCAGACCTCCTGAACAGAAACAGGTATTCACCATAAATCTCACTGTTAACTAACCATCCTGTCAAGTTGGTACAGAACAGCGCAAGGCCTCAGGCATACAAAAAACTCTTATCAGGGAGAACATTCCAAGGACTCAGAGCTCAGTAATCAGAAGACAACCAAGGCCAGTCTTGAGAACAGGCCCTTTTTGGAAATGTACAGTATTTGATTAATTGAGGAATGCTGAATTAAATGTTTCCTGCACAATATTAGACAAAGGAAAGGAATTTTCACCTCTAGTGTCTATTTTATAAGAGTCAGGGACTCATTCTCAGCTACCATCTGGCAGATGTTCCCCAGGGTTTCATATATCCAAAACAATCCCAATGAAGAAAAGTGGAATTTTATGATTGGCTAGAATTTCGAACTGGTGTTACCTTACATGAAGGGAATCCCTAAGCACATTTGGAGTTCTCTTATGAAGAGGAAAGGAGAGAAGTGAACATTGAATTGTCAAACATTTTCCTACAGCAAACTTTAATACTGTTGATTCTGATAGAACAAAATATAGAGGCATAAGCAATGAAACTTTGTCTTTACTATTAATATGTATACTTGCATATACATACATATACAAATATATATGTGTATCAGTTATGTATGTGTGTATGTACATATACATTTATGTGTGTGTGCATATATTAAAAATATGCTTTCTCTGTATAGACACAATAATGTTCCATGTAAGAAAACGAAATTAGAAATAGATTGGAATACCGTATTAGGTTATTTTTAATTAAATATTTTTACTGTCAAATTTAAGGTTCCCTGCAATATCATCCTTTTATGTTTTTCTGAATAGACTAACTTCTCATTTTCCTACTCTTGCCACCAAACTTTTTTTTCAATTTCCTAGAAAATAATTGCTAAAAACTCATGAAATATTAATGCCCCTCTGGATCCCACTTTATTCATTCCCAGTAGCTTAAGTTCCCTTATGCAAGCTTTTAGAGGAAATTGATGTACATAACAATTTTGTCTTGTCCTGAATACCTTTTATTTATCTTGCAATGCTTCCTAATACCCTTTGTCCTGGTGCCTAATATTCTCTGCACCCAATCTAAATAAATTAATTCATCTTATGTATTTCTTATCTAACTTCACAGATGCTTGAAATTTTGCTTGACTTTGGAAAAAGGATCAATGTTTAAATCAAACAAATAATAAACTCCTTTTTTAACTCTAGACAGACAATTTTGAAGAGAAGTCTCAAGTGATATATGCTGTTACTAGTGCTACAGAAAATCCTTTGATTCCTTGCAAAGCTGGAAGCTCCCATTGTATCAATTCTGTGTTTTTTTCTCCCAACACTATGGTCCATTTAGAAAGAATTCAACTATAAGCTTTAAAAACCTGTTGAGTTGGGAAAATATGAAAACAGAGTCTTGTTGAGGAGACAGTATATTTAATTAACAAATCAGAGTCTGACAAGAGGCATTTAAAGATTTTCATAACTGGCTCCCACATGTTTTCCTAACCTATGTGACTTCCTTTTCCCTCTTTATTTCTCACACCTCCACCTTGCGTACAGGCCCATATTACCAAATTCTCAAAATGGGATGTGGAGAATATTTAGTCCTTTATTTCTTTTCAATTCCCATTTCCATTTCTTTTATTATTCCATTCCATTTCTTTATTTTCAATTCTTGTTATACATAAGGACCAGCCAGTTACCTCATCTGCTTGGATACCTTCTTACTCTGTATTTAGTTAACTCAAATGTAAAATTTTGCAACGGAGCTTTCTGATTTTCCTAGATGAGATCAATTACTTGCTTTTCTAAGGTGGCACAGTAGCAAGTACAAATCTCTACTAGCTCTTATCACATTATATACACTGTGTATACCTTCTATGCTTAGCACAGTGTCTGGCTTATAATAGATGTTCAGCAAATCTGTGGACTGGGAGATGTTTAAAGGAATACATCACTGGTAGATACTAAGGGCTATTATAAACTAGACAAACAAGTGGGTACAAGAGCAGTCTTGTGGCTTAGGGGAATCTTCAAAAGAAGTAATGTACAAAGCTAACTCTTACAAGATAAATTGAATTCCACTATCTGGGGAATTACAAGATAGACATTATAAACAGAAATAATTAATAATAGAGTAATAATTTATTTCATCAATGCAATGTTTTTCTGCCAGCAAGAAACTCATAGAGATATGTTAAATAAAAAGATAAGTGTCTTAAGAAGTTATCTATATCTGTATTATTTATATCTATACCTATACCTATACGTCTATTTCTTAAAACCAAAGTAGGGCCTCACAAATGGCCCATCTCAGAGACTAAAACCCTGCTGAGGCTCCCTCTTTCATTCTTTTCCTTGAAGACCAACATTATCTGTTATTTTTATTTACATGTGGGTAGGACAGGTACAGGGGATGTGAAAAACACGATTATAAGTCAGACTCGGCTTTTCTAACATATGACCCTGGAGCGTGCCAAATAGGATGCCTCAGAGTACTCGCAGGTGCCCAAGTGGGTACTCACAGGGGGGTTTTATCAATACATATAAGAGTTTATCTTCTCCAAACTTGTCCCAGAATTAACTCTTTATCTGGCTTTATTCCCTTTCGCAGTCACTTCCTTTAAAATATCCATATTTTTCTCTCTAACATTGACTTATATACAGTCACTTTTTGTGAAACGTTTCTTCTTAAATGTTTCAAACTCTCTCAACCTATTCTTAATAATATGTACAAGAAAGCATCTCAGAACCTGTCAACCAAGCCTCATCAGCCAGACTCTAAGCCTGGTCAACACAACATGTTGGTCAGGGAAGTGTTTCAGAGCCCTCCTCTTTTCAGATTCTGATCATGAATCTTAATTACATCACTCTTTGCATTAGTCTTCATATTTTCTGGCTAAGAATTTCTGCTATTCTTGAAAATATGGAATTGCATTGTGCAATAAGGTAGCCACTAGCTACATGTGACTCTCTCGGTTAAATTTAAATTAATTAAAATTAAGTTAAATAAAAGTTTAGTCCCTTAACTGTATTAGCCATGATTCAAATGCTCAATAGCAACAAGATTCCACTGGCATTGTTTCAGTCAATAATAAGATTAATAGCTCCATCTATTCTTTCACTCCCCCAAAGAGGCAGGTGTGGAGTGACTCCTACTCCCTTACTGTTAAGTGAATTTTTAATCACCTTTCACAGAGATGTTACTAGGCATTAATAAAATTCTATTTGCAAAAATAATTTAAAATGTTTATTACATTATAGTAAAATATTAATATAGGGTGATACTGAGGAATGCTTTAGTTCAATTCCTCATGTTTTCTCATGATGAATAGAAATCGCCTCATGTAAAAGTTCTATTTTCATTCAACTCCATCAATTATTTGCATACAGGAAGGAGGAGTTACCTATCTTACTGGTTTGACTGGGATGAGGAACTGAACATACTTCGCCATGGTTTTTTCTCTTTCCTCGTTTTCTGGGAAGTTACCTGCCTGCATGGCGTATGTGCTCCCAAGTGCTCTCGGTTTTGTGGTGTCGCTCCAGAGTGGAGGGCCTGGAATGGCCCATTGCCACTAGTGACTGAGCTGGAGCGTCGTTCAGTATCAGTAAGCCTACTAGGTCAGAGGTAGCCACTTTTTCCCGTATCCATTTTATTAGTAAGAAAGATGATTGTTTCCGTCAGTCTTATTCCTTATATTTTAATTTCTTGAAAGCTCAGGTAAAAAGGATGCTCTCTCTTAAAGAGACACCATCAAACATTGACAGATGAGATCAGACAGTTGAAATTTCTCTCTAAAATAAAAGCTTTAAAATACTAACTGCTACAATTAACAGTAATATTTCTTCTATAAGTCATTTCCATCTATTTAAAGAATACTGTCTATTGTCCTGACTAGAAAGTGAAGTATATTTACTTTCATAAACAATTGAGAAAATTACTTCCTTGTATACAATTTTAAATATTAATTTTAAAAATCATATACTAGATGTCTAAGAAATATAAAATTGTTTTCAACTTCTGGTATTTTTTCAGCCTTATAAAGTATGCAAACCTTCTTTGTACAAACTAAAAGCAGTTTGCATAACAACATAATTTCTTAGATGCATTCTATAGTGTTTTCAAAACTTTTATTGGTGGAAAATTCTCAGCAAATAAAGTCTTTCAGTGGTAGACTATGTAGAAGTAATTCTAATTTTTTATATGATCATTGTATTAATACATCAAATGTATTAGAATTAACTTAATAACAATGTATTGTATGATGTGAATTGGAGAGTGGGAATAAGAGGCGAAAGAGTAGGAGATAAAGTACACTGGAAAAGTCAGACTTCTTCTTACAATGCTCAAATTACAATTGCCAGTATTGAATTCCATTTTACGGTACTTTGGTTGTCAGACACTGTCACCAATGTCATGTAATGAAATAATTCTGTAAGGCGTTCTTAAAATTCAATGCCATTGTCTTGCAGGCATTCCAGGATCGCACTTCTCATATATATTAACATGTTTTTAGAGCTAAAGAAGGAAGAACAGAGTTTGTAACGTTGAGGTTGTTTCTGCAGTGAACAGGAAAGTACCTGTTTATATGAAAAACAAGATAAACTAACAAAGAGTCTTCACTTTGTATCTCAATGTTTCCAATTTGAATATCTGAAGTTTTCCAAGTATAAATGAATGTTCTGAAAATATGCAAATGTTTTCTGTAAATCCTTTTTTTTTTTTTTTCCATTTCACTTTTGTCCTTGATAAGATCACAGACCCTTACCATCAGAGCTCAGATGACTTTTTCAGGGCTTCTATATATGGGATATTCAGTAAATACTTGGATGCCGTGTGCAGTTAAAGATTTGGGGGGTACTGCTTCTAAAAGAAGTAAAACCTGTTTGCTTCCTATAATGAGTCTTTCTCACAGCAGTTACTTATTACTGATGATTAATTCAGGTGTTAATAGCTACATAGTCCAGATCTTCTTGTTCTGTTTGACCAGATAAGTAGACATGAAATTGTGCTTATAAATAACAAATTTGTGGAAACATTTATTAAGGAGAGCATATTTTGATAATATGCATAATCTCATTCTACATGAATTTTTTTGGCTCCGTTATTTTATACCATATTCAAAGCTTAAATTGGGACAATCAATGAACCTAATATTTGTCAAAATACACCAAATTATTTTTTGTGCTATAAATAAAATATATCACTGACATAAATTTCTGGTCCTGAGGAGAATTCTCTTAGAAAAGGAAAGAAGAGATACATGAGGATAAAATGCATGTTATTAAATATTCAATAACAATTGGCATGGGCAACAGTTATGTGCCTCTTTGAAAAAATACAACAAATATTGCAATAGACAGGCTAGAGGTCAAACTAGACAGGTTACAATTACAGAAAGACTAACAAGATACTCTAAGTGTTTATAAACCTGCCCTTGGGATGCTTAAATCAAAGAAAAGATGACCAAGCAAACCTAATTGGCCTATATATAGCTTTCTTATTACCACCACAGAATTCTTTGTGTCAAGTTTTATTTTTAAATGCATATTGACTGGTTTTAGAAAAACAACTAAGAGGCATGAAAACTGAAAAGGTATTCGACATTTTAAAATTTCTGTATTTTACTCTCCAAAGGAGCTAGGAAAGAAAATGCTTTAAGTAGGAACACATCAAAACATCAGTGGGACAAACGATTTCCCATGGAAAATGGATTACAATGATTTTTATAAAAGTACTGTCTTTGAACTTATTCTGCCTGCATTTCTTCCTGAAAAATATGTGGCTGTTTGTGCCTCTGTAAATTAAACCAGAGCCGGGATAAATATTAAAGCATATGTAGAATAGCTAAAGAGAAATAATTATCAACTTCAAATAGATACTCAGATGATAGTGGAAAGAGTGGCTATGATTGAATATTATTAAGCATAAATTTCAAATCATGTCATACACTAATGTAGGGGAACTCTTCACTTTTGAGGCTTCTTAGCATACATGCACCCTTTCTTTAGGAAATTCCCTACCTTGGGAGCTTTAGTGAAGGGTAAAAACTGCCATGACTGAAGTTGAAAATGGTAGATACTCTCTTATCTTCCTCTGCAGCTAGTCTGTGGTCACATGACTTGGGCTAAGTAGTGCTCTTATTTAGAACTCAGTGCTGCAGAGAATCAGGGATAATGGCAGCATCCTGTTTCCAGGGGCAGCTGTGAACCTAATGTGAGTTCTGAGAAGAAAACATAGTGTCAAAAAAAATAAAGAAATCAAACAGATTTAAGAACTATGCCAAGGAAATAATTTGAACTGTGTTTATGGCACAGAGGCTTCTCTGGAAGGAAGTTAATCAGAAGCCTACTGTGATTCTGAAGGATTGGCATTGTCAAAAAATTCCAAAAGTTGATCTAAAAATTATTTGAATGATTGAGCCTTAAAATAGTACTCTGGCTTACAAAATTGAAAGAGTAGGATGCAGGCTGTTAAAGCTACAAATTCTCAAAACACCCATGTTAGATGTAGTCATTGAAGATATAGATGAAGTTCTTGGAGTTGGACCAGGGTTCTGGGAAGACAATGGACAAGTGAGTTTTTCCCAGGGAACATAATAGAATTTTTTTTTTTTTTTTTAAATCCCAAGTACATAACTCTCTATAAGGGAAGGAGTACTTCTTTCTGTTTTCATAGATCACAGGAATAGAAGGAATCTCTTCCAGATTCAGTACAGAAACCTTACATTGAGAATACGAACATTGAACTGAATACATTAGGCAGGTGTGACTTTGCATTATCTTCCCTGTGTGTTGCTGGGATTCTGATCTGAGGGGAGGAAGATTTTCCGCGGGTATTTGGTAACCAGATTTGGCATAGATGCATAGCCATTATCAACAAATGTATGCCTCTTTTTATGGACTACAATTCTTTCTGGAAACCTATTGCAGTCAGCTATATTTCCAGCCTTCTCCATCCTAATCACTGACCATTGAAAGTATGTGAGCTTATTGTTGTCACCAATTACATGGGAGCAAAAGTGATGGGTTTAATTTCTAAGCCAATGTGGTTAAGAAGATTACAGATTTCTCCATTCTCTTTCTTCTTTAATATTGAAGGTATATGTCAATGTCAACTGCAAACTGGGATTCATGTAGTGAAGGTGTAAAATCCTGTGTAAGCCTATATCCTTGAATAATAGCCCGGAGTATAGGCTGCCTCCACACCACCCCACTATCAATCTGAAACACAAATATTGGCATTTGTCTAAATACAAATATTAACTGACTGCCTAGTGTCACAATTCACAGATATGTTAACCTAATGTTAACTTAATTAAAATGCCCCTTAGCTATTTCAGAGATGTGTAAAATGACTCATTATCCTTACTATCAGCTTATACTTACATTGAAATAGCCATCTTGCTAATAATATTAGGTTGGAGCAAAAGTAATTGCAGTTTTAGACTGTGAATTTTAAATAATTATAACTAGGCTCAAACACATCCTTATTAGTCAAAATGGGAACGATTATAAACAACACATTTTTGCCAACATGAAATAAGTTTGTTTATTCCTGTAGCAAAAAAATCCATGCTTCGGGATTTGACGAACTCTTGGAAAGCATTTTCTGCATCCTGCTGGCTGTGGAAGCGTTTTCCCTCCAAAAAGTTGTTGAGATGGTTGAAGAAGTCGTAGTCAATTGGTGAGAGGTCAGGTGAATATGGCAGATGAGGCAAAACTTTGTAGCCCAATTCATTCAACATTTGAAGTGTTGGTTGTGCATCATGTGGTTGGGCATTGTCATGGAGAAGAGCTGGGACCTTTCTGTGGACAATGCCAGCTGCAGGCATTGCAGTTTTTGGTGTATCTCATGGGTTTGCTGAGTATACTTCTCAGATATAATGGTTTTGGCAGGATTTAGGAAGCTGGAGTTGATCAGACCTGTAGCAGACCACAAAACAGTGAAAAAGATCATTTCTTTAGTGTAAGTTTGACTTTGGGAAGTGCTTTGAAGCTTCTTCTCAGTCCAACCACTGAGCTGGCCATTGCTGGTTGTTTTACAAAATGTAATTTTCATTGTACGTCACAATTTGATCAAGAAATGGTTTATTGTTGTTGGGTAGAATAAGAGAAGACAACATTTAAAAACAACAATTTTTTGTTGCTGTTGTTTTGTTTTTTGGTTTTTTGAGACAGAGTCTGGCTTTGTTGCCCAAGCGGAAGTGCAGTGGCATAATCTCGGCTCACTCCAACCTCTGTCTCCTGGTTTATTAAAAATAATATTGTTCCTTATTATGACTTAGCTTCAAGTAATTCTCCTACCTGAGCCTCCCCTACTAGCTAGGATTACAGGCCTACACCACCAAACCCAGATACTTTTCTTGTATTTTTAGTAGAGATAGTGTTTCACCAGGTTGGCCAGGCTGATCCGGAACTCCTGACCTCAAAGGATCCACCCTCCTGGGCCTCCCAAAGTGCTAGGGTTACAGGAATGAGTCACCATACCCAGCCAAAACAACAATTTTTTTTTTTTCGCTCACCTCGTGAGGCATCCACTTAGTGAGCTTCTTCATTTTTCCAATTTGCTTCAAATGCTGAATGACCACAAAATGGTAAATGTTGAGTTATTCCGCAACTTCTCGTGTAGTTGTAAGAGGACCAGCTTCGATGATTGCTTTCAATTGGTTGCTGTCAACTTCCAGGCTGGTCACTACACTCCTCATCTTCAAGGATCTCGTCTCCTCTGCAAAACCTCTTTTTTTTTGGATCACTTCTGAGGCAAAACTTCTTGAACCACCACCGCACTGTACGTTCGTTAGCAGTCCCTGGGCCAACTGTGTTGACGTTGCAAGCAGACTCTGCTGTTTAATCATCCATTTTGAACTTGAACAGAGAAAATTGCTTGAATATGCTTTTGTGTAACATTATTTCCATAGTCTAAAATGAACATAAACAGCAAGTAATAAGTCATTAACAAAAAAATGTAAAGCAAGAAATGCCCATTAAAATGATGTATAATATAACCACATTTAAGAATGTATTCCACTATCAAGTGGCAAATTCCAACAATGCAAAAACCTCAATTATTGTTTTTTCATAAAACATAGAATATAATGTTAGTATTATGTACTCCTCTCTCTCCTAAGTATCAGTCAGAAGAATAGTCATACAAGTTTAAAAGAAAACAGAGCTTTAATATGTGAATTACAAATTACTTGAACGTGGGAGAAGATGAGACAGTCAATACCTAGCGGTGGGAATCAACAAATCAGAAAAATAATCATTATCTACGTCATATGAGTATGCTCAGATAAAATACACCTGGAAGAAAAACTCAAAAAACGATTCCAGTCTAGATATTCAAGTGGTGCCGCAAAAGTGGAGCTTGTAGAGAGTTGTGGAAACTACCACCTACGTGAATTCTACTAAATGAAAATTGCTGCCTCCGTGGCCACTACGACCCATGGGAACCACTGCCTGTGTAGGCTCTCAGTCAAGCACCTGGTGTAAGTTTGGGACTGCTGT
Organism: Macaca fascicularis; assembly: GCF_037993035.2. Lineage (NCBI taxonomy): Eukaryota > Metazoa > Chordata > Mammalia > Primates > Cercopithecidae > Macaca > Macaca fascicularis. Next base: position 179,786,119 of record NC_088376.1, on the reverse strand, counting down.
TGGCCAGCAGGGCCAGTAGCCAGAAAGTCAAGCTGGACGTGAGGCAGAGGGAGAGCAGGAACAAGGTAAGGCTCACGTGGGAACACTACTTTGTTCATCGCCATGTATGACCATCAAAACCATTTGAGGAAAACGACGTCTGCCTCCCAGATGACTTAAAATCATGTATGAGTTCTTCTAATCAGCTAACTCTAACCTAGAACCGTATAGGATAAAGGATTCCAGCAAATATAAGTTCTCAGCCTTAGACAAGAGCAAGAGTGCCAACCTGGTAATACAAATTCTAGCAAATCTGGTTTGCCAGGTAACAGTGACTTAACTTTTATTAACCCATGATTTCCCCATAATATCATCGATTATATATTATTCAAAGTAGCCTAAGCCTATGATGGATAATAAAATAAAATGATAGGAACTCCAAGTCTTCTTTTGTTCACAAATTACCCCATTGTCTTTTAATGTTTGTTTTTTAAGGCCTAATTAAAATACAGCAAAACATACAAATCATTTTAAGATGGTTGACAAATGTAATCACCATGTAATCATCACACAAATCAAATAATAAACATTACCACCAACTCAGTAAGTTCTCTAAGCATCTAGCTAGCCAATGTCTCCTTACTTCACAGAGACTAGAACTGTTAAAATTTTTGTCCCTACAGATTAAATTCTACCTGTTCTTGAATTTTATGAAAATAGGGGTCACATGGCATGTGGTCTTTGTATCTGAGGGCTTTTACTCAAAATATTGTTCTTTAGATTTACCTTTGTTTTTGTACATGTCATTAGTCTATTTCTTTTATTGTTGCTTATTTTTCCATTTATGAATATACTACAATTTGTTTAACTATTTTGCTGTTGATAGATCTTTGTGTGGTTTGTAGATTTTGGTTATTATGAATAAGACTGTTAAGAACATCCTTGTAAAGTTTTTGGTGAATATAAGTTTTCATTTATCTTGAATGAGTTTCTAAGAGTAGAATTGTTGTGTCATATAATAGGCATATATTTAGTTTTATTGAAAACTTCCAAGCAAATTTCAAAAGTGATATTATTTCATATTCTTGGATGAAACATATGAATTTCTGTTAATCTAAATTGTCATTAATATTTGATATTGTTGTTTTTTAAAAAAATTAAGCCATTCTATCTATAGTGGTATGTAATTCCCTAAAATTACATTAGTGTTTCTTAGATTATTAACGATGTTAAACATTACTGCATATTCTTATTGGCAATTCACATATCTTCTTTTGTGAATGCATGCTTGTTCAAGTATTTTGTACCATTTTGTGTGGATATGAGGGAAAGCTTAACTCATATTTTATGTTTTGATTTGTAAGAGTTCTCAATGTACTCTGTTTTATTATAATGTAAATATTTTCTTCCAATGTGTGGCTTGCCTTATTACTTTCTTACCTTATATTTTGATAAACAGAAGCTTTTAATTTTGGTCGTTTATTTTTTTCTTTTATGAATTATTACTTTTATCTTGCCTAAAAATCTTTGCCTACACCAACTTCACATGGATATTTTCCTTGTGTTTTTTTCTATAAAATTTATAATTTTAGCGTTTACATTTTAGAATTATGGCCCAACTTTAAGGGATTACCTTTTGTCTGTAATGTAAAGTAAGAATCAATTTTGTATTTTCATATGTTTAAATGTTCATCCACTAGTCCCAGCACACTTTATTGAAAATAATATTGGTCCTTATTATTGACTTAGCTCTTTCACTAACAATAAGTTGACTGTATATATGTGATCTGATTTCTGAAATAACTGATTTGTTCCATTACTTAATTGGTCTATGTTTAGCTCAATTCAATATGGTCTCAATACATGTAACTTGATATAAGATTTGAAATTAAATAGTAAGTGCTGTAACTTGTATTTTGTTTCTATAAATTATTTTGGTTGTTTCATGTTCTTTACATTTCTATACAAATTTTCTAATTGATTTTCAGTTCTTCCAAAAAATCTTATGAAAATTTTATTGAGTCTATAAATGAATTTGTGAATAACTGATATCAACAAAATTAAATCCTCCAATTCATAAGCCTAGTGTACTTTATTTTTTATAGATTTGACATTCTCTAAAAAGGATTTATAATTTTCAGTGTAGAGATCTTCCATATATGTCATTAAATATATCCCCAAATATTTTATATATTTTATTCAAATGTAAATGTTATTTTAAAAATTATTTTCAATTGTTTATCGCAGAAAACGTAAAATACAATTCATTGTTATTTATTAACTTACATCTAGTGACCTTGCTAAATTATTTATTTGTTGATTCTTGGTAATTTTCAGCATATTCAACCATGTCATCTGTGGATAAAGATGCTGTCTTTGTCCATTCAGACTGCTATAACAAAATACTTTAGATGAGGTAATTTGTAAACAACAGAAATGTATTGCTCTCAGATCTAGAGGCTAGAAAGTTCGAAATCAAAGGGCTGTCAAATTCAATGTCTGGTGAGGGTCCTCTTTCTCATAGATGAAGCCTTCTATTTGTGTCCTCACATAATGGAAGAGGCTAGCTATCTCCCTGGGGCCTCTTTTTTAAGGTCAATAACCTTAATCATGAGGGCTCCACCCTCGTGACATAACCACCTCCCATAAATCCCTAACTCATAATCCCATCATCTTTGAAGTTAAGATTTCAACATATGAATTTGTAGGAGGAGACAGAAACATTCATACCATAGCAATAGTTTTTAATTTCTTTCTTGCAAATTTTAGATTTTTCCCTCCTTGTCTTAATAAACTAGTTAAGAAATACAGAACTGTTTAGTAGATATGGCAAAAGTGTACATTTTTGCCTTGTCTCGGATTTTTATGAAAAAACTGTTCATCACTTCACTATTAAGTATGATATTAACTATTGAATTAGCTGAACTTTATAGGTGATTTTTATCAGATTTTAAAATACTCTGTGTATATATATTATTATGAGTTTATCATGAATTATGCTGCATTTGGGGCAAATGTTTTTCTTACATCTATTGAGATGATTAACGTTTCTTCTTAATTCTCTTAATCTGGTTAAGATTTGAAACATTTTAAAATGTGATTTTAAATATTTCTAACTAATACTTTATCACTTGGGATAAACTTCACTTAGTGATGATGTTGCCTTTTTTATATATGTCATTAGATTTGATTTGTACTATTTTGCTAATGTTGCTGTTTATCTATGTTTGTGAAAAATACTGGTCTTGAATTTATTTTCTTTTTATGTCCTTGTGAGTTTTGGGGGTCAGAGTTATTTTGGACTCAAAAAACTATGCCTGGGAAGTGTGTCTTGTTCTGTTACTTTCTGAAATAGTTTAATTTTGTTGAAATGTTTGATGGAATTAACCTGTGTAGCATATGAATCAGAAATTGTCTTTGTGAATATGATTTTAATTACAAATTTTATTTCTTTAACAAAAATAGGGCTATTTACATTGTATAAGTTATGGTAAGTTTTTTAAATGAATTGATATATTTAATCTAAAATTTTGACTTATTGACACAAAGTTATTCACTTTTTAAATTCTTTATTTTCATTTTAATATATGTTAGATGTTTTCTCCTTTAATTATAATGTTGATAATTTGTGTTTTCTCTCTTGATTAAACTTGATCAATTTCCTAGGGTTTATCAATCATTACCAATTTGTTCCCTTATCAAAAAGCAAACTTTGATTGTTGATAATCTCTCTTGTTAATTAGTAGCCATTTTTAACATTTGTATTATTATTTCCATGTTATTTTCTACTTGCATATTTTTATTTTAGTTTTTTTTTTTAAATTTTTAACTTTTAAATTTTTAATTATTGGTAACTGTTTTAAAACCCTTTTTTCCCTAATGTAAACTTTAAACTTAGGAAATTCCCTTTTAGCACAATTTTAACTGTATTCCACAAAGTTTGAAATGTTGTCTCTTTATTATCATTCAGTTTTAAATACTTCACCTTTTTCTTTGTAATGTCTTTTTTTGACCTATGGGTTATTTTGAAATGATATGTTGCTTAATTTCCAAATGTTTGGTGATTTAGTAAATATTACTTTGTCATTGACATTCAATATTTAAAATTTGTGTACTATCTAAATGTTTTCAAGTAATTACATGTTTTATGAACCAGTATATGACCTATATTACAACTATTATATATGAACTTGAATTGCAGTTTTTGGACGTATTGATTTATAAATAGCAGATTGACTTAGAGTTTTGTTTGAATCTTCTTTGCCTTTACTAATTTTTATCTATTTTTCTTTTCTAAATGAATTAATAAATTGATTTTAATATCAATGGAGAAAGACAAAAGACTCAGATTAGCTAAATTAATTTTGATAAAGAATTCCTACCTTGCCTGATCTCAAGAACTAAAACTACATGAATCCCAACAGTGTAATAGTGGCATAATGATTGAAATGCAACTCAAGTGGAACAGAATAGAGAGTCCTCAAATAGACCTACACATGTATGGTTAATTGATTTTTCATGGATGTGCCAAAGCAATTAAATAGAGAGAAGATAGTCTTTTCAATAAATGTTGCTGGAACAAGTAGATTTCTATATAGAATAAAAGAAAAAACCTCAACCTGCTCTTTACACATACACATAAACTAATTTAAAACTGACAATGGTTCTCAATATAAAAAGCTATTATGTTTTTAGAAAAAAAAGAAGAAATTCTTTGTAACATGAATTTTCTCAAAAATGATATTAGAAGCACAAACTATACCTGAAGATAATTGATAAAACAGGCTTCATCAAAATTAAAAACCTTTGATATTTATAAGACAGTTAATATAAGATAATGCTGTTACAGAGAGAATATTTTTTGTAAAACATGTATACACCAAAATCTTATATTTAGAACATACAAAGGACTTTAATAATAAGAAGATATATAACTCAATAAAAATTAGCAAAATATTTAAACAAATATCTCAAAAAAGAAGATAAATTAATGGTAAATAAGCTGAGGGATTCTCAGTATCAGCAGTTATCATAGAAACACAAATTGAGAGTATAATGAAAACTCTCCACACACGCGCGCGCACACACACATACAGACACACACATGAATAGATAGCTAAGGTAAAAAAAAAAAAAGACTGACACAATCTGGTGTTGGTGAGATATTGAGCTACTACATCTGTCTTATACTTTCATATTAGTTCATTCTTGCATTGCAATAAAAAATACCTGAAATTCGATGATTCATAAAGAAAATAGATTTAATTGGCTCACAGTTCCTCAGGCCGTACAGGAAGTGTAATGCTGGCATTTGCTCAGCTTCCGGGGAGGCCTCAAGAAACTTAAAATTCAGGCAGAAGGTGAAGGGGTAGCAAGATTTCTCCCATGGTGGGAGCAGAAGCAAGATAGAGTGAGGAAGCGCTACATGCTTTTAATCAATGGCATCTTGTGACAACTCTATCAGGAGAACAGCAGCAAGTGGACTGTGCTAAACCATCCATGAAGAATATACCCCCCCAATCCAGTCACCTCCCACTAGGCTCCACCTCCAACATTGGAGATAACAATTTAACCATGAGATTTGGTGGGACACAGATCCAAACCATATCAATTTTATTAAGAAGGATTCATGGATTTGAGGTACGGTCACCTTAAAAAAGAGTGTGGAATACATTAGTATACAACACAACCATTCTACTTCCAGGTCTTTACCTAAGAAAAATGAAAACATTTGTCATTCAAAAAGTTCCTGTGTTAATATTCATAATAGAATGTTTACTATAGCTCCCAAGAGAAGAAACCCAAAATGTCTATGGAATGGTAAGTAGGTAACCACATTGTGGTATATCCATACCACTGGATTTTATTCAGCAACAAACAAAACAATACAATCAACCATGTGGATGTAAATTGAAAACATCATTCAAAATGAAAAAGTCCAACAAAAAGACTATGTACCAAAAGTGAAATTCTGCAACAAAACTATACTGACAAACAGATCAGGATTGCTTGAGGTAGGGTCTTTGAGGAAGAGATTCATTTCAAAGGAAGAATAAAAACATTTTATTGTGTAGGAACTGCTCTATGGTTGTGGTGATGATTACTCAGTTATACACAATCACCAAAATTCAACAAACTTCACCTATAAAATTGTAAACTTTATTGTATATAAATAATACTTTAAAAATAAAAGGACAAAAACTAAAAGGAAAATAAACATATTTCACCCCATTAACACAAAAACTATATAAAAAAATAGCATTACTTTATCACTTATCAATTAGTAATGGAAGAGATTTGCAGCAACCACAAAATAAGAGTGACAAAATAGGGCAACTATAGTAAGTAATAATTTATTATATTTCAAAATAACTAAAAGAGTGGAATTGAAATGTTCCTAACACAAAGAATTGATCAATGCTTGAAGTGATGGATATCCCATTTATACTAGATTTGATCATCGTACATTGTAAGCGTGTAACAAGATATCACATAGATGCGATAAATATAACCATATTGTATAACTAATATGTATCCATAATAATTAAAATTTAAAACTTTAAAAATACTACAGCAAACATCATATTCGATGGTGAAATACTGTCACAGATTATCATATTGAGAACAAAGATAAACATAACTAACACCTTTAGTCATTTTTATTGCAATGGACACCAAAAAATTAAGTAAAAGAAAGAATATGGATTAAGTAAGAAGAAGAAAAAAAAAAACCCTGTCATTGTTTGCAGATGTAATGGATAAATACATAGGAAACCCAAAACAATGTATAAATGATTTGAGTAAATAAGTTTATGAAAGTCTATGTATAGAAAGCTAATATATGAAAATCAATTGCAGATTCCCCATTTCTACCAATACAGCAATCTTATTTTTCTTAGCTCCTCCCTCCCACAACTTCGAAAAACATACAAAAACAACAATACCTGGATATTAACACAACAGACCAACATGCAATGAAGAAGGCCAGGAGCCTAGGGATCCTGGACTCTAAGAATGATTGAGACATGAGCTCCCTGGGTTTTCTTACTGCCTTCCATATATCCCAAACAGGACACTGCAGAAGCCTCAAACCTGGATCTGCCAACAGGCATGGTGGAGTGTGAGAGAAATCTCAAGGAACCTTGTTTCCTCCCAGCCAAAACACTGGGAAAGGAATGATCTAACAGCAGAAGACCTTTTGGGGAACACTCACCCTCCTCCAGCCTAACATCAAAGGGAAATACACGCCTTCCTCCTATGGCTTCAGTGGGACTGAGTAGGGAGTTGATCTTTCAACCTCCTCCCCCCTTCTGCTGGAAGCTAGAGCTGTTTCTTTTACTCCACACCCTCCTTCCACTGAATGGCTTTGTCAGGATGAAAAAAGGAACTAATCTTCTGTTCCTCTGTTGGCAAAAGCATGCAGCATTCAGATTCTACCACCTGACTTGTCCTTAGTGACAAGCAAAGAGCTAACCTTCTATATTCTGGTCAGTAGAAATCAACTGCTGGGTTAGTGTTGGCAGTACTGAGGTGGCAGGTGATGTCCATCCAATGCTGGCAGGATTAGGTTGTTCCCTGATTCTCCTGGTAGGATAAATAGTATTGGCAGACTGTGTAGGGAGTTTGCCATCTATCTTCCACCCAGAAGAAGCAGCAGGTATTCTTATTACCCCTAACAAAGTGGAGTATGCAAGACTGAGCAGGGCGCTGATCTTCCATTTCTTGCCCAAAGCAGGCATGCTCAGATTTGCCTGCCTGGGCAGTGTTAGCAAGGATCTAGTGTTGAGCTGAGACTTCACCCCAACTCAGAAACAATGAGGCAAAACAGGTGGTGAAAAATAGAGCTCATGGTACTCTGCTTCCACCCCTCAGTCCCTTGGTGTTCATACGGACTAATAGGGAGCTGAGCTACTGTCTCTAACCTGCCGCAGTGCAGCAATAGGAGTCAGTCTTCTGTTGCCCCACTTCCTGGTATCCCTGGGGCTTGAAAGGAACTGAACATTCATATTTGGCCAGCTGTAAACGCACCTCAGCAGAACTACCTGCCTAAAATAGATGATTAAATAAGATTCAGAATTGTAGTATTCAGGATTATAGGATGCAGTTTAAAATCAGTCCTCATAGCAAGAACCAGGAAAATCACATCATGAATGAGAAGAGACAACAAATGCTAACATCAAATTAAATCAGATATTGGGATTATCCAGAGTTTTAAAACAACCATTATAAAAATACTCTAACAAGCAATCAAAAATTATCTTAAAACAATGTTCTAAAAACAAAATATACCAGCAAATAAATAGATGTTATTAAAAAAGGTAAGTAAAAATTATAGAACTGAAAAATATAATAACTGAAATTAAGGTAAGGAACCTAAAAGAAAATAAAATATTTACACTTCAGTTGAAGTAGTAACACATAGATAAAAACAGATTGTAGTAATTTACACATGTATATATCAATACGTAGAGACCTACTAGGAAATTCATATGGCAATATATTTAAGAACTTTATACAAAAAATCAAGATAGAGTCCTTAAAAATGTCCAAGTAACCTACAGGAATTAAGAAAAGCTGACAGGAAAATGAGAGAGATGGAGGATGAGGAAGATAAATAAAACAAATAATAAAATGGCGCCTTAAGCACTAGCATAGCAATAAATATCTTATATTTAAATGGTCTAAATGCATCAATTTACAGAGATTGGCAGAGTGGATAAACGAATATATCCAGCAATAATCTGTCTGCAAGAAACCCACTTTAAATACACTGAACTAGTTAGTTTGATGGTAAGAGAATGGAAAAATATATACCATGCAAACATTAATCAAAGAAAGGAAGCAGGAGTGGCTACATAACACTTCAAAGAAAAGAAAATTACTAGAGATAAAGAGGACCATTACATAAAGATAAAAGGAGCAATCCACCAAGAAGAAATAACAATCCTGAATGTGTACACACAAAATAACAGAGCCTCAAAATACTAGAAGCAAACTTGATAGGACTGAAAAGAGAAATAGATAAATCCAAAATTGGAGTTGGAGACTTTAACACCTACCTATTGACAACTGATAGAACACCTAAAGAGAAATTAGCAAAAATATAGAACTCAATGCCATCCACCAATACAAACTAAATTACTCTGCCCAACAACATAGAATCACATTCTTTTCAAGTATCCATAGAACATATACAACAATAAACAATATCATGTACCTTAAAACAAACCTTGACATAGTTAGAAGAATTGCTGTATTACAGAGTATGTATTCTGACAAGAATGGATTCAAAGGAGAAATCTACAAACTTTTGGAAATTAAATAACACATATTGAAATAATGCATGTGTCAGTGAATAATCTCAAAGATAATATTAAAAATTCATAGAACTAAGTGAAAATGAAAACACGACCTATAAAGAGTGATGGGCTGCATCTAAAAAGGTACTACAAGGGAAATGAATAGTGTTAGATACTTATTTTGGAAAAGGAAAGCTTTCAAATCAGTAATTTAAGTCTCTAAGAAACTGGAAGAAGAGTAAAAGAAACCCAGAGATAGGAAAAAGAAAAAAAAATAAATAACAAAGATAAAAGAAGTTAATTAAGTAGAAAGAAAAAAAATTAAAAATAATTAGTAAAAACACTGATTCTATGGAAAATTAATGAAATTAACAAAACTCTAACAATTCTGACAAGTACGTAAAGAAAAAAGACATTATCACCAACCTCAAGGATGATACAGGAAATACTACTACAGATCCTGCAGCCATTAAAAATAAAATGAGGATATATATTAACAACTTTATGTTCATAAATTTTCCTGATTAGAATCTGGACCAATTCTTTGAAAAATACTAATTACCGAAACTCAACCAAAAAAAATTGCTATCTGAATATTCCTATAAACATTAAGAAATTGTATATCAAAATGGAATAGTTAAAAATTGCCTCAAAAAATTCCAGGCACAATATTTCAGTGAAGTCTATTAGACATTTAAAGATGAACTAACATCGATCTTACCAATTATTTTATAGAACAGGAGAGAGGACTTCTTAACTCAGTTAATGAAGCTGGTATTACCCTGATACCAAACCGAAACACAGTCTGTACCACACAATGCAAAAAATAAAAGAAAAGAAAACCATAGGCTCTAATGAAAATAGAACAAAACAAAAATCTTCACTAAATATTAAATAAAATTAAATTATTTATGAAAATAATTATACACTAAAATGAAATGGGATTTAATCCAGATATGAAGTCTTATCAGCATTCAAAGGTAATTAATGTAATCTACTATATCAACATACTTAAATTAAAAAATAATACTATTAATTGATGCATAAAAATATTTGCCAAAATTCAAGCCATTCATAATGATAAATGTTCAGTAAACTAGGAATAGAGGGAAACTTTCTCAAGTACATCAAGAATGTCTACCATCAGGAAAATGGTCTAGATATATTGTCTTACCACTTTTTTCCGACATAATGTCAGAAGTTCTAGCCATTGCAATAAGGAAAGAAAAAGAAACAGAAGATATTTGAATATTAAAAATACAAATAAATAAAATTCTCCCTATTTGACGATGATATGATTTTCCATGTAAACAATGTCCAAAAATACAAAAATATCAAATAAAGAAATGAAACCACTCCTAGAACTAATAAGGGAGTCTAGTAACTTCACAGGATACAAGATCACATATAAGAATCAATCACATTTCTATGTACTAAAATAAGAACACGTGGAAAACAAAATTAAAATCATAATACCATTCTCCATCACTCCAAATAAAATAAAAACAAGACAAAAATATGGGCTGTGGAAAAGGCCCTGTTTATAAGATAAAAAGAAAAGCTAAATACTACTTGGTAATGTTTGTAAATCACAAATTTAATAAATGACTAGTATCTTGATTATGTAAAGAACTCTCAGAACTTGAAAATGAAATTAAATGCAATTCAAAAATGGGCAAAACATAAACTAAATTTTCACTAAAGAGTTTATAGAGATGGCAAATAGATTCAAGAAGAGATGTTCAACATCATTAGCCATTACGGAAATGCAAATTAAAATCATAATGAGATATCGCTCTGCATGTATCAGAACAGTTAAAATAAGAATAGTGACAAAACCAAACAATGGCAATGATGCAGGGAAACCTGGATTGCTCTTACATTGCTGATGGGAATGTAAAACTGTACAGCCACTAAGTGAAATAGTTTGACAAGTTTTGTACAACTAAGTATACAAATACCATATGACCTACCAATTGGACTCTTGAATATTTATCCCAGAGAAATAAAAAATTAGATGTGTAACAATCCTGCCTATCAGTGTTCCTAGCAGTTTTATTTGTAGTGTTGCCAAACTGGAAATAATTCAAATGCCTTTCTATGGGTTACTAGTTAAATAAACTGTGGGGTATATCCCTACTATGTAATACTATTCAAGTAATAAAATGGAAAAACAAAAAAACTATTAATATGTGCAATGAGTTGGATGCAAATATGTGCAATGAGCAGGAAACTAAGCTAAATAAAACACTCGATAATGAAAGACTACATACTTTATTATTTTATTTATATGACATTCTTAAAATGACAAAGTTATACGAATGTAGAACAGATTATTATTTGTTGTTAAGAGTAAGGGATGGAGATAGAAAGGGACGTGCACGTGGCTATTAAACGGCAACATGAAGCATTGTTGTGGTACTGTAACTTTCATATGCCTCTACTGGAAAAATGCTAATGTATTGGTTGTGATATTGTATTAGAGTTTTGCAAGGAGTTTTCTTTGGGAGAAACTGAGTAAAGAATGCATTAATCTGTCTGCATTCTTACAAATGCAGCTGAATCTATAATTATCTTCAAAAAGTTCACATAATAATGGCAGTTGTATTTGCTATGTATCAACAACAAACAAATAGAAATGTAAATTCATAAATTATGCTATTTATAATATAAAATACACTTAAGGCTTTAAAAAGTCATATAAAACCTGTGTAAATCAGTTACAGTGAAAGTTATGGAATACGAGAAAATTTCAAAGACAAAAAAATGAAAGCGTATGCAGGGCTTGTGATTAGGAAGACTCAATATTTTTTAAAAGATACTTTTTCAAGTTTGCCTATTGATTCAGTATGATACCAAATATCACATTTTTCGAGGATTTAGATCAATGGTTTCTGTCACATAGTACTGTGGATATCCGTTTGTCAATATCTATTAAAGGTGACCTAAAACAAGGGCAATGGTCAGGCCATCTTATTCCTAGAGTTAGACAAAATAGAAATGTGTACCTGTGTTCATCACAAGCCAGGTGTACGATTTTTTACAGCATTATTGATAATTGCCAAAAATTAGAAACAACCTAAATATTCATCAACAGTAAAATGGTTTTAAATAATTATGTTTCAACTACATGTAACTCCATGCAACTGCATGGATGAATGTCAGAAACCCATGCCGAGCAAAAAAAGTCCAGTCAAAAAGTGTTTATGTATATTTCATATATATATAATGTTCAAAAAGAGGTAAAACCCTTCTGTATCGTTAGAATTCAGAATGGAGTTGCTTCACTAAAGAAGCAGGAAGGAATTTCTGGTGTTCTGATAATCTTCTGACTTTTATTTTAAGTGCGATTTTATTATACAATGCGGTCTATTTGAGAAAATGTATAAAGTTTACACTTATCTGATGAACACATTTCTGAATATAAGTTATACTACGACAAAAACAGTTTACATATAAAAGCCCCATGTTTATTGCAGCACTATTCACAATACCCAAGATATGGAATTCACCCTGTATCTATCTACAGATGAATGAACAAAGAAAATGTGGTCAGACATGGTGATTCATTCTTGTAATCCCAGCACTTTGGGAGGCTAAGGTGAGAAGATGGCCTGAGCCCAGGAGTTCGAGATGAGCCTTGGCAACAAAGTAAGGCGCCATCTCTTCCAAAAGTCAAAAAATTCAAAAGGCATGGAGGTAGGTACCTGTGGTCCTAGCCATTCAGGAGCACTGAGGAGGGAGTTCAGGAAATCAGTTCAGGAAATCAAGGTTGCAGTAAGCCATGTTTGCAGCAGTGCACTTCATCCTGGGCAAGAGAGTGAGAACCTGTCTAAAAAAAAAAAAAAAAAAAAAAAAATTAAAAAAGAAAAGTTACACACACAGAAGAATATTATTCAGCCTTAAAAGGACAAAAGTCTTGCCATTTGTAACAACATGGATAAAGCTGGAGGACATTAGATTAAGTGAAAGAAGTCAGGCATAGAAAGACAATACATCGTAGTTTCACTTATATACTGAATCTAAGAACATCAAACTCAGAGAAGCGGAGAATAGAATGTTGGTTGTCAGGGAATGTGGTGGGAATGGGTAATGGGTAAATGTTGGTCAAAATCTACAAAGCTTCAAGTATACAAAAAGGTCTGCAGATCTATTGTACACCATGGTGACTATAGTTAATGACAGTACATTGTATCCTTGAAAATTGCCAGGGAGGTAGATTTTAAATGTTCTCACTGCAAAAAAATAATAAATGTGAGGTGATGGATATGTTATTTAGCTAGATTGTGGTAATGATTTCACAATGCATACGTATATCAAAACTTCACATTTTGCACCATACATATATACAATTTTTATTCTTTGATCACATTTTAATGAAGCTAGAGAAAATGTACCACAACTATGCAATTCACCAATTAAAATAATTATCTATGAAATAGTCATTATATATATAATTTAAATCAAGCTTCTTATTACAATATAACTCATCAATATATTTTATAACTTATACAAACATACACATATTTTATTTTATAATCTATATTGCATTACACGTTGGTTACATTATATCCTAGAAAATTGACATGAACTTGGATACCTTACATTCTCTAAAATTTTATTTCTCCTTTTAAAAGTAATTAGATTGGCATCTCTAAAGGTCTTGTCATCGTTCAAAAGCTGTATTTGCAAAGCATACACATGTGTTTATATATGCTGTTTACAAAATATTTAAAACGAAATACCTATTCAATTCAGCTTATAACTAATTTTAAGCACATCAGTAAAATTTAAATGGTCCTATCTATTTCATTAGATAACATATTGCTTTCCCTGCAGATTTGCTTTAAAGAAAATATCTATGTTTCTCAGTAGGAGTGAACCATAAACTACATACGTATCAGTCAACTTGATGTAATGGTGTTAGTTCTTGTTTTAACATAAAGCAGCTTTGTAACCTTGAATAAGTTTTCAAAAAACACTTTCTTCGCTTCAGATTTTTAATTCTTTGAATGAATGATATATTCTCTGCCATCTCAGGTGGTTGATGTGTGGATTAAATGAGAAAGCAAAATTTAAGTAACTTAAAATCTATAAAGCAGTGTGTAAATGCAAATGTTGTTACTATTAATGATGCAGTAGTTTTTGCTCCTTAGTTCAGCTAAAACCAGCTCCTTGTCACACAATCAGGAAAGATTGGGCATGCATACTCATTGAAAGGTGAGGAGAGCAAAATTTACTAAAAGAAAACTCTCAGCTGTAAAAGACGTCCTACTAACAGGCTCAGATTGAACACCACACTACCGCGCACGAGCTTAAGAAGCCAGGCTCCTCCCCACTGCAGAAGGTGCAAATTCCTGTGGCTCCACCCCATTTCTCCAGTGTGCATGGGGACATTATTTAGAAACAATCAGTCAGGAAAGGGCAGGCAAACAGGGGCAGTTTGCCCTCTGGGTCGCGCGTTTCATCTGGGATCAGCAGTCCGGTCTCTCAGCTTCTGCCAGTTTTATGCTTGAAGGTAGGGTTTCTCTGGGGACCTCTGGCTATCTCCTGCCGAGGGATTATTATTATTATAGGTGTTTAAATATTTGTTTTCATTTAAAAAAATTAGATTGATCCTACTCTTACTCAGACACACACGCATACACACACATCCCATACATATACCCTTAATTGAGTAAAGGGAAGGAAAATGTAGTGCATCTTTTTTCTACTGTTGAAAGCTCTGCTTTGTTCATTACCCTTCCATTACTTTTCCTTCCTTTTCTTCCCATAGGGCAATGAAGATAAGCTCCTGTTGATGGTTCATGAATTTCAATGTATGTTCCCAGGGGCAGGGTATTTTCCATGCAATGTCCCCAGTATTAGAATTTCCTGGTGCTTGTGTTTTCAGAGAACCCGTGTTTAAACCTTCAGGCCAATATGTAAATCTGTTTTTGTTCCTTTAAACAGAAGACTTGTGTTTGTTTCAAAAGAGATATGCATTAAATAAGTATTTATTCAATATTACAGATGTTAAAACTAAGAGACTTTCTCAGCGACAAGTTAAGTGAAAGAAGTGCAGGAACTGAAGCTGCATTTCCAAGTGCCTGGCCCTCAACAAGTGTCCACCAAGCAAAGCATAATTGAAAGGATTATCTCATTGTAACAAGTAATGTGCACATGTGCACGTAGAGAGACATTGAAGTACGATCCCCACAATCCTTATAGCTATTTTCTCTGGATGTTGAGATCATTTGCATTTACTTTCTTTTTATACTTTCACATAGTTACAATTATTTTACAATCAGCATGCAATTTTTATATCATTAGAAATGATATAAAAACTATTTTGTAGAGAAAAGATAATGCCATTCCAATACAATCCAGTAGCTTTACAATAAATAGTTTTATTGAGTTTTATGAAACCTATTATGCCCACTGTTTAAAGAATAATTTAAAGGGATAAACAGTTGTATGGGTTGTATGTATTCTACATCTTGTAAAATATTGAATTTCTTTCTTTTTCCACCTGAGTTAAAAATGAATTGAATTTTTATTTTCATAACTAGCTTGCTTTTTGTAAGTTGCTGAATTACACAATGGTATACCTTCAAATCACATATTATTTAGTTTTGCATGTTTTTCAGTTTTACGTAAAATGGTTAATTTTGTATATACATCTTTCCGGAATTTTTTTGTTTTAATTCAGCCTTAGCTGTGAAACTCATGCCTCTTGACACACATAATCATTCTTGGATATTTTCATTGCTCAAAAATGTTCCCTGGAAGGACTATAGTTCATTTTACTTATCCATTCTACCTCCCACAGGCAAAGATGTTTTTTTCAGTACTAAAAATGCTGCTAAAATTGTTATTCTACAAATATTCCCATGAATATTGTATTGGTGCATTTTCATGCTGCTGATAAAGACAAAACTGAGACAGGGTAATTTGTAAAGAATAAGAGGTTTAATGAACTCACAGTCACATGTGGCTGGAGAAGCCTCACAATCATGGTGGAAGGCAAAAGGTATGTCTTGCATGGCGGCAGACAAGAGAGAAGAGAGCCAAGCAAAAGGGGTTACCCCTTGCAAAGCCATCAGATCTCGTGAGACTTATTCACTATCATGAGAACAGTATGGGGAACTGCTCCCATGATTCAATTACCTCACACCAGGTCCCTCCCACAACATGTGAGAATTATCCGAGGTAAAATTCAAAATGAAATTTGGGTGGGGACAGAGCCAAACCATATCACTCTGCCCCTGGCCCCTCCCAAATCAAATGTCCTCACATTTCAGAATCAATCATGCCTTCCCAACAGTCCCCAAATCTTAACTCATTTCAGCATTAACTCAAAAGTCCACAGTCCAAGTCTCATCACAGACAAAGTAAATCTCTTCTTCCTGTTAGCCTATAAAATCAAAAGCAAGTTAGTTAATTTCTAGATACTCTGGGGGTACAGGCATTGGATAAATATACCTATTCCAAATGGGAAAAATGGGCCAAAGTAAAAGGTCTAAAGGCCCTATGTAAGTCTGAAATCCAGTGGAACAGTCAAATCTTAAAACTCCGAAATTATCTCCTTTGACTCCATGTCTCACATCCACGTCATGCCAGCACAAGAAGTGGGTTTCCGGCCGGGCGCGGTGGCTCAAGCCTGTAATCCCAGCACTTTGGGAGGCCGAGGCGGGCGGATCACGAGGTCAGGAGATCGAGACCATCCTGGCTAACACAATGAAACCCCGTCTCCACTAAAAAAATACAAAAAAAATAGCCGGGCGTGGTGGCGGCGCCTGTAGTCCCAGCTACTCGGGAGGCTGAGGCAGGAGAATGGCGTAAACCCGGGAGGTGGAGCTTGCAGTGAGCTGAGATCCGGCCACTGCACTCCAGCCTGGGTGACAGAGCGAGACTCCGCCTCAAAAAAAAAAAAAAAAAAAAAAAAAAAGAAGTGGGTTTCCATGGTGTTGGGCAACTCCAATCCTGTGGCTTTGCAGGGCACAGCCTCCCTCTTGGCTGCTCTTGTGGGCTGGCTTTGAGGGTCTGTGGCTTTTCCAGGCACATGGTACAAGTTGCTGATGGGTCTACCATTCTGGGATCTGGAGGACTGTCACCCTCTTCTTATGGCTCCAGTAGGCAGCATTCCAGTGGGAACTGTGGACTTCAACCCCACATTTCCCTTCTGCACTGCCCTACAAGGGGTTCTCCACAAGGGCCTTCCCCTGCAGCTAACTTTTGCCTGGACGTTGAGGCGTTTCCACACATCCTCTGAAATCTAGGTGGAGGTTCCCAAACCTCAATTCTTGACTTCTGTGCACCCACAGACTCAACACGACTTAAGAAGCTGCCAAGGCTTGTGCCTGCACCCTCTGAAGCAACAACCTGAGTTGCACCTTGGCCCCTTTTAACCATGGCTAGAGTGGCAGGGACACAGAGCACCAAGTCCCTAGGCTGCACACAGTAGAGAGGCCCTGGACCTGGGCCATGAAATAATTTTTTCCTCCTAGCCCTCTGGGTCTGTGATGGGAGGGGCTGTTGCAAATATCTCTGACATGCCCTGGAGACATTTTCCCCATTGTTTTCATGATGAACATTTGGCTCCTCATTATTTTTGCAAATTTCTGCAGCTGGCCCAAATTTCTCCTTAGAAAATGAGTTTTCCTTTTCTATCTCATCATCAGGCTGCAAAGTTTCTGAACTTTTATGCTGTGTTTTCCTTTTAAAATTGAATGCTTTTAAAAGTACCTAAGTCAACTCTTGAATGCTTTGCTGCTTAGAAATTTATTCCAACAGATACTCTAAATTATCTTCTTAAGTTCAAAAGTTCCACAGTTCTCTAGGGCGGGTTAAAATACTACCAGTCTTTTTGCTAAAACATAGCAAGAGTCACCTTTACTTCAGTTCCCAACAAGTTCTTCATATCCATCAAAGACTACCTCAGTCTGGATTTCGTGTCCATATAATTATGAGCATTTTGGTCAAAGTCATTCAACAAGTCTCCAGGAAGTTCCAAACTTTCTCACATTTTTCTGCCTTCTAAGCCCTCCAAACTCTTCCAACCTCTGCCTATTACCCAGTTCCAGAGTCTCTTCCCCATTTTTGGGTATGGTTACAGCTGTGCCCCAATCTACCAGTACTAACACACTGCATTAGTCTGTTTTCACATTGCTATAAATACATACCCGAGACTGAGTAATTCATAAAGAAAAAGAGTTTTGATGGACTCACCATTCCGCATGACTGGGGAGGCCTCAAATCATGTCTTACGTGGTGGCAGACAAGAGAGAAGAGAGCCAAGTGAAAGGGGTTTCCCCTTTTAAGCCATCAGATCTTGTGAGACTTATCACTACCACAAGAACAGTATGGGGAAAACCCCTGATTCAATTATCTCCCCTTGGTCCCTCCCACAACATGTGGAAATTATGAGAGCTATAATTCAAGATGAGATTTGGGTGGGGGACACAGTCAAACCATATAGAGTATCTTCTTCTTATCTTCATATGTGTGTGTGTGTGTGTGTGTGTGTGTGTGTGTGTGTGTATTTATATTTATATTTATTTTATTTTATTTTATCTTATTTTATTTATTTTTTTGAGACATGGTCTCTGTCACCCAGGCTGAAGTACAGTGTTGCAATCTCTGCTCACTGCAACCTCCATCTCCTAGGTTCAAGTGATCTTCCCACCTCAGCCTGCTAAATAGCTAGCACTACAGGCCTGTACCACTACACCAAAATAATTCTTGTATTTCTAGTAGAGACAGGTTCCTCCATGTTGCCCAGGCTGGTCTCAAACTCCCAGGCTTCAGTGTTCGCCCATCTTGGCCTCTCAAAATGCTGGGATTACAGGCATGAGCCACTGCACCGAACCTCTTCTTACATTGTTATTATATTTTTTTACTCTAAATTTTTGGGGTATAGCCTATTTTTCTTTTTTTAATTTCTTAAACTGTATAAGGGATTAATATTTATTTCTTTTTTCTTTTCTAATATAAGACTAACATTTTAAATGTCTTTTAAACACTGCAGTAGCTATATCCTAGACATTTTGACTTGTAGAATTTTTGTTTTCGTCTCTTATAAGTATTTTAGCAATTAGAAGTTAATTTCAAATTTAAAAAATTTATGTATGCATGTATATATTTTTTGCAATTTTAAACTTGTTAATCTTTCATTTAATTCCAGTAAGAGCAGAAAACATTTGTAGGGTATTGACTCTCAAGTTTGCTGTAATTCTCTTTGTTACCAATTATAATAAGTGTTTTTTTGTTTTTTGTTTTGTTTTGTTTTTTGTTTTTTTTTTTGGCTTGCGTTTAAAAATAAAGAAGGACTTCCAATAGTTGGACATCAAATTTTATATATTTGGTTTGCTGTGATTAACTTTCACCTTTCATCTTTTATATTTAAGATTATAATTTATTTCAAGCATAATTTCAATGGAGAATTGTTTTCCATATTGAAACTAAACTCAAGTCCAGCTGCTCACTCTTTGAAAGCCAAAATATTAATATGATAAAAGAGGTGCAGTGAAAGGAGAGCAATTTTACTCAAATGCTGGCAGTTGAGAATGGCTAGGCTCATACCTCCAAAAACAATTTCAAAATTTTAAGGAAATAGGTAGGTTTTAGAAGGAAAGGTTGGCATGGGAATCATGTGAGAGTGGGGCAGGGTGCAGGAACTGCGTGTCTTGTTCTGATAGCTAACTTGAACTTCTGCCCACCTGAAGCATAGGCTGGTGCCATCTCAACAATGGCCAAGTTGTAGATTAACCGCCTTGATAATTGCTAGATGCAGAGAATTCTACAGCTGGGTCTTCCTGCCTAGTTTACTTCAAAATTAGCCCCTGGAATTTACAAGCAAGTGCATATTTAGATAAGTGAGCACAGTGCAAGGGAGTGCCTGGTGGGAAGGAAGGGAAACAGAGTTAAAATGTATTACAAGACTAAGACCAGAGAGAAGAAATAAAATTTTGAAATGCATTGTAAAGCCAAGCCACTTGGTTACAATATGGATATTAAGTTGCTGATAGAATGATTTTTTCTATAAAATGATTTTTATAGGCTCTCTCTTGTGTTTTATTAATCTGTATTGCTATTTTTTGATAATACCATACTCCTTTGATTATAATAGCTTTATAGCTACTGTAGTAGCTGTAAGTTTTAAAGTCAGGTAGCATAAATCTTCCAATTTGTGTTTCATTTTTAAAAATCTCTTTGGATCTTCTAGATCCTTTGCATTTAAATAAATATTTTATAAACAATTTGTTAACTTCTTTAAAAATTGCAGGAATGTTCAATGGGATCATTTGAATGTACACAGATTTAGGTAGAATAAAATCTAACAATCAAGAGACTTTCAACTCATGAACATGGCCTTACTCTCCACCTATGTGGTTCTTTATTTCCTGTAAACACTTTAGAGTTTGTAGTCTAGAAACTTTCATGGCTGTTGTTAAATTTATTTCTCTATATGTATTTTAGGTTATTGTAAAAGGATTTCAAAGATGTGCTAACATTTTTGCTAATATATTAAAAATACGATTGATTTTTTTCAAAATTATCCTTTTTATATTACCTTCTTGATTCATTTATTAGTTCTTGCTTGCCTGTAGATTCCTAAGGATTTTCTATATTAAATAAATAAGCTATTTGTAAATAGAAGAGCAGGAGCTTTTTCTGTTCAGAGCTTCATGTTTTCTGTATATTTTCCATGCCCTATATATTGGGGCTTCACGGTGTCTTTTGGTATAATATCAAATACATATGATTTGAGTAAAAATTCTTGCCTTGTTTTCAAACATAACAACTAAAAAATCAGTATTTCACCATTAAATACGATGTTACACTTAGGTTTTTGTTAAATGCTTTTTATTTGATTGAAAAAGTTGCTTTTATTATTAGTTTGCTGAGAATTTTTATTATAAATGAGTGTTAATCTTTTAAAATACTGTATTTGTTTCCATTAATATCTTTATTTGCAACGATTACTTTCTAAAGATTAAATCTACTTTATTTTGTTAACAACATGAAGCACATTAGTTACTTTGCATATTTTAAACCAATTTGGAGTTCCAATCCTTAATTCTATTCTGCTAGTAATGCATATATTTTTTTTAAATTTTACTTTAAGTTCCAGAATACATGTGCAGAACGTGCAGGTTTGTTACATATGTATACACGTGTCAAGATGGTTTGCTGCACCCATCAACCCATCATTTAGATTGTAAACCTGGCATGCATTAGGTATTTGTACTAATGCTCTCCCTCCCTTTGCCCCCCATCCCCTGACACGGCCTGGTGTGTTTTGTTCCCCTCCCTGTGTTCATGTGTTCTCATTGTTCAACTCCTACTTATGAGTGAGAACATGTGCTGTTTGTTTTTTCTATTCCTGTGTTTGTTTGCTGAGGATGATGGCTTCCAGCTTCATCCCTGTCCCTGGAAAGGACATGATCTCATTCTTTTATATGGCTGCATAGTATTCCACGGTGTATATGTGGCACATTTTCTTTATCCAGTCTATCATTGATGGGCATTTAGGTTGGTTCCATGTCTTTGCTATTGTAAATAGTGCTGCAGTAAACAAATGTATGCATTTGTCTTTATAGCAGAATGATTTATACTCATTTGGGTATATAACCATAATGGGATTGCTGGGTCAAATGGTATTTGTGGTTCTAGATCCTTGAGGAATCCCCACACTGTCTTCCACAGTGGTTGAACTAATTTACATTCCTACCAACAGTGTAAAAGCATTCCTATTTCTCCAAAGCCTTGCCAACATCTACTGTTTCCTGACTTTTTAAATAATCGCCATTCTGACTGGCATGAGATGAAATTTCATTGTAGTTTTGATTTGCATTTCTCTAACGATCAGTGATGTTGAGTTTTTTTTCACATGCCTGTTGGTCACATAAATGTCTTCTTTTGAGGAGTGTCTGTTCATATCTTTCGCCCACTTTTGATGGGGTTGTTTTTTTTCTTGTAAATTTGTTTAAGTTCCTTGTAGATTCCGGATATTACACCTTTGTCAGATGGGTGGATTGCAAACATTTTCTCCCATTCTGTAGGTTGCCTCTTCACTCTGATGATAGTTTCTATTGCTGTGCAGAAGGCAGAAGCTCTTCAGTTTAATTAGATCCCATTTGTCAATTTTGGCTTTTGTTGCAATTGCTTTTGGGATTTTCGTAATGAAATCTTTGTCCATGCATATGTCCTGAATGGTATTGCCTTGGTTTTCTTTTATGGTTTTAATCATTTGGGGTTTTACATTTAAATGTTTAGTATATCTTGAGCTAATTTTTGTATCAGGTGTAAGGAAGGAGTCCAGTTTCAGTTTTCTGCATATTGCTAGCCAGTTTGCCCAGCACAATTTATTAAATAGGGAATCCTTTCCCCATTGCTTATTTTGTTCCGTTTGTCGAAGGTCAGATGGTTGTAGAAATGTAGTGTTATTTCTGAGGTTTCTGTTCTTCTGTTCCATTGGCATATATATCTGTTTTGGTACCAGTACCGTGCAGTTTCAGTTACTGTAGTAATGTAGTACAGTTTGAAGTCAGGTAGCATGATGCCTCCAGCTTTGTTCTTTTTGCTTAGAATTGTCTTGGCTCTACAGGGTGTTCTTTGATTCCATGTGAAATTTAAATAATTGTTTTTTCTAATTCTATGAAAAATGTCAATAACATTTTAATGGGAATAGCACTGAATCTATAAATTATTTGGGGTACTATGTTCATTTTCATGATACTGATTCTTCCTATCAATGAGGATAACATGTCTGTCCATTTGTTTGTGTTCTCTGTTATTTCCTTGAGCAGTGGTTTGTGGTTCTCCTTCACGTCCCTTGTTAGCTGTATTCCTAGATATTTTATTCCCTTTGTAGCAATTGTAAATGGGAATTCATTCATGATTTGGCTCTCTGCTTGTCTATTGTTGGTGTATAGGAATGGTTGTGATTTTTGCCTATCAATTTTATATCCTGAGATTTTGTTGAAGTTGCTTATCTGTTTAAGGAGTTTTTGGGCTGAGATGATAGGGTTTTCTAAATATAAAATTATGTCATCTGCAAACAAAGACAATTTGACTTCCTCTCTTCCTATTTGAATTCCTTCTCTTGCCTGATTGCCCTGACCAGAAATTCCAATACTGTGTTGAAAAGGAGTGGTGAGAGAGAGCATCCCTGTTTTGTGCCAGTTTTCAAAGGGAATGCTTCCAGCTTTTGCCCATTCAGTATAATATTGGCTGTGGGTTTTTCATAAATAACTCTTATTATTTTGAGATATATTCCATCATGGTATTTGTGGTTCTAGATCCTTGAGGAATCCCCACACTGTCTTCCACAGTGGTTGAACTAATTTACATTCCTACCAACAGTGTAAAAGCGTTCCTATTTCTCCAAAGCCTTGCCAACATCTACTGTTTCCTGACTTTTTAAATAATCGCCTAGTTCATTGAGCATTTTTAACACAAAGGAAAGCTGAATTTTCTCAAAGGCCTTTTCTGCATTTATTGAGATGATCAGGTGGTTTTTGTCTTTGGTTCTGTTTAAGTGATGGATTGCATTTATTGATTTGCGTATTTTGAACCAGCCTTGCATCCCAGGGATGAAGCCAGTTTGATCATGGTAGATAAGCTTTTTGATGTGCTTTTGGATTCAGTTTGCCAGTATTTTATTGAGGATTTTCACATCAATGTTCATCAGGCATAGTGGCCTGTAGTTTCCTTCTTTTGTTGTGTCTCTGTCAGGTTTTGCTATCAGGATGATGCTGGCCTCATTAAATGAGTTAGGGAGGAGTCCCTTCTTTTCAACTGCTTGGAATAGTTTCAGACAGAATGGCACCAGCTCCTCTCTGTACCTCTGGTTGAATTTGGCTGTGAATCTATGTGGTTCTGGGCTTTTTCTGGTTCGTAAGCTATTAATTGCTGCCTCAATATCAGAACATGTTGTTGGTCTATTCAGGGATTCAATCTCTTCCTGGTCTAGTCTTGGGAGGATGTATATGTCTAGGAACTTATCCATTTCTTCTAGATTGTCTATTTTATTTGTGTAGATGTGTTTTTAGTATTCTCTGGTGGCATGATTCTTATAGCAGTCACATGAATGCACCTCACAAACTTCCTACTACAAGGATCATAAATGACTACAAGCTTCAGGTACTGTACTTTGAAATCCACTGTAGTATTTTTGCCACTTGATTATTAAAATCTTCCTCTGCTGAGGTCACCCATTAATGAGCAATCATATGGGATGCAAATATCTTCATAGTTTTTGACTGCTCAGAGAGGTCCCTCCATATACCTCTACCCCAAATTTCTTTGTTACCACATTTCCAAACATGCTTTTCCAAGTCCCTGACCATCCAGCCAAACCATTGGCCACAGCCCATGAATCAGTATATAGTCACACATCTGGCCATTTCTCCTTCCATGCAAAGTGCACAATCAGGTGCATTGCTCAAAGTTCTGCCCACTGGGAAGATTTCCCTTCAGCGTTGTCCTTCAGAGATGTCCTAGAAAGGGGCTGTAGTGCTGCAGCTGTCCACTTCCGGGTGGTGTCTGCATATCGTGCAGAACCATCTGTGAACCAGGCCCTAGTCTTCTCTTCCTTTGTCAGCTAATCATTGGGAACTCCCCATGAGGTCATCTATGCAGGCTTGAGGAGAAAAGTCATGTGTACAGGAGTGGAGATCATAGGCATTTGAGCCACTTCCACGTTTAAATTACTGTGCCTTCAGGACCTGCTCGAGCCTGATCATGTATATACCACTTTCATTTGATGATAGAATGCTGCTGTGCATGACTGGCTTTATGGCTAGATGGATCAGAAAGTACCTGGTTCATGATAGGCAGTTCAGGTTGCATGTTGACTTGATGACCCGTAGTCAAACGTTCAGTTTCCACCAAAGCCCAGTAACAGGCCAAGAGCCATCTCTCAAAAGGAGAGTAGTTATCTGCAAGAAGATGGCAAGGTCTTGCTCCAAAATGCTAGAGGCCTCCTCTATGATTCACCTATGGGGGCCTGCCAAAGACTCCATACAGCATCCCTATCTGCCACTGACACCTCAAGCACCATTGGATGTGCTGGGCCCTATGGCCCAAATGGCAGAGCAGCTTGCACAGCAGCCTGGAGCTGTTGCAGAGCCTTCTACTGTTCTGAACCCCACTCAAAACTGGCAACCTTTCAGGTCATTTGATAAATGGGCTGGAGTAACATACCCAAATGAAGAACATGTTGCCTCCAAAATCCAAATATGTCCACTAGGCATAGTTCCTCTTTATTGGTTATAGGAGGACCCAAATGCAACAACTTATCCTTCACCTTAGAGGGAATATCTCAACAGGCTCCACCCCACTGGATCCCTAGAAATTTTACTGAGGTAGAAGCTTCCTGAATTTTAGTCAGATTTATTTCCCATCCTCTGGCATGCAAATGTCTCACTGATAAGTCCAGTGGGTTTTCTACTTCTTGTTCACTGGATCCAATCAGCATAATGTAATCAATGTAATGGACAAGTGTGATATCTTGCAGAAATGAAAAGTGATCAAGGTCTCTCCAAATAAGATTATGACACAAAGCTGGAGAGCTCATACACTCCTGAGGTAGAAAAGTAAGGGCATACTGCTGGCCTTGCCAACTGAAGGCAAATTGCTTCTGGTGGGCCTTATGGACAGGAATAGAAAAAAAGGCATTTGTGAAGTCAATGGCTGCATACCAGGTGCCAGGCGATGTGTTAATTTGCTCAAGGAATGAAATCACATCTAGTACAGCAGGTGCAATTGTACTCACCACTTGGTTATGCGAACAATAACCCATTGTTATTCTCCAAGATCCATCTGTCTTCTGCACAGGCCAAATGGGAGAGTTGAACAGGGATACAGTCAGAATCACTACTTCTCCATCTTTCAAGTCCTTGATGGTGGTACTAATCTCCGCAATCCCTCCAAGGATGAAAAGTTGTTGTTGTTGTTGTTGTTATTGTTTTTTATTTATGATTTTTCTAGATAGAGAAAGCTCTACTGGCCTTTCCCACAGTAATAGCCCTCACCTGACCATCAGGTAGTCAGTGTGGTTGTTCTGCCAGCTGCTAAGTTTATCTATGCCAATTATGCATTCTGGAACTGGGGAAATGACCACAGGATGAGTCTGGGACCCACTGGACCCACTATAAGTCAGACCCAAGCTAAAACTTAGTCAATTACTTGACCTCCATAAGCCCCTACTTTAACTGGAGGATCACGATGATGTTTTGAGTCCCTTGAAATCAACATCAGCTCAGAGCCAGTGTCCAGTAGTCCCTGAAATCTCTGATCATTTCTCTTTCCTCAATGCAGTTACCCTGGTAAAAGGCTGGAGGTCTCATTGGTGAAGGATGGGAAAAAGATTCACTGGATAGATTGTTGGTAATGTAGTGGGGTCGTTCCTCAAGGGGACCTGGCCTTCCCTTCATTCAAGTAGTTCTGTTTCTGTAAACTGACTTGAGTCTGGAAATTGATTGAAGGGCTGTGAGTCTCTGTTTTTGTAATTCAAATTATTCTTTTGTCCATTTGACCTAGAAATTTTCTCCTTATACAATTTATGTAGGAAAACAGTAGGCTTCCTATCAATCATACTTCTAGGAGCATCATGATTAATTAGCCAATGTCAGAGCATTACATGAATCAGATGATTCTGATTGTCACTTTGCCTCTGCTGTCCATTATGGTAGCTATGCTCACCTTGACTTGGATGGTGGAGTGCTGTCACTTGGCCCCTGAAAACTCAGGATCCAATTATTCCCACTATATTTACATTTTGTAGTTGAGTGACTGTGGTTCCTACTGTTAGATCTGACACATAGAGAAAAGAAATCACAGGGTTCTTCAAAGATGCAGGTTCTGCCCTCACAAATCTATTTCACAAGACATTGGTCAATGGTATATCATCTGAACCCTGCCAGCTGGGATGAGTAGGACTAAAGTGACTAACCCATTCCACCATCCTAGTCTCCCTAAGCCTTTGGATCCCTTCCTTTACATTAAACAAAGGGAGATCAGGCATTTCCTGCTCACTCACATTGGGCCATCTTTTAATCCATATTTCAGCTAACCAAGCAAATAAACTATTCAAATCTTTTTTTCCCGACTCTCTGAGTCACAACATTAAATGCAGAGTTCCTACTTATTGTGCCCAGCTCAATACATTCAGCCTGATCTAACTTTATGTTCTTTCTCCCATTATCTCATACCTTTAATACCCATTCTCACATCTGTCCTCTAGAATTCTCTTTATATAAATTAGAGAAATCAAGCAGTTCTTTTTACATGTAATGCACCTCCTCATGGGTGACACTCAACCTCATTTCTAGGGGCCCACTGGGACTTTAGTCTAGTTATAGGTCTAGAAGCAAACAGAGGTTTTGGGGGTGGCTCCTGAGGAGAATCAACATTATTTTGCCTGACAACTGCTTCAGGGGAGTCCATCACTTTGCCTCAGGCAGCATAGGGTTTATCTACTCAGGCAAAGGTGAAAAGACTGGTGGCAACATGGATCAGGGAGGGAATGTTGCCACTACTGGGGATGGGAAAGCTGTTCTTCTGGCAAAAAAGGTTCATCAGAGTTTACAAACTCTGTGTCCGCAGCTTCATCAGGGTCCTCCCACACATCCCCGTTCCAAATTGCAGGGTCCCATTCTTTCCCAATCAATTCCCTCACTTTAACAGTAGACACCTGGCAAGGCTGTGCATGCACCTTTTGTTGCAGGTCAGTCACTCGAATGATAAAAGCTTGTGTCTGTTTTTCCACAATTTCTGCTCTTTGTCTACAGGAGATAAAACTCTCATTCAGGGCACTCTTAGCAGATTTGAGGCTCAGTATCTGCTTGCAAAGCCAGGAGACAGAATCCCTGAGTTCACCATTTATTTCATCACTTTGTCCCCTGTACTTAGGAGCAACCAACCAGTCTCATTATGTTCCTTGGTTCTCCACATATGGTCAAAAGTATTATGTATAGAGTAATGAAACTCCTTGCCTCTCATGAGTGGTGAATCAGTGGCAGACGCATTTATTTTGCATAACTCTCTAAACAGTTCAGGCCAAGGACTATCGGTGTTCTCTATACTATTGGAAGTAGAGTTCTTAACGTTTTTAGGCCTAATCATGTTAAGCAACCAACTCCAGAAACCCCAAAACCAATGAAATAACTCTATCTTTAATATTCTGTTCCTCTAGAACCACTCCTGATACCAAAATCTGTATTAGTCAGGGTTCCATAAAGGGGCAGAGCTAATAGGATAGATATGTAAAGGAGTTTATTAAGTATTAACTTACATGATAACAAGGACCCGCAATAGGCTGTCTGCAAGCTTGAGGAGCAAGGAAACCCAGTCTGAGTCTCAAAACTGAAGAACTTGGAGTCTGATATTTGAGAGCAGTAAGCATCCAGCACAAGAGAAATATGTAGGCTGGGAGAGTAGGCTAGTTTCGCCTTTTCATATGTTTTCACCCGCTTTATATTCGCTGGAAGCTGATTCGATTGTGCCCACCAGATTAAGGTGAGCCTGCCTTTCCCAGCCCACTGACTCAAATGTTAATCGCCTTTGGCAACACCCTCACAGAGACACCCAGGAACAATACTTAGTATCCTTGAATCCAATCAAGTTGACAGTATTAACCATCACAGGTGGTGAATGTAGGTGTTTTATTGAGTGGTGGAGGTGCCTCTCAGTAGGATGGATGGGGAACTGGAGTGGGAAGATAATCTTCCCCTTGGAGTCTGGCCATCCTGTGGCCGATCTCCTCTCCGACCATCCTCAGAAGGACTCCTTTCAATGTTCAGATGCTCCTTCTCTTTTCTCCTTCTCTCCTGTGCTATTCTGCTGCTTTTCTGCTCTTCTGTCCACTTAGTAGTTAGAGTTAATATTGTATTCTTGAAAAAAACTGGAAGTCTTGCAACCATTTATATCCATCTATTTCATCTATTATGTTCCTTTATGCTATGTTTGTCATCTGTATGACATCAGTGTACAATATATTTTGCATTAAACTATATATGTTGAAATAAGTTAAGAGAACATAAAAGCAATCTTTTTATATTTACTTCAATATTGATTCTGTCCCATTATTTTTCAGTCCATGAAAGTTTTAATTTATGCAGATATGCTTGCGATTTATTTTCTTGGTTTTGTTTTATCTGAACATGGATGGGTTTAATGTCTCCATTCAGTTTTCAGAAAACATTTATATTGGGATATAAATTACATAACACACAATTTACCCATTTAAAGTGTACAATTTGTAGCTTTTTACATATTCACAAGGTTGTGCATCCACAATCAATATTTTCATCACCCCAAAAATAAACCCTCCATCCTATAGTCATCACCACCAAAGGTCCCTTCTTCCCTAGCCCTGCACAAGCACTTTTAATTTATTTATTGTGCTAAGAACATTTACAATGAGATGTAACCTCCTAACAAATGATTATGTGCCATTGTTAATTATAAGCACACCGTTGCATAGCATATCTCTAAAACTTACTAATTCGGTGTAACTGAAACCTTTTATAAGCATTGAACAGCAAGTCCCTGTCTGTTCTGGTCTCCCCACAGATCCCTGACAACAACCAATGTCTACTCTCTGTTTCTATGAGTTTAACTGTTTTAGATACCTTATGTAAGTGAAATTATGACACCATTGATTTTTGATGAATAATTTACTGGATAAGAATTACACATTGACAGTTTTAAAAAAAATTTTTTTCTGAAAAGTTTAAGAATTTTTTACACTGTCTTGTGTTCCATAGTTTTTTTAGTATTTTTCCCTGCTTTAAGGATTTTTTCTTTATATTTGGTTTTCAACAATTTGACTATGAAGTGCCAAGAAGTGGTTTATTCAATTTACCCTCTTTGGAGTTCACTGAGCTTCCTGAATTACAGATTTATGGCTTTCCTTAAGTTTGGAGAAATTTCACTCACTTTTTCTTAAATATTTGTCTTGATCTATTATGTCTCTTCATCTATTCTGAGACTCCATAACTATATGTTAGACATTTTGATATTTCATCACAGAGCTCTAAGACTGTGTATATTTTTCAACCTTATTTCTCTGTATTAAATATTAAAGGGACGCGACTGATCTTAAAAATTTATTGGCTGTTTCCCTCTATCATATCCATTCTACTGTAAAGCTCATCCAATTTTTTAAATGTTATATATTATTTTTCAGTTAAAATTTTTATTTTACAAAATACTGTGTAGTTTAGTTTTCTGGTGAGATTCTCTATCTTTTCATTCAATATGAGTGCATTTTCTTTGTCATCATTGAAGGTTGTAAAGTCCTCGTGTATTGACATCTCTGTATAGATTATTTCAGGGTTCTTCTCTGTTAATTATCTTTAATATTGAGAATGAGTCATAGTTTTCTGATTCTTTATATGTTGAGTAAATTGGAATTTTATCTTAAAATATTTGAATGTTTTGTTTTTGAAACTAAATTTTATTATCTCATTTCAAAGAGTAAAGCTGTGCTTGTTTTAGCAGGCAATTTATTTGGGTAGGCTCAAACAGTAAGCTCTGCCCCACCTGCAATAAGTTTATTTCTCCAGTTTCCTAGGCCATGAAGATAGTGAGTTTTTTGTTGAAGTTATTAACTATTCTATGTCATGCCACTACTGAGTACTGTTCTCCAGCAAAAGCACAAAGTATAGATCTGCTGCTCCCTTTCTTTAAATTTTAACTTATCTGTGGTATGTTTTGACAAGATTTGAATTCCCTAAAAAATCTGCTTACCTTTTCTTCTAAGTAGTTTTAAAAATATTATTTCTTTACTTTGTATTTTTTAAATTTCCATTTATCCATTATCTGTGAATTTTGAGCTGTTAGGAACTTCCTTTCCTGTACCGCAAACAGAACTCTGATGTCTCTGTTTTTAATCATTTTGACTACTTAGATTTATGTTGAATAAAATTCAAAGTAAAATAATACTTCTGAAAATAAATTTTACATTTATAGAAGTATAAACATATCCTTGTGTAATAAGCAACGTGTTTTCTGTTTTAGAGAGAGACGGGGTCTGCCTCTGTCACTGAGGCTGGGGTGACATGATCTCAGCTCACTGCAATCTGCACATCCCAGGCTCAAGCCAATCTCCCATCTCAGTCCCCTGAGTAGGTGGGACTACAGGCATAGCCACCTTGCCAGGCTAATTTTTGTAGAGACAGGATTTTGCCATGTTGCCAAGGCTGGTCTCCAACTCCTGGGCTCAAACTATCTGCCCGCCTTGGCCTCACAAAGTGCTAGGACTACAGGTGTGCACCACTGGGCCCAGCCAATGTCTTAAACTTTGTAACAGCAAGCTTTATGTATGGTTATAGTAACGAATAGCACAGAAGTGTTAATACAGTTTAAAAGATCATAAGTGTTTTTTGTTTCATATTGCATGACTTTAGATTAGAAACAAAAAAATAAATTTCAACAAATGTTGAAGCTAAAAAAAGTTGTAGATAATGAATTTGAACATAAAAACTAGATTTTTGGGGAAAACAGACTCTTTAAAGTGGTCAGTTATTTTTAATTAAGGAATTCAGATCAATGGCACAGCATACTAAATTCAAAACTTAGAGGCATGAAGCCATAAATTCAAGAACAAAATCTGTAAGTATAAGAGATCTAGATCAGGCAAAATAAACTGCATAAAAATTAATAAATCCAATAGGCTTGGTGCTTTTATCAACATTTTATTCTTAAAATTAAAAAGAGTAAGTAGGATTTGAAATAACACCTTCTTTTTCCCTTGGCATCACTAAATATGTATTTTTCTAGAAAGCAGACGCAGACCTCTTTGATACTGTCCATTAGCTAAGATAAGGTAGTTCTAATACACTGCTTCTCCTGCTTGTGGAAATAGTGATATTCCAAGGGATATTCTGCTTTGACATCATAGTTCTCAAAAATATGTTTTTTAGCAAGCAAATAATAGAGTTTTGGAGCAGATTTTGTATTTAGTAACCTTTAGTAGTTTGGATTCAGCTACTATCAAGGTGATTAACTTTGGAAAACTCCTTGAATCAGTTTTGGAGCCTTAATACCACACTGGGAAATCTTTGATAATGTGGTGTGATGGAGTTTTGAGATGTCGCTTAACAAGGGAACATCTTGTACTTAACCTCTTTTGCCTTTCCTCTGATAGTTTGATTTTAATCCTCCACATTTCTGACAATTTCTACAAAAAATCCCGCAAATTCCCAAGCGGTCCTTTATAGTAGCACTTGGGCCTCAGTTTCCTCCCTCAGCAGTTGCAAGGAATATATGTTTATCGCTTTTCTTTCAAAAGTTCTGTGTCGTTATGTTTTAGGGGTGTCTTCGATAAAAAATGTATAGTTGTTAAACTTTAAAAATTTCAATCTGATTTTTATGACTTAATCAATTATTATAGAAATTAATTATAGAAATTAATCATAAGAAATTAATTATAGAAATTAATCAAAATTTCTATGACTTTATTTACAGTAACTGCTGATATTTTAAAATATATAATATTACATTATATTTTTCCTGCTTTGAGAGTTTTAAAAATGTTTCTCCTATTTTGTCTTTATTATATTGAATGAATTTTTCTCTATTTTTTCCCTACCTGTTTACTATGGTATATGTATTCTATTTTAATGGTTCACTTAAATATATAAAATTTTAACTTATGTAACAGAGTTAATATACAAATGTAATAAATGTATTTACTTACCCTCTGAACAACACAATAGTCATAAAATAACTTAATTTTGACCTCCATTTCAACTTTTGTATCGTATTTTCTACTATTTTAATTATATCTTCTTTCGAAACTTCTCCAGATAAAATCTTTATTATACTTACAATTAACTTTCTCAGGAAATATAATTTAATGTCTACCAAATTACAAAGCAATTTTGTTCCTTACCTATTGAATTCTGATCCAATTTTCTTTTCTGTGCCATGATGTAGTTGTTTTCTACAGCAAGTGATTTTAGTTTTAAGTCTTCATTTTTTTGCTTAAAGTACTTTGATTTTACCCTACATCCTGAATGTTATTTTAGGTGAGTACAGTTTTATGTTGACAATTATTTTTTTACCCAATTTGAAAAAATCTCCTGTAGTTCCTGTTGAAATGCTCTGTTTCCTACCTGTTTTAATTTGTAGTTAAGATTTTTCTCATGATGAAAAAATTATTTCTGTCTTTGACATTTTGTAATTAGATAATCCAATATTTAGATGTTGATTCAATTATTTTAAGCTTCATTATGATTGCTTTTCTAATATGTACCTTATAGCTAATGATTTTTTTTTGGCTGAGTCTAGTCTGACCACCTCTTAGTAGATTTCTTAGTATTGATGAGTATATATTTTATTTTTGGTATTATGTAGTTTTCTCACATCCTATTTACACCTTTTGTAGCATCTTGATGTATTTTTTGGTTTCTTTGTTAAGTTCTTTAATTATGTTAGAATAATTACAATATTTTTCACATTGTCCTATCATTTTAATTCCTTAGGGTTTGTTAACCTCTAGTGTGTTGTTTTGCTGTATCATTATGCTTTTTATATTTTCTGTAGTGAGCTTATTTGGAACAAGAGAACATTTTTACAAAGATAAATTTGCCTATGGAAACTTATGCCTCCTAATTTATGGGAGAAATGTTATAATTAGGGTGGTACCATTTTTTTTAACATTAACTCAATGGATTCTGTTTCCTACAACATATGTATAGTATTAAAACAGATTTTTATAAATCGTGCTTGGGGTGTGTGTGTGTGTATGTATTAGAAGAAGCCCTTTTTTCCCAACTCAGCTCACAAAACAAAAACAAAAAACAACCAAAAAAAACCCAAACACACACACGCGCACACACACACACACACACACACACACACACACCGGCCTTATTCTTTTTCTTTTCAAGAGGCAGTAGATGTACCCCCTCTATTTCCCCGAATATGCATCCCTTGAAGGTATGGATTCCATATATTTTTCTGAATTTTATTTTGTCCTGATACAAAGGCTTAACTTCCTGTCTTTTTATGTGTTATGAAAAAGCAAAGATTTACTCTAAGACCTATGTGGGGACAAATAGACTTTCTTTATCCACATACCACCCAAACCACAATAACTCTATTTCCTAATTTTCTAGTATGTTTTTGATTTCTGAGATCTTTGAATGTAATTTTTTTTTTGTAATCCTACTTGAAATTTTAAAAATTATTTCATTTATGGGTAATTTCTATGTGTATTTAGTGCAGGGGTTACATGTTAACTCTGCCTGTAATGCTGTGAAAATGAGTCTCAATATGTGTATTTTAACTATAGCTCAGAATCTCTGTGTACTGATTTTTCTTCCAGCTGTGATTAAGATGCTCTGTTCCATTTTTTTAGAACGTAAACCATCTCTCATGTGCTCCTGATGCCACGTGTTTCTTATTCTCTACTGAATTCCTTTTTCCCTCACATGTTATCATTTCTTTTTTATTATCATAAAGAAATTGTAATATGAAATCCACCTTTTTAACCAATTGTATGAATGTGGTAAAATACTGTTAACTATATGCAGATTGTCGTACAGCAGATTTCTGTAGATATGTTACCTTGCATGGCTGAAGCAATATAAGCATTAATTAGGAACTGCCCTCTTAACCCTCCCCTCAGAGCCTGGAAATCACCCTTCGACATTGTATTTATTTATTTATTTGTCAAATAAAAATTCCTTGTATTTATAGTGTATAACATGATGTTTTCAAAATATGTATACATTTATGGAATGGCTAAGTTGAGCTAATTGACATGTGAATTAACTGCTATATCATTTTTTTGTGGTGAGAACACAAAACCTACTCTGCATTTTAAAAAATACAACACATGGTTACTAATTATAGTCACAATGTTGTACAAGAAAATTTTAAAACTTATCCCTCTTCTTCCTCACTAAAATTTTATATTCTTTGACCACCATCTCACCCACTTGATCCCACCCCCAGCCCCTGGTGACCACCATTTTACCCTCTACTTGTATGAGTTCAACTTTTTTAGATTCCACATACAAATGAAATCATGCAGTATTCAACTCTCTGTGCCTGGCTTGTTTCACTTACCATAATATCCTTCAGCTTTATTCATGTCATCATAAATAACAAGATTTCCTTTGTTTTTAAAGCTGAATAATATTTTATTGTATGTGTATACCACATGATGTATATGTATACACATCATATATTGTATGTATATATCCATCATGTGCTGATGAACACCTAGGTTGATTACATACCTTGGCTATTGTGAATTATGTTACAATAAACATGGGAGTGCAGATATCTCTTTGACATACTAATTTCATTTTCTTTGAATATAACTGGCAGTGGAATTGCTGGATCATATGGTAGTTCTATTTTTGGATTTTTGAGGAATCTCCTCCATACTGTTTTCTCTAATGGCTGTATTATTATACATTCCCACCAACAATGTGCAGGAATTCATTTTTTCCCACATTCTGGCCAACACTTACTCTTAATCTTTCTGGTAATGGTCATTCTAATAAGGATGAGGTGGTAATCTCATTGTGGTTTTAATTTGCATTCCTCAGATGGTTGGTGATGTTGAGTAATTTTTAAATGTACATTTTGGCCATTTGTATGTTTTCTCTTGAGAAATGTCTATTCAGGTCATTGGCCAATTTTTAAACTGCGCTATCTGGTTCCTTGCTATTGAGTTGTTTGAGTTTCTTATATATTTTATATTTAACCCTTGAGGTGCATGGTTTGTAAACACTGTCCACCATTCTTTAGGTTGTCTCTTAATTCTGTTGATTGTTTTCTGGCTGTGCAGAAGCTTTTCAGTTTGAGGTAATATCATTTGTCTATTTTCACTTTTGTTACTAGTGGTTTTGGGAGTCTACTGAGTTCGTCTCTGGCCTAAAGTTAATGGAAAACTCTCATGCTAAAAGAAAATAAACCTTTCACTTTACCCATTTGTCTTTTTTATTCATCTTTCTCCAGTTCAAGCATAACTTTTTTTCCTTCAATTATGTGTAATAACTTATTTTAATTCCTGCTAGTATAAGCCAATGGGTTGCCTATTGAATAGTATAAGTTATACATATATACTTCATATTTAAACACATACATTGGATTACTGTACACACAGGCTATCTCTATTTTTGCCATTTGATTCAAAGCATATAGTTTCTCTTCCAGTTTCCAATTTCCTTGTAGAAGAGCACTGTGGTTTCCCTTTATTATTATTATTTTTTTAATCCTATTCAATAAGATGGTAGGTACTTAGAATAGGCTTGAAAATACTTTTAAATATTTGTAAATTAATCTACTCGGTGACTTAGTACTCAATTGTTTGAAAGAAGTAATTGCTTAAATGAGAACTTGCTAGTGTCAAAGAATTTAGAGTCTCACACAAATTAATTTGCTATAGTTTGAATGTTTTTTTGAAGACTAGGCATTGAGATTGAAGATAATATGCTAATATCATCTACTAGTAATAATATAGGGAGGGCCCCAAATCACCATGACAAATTGGTGATGAAAAGATTCGTTTAAGTGATATACTTGAGTTTTACATGTGAGTACAAATATTATGTAGACCTAAAATACAGTTTATATGTGAATATAATGTATATGTGTGTATGTATGTGTGTATATATGTATACACACATATATTCACATATACACACACACATATATAGCTGTGTGCCACATACTGACATTTTGGTCAATGATGGACCACATATATGACAGTGGTCCCACAGGATCATAATGCAGCTGAAAAATTTCTGTTACCTAGTGATGTCTTAGCTGTCATAATGTCATAGTGCAACACTTTACTCACACGTCGTGGTAGTGGTGGCATAAACAGACCACCACATTTCCTGTCATGGACATAATACTTCATAATGCTAAAAGCAACTATGTTATTGGCTTGTGTATTCGCTGTACTATATTTATCATCATTAGTTTAGAATGTATTCCTTTTAAAGAAGTAAACTGTGCAACAAGCACAAGCAGGTCCTTCAGAAGGTATTTTCCAGAAGAAGGCATGTTTCTCACAGGAGATGGCAGCCCCATGCATGTGTTGCCCCTGATGACCTTCCAGTGGGACAAGATTGTAGAGGTGGAGGACAGGGATATTCATAATTATGGGTCTTAATTTTTAACAAAAAGTTTTACAAAGTAAACATAAAATAAAAAATAGAAAAATGTTCGTACAAAAAAGACATAAGGAAAGAACATATCTTTGTACAGATGTGCAATGTGTTTGTGTTTTAAACTATGTGTTATTACAAAAGAGTAAACATTTTATAAAACTAAAAAAATACATAAAATATTACAGTAAGTTGAGGTTAATTTATTATTGAAGGAAAAATATTTTTAAAAATAAATTTAGTGTAGCCTAAGTACCATTGTGTTTCAGTTGCCTACAGTATTCAGTAATGTAACATGCTGTATAGGTTTGTAGCCTATTCTACGTAGTCTAAGTGTGCAGCAGGCTATATCACCTGGATTTGTACAAATACACTCTATGATGTTCACACAATGATGAAGTAGCCTAACAATGTACTTTTCATATTGTATCCTCATTATAATGCAATACATGCACACACACACACACACACACACACACACACACACACAAACACATCCCTCATCTTCAAAATACACTACAACTCTAAATTAACTTTCTGAACAATATTTTTCTACTAGGAACCAACTAATTAAAATTCCTTCAACCCACACTTCTGGCATAACTCATCTAATTTATAATGAAAACTAGATTAAAAGAAAAAAAGAAATATGTTGTAATAGAGAGAAAAAAGCGATTTACTAAATATGAGCAGTTTTCCCCCCATTTATATGTGTACAAGTATATCTTTTATTTATTCAGTATAAAAAACTATCGTCTTTTCTGGAGCTGTTTAGCAGATGAAACCCACACGTTACTCCTCATCCTGTCAAGTGAGCTGTATTGTGAATTATCACATTAGAATATCTAAGATGTTCTGGAAAGAAGTACATTTTATTTATTTTCGCTCTTCCCAAATCCCTGATATCTTTATTTATCATTCTCTGCTTCCTGTAAGCAATATGGTTACTCCATTTTCAAAGTCACTGAACGAATTCCTGCAACTTGAAACCACAAGGATCGGAGAAAAAATAATCTGAAAGTCCACATGTAAAATGTGCTTTACCTACTTAATTAGTTTCCATAAGCATAATTTGTATTGTGTTAGTAAGATACATAGATTAATTTACCTCTACTTATTTTTCCAGTAGAAGTGAGAATGAGGAAAAAGTAGTATCTTGTTTTTAAGAAAGAAAGAAAATGATTCTAATTTTATTCATGAGCTCGAGTCACATTGTTTCTGGAATGTCAAACAAACTTGAAAGACATAAATACCATATGAACAATACACTATTCTATAATTTAACACCTGTCTCCCATGAATAGGGCATTTTCATGCTATGGCATTTTCATGCTTATGTGTTAATGCAATATGTTGCTTTTTTTTTTTTTTTCTTTTTGCTACTACCATGAAATATCTGGAATGGAGCTATGAGCATTTTAAACTCGGGTGTAACGTGCCTGCTCTGAGGCTCTCTGTGCTTTTTTTTCCCTCTCAGACTCATTTCACTTGGTATGCTTTCTGAATTATAAATGTCACAGCATTGTTTAAATGTGACTGTGTTACTAAGGGAAGAAAAATTTCAGGTTAACATAGACATAATAGAGATTTAACTTCTAGCTAATATTTTTAGAATGTAAGTAACAACTTTTCTTAGTACAGTATGTTTACAAGTTGCTGATAAAAGTAATAAAAGGTGGAGACAATAAAATACTGTACTGATTGATAGCAGATTAAAAATACAGAGGGTATCGTGCTTCCAATGAGTTGAGGGTAAAGCCTAAAATATTTAGCGAGCTTGCAAAATATAGACTATCCCCCCCCACCTTGCTTTTCATACTCTAGGTTTGTGCATTCTTAGACACAAAAGGTTGTGTCTGAATTTTAGTACCAGACTTCAGAGACAGATGGGGGAAGGATGGAACAAAAGTTTCAAAAGTAGATGAAATCCTTTTGAGCCTTTATACACTCCGTGATCTCGAGAAATTTACAGGAAATTATTAAGCTTCAGTTTCTTCTGTGAAATGTGAATGATAATGAAAAGAACTTGCAGAGTACTATGAAGTTACATTTGCACATGGCTTGGTAAACTGAGTTTCTGTAAAATGTCAGCTATATTTTTGTAATGTTTACAAAGTTCTTCATACCTAGCACACTATATACATCACTCATCCATGTAAAAACACCATGAGGAAAAGTACTGTTTTTATCCCCTTTGCACAAAAAGTGAAAATGGAGGCATAAAGAAATGAAAAGATTTGGCTAAGGTCACACTAGTTGTGAAGTATCCAAAATTTGGACCAAGCAGTCTGACTGCATTCTTTCCCATTTTGCTACACTGCCTCTTAAGTGAATGCAGCCTTGAGATGATAATCATTTCCTCATCTCTCACCACACTTTCTGCAAGTGTTCCTTTTGTGGCCTTTGAGGAGTAGCCTTAGTATGTCAGCTTATTACTGCCTCCTATTCTGTAGAGGCTTTCCCTAATAGGAAAGTTAAAGATAAAATTTACTTATATCCCAACTTGGTTTAAAATTATTCTTGAATGTTAAGGATGTGGGGCTCATGTTTAGAAAACAAAAGTAGAAGTAAGTGCTATGGAACTGGAGTGGAGGAGACACTTTGCCAAAGTGTCATTTCAATGGGTCAATGAACTTGATTTTTTAACGACAAACTCCTAAGTGAAAAACATATCTCGCTGTGGGCAATCCCTATATTGGCCAGCGTGTTGGGAGGGATATTGTTATATTAGGCCCAGCCATGGAAGGAGAAGCAGGTCCCTAGTCGCACTGCTTGCCTTGCTCCCTCCTCCTTTTTCCTTGATAAAGAGAGATGCTCCTGTGTCTTCCTCATAACCTACAATAGCTCTAACTTCTGGATGGGTGTGGATCAGCCAAAGGGAATGGACTCATGGAAACACTACCTGCTGCAGCAGGCGAGAGACTCCCTAACCTTTCCAGTAGTAGTTACGTTTTCTACTGCAATACCGGGAGTCCAGCTTCATGACGGTTTTGTCAGACCTTTATTTACCACTACATGTAGTTTTCCCGCAAGTCAGCTTATCCTACTTTCATATTGTTGCTCCATTCTGGAATGAATCCTTCTTAAAAATGAGAATATTTTTGGTTTTTCACTTGCAATACACCTTTTTTATTTTTATTTTGTTTGAAACCTTTTCATATCCTTTCTAATTTGCTCAAAAACAAATATGTCTCATATCAGTGAACCAAATATTATCTGTCCCATCTTCCAAGTTTTCAGATTTCAGCACTGATATTTTGATTATATTAATTCACAAATAATCTCTTCCATCACTGACCTCTTCTTATGATCATAGTCATACAATAATTCAAAATAGAATGATTCTCTAATGATTTGTTCCGTAGGTAAATATTAATCTCTGCAAATCTTTCATATGCTTTCCATAACAATAGATGCATCAAGGATTTTCAATAATTTGGTTTGTTTGTTTGAACACTAGCTATTACTTAGAAACTTACCTTACTTCTCATTAAATAAAGTCAGAAGCATAGAAAATATAATTTAGTGGAATGGTGAAAAAGAGAAAGGAACAAAGGCCCAGTTGTGTCAAGTGCGTCAATAACAGATGTTTTAAGACTGAAAAACAATCTGCAAAAGAAAGAATGGAAAGTCAAAAGTGAGAGCTGTCTTAACACAAGCGATCTTTTCCAATAGCTGTAAAATATAATACAATTTTTATTTTATTTCTTGAAAAGTTTGGAGTGAATATTGGACACATACCCTCTTCACCTAGAAACATGTTGGCATTAAAACTTTCATATTTATTTTGTTCCAATTTTACAAAAGAAGAGCTTTTCAAAGTATAATTTACTTGTGATGTCCTTCACATTGTAGTAATATATTTCTAAAACATTCCAAAAATTTAGCTACATCCCTGAAATGTAGTTTCATCATTGCTGAGAATAATATGTCATTTTATTACACAGAAAAGTAGATATTTTTAATCTCTTCATGAAGATACATCCTTAATTCTATAAGTGTTGATTGTATAGACTCAATGTCCTCAGATCCAAAATCTTTGACTCAGAGTATATTCTCTCAGCCTCTAACATCTACCAATTTCTGAATCCATCTTTAACCAACCCTGCTTGTCTGTCTCATAAAAGTCCCTTTACACTTTTACATACCTACTTTACACCTTCTACTGTTGCACATTATGAAAATAGCGGTAAAAGCCAAGCTGCAACAACTGAGTCTTGGTTTATTTATTGTATGAAAAATATCATATTATTGTTTTCTTGAGATTATTCTTGATTGCTTTTACTCTGTTTTGTTCCACCCATTTTTTTCTAACATCTTGGCTCAGTGCTAGATTGTATTCCCTTGTCAATCATTTGCTATTCATGATTATTAGACTCGATTTAGTCTAAGGGGAAGGTAAGCCTGGATCTATTAGTTTGAATGGTATATACATAATCCAGTATTGAAAGAATCTGTAATTTCAAACACCTTTGTTAACACAGCAAAACGTATAAGAATCAAATTCTTGTAACGGCAGGTTTTATATAATACTGTGCACATGCTGATATTGCTAGCATAATTATTTAGAAACCTTTGGCTATCTCCTAGGGCATGTACAAGTGATTGTAAAGGCAGAGAATTATAGATAGCTCTCCATGTCTAGCAAGGGAAGTGTTGATGCTTTTTGGAATCATTATTTACATTCCATTCAATACCACCTTTTTCTTCTAGGTTACTCCTAGATTACTGAAATTAATCTCAGTGTTGAAGTTTCTTATTAATAATGCTTATAAAATTGTCAATGAAATTTTAAATCACAATAAAATGTCAGATAGAAATTTTAATATTAGCAGTTTATATACTCTTATGACCTCAAAGACCCGTGATATTAATTTATAATTTAGTTGAAGAAGAGTGTGAATTCCAAGAAGTGAAAATCTAGTGAATAATCTCAATTGACCACTCCCATCTTCACGGTAAATTGTAATCTTCATTGTGTGTATGTATTTTAGAATTAAATCATTATTAATAACAGATGTATCTCCAGGAACTCAATTATGTCACAGGATTCATTCCGACGATTTCAGACTCCAAAGAAATTCAGAAAAAGACATATTTTGAAAATCCTGTAAGTATAGGTAAACTAATAATTTATGGATGCTGTAGATGTGCAGAGGTTTTTTTTGAATCATCTTCAGGATACCAATTTCATTTATTGAAAAGTTCATGTATTAGACTCTTTGATGGCATGTGCTGAAATATTAATTTGTGTGCAATTTTAGGTAATTATAACATTCTTGAGATTAATGCAAGTCTGTGTGAACTGATGTTTTGGTTTTGCAACAAAGAACTGTTTGTAATTACTGTTTAAGTGGAGACAATTTTGAGTTACTTGAAATAATTAAATATTGAATTTAAATTGCTTATTTTTTCTTAAAAATCAAATGGTATAATATAAAACAATTTTAAAGATAACAGAAACAGTAATTACAAAGAATATAACTTATGAAGTAAACATCAGAGAAGTTAGGTAGGAGATTTTAATAACAATTAAAGAAAAATTCATTTTCTGGCAGCAGAGGGAGCTCTTTTATTTCTTGCAAGTACCCAGTGGCATGTCATTCCACACAAAATTAATGATGCTTTGTACACACTGGACTTGCTTATTTAATAAATCCTGTCTTCTAATGCAATCTAAAAGATATAAGCAACAAAATTAGAAGAGGTATGTACAATTGCATGTTTTATATTTCTATAACGATGAGGATGTAAACATGTTTCTGCAGTTTGGGTTTACATGGAATCAGCAAATAAATCACCTTAAGTAATACTTGTGCCCGCAATGGTGACTTTGAAAATAAAATTAATGTGCTTTGGTTGAGAGAAAGGTGCTTCATGCTTAGTAGGTAACTTTTCAGGTGGTATTGAGAGGAATTTTATTGGTGGGAGAGGATGTGGTTGTGCTCTCTTTGCCAAGCTGGTCAGAATTCTTCATATTTGACGCATTGATATCAATGAGAACTCCTTCAATCTACATTTATTTAGACATTGGATATGATCATGGAGATGAAGTACATTCTATAGGGAACATATTTTATCACAGAAGCAAAACAATTCAAATAGTTTGCTACTAGTTTCCTACTAAATAGCAGTGAACATTTTCTGTTGTGGTATAGATTATTATTTTCATTACTATTATTTTAACGATTTTCATAAATACTCGGCTAATTCTGCAGCTATACAGAGTCCAAGAATATGAGCCTTTACTTGTACTCAGAGCCATGGCATAAAATGGGACAGTAAATTTTTTAAAAAAGAAGAAAAGTGTAAGATACTGTTTCAGGGTTGACGAAGGTTGAAATATTCCTGTTGCTACAAGACTGGCATAGACAAAAATAAAAACAAAAATAAAAGCAAAAATAAGCAGACACTATAATTTCAAGCTAAATTATGTTTGCACCATTATTTTAATGGCATTTTCGTGAGTTCTCACTTCTTCAACATGACTGGTAGACAATGGGATTCATTTTTGGGTGAATTTTTCTGTCATGAAGATTTAAGAAAATCGGACGAAACAATAAATCCAATTTAATTGGGGTGATGTCATGGATACATATAGTGCTATGCAAGCAAAGAGATAGGACGCCTAATTGACTTGAGGGCCTGACTCCCTAAACTTTGAAGTCTGTGGCAGCCTTAATATTTGGGAGATCAACCGTGCAGGTAGAGATAGAGCAAGTCTGTTCCATTCGAATGGATCAGTTTTAACTCCTGTG
The DNA here is from genome assembly GCF_037993035.2 of Macaca fascicularis. Taxonomy (NCBI): domain Eukaryota; kingdom Metazoa; phylum Chordata; class Mammalia; order Primates; family Cercopithecidae; genus Macaca; species Macaca fascicularis. Next base: position 179,741,956 of record NC_088376.1, on the reverse strand, counting down.
CTTTTCCCTCTCATAAATAACTTCACTGTGTCTTCTAAAAAATGTGAACCTAAAGGCATTTAATCCAAAGGCATCTACCACTAAGTTCCCGTTTAACAGAGTGTAAAAGAATGTAAAGAAGAAAATATTCAGGTTCACAACTACCATCATTTATCATCATCCAACTTTGAGAAAGTGATGCTATGGCCACAAGTGGAATAGTTTCAGAATCGCAGATTCCACCTTGAAGAACTGCACAAAATGCCTTGTAAATATTACCCAACAAATAAGAATTCGGCCTGGCGCCGTGGCTCACTCTTGTAATCCCAGTAATTTGGAATGCTGAGGCAGGCGTATCGCCTGAGGTCAGGAGTTTAAGACCAGCCTGGCTAACATGGTGAAACCTTGTCTCTACCAAAAATACAAAAATTAGGGACAGGCGTAGTGGCATGAGCCTGTAATCCCAGCACTTTGGGAGGCCGAGGCGGGTGAATTGCCTTAACTCAGGAGTTGGAGACCAGCCTGGGCAACACGGTGAAACTACATCTCTACTAAAATACAAAAAATTAGCCAGGCATGGTGGCAGGCGCCTGTAATCCCAGCTATGGGGGGTGCTGAGGCAGGAGAATTGCTTGAACCCGGGACGCAGAGCTTTCAGTGAGCTGAGATCTCACCACCGAACTCCAGCCTGGATTACAGAGAGAGAGAGGGTCTCAAGAAAAAAAAAAAAAAAAAATTAGGTGGGTGTGGTGATGCGCGCCTGTAATCCCAGCTACTCCAGAGGCTGAGGCGGGAGAATCCTTTTAACCAGGGAAGCAGAGGTTGCAGTGAGCCGAGTTTGCACTATTGCTCCCCAGCCTGGGCGACAAGAGCAAAACTCCGTCTTAAAAAAAATAAACAAATAAATAAACCAATAAGACTTCAGTGAGCCTCCCTCCCTCCCTGTCTTCCCCTTTTCCCCCTTCCCCTTCCCCTCTTCCCCCTTTCCCCCTTCCTTCCCTCCCTCCCTCCCTCCCTCCCTCCCTCCCTCCCTCCTTCCTTCCTTCCTTCCTTCCTTCCTTCCTTCCTTCCTTCCTTCCTTCCTTCCTTCCTTCCTCCCTCCCTGCCTCCCTCCCTCCCTCCCTCCTTCCCTTCACTCCTTCTTCCCATCCCTCCTATTGTTCCAGTATGCATTTGGCATTTGCTTAGTATCTAGTAAGTGCCAGGGATTTTGCTAAGACTAAAACACAGTCTCTGCCCTTGAAGAAAGGAAAAATGTTCCACCAAGAGGAACCTAATCTCAATCTTCCTACTTTTGTTTGTTTGTTTGTTTCTGTTTTGCTCCATTCATTTCTTTTTGAGACTCACACAAACACACACATGCAAACGCATACATCACAGGCTCCTGGTTCATTTACACTATCCTGAGCTACCCACGCACTCTCCTTAAATGGAAAACAAACAGGTTGAGGAGTGGGAAGATGTATCCATTTTTAATTATTTCCTAATATTAGCATATATGAATTATAATATCACTTTCATTTGCCTTGACATGTCTTTCCTTTTTAGGTTCATTTCATAGCAATTGCTTTTGGCATTTTTATCATGAAGTATTAGCCCATGCCTATGTCCTGAATGGTATTGCCTAGGTTTTCTTCTACGGTTTTTATGGTTTTGAGTTTTACATTTAAGTCTTTAATCCATCTTGAGTTAATTTTTGTATAAGATGTAAGGAAGGGGTCCAGTTTCAGTTTTCTGCATGCAGCTACTCAGTTTTCCCAGTACCATTTACTAAATAGGAGATCCTTTCTCCATTGCTTGTTTTTGTTAGGTTTGTCAAAGATCAGATGGCTGTGGATATGTGGTGTTATTTCTGAGGTCTCTGTTCTGCTCCATTTGTCTATATGTCTGTTTTGGTACCAGTACCATGCTGTTCTGGTTACTGTAGCCTTGTAGTATAGTTTGAAGTCAGGTAGCATGAGCCTCCAGCTTTGTTTGTTTTGCTTAAGATTATCTTGGTTATACGAGGTCTTCTTTGATTCCATATGAAACTAAAACAGTTTTTTTCTAATTCTATGAAGAATGTCAATGTTAATTTGATGGGAATAGCATTGAATCTATAAATTAAAAATTTGTGTGGTGTGGTCAATTTCACGATATTTATTCTTCCTATCCACGAGGATGGAATGTTTTTCCATTTGTTTGTGTTCTCTCTGATTTCCTTGAACAGTGGTTTGTAGTTCTCCTTGAGGAGGTCCTTCACATCCCTTGTTAGCTGTATTCCTAAGTTTCATTCTCTTTGTAGCAATTGTGAATGAGAGTTCATTCATGATTTGTCTCTCTGCCTGCCTATTGTTGCTGTAAAGGAATGGTTGTGATTTTTGCACATTGATTTTGTATCCTGAGACTTTGCTGAAGTTGCTTATGAGCTGAAGGAGTTTTGGGGCTGAGACAATGGGGTTTTCTAAATATAAAACCATGTCGTCTGCAGAGACAACTTGACTTCCTCTCTTCCTGTTTGAATACCCTTTATTTATTTCTCTTTCCTGATTGCCCTGGTCAGAACTTACAGTATTATGTGGAATAGGAGTGTTGAGAGAGGGCATCCTTGTCTTGTGCAGGTTTTCAAAGGGAATGTTTCCAGCTTTTGACCATTCAATATGATACTGGCTGTGGGTTTGTCATAAATAGCTCTTATTATTTTGAGATGTGTTCTATCAATACCTAGTTTATTGAGAGTTTTTAACATGAAGGGATTTTTAATTTTATCTAAGTCCCGTTCTGCACATATTGAGATAATCATGTGTTTTTTGTCATTGGTTCTGTTTATGTGATGGATTATGTTTATTGATTTGCATATGTGGAACCAGCCTTGAATCCCAGGCATGAAGCTGACTTGATTGTGGTGGATAAGCTTTTCGATGTGCTGCCAGATTCGGTTTGCCAGTATTTTGAGGATTTTCACATTGATGTTTATCAGGGATACTGGCCTGACTGAAATTTTCTTTTTTTGTTGTGTCTCTGTCAGATTTGTTATCAGGATGATGCAGGCCTCATAAAATGAGTTAGGGAGGAACCCCCTCCTTTTCAATTGTTTGGAATAGTTTCAGAAGGAATAGTACCAGCTCTTCTTTGTATTTCTAGTAGAATTCAGGTGGGAATCCATCTTCTCCTAGGACTTTTTTTAGTTGGTAGGCTGTCAATTACTACCTCAGTTACAGAGCTTGTTTTTGTTTTGGTCTATTCAGGGATTCAAATTCTTCCTGGTTTAGCTTTGGTAGGGTGTATGTGTCCAGGAATCTATCCATTTCCTTTGGATTGTTTAGTTCATTTGAGAAGAAGTGTTTACAGTATTCTCTGAGGGTAGTTTGTATTTCTGTGGGGATCAATGGTGATAACCCTTTTATCATTTTTATTGTGTCTGTTTAAATCTCCCCTTTCTTCGTCTTTATTAATCTAGCTAGTGCTCTGTTTTGTTTATTTTTTCAAAAAATAGCTCCTGGGTTCATTGATTTTTTTGAGGGTTTTTCATGTCTTTATCTCCTTCAATTCTTCTCTAATCATAGTTATTTCTTGTCTCCTGCTAGATTTTGGATTAGTTTGCTCTGGCCTCTCCAGCTTTTTTAATTGTGATGTTAGGGTGTTGATTTGAGATATTTCTAGCTTTCTGATGTGGGCATTTAGTGCTATAAATGTCCTCCTTACCACTGCTTTAGCTGTGTCCCAGAGATTCCAGTACTTTGTCTCTGTGTTCTCACAGGTTTCGAAGAGCTTCTTGATTTCTAACTTAATTTCATTATTTACCCAGGAGTCATTCAGGAGCAGGTTGTTGAATTTCCATGAAATTGTGTGTTTTTGAGTGAATTTCTTAATCCTGAATTCTAATTTGATTGCACTGTGGTCTGAGAGACTGTTATGATTTCAATTTTTTTGAATTTACTGAGGAATGTTTTACTTCCAATTACGTGGTTGATTTTAGAATAATTGTCATGTGGCACTGAGAAGAATGTATATTCTGTTGATTTGGGGTAGAGAGTTCTGTAGATGTCTACTAGGTCCACTTGATCTAGAGCTGAGTTCAAGTCCTGAATATCCTTGTTAATTTTCTGCCTCGTTGATCTGTCTATATTGACAGCGGGGTGTTAAAATCTCCCATTATTATTGTATGGGAGTGTAAGTCTCTTTGTATGTCTCTAAGAACTTGATTTATGAATCTGGGTGCTCCTACATTGGGTCCTTATATATTTAGAAGAGTTAGCCCTTCTTGTTGAATTTTTCCCTTTATCATTATGTAATAGCCTTCTTTGTCTTTTTTGATCTTTGTTGGTTTAAAGTCTGTTTTGTCAGAGACTAAGACCGCAACCCCTGCTTTTTTTCTTTTGCTTTCCATTTGCTTGGTAAATTTTCCTCCATCCTTTTATTTTTAGCCTGTATGTGTCTTTGCAGGTAAGATAGGTCTCCTGAATACAGCACATTGATGGGTCTTGACTCCTTATTTACTTTGCCAGTCTGTGTCATTTAATTGGGGCATTCAGTCCATTTACATTTTAGGTTAGTATTGTTATGTGTGAATTTGATCCTGTCATCATGGTGATACTTGGTTATTTTGCACACCAGTTGATGCAGTCTCTTCATAGTCTCATCGATCTTTATATTTTGGTGTGATTTTGCAGTGACTAGTACCGATTTTTTCTTTCCATATTTAGTGCTTCTTTCAGGAGCTCTTGCAGGCAGGCCTGGTGGTAACGAAATTCCTCAGCATTTGCTTGTCAGTAAAGGATTTTATTTCTCCTTCACTTATGAAGCTTAAATTGGCTGGATATGAAATTCTGGGTTGAAAATTCTTTCATTTAAGAATGTTGAATATTGGTCCCCAATCTCTTCTGGCTTGTAGAGTTTCTGCTGAGGGGTCCACTGTTAACCTGATTGACTTCCCTTTGTAGGTGAACTGATCTTTCTCTCAGGCTGCCCTTAACAGTTTTTCCTTCATTTCGACCTTGGAGATTCTGATGATAATGTGTCTTGGGGTTAATCTTCTACTGAAGTATCTTAATGGTGTTCTCTATGTCTCCTGAATTTGCATGTTCGCCTGTCTTGCTAGATTGGGGAAGTTCTCCTGGATAATATCCAGAAGTGTGTTTTCCAGCTTGTTTCCATTCTCCCCATCTCCAATCACCCATAGGTTTGGTCTTTTTATGAAGTCCCGTATTTCTTGGAGGCTTTGTTCATTCTTTTTCATTCTTTTCTCTCTATTCTTGTTTGCGTGTCTTAATTTAGTAAGGTGATCTTCAAACTCTGATATCCTTTCTTCCACTTGGTTAATCTGGCTGTTGATACTTGTGTATGCTTCATGGTAGGCCCTGGTGCCATGGGTTTGCGAGTGGGATTTTCATATCTGTGAGCTGCACAGTTCCCTGGAAAAAGCACGGTTTCCTAGGCTGGGTAGTGCACTCACTCACTCCTCCCTTGGCTTGGGGGAGGAGGTTCCTCTTCTCTGTGTGGCTCTCAGGTAGGCCACTGCGCCACACTGCTCTTCTTTCTTTTCGTGGGTAACACCAGCTTTCTAGTCAATTTTGATGAGAGAATCTGGATACCTTGGTTGCTGGTAAAGGATTCACACGCTTATTATGGTTTTCTTCTATGGGAGCCTCTGAATGCTGCTGCTTCTAGTGGGTCACCTTGGCCCCGCCCCAATATATTCTAACATTAATAACACTGTTTTTTGTTTTTTTGAGACAGAGTCTCACTCTGTCACCCAGGCTGGACTGCAGTGTTGCGATCTCGGCTCACTGCAACCTCCTTCTCACGAGTTCAACCAATTCTCGTGCCTCAGCCTCCTGAGTGGCTGGGATTATGGGTGTGCACCACCACACCTGTCTAATTTTTATATTATTAGTAGAAACACAGTTTTGCCATGCTGGCCAGGATGGTCTCATACTCCTAATTTTAGGTGATCCACCCGCCTCAGCCTTCCAAAGTGCTGGGGTTACAGGTGTGAGCTGCTGGGATTACAGGTATGAACCACCGTACCCAGTCAATAACACTCTTTTTGGTAATAAATTTCCTGTTACAGGAAGAAACAGTTAATGCAACAAAACCATCAGTTTTAGATAGTAATGTTTCTGCCATGCCCGCATATGTCTCTCTCTCTCAGGCAAGCAGCAGCTACAGAGGTCTTTGAGTAAATGCACATCTGGTTCAATCAAATTTCTTTCTGTGCTTTATTATTTTGTTGTTATTTTTACACAACTGAACATAGTTCTCAAGAAATTCGTTAGAACAGTTGTGTTAAAATAGAAGATGCAAATAAAATACCTCTTATTAAGAGAATAGTTTTCTTATCTACCACAGAGATTTCCTTAGAAAATATATCTACCCCAAATGCAGTCAGTACCCTGTGAAGAGGATGTCTTAGTTAAAGTCACATTTTCCCAAGTCCCTCACACCAAACTACAAACTACAAAACTCTAATGTGGTAAATCTTTCACCTGACTTCTAAAATAGATGTTTGGCATAGTGGAGAGATCATGGCTTCTACGTTTAAGAGTTGTGCACTTAAATCCTGGCTCTGAAGAGATCATGGTTTCTAAACCTAAGAGTTATGCAGTTAAATCCTGGCTTTAATGTTTACCAGCTCCACTATGTTAGACAAATTATTTAACTACTCTTAAATCCATTTGTCTCATATGCAAAATGGAGGAATACAATGGCATTCCCAAGGTGGCTGAGAAAGTGTAACTAATACAAATAATGCATGAAATACCCAGACATACAGTAGACACAAGATTAGTTCTTTCCAACATTTTAGATTGCCTAAGTTAGAACGTGGCTCTTGGGTAAAAGTTGCTGTTTTTATTCAGGTATCCACTGCCCTTAGCACAGAGTAGGCAATGCAAATTCTGAAAGTATTACTGCATTCTAGTTGTTTCCATGGTTACTGTTGAAACTACCTGCTGTAATATATATGTATATCCTTATTATAAGGTAGTTATATATGACATTGTTAATATGGTTATATAATGCAAATTTTCCAAAAGAGATTTTTGACTCTAGAGAAGACAGAAAATCGTTGAGAAATAAATCTGACCAAAATCTTTCAGGTGTATTTGGAGATCACTGCAATTTATGTTACCTTAAAAAGGTATGTTTAAGGTAGACAGGCACGGGTTTATTGAAAAACATGGCTTAGTTGCAGGTGTTTTCTGGATTGAGTGTCATCGGGCAAAAAAGAAGAGAGAAAAAGAGAGAAAATAAACTAAATACTTCTATGATTTCATGTAGAGACAAGAAAAACAAATTTAAACACCACCTGCAGTCTTTGTGTCTCAAGATAATTTTATTTATATTACACTCACCCGATCAAGGTGCTGTGGGCATCAAATACACAATTAAAATGAGATAATAATAAACAACAAGGGTGAAAACATTATAAAAATCCAAACTGAAGATGATAAAAACAGGAATAAGAGAGTGGCAGGAATAGGAGACGATTGATACGTTTAGTCCAAATCTAAAGGTCTCGCAATCTGTGTTTTCTAGAATGAGTGTGTGATGACTTGGGATCCATTTGACTGTCATAGAACCTGGCATTGTAGTTGCCTTATTTCTGTCTGTTGGGGTTGGGAAACATAGATCATAACAATCCCACACGTGAAGATTCATATTCAGCTTAAGATATTCAGACAGCTCTGATTTACCATTGTAACTCATTATAGCTTAGCAGTCTTAGGGCCTGCTGTCATTTTCATGCTGTCGGATTTCAAAAAGTGCTGTAGATGGCAAAGCTGCTATTTTTATAAAGACAAAAAAGTATCTCCAGGAACTTGAGATATTAAAGAGGCTGGCAGCGTATTGCTACATGTTATTAAACAACTCCACTGTTCAAAGATTTTACCTTTAGTGATTGGCCAGAAAATGAACTAGAGAATAAATGCCTTAAAATTCTGAAATCTTTAGAAGTGTATTGGGTCATAAGGAAAAAGAATGTATGTTGATGAAAAGGGATTAAAATGGAACAATAGGGTTATCTAAACAAAAACCAATAGAAAGAGAGTTTTCGAATCTGTGAGAGCCTTTGACATCTGTGAGGTTAGAATTTAGGGGCTTCATGATTTTGGATGGAGAAAAAATTACACCTTTCTTTTTAGCTATCTCTAAAATTTGGCATTTCTTTCCATTTTGAATGTGTGCAAACTCATAATAGATATCAGCACCTATGATTTTGTTACTAATATACATCATAGATACTTTCATTTTCCATTATAGATTGTTTATTGTTCACACCAATTGCTACTTAGAAAATTAATGTAAGTATTATACCTGCACTGTAAGGCATCAATTAAAACACATATATTGATATTACACAAATTTGAATTTATAGTATGTTAGTAATTTCACCATCATTTCATTTCTTTGTAGTCATATGTAATTTATTTTAAGCATTTAAAAATATTACTTTGAAAAGCATTTAAAGGTCCATAGCTTTCAATAAACTGCCAAAAAGTTAATGACACACAACAGGTCAATAATTCATTCATGGGTAGCAGAAATGTATTCTCCAGAAGCTAAGTAAATTATGGTTAAATAAAATTTTAGCACTAATAAAATATCATCACGTTTCAGAAACTAACAAAGAGTAAATGCTGTGCTGACAATCCCCTCCGTTAAAATACAAGCAAACTTAGGGCAGAAGAGGCCAAATAACAACTCCTCACATACAAATACTTCTGTACCATCGTAGTAAAATATCCTGAAACAATGCTTGATCCGCAGGTTTCTCAAATTAGGAAGAGAGCAGTCTTGCAGTCTTGTAGGGTGGAAAGATCATTTGGCATGTTTGTATTCTAACTTCTATCACAAAGTTGCTATCTGACTTCGCTACTACCCAAATATTCAGAACTTGTTTGTTCATTTATATAATGAGGAAATTGGATGCTTTACCCCTTTCAGATCTAAAATCATATCCCAATTATCTGTAATCCTTTGATTAAAATGAGTTTTTTGACTCCCAGTATAAACAAATGTTTTACTGAAAGGGCTTTGCATTGAGGTGTTATTGTATTGATTCTTCCACTATTTGCAACGTTAAGAGTGAAAAGAATAGCTTTTCACTATTAGTTAGAAATGATTAGATATTAACCATCGTTATATGTTGTAAAATCTAGGTAGATATGTCTTAAGATATTTCAGCTATTAATTAGCTGTTCATGCACATTTTCCAAGATCAGTGCATGACTTAACCCTGAAGCATTGTAGTCTTTTTTCAGTACAAAGTGCTGTAGCACATATTTTGATCACTTGAAATTTCACATGCTGCTTGGGAAAAGAAAAATCTTGATTTATCTGTAAGGTGCTTTTTCTCTTGAAGGGAATTTTTCAGAGAGTAACTTGAAAACATAACTATTTATTCTCAGCCTCTTTTTTTTTTTTCCTCTCTGTCCTTTTTGTTTGGGCAATGGCATACACATTTTAATCTTAAAACCTTGGTAGGTAAGGAGTACCTTTTGGAGCTGTGATATATTAATCTTTTAGGAAGACATTTAAGCTCGTGAAAGTTTTGTATGAGCATATGAGTTACCTTATGAAACACTTCACATTTCTTATTAACTTAGCATTTTATAAACAGAGATTTGAGGTTTTTGATTTCTTCTAAATATACTAATAAAATAGATAGCCTGTCCATAGAAGCTGTGTATTGTTTATTCCATATTCAGAATAAAAGGAAATAAGGTTAAGATTTTTATTTGTAAAGGGCTCACTAGTTTCTTCAGTGAAACTTCTCTCAATTGCTCTTATTAAATGAATTAAGTTGTGTGGGGGAGGTGTTGAGCTGGATTGGGGTCATTTTATAGCATAGCAAAAGGGTGACTTTACCGTGAGGCATTTCCATTCTTGTGGCCTTGGTGTCTTAGATAATGCTATTAAAATTAAAAGCCGCCCATAAGCCTAGTAATGAAATGATAAACAAACAAGGACAAGTATTTCTTGCCAATGACAGGCAGTTGTTTATATGCCTTAATCCACAAATTGCTTTCACTTAATTAATTAGTTTAATGTTTGCAAAGCACTTTGAGGATGAAAGGAATGAAAGGAATTATTATATAAATGAAAGAAATTTTAATGGACTCAATTCTCCTCTCAGAGGCTGAGAGCTCATCAACTGCCCGTCTTCCTTCATGAGGACAGGAGAAATTGCCCTCTAGAATTTCTCCAGGGCAGCAGATCTGATGACCCTGTGATATGCTGGCTTTTGACCTTGTTGAGAAATGAAGAACCAAACCTCTCCTTTCTTTGTATTTTACTAACTACAAGAGAATCTCTTTAAAAGCAGGAAAAAATGTGTATAAAGCACCTTAAAAATCATGAGAGGGGAGGAAAGGGCACTTACTATCACTCTTTTTCCTTTCAAGGTAGGACCCGGGGAATGTCTATCCTCCCTCTTGCCACTAGGACTAGTGGAGCAGAGACACCCACCTGCCAGGGAGACCAAGAAGAATTCCTTTTGAAGTCCTCTCACAGTGGCAGCTTTTGCACCTAAACAGCTAATTAAATACCACATGAGTGTATTTGGATTTTGACAGTGTCACCTGAATTGCTCTCCTTTTTAGGCGTGTGTGTGTGTGTGTTTTTCTGAAACAAAACTGTTCATCAATATACTATAGAATTCCAGCCACTTTCAAAATGTAATTCTGCAAGTGAATAAACAGATTCGTATTAGGATCATGAGTTGATTTTCAATGGTTTCAAAATGCAAAGAATTTATCTTAGAAGACTCAAGATATTGCTGTGATTCTAAAAGTAAAATCAGTACCTGCATTTAAAATAACCTGTGTTTTAACTGTAATGGAGGAGCTCCAAATAGATATTAAAAATTAATAGTATGCCAGTCAAAAACATAACTAAAGAGGAGAAATTTTTAAAATATGTTTTTGATTTATAAATTTTCCAAATAAAATTTCTACATTTTTGAAGTAAACAAGTATTAGGTTTCATTGTTAAAGCGCTCATATAAAGAAAACTTAAATATATATATTTCTTGATCTCTAGTCATAAAATTTAAACAGAGATGAAAACACCATTGATGATGTGTATATACAATACAAACATATCACATATATCTTATACATTTTTATTAGCTGGTTGGAAGTATTAAAAAATAAGGTAGCATATGTTGTCTAAAAGGAATGATTATTACTCAAATACAATGTACTCTCAAGGTGATATTTGCACTGTAATTTACTTTTCAGAGTTTGGAGCAGGGAGAAGACTTACAGCTTTCTAATTTATTCAAATGACAAATTAGTGGAAAAAACCTAAAAGCCTTAGCGTATGCTCCAAAATTCAGAGGAATATTTGACTCCACAGCAGCCAAATCCCTCAGAAAATAGGCTAGTGTTTGGAAATAAAATAATGTTGAAAATTTAAAGAAATATAGCCCAAATTATTTAATTTATTATTTCATTTTGGTCCATCAATAGAAAACCCATTTTGTTTTTAGAATACAGCTGAACATGGACATGGTTGAAAATGCTTGGGCATGGCCGGGCACCATGGCTCGTGCCTGTAATCCCAGCACTTTGGGAGGCCGAGGAGGGTGGATCACCTGAGTTCAGGAGTTTGAGACCAGCCTGACCAACATAGTGAAACCCCGTCTCTACTACAAATACAAAAAATTAGCTGGGCATGGTGGCGGGCATCTGTAATCCCAGCTACTCAGGAGGCTGAGGCAGGAGAATTGCTTGAACCCAGGAGGTGGAGATTACTGTGAGCCAAGATTACACCATCGCACTCCAGCCTGGGGAACAAGTGATAAACTCCATCAAAAGAAAAAAAAAAAAAACCTTGGGCATTAGATAAAGTAAAGTAGAACTCAAAGTTTGATGTAGATTTATTTGTCATAATGAACAGCATACTTAACAAGGCAGAACTTTTGCTTATGCATACAAATATTGTAGTATTCTTCAAACAATCATGTCCTTCTAATCAAAACCTGGACTATTTGTATTTTTTGATACAGTTTGTAAAGAATGTTGGCTGTTAAAAATGCGGGAACATGGCTTTGTGTGGTGGCTCATGCATGTAATTCCCAGCAGTTTAGCAGGCCTACATGGGAGGATTGCTTGAGCACAGGAGTTTGAGACTAGCCTGGCCAATATAGGGAGATCTTGTTTCTGCCAAACATAACAATAAAAAGATGCAGTGGTACGCTCCCTTAGTTCCAGATATTCTGGAGACTGAAGTGAGAGGACCACCTGAGCCCAAGAGGTCTAGGCTGAAGTGAATCATAGCTGTGCCACTGTTCTCCAGCCTGGGAAACAGAGCTAGACCCCGTCTCAAGAAAAAAAACATGGACTCTGAAGTGATAATGACAGATTTTGAATTATGACACCATATCTGATGACTCCAAGGTGATAATGACAGATTTGAAACTGCACCCATCAACCCATCATCTACATTAGGTGTTTCTCCTAATGTTATCCCTCCCCTAGTCCCTCCCCTAGTCCCCCACCCTCCGACAGGCCCCAGGCCCTGGTGTGTGAAGTTCCCCATCCTGTGTCCATGCAAGCTGGAAACCATCATTCTCAGCAAACTAACACAGGAACAGAAAAGCAAACACTGCATATTCTCACTCATAATTGGGTGCTGAACAATGAGGATAAGTTTTGCTTGTTTGTTTGTTTGTTTTAGATGGAGTCTCGCTCTGTCACCCAGGTTGGAGTGCAGTGGCTGGAGTGCAGTGGCATGATCTCGGCTTACTGCAAGCTCTACCTCCTGGGTTCAAATGATTCTCCTGCCTCAGCCTCCTGAGTAGCTGGGATTACAGACACATGCCACCAAGCCCAGCTAATTTTTGTATTTTTAGTAGAGATGGGGTTTCACCATGTTGGTCATGCTGGCCTAAAACTCCTGACCTTGTGATCCACCTGCGTCGACCTCCCAAAGTGTTGGGATTACAGGTGTGAGCCACCACGCTCGGCCAAGGACAAGTTTTAAAGAAAATTAAAAGTTACTTAGTTCAATGCCTAGTATATGTTGAGCAGTTAAACAAATATTAGTCACTACAATTTGTAAGAAAAGCAATAGAGCGTACTGAACAAGAACACGGAGACTGGAGCCAGACTGCACAGGTTTGAAACCCAGCTCTAACAATGACTAGCCTCGTGATCTTGGGCAAGGTATTGAATCTCTCCGTGTTTCCATCTTCCTATAAATAAAGGTAATAATAGTACAAATATGGATTAAGTATGTTAATTCACATAAATCATTTAAAAACATACCTTAAAGTTTTATTTAAGTGTTAGCAAGTATTAATAAAAATAATATTGTATAGACATTTATGTGAGGTTTCATGAATGTCTATGTTTCAATCTTGTTTAACTGTATGGGTTAATTCATTAGGTTATGGGAAACTGGAAGACATCAGGTCTGAGCAATGATTAATGAGTTTGATTCTGTATGTGCAGAGTTCAGTTCCTTTTGAGACATCCAAGTGCAATATTAAGTAAGCATTTGGATATACAGTTTAGTAGCTTAGGTCAGTGGTCTAAACTGGAGTTTAGACAAAATAGTGGTGGTGGTAAGAAAAGGATTACTGGGATACTGACAATAGTTGAAGCTAGGGTCATAAACAACACAGTATAGAAAGTTTATCAAGGGAGGGAAAAAATAAACTTTTAATTAAAACTCGAAGTATAGTTTATTTACAAAATCCTTTTGAATTCTTTGGATAGGCACCTAGACTAGCTGCCATTGTATTTCTGTAGATTCTGGTAACCATGGTAAGTGTTTTCTCATGAGAATGGGATCTACTTCAACTCTAGATTCAGTCATTGGGAATAAAGCTTCTCCCTTTCTCCTTCGCGAACCTGGAAAATTGGCAAATGGTAATAGGCCCTTTGATTACGAGCTACGGCAGGTAGTTCTTGAAACTTTGAGTATGAATGGTAATAGACGAGGGACCTGGGAAAGAAGAGGACTGTGAGATTCGTATAATGAGATTGAGACTTACAAACTGAACCAGAGAGCCCAACGAGGAATCAGAGAAGGTAATTTCCAGAAATCTGAAGTTTTTGGTTTTGGATTCATGGAGATGTGACCTTTTATGAATATTCTGAATTTTACCCAGATTCTGGATATTTGACATTTGTCTAGCATTTGGCCTGCTTTTCCCCCCTTCTGTTTCTATTAGTTTATATTTCAGAATCATTTTTTCTTTTATTTTTCTGCCTATTGAAATTTTATTGTTCCATACTCTTGTTCCTAGTGAAGGACAAATTCATTTGAGGACATATTTTTCTATAACAAATTTAATTGGAGTAGAAACTGAACGAAAATTATTTGTCTTTACTTCTCCCACCAAAATATACTTAAAGTTGTATTTCTTAGATGCACAGAAATATATATATTGGAAATGTAGAGATTAGGAGATAAATAGATGATATAGACAGATAGATGATAGATAGAGAGATAGATAGATACATGGATAGATAGATGATAGGTTTCCAAGACACTCCAGTCAAATATTATTCAGTTGGAAGCTAAAGTATTTATAAAATGCAAGGAGGGAGGAAAGTATTGAGGACTATGAAAGTGAACAGCGATCAACCTGGAAAAGAAGTCATGTGATGAGCAGTGAGGAGTCAGCGGAGAGCAAAGGAAGCTTATTTCCCTTTTCTCTGCTATTCCTACTTGCCACTGTAGCAGTCTACATCGAATGCTTCAGAGTCAGTATACATTCACACACCTCCCTGTGCACACATGCTCACATATCCACATACACACAAGCATAACATAAAAGCTTGGCATTTGCAATAGTAAGTGCTGATCATTGTTAGCAGTCACTAAAACTAATAAGTTGCTTTTTTTGTCAAGAAAATGAGCTTTTAACTTCAAGATGTATTCACTCAAGAAAATAAAAGAAAAAAAGAGAAGATCTCTCAAGTCTCATTCATCTTTGAATGACACTATTTTATTTCTCCCTGCTACTTGCAGTAGCAGCAGTCAATCTTAGATAGTTTGTTGCTACCCATGGCTGAGTAAAAAACTGACTTCATCATAGTCTTAAAAAACAATATGAATTATGGCATTATATATTTTGCTGGCCAATTAGTAATGATTGGGGTTGTTTGAATGGTACCCTTTCATCACTTCAGAATTGTAAAACTAGAATTAGGGATATTAGCCTCTGGGTGTTCTGTCCTGTGACTGCCTATTGGAGAGAAGATACTTGATTCTTAATGACTGGAAGATTTGAAACTAGAGGCGAATCATCTCAGAGACACTCGCAATTTACAGAAACTACTATGAGTTGAAAATTTACGTTGCTTGATGTATATATATTTGTTTGGGACAAGTACCTTTGAGTTGAAAGTAACAAATATCCTCTTGTTTAAGTGACAAATGTGACTGCTACTGTTGCATAAAGAGTGGTATAGAGGAGAAAGTAGACCAACTCAATATGAAGATATTTAAAAAAGATATCTTAAAATACATGATACTGAATTAATATGTTCAGATAACTCAAGAAAATGGTATGTATAAGGCATCATACCTGGAGCATAAAAAGGTTTAATAGATGATATTGTTGGCTGTCATGAACCAATCATTATATGCACGTAAATCCTCAAGTAATGACACTAATAATCTCCAACTCATCAATCTTATTTGTTTATTCCTCTTTAAACCTTTACGTCACACCACACTTTCCTCTCTCCTCTAACATCTGAATTTTTTTCCCTCATACTCCCACTTAATACTTGCATTTTCATTTGTCGGTTGCTTTTTCCTATCTATTGACAATTGCTTAACCCTTGTTGAAGAAGAATCAGAGGTCCTAAGAAAAATTCCTTTTTTCTTTTCATCCTTTGGCAATCCAAAGCATTCCACATAAATCCTTATTCATCAATATTTTAAAACAATAATTTCTCCATCTACTTCTGAGTAGAGGGAAGAGGTGCAATCCATGACCCACACATTTATTTTAACATTCTAAGCAGGATAATGAGGAGAGGGAGGCAAGACAAGGAAAAATGAAATACAAAATTGACTTTGCACATTCACTATATGTTAGACTTTGGGCATGTTGTCTCCTCTTTGTAAGATAGCTATATCGGGTAATTATAGTTAAGTAGTAGATAGGCCATAGTTTTGAATAAAATTACTTAAATTAATTCTAATAATCCCACATTTTTTCAATGGAAAGCCTTTTCCTCACATCCCTTTTCCCTTTTGTCTTTCTTCTTTTCAGTGTAGCTACCATTACTTTTACATATTTCTTTGTAGTTCTTACGCAATTGCCAGTTTATGTTACATACTGTGTCTTATTTCCTTCTTGTTAAACTCACCACTTGACTCTTGAGTCCTATTTTACTCCCTAAAACTATTTACTGTTTCTGCAGCCCTCTCATTGCACAAACAACCTAGAATTAAAATTGTATATGAAATCCTTCAATGTTTGGCCCAATCTCCATTTCAGATAGCATGGTCAGATAATCCTATAGAATGAATATTTCTAATTCTTTCTTGTGTTGAATTGACTTATTTCAATAAGCTGGAACCAGTCATAAATGGTTAGGCTCCTGTTTCAAGGCAGCCTCAGTATAGTCAGTTAAATATCTCATGGACTGCCATATTGCAATTAGTAGTGCAAATCTATCTCATTTAAAAAGTCATAAACTCCTTGAGATAAGCCACTGTGTTTTATTGCTATTTTTATTCCTAGTGTTTTTCACTGTGCTGAACTCTTATTAAACACTGAGTGAGAAATGCCGAATTAAACAATGAATGGGAAATTTTCAGTGGCGTATAGAAGGGAAAGGAATGGAATATAAGATTCTTCTACAGGCAGATAAAGATTCATGAAATGCTCAGGCAAAACTGAAACAAACAGTTTTAATTAATCCTATCCATTCTAATGTGAGTAGACCAATGTCTACAGTTAAAAAAGAGCGACAAAAAAATACGCATTCAAGAATCCACCTATGATGTATAGAAAAGCTGTATTTGTCTATTGTAACAGGATGCCTTACATTAAAGAAGCTTCTAAGTCCATCAGCATTGCAAACGAGGCTTTCTTGCATTTATGAATAAGGAAGCCCATTTATTTTATCATTATTAGTTTTATTACTAATAACAGGCTCTTTACGCCTACGCATGAGCATGACAATAGCAAGGGAAGCAATCATTGGAAAAAATATGGACTATACATAATATCATCATTGTTACCATGCATTAAGTATAATTGCAATAAATTATGGTTGCCCTCAAAATCAAGTCCTTGTCCTGTTCCTGAAGGAAGATCAGATTTATCAAGTAGTTTCTCTTTTGCAATGGGAAGCAATCATTAGCAATTTGGTTAGACCACTTAAACTTATTTAATAATCAGAAATGTTAAAGTCCTTTGGAAATTTTCTAGTTAATAGAATTAACCTGTACTGTAATTAGACATGTCTGAATTAAAGTCCTTTTATGATGATAATACCTGCAATAAAAATAATCTCTGGGGATAAAGAAATTAGTATTCACATTAGTGGTAAATTCGTTATTTGAACCACATTTACTCTTTTGGTCTTTCATCCCTGAAGGATTCTACAATTGGATAGATTCACAGCTTTGCCCTTTCTCATCTACTGTTTTATTTCAGGGAATATTGGCCTTTATCATAATTTCCAAATCTGAACTTTAAAGGCAAATTGTTCTGCCTTGTTCTTGTACTGCTTCTGTTAGGAAATGCACAGATGATACAAACAACCACAATACAATCTATCCAACTAGCTTGAAAATTGGCAAGGGCACTGATAAGAAATCAATTAAATAATTGTAGCCAAATTCATGCTGGAATTTCTAAAGATGAACTAAATACCTGCACCCAAACTTCATCTCTTTCAGGCAATCTTCCCAAACTAATTCTATGAACAGATAACTTTAGGATACCCAGTAATGTTTCAACATTACCATGTTTATGAGAAACTAAGAAGAAGGTGTATTCATTTACCTGTTACTAATGTTTACACACATACAATTGTAAATGCATATATTTTATGTTCTTTGTTCTAAATTTTTATTAATTTATAGGTTTCCTTATGTACTCACTTCAAGACTTCTGTCCGCAGAGTGTTGTACTCTCTGTACAGGTTGAGTACCATATCAGTAGATGATACTGAATTTCCTTTATTTGCCATCAGAGACATCAAAAGTCATACATTTTCTTCTTTGGAAGTCTTTCAAACTCATATTTCTGCATCTATTCGGCCTAAGAGAGCCCTGTATGGATTACATTCATGATTTTATTTAATATAGTAACATAGGCTATGAGTTGGGGTTTAAACGTTGAAACTTACATTGTGTTACAAAAAAGCATTGTCATTATCAGGTAATGTCTGAACTCCTTTATGTCTTCCTTGGTCACCAAGGACCTAAGCACACATGACTTGAAGGCATGGTAAACAGAAAGAAAAACAAGCACTACACATTTTCTAATGCTTCCTGGAGTGGAAGGTGCTAGTATCTGCCCTCTGCCATAGGAATCTTTGTGAACAAGTCAGATTTGATAACACCCTTGTCTGGACTTATGAGTCTCTTTTTAAATACAATTTCTCTTATTCCATTTTATGTTATGTTTAGACATATGTTATGTCATCCTACATAGTTATGTCAAGACATATGCTATGTAATACCACACAGTAACGTTGTTGTACATATTTTGTACCTTCCTAATAACTATTTTGTCATTTGAGTCTCACAGTCTTTTTTGTGAATCTCAAGTAAAATGAATCATATGAGATGTGGTAACTATAACTGGATGTACAATTGCAAGGTATCCCAACATGTATCAAATGTATGTTGACTAAAGAAAGTTTATTTCTCCTCATTCAAGAGTAGTTACATAAAAAGAAAGAAAATGCATTTTTGGTTTTTGGAATATGCTAGAAATCGTATATTATTTCATTCAATCCTCACAATGTAATCAAGCATCCCCATTTCCCAATGAAGTAAATGAGGTTTCAAGACATTAGGTAACTTCTCAACTCTACAACATAGATAGCTGTACCTGATTCACTCTTGGATCTTCTAAAATTAGTAAGTATGTTCTTTCTTCTACTATTTGTTGCCTATGTTTTAGAATTATTTTTAACTAAACTGATATATAGCTTGTGAAAATCTTTACTTTTTACTATGAAGCACTCTGTAACATAAATTAGTTTCTCAGCCTGGTGCAGCGGCCATGCCTGTAATCCCAGCACTTTGGAGCACTTTGGGTGGCCGAGGTGGGCAGATCACCTGAGGTCAGGAGTTTGAGACCAGTCTGGCCAACATGGTGAAACCTGTCTCTACTAAAAATATAAAAATTAGCCGAGTGTGGTGGTGCACACCTGTAATCCCATGTACTTGGGAGGCTGAGGGAGGAGAATAGTCTGAACCCAGGAGGCAGAGGGTGTAGTGAGCCAAGATTGCTCCATTGCACTCCAGCCTTGGTGACAGAGTGAGACTCCCTCTCCAAAAAATAAATAAATAAATAAATAAATAAATAAATAAATAAATAAATTACTTTCTCACATTGTGTTCTCCTGCTTAACTAGGGTACGTGAGTTGGTATAAAATGCTGTAGATTTTGCAATGAATCTCCAACCATATATGCCTTTAAGAATTCTCTTTTTGTATCATTTTTTACATGATACAATTGTAAAGATTCCTAGCCACCATCTACAGAAACATGTGTCTGGTGTATACACCGATTACTAAATGTAATAACGATAGAATTGTGTCTTTATTATTATGTCTACCATAGTACTAGACACATAGGAGATACTCAATACTTAAATAAGCAAATGAAGGAACTATGGGAAGAAAAGAAGACAGCAATGTATTCAGGGAAGTGCACAATGACTGTTTAGCAGTTGGATGATGTGGCTAGCAGTCTGGATCATTAACTGATTATCTGGATGGCTCAAAAAGATAGTAATCATTTATTTCTTAAAATACAAAACTTTAGCTGATATTAATACATAATGGTATGGTCAACTAATTTTTGACAAAGGTACAAAGAAAACACATTAGGGAAAGTAGACTTTCTTTAGCAAATAGTGCTGGAAAAATTCATTGTCTTCATGAAAAAGAATAAAATTGGACCCTTATCTTATACCATATACAAAAATCAACTCAAAATGGTTAAAAGACCTAAATGTAAGACCTGATATTGTACCATAAAACTTCTAGAAGAAAACGTAGGGGAAACTCTCCTTGACATTCGCCTTGGTGAAGATTTTTGTATATTTTACCAAAAGCTCAGGCTACAAAAGTAAAAATAAACATGACTAAAAGCTTTTGTACAACAAAGGACACAATTGATAAAATGAAAAGGCATCCTATTGCCTGGGAAAAAATATTTGAAGACCACATAGCTAATGTGAGATTAATATTCAAAATTTATAAAGAACCCTTATAACTCAACAGCAGTAAAACAAATAACAATAAAAATGGACAAGGGACTTGAACAGATATTTTTCCAAGGAAGACATAAAAATAACCAACAGGTATATGAAAAAGTGCTCAATGCCAAAAAAAATGACCTATAACAAAACAACATTTATTATAGCTGTTCCGAATAAAAACAAAGGGATGGTTCCACCGTGTTCTGTTTCTGCACAGTTCTACTTCATTCGGTTCTAGGAAGACATCTACTTGAGTGAAAAAATAGAGTCCACCCAGAGTAATGTTCCTAGACTAAGGATATACGTAGTTTCAATCAGAACTATACCAAACCCATGGGATGTTTAGAAATTCATGAGGGCTGCATTTTAGTTGTCACAATGAGCTATAAATGCTTCCTGCAATCTAATAAGAGGAGCAAGAATGCTAAGAATTTAGCAATGCATTGGAGAATTCCACACAATAAAAAACTCTATCTCACAAAATTCCAATAGTTTCTCTTATGAGAAATATGTATCAATATTAAAAGACAAACAAACAAAAGTATGATATTTTAGTTTATGTGGAGAGACCTGGGAATATTTAATTTGGAAAAAATATTATAACTGCTATCTCATATAGAGAATAATGGAGGCCTTCTGTGTAGAAGCAGGTCTAAATGAAGGCAATTGGAAAAATTGCTGGGAGGGAAAGGGAAGAGCAGATTTTAATTCAATATATAAGGAAGATGTCTTTAAGGTTCACAATCAGAGACAGAATATGGAGAAGTGATTATTTCTAACTCATTGGCTTTCTTCTGAAGGTTAATGTTTTACTGAGGTTTATCTTTTCACTTGCTCAATACAATTAGGAAGAATTAGACTTTGTCAAAAGAAGGGCCAAGATTTTCTAACTTTGAGAATCTCCATCTCATGGACCATGAAGTTCAGCTATATTTAAAGAGGATCAACTCCTTATCTTTTATATTCCAAAGTTAGCTGCCAATAGCTCTTCTCGGCCTATAGAGAAAAGACAAATCTAACTCTAAAATTCTGATTCTATATGTGATACTTTTTTGTTTGTTTAAGTCATTTCACTTAAGCAGCTTAATTTCCTTGGTCAAAATGGAGCTAGATGTTACTATTATCTATTTGACATTGGAACTATTTGCAATGTTTGCCTTTTGCCATTAAGCGAGGTAATTCCTAATACATGTATTTGATTGATTACTACTTAATAATTACTTGTGTCAAAGCATATAGTTTTGATTGTCATGCTAGTTCTGTTCAGAGTTTGATGAAAAATAACCCCAACTCCATTAACAGTGCATTATGCCTTAAACATTCAGAAGCATTAGATAAGATTATACTATATAAAATTAGCTTTAAATAGAAGGTTTTTGTTTAGTTAAGCACTGGTGATCAACAATAATTATAGAAGAAAGAAAAGAAATGATAAGGAAGTTCTGCTGTACTTGAGCATTGCATTGAGGCCCCAATTAAGCAGAACTATTTCAGGTAGTTGTGGGACTTGTCTTAGTCAGAGGCTAATTTAATATAATCTGGCTGTGGGATTTACTGGATTTTTTAAACATCTGGAATATTTTGGAGAATATTTTGGAAAGCACTTTTTAGCATGGTTTAATAAGGATTCCTTAAAAAAACTGTCCAAATATATAATTTTTACTTTCTTCAATTTTTAGATAAAAATTTGAGGCTGTATAAAATTAGTGTATGATTGGAAGATGATGAGAATGGGAGCGCAAGCTTTTTAAGGGAGCAGGAGCTTATAAAAAACAGACCATAATTTATGCATTCAATAGAGTGCAAGCCTTCCAAAGATATACCTTGATAAATTTGTTATGGGCAAACAAATACCCATTGCCCCCAAAATAAATGATGGATACTTTTATTTTGTAATCATCTTCAGTTAATTTATAGGCAACATACTTTGCTTTGTTTCTTGGCCATTGTATTACTCATTTAATCAGTCTAAATATGTTACATTGCAGGTTGTTTTTTAAATCCAAAACTGCATTATCCAATCTTTAGTTCATTTAGTTAAATAATAATAATAATAAAATAACCTCACCTCTGTATTATTTGAAATCTTTCAAAAAATATAATCTCCAGAAAAAGATCTTCATTTAATATCAAAAGCAATTTCCAAAGAAATATTTTGAAACTTTTTGAGCAATACTATTGTGGTTTGATATGTTATGTGAACTCTGGAGGTCATAATTTAAATGAAAAATATCGTTTTGATTTTATACTTCATAATAGATTTGCCAAACTCTTTTGCATTTCCCTACATTTATTTTTCATTTTCCTATACTCTATTTTGGGAAAACTACCAGGATATATGCTATTTAGAGCTGCAGGACTCACAAAATATAGTTCTTATATTTTTAGAGATTAAAAATAAAATTACCTAAAGAATAATTCTTCTGTGTTTTCCCCACCTCAGATTGACCTACTAAATGAAATGTCATTTGTTGACCTCATCTTTAGAAAGAAAAAGGGACCAATCATTCTATGTCTTTCTAGTTTGGAGAAAATTGGTGATGGTAAACAAGAGAGATTCCCTGTCCACACGTGTCTTACCTGAGGAGGTCATCTCATTCGGGAAAGCCTGCCTCAGTCAATTAATACCTGTATGGAAAAAATAAAGCTAACTTCTTAAGTTGTCAACTTATGCTTAATCGGTGGTAAAGAGGTTTTAATTTCACATGCCTTTCTTTTAGTCTAATCACTAATCTGTTGAAAATTTGGATCAAGAAATTGCTATTATTTATTGGATGCCTTCTGAAAGTGAAAGGACAATTGTTTTGCTGTTCAGAACGCAATCTTCATTTCTTCATATGCTTTCAGGTCTTTTAAGTAAGTGTTCTAAAGATCTGTAGGACAATATAATGACTACAATTAATAATTTTGTACTATATACTTGAGAAGTGTTAAGAGAATAGATTCTAAATGTTCTCACCACAAAAACAGTATGTAAACTGCACAATATGTCAATTCACTTGATTTAATCATTCTACAACGTATAACAAAATATCACATTATACTACATAAATATATACAGCAAAAAAGAAACAGAAAATCAAATTGAAACAACAGAATAACAGGACTAATAGAAAAACATAAAACTGACAAATTACCAAAAGTCTAAAAATCTATACGCAACCTTCCTTTCACAAAATTTGAAATCTATCCATTAAATTTCTTAATCCTAGTTTGGGTTCAGGTAATTTGCTCATATTTTACCTATCTGTCAGAAGAAAATTAAATTTTCCCTACCATTTTTCATATACAATGTCAGCACTCAATATAAAATTAACCAACATCCAGGCAACATGTCTAAATAACTGAAATCAAAAGGAAAAAAGCTAATATAAATAAACCTGCATATGACTTAATGATTTGTTATCAGACACAGAATTAAAAAGTAACTGTGATGATTTTTATTATAACATTTTAATTGAATTATAGTGTATAAATTCTGCATTTCATAAATGTAATGATCAATGTACTTTTGTCTTTTTAATTTTGACTTATATTTTAGATACAGGGGTTACATGTACAGAATAGTTACATAGGAGCATTGTGTGATACTGGGTTTTATAGTATGGATCCATCACCCTGATAGAGCATAGTACCTGATAGGTAGTATTTTAACCCACTCATCTTCCTTCCTCTCTAGTAGTCCACAGTTATTTATCATTCCCGTAATTGCGTCTATGTGTGCTCAATGTTTAGCTCCCACTATCTGTGTGAACATGCACTATCAGTTTTCCTGTTCCTGCATTAATTTACTTAATATGATGGTCTCCAGCTCCATCTACGTTGTTGCAAATGATGTGACTTCATTCTTTTTTGTGACTGCATAGTATTCCATGGTATGTATGTACCAAATTTTCTTTATCCAATATATGATTGATGGACACCTGGATCGAATATATGTCTTGGTATTGTGAATAGTGCAATGATGAACATCAGTGTATGTGTGATTTTGGTAAAATTACTTATTTTCTTTTGGGTGTATATACCTAGCAATGGGATTTCTGGGTCAAATAGTAGCTTTTTTATAAGTTCTTTATAAAATCTCCAGACTGCTTTCCACAGTGGCTACACTAATTTACATTTCTACCAGCATTGTATAAGCATTCCCTTTTCTCAACAGCCTTGCCAGCATCTGTTATTTTTTGACTTTTTATTAGTAGTCATTCTGACTGGTGTGAGATAACATCTCATTATGATTTTGATTTGCATTTCTCTGATGGTTAATGATGCTGACTATTTTTTATATGCTTGTTGGCTGCATGCATGTCTTCTTTTGAGAAGTGTCTGTTCAGGTAATTTGTCCACGTTTTAACATGGTTATTTGTGTTTTGCTTGTTGAATTAAGTTGCCTATAGATTCTTGATACTGGCCTGTTTTGGATGCATAGTTTGTGAATATCTTCTCCCATTCTGTAGGTTGTCTGTTTGCTATGTTGGCACTTTGTTTTTCTGTGCAATATCTCTTTACTCTAAGTCCCATTTGTCTATTTTTGTTTTAGTTGAAACTGCTTTTGGAAACTTAGCCAAAAATTATTTGTTAAGGTCGATGTTGAGCAGAGTAGTTCTTAGGTTGTCTTCTAGGGTTTTCATAGTTTGAGGTATCACATTTAAATTTTTAATGTCACTTTGAGCTAATATGGTGAAAGGTAGGGGTTCAACTTCAATCTTTGGCATATGGCTAGCTAGTTACTCCACTACCATTTATTGTATAGGGAGCTCTTTCTTAATTACTTGGTTTGTTGGCCTTATCAAAGATCAGATGGTTGCAGGTGGGCAATTTTATTTCTGTGTTTTCTATTCCATTTCATTGGTCTATGTGTCTGTTTTGTACCAGTACCATGCTATTTTTTTTATTGTGACTTTATATTATAGTTTGAAGTCGGTAGTATGTTTCCAGCTTTGTTCTTTTTGCTTAGAATTGCACTGGCTCTTTTTTTGTTTCTGTAAGAATTTTAGAATAGATTTTTTCTAATTATGTAAAAAATGTCATTGGGAGTTTTAAAGGAATAGCATTGAATCTGTAAATACTGCTTTGGGCAATATGACCATTTTTACAATATAAATTCTTCCAATCCAACAACATGGAATGTTTCACCATTTATTTGTGTCACCTCTGATTTCTTTTAGCAGTGTTTTGGAGGTCTCCTTAAGAGATCTTTTGCCTCTCTGGTTAGCTGTATTCCTGGGTATTCCATTTTCTTTGTGGCTATTGTAAGTGTGATTGTGTTCTAAATTTCACGTTTAGCTTGGATGTTGTTGATGGATAGAAATGCTACTGAATTTTGTACATTGATTTTGTATCTTGAAACTTTACTAAAGTTGTTTGTCAATTCTAGAAGCTTTTTATCAGTCTTTAGGATTTTCTAGGTGTATAATCATATCATCAGAGTAGATAATTTGATTTCTCCTTTTTCTATTTGGATGCCTTTTATTTCTTTCTCTTGCCTGATTGCTCTGGCTAGGACTTCCAGTATGATGGTAAATAGGTGTGGTGAGAGTGGGTATCCTTGTCTCATTCAGTTCTCAAGGGGAATAGTTTTAGCTTTTGCCCATTCAGTATGATGTTGGCTGGGGATGTGTCATAGACAGCTCTTATCCTGAAAACAACAGACAAATGTATTTTTAAAAGTTTATATCTGTATATCTATCATACATATCAAAAAGTAGAACATAATCAACTTATTAAAAGAATCCATTGTGCCTGTCCAAGTCAGGATTTACCAAAGTTGACTATAATAGTGTCTATCACCAGATAATTATGTTAGTTCATTTAGGGGAAAAACATATAAACAAATTACAAAATATATCTATGAAAATTGTTCATGAATTTGAGAAAGTCTTTTTCCAAATAATCATTTGTACTTTTCACTTAATTTCATTGTTTATTTTATTTTATTTTTATTTTTAAAGACAGAGTCTCACTCTGTTGCCCAGGCTGGGGTGCAGTGTTGCAGACATAGCTTACTGCAGCCTCAAACTCCTGAGCTCAAACAATCCTCCTACCGCTGTCCCTCGAGTAGCTGGGATTACAGGCAAGTGGCACCACACCTGGCTATTTTTCAATTTTTAATTTTATTTTTTGTCTTGCTATGTTGCCCAAGCTTATATTGAACACCTAGCCTTAAGCAATCCTCCTGCCTCAGCTTCCTAGGCATGAGGCACTGCATCCAACCTCTCATCGTTGATTTTTTTTTAAGTCCCAGGATTGTATACAGGGTGTAACATTACATCCAAATTTAGTTTGAGATCCTGTGTTTTCTAAATTCAGTGTAAGATGTTGTTTATTCTGGAACAATTTTTCGGACATTGTACTTTATGATGTCAATATTTTTTTTTAAATACAGGCCAGTTATTTTACAGAGCTGAACTAGATTTATTAGATGATTATATTTAGATTTTGCATCTTTCACTGGAACATTAGAGAAAGCAATGCTTTGTCGTTTTCAATGTATCACAGCAGAAGGCACAGGCTTGTCGCATTATTAATGATGTTAAATTGATCACTTAGTTAAGGTCCTGTCTGCCAGGTTTCCTAACTAAAGAAAGTGTTACTAATTAATAGGTCATTTATAGAGAGGTACTCTGACACTATGTAAATACTGTGTTCCTCATCAACTTTGTCCTACTAGCTTTAACAACCATTAGTGATGAATGCCTGGATCAATTAATTACTACCACAGTGATTATAAAATGTCCTATTCTAAGCTAATAGAAAATAAATTTTTACCTTAAACTCACCTTTTTGTGACAAAAAATATAAAATAATTTTAGTTTCCTAAAATAATCATCAAAGCAATCTACTATTTCAAAGACATTTTCATTCAGTTTGCCTAAAAAGTGTCAGATAAAAACAATCACATGAAATTGTGTGGTTTGGGCATAAGGATTAAAGGAGATAGTATCAAACTTTATGCATAAAATAACAAATTTATAAAATGGGAAGAGATATCTGTATAAATTGTCAATCCTGTTTCTATATGTTTAATTTCCATGGGTTTGTGGCACAACAATGTATAAATAACAAGGATATTCACTGTAGGAGTTTGCTTTTTATTATTCATAACACTCTGGAAACTTACAAAGATTTTGGGATCAGGAAAATTAATAAGGATTTTCTCAGAGAGAGTTCTTTTTGTAGAAACAGAGAACACAGAAGAAATCCATGGGAAATACCAAATTTTAAAATAGTGGAACATGAAAAGAATTCGGAAATAGTCCCCAAAGTGATAGTAGGAGAATGAGAGAGTGGAGTCTGGGTATGTAATAATGAAAAATGAAAGGCCATGTTCTTTCTTTCATGGAGCTGTAGGAATGAGACAGGAGACTCACAAAAGTGTCTGATTTGATCTGGATTGGGAATGGTTGTCATAGATTTCTAGAGAAAAGTAGCATCTATGCTGAGATGTAAAGGAGGAAAGGAATCTGAAGTGCAGAGTTCCAGTTAGAGGGAATGTCATGTATAAGACATTGCTAGGAGTATGGCTGGGTCAAGCCACATTGCACTGAGTCCCTACTTCACTGAAAGTGAGCCAGAGTATGAGGTGAGTTGACACTGAAGAAGTAAGATAAAAGAATAAGGAGAAACATTGAAAGTTACTATTAAAAGTTTGTATTTTGCATTGCTGGAAGAAATCAGATGATGCAGATAAATGTAAATATGTCACATACTCATGAATTGAAAGAATCAAGATCATCTGTTCTTTGACAAGGCCAACAAAAACGCATACTAGGGAAAGGACTCCTTATGTTATAAATGGTGCTGATGTAAATGGCTAACGATATGCCAAAGACTGAATCTGGACTTCTGCGTCTCACCATACACAAAAATTATCTCAAAATGGATTAAATATTTAAATATAAGACCTCAAACTCTAAAACTTCTGGAAGAAACCTAGGAATTACTCTTCTCAATGTCACACAGCAAAAGAAACTATGTATAGAGTAAACAGACAGCCTACTAGATGGGAGAAAATATTCACAAACTGTGGATCCAACAAAGTATATATATGTACATATACGTACATATATATATATATATAAAACCAAAATATAGTCATCTTCAACAAATCAACAAGCAAAAAACTAATAACCACATTAAAAGTGGTGAAATTACATGAACACATACTTCTCAAAAGAAGATATACATGCAGCCAACAAGCACATAAAAAAATGGTCAGCATCATTAATTATCAGAGAAATGTAAATAAAAACCACAATGGGATACCAACTCACAACAGTCAGAATGGCTGTTATTGAAAAATCTGAAACAACAGATGCTAGTGAGGCTGCAGAGAAAAGGGACTGCTTGTACACTTTTGATTGCAATGGAATTTAGTTCAGTAACTGTGGAAAGCAGTCTTTAGAATTCTCGAAGAAGTTAAAACAGAGCTATTTATTATTCAATCCAGTAATCCCATTGCTGGGTGTATACACAAAGGAATATAGATAATTCCACCAAAAAGACATTTGCACTCATTTCTTCATTACTGTGCTATTCATGATAGCAAAGACATGGAATCAACCTAGCTGCTCATCAATGGTGGAACAGACAAAGAAAATGTTGGAATATTACATAGCTATAAAAAGAATGAAATCATATCATTTGCAGCAGCATGGATGGAACTGGAGGCCATAACACTAAGCAAATTAATGCAGGAGCAGAAAACCAAATACCTCCTATTCTCACTTATAAGTGGGTGCTAAACATTGAGCATACATTGACATCAATATGGAAACAATAGATACTATGGACTACTAGAGGGAGGAATGAGAGAAGAAAGCATGGATTGAAAAACTAATTATTGGGTACTATGCTCACTACCTGGGTCCAGCATACCTATGTAACAATGCTACACATGTATCTCCTGTACCTAAAATAAAAGCTGAAGATAAACAACAAAAAGTTCGTATTTTGCCTGTATGAAACAGAAATCTTACAACAGAATTTACTTTAGGTAAGAACTTAATTGGCTCAAGAAAATATATGGTGCATTTTAAGAACAAGCAGTTAAACATTACAAGGAAGTGAGGTTCATATTCTAGAATTATCTGTTTTTACCTGTGAGAACCTAAAGAGCCAACTTTCTCTTTGAAGTATAAATGACAATACCTACCTCTTCAGGTTGCTGAGACCTTTGAGTACCATAGATTGTGTCTTCACCAGCCAATGAGGTATAGAGGTATAGCCAACAGTTCTTTTTTTCCCTCCTTCACTTTGAAACATTATTCTTCATTTTTTGTTATGCATAACAATTTATCTTTAAATTGCATAAGCTATAAAACTCTTATTCGATTTGTAACACCTCTCTGGCACTTTACACACATCATTTGTTTGTAGCCCACTGCTATGGGAAGCTGAAGTTATGGCAGACACTGTCACTTCAGGCTCGTCCCAGTCCAGCAAAGTTTCAACACGAGGATGTATTAAGTATCTTTTCACTGTTTGCCAGCGCCTTCTTTGAGGCTCTGGTAGCCAGTGAGAAAGCGATAGAAGAACCCTCAAGCATAGTGGACATCCCATCCTTCAGATAAACATTGTATTTGGTTCTCTGGAAATCCCAGTAGGACTCATGTTCCCACTCCCCACAACCTACAAGACTGGCTTCATTAATTTCATGCTGATACCAGCTTTATTTTTCTCAATATCATACTCCGTAGCTCTGCTCTCTGACATCACCTCTCAAACAGTCTATTCCCAACTCCTCCTAAGCTCTAGTTTCAAGAACTCAAACTCAGTTTCTTTCCCTTTCTATGTCTTAAGAACCCATTTCATTTCATTAATTGTTTAATTCTCTCACTTTAAATTGATGGATTGCTAATCTAATCTATCATGAGCTACTCTGCTATATTATTCCTGTGAAATAGCATAATCCCCAAAACATTGTGCAATCTGAAGCCTCTTTTTTTTTCGCCTCACACAATTTTCTTATTTGCAGCATTAGATCATCTCTATTAAGCCATCAAGATCTGAAGGAGATTTTTGATATTTTGTTAACTATGCTAAAACATTAAGGGTTACACAGATATAAAGCTTGACGTTTTTGAGAATACCTCAGATATTAATATGAGTTTGAACTCTCCAATTTACTAATGTTTTAGATAATTTGGAAAGGTAACTGTGTCATACAGAATGGTTGGTGGGCACTGCAGTTGCCTATCCCACAACCGTTTCCTCCTGCCAAACACACATCTTTCTGATTATAATATAATTATAGTTTATTTGCTTAGAGGATCAAGCCCACTGATCTCGGACTGATGAATCCCAAAAGAATAAATCATTATTTGGCAAATCTGTCAAAAAACCTCACCCCCATAGCTGTGATTAATGTAATGATGAGAACGTGACAATACTGTGGCCAACGAGACATAAGAAGTTTACTGAGAAGAAACTGTGGTTTCTTTTAAAACAAGCAAACAAACAAACAAAACCCACTCAACCTACCTATGGAAAGATTTATCTTCAAACTCTTTTTTCGCTTCCGTTTGAATATGGCCAAGGAGTTTTGAATCTGAATATTAGAAACAGCTTGAATTGTGGATGGCATCTTTGGGCAAGTAACTACCTATAACCAGACACCCTAGTTATGAGGAAAGATTGCTCTTTATTTTAAACTATTAATTAATTAATAGTTTAATAAGTAAAGCTATATATTTATTTGCTCAAAGTTGAACCTATTCCTAACAAATATAGACAAGAAATTGGAGGCCTATAACATTTTGCTTTTTCACAGGAAAAGGTCAAAGGCTAAAATTTTGTTTTGAGTATCAGTAATTTTGGAACATCTAAGTTGGCCATTCAGGGTCCTGATGATGTAATTTAGAAACTTTGTCAGGGATGAAGGACTGAGAATAAACTAAGAACTCCATGAAATGCCCACCCTTATTCCCATTGAAACAGAGCAACTTGTCTATTTTTAAGTGTGGAGATTTCTGATAAGAACAATGTTCTGGTTCTAAACTATTTGAAAATGACTAATATGAGTCATAATCTTCAGAATTATATAAATAGCTGCTTAAAATGTTAATCATATTAATTTTTTTGAAATTAAAGTTTATTCTACATTTTCCTGTCAGAAACTTCTACCTATTCTTAGATTAAAAAGTTACATGACAGCAGGAATTTGACCTAATTGTA
The DNA here is from genome assembly GCF_037993035.2 of Macaca fascicularis. NCBI lineage: Eukaryota > Metazoa > Chordata > Mammalia > Primates > Cercopithecidae > Macaca > Macaca fascicularis. The sequence continues at coordinate 179,710,397 of NC_088376.1, read as the reverse complement.
GACAGTGTTAATTATGGCATTTATACAGCTCAGTAACAATAAGATGGGGAGTTTTGATTAATTTTCTAGAGATTCTTTGTGAAAATTTAAACTCAGATTGATACTTTAAAGCATATAAGACTGCATTGTTTTTCAGTTTTGCTACAGTTTTGCAGACTATGTTCTTGGTAGAAAATGACCTGTAAATTAAAATTAGCACCAAAATATTTAAGTAAAATAGTCACAGATATTGAAGAGATATAGAACAAAATGATCATCTTTTCAAATCTTTCACTAGTATTCAATGATAAATTATTTCTTAAACAACAATTATTGTGAGACTATATGGATTTTGGAATTTAATGTCAAATATTGCCATTTTCTAGACAAAGCTACCTTTTAATCCATTTATTTGAAGAACAATATAAGCTTAGGCGATGGTTCAAGTTTATTCCTTTTATAGCTCCGTGCATTTTAAGAATTTAGATGAAAGCAAACACAAAATACAACACAGAGATTTTTTTAATGTGGTATTTGACTTCAAGAGAATGTGCAAAGAAATGAGTATCTATTTGAGACTTTAGAAATCACAAAGATGTGGTAGGATATTCATAGTTGAGTAGGCAGTGTTTATGCATATCTGGCTGTGTCCGTATAAAGGTGATTTGCATGCTCAAATACAACATGTCGTGTTTTAATATCCTTTTTTAAAAAGTAGTTTTGGGTTCACAGAATAACAGGAAGTACAGAGAGTTCTCCTATACACCCCCACTTCCATAAAATCATAGCCAACCCCACCATAAACGTTTCCCATCGGAGTAGAACTTTTGTTACAATCAATGAACTAACTTTGATACATTATTATCAGAGTCCATAGATTATATTAGGGTTTATTCTTAGAGTTGTACATTGTATGAGTTTCAATAAATTAATAATGACATGCATCCACCATTATAGTGTCATGCAGAAAATGCAATGAATTTTTTCAAAACAAATCAAGGGAATTGGAGAACTGAATACTGATTCAGCAAATCTAAACAACAAAGAAAATTAATCCATTATATGATTTCTGAAAAAGCCTATGTACTTTACTTATTAATTATTAATAATTCAAGCTATTTATTGTAAAACTGTATATAATTTTTTGTTGAGATACAACAACATGTCCTAAATTTGTACCCTTTAAAAATGAATAACTTTGTGGCTTTTTGTATATACAGAGTTTTAGAAATATCACCACTAATTCTAGAACATTTCATCAGCACAAAAAGAAACCATCGGTAGTATCTAGCCCTCTCCTCATCTTTTGGCAATGACTAGTCAACTTTCTGTTTATAATATTTGCCTTGGTAGACATTAAATATAAGTGAAAATATACAACATGTGGTTTGTTATGTCTAGCTTCTTTTACTCCGCATAGTGTTGTCAAGTTACATTGATGTTCGAGAATGTATCTGTTCTTTATCCCTTTTGGTGACTGAAAAATATTTCATTGTATGAATATATCACATTTTGTTTATCTATTCAGCAAGTGATAGGCATTTAGGTTATTTTTCCACTCTTTAGCTATATTGAATATTGTTTCCATGAATATTCTGGTATTTTATTGTAAACATATATTTACAATTTCTTGTCTATATGCATGGTAGTATAACTGCTGGGTCATATAGTAATGCAATGTTTAGGTTAGGAACAACAAACTGTCTTCTGTAGAATTTGCAAAATTTACATGCCTATCAGAAATATATAAGGGTATTAATTTCTCTATATCCTTACCAACATTTGATATAGTTTATGTTTTTGATTACAGTTAGCATAGGTGTGAAGTAGTATCTCATTATGCTTTTGATTTAATTTCCCTAATGACTAATGATGTTGAGCATCTTCTCATGTGCTTATTGCTTATTTGGATTTTATTTTGAGAAATGTATATTCAAATAGTTTGCCCATTTACATTTATGTTAAAAATCATCCTGCTAAGTTGCAGTGTTTTTATATATTCTAGCTAGAAATCCTTTATTAGAATATAACTTACAAATAGTTTTTCATATTCTATGGATTGTCCTTTAACTTTCTGGATGTTGTTTTCTGAAGCACAAATGTTTTTAATTATGAAGTTAATTTATCTATTTTTTTCCTTTTGTTGCATATATATTTAGTGTCACATATAGGAAATCATTCCCTTACCCAAAGTCATAAATACTTGTAAACAACTCTCATTCTAAAATTTTTACAGTTTTACCTCTTAGATTTAGGTTGTGATGCATGTTGAGTTGATTTTTGTATATAGTGTAAAGTAAATGTCCAAATTTATTCTTTGCATGTTGATTTATGATTTTATCAGTACCGCTTTTTGCAAATATGATTCTTTTACAACTGAATTGTATTGGCACCCTAATTGAACACAAATTGATCATAGGCGTGAAGACTTCTTTCTGGACTCTCAGTTTTATCCAATTGATCTATATACACATCCTTATTCCAGTATTACATTGTCTTAATTATTGTAGTGAGGTGATAAGTTTGAAATTAAAGAAGTATGAGTTCTCCAATTTTATTCTCTTTTTCAGTATTGTTTTGGCTTTTCTGTGTTCCTTGAATTTCCATATGAATCAATTTCTCAGGGAAAAAAGATGGAATTTTCATAGGAATTACGTTGAATATGTAAATCAGCTTTGGGAATATTTCTGCCTTAACAAGATTAAGTCTTCAACCCATGAGCACAGAATGTCTTTTTTTTTTACTTGGGTCTTAATTAATTTCTTTCAATAATGTTTTTGTCATTTAAATGTAGACATAAATATATAATCTCCAATGATTTTTTGTCATTTCAATGTACAAATCAATATATAATCTCTGGTATTACAGTTTATTTTCTATCTTTTGTCAATTTAGATCATCCTTTTGAACTGTTAGTATCTATTGTGAAATGTAATTCTTTTATGTAAAATAATTACTATTTTATCAGCTTTTGGCAGACTAAATATTTATTCTATGTGCCATCAAGTTTTTTGCAAAATAGTGTCTGCTTGAACAAAATAGCCAAATAATTTTTTTAAAGAGATGATGTTATTTCAGGTACTAAGATAATACCTGAAGTTGTCTGATCCTGAGGGTCTAAGGGAGATGCCATATGAGGAGGTGAAGAGAATCATCATGCTTTTCTACACTGGTCAGTCTGACTCACCTGTAAGTCGATGCCATCAAACAATTTTCTTACTCAAAACTGCATAACAATCATTGGAAACATGTTTATTAATTACAACACTGATGATAATGCTCAGTGCACAGTTGGTATCTGAAATATATTTGACAAATGAACAGATGAATAAAAGTATGATTTTTTCCCCTTTTTTGTTTACATACCGTTGCCCACTGACCACTCACCACTACATCTACGCCCATTGTTTCCTGTATCCCCCAATCCAGAATGCGATAACCTAAATTACTATGTCTTTGCTCATACAAAATATCCAAATGCTTCATTACTTATTTCTTTTTCTCAGTGCACACCAAATGATATTCTAGTATGTGTGTCTTAGTAACCACTAGACAGTGAGCTTTTTTAAAACAACTTTTATTATTATCAATTTTATATTATAGGGCTTGGAATGTAAAAGCTGCACAATAATTCTTTTCAACTGAAGAAAATTAAAAACATTTGTTTATATTACCAGCTCTATCTTACAAAATTAATACCTAATGTATTTGGTACACATATTAATACAAATATAAAATGACATATAGGAAATATTTTATTCTGTAATAATTTATACATATATAATCATAAAATAATAATTACAGTTGCATTTAGCTTTGTAGTAATTATAATATCTCTCTATACAAAGTATTAAAATTAATAGTGATACAGAATACAGTTATTAAATATCAACATAATTTATATAATCACAATCTGCAAAGTACTAATATATTCAGTTTTTATTAAAAGTTTTCAAATTTAATTAGACGCTCTAAACTTTTATTTAGCTTCTTGTATTTGAAAGAACTTCATAAGTAGCCACTTCAAATGCTTAAAGTACAATTATTAATTAGCTCTTTCTCACAAAATGCCTAGTAAATGAGCCTTGCTTTTCCTCTTCTATAAATTAATAAATGCATCTGTAAATGGGTTAAGCTCACATGACACCTTAGCAACTTTTGTTTTTTCTCAATGACAGAAATATATTTTAAGTTTTTTTCAAATAATTATTTTACATATACATTTATATCAAAGGGAAAATATTAATGTCACAGAATACAGAATGGATAGATGGGTATAGGAGGGATAGGTAGATATAAGAAGGATAGGAGGATATAGTGGGGATAGGTCCAATGTTCAGTTTAATTTAAAGGCCTAGTGGTGTACTATTTGATTCTCTCCGTACATAGCTCTGCCTGCGTGATTTTATTCATTTTTACATTTTCCTGCACCCAGAAATAGTGACTTGTTCTAGACCCCTTATTTGTTATGTAAAGTTATATCAATTTTAGAAAGTTGTTACATTTACTATATTAACAAAGAGTCTTTAGCATAAATTTGGAACCATGCTGGATACTTTCGAATGGGTGGATTCCTTCTTCGACACCTCTTCAGCATTTCTCTCTTTTTCCATAATTACACTGTCCAAGGATAGACACCATAGTGCATCAGTGGCTTAAGCTTAGTTATGATACCAAATACCATACAGGTCCATTTTTTTTTTATGTTTTTGTCTAAAGTCTTGAGCCTCAAACAATAGTTTTAATTGTAAACTCATGATCAACTTGAACCTGCTCATGTGTTTCTCCTTTTGTCAATATGACTGGATAAACTGCTCTTCCCTCAAGTATCTAAATCCAACCCAAATTATCTTTGTATCAGGAGATGTAATTACTATTGCTTTTACAAAAATAGTTTCAGGTAACATGTCATGAACTCCATGAACTCTCTACTCTTTAACTTCAGATTTTCTATCACTTCATCCCTCTTTTTTCTGTACAGTTATTTTCCAGGCTTTTGAGCCCATTTTTGCCTCTTCTCCAGATGAAGGAAACAAAATGTTTGCTTGCATTGTCATTGTAAGCTACAAAGTGTTCTCTGATGAGAAATAATGATTCAATTCTACTAGTCAAGAATGTGAAACAAAACAGAAAAACTTAGGTATCTTTTTCATAGTTACTTGGTGTGTAATGGGACAACAAACTTTCAATAATTTCCTGCTTAGATATTTTGCTGACAGGGATACACAGTGATGTTATAACTTGGCTGTTACTCTTGCTCATGATTTTGCCCAGGTAGGACAGATTGATGGCTGAGGTCTGTACTATAAATTAAAGTATGTCATGGTTAATCTGATAAATGTTCCACAGAGCTGGTACATTTTTTGGTGTGCTCATAAAGAGAAGCCATAGTCTTTTCTGTGTGTGTTTCTGTTCTGTGGAAATCATGATTATATTCAAAGGTGTAATTGAGGACATTTCTCAAATGTAATCATGTGTAAAAATCATTTTAAAAGCTTATACATAGAAAGTACAGTTCAACTAAACTACAATTCTGTCCATAGGGTGCATATTGTAGGAAAAAACTGCAAATTGACCAGCAAATATTTGGGCATGACCAGACTCAAAAATGGAACGAACTATTAGATTTGCCTGCCAGCAATGTTGCAATTCTGACTAGCAGATGATCATTTGGCACCCTAGAACAAGGCAATGATTGACTCGAAATGACCAACATTTCACAGATCTATGCTGGTGCAGGTAAAGGTGGGTAATTACTTCAGCCACCCAAGGGAAAAGGGGGGAACAGGTGTTAGGCTGCCAGCACAGCTTGAGGTTCCACTCATTTCCAACATAAATGTAGCTAGTGGTAGGAGCCAAGAAATTTGAGTCAGTTGAGATTTTTGCCATCTCAATTTGTGGGATTATAATTGAGTTTTTGCCTCTCTGACCTGATTCTTTCTAATGCATTTCCCATATTGGTAACTTTCAATATAACTGTTTCCTAAGTTCTTTGTGTTCTTTTAGAAACACTGACTACAGAACTCACATGCTGTTTCAGTAACAACTGACAAATTTGTCTTTTGAAAGATTTACTGCATCAGCTTGCCTGACAGAAGAGCTGATCGTGGAAAGGATAGATTTGTCTATTTGTCTCGTGGAGTTCTTTACGCTCTGTTAATAGCTATAGAAAGACTGAGGAGGGAAGGGGAGGCTAGTGAGTTACCACACAGGAAAATGATTTAAAATATTTAAACAATGAGAGAAAGCCCCTAGATAGGCAAATGTGTTCCCTTTTTTGCTTCTACTTTTTTAATCTCGTAAAAAATTAATAGTTAAGTATTAAATGTGACTAAGCCAGATTTATTACTCAAAATCACCTACTCTGTCTCAATCTCTGATTAACGTTCTTCTCCTGCTTATGCTTATTCATTCGTGTTTGCACATTGTACATGCCTGTAAAGCTATTTCATTTTCCAAGTACATTTCTTGCTACCTGAGGCTTGTATATTTCAAGGTGAAATTTGGAGTGGGTGAAAGGTGTTTGTTTATTTGGATTCCCTATTTAGCCATTCTTGATGGGAAAACAAAATTGTGTTCTATTAAAAGGATTACGTATTTTTCTATTTTTTTGGTAACTAGAGTACAATTTACCTCTTTCTAATGACGCAGAGACATTAATATAAACATGTTTCCTTTAGTAAACTATTACACCTATATAATATCTTCAGGGGCTATTGAGAAATATAGAACTGTTTGCCCTATAATAAATGAATATGACACTGAAATATTTTGTATTTTCACAGATATTTACTTTCTCATTTCAATTTCAGGCTATAGGTTTTCACTTCTTGCTACTGCTTTATAAATGCTTATTTCTGCACCTGCTAATTTGCCCCCTCAAATGTTCTCGGGCCTGGAGAAAGAGATAATCACCTTTATAGAACTGTGTGCAAAGATCTCTTCGATGCTGTCTTCTAACACTTAACCACAAAATGTTTTATACATTATTTTATTACTAACAGAAAATTTTTGTTTGCTTTCTATATTTCAGTCACTGCAGATGGTCGAGGTTGTTGAATACCAAATCTTAAAAAATGTGATAGCATTACTATTTTTTTTTTTAGTTTGTGTTTTTACTGGTTCTTTTTTATTTAAATATATTCCATTTGATATCACTTTCTGCTTGAACTTTCCCTCATTCTCTGATATAAAATCTATGTTTTATCTTCCAACTCCCAGTGGTCTAATCTGCCATGTGGCTAGATGACAGCCTGGTATTAATTTATGTGTGAAAATTATTCTGCTTGTATGGAAGAAAGCTTCTCCTAGCATTATTTTAGGCATCTACCATCTTACATTATGATTAAGGCTAACAGAGTTGTTTTTTCTTCATGTAGAATACATTAAATATAATTTAAATAGCTTGAATCATTTTTTATCAGAGTTTATAACTTCCAAATTCTAATTTATAACTTTTAATTTCGGTGACTATTTTTGGAACATAGTTGTCAACCCAAGAGAACATTTTTAGAGTAAGAAAATATGGAAATTAAAGAGGTCTCAGAAGCTCCAATATATAAAATGTCTATTTTTAGATACCATTATCAATATATTGACATATATATTTTCTGATAATCCATATCAAAATGGGTTAACATTTTGTTTTCAGAAATTTTGTCATTGCATAGCAACTTAATCATAGGTATTCAGGTCAGATAAAATTTAACTTCAGTCTTGCTTTCATCACTTGAAAGTTGTATAATGTTTATAACTTAACCAACTTTTCTTATAGTTCATTTTCTCATCTGTAAAATGGTAGTTGTAATATTTATTTTTGAGGGTTTTGTACAAGTACCTTGCCACATACTGAGCAAATGATAAATCCTTAACTAATTATATTTTTATTTGACTGTCATAAGTTTCCCGAACAGTTTTTTAACCCATTTTCCATACGTTATTCTCAAAGGATTTGGAAAATAAATTAACATTTCCCACAAAAACCCTTTAACATCTATTGATCAGATTTGACATATCCTTTGGGGCTCTTTATTGCTGTGATTATATCTTTACTTTTAACTTTTTGTCATTGGTAATTTTCAGAAGGGCCTATAGGACATCACACACAAGATCAGGTATTTTTGTGGGATTTGGAGCTGAGTTCTTATTAAATCTGTGACTTGTGGCATGGTGTACAAACTTAGGTGCTCTGCAATTTTATACATAAATGGAGTTGACACCTGACTTTTAAATGCTGTAAAAATTAAATAAGTGCATACAAAAGCACTTCCAAACAGGGCGCATTCCAAAATGACATCTTACTTCCCACAGTTCTGTTTTGGGGCCCTGCAGCAGGCACCGCAAGAAACACTCAGGAAGAACTCCCTGTTCTGATGAACCTTCAATTCCCCTGATTTGTCCAGGAGGTTTTTAGCTTATGATTTTGTAAATGTTTGTTTGTTTGCTGCAGTATTTTATCTTAATGCCTGAAGCTGGCCTGAATCATTGGCCTCCCTCCACAGTTATGATTTCGATTTCCCTCCTAACTATGCTATTTTTGGCAGTTTGGGGTAAACTATTTCTCTTGTCTAGACTAGAATCATCCATGCTTAACATGATCTAACCACTCACACCAAAAATTCAGTAGTATACAGTACCGTAGTGATAACACTTAGAAACATTTTTTATTTTGCAAGTTTCATTCTTATATTCTTAGACTCATAGTTTGACGTAGATGAGAACTTTCCAATGGGCAAGCCAGGATTTATTCCAGAATTTTGATGGAAACAATGAGTTGCTAGAAATTACCATAAGGAATAATAAGAACTGAGAATTACCTTTTATGATTAAGAAAATATTTAAGAGGGGGCATTAACAGTCTCTCAAGGAATCTGACAGCCTACCATAAGAAACCATCACAAACTTTTCTCTTTCTCTGATATTATAAAACAGGATTGAGATGGATGAATGAACATGAGAAGATTACCAGTCAAAAAAGTACAATATGGAAAATATAATAGAAATATAGTAAGAAACTCCTTATTGCTGAAAACATAAAGAGAAGATGGACATTTCATTTTCTCAGATTCCACCACATGGAAATGAGATGTGAAGCTATAGAGAGAATTAATGCCAAGGTCAGACTAGTAAGAAATTTGACAATTAAGATGCATTTAATGCCAATATTCTCCAATCCTCACTGAGTATTTTTGAGATACAACACTAAAAAGAGGTTTTTACCAAGAGAACAGCTTAAGGTACCCCATTTATGATGTGGAGAAATTTGATTGGTTAAACAGTAGTTAATGTCCGAGTGCGGTGGCTCACGTCTATAATCCCAGCACTTGGGAGTCCAAGGCAGGCAGATGACTTGAGGCAGAAGTTCGCGACCAGCCTGGCCAACATGGTGAAACCCCATCTCTACTAAAAACACAACAATTAGCCTGGCATGGTGACACGTGCCTGTAAACCCACCTATATGGAAGGCTAAAGCACGAGAATCGCTTGAAACTAGGAGGCGGAGGTTGCAGTGAGCCGAGATGGTGCCACTGGCATTCCAGTCTGGGCATCAGAGTGAGGCTCTGTGTCAAAAAAAAAAAAAAAAAAAAAAGTAATGAATGAACTGCAGAGTTACGTTTCTAATGATAGACCATGCAGGACATGATTTCTACACACAATGCAGGTGATTATTGCAACTACTTTTCAGGCTTGGATACACTGCTTTTTATGCAACAACTTTTTAGGTTCATCCTCACAAGCAAACTTTAAATTCATTATGATTATGTCTATGTACCTGACATTTTCCACTAGCTGAGTTTTGTGACTTAGCTGTGATCTATATAGCCTTACATTCTGCTTACTCATCCTGTGACTGAGGAAGGAAAGCAAGACGTTAACATGTGACAAGCTCCAACACCAGAAACATTTCCAGAAATTATGCCTCAGAGAAAAGCATATATATTTTGTAAACCATTTGCTATTTGTAATATTATTAACAAATATTGGTCACAATCCACATGTCAACAGTTTTATAGAAATCACTTAAACAATAACGGATGTTGAAATTTTAATTTTTATTGAGGAATTTAGAGAACATTTCCACATACATAAAAAATTATACATTTTATTGTTTTATAAGCTAGAAAACGAACATCTCTTGGAAATTAAACTAGGGGAACATTAAAGTTCACAACATTACTGTCTGTGAGAGGCCAGAATTTGAAAGTAGATCTAGAATGTCACTGCAACTAATAAGGCTTTGGATGACAGGCAAAGCCTAGAAGAGACTGGATGGGGAGAAGGATTTTGAGTTATTCTGATCAGTTCAGGTGCTGGTGATTTCTCTACACAATGACACTGTCCAGAAAAATGTCTACCACCTTACCTATATTTTAAGGGCTTAGGATATTGAAAAGGAGATTGGCCACACAAATTATTTCCAATAGGGCACAGACAGTTGTCAGCTCTGTTAGTGACAGAGGGGCTCTGTTTAGATTGTTATTGAAGGGAGATTCTGGTGAGAAAGGTACTTTATTTATCTACACACCTATCTATTTATCAATCTATCTATCCAGCTAGCTAGCTAGCTACATAGTATACTGTTCTCCTGGATGGGAAAAGATCAGTGGTTTATCTCTTATGATATTCTGCAGTCCTGGCCTATGCCATGGGACAATGTACCTCTTAGATCTCCGACTGTGGGAAACCTAATGGATTGATTGTCACAACTACTGTGCCCTGAAACTTATTAATATTATTGTGTTCATGTTAAGGACACACTTCCCATGAGTCTCTGTCTGGCAGTAACTGAGGTGACAGGAATACTAAAGTCTATTCTTGGGAGACAAGAGACAGCTCTCCTATCAGTCTTTGGCTATGGGACACGCCATGAATTCTGCTGAATATTCATGGATCTGAGCTGCAATCCGAGTGGCTTCTACCCTACCCCTTTTCCTTCTCTCTCTCTTTTGCAAGGTCACAGCTACATTGCAGACAGATAGTTTCTGGCTTCATTCCCACAAATTTTATGACATGCTTTTCATCTAACAAAACTTTTGATGCCCACTCCCATCTCAGGGTATGTTTGGACTAACAAAAGCAACAGATGATTGGTGGAAAATCAGGCATGGTTGTAGAATGAAGATGAGTTGTAGGGTCTTGGTCATAATATGAAAGTGGGCTGTAGGATGAAGGTAAGTAGAGAACTGATTTGAATCCCAGAAAGCAGACATTTTACAAGCAATAGAAGATATCAAAAGGGCCTTTACAATAATTGTTTAAGATCAGGTCTTCAAACCAAAAAGAGGGTAGGTGGTTTCCTGAAAGAACAAACCAGCACCTCTATTCTAGAAATTGAGATTATATCTAACAATAATTCCAGTGTTAGGAGTTAGCCAACTACATTTGCGGTGAGGTTGCAGTCTGTTTTTGTATGATCCATAAGTTGGGAACATCTTTTATTTTTTACATTTTTTAAAAGTTGGGCAAAAAATACACAATGAAGAATGTGCAAAAAAAGACTGCACGCAGTGCGTCAACTCTAAAATATCTGCCATCTAGACGTTTACAAAAAAGTTTGCCAATTTGTACCACAGAGGAATTCAGAAACAGAAACCAGGGTGAAGGTAAGATATTAAAAATCACTATATGATAGACTCTGGCTTAAAATAAGATAAAATAGAAAACCTAGGTATCCGACCTAGATAGAGTTCCCAGTTTTAATAAATTAAAATTTAAAACATGCAGTTATATTTAAATTTCAAATAAACCATGACTAATGTTTTAGTATGAGCATCTCCAAGTATGATACAGGATGTCTTTATACTGAAAATTATTTGTGGCATACCTGAAATTTAAACTTAACTGGAAGCCCTGTATTTTATCTGGCAACACTAAGCTAAGGACATAGGACAATTCTAGAAACAGTATGACTAAGTTGATTCAGCGTTTCATCTAGGGTGGAAGAGAAAACTGTAGAAATAAAAGCATTAACACTTGCTAAATCTTACAGGACGCATAAGTGACAAATTCAACCAATGTGAGAATCACTGTGTCCTTACAGAGACCATTTCAAAATCAGTCAGCCAATATTCATAAACATATTATTGAATATTTCTTGTGTGTTAGTCATAGAGATAGCAGTAAAATACATAAGACTTACATGAAACATGGAGTCTAACAAAGGAGACAAAAAGTAATACATAGGTATAAAATAGTTTTAAACAATTCTGTGATAAACGATGCTAAGGAAAAGTAGAGGAACATGTAAGAAAAATATGAGCAGCCCAAGTTCGCCTTCTTTCCCATCTTCCCTTATGATCAAAGCAGAATAATGTTCCAACAAAAATACCCTCTTTCTTTTTCTTGAAACTTGTGAAGATGTAAACTACATGGCAAAAATGTATTCTGAAATGTGATTAAAGTTAAGACCTTAGCATGGGAGGATTATTTCAGATTATTGCAAGCAGTAAACCATCCCTATTCTCAGAAGACATGATCTTATATACACATATGTATAAAATACATGTTTGTGTAATTCTAAAAATTCCACAAAACGGTACTATAAAATGTAGTAAACACATTCAATGGAGTTGTAACGTACAAAATCAACACAAAAAATCAGTTTGTACATACTAGCAATAAAAAATCCAAAATTGAAATTAGAAAAACAATTCCACTTACAATGGTACTAAAAATAATGACATTCTTAACACTAAATTTCACCAAAAATATGCAAGACTAATACACTGAAAACTAAAAAAATGTTGTTTAAAAAATTAAAGAAGATTAATAAATGAAAAGACAGTCTGTATCTATGGATTGGGGGACTTAATATTGTTAAGATGGCAATGCAACATATAGTGATTTGTGGATTTAATGCAATCACTATAAAGATTCAAATGGCCCTTTTTGTAAAAACAGAAAAGCAAATCCTCAAATTGTTATGGAATTGCAAGGGGCCAATATAGCAAAAACAATTTTGGAAAAGAACAACAAAGTTTAGGACTTGGAGAACTCACTCTTCTTGTTTTCAAAACTTACTCTAAATATGATGATAAAATGTCATGCTCAAAGGAAGTGTTCATTGGAACAGCTAATCTATATAAAAAAGAAAAGCTGGACCCCCACCTCATAAAAATAACTCAAAATAGCTCAACAGTCAAAATGTTAGAAATAAAACTTTTATAAGAAACATTTGATGTATATCTTCACAGGCTTGGATTATGCAGTGGATTCTTACATATGACACCAATAGAATGAGTAAGAAAAAAGTATATTCTATATCATGTTATCAGAAGAAAAACCTTTGTGCTGCAAATGACATTATCAAGGAGTGAAAAGGCAACCTATAGAGGGGGAGAAAATATGTGCTTATCTTATATCTGATAAGAATATAGTATCCAAAATATTTAGAGAGCTCTTGAACTCAACATCAGGAAAGATAAACCACATAGTTAAAAAATAGGCAAAGTAGTTGAATAGTTGTGTCTCCATAGAAAATATACAAATAAGCAACAAGTATATGAAAAGATATTTGATGCCATTAGTCATTAGAGAAATTCAAATCTAAACCATGATGATATACCACTAGACTAGTTATAGTAATAATAATGATAATAAACAAAAGAAGAAATAATGTTTTGATGGGGCTGGAGGCATTGGGTAAATATAGCCATTCCAAATGGTGAGAAATTGGCCAAAACAAAGGGGTTACAGGCCCCATGCAAGTCTGAAATCCAGTGAGACAGTAAAATTGTAAAGCCCCAAAATGATCTCCTTTGACTTTATGTCTTGCATCTGGGTCACAATGATGCAAGAGGTGGGTTCCCATGGTCTTGGGCAGCTCCATCCCTGTGGCTTCGCAGGGTACAGACTCCCTCCCAGCTGCTTTCATGGGATGGTGTTGAGTGTCTGTGGCTTTTCCAGGCTCATGGCACAAGCTGTTAGTGGATCTACCATTCTGTGGTCTGGAGGATGATGGCCCTCTTCTCACAGCTCCACTAGGTCATGCCCCAGTGGGGACTCTGTGTGGGGGTTCCAACCCCACATTTCCCTTCTTCACTACTCTAGCAGAGGTTCTCCATGAGAGCCCTGCCCCTGCAGCAAACTTCTGCCTGGGCATCCATACATCCTTGAAATTTAGCTGGAGATTCACAAACCTCAATTCTTGACTTCCATGCACCCACAGACTCAACACCATATGGAAGCTGCCAAGGCTGGTGGCTTGCACCCTCTGAAGCTATGGCTCAAGCTCTATGTTTGCCCCTTTCAGCCATGGCTGGAGTGGAAGGGACACAGGGCACCAAATCCCTAGGCTGCACACAGCACTGGGACCTTGGGCCCAGCCCATGAAACCACTTTTTCCTCCTAGGTCTCCAGGCCTGTGATGGGTGGGGCTGCCATGAAGACCTCTGACATGCCCTGGAGACATTTTCCCCATTGTCTTGGAGATTAACATTTGATTCCTTGGTACTTACATAAACTTCTGCAGCTGGCTTGATTTTATCATCAGAAAATAGGATTTTCTTTTTTATTGCGTTGTCAGGCTGCAAATTTTCCAAATTTTTATGCTGTTTCCTTTTTAAAACTGAATGCCTTTAACAGCACCCAAGTCACCTCTTGAATGCTTCCCTGCTTAGGAATTTCTTCTGCGAGACACCCTAAACCACCTCTCTTATCAAAGTTCCACAGTCTCTAGGGCAGGTGCAAAATGTCACCAGTCTTTTTGTTAGAACATAACAAAAGTCACCTTTGCTCCAGTTCCCAACATGTTCCTCATTTCCATCTGAAAACTCCTAAGCCTAGACTTTGTTGTCCATATTGCTATCAGCATTTTGGGCAAAGTCATTCAACAAGTCTCTAGGAAGTTCCAAACTTTCCCATATTTTCCTGTCTTTTTCTGAGCCCTCCAAACTGTTCCAACCTCTGCTTGTTACCCAGTTCCAAATTCACTTCCATATTTTGGGGTATCTTTTCTGCAGCAAACCACTCCTGGTACATATATATACACACACACACATATATATGTATATATGTATATTCACATAAACTTATTTTCATATACATATATGTGTGTGTGTACCTATATATCTACCTATCTAGATAGATAGATAGATAGATAGATAGATATCCTATTAGTTCAGTCCCTCTAGAGAACCCTGACTAATAGGTAGTGTGATAACCTGAATTAATACTCCTTAATAAACTCCCCATATATATATGTATATATCCCCATATATATAAGTTTATACGTATATGTATATGGGGAGTTTATTAAGGAGTATTAATTCACACTATCACAAATTCCCACAATAGGCCATCTGCAAACTGAGGAGCAAGGAAGCCAGTCCAAGTCCCAAAGCTGAAGAATGTGGAGTCCGATGTTCAAGAGCAGGAAGCATCCAGCATGGGAGAGAGATGTAGACTGAGAGGCTAAGCCAGTCTAGTCTTTTCATGATTTTTTGCCTGCTTTATATTCTGGCCACACTCACAGCTGATTAGATGGTACTCACTCAGATTAAGAGTGAGTCTGCTTTCCAAGCTGACTCAAATGTTAATTTCCTTTAGCAACACCCTCACAGGCACACACAGGATCAATACTTTGCATTCTTCAATCCAATCAAGTTGATATTCAGTATTAACTATCACAGTGAGGACGTGGAGAAATAGAAACTCTTGTCCATTGCTGCTGGTGATTTAAAAGTGTGCAACTACTGTAAAAAAACAGTCTGATAGCTCTTCAAAAAATTAAACACAGAATTATCATGTGACCCAGAAATTCCACTCACACATATATAATCAAAGAATTAAACACAAGAACTCAAAAAAATACCTGTACACACATATTCATAGAAACACTACTCCCAATAGCCAAAGGTAGAAAAAACCCAGATGGTCATCAAATAAATGGATTAAGAAAGAAATTGTGGTATATACATACAATGAAATATTATTCAGCTATAAAAAGTAATGAAGTACTGAAACATGCCACAATGTGGATGCATCTTAAAAACACTACATTAAATGAAAAGAGCCAAATCACATAATGTGTAAGTTTCTCTAGAGGGACAGAACTAACCGGATAGATGTATATATGACAGGGACTTTATTAAGGAGTACTGACTCACATGATCACAAGATGAAGTCTCACAATAGGCCATCTGCCAACTGAGGAGCAAGGAAGCCGAGGGAGAAAGACAAAGGTCATAAGACTCAGCAAGTCTGCTCTTTCCACCTTCTTCTCCCTGCTTTATTCTAGCCACATTGACAGCTGATTAGATGGTGACTACCCAGATTGAGTATGGGTCTGCCCCTTCCAGTCCAGTGACTCAAATGTTAATCTCCTTTGACAATATCCTCACAGACGCACCCAGGAACAATACATTGCATCCTTCAATCCAATCAAGCTGACACTCAAGATTAACCACTACGTATAGTATATGATTCCATTTATATTAAATATCTGGAATAGAGAAACCCATAGGCAGGAGGAAAATAGGCAGTTTCCAGGGACTGGTAGAGTGTAGGGGAAATAGAAAGTGACTGCTTAATGGGTATAGGATTTTCTTTTGGAATGATAAAATATATTTTGGTACTTGATAGAGGTGGTGGTTGGAAAACACTCATTATTAATGAGCTAAATGCTACTGTGATCTACACTTCAAAATGGCTAATTTTATGTCATGTAAATTTTACCTAATCTTTTCTAAAAAAGAAATTGTCAGATAAATACTATATTGCTATCTCTGAAGATGGAAGAAAGGGGCCACAAGTCCAGGTTTACAGGCAGCCTATACAACCCAAAAAAGACAAAGAAATAGACTCTCTACTAGAGCCTTCAGAAAGTAATGCAGACCCACTGACACCTTGATTTTAGTACAAAGACATTTGTGTTGAATTTCTGATCTATAGAACTGTGGGATAGCTAATCAATTTGTCCAAAGCCACTGAGTTGTGGAAATGTATTACAGTGGCAATGGAAAGCTAATACACCTCTGGTGTATGCTTATCTACAAATGAAATTGTCTTGCTATGATGTTTTCAGTAATTACATTCTTCAACTTGTCACCTTTTTTTATTTCGAACATTATTTTTCCTTCAAGAAGTGGTACCATATTCATTTCTTCCATCTGAAGAGTTAGAACCATGTAAACCAAGCAGATTCTCATTTTTAAAGAAATAAAGTGGTTTTCACACAAGGTGCTTGGGTGGCTTGTATGGAAACATACTTAGACGACAATTTAATATCACTCAATCTCAGGAAAGACAGGCCACTACTCTGACCCTTACGTGTTAGAGGACCAAGTCTATCTTAACATACACACTCATGCACACACGCACACAAACACACACATTTTATTAAAGAACTTATGGATGTCATTTTCTGTGAGGATGCAGTGCTTATTGCGGGAACATTACAATTTATATCTCTGAGAATATTCTCTCCTGATTAACGAACACTATTTGGGAATTAAGGTGAACAAAGTGACTGCCTCAAATAGTTCAGGAGATTAGGGGTATCTGCTTCTCAAAATCAGAGATGAGCACTGCTTTCTAGTGAGGCAACGAGTTATATTGTCATATTGTCTCTTAAAGTGTATCACTGTGATAGTCTTATATAATAAAGTATCTTTTAACATAATGCCAATTATCATTTTCTTGCTTTTTTCTCATATTCCACCTCCCATTTCCAAAGATACAGAGGGATTAATGTTGTATTTACAATAGTTGCTTGTGATTACTGAGGAATATTATAAAATATTTAAAAATTCATGTCACTTTCAAATGTAGAAAATAAATAAGAAAGTAGATGTCTGTAGTTGCATGTATAAGTAGGTTCAGATGTAACACATGAAACATAACTATTTATATGGAAGGATCGAAGGACATTGAATGCAAGAATTGCACAAAGTATCATGCAATTTAATGAAATTTTTAAATAGTTAAACAGTACAACTTTATGTAACTATTTTGATTTAAAATATTAATGCCCAGGTACTATTTGATTTTATGATATATATATTACTTTTCTAAAATATTCTGATTAATATAATAGACTACTTATAATATTTAAGAAAAGATAATTTGAAAGCAGATCTAATATTAAAATTTCCAAAGATTACACTGATCTTAATTTGCATATTTAATAAAAACTCATATTTTGTACACTTTGAACACATTTAAAATATTTAAATCATTATAGTTAAAATAATTCAAATTATGTGAGAATTTGATTATAACTACATAAGGCGATTTTGCAGAAATAAAAATAAATCAAGTAAGTTTTATTGAATATATAATGATTTGTGAATTATATGTTCATTTTAATATTCACCAAATATCAGCAGTTCATCTCAAGAATACTGTTACTGTAATAATGATTAATCTCATTTGTCCTTGATATTTTTATAGTTTTCACTTATATAAAAAATATTTGAGAAATATTTTTTATTTTTTCTACTCGAAAGGTATAGATATCAACATAGGGGGAGTCATGTTTTATTTAACATTTACTGACTTTGATATATGTGTTTTAAATATCTAGACATACATTGTATTTAAACTGCTGTTGACATTTTGCCACAGGATCAGTAAAATTAGGAATGAAGATGAAACACTATGATAGAAAGTGATTCAAGTATTGAAAATTTGAGAATAACCTTTGAGCTCCCATTGACCCATTGTTCCTCGCTGTTGCCAAGGTGGTCTTACATTACAGCAAAGCCACTGGGGGATGCTCCAGTTGAAGACTGCCTTTTCCCTTACCTCTTTTCTTTGTTCCTTCGCCAGAGATTTTTCTTGGGATATTTTCAACATGTCTTTGATGCTTTATCAGATTATAATATGTTGTAATGCAGACATTTTTCTTAGGCCCCTTTGACTGCATGTTTGTATCCTTTCTGATGTCTCTCTTTCCTTCATTGTCATATATAGTTTATTAGCAAGTCACAAGATGAAACTAGATACCAACATTATGGTTAATGCATACCAGGCTGGCAGAAACTTTGATATTCCTTAGTTTAAATGTATATGATTGCATAATGAAGATGTAAACTTACTAGCTAATTGCCTCGGCGCACTGAGAAGTATTATGAATATGTCACACCACAGTGTGTATTTTTAGAATTAGGAATAAGGAGAATACTAATGCAGTTATTCTTCATAAGATAAGGACTTTGAGATGTCCATTCGATTTGGGATGCAATGCAACTTCCCAATGATTTGTTTTCTTCTAAATATTAGAGATCAAGCATAGATTTTTTTCAACTTTTATGGATTCAGAGGGTACACGTGCAGGTTTGTTATCTGGATATATTGCATGATGCTGAGGTGATGCTGCCATCATCCACGTGCTAAGCATAGTACCCAACAGTTAGTTTTTCAACCCTTGTCCCCACACCTCTCTCCCTGCTCTAGCAGTCCCCACAGTCTATTGTTGCCATCTTTATGTCCATGAGTACCAGATGTTTAGCTCCCACTTATAATTGAGAACAAAGCACAGATTTTTTTAAAGCTAAGTTATAATCATTGTATAAATTGTTCAGGGGTGGAGGAAGATTATAAAGGAAACACTGTTTACAGGCAGGCTGTTAACATTGTCAGTTCTGTGAAGAGTGGAGGCATACTTTCATTTTCTATAGCTGTTTCTTCTTTTCTCCATAAATAAATTCTCCTACAAAGCCTTGAATTTATGCAGATGCAAATGATGTAGTGGGACCACAGAAAGGAATCATACATTAAAAACAAAGACTTTTGTGTTTAATTACTTTAAAAATATTTCCATATCTTCGTCTGTTCCAGATGTCTACTTTACCATCTACACTCCCCAAGGACTTTTGCAACATTTCTTTTTTTTTTTTTTAATTTATTTATTATTATTATACTTTAAGTTGTAGGGTACATGTGCATAACGTGCAGGTTTGTTACATATTTATACTTGTGCCATGTTGGTGTGCTGCACCCATCAACTTGTCATTTACATCAGGTATAACTCCCAATGCAATCCCTCCCCCCTCCCCCCTCCCCATGACAGGCCCCTGTGTGTGATGTTCCCCTTCCTGAGTCCAAGTGATCTCATTGTTCAGTTCCCACCTATGAGTGAGAACATGCGGTGTTTGGTTTTCTGTTCTTGTGATAGATTGCTAAGAATGATGGTTTCCAGCTGCATCCATGTCCCTACAAAGGACACAAACTCATCCTTTTTTATCGCTGCATAGTATTCCATGGTGTATATGTGCCACATTTTCTTAATCCAATCTGTCACTGATGGACATTTGGGTTGATTCCAAGTCTTTGCTATTGTGAATAGTGCTGCAATAAACATACGAGTGCATGTGTCTTTATAGCAGCATAATTTATAATCCTTTGGGTATATACCCAGTAATGGGATGGCTGGGTCATATGGTACATCTAGTTCTAGATCCTTGAGGAATCGCCATACTGTTTTCCATAATGGTTGAACTAGTTTACAATCCCACCAACAGTGTAAAAGTGTTCCTATTTCTCCACATCCTCTCCAGCACCTGTTGTTTCCTGACTTTTTAATGATCGCCATTCTAACTGGTGTGAGATGGTATCTCATTGTGGTTTTGATTTGCATTTCTCTGATGGCCAGTGATGATGAGCATTTTTTCATGTGTCTGTTGGCTGTATGAATGTCTTCTTTTGAGAAATGTCTGTTCATATCCTTTGCCCACTTTTTGATGGGGTTGTTTGTTTTTTTCTTGTAAATTTGTTTGAGTTCTTTGTAGGTTCTGGATATTAGCCCTTTGTCAGATGAGTAGATTGCAAACATTTTCTCCCATTCTGTAGGTTGCCTGTTCACTCTGATGGTAGTTTCTTTTGCTGTGCAGAAGCTCTTTAGTTTAATGAGATCCCATTTGTCAATTTTGGCTTTTGCTGCCGTTGCTTTTGGTGTTTTAGACATGAAGTCTTTGCCCATGCCTACTTATAAAGTTATTGGATTAATTTAAACTTAGAAGAGTTTGTGAATTTATTTGATTGGATGTATTTTTCTAATGATGTTTTGTTTTTAAAAGATCAGTTAGTAATTTAGTGGGAAAATTTTTAAATCTGGGGTTGACATCATTTGTGGGAAAATAAAAACATGTTATTTGGTTATCAGAGAGGCATAAAGACAGCAAGCTGAATTTCTTACCTTGACAACTCAATGTCTGTATCTTACCATCCTTTTCGTGGGAAGCACAGTAGGCTATTAACTGCTGATCCTTAGATTTAGTCCATGTAAGAAAATGCACATGAAAATACAGTGAAGATTACAACAAAGATACTAGATGCCACCTAAATTTCTGTTTTTACATAAAAAATGACATCATAAAAACCAAAGACATAGACACAGAGGCTCTAATTTTATGCCACCTAGATATTCTCATGGTATTGTTTTTTTTTTTTTTTTAATTTGCACAGACTTCTTCTTGTTCTTGCATTTCTCCCAAACCTTTCACTTGAATATAATAATAAAACACATCATCGTATTTATTTGACAATCCTACCACAAATAGCTAGCTATATTTTTAAATGTTTTTCCAACATCTGATCTGCCTGTATACTCAGGATTACTGAAAGCCCTGGTAGCATTTGCTTTGGTGGGGGTAGTGTATCAGTTCTATCATCCAATTTAAATAATTCTTCAGGATCTAGTAAATAGCTAAGGGAATATAAGAGGATAATGATCTCAATTTCAACCTTAAATGAAATTATAGTAAAAGGGCAGAGGGCAGTGTTTCACAGAATACAGGAAAGAAAATAAAGGACAGCAGGAGAAACAATGTGGCCTAGAGCAGAGTGAAGACAAGGAAGAGTAAGACAGCAAGAAAATAAGTCAGATGAGTAACTAGCAACCAGATCATGTAGGATCTTTTAGATCATAATAAGAATTTTGGCTTTGTTTTTTTCTGTGATCTGAGATGTCATTGGGAGGTTTTAACCAAAGGAGTATGTAATCAGACTTACATATGAATAATACTCTAGTTGCTATATTGAAGATAAACTGCAAGAGAACAGTGAGAAAGTAAGAGATGCTGGTGTTTTCCATCAGGCTGATGAGAGTGGTCTAATTAGAAGTGATGGAATTCTGAATATATTCCAGGCAAAGTAGATAGGATTTCTGACTGACCAGAGTGGACTTAGAGATTTAGCCAGTTGCTCAGGCTAAATTACACCAATGTGATACCAATGTTTTAGCCCGAGCAACTAGAAGAATAGTATTGCTATTAACTGACAGGGAAAATGGTAGACTAGCTCAGTTTTGTACATGATAAGTCTGAGATTTCTATTGGAAACCTAGTTGGGAAATGTAAAGTAGGGAGTTCAATATTTGATTCTAGAATTAAGAAGCAATGTAAAGGTGAGAATAATGAGCCTATAGATGGTGTTTACAGACGTATGAGTGGATGAGTTCACATAGAAGAGATCCAAGGCTGAGGCCTGGGACAAGTCAACTCTTGAGGTCTCTTAAATTGCAAAGGAGACTGAGAAAAATGGTCAGAGATATAGGAGGAAAGCCAGGTGGATATGATTTTCTGAAACAAAAGAAGTATTTTGGAAGTAAATGATTACCAGTGCCCAATGCTGCCACCAGGTGAAATAAAATAAGAATTTTGACACAAATTATTAGATTTAAAACACTAGTATTATTGATGAACATATAAATGACCACCTGCAAATCTGAAAAACGAGAATTTCTTATTATTAAGATATTGATATGCTTTGACTTACATTTTTATTTAGTCATTAATTAGCTGGTGTGCAGGAATATGTAGGCTTCCCCAACAGAAAAATATACACAAAATGAAACTTTTGGCTCTTTGTGTAACACTAATACATAATTAATATTTTTAAAATGTAAAACAATATAAACTGGTGGACTAAAAAAATACATACTTTACTGTAATTTTAACTATCTAGATAATCACACAAATAGTTTAAGTTTATTTTATACCTGTGTTGAAACAATCTCAGAATTTAGCTATTTTGACAAGACTGATGTCTGGAAATCCACATTTTTTACAATTATTTTACTGTAATGTGTGGGGCATTTTACTCATTACATTTTGGGTATTTCAGAGTCCTCCTGGAATACTATTTGTAACTGATATAAAAGGACATCATGAATGTCATTTGCTGATGTTAAACACAGTGACATGCACCATTGAAGAGAATAATCTCGTATTTAATTAGAGGAAGAGGTTCTCTGGAACTGTCAGCCAGCTGTCTACTTCTAACTGTGATGTTAAAAGAAGCTGAATTAGAAGAATGGTGGACACTTCTAGAAGTATTTGAGTAGCTGGGTATTAAATAATCTAAAATTAGGGGATATTCAAAGATTAAGGTTAATTTCCAGACTATCACCACCTCCCTAAAAAAAAAGAAGAAGAGGAGGAAAGAAAAAGATCTTACATTCTGGTCTCATTTCATTCTTTTGCAAACAGAAAAGCTTAAGGTTTTATTTCCCTCGTTACCTCCATCAGAGTGAAAGAAATAATTACCTACACAATGCCTTTCATTCTGACCTCCAAAGTTAAATTCATAGTCACACGTAACTGGTGTTTTTTTTTTCCTACATTACCTGACTAATTGCTTAACACTAAGCTTCACTTAGGCAAGATAAAATGGGCTGGAGAGAAGAGAATTACGAAATTTTCCTAACAGGTAGCCCTAGAATTTACATGTCATTATAAAGAGGTTTTTATCATCAAAAGCTTTTTAGAAACATTTCTTCAGTCCTGGTTTGTCATTTTTTGATTCATAAGTGATGGCAAAGTTTATACCATTATTTCATTTCAACGAACACTTTAAAGAACAAAATGATTAAACTAAAAAAATGCAAAAGTGACAAAAATGGTTGTTTTTTACTTGGAAGTAATTGATTCCAGAAGATGGGCAGTATTTTAACATTAGTTTTAAGATCTAGAAAGCATTTAAAGTGGATTCCTCTTGAGATTTTCCGTTTTAATTTTTTTTAGTAGTATGCATATTTCACGCCAGATATTTAAAAATAAATTAATATTTTTAATATGGTGACTGAAAATAACATAGATGTGCTACTGTTTTTTTATTTTTTTAGCTCTGAAAAAGGAAGAAATGTTAATTCAAACAACACAAACTTATGTACATACTCATACACAATACTTACTGATAAAATACTTAAATGAATTTGTATGTAGATATTTATCTAAAGTGTTATAGACTATAGTTTGTCAAAAAAAATTCCCCAAATATTTATTTCTTGCCTGGCTTCTAAGAGGTGCAGAAGTTTTGTCCTTAGTAAAATATTCAGCTTGCCACACTGGTCGTTATCACTAAAGTATAAAGTTTAGTTCAGCTCCCTAGTCACTTGACTGTGCGCTTTGGTAATGGGAGATGAAGATCAAGTGGGGTTTATTTCAAAGAAATGATGCTCAGAATTGCTGTTTATTTTGTTAGACATTCAACCAAATCAATGACCTTTTAAAATTGGAAAACGTATCAAATAGACAATCTAATAAAGGCACACAAGCCTCTGATTGGCAAGTACACAAAATAAAATGCATTAGTGTTTATTTTATTATAAAGGAAAAAAAAGATCAACACAAAAAGAACAACCACAGCAGGCAGTAGACACGTATACACTCGTATTCTTGCTACAGGACTACATCAACTCTCCTACTCTCTTTTTCTAATTGGCAAAACTTTATTGAGACATAATTCATATATCACACTGTTTAAAATAGAGAATATATTGGGCTTTTTTTTTTTGAGACAGAGTCTCACTCTGCTGCCCAGGCTGGAGTGCAGTGGTGCGATCTCGGCTCACTGCAACCTCCACCTCCCAGGTTCAAGTGATTCTCCTGCCTCAGCCTCCTGAGAAGCTGAGATTACAGGTGCCCGCCACCACACCCGGCTAATTTTTCTATTTTGTATTTTTAGTAGAGACGGGATTTCACCATCTTGTTCAGGCTTGTGATCCGCCTACCTCGGCCTCCCAAAGTGTTAGCATTACAGGTGTGAGCCACCGTGCCTGGCCTATATTGGTTTTTAATACATTCATAAAGTTGTGCAAACATTGCAAGTTTAGAAGCCTAAAGACATCCCATATCCATTAGTGATGACCTCCATTTACCCACATCACTTTACCCCTGACTACCATGCTATCTACTTCTAACTCTATGGATTTGCCCATTCTGGACATTTCATTTAAATGGAATTATCCAGTATGTGCCGCTTTGTGACTGGCTTCTTTAAGATAACATCATGTTTTCAAGTTTCTTCCATGTTGTAGCATGTTTCAGTTTTTAACTTCTTTTTATTTTTAATAATATTCCATTGTATGATATAGCACATTTTATTTATTCATCAGGTGATGATCGTTTGGGTTAGTTCTGCTACTATAAATGATGCTATCATCTGTTATGTACAAGTTTTTATGTGGGTGTATATTTTCATTTTTTCTTGAGTACATAACTAGAAATGGAACAGCTAGTTCATATGATAACTCTGCATTTAACCTTTTGAAAGATGGTCAGACTATTTCCTAAGTGGCTGCACCATTTTACTCAGTAGCAATGTAAAAATGGTGCAAATTCTTTATGTTCTCACCAGCACTTGTTATTAACTGTCTTTTTGATGACAGCCATCCTAGTGACTGTAAAGGACTGTTTTATTGGGATTCTAATTTACATTTTCCTGATTATCTTACTCCTATTTTTAAATTTTCAAAATTGAAGTACAAGCTTAACAGTAAAATACATCAGTCTGAAATGTACTTCTTAATCAATATTTACATAGGTATGCAACTGCGTCACCACCACTCACATAAATATTGAAGGTGTTTCTAATTCCCTATGAGTCTCCTTTTTGTTTGCTCCCAGGCTGTCATCCCCCACAGGTAACCAGTATTCTTACTTCCATTATCATAGACTGCTTTGCATGCGTTAGCACTTCTTATAAACGGAATGATACAGACATACTCTCTTGTGTCTTAACCAGTCCCTGTTGATGAACGTGTGTGCTATTTTCACTCTTTTTCTATTACAAACAGTGCCACAATGAATGACTTTGAACAAGGGTCATTTAATATGTGAAGAGATGTATTTCTAGTATTGGGATATGTGATTTAAAGGCTAAATACATATGCAATTTTTCAAGAGATTGCTAGATTCCCTCCATAAGAGTTGTACCATTTTGAATCCTACCTGCAACATAGTGTTTGTACCGTTTGTTACCTCTAGACAGGTGCGTGTTGTACTTTTATATGGCATTTCTTTAGTTATTAGTGATGTTGAGAATCTACATATGTTTGTGGCTATTTGTAGTTCTCTTTCTGTGACCTAACTCTTATGATTTTTACCTTTTTCTTCTATTGGGTTCTTGGTCATTTTTTCTCAATTTATCTAAGCCATATGTATATTTGGGGCATGAGTCTTTTGTCTAAGATATGAATTGAAAATATTTTTCCCAGTTTATGTTTTATCTGTGGACTTTGTGTATGTGTGTGTGTTTTGTCATGCAGAAGATTTTTAAAAATATCGTCAAAATTATCAATCTTTTATTCTGTGCTTTAGGTTTTCAGTCATAGATAGAAAGGACTTCCATCCTTCCTTTAAAATTATGTTTATGGATGGTTAAAAAAACATAATAAAATTGACCATCCTAAACACGTATAAATGTATAGTTTAGTAGTGTTACATATATTCACATTGTCAGGCAATGTGAATATAACTTTTCATCTTGCAAAACAATTCCTGATTAACCCCTACCCCCAGCACTTGGAAACCACTATTCTACTTCCTGTTTCTCTGATATTGACTACCTCATATAAGTAGAATCATATAATATTTGATTTTTGGTGACTGGTTTATTTTATTTGACAATGTCCTCAGGATTCATTCATGTCATAGAATATGTTCAAACTTCCTTCTTTTTTATGGTTAAATATTAGACTCTTTTGACAATATATTCTGAAGGGAACTTAATTATCTGGATATTTTTCTGGGAGTCCCATTGATCTGTAATATTGTTACCATCATGTTGGCTGGATCTGGGAGCAGAAATGGTAGGTTCTCTGAATGCCCTAGTAAAATATTTGCACAACCAAAGAACAAAAATTCAGCAGCATTCCATTTCACTGAAGTTTTTAAGTGTCAACAGAATGTTGTGACAGAGGTGCCAAAGTAAAGACTACATACATGCGAATCACTAAGAAGCACATCACTTGGAGGTCTGTTCAGATTTCAGAGACAATACAAACTAGATTTGGCAATAATGCAGAAATAATAATTTCTTGAGAGTCTTGAAAGGACAACAGCTTTGAATGACACCAAAGCATAAGAGATAGCTTTGCAAGAGATTCAGGTTGTTGTACAAATTGTCCCTGCTTCTTGGGCTATGTGGTATGACAGATCCCATGATCTCACAGGTATTTTTGGTACACAGGGCATTCTGTGAATTTCTGGAGCCCTATTAGAGGAGTGGCAGCATAGACTCCTAAAGGCTCTGGAATAATGCCGTGCCATATTCATCAGATATATATATACCACCTGAAAAGCAGGTTCTGCCATGTTTTTGGTCCCTAGTAAATGCTGAGTGCCTGACATGGAACATCAAATGATTATATAGTCAGAAATGAGTATCATCAGGTCCATCAAGTCATACAGCCAGACAAGCACATTAGTAAACCATAGTATGATAAAAGTGTCATTCAGTATCAGGTCTGAAATGGCTCAGAGGACATCAGTAAGTTTATAAGAGATAGTCATGAATTCCTCAAATCACCTACTACTATCTGACTGAGCCTCTCCCTTAACACATACCCACGGTCCTATGGGATATTATCTACTTCCCAGTGGGGGTGGAATAAAAACCTGGTCCTGGTTTATGGTTGGGACAATTTGATGTATGGTGAGAGCTAAAAACGGACGGCTGCTGCGCTATAGCCTCACATTCGCAAGATCCTGAAAGATGGTGTTGAGGGGAATCTTCCAAGTCAGCAGGGCGTTAAGCAATTTATAGGTCATAAGCTGGTGTGAAAGAGAAGCATTCCAACTTAGCAATATGCCTAAAATTCTGCATAAAACTTGACTGGTAGCTCAGGACTTTGGAAAGAACATGAATGGAAAATTGGAGGCAAATATGTTTGGGAATAAGTGTGTGGTGAAAGTGGACAAAAAGTGTGTACATCATGTGTCATGTCAATGACGCATGACTCATGTCAATGACCACTGCAGGAAAGAATATGCATATCCAAGTTTTAGACTTTTGGGTATAATAGTAATATATAGGCCCAAATATCAGGTTCTTTCCTCTCTGAATTATTAACCAAGTAACGGCTTTAACTCCCTCGTTTTGATTTGTCAAAATGAAACCAAAGTTTTTAGCTTGCTTTGTTTTTAAACTAGAATGCACATGACTGACTCATCTTTATCGCATGTTTTTCTATAAACTTGTGTTCTCTTTTCAATATTAATTCATGGGAACATTCATAAATTGTTAATATTGCCTTGTGCACTGTGGGGCAACCGTGGTCAGGTCACCCTAAATTTGTCCAAAATTGAAAGAGAGTGGAGAGACAAGATACTTATGTCAATGAAGAATAACTGTGTTGTGTAATCAGGATATAATACTCTGCACTCAACGGGCAATGCCAAGATGTCTCACTGTACGGAATGACTCACATGTGTAGTGTGCGAATAACGATGCTCAAGTTCCAGAGGAGCATTTGAAGAAAATCAGTGCCCATATTGTCGTAGCCAGAGAACAGGCAGACATATTTAAATCATTGCCAGTTACAATTTACTTAGCATCCTTTTCCCTTGCTTAGGGGCTAAAGGGTTCTTTGAGATGATGACCACAAGCCATCATTTGCTTCCTTTCGACTCACCCCTGCCATGAGTAACTTCCCTTATTTCAACTAAAGAAGGAAAAGAAAACTAGTGGGCAGGTAAAAATCTAAGGATATTACTGAGGCTCTATTGTTCTTCAAAGTTTAGAGTGAAATAGTCCTAGTCTTTCAACCTGACACTTTGGAGGCAGAGACAATTCTGAAGAGGAAACATCTTTTCTGAATCTAATTGTTTCCTTGTATGCATACGCTTTTCCAGATGGATAGTTGTTGTTGTTTGTAAAATACTGGAGTAATTATATTCAAAAGAGAGAGAGAGATGTGGCCTTTTCAGAAATGTCTCTGCCTCCAAAGACCCAGACGGAAATATTGGGGCTACTTTACTATACACTTCAAAGAATAGCTGTTCTCCTTCTAGCTTCTTCTGTGGGTTTAATCTCCCTTTCCTACCTTAAAGCTACGTTTAATCACAACTCGAGTGTTATTATGGGATTCCAGTGAGGTCTCAAGGGGAAGGGTCACAAGTAGGTTGTTTGGCTTATTTTAGTTTTGTATGTTCTTTGTGTGGTTGGTGACCCATATTAAATGAGTTCTCTATGTAATCAATAACATTAGCGAGCACTTAAGAAATGCATTATATATATGCTTTCCATATATTGATCTAAATGTAATATGACAACATGCCTGTGGACAAAAGTCCTATTTTAATCATTATCCTAACATTATAGATGAGTATTTTGAGACAGGATATCAAGTAACTTATTCAACTTCATACAGCTGTTAAGATGAGGTGTTTGGATCACAACTGAAGTATTCCACAGTCATGATTACTTTATTATGATCTTTGTCCATAAGCAGATGATATATTTAACAGACCTTGACTTCTTGATGAACATTTTTCAGGAAGTCTAAAGGTGGTATGGCTGTGATTATACTGGATAGAAACAGTAAATCATCTCATCCATTTTTACAAATATCTCTGTAATACCTACTTTGTGCCAGGTTTTACATTTAATTAGCTTGCATCTTTGGCCAATAATCTTTCCAAACAAATATGCCTACAGAAATAACAGAAGGGTAATATAATTAAGATAGCGATACCTTTGTTTTTTTCATAATTTAAATTTGAAAAGTAAAAATAATTTTAAAAAGTGACATTAAACCAATTTTTGGAATTATATACTGAAGAAGTAAACTAGAATGTAAGATAAGAAAGAGACTTTATATAAAATTGTATTGTTAATCTAAAAATATAGAGCATGAGAACCTGAAATTTATGAAAGTAGAACAAAATGACTTTCCCATGTATCCAGGTTTTGTTGGTACTTGTCTCTGATTTTTATCGGCGAGAAAGAGAAACAACCTTTTCAGGCTGTTAGTAAGAAGAAAATGAAATGAAGCATCTGATAGAAGATTTTAATTATAAGGCACTGTACAATCAAATATTTCCAAAATGTGATTCAGGGAAAAAAAATAGAGAAATTCACTTAGCAAATCTAGCATTGGTCTTACCTTCATAGGTTCATCTTCTTTTAATTAGACTCATCAGATAAAAATAAGCTGATATTTAGCCTTAAATGGAACCAAAACTTGTTTCAACTTAAAGATGTATAACCCTTTTTCTACTAATACATTAGTAATGACTTCATTCTTTTTAATTTTTCTGATGCCTTTTGATGAAATCTGACCTTTGTTGTTTCAACCCAAGTCTGAAACTGGAATATTATCTTATTTATATATATATAAATAACATTTCTCCCTCAACCAAAGTTTCTGCACTGTGAAATTAAGACTTACAATAACTACTTCATGCAAAATATTTAATTCCTACATCTTTATTAAGAGCTCATCTTTAGAACATCTTTGACAGCTAAGCATTGTATTCTGATTACTCTAGTGAACTCTCATTCATTTATAAGCAGTATCAGGAACTATGCTCTCCAGAAACTTTTTACAGAGTCCTTATACTAGTAATTCTCAAAATGTGGTATCTGAACCAGTATATTAACAATACCAGAAAACTTGTTAAAAATGAAAATTTGGCTCCACTAAATCAGAAACTTTGGGTTGGTGCCTAGCATCTCTGATTTTCAAAATCCACTAGGTATATTTAATGCTGTTTGGAAACCATTGGCTCAAATTATGTTTTCCTTCTTTAGTATTTAGATATTATTATGGGCATACCTCACTTGTTAAATTGGACACATTTTATTTCTATTATGTGGTTATTTTTCTTTATCGACTAATCAATTCTTTATCATTTTTTTAGTGAAGTAACAACTTCTCATGCATTTTTGTATTCCGTAGTGACTAACAGTGTCTCTCAAATTCTAGGGCAGACCTATGTCTAAAATAAATATATAAAGTGTTGATTCCTTCTTCTATTTTACATATAAATTATCTACCACTTGCTTTTAATGGAAATTTTTTTTCTGAAAGGATTGAAAAATCTGGTGGCAATAAAATTCTCTAGATTTACTGGCAAAACAATGCACAACAATTAATGTGATTAAGCTCTTAAAAAGTACATGCCAACTTTCAGTTCTAATCAAGATGGAATAGGTATACTTCTCCATATTCCTAACAATAAATAAAGCTAAACCCCCCAAATGTCACATGCAAAACAAACATAAGATCTTGAAATAGAAAGAGAAGAAGGCATATTGACTACACACCTCAGGACTTGAGGAAAAACATGGAAGTAAGTTTCCTGGGTACTGGATTTTCTTTTTCTTTTATATATCCCACTGGGTGCTAGGGAAGCAGCCCAACTGGAAATAACAATGAGTAGAGAGAGACAAAAATAGAGCATTCACAAGAATTATCTGTTCTTAACAGCCCAAATACAAGAAAAGGAACAGCCTAGCAAAAACAGCCGACTCTAATCAAATATTGAAAAAAATCTTCTGACTCCCTACTCAGTTCCATTAGCAATGGAAGAGGAGGGGAGTCTAGACTTCCACACTTGTTTATCTGTCATGAAGCACTTCTTCCCCTTATAGGAATAGTGTCACAGAAGACCTGGTAAAGAGCTAATATTTTCATTCCTACACTACCGGTTTAATAAAAATAAATGTATGCAAACTATTATATTAAAAGGCAAAAACCTACATAATAATATTAATTGACAAAGAAAAAGTTTTTAATAAAATCCATTATTCATGATGAAATTCTCAAACACTGTAGGAATGAAGGGAATTTCTTCAACACTATGGTCGACTTTTAAAGAAAGAGCCTCCCATTATTATAGTATGGGAGTCTAAGTCTCTTTGTAAGTCTCTAAGGACTTGCTTTATGAATCTGGGTGCTCCTGTATTGGGTGCATATATATTTAGGATAGTTAGCTCTTCCTGATGAATTGATCCCTTTACCAGACACATGAAAAAATGCTCATCATCACTCGCCATCAGAGAAATGCAAATCAAAAACCACAGTGAGATACCATCTCACACCAATTAGAATGGCAATCATTAAAAAATCAGGAAACAACAGGTTCTGGAGAGGATGTGCAGAAATAGGAACACTTTTACACTGTTGGTGGGACTGTAAACTAGTTCAACCATTATGGAAAACAGTGTGGCGATTCCTCAAGGGTCTAGAACTAGAAATATCATTTGACTCAGCCATCCTATTACTGGGGATATACCCAAAGGATTGTAAATCATACTGCTATAAAGACACATGCACACATATGTTTATTGCGGCACTATTCACAATAGCAAAGACTTGGAATCAACCCAAATGTCCATCAGTGACAGACTGGATTAAGAAAATGGGGCATATATACACCATGGAATACTATGCAGCCATAAAAAAGGATGAGTTCATGTCCTTTGTAGGGACATGGATGCAGCTGGTAACCATCATTCTCAGCAAACTATCACAAGAACAGAAAACTAAATACCGCATGTTTTCACTCATAGGTGGGAACTGAACAATGAGATCACTTGGACACAGGAAGGGGAACATCACACACTGGGTCCTATTGTTGGCGGGGGAGGGATAGCATTAGGAGACATACCTAATATAAATGATGAGTTAATGGGTGCAGCACACCAACATGGCACATGTATACATATGTAACAAACCTGCACATTGTGCACATGTACCCTAAAACTTAAAGTATAATTAAAAAAAAAAAAGCAAGAAAGAGAGAGAAGAACACATACACACACACAACAAAATAACCTACTGTAAACATCATTCATAATGACCTAAAACTGAACGGTTTTCCCCAAAGACTGAAAATAAACAAGAATGTCAACAGTTGCCAGTCTTTTTCAACATAGTATTAAAGTAGTAAAAAGCACAATAAGGAAAGAAAAGGAAAGGCAAAACATATATATCGAAAAGGAATAAAAACTATCTCTGTTTGCAGATGACATACTGGTATACACATAAAATCCAAAGAAACTCCAGAAAAGTTCAAATATTAACAAGTGCTACAGCAAAATCAGAAATACAAGATCAATTTAAAAAATCAATCATGTAACTATACAACAGTAATGAGACACGGAAACCAAAATTATAATACGATATTTTTTAGGAATGTTTTCAAGGAGATAGAAACACAGAAAAGATACAGACATGAAAAACCATTCAAAAGACTAAAGAATTCAGGAGCTGTTTCTTTGAAAAAAAAAAAAAGATAAAATCGATAAGCTGCTAGCTAGACTAATAAAGTTGAAAAGAGAAGATTCAAATAAACACAATCGGAAGTGATAAGGGGAATGTTACCACTGACCCCACAGAAACAAAACCATTAGAGAATTTTATGAATATTTCTATGCACATAAACTAAAAGAAATGGATAAATTCTTGTACACATACACCCTCCCAGGACTGAACCAGGAAGAAATTGAATTCCTGAATAACCAATAACAAGTTGTGAAATTGAGGCAGTAATAAATAGCCTACCATACAAGAAAAGCCCAAGACCAGGAGGATTCACGACTGAATTCTACCAGGTGTACAAAGAAGAAATGGTACTGTTCCTACTAAAACTATTTCAAAAAATTGAGGGGTGCTCCTCCCTAACTCATTCTATAAGACTACCATCATCCTGCAAAAAAAAAAAAAAAAAAAAAAAAAAAGACTGGCAGAGGTACAACAACAAAAAAGAAAACTATAGGCCAATATCCTTGAGAAACATTGATGAAAAAAATCTTCAACAAAATACTGGCAAATCAAATCCAGCAACATATCATAAACCTTATCAACCACAATCAAGTTGGCTTCATCTCCAGGATACAAGGTTGGTTCAACATACACATATCAATAAATGTGATTCATCACATAAACAGGACTAAAACAAAAAACACCTGATTATCTCAATAGATGCAGAAAAGGCTTTCGATAACATTAACATCAATTCATGTTAAAACTCTCAATATATGACATATTGAAGAACCATACCTCAAAATAATAAGAACCTTGTATGACAAACCCATGGCCAACATAATAGTAAATGGGAAAAAGCTGTAAGCATTCTCCTTGAAAACTGGCAAAAGACAAGGATGCCCTCTCTCACCACTTCTCTTCAGCGGAGTATTAGAAGTTCTGGCCGGGGCAATCAGTCAAGAGAAAGAAATAAAGAGCATTCAAATAGAAAGAGAAGAAGTCAAACTACCCTTGTTTGCAGATAACATTATCCTATATCCAGAAAACTCCATAGTCTCAACTCAAACGCTTCTTAAGTGGATAAACAACTTGAATAAAGTCTCAAGATTCAAAACCAATGTGCAAAAATTAATAGCATTCTTATACACCAACAACAGTCAAGCCAACAGACAAGTCAGGAAAAAACCTCCCATTTGCAATGGTCACAAATAGAATAAAATACCTAGGGATAGGATTAACTAGGGAGGTGAAAGACCTCCACAAGTAGTACAAACCACAGCTCAAAGAAATCAAAGATGGCATAAACAAATAATAATAATAAAAAAAAATCCATGTTCATGGATAGGGAGAATCAACATCATTAAAATGGCCATATCGCATCAAGCAATTTACAGATTCAATGCTGTCACCATTAAGCTACTACTGACATTTTTCAAAGAGCTAGGAAAAAAAAATATGTAAAAATTCATATAGGACCCAAAAAGAGCCCAGATAGCCAAGGCAATCCTAAGCAAAAATAACAAAGCTGGAGGCATAAAGTTACCCAACTTCAAACTATACTTTAAGGTCACAGTAATGAAAACAGTATGGTAGTGGTACAAGAACTTACACACAGACCAATGGGAACCCAAAAATAAGAAGGCACACCTACAAATATCTGATCTTCGACAAACCTGACAAAACCAAGCAATGGGGAAAGATTCCCTATTCAGTAAATGCTGCTAGGATAACTGGCTAGTCATATGCAAAAGATGTAAATTGGACCCCTTCCTTACACCATATGCAAAAATAAATTATGTTGGATTAAAGATGCAAATGTAAAATCCTAAACTTTTATAGTTTCCTTCCTAAACCCTGGAAGACAACTGAGGCCATACTATTCAGGACAGAGGGATGGGCAACGATTTCAGGATGAAGACCCCAAAAGCAATTGCAACAAAGCAGAAATTGACAAACGGGATCTAAATAAACTAAAGAGCTTCTACATAGCAAAATAAACTACCTATGTATGTTTTTATTTATTTATATTTTGAGACGGAGTCTTACTCTGTCGCCCAGACTGGAGTGCAGTGGCGCCATCTTCCCTCACTGCAAGCTCCCCATCACCGGTTCACGCTGTTCTCCTGCCTCCGTCTCCCGAGTGGCTGGGACTACAGGCGCCCGCCACCACGCCCAGCTAATTTTTTTTTTTTTTTTTTTTTGTATTTTTAGTAGAGTCGGGGTTTCACCGTGTCAGCCAAGATGGTCTTGATCTCCTGACCTCGTGATCCACCCGCCTCGGCCTCCCAAAGTGCTGGGA
This sequence comes from Macaca fascicularis, assembly GCF_037993035.2. NCBI lineage: Eukaryota > Metazoa > Chordata > Mammalia > Primates > Cercopithecidae > Macaca > Macaca fascicularis. Next base: position 179,674,683 of record NC_088376.1, on the reverse strand, counting down.
TTACAGGCATGAGCCACCACGCCTGATCTAAACTATCAATAGAGTAAACAGACAATCTCTACAGAACGGAAGAAAATTTTTGCAAAGTATGCATCCAACAAAGGTCGAATATCCAGAATCTATGAGGCAGTTAAAATATTTAGAAGAAAAATAGTGCCCTAATAGGTTAGTAAAAGCCATGAACAGACACTTTTCAAAAGAAGACATACATGTGACCAAGAATCATATGAAAGACAGTTCAACATAACTGATCATTAGAGAAATGCAAATCAAAACCACAATGAGATACCATCTCACACCAGTCAGAATGGCTGTTATTAAAAAGTCAAAAAATAACATGCTGGTGAGGTTGTGAAGAAAAAGTAACACTTATACACTGTAGCTGGACATGCGAATTAGCTAACCATTGTGGAACACAGAGTGGCAGTTCCTCAAAGACCTAAAGACAGAAATATCATTCACCCTAGCAATCCCATTACTGAGTATGTACCCAAACAATATAAATCATTCTATTATAAAGGCACATGCACGTGTGTGTTCATTGAAGCACTACTCACAGTAGCAAAGACATGGAATAAACCGAAATGTCCATTAATGATAGACTGGGTAAAGAAATGTGGTACATATACACTGTGGAATACTATGCAGCCTTTAAAAGGAATAGGATCATGTACTTTCCAGGAACATGGACAGAGCTGGAGGCCATTATCCTTTGCAAACTAACACAGGAAAAGAAAACCAAATACCACATGTTCTCACTTATAAGTGGGAGCTAATTGATGATAACTCATTGATACACAGAGGGGAACAGCACACGCTGGGGTCTTTTAGAGGGTAGAGTGTGGGAGGAGAGAGAGGATCAGGAAAAATAAGTAATAGATACTAGGCTTAATACCTGGGTGATGAAATAATCTGTACAACAAACCCTCCTGACACAAGTTTACCAATGTAACAAACTTGCACTTCTAACCCTGAACTTAAAAGTTAAAAAAGAAATATTTAGATGTAAATACACAAGATAATATATCTAAAATAAGTTAATAAATTTGTGTTCTGAAAACTACAAAATACTAATGAAAAAAGTTAGAAGAAAGTCTAAATACAGTTGGCCCTCCCAGTCTGTGAGATCTGCATCCACAGATTTTGATATCAGCAAGGGTCCTGGAAAACGATTCCCTATGTATTCCAAGACAAGATACAGACTAGGAAAAAAACCCCACATATCTAAAATAGGTCTACTATTTAGAATATATAAAGAACTCTTAAAATTCAACAGTCAAAATTTCACTAAAGAAGCTATACAGTTGACAAGTAAATACATGAAACAATGTTTATCATCATTGCCTACTAGAGAAATGCAATTAAGACCATAATGAGGTACTGTTACGCACATATTAAAACAGATAAAATAAAAAAATTTGACAATATTAAATGTTGAATGAATACAGATAAACTAGATTGCTAAAAATGGCTGGTGTGAATCCAAACTTGTATATCTATTCTTGTAAAAGGCTTAACATTGTCTTAAGTAACTAAACATACTGTTAACATACAAACAACAATCACACTCATGAACATTTACCCTGGAGAAAGAAAATGTATTTACACACACACACACACACACACACACACAAACACACTGACACACAAATAAACTGCATGAATGTTCGTAGCAGGTTTTTTTCTGTAACAGCCAATAATTATAAACAACCATGTCTTTGGTACATTAATAATTACAGAAATTGTAGTACAATTGCGCTATGGAATATTACTCAGCAACAACAAGGCATGAACTACTGATACACACAGCAGCTTGGGTAAATCTCAGGAGCTGTCTTAGTCTGCTTAGACTGCCATAACAAAATACCATAGACTGGGTGACATAAACAACAGAATGTTGTTGTCTAGCTGTGGAATCTGGAAGTACAAGATCAGGGTCTAGCATGGTCGGGTTCTACTGAGGGCTCTCTTTCTGACTTGCACATGACCACCCTTTCACTGAGTGTTCGCAGAGCCTTATCTTATGTGTGCAGAGAGAGCAAGCTATCTGATGTCTCATTTTATAAAGGGATTAATCCGATCATGGGGGCCACACCCTCATGGCTTCATCTAACCCTAATTACATCACAAAGATCTCAGCTCCAAATACCATCACCTTGGGAGTAAGCAGTCCAAATATACATCTGAAGTGGGGGAACACATTCAGTTATAAAAGAGGCATAATGTTAAGTGAAAATAGCCAACCCCAAAAGCTCACATCCTGTAAGCTTCTACTTATTAACATCATTAAATTATAACAGTTTTTTAAAATAACAAATATTGCATTATTTAAAATAATAAAATTACGGATATAGAGAACACATTAATAATGGTATGGCTTTAAGGAGGGGTGAGGGGGTTAGTGAACAAGGTGGTTTGTATGACTATAAAGGGATAGTACACGGGAGATCTTTTTGGTGAGGAAATAGTTCCTTATCTTCATTGTGATGGTGATTACAGGAATCTACACAGGTGATACCATGGCCTAAAGCTAGACACACTCATTGCACCAATGTCAATGTACTTGTTCTGATACTATACTACAATTACCTAAGGTATAACTGCTTAGAGGAACTGGGTAAAGGGTACATAGACCCTGTCTACTGGTTTTGCAACTTTCTGTGAATAAATAATTTTTTCAAAATAAAAGTTACAAAAATAATAAAAACAAATGTTGGGAAGACAGGTGAGGCAGAGGACTGTTCTTCTGGGGCACAGTGCACTGTGAGAGCCCATGAAAAGACGAAGGCAAATGACATTTGGAAATTAACTCCCAAAGATCTTTGCCTAGATCTATCAGAGTATATTGCATTGGTCAATGTTTTGTTTTGAGCTTAGTCAAGCCTATGCTGAGTCCCAGTCAGGACAGGTACAGGCATACTTTAGAGATACTGTGGATTAAGTTCCAGATCACTGCAATAAAGTCAGTGTCACAATAAATCAAGTCACACAAACTTTTTTGATTTCTCAGTGCATATAAAAGTAATGTTTATGTTATATTATACTCTGTTAAGTATGCAATAGCATTGTGCTTAAAAAATAATGTACATACCCTAATTTCAAGATGTTATTTTCTAAAAATGTGAATGATCATCTAAGCATTCGGCAGGTCATATTCGTTTTGCTGCTGGAGGATCTTACCTCTGTGTTGGTGACCGTTTACTGATTAGAATGGTGGTAGCTGAAGGTTGGGATGGCTGTGCCAATTTCTTAACATAAGGCAACAATGAAGAGTGCTGTACCCACTGACTGTTTCTTTCATAAAGATTTCTCTGTAGAATGTGATGTTTTTGATAGCATTTTATCCATAGTAGAACTTCTTTTAAATTTGGAGTAAATCCTCTTAGACCCTGAAGTTGATTTTCCAATGTGGTCTAGGTAATATATTATATTTGTTGCTGTCATTTCAACAATTTCTATATCATCATCACTAGGAATAGATTCCATCTCAAAAAACATTTTCTTTGCTCATCCCCAAGAAGCAATTCCTCATATGTTCAAATTTTGTCATAAAATTGGAGCAATTCAGCCACATCTTTAGGTTTCATTTCTATTTCCCTTGTTATTTCCACCACATTTGCTGCTACTTCCTCCACTGAAATCTTGAACCCCTCAAACTCATCCATGAGAGTTGGAATTGACTTCTTCCAAGTGTTGATCCTGGTATTTTGAGTTTATCTCATGAATTATCAATGTTCATAAAAGCATCTAGAACGGTGAATTCTTTCCAGAATTTTCTCAGTTTGCTTTGCCTAGATCTATCAGAGAAATTACCATATGTGGCAGCTATAGCCTTATGAAATACATTTTTAAAATAAGACTTGAAAGTGGAAATTGCTCCTTGATCCATGGGCTGCAATATGGATACTGTGTTAACAGGCATGAAAAGAACATTAATCTCCTTGTACATCTCCATCAGAGATCTTGGGTGACCAGAGCTGTTGCCAATGAGCTCTAATAGTTGGAAAGGAATCTGTTTTTTTTTTTCTTTGTTTGTTTTTGAATAGTAGTGTTCAATAGTGAGCTTAAAATATTCAGCTAACCATTCTGTAAACAGATGTGCTATCATCTAAGCTTTGTTACTCCATTTATAGAGCACAGGCAGAGTAGATGCAGCATAATTCTTAAGGGCCCTAGGATTTTTGAAAGGGTAAGTGACCACTGGCTTCAGCAAAGTCACCAGTTGCATTAGTCCCTAACAAGAGTCAGCCTGTCCTTTGAGGGTAGGCATGGACATCGCCTCTCTAGCAAAGAATGTCCTAGATAGCATCTTCTTCCAATATAAAGAAGAAGTTTTAATCTTCTTTATATTGTTTAATCTACCCTGAAAATTAGCCATTTAGTGTAGCCACTTTGATCTATTATCTTAGCTAGCTTTCTGAATAATTTGTTGCAGCTTCTACATCAGCATTGTTACTTCTTCTTAGACTTGTATGTCACTGAAATAGTATATTTTTTAAAAACTCATGAACCAACCTCTGATCATTTCAAACTTTGTTTCCCCACCTTCTTCACTTCTCTCAGCCTTTATCGAACTGAAGAGTTGGGGCCTTGCTCAATTAGCCTTTGGTTTAAGAAAATGTTGTGTCTGGTTTGATCTCCTATTTAGAACACTTTAACTTTCTTCATATCAGCATTAAGGCTTCTTATATTATTTGTGTATTCACTGGAGGGACACTTTTAATTTTTTTCAAAAGCTTTCTATTTGCATTCATAACTAGGCTAGCTGTTTGGTGCAAGAGGCCTAGCTTTGTCCTATTTTCGCTTTTGATATGCTTTTCTCACAAAGCTTAATAATTCTGTTTTGATTTAAAGTCACACACTTGTGACTTTTCCTTCCACTTGAATACTTAAAGGTCACTGTAGGGTTATTAACTGGCCTAATTTTAATATTGGTCTGCTGCGGGAAATAGGGAGGTGTGGGGAGAGAGAGAACCAACTGGGGGAATGGCTAGTTGGTGGAGCAGTGAGAATATGCACAGTTCACTGCCTAATATGGGTGCAGTTCCTGGGTTCCCAAAACAATTACAATGGTAGCAGCAAAGATCATTGATCACGGATCACCATAACAAATATAATAATAATGAAAAAGTTTGAAATGCTACCAGAGTTATCAAAATGTGACACAGAGACATAATGAGCACAAGCTGTTGGAAAAATTCTGCCATTAGACTTACTTGACACAGGATTGCCACAGAACGTCAATGTGTCGAAAACACAGTGTCTGTGAAGTACAACAAAGTGAAGTGTAATAAAATAAAAGGAGGTGTGCCTGTAAAGGGCTTGGGAATTACATGAACACAGGCCAAGGAAAATGGAAATCTTTAGAAACAGATTAGAATAAGTGGGTAGATATTGCTATAACTTAATTGGGTGTCTCTTCTAAAACTCATGTAAAAATTCAGCTGTCATTGTAACAGTGTTAAAAAGTGGTACCTTGAAGGGGTGATTAGGCCATGAAGGCTTTGCCCTTATGGGTGAAACTAATACAACTGTAAAAAGGCAAGTTAGGACCCTTCTTTCTCTCTTGCTTTCTTGCCATGTGTTGACACAGCAAGAAGGCTCTCACCAGATGCCTGTGCTTTGATTCTGGGCTTCCAGCCCCTAGAATTGTGAGAAATTACTGTTTCATTCTTTTTATAAATTATCCAATCTCAGGTATTCCGTTAGAAGAGCAGAAAATTAAGATGTTGGGGCAAGTTGAGCCTAAGGAACAAAGGCAGAGATGATGCTGTTTAAGTCAGAAATAACTTCAGGAAAATATTACCATGTTCTAGGTAAGTTCTTTATTATTATTATTATACTTTAAGTTCTAGGGTACATGTGCACAATGTGCAGGTTTGTTACATACGTTTACATGTGCCATGTTGGTGTACTGCACCCATTAACTCGTCATTTACATTAGGTATGTCTCTTAATGCTATCCCTCCCCCTCCCCCTCCCACTACCCCATGACAGGCCCCAGTGTGTGATGTTCTCCTTCCTGTGTCCGAATGATCTTAGATCTAGGGAAGTTCTTGATGAGGAAAGTTGAAAAGGTTCATTTACTTTCTCGAGGCTCACTCAGGCATTACTACTTTGTTTTTAAGACACTCTGATTATGAATGGAGAGACTCATTCCTTTTAGATGTTAAGGATTCAATGAATAGCTTCCACAGTTCAGATTTCTTCACTAAATGAATTTTTTTTTTTTTTTTTTTTTTTTTTTTTTTTTTTTTTTGAGATGAAGTCTCACTCTGTTGCCAGGCTGGAGTACATACAATGGCGCAAATCTCAGCTCACTGCAACCTCTACCCCCCAGGTTCAAGCGATTCTCCTTCCTCAGCCTCCCGAATAGCTGGGACAATAGGTTTGCGTCACTATGCTCAGCTAATTTTTTACTTTTAGTAGAGACAGGGTTTCACCATGTTGGCCAGGATTGTCTCGATCTCTTGACCTCGTGAACCGCCCACCTCAGCCTCCCACGGTGCTGGGATTACAGGAGTGAGCCACGGCACCTGGCCTAAATGAATCTTTTTTAAAGACTACATTTTTCTGACTCCCTTGGGCTTTCACAAGATTTATACAACCTCTATGGCCCTGACTGAGATGATGGTGGTGGGATCTTGAACCCTTCTCACACAATAGTTCTGTTTCTGGCGATCCCATCTCCATTAAACAATGACTATGTGAATTAAAGAGGGTGCTAGTAAAAACTGAGCAAAATATGAATTGCTAAGTATTTTCTTTTCTTTAATCTTGTGTGTTATGCTGTCTGGAGCAGATGGTCAGATGACTGGTACCTTCTCACAAAGTTACTAATCATTATCACTGTGTCCTTTGAAGTGTCACTTTCATCCTGTTTATTTCCTTTTTCTTCTCTCTTCATGTATATTTTTATTTCATGTATGACAAAAGTCCCTGATATTCTTTTATGGTTTTTTTTTACTTGCTATGGAAATCTTTCTTGATATGAAAAGAAAAAAAAAAGTAATTAAGAGCCTGTGAAGTATGAAGTGACTAATGAACTGTTAAACTCAACAACTGGTGTCTTTAAAATTCTGGAGGCATGAAATGTGTATTGTTCTCATCAGTAGTCATACTCGTGCAATTACAACTTTTAAAAATTAAGACACTCAGGGCAAGCTTCCATCATATGACACTGAAGGAAACAGCCACTAAGATGCTTATTCTGCTACTCGTGTTACACATAAAATATAAAGGTGATTTATTTAATTAAATGATACCAAATCAACGCTGATTCGTAAATAAAACTGGTAATTTATGGATGCTTCTTGACTCTTCTACTAACCTGTCAAGTCGGCTCTTTAAAGTGCTGTATTTGGTGCTGCACCTTTTATTCTACACATTTTTATCCTCTTTAGTTCCTCTGTTAGAACATCTGTTGAGTAATGTACGTGTAAGATCCACTGCTAGCAAAATTTACATGTTCTGTTGCAGTAGAATATTCTAAAAAAATGGCAAGTCAGACATGCAATGGCATTTTAAAGGGAAAATGCAGTGAATTTAGAAAGAAATGCTCAATGTGCAGGACTAAAGTATATATGCTGGAAAGCATAAGAGAGAGTGGACAACAGAGAACACACTCCATGTTGTAAGACCAACGAGAAGATATTTTGAATATAAGAACTGTACCTTCTCCTGAGCAAATACTAATTTGTCAAATCCTATCATTTAATATTCTCCCTGATTTTTACAATAGGAATGATATGCCTGCATAGTTTTAGATTTAAATTCATGTGTCTATCAGTAATATACATTACTGTTATTTACAGATACGGTGCTGTATTTAACTTTCCATATGGAATTCAAAAAAAGTCTATGTATCATTTTACATAAAGATATTTTATTGTTAAAACTTTGGTCTATGAACCTTCATGATAAAATTGCAAACACTCTATGAAGCATAAATTCTAAAGTATCTTTTATAAAATCCTCAATCAATAAATCACAGTAAATGCTACAAATTGGCAAAGCATAACTGTGGCTTCTATGTGATTGGCATCCATTCCACTTTTACAAGCTAGATATGCTGTGTCGAGGATGCAATGAGATACACAGTAGTTTTTTTTTAATCCACACAAATATTAACATGTCGAGCTTGAATTACAGTTTGAAAATAATTCAATTCACACAGGTAGTATGACTACTTAACAAAACAAATTTAAATGTGAGTAATTTATTCTTTAGAAGTGGTTTAGAGCATAATTGAAGCCATGTTTTATTGCATTGATTTCCACCTTTGAAAAATTATCTATCAAATTGTAATGAGTCACAATTTTAATAAGAACATTAGAAATGAATAACAACTGGTAAAAATGCATGTAAATTGTTATTGTCTTCAAAATCAAGAACATAAAGACAAATTAGGGATTATCAACTTACTTAAATGCTATGAAACATTTAACTTGAAAATCAACTTGTACACAGAATGTATCTATCATTCTTAACCTGAAATGCTTAGTAAAGTAGATTAGTTTAGAAAATTAATAATAGCTTTTCTAATGATCTAATTTAATAAGTGTATACAAATTTTTATAGGAAGATATATCAGACCTTTTTATCTTTTGGATTGCCTTAAAATATGTATGTTGTTACTTTTATTTTATAAAAATAAAAAAAAATCTACTGGATATTTAGCAGTCTTCTAATTTATTTTTTGTCAATGAACAAAAGCCACCATCCTAGAAGTACGGATAATCTGATCCCAAACTGGTTTTCTTTTTCCCAATAATGTATGATTTAAAATCAACATACATTATTGTAGAAGTTGAAGCTATATTGATATTTTCAGGGAGACTTGTGAACTGAGTTGGGAGAAAAAATAAAAGAAAAAGATTAAAAATCAAAATGTGCATCAACATTTGTAAAAAGACTGTAACTGGGGAGTGGGAAGTTCTTCCGTGCTGTGGGCTAACAATGGACACCCAGAAGGACGTTCAACCTCCAAAGCAACAACCAATGATATATATCTGTGGAGAATGTCACACAGAAAATGAAATAAAATCTAGGGATCCAATCAGATGCAGAGAATGTGGATACAGAATAATGTACAAGAAAAGGACTAAAAGATTGGTTGTTTTTGATGCTCGATGAAACCTGGGAATTCAGAGGAGTGTCTTCACTTATACTTGGATTTGCTGTCTTAACGTTTCTGATTGTTGTATTTCGATTTTACATACAGTAGTTCTCTCTTTGGGGGATACATTCGAAGGCCCCCAGTGAACTCCAGAAACCTCAGATAGTACCAAACCTTTATACATTGTTTTTTCTATATATACTATGATATATATGTGAGATATATATATGATAAAGTATAATGTATAAATTAAGCATAGCAAGAGATTAATAACAATGTAATAGGACAATGATAACAAACTGTAATAAAAGTTATGTGAATGTCGTTGGTCTCTCTTGCTCTCAAAATATCTTCTTTTACAGTACTCACCTATTTTAGAATGTGGTTGACTACAGGTAACTGAAACCACAGAAAGGGAAACTTCGGATGAGGGGGGCACTACTGTACTTAGGAATACAACTATATATACACATGATTTTATCTTTAAGACCATATTGTATTTGGGTATCTACTAATATTCTGTATAAAGCAATTTTTTGTTCCATTACATTACTTTTTGTTTCATTGTATATGTAATCTGACACACAATAAAGGGCAAAGTTGCTTCCCCAAACCATACTTTTAATCAAAACCTAGAATCATCTGCAGTCCTTGTTAAAAATGCAGGTTTCTAGAACCCTCTGAAGTTCTGATTAAATAAATTTATTGGAAACCAAAAAAAAAAAACAAAACAAAACAAAACAAAAGACTGTAACTGAAAAAGATGGACAGTAAGAGGTTAAGAAATCATTTAAAAAGAGGCAGCTGTCAAGTGGGCTTGATCGAGGCATCAAGCATTACAACAGAAAAAAGGAGAGATCCAGGGAAGGCAGGCAGTATTTCTTGAATAGCTATATTGGATTTGAATGAGGTCTCAGGTTTCCATGATTCTTAGCTAAATCAGTATTCATATATGCTACCTGATAGAAAAATTATATATATTTTTTCCAATTTGTATCTGAATTTTGGCATTTTAATTTCTGTTCTATGCTGGACAAATTTCAAACAAATGTTCCAAAGTAAAATAAGTGAATTCCTTTAACTTCCAGTGCTTTCAAATTTTAAATGAATTAAAGATCCATGGAAGTTTAGCAGTAGACATTCCTCTCTACATAGGGAAACCAAGTGTGGGATACATTTACTCAACCATGGCTCTCTATTAAATCTTGTTAATCTATGAGAAATTGATCTTTACTCTTTCTGAGACTATATTCTCCCCCATGAAAAGAGGAGGGGAAACAGACTACTCTCCTTAGTATGTCATTCCCAGTGTATGGGATATTTGAAAAAATAATTTCTTATTCACATCTTCCATGTAAATTAATCTCCTTTCCTTTTGTATTTTATTGTTCAGTTTATAAAATATTATTGAAAATTTGTTTTTTTTCCATATTAACAACAAAAATATCAGTCAGTGCAATTTTTTCCAAATAATTTCTTTGTTAATTGAGATAAAATTTATTTTTTTACCTTTCACACTATGCTCCAAATTAAGCTTAAATTTTATCAGTATGGTTTTAATTCTATCAAGATGATCTTTTCACAAATCTTTATTGGTTTGATCTCTTTCTCTTCATTCATTTATACTTTATACAAAAGTCAATTTAATACAAATTAGTTATTAATATTAGAATAAATACACTTAGATTTAATTCAATGAAGATAGTTTATGTTTGACTGCCATTTTGAATTACTTACAGAACTCTTTTCCACCAAAATATCATAACACATTCAAATGCTACATTAACAAGCTAAAAACTTATAAAGTTACCTTTCATTCACCAAGAATGCACATAACTAAGAACATAGCAACCTAATAGTCAAAATCTGAGTAGGTTCAGGAGAGTTACTCATGTAAATATGTGTTACTGTGGGGCAAAATGGTGAAGAACCACGAATCATATTCCTTGGCTCTTGGGCTGCTTCATCCATCTTCAAAGAAAGCAGAATCACTATCTTTTAACTTTAACACAGTTGTAACACATTTCTTTGCCACAGGAAAGGTTTTTTAAAGATTCATGATTAGGCCTACCTTGATAATCCAGAATAATGTCCTCATTTCAAGGTCTTTCACCTTAGTCACATCTGCAAAATTCCCCTTGTCACCTAAAAAACCATATTCACAGGTTCTAGGGGATAAATAGACAGATGTCTTTGGGTGGCCGATTTTCTTCCTACTCCAGTGGAATATATCAAATATATGTTTATGTAGAATTATCTGAAGGTGATTTGATACATGAATCATTTCAAAAACCAAAAACAAATTGTTGAAAATGCTATAACATACACTTTAGAATAAATTAATGTTCTATTTGGTCTACATTAAATACATTTTATTTTAGCTTTATAAATTCTATGGACTGTGTGATTATATAGGGCAATCTTACAGTGTCATCACATATAAAATGAATTAAATCTGTAAAATATATAGTCAATTAAAATTTTATTGCTTATTTCCATCTTTTATCATTTATTAAAGAAAATTCAATTCAATACTTCTGACTCATAATAATCTTATCTACCCTTGTTTCTATTTTCTTCAACATGAATGTATCATATACCCTATGAAACTCCTCCTTCACCAGTTTACCCCCAAAGCAGAATGAATTTCTTTCTGTTCCAACCTATTAGATTTTACTCTCTCCTCTAGATCTTTATTATGTATGTTAACCATCTCTTTTTAAAATTATAAATCTCTTCCTCTCCCAGGTTATATACTTTTCCTGTCCACTAAATATTACCACAAAAATGTAAACACTTTTTGAAGGAGGGTAGAGATAAAAGTAGAAGAGATTCAGTTGGTTAGGTAGACTGATAATTACAGCATCCTCTTCAGTCCACTGATACAAACTGACAGGAGATATTTGTGGCTCTTTTTATGTTAATTTATTCTTGTAATTTTATCTCATATGATGAACTAGGTTTAGTTCTTTTGGGCCAAGGAAATAATGACAGTCCTTCTCAGGTGGCTCACATAATAGTTCCCATTTTGCCAATTCTTTCTTCTCTAGGTCCCATATTGAAAATTGCCTTTTCTTGCTGCATCAGAATGTGGTTTTTGGAAAGTTTAAATTAAATTCATTGGAAAACCTCTCAGTCTTTGCTGCAACATATTTTTCTTTTTCTCATTTTACTTTTGTTTCTTTGTACAATAATGTTGTATTTCTCTTCTGAGCTCAGAATTCATAATTCTGCTTAGTGCTTTTTGGTGACTGTCACATTTTATATTAAAATGCCAGCCTCTATTAGCTGTTTTCTTCACTTTATGGTGAAAAACGGAACTTGAAAGCATTTATTTTGAAGAAAAAGTCCTTACTGCCCAGAATACAGAGAAGAATGAGCATTCTGGTTAAAAACAGGTACAATTTTTTATGAAACATCATATATATTGCCTATATAGCAGTTCTTAAAGAGAAGCTCACATTATTTTATCTTTGATATGCTATTTAATGTTGCAAAAAAGGGACTGTGAGACTATAGCAATTGTTTTGGAAGAATAATGTAAAAAGCTAGAAAAAATGGAACATCTCTAAAGTAGGGGAAGAAGAAAATGAGTACATGCAGTCATGAAGATAAACAGCACATAGGAAAATACCCTAGCATACAGACATGATAAAGGATTTTACCGTAGATGATAGATAGATATATAGATAGATAATCCCAACTAAATATTTCCCGACAACTCTTACTGAAAAAGCCAAATGAATTATCATTCATTTAATAAAGAGCCTTTGACTAGCTCTTGACAATCTACAGGAACCAGTTATTTTGTTAGAAATTCAAAGGAGAAAAATAAAATGATTTGGATACATGTCCTAGTTTAGAAACATAATGTATTAAAATGGGATGAGTACACATGATGATTTAGAGTGGGTTAATATTATAGGAGTCTAGAGTAGGAAGAAATTTTACCGAGGGAAATCAATAAAAGCCACCTAAAGATTTCAAACAAAAGGACTAATACATCTTAAAGTAGAGAGAAAGCAAGTTAGATGGCAAGAAAACCAGAGGGGAAAAGGTGGTAATAATAAAGACAGAGAACTTACCTGCAAATATGGATAAGGGGTGTCTATGAGAATACCTCAGGCTGTAGTAACAGAACCATATGTAAATGAACCTAAACAATAAGGGAACATATCATTTCACATAACAAGAAGTCCAGAGGTAAGTAGACCTCAGTGAGAAGAATTTAGTGTTTCAGATGTATTTCTATGCAATTCTCTCAGTTTTGTTCTTATCAAGATGTTAGATTTGTCCTCAAGTGGAGCTTCTTCATGGCAAAAAGATGGCAGCTATCAGCACCTAGGGCAGTTATTTGTCTTTGGAAGAAATGGAGTGGGAAATGCCACAATCAACCATAAAAAACAAACTCTTCTTTCTAGTCCTGTTGGCTCAATTTACATCCCTTGACTTCCCAAAGCTAGTGACTGTTTCAGAGGGACTCCCACGCTGATTTTCAACCATGCTTTGAAGACAGGAAAAAAGATAAGTGCCTGATTAAAAGTGGATTTTTGGCCGAGCATGGTGGCTCACACCTGTAATCTCAGTACTTCTGGAGGCTGAGGTGGGTGGATCACCTGAGGTAAGGAGTTTGAGACCAGCCTGGACAACATGGAGAAACCCATCTCTACTAAAAATACAAAAATTAGCTGGGCGTGGTGGCACGCGCCTGTAAGCTCAGCTACTCATGAGGCTGAGGCGGGAGAATCACACCTAGATTGTGCCACTGCGCACCAGGCTGGGCAATAGAGTGACAATCTGTCTCAATTTAAAAAAGTAAATAATAATAAGTGAATAAAAATAAAAGTGGAGTTTTGTCTAAAAGGAGGTTTCACAGGTGTGGGGCACAAACATTGACTTCATTCAGCATAATTTTTAGCCACTATATGCTAATTCAAAAACAACAAGAATAATAGATCGTATGTATTCTCAAATACTACAGAATGACACAAACAGAGTGGGACTACAAGATTTTAGCGTAGCCATAGGTTATAAGATGAACTGGAGTTGGTAAGGTAAGGAGAACCTGAGGCAGAAAGTGAAACATTGAAGCAGTGATGAAGGAAACAGAATTAGCCAAGTGTCTATGAACATGGCGACAATAAAGAAAATATAAGATACTATTTGGAAAACAATGTGAGGATTTTGAAGCCAGTTAGATTTAAGGGCAAGGGGAAGTATGTTATGTTTGACCGGACAATGATGCAGTTATCAAAGAGGTACCATGCAAACAAGAGGCTTTTGAGCAGCAGGGAGGTTGGTGAGTTTAGCTTTAGCTTGCTGATTTAAAGGAATGAAAGGATCTTCTGTTAGAGTAATCCCACAAACTCATGGAAAATAAAGAATAAAAACAATTTAAGGATGAAAGTGCATCAGACCAGGATGGTTTTGAAAGAAAATCTGAAACCTTGAATAGTGAAAAGGAGAAAATAGAGTTTTCTGAATGAGAAATAGCTTATAACAGATTTATTCAATATGTTCCTTAGTACTCTTCTTAGTGGTGACATAAGATGTATATGACATCCACATAAACATATATACATAGTCCTATACAGAATGTTAACATATCGCATATAAATATGTATGTTTTGTCCTATGTATATAGGTTTTATGCTATGTAAATATATGTTTCATGCTAAGAAAACATGTTTTATGTTATATAAGTATATATATGTTTATGTATGTTATATAAACATAGATACATGTGAGAATTTTGAAGCCAGTTAGATCCAAGGGCAAGGGAACATATAAACATATAAGAACACATACATTTATATATGTTTTTATGTCGTAGTATGAACATATATACATATATGTTTATATAGCACATAAACATGTATACATAACAATATATAGTCATATATTTTATATAAATATTTGTATTCATATAAATTAATACAACACAACCTTGTCTTAGTAATTGGGCTGCTACAACAAAGTGCCACAGAAGAGGTAAGTTATAATAAACAGCAATTTATTTGTCATAGTTTTGGAGCCTAAGAAGGCCAAGATCAAGGTGTCATCTGAGAGCCTGCTTCATGATTCATAGAGGGTGCCTTTTCCCTGGGTCCTCACATGGTGTAAGGAGTGAGGGAACTTTTTTTGACTTCTTTTTTACTCACTAATACCATTCAAGATGACTTAATCACTTCTCAAAGGATCCATTTTCAAATGCTATCATATTGAATATTAGATTTTCAGAAAATAGCAAGCATGCACACAATTAAGAGAGAAAGTTGTAAGTCTGTACTGTGATTTTCAAATGAAAATTAAAATTGGAAGGTTTTTATTAGCGTAAATTTATATTTTCATTTCTTTGCTTTCATGAGAATCTTGATTCTAATAATATAATTACCTACTTCCCTTATATTCAACGTGCATATGATTTCCAAATAGTAGTATCAATTTTATCACCAAAAATAGAGACTAATAAATGAAATTTGAGCAATCTTTTTCTTAAGATTATTCAAAAACTTATGTGGTACTCTCAAACATCTAACACATATGGAGCATTTCTTCTCTTCATGATTATGTCACCAAGTTTATATATAATTAAGGTCATCTATTTCTATTTGAGTTGGTTTTTATTTTTATTTACTTTTTAATTTTTTGAGACAGAGTCTTGCTGTGTCACCCAGGGTGAAGTGCAGTGGCATGATCTTGGCTCACTGCAACCTCCACCTCCCAGTTCAAGCAACTCTCATACCTCAGTCTCAACGAAGCTGGGATTATAGGGGTGCACCACGATGTCCGGCTAATGTTTTTATTTTTTGTAGAGATGAGGTTTTGCCATGTTGGCCAGGCTGATCTTGAACTCCTGGCCTCAAGTGATCTGCCCCCATCAAGCTACCAATGTGTTGGAATTACAAGCATGAGCCACCACACCCTGCCTTAAATTTTGTTATCTGAGGAAAATATTTTTATTAATTTTAGTTATTTAAAAGATACAAATTTTTATAAAATTTAAATGATTCTAAAACTTAAATTATAAATCAATTTCTAGACATCTAACTTCTAAATATATACATTTATTTCTGTTCACTTCATTCTCCTATAAGCAAACCTTTTGCCGCTGTTGTTTAGACAGGGCCTTGCTCTGTCACCAAAGTTGGAATGTAGTGACACAATCATGGCTCAATGCAACCTTGACATCTTAGGCTCAAGCCATTCTTCCACCTCAGACTCCTGAGTAGCTGGGACTACAGATGTGCCCCGCCACACATGGCTATTTTGTTTTGTTTTTGTAAAGACAGAGGGTCTCACTATATTGCCCAGACTTGTCTCAAACTCCTGGCCTGAAGGGATCCTCTTGCCCCAGCCTCCCATAGTGGTGGGATTAGAGGTGTGACAAACATGCCTGACCTGACAGTTTTTTTTTTTTTTTTTTTTTGTTTTTGCTTCACCCTTTAACTTCTTGTTTTTCAAATATAAGCAAATAAATATATCTACACACAGAAACACGTGCATAAATACACATGTATGTTTTATTCCTCTCTTAGAATACTATTCAAATATTTTGCACATTACTTTATATTCAATAACTTATCTATGTGTATCCATAATACTCTATGAGACCTTCCCCATTAAATTTGCAGCAGCATTGCATAGCTATGCCATAGTTTATGTAGCCAATTCATTCTTCAGAGACTTTTGAGTTATTTGCGATATTTTGTTGTTAAAAATACTGCTATTTTGCAAAATGTTTGCATGGGTTATTCCATATTTTCATTTGAGATAGACTCCTAAAATGATCCTTCTGGGTTTAAAAAAAAAACTCATATGAAATATTAAATTTCAGCAAATATCTCCTTGTTGGATTTTACACCGATAAGATAGGGTGTCAAACTTTGCAATATTTGACATACATGGAAAAGAATTCATTTTAGCTTTAATAAGATTTTCTTAGAGTGAAGTTGATCATCTTTTTGTATGTTTAAAAACCATTCATCCTTTCTTTTCCTGTTCATAGTTCATTTATTTCCCATTATGGTGGAGATTTTTACCTACAGTTATGCACTACATAATAATATTTTGGTCAAAAACTTACTGCATATAAGGCAATGATCACATAAGATTATAATGCAAATTTTTCTATCTTTTTTATGTTTATACATAAATATCACTGTGTTGCAACCGTCTGTTGTATTTAGCACAGTAACGTGCTACACAAGTTTGTAGTGTAGGAGCCACAGACCAAACCATACAGCCTAGGTGTGTAGTAGGCTATACTATCTAGGTTTTTGTGAGCACACTCTAAGATATTCTCCCAACAGCAAAATTGCCTAACAACATATTTCCCTTCATTAAGTAACACATGATTGTATTATGCATAAGACATTTTTCTTTGTGATATATTTGCAATTTTTTTTTTATTTTCTGTTTTTTTGTTTTTTGTTTTCCCCTGTCCTTTTTGTCTGATACATCTGTTTGGTAGCATTAACCACAGTCATCAGTTGCTTTCCCTCTCTCCCTACCTCCCATTCCCCATCATTAACTACTTGTCTTCCAAAGTACTTAGATCAAAAATCAACAAACAACAAACAAACAAACAAACTGATTATCATCTTTTATTGAGATTACCCAAACTTTACAAACTAACTGAGAGGCATGATAAGTACAATAACAAAGTATATTTTACGTTTGATCTAGTTTACTTTTATTTCCTAACAAAATATTTTGTAGTTATCTCATATTGTTTTTACACAGTTCCTGTGTTTATTCTGATAGTTTTTGCTGAGTCTTCTTAAAAGAGTACTTTTTTATCCATTATATTTTAATAGAATATTTTTTTAAACATGGAGTTTCTTGGTTTCACTAATTTGATATGCCGCTACTTGACTATATTTTCTTGTTTGTAGTATTTTTTTCATTAATTTATTTGGGTTTTCAAAATATTTTTAAATAATATCTGTCAATAGAAATAATTTTACCTTTCCATTTATTTTTGCATCTAATTGCATTTTTCCATGTAATTGCACTGGCCACTGCCTGTAAATCAAGGTTCTGTGTTGGGAAAAAGTTAGAAAAGCATTCTTGACATGTTCATAAGAAGGATCTGATATTTCCTCATTATGCAGTCATTACCTGAACAGTTCAATTTCTTATGGTCATATTTTGAAAAAAAAAAAACAAAACACCTGTCATTGGCATCGGTCCCATTTCTCTCACTAATCCAACCAGATATTCAAGTTTCAGGGATTGCGAATAATCTGATTGTAGTGAAGGAATGAGCTTGGCTACACCCTTTTCTTATCACTTGGCCTTTCTTACCTTTTCTCCTACCCTCAATCCTCACCTTTACAACTTCTGGGTGAGCATCCTATACCAGTGTCATAGAGACAGTTTATTCATTGTGTTTTCCTTTACTACTTATGTTTCAAATACCAAGAATATTAAAAGCTCTTTTGCCAGTGATAAGAATTTGGCTTAGGAGAGAAGAAACTGTTTTTTAGAAACCAGAGAGGCCCGTGAAAGTGATATCAGGACACTAGCCCATCTGCTAAATATGTTTTATCTGCTATGCATGTGTATACTTGTCTCAGAGTCCTTACAGGAAGACCAGATGATTGAACCAAAGAAGACATAGAGTATTATTCCAAGATTTCCTGGTGCAAAACATATTTTAGCATTTACAAATCTCCCTGAAACCAGAGAATTGTATGAAAAAATATATAAAATTCATGAATCAGAATCTAACAACTATAAGAGCACTAACTTTATACAGAAGCCCAAATTCCTCTTACTATTACAATGTCATTCTCTGGAAACGTTTAACCTTACCCATTTGACTGAAGGGAACATCATTCCAAGATCTTGGTTGAGGCCCACCTCCAAATTTTACAAAACGTACAGATGATCAGGATGGCATGTTGTCATCTGCAATATCTCTGAATGTTGCTTTGCTTGATGAGTTACTGGAAATTGGCTCAGACCTTATGACCTCTGTCCATCCACCTTCTGGGGATAAAACTAGAGAGCCAATCCTTGTTTTGATTGGCACGCCTTTCTAAAGTCCTCTGTGCTTCTTACTTACTAGAATTCTGCTGACACTTTTCCTTCTCTATAGAACAATACCGAATAGCAACACTGTTAAACTTAAATGTAGGTGTATGTCTGACATATTTCCCGCCACAATTCTCAAATACTTGCAAAAGTGTTTTATTCATCTGTTATCATTTTGCAGAGATGGTTATTTTCCAAGATATGTACTGCTTTCTGTGAGAACAATGTTTGTACAATTAGTGAGAATATATGTAAGTAACCAGACACGGGGAGGAAACAGAGCAGGCAGTTAGGAATAACCAGCATGCAGCCACTGCTGGAAGGAAAGATACTGTGGTGTTAACATACGGAAAGTATACCAATGTATACCAAATACAGTAACAAGGTATAAATACATACATATTTATGCCTCTGTGTCTAAATATATTGTATAGAATGCATATACATGTCATAAATTATATAATTAAAAACTATACAAATTTTAAAGTACACATATTTGTATGAATGTCTAGATATTCTATTATATATGTATATGTACATAAATATGTTTGATATTTGTATATAAATATATATGTTTATATTTATTAATATAAATAAAATATATGTGTATTAATGAACCAGTGCAGTCACTCTTTAGGCTAACACACACAACAATTCTCGCTGTAGTTGACAATGTTTGTAACTTCCTTATCCTACATTGGCTGTTTTTCATAATTAAAATGTCAATGCCTTTCAATTTAAACTTTCCCTTAGAATTTTCATTAAAGTACATCAGGTACTTTAATGTGTATATTGGAGCCTAAAGATCTTCTAAGAAAAAGGGTTCAGATGTTTTCTTTTTTTCATGATACTTTTAAAAATTTAATACTATAAAGTATTATAATACTAGAGGTCAAGATGAATTAATGTAACAATTTGTTTCTTAATGTTTGTCTAATCCACAAATAAATTATGAAAATATCGGAAAATATAAAAATGTGTTCTTAAGTAAGACAAGAATGATTAAGTAAAACAAAATGTCAATATAAAGGTGCTTATGATCGTGTATTGTCTAAACCAAAATTAAATTTTTTTAGGTGAGAAATTGAGACCCTAATGCAATACTCTCGTGTGAAACTATTAACTTTCTATTATAATTCATCTTCATATCAGAAATTAAACCTACAAAAGGGAGACAGAAACAACTTTCTCTTTGAGCTGCTATCTTTGTCAATTTAAAACTTGAGGTAGAGTGGGAGAAGCGGTTAATATTAGGATAGTGATAAGGTAATGTGAGGATAATATAATAAAACTGTAATATGAAGATTAGTTATCCCATTTCATATGTAGACTTTTTGTTAGCCCTATTTTCCTCTCTGCCTCTCACCTCTACCAACTATTACACTTGTTGGTTTGGAGACAAGAGTCTTTTCAATGTCCTGTTTGGCAGATTGAATCCTAATACTTCCTTTATTTTCACTTTTAATGATCTTTTAGTTAATAATAAAATGAAAAATAAGAACACGGTAATACATACAATCTATATACATAAACTTATTGCAAATACTTAAAATTTTGTATGTAAATATTTTTTCATATTTATGAAAAAAATATAATTTTTCAGTGGTGTTGATAACAACTTCTCTGTACATATCCTAAATTCCAGTGTTAATAATTGCTTTAAAGGTAAGACTCAAAAGTCTAGTATTGACAAAACCCATCTGTACAAACCTTATAACCAGAAGGGAGGAAAATAGCTTGTGTTTAATTAGATTCCATATGTCAATTTTGGCTTTTGTTGCCGTTGCTTTTGGTGTTTTAGACATGAAGTCCTTGCCCATGCCTATGTCCTGAATGGTATTACCTAGGTTTTCTTCTAGGGTTTTTATGTTATTAGGTCTAACATTTAAGTCTCTAATCCATCTTGAATTAATTTTCGTATAAGGAGTAAGGAAAGGATCCAATTTCAGCTTTCTACTTATGGCTAGCCAATTTTCCCAGCACCATTTATTAAATAGGGAATCCTTTCCCCATTTCTTGTTTTTCTGAGGTTTGTCAAAGATCAGATGGTTGTAGATGTGTGGTATTATTTCTGAGGACTCTGTTCTGTTCCATTGGTCTATATCTCTGTTTTGGTACCAGTACCATGCTATTTTGGTTACTGTAGCCTTGTAGTATAGTTTGAAGTCAGGTAGCGTGATGCCTCCAGCTTTGTTCTTTTGACTTAGGATTGTCTTGGCAATGTGGGCTCTTTTTTGGTTCCATATGAACTTTAAAGCAGTTTTTTCCAATTCTGTGAAGAAAGTCATTGGTAGCTTGATGGGGATGGCAAAAAAAAACTACCATAAGAGTGAACAGGCAACTTTTAGAATGGGAGAAAATTTTTGCAATCTACTCATCTGACAAAGGGCTAATATCCAGAACCTACAGAGAGCTCAAACAAATTTACAAGAAAAAACAAACAACCCCATCAAAAAGTGGGCAAAGTATATGAACAGACATTTCTCAATAGAAGACATGCATACAGCCAACAGACACATGAAAAAATGCTCATCATCACTGGCCATCAGAGAAATGCAAATCAAAACCACAATGAGATACCATCTCATACCAGTTAGAATGGCAATCATTAAAAAATCAGGAAACAACAGGTGGTGGAGAGGATGTGGAGAAATAGGAACACTTTTACACTGTTGGTGGGACTGTAAAGTAGTTCAACCATTGTGGAAAACAGTATGGCGATTCCTCAAGGATCTAGAACTAGAAATACCATATGACCCAGCCATCCCATTACTGGGTATATACCCAAAGGATTATAAATCATGCTGCTATAAAGACACATGCACACGTATGTTTATTGCGGCACTATTCACAATAGCAAAGACTTGGAATCAACCCAAATGTCTGTCAGTGACAGACTGGATTAAGAAAATGTGGCACATATACACCATGGAATACTATGCAGCCATAAAAAAGGATGAGTTTGTGTCCTTTGTAGGGACATGGATGCAGCTGGAAACCATCATTCTCAGCAAACTATCACAAGAACAGAAAACCAAATACTGCATGTTCTCACTCATAGGTGGGAATTGAACAATGAGATCACTTGGACTGCGGAAGGGGAACATCACACACTGGGCCAGTTGTGTGGTGGGGGGAGGGCGGAGGAATTGTATTAGGAGAAATACCTAATGTAAACAATGAGTTGATGGGTGCAGCACATCACCATGGCATATGTAACAAACCTGCACATTGTGCACATGTACCCTAGAACTTAAAGTACAATAAAAAATAAGAATTAAAAAAAAAAAAGAAAAATAGCTTGTGGTTAATCATTCAATTTTCTTTTAAAATAAAAAATAAATTCCAAAAGTATCTTTCTCCTTATTGTATTATTTTTGGAGATATTCTGAGTGTCTTTAGAGTAACTTCCTTTGAAATAATTTGTGCCTTAACAGTGAGGTCCTACACTAAACATCAGTACCTATAAACCTATTGAAAGAGAGCAGAAGGTAAGACATTTCCTAAATTTGAAGCAATAGCTTCATAGATTCTTGGTTACTTTATGTTTTCAATGTTTTACATTGAATGCAACTGTTAAAGATCAATTTTAATAATAGTTTTCAAGTCATAAACTTTAAGTAATATATATTTTAATATCTATGTAAAATGGGACAGCAGAAGACTGAATTTCTCATATACGTTATGTTTAGTGTTGGATCCCAATATTTCCAAAGCAATTTGCCCTTTCCTCCACTCCCTATCAGTTAAAGTAAAGCTAACTGTGTAGAAGGTAAAATCTGGAATTTCACTTATAGAATATTCCTAAAACTATCTGATCAGATCATTTTAGGTTTTATATGTGTGTGTATAGATATAATATATATTATGTATATATGTGTATATACACATATTTGTATACACATGTATATATGTATATTTGTGTACATATATATGTATATTTGTATACATATATATGTATATACTAGACAAGAATCCAAAGGACATGAATGTTTGAGAAAAGAGCAAGAAATCTTGAGACCGAAAGCATAACTCACTCAAAATCTCACATGTTAGATGAATAATATCAATGCAAAATGTATGTGAGTTTTAACAAAAGAATCATGACTTGGTTAGTGAAAAATATCAGAATTGTAAGAGAAGGAATAACAGCAAGAGAAATATGAATAACTAAACAAGTTATGGGAGTGATAACAATGTTCAACACTTTTTATGTTTCAAATTCTATTTATGTCAACACAAAGATAATCCTTTTTTCTATATAGAATTTCTATAGCAGTCTTTATAATGTTATTTAATTGGTTCTGTGACAAGTAAAACCCCTATAGGTTAAAAATTAACATCACTGGTTATAGAAGAGAAGCTATATTCTGAACTGAAATCTCAATCAGATTTACTTTATGTATAGGCTTAATGAGTACAACAACAAAGAATAGACAACCTAAATTATTTCTCCCAACGTGAAATTACCCTTGTAAACCTTAGACACCATATAATTGATATACAGAAAATGCCAGATGCATATACATCCGACATCAATTTATTTCTGTGTATTTCATGCCTTTGAAAGTTTAAAATTGTTTGTATTAAATCCGAGGGGTTTTATTTTTTGGGCTAAGAGCATTAAAATCTCTTCTAGTGGCAAGTGCCTTGAATCATTAAAATATTACTCTACTGGCAAATTTTCAGCCTCTACTGCACTGTGACAGGGTAATGGAGCAAGTACTTCCAATGCTGACCCAGTTTCACCTGGATTCTAGTTGTGCATTAGTTCTGCTGCCCATGGGCAAAGCTTATAAACTCTTTGGGACTTCTTCAGGTATTTCTTATAAAATTAAGTAAGGTAAACTTTGCAAATTACAGTGTGCATAAATATTATTCTTATTATTATTACCTTTTAAGTTGTGTGTTGGACTAGATCATTTTTACTGTTTTAAAAATTTTCAGCATTTTACACTTTTTCTAAAGACAGTGCCATGATTTCTTAGTGTTAAAAGCCTAAGATACAACAAAAATTGTGTGGGATTCATTATGAGAAAATTTTCAGTCTCAGAATTCAGAAAATAGAAATTACTAAGCTATCAAATGGTATTAAAATGTTCTCTCAGCACATAATCTTACTCTTCAAGTTAGCATATGGAATGTTGCTTAATGATCAGGGCGTTTGCACTTCTTTTTGACTATAAAAAATAATGATCTTTCATTGTAATAAAATATTACACTATTGCATAGTCTGTGTTTTATGAATTACTCTACACACATTTTGTGTCAATTATGGGCCACAGAATAAAAGGTAACACTTCAGCCTTCAGGCTGAATCATTTACTTAGAGTTCACTGATGTGTTCTTAATTCAATTTGACGTCTTTCTCCACCCACAGTTTGTGAGGAGAGCGATGCAAACATTTTTCTTCATTGGCCGTGGCTGGAGAATGCATCAATATGACAAATATTTTATATGAAGAAAAGGGTAAAGCCCTGCGATTTACAATATATTTCTCTCACAGAAAAACAAAGATAATCACAGTAATATTTATAACATTTCCCTTATCTTAAAGGAGCCTCCAAGCACTTTAGAAATGTTAATGATAATCTGGTTACCACATAACCAGTGCTTCACATCTCCCATCACTAAAAAAAATTATGTTTAACAGTTTGCAAGGATGACAGACCCTGAAGAAAACTCTGTTGGATTAATGATTGCACGTGTAAGGCTGAAAAGGGAGTACTATTTACTTCAAACTGCCTATGCTGAAATGTGTATCCATCACAGAATCTCGCATATGCAAAATATGATGGCTAGCATATCATTCACCTGCTCTCAGATAGAAATATTGATGAGGCATCACAAAATACTCTGCCCCACACCATCTGGTAACAGAGATGGCATTATGCCTGTTATTAATAACGAGAACACGAATCATCATTTAACAATATTTACTGTGCTTAGGTAAATTAACATTGTTTTGTTTCTTCTGCATATTTAAAATAATTAAATCATTAGGACCTTTTATTAATGGCCCTATAGGACATTACAAGCATAGCTATTATTTCCAAAATAGAAATAAATATTTATACGTGGTCTATGAACGTCCTAGCATGTAATATATGACTAACTCAGACAATAATATGTTGCACATTCTATAATGATTAACAGCATTGCTTGCATAATTACAAACAAGTGTTGAAGTTTTATAAATACACATGTACACATGTATAATCCATATATATGTGTATGTTTAACATATATTGATAGTTTCGTGATGCTTCAATTTGTATCATGTGTAATTATTCACCTCACAACCACTAGTAGTTACGAGAAAAAGTTTATGCAAAATTATATTTCAGTTTTTAAAAAACGTCATTCATTATCTAGCTATTTTGTGGACAAAGTTTATTCATTCATGTCTTCATTCATTCAGTAATTACTAGAACCTGTTCTAGGCATTAGGCATTTAAAGAGAAATATGATGCTTTCCATATCTTCTGGGAGATCACAGTCTCCTGGGAAAGATAAATAAAGAAATGGTAAATAGAGCTCCATAAGAACACCAAACAGGCAGCCCATAACTCTAAAAGATGAGGCAAGGGCAATTTTACAGAGGAGGCAGTACTTGAATTGAATCTTGAAGAATGAGTAGGTGATGCCAGTCTAAGCAAGCAGTCCTGTCAGAGTTCTAATTGTAAAGTTAAAACGTACTTCCAGCATTCACTAACATAAAGATATAGGTCCAGAAATACTGAATTAAAAATGGATCAACCTCAGTATGAGTTCCAACAAAATGTGAGCAAAGTGACCTACTGAAATACATTGTACTGCCTTTGACACTCATACATACCTAGGTAGAATCAGACTTAAAATTAGCTTTTGAAAACAGGGTGCTATACCCCCCGGTCTACAACACTTTCTCATGCCATATGCCCATTTATCTTTAGGTACAACTCATAATCACGTTCATGCTTTATTTTAACTTTCATATGTGACCCTTTTATTTTTCTGACTCTTGTCCAAATCTGCAAACTAATCTGCTAACGTAAAGTCCCACTTATGTGCATGCCTATCAAGCTTCCTCCATAACCTCAGGATAAGTGAGCTACCATGTGATGTTTTCTATTTCTTTCCTCTTATTTTTCTTTCCTCTTTTTCTCTGGGCACTGACATGTGCCTTGCACACCTCTGCTGTTTCTGCTAGACACGATCATAATTTAACTGGACCCAACAACTCCATCTGCCTTTGATGGAAACAACCATAACTTCTTCCAGGTTCCTACAATAAATGTTTGTTTTGTGCTGCTGCTAACACATAAGAACTCTCTTGGTTCTAAAGCTGTTTGGCAATTTATTGGTACATCAGAGAGACTAAGCTCATTATGTCTAGTTTGTTTCCCTAGGTATTTAATTCATTACCAGGAGGTTTCTTCATCACCCATGTCAATAAATTAATGTCAGGTCACAAACTGACCAGACAGTACCAGGCGCACCTGAAGTTCCAGAAGAAAATAGGAAAACAAATGTATAGGTAGATGTTACAGACTGAATCCTATCCTCCAAAAAAGACATGACAAAATCCTAATCCACAGAACTCCAGAATATGACCTTATTTGGAAACAGAATGTTCAGAGAGCTATGTAAGTTAAAATGAGGTCATTAGCATGGGTCTTGATCCAGTATGACTGCTGTCTTTTTATAAGAGAGAAATTTGAACAGAGAGACAGATATGCACAGAGGGAAGATGATGTGCAGAGATACAGGGAAAGGTTACCTGAAGATGAAGCAGAGATTGTAGCAATGCATGTAACAAGTCAAAAATTGACAGCAAACCACCGAAAGTTAAGAGAAAGTCATGGAACAAACTCTCTCTTACAACCCTCAAAAATAACTTACCCTGCCATCACCTTGCTTTCAAATGGGGGTACAATAAATTTGTACTGTTTAAGACACCAGTTTGTAGTACTTTGTTACAGCAGCCTTAGCAAACGTATACAAGAGATGACCCCAGTCCCACTTCCCCTTCTTCAGTATGGATTTGTATATCATATTATAGAAATATATGTCTGTCTTCCTTTCCACGAGATGTAAGATTTACAGGTGGTAGTTACTATGTTTTACACATTTATTTTTCTTTGGAGCTCTACCCCATTATTTTGAACACGGCAGAAGTGAAATTAATTTTGCTAACTATATTTTAAAATGGAAAAATTCACTGAAGCTATTTAATACAATAATTCTTTGTTTCATAAGGAAAGAAAATCAGCAATAAATTGATGTAAACAGTCATGGAAAAACAAAATTATTTAATTCCATTTTGTTTAATATGTATCTGCATATATACTCATATTTTTCCAAAATCACTAGTGTTTATGACCATGAATTTTCAATGAAAGCAGATATATTTTATAGAAATGCCCTAATGCCTATGTGTTTATTAATATAATGTTATGAGAGCTTGTTTACTTCATGAATATTAATTGTGGCTTTATTCTCACTTTATATTAATATAACTGAACATACAATGTTGATTTTTACATTGTTTTGTATTATATCATAATACTTTTTAGCAACAATAAATCTAGCTTGATTTAGAATACATTAATACAAGCCGAAATACAAATTAATTTGAAGGTTAGTAAATATATCGAAACCACAATGCAACAGACTAATAGGCCCTAGTATACTATGAACTGTCTGTATTGTTATTACTGAAGCTTCTATTAGCTCTCCTCTAAGCAGACTCATTTGACTGGAAGAAAATTGGCTCCATATTAATGTGTCACCTATTATGCTGTACTTTAAGGAACTGAATATCAGATTTGTACATGGCCACTGTGAATAAGAAGGATGGTTATATACATTTCTTATAGGAAGTCCGAGGTAATTTAGAAGACTATCTTTTCTCACACCAAAAGTAAACACATTATTGATGATGTCTCTTTGAGCAAATTCCCTTTAAGTTTTTTAAATGTAAAATATACCTTACGTTGGTGCAAAAGTAATCACAGGGAAAGAGAATCTAGAGAAGTTCGACTTAAAAAATAATCCTAAATCTTTTGATTAACCCATTGGATGACTTGACTAAGCTTTTTGAATTTCAGCCGTCTCTTTCTGACATCTTATAGCAATGGAAATCTTATAATGTACAGTTGGTGAGGAGCAGTAGAGGATGAATACTATGTGGAGCTAATTTTTTGCTTTATGATCCTGGTTTCTTTTCTCATTAGCACAAGGTCAAATACTCAGTTATCTTCTGTGTGTTTGAAGTTCAAAGTGAATGTTAGCTGAAACAATGGCCCGAATTCCTGTCAGAAAATCTGCAGATCACAAATGAAATCAATTTGTATAATGAAACGCAAGCCATACAGGTCAAATGAATGGTCAATAAATTTAGTCATGTAAAATTACAGTAAGAGTAAAAATTCTTAAAACCTAATTTTTTTATATAAAATAAATCTTTTGGGAAAACAGTTTGATTTCTGACTGGCAATGATGAAGGGCAGAAATAAAACTGATTAACAGTGACCACTGATAACTTTTTGGAAATTATTATATGATTTTCCTGAAAAAACAATACATACTCTGTGGTAATTGGAAGGCTACTCTGTGAGCTGCTGTGATAGGTAGGTAGCTGGGACATATAAGATGAAAAACTGAGATCAGCTCAATACAATGAAATTTCTAGAAAACTAGGCTAATAAATGTATAATGAGGACTGAACTTAAGTAGTTTCAGACTACACATGTTTGAAGGCGGTATTCATCTACAACTCTCATAATTATTTTTATCTCGTAATTATTTTTCTTAGCATAGAATCTTTTTTGTTTGTTTGTTTTTGAGATGGAGTCTCACTCTGTCACCCAGGCTGAAGTGCAGTGGCATGATTTCAGCTCACTGCAACTTCCACCTCCCAGGTTCAAGTTATTCTCCTGCCTCAGTCTCCCCAGTAGCTGGGACTACAGGAGCCTGCCACCTGACCTGGCTAATTTTTGTATTTTTAGTAGAGGTGGGGTTTCAACCTGTTGACCAGGCTGGTCTCAAACTCCTCACCTCAAACGATCCACTCACCTCGGCCTCCCAAAGTACTGGGATTACAGGTATGAGCCACTGCACCTGGCCCCTTTTTATTTTGAGAATCATACGGAGGCCATTAAATCTCAGACATCTTAGTAATATTTTACTCCCTTTGAATTACATTTATTTAAACATTAGAGTCACTGGAATTAAAATTAAGTCTTTAAAAACAAGTCAGTAAAATCTGGACAGGTGAAGATACCAGTGAAGTTCACTGTCTTTGAGGTGGGCCTTATGTAGCTTTCTGAATATATTTTACAAAAGCAAATAAGTTAAATGAAAGGAAATAATTATAAGTGAAGCTTGTGTTCACATTTAAATTTTTCACTTTTACATAATAGTGCATAAAATTTGTTGAGTGATCATTTAACACCAAGCTTTCTACATGCAATATTTCATTTAGTATTCCAACAATTTAATGTAGTAAGTCATCTTAAAATCTCCAATTTTATAACAACGAGTTAAGTGATTATGTTGTGCACCTGATAAGTAATGGAGAAGATTTTGAACCAAAAGATTGACACCAGAACCTATGTAATTAAGTCATGATGCTTTTCAGAAAACTTGAGGATCCTAATTCCCTCTCTTACTGGCATTTGCTTTGCCTTTAATTTCAGAGTAGAAACATTTATAATATAAATTACAAATTCAAAAGAAAATGCAAAAGCAAATTGTTAATATGGTAATTAACAGTCTAACAACTTCAGTATGTTAGAGCTAGCATATTCGAGCTCTTCAGTATGTTCAGCACTCTAAACTAGCATGTTACTCGTAAAAATGAACTATATAATATTCACTTCAATTTTGATTTAATGAAAATACTCACTTCTCACTTGCCCCCTCATAGCCAATACTTTCCTTTTTTTATTTTATTTTATTTTATTTTATTTTATTTTTTGTGATGGAGTCTCTCTCTGTCCCCCAGGCCAGAGAGCAGTGCTCACTGCAACCTCCACCTCCCGGGTTCACGCCATTCTTCTGCCTCAGCCTCCCAAGTAGCTGGGACTACAGGCACCCGCCACTACGCCCAGCTAATTTTTGTCTTTTTATTAGAGATGGAGCTTCACCTTGTTAGCCAGGATGGTCTTGATCTCCTGACCTCGTGATACGCCTGCCTCGGTCTCCCAAAATGCTGCAATTACAGGCGTGAGCCACTGCCCCTGATCCAGTACTTTCCTTTTAGTGTAGCTGCAAGCCTCAATGCCTTCCACAAC
The DNA here is from genome assembly GCF_037993035.2 of Macaca fascicularis. NCBI lineage: Eukaryota > Metazoa > Chordata > Mammalia > Primates > Cercopithecidae > Macaca > Macaca fascicularis. The sequence continues at coordinate 179,644,245 of NC_088376.1, read as the reverse complement.
GAAAATTTCCATGTTTCCTTCTTCATTACTTTTCTTCTTGTAAGCATTCTTTATGCTTTATTTTAGCTTATTAATTAATTGCTTTATTATTTCATATTATGTGTACTACATAATGATTTACTTCCAGTGTTCAGATACTAATTATATATACCATGTGTTTTCATATTTCCTCCAAGTTTGCTCTGTGTGACTTTAAGGTAGTCATGTCCACTCTGGCCTACGGATTTCACAAATTATCAGACTGGTCTGAGTAATTTCCACAATTCTTAGCTCTGAATGTTATAGTCTAAATCACCTTCTTCCCAAAGAGGCGAGACCTGGATGATTTTGGCCAACTGAATGAAGAGCACACTGTAATAGGTACTTGTCATACTAGACTCTATTTTTTAGACTTGGAACCAAAGAGAGTGAAGAAACCCTGAGTATGCTGGCCCTACAGACAAGTCAATACAGTCAGTTGTCATTCATGCAGTCTAAGGAATAATTCTCTCTTTGAGAGATAAGTATACTAAATTTCAGTGAAATTTTGTCTAATTCGCAAGTCTGTATTTGCTCATTTTATTCCATGAACTTTTATTAAAATAAGGAACTTTTCCAATGGTCAAAAAAACAAATAATTATAATAAATAACCTTCAACAAAATATTATAATTTAAACACTTTTTTGTGCTATTTATTTTCCACATTTCATCTCATATTAATATTATTAAGTTTATGTTTACTATACTTGTGAGTAGTTTGAATTATTAATTTGTATATGTTTCACAGCAAAATGTTTCACTTGTCTGTACCCAAAAGTTGTATGCTAAACTGTTAAAATAAAACAAAAAGGAGATAACAGAAAAAAGTAAAGTTTTGGTAAAGTTTTATAAAGTATATTTTTTGGAAACTATTTTTTAGATTATGATTTGACACTGAATGAATGATGGCTGTAGTTATAAAGTTTCAGAGCTTATTAAGCTGACTTTGAAATATAAATTAGTAAATTACTCAATATGACATAAAATAATAAGAACTGAAAAGAAAAACAAGTAAAAGTAGCTCAAGTAGTGTCAGTTTTTAAAAGTTGGTCTTACAATGTACTTCGTATATCTGTAAGAATTTATCCTTAGAATAAGTCACCGTTTTCCAAGAGCAATTAGTGAGATTTTCCCAACACAATAAAAATCATGTTATTTAACAATCTCATCTAACTGTATAAAAGGAAAAGTGGAACAAGGAAATGTGTCCCAGACCACCAGCAACAAGTTTTGCTATTCATATATCCAAAAAATGAAATCCAAAATAATTCGTGTATCATCAAAGCTATTGCTTTCTCAAGCCAATCTCCCCTAAAAGTTTTATATTTGAAAACTATACTTGGAATATTTTCTAAATTGAATAAAAGATCTATTTTCCTCAGGATGGGCATGAGAAAATCAAGAAATATTTTCACTAACACTAATAAACATTTTCTCTGGTTCATGCTTTAATTATTTGCATTCCAGTGGGCATTCTTTACTCCAGATGGAGTATAAAATATCTTAGTCTATACCTGAGTTTCTCACTTGTGTCTACTTATTAAATTTTATTTCTTTCACTAGTTATATATCATATTAGTTGCAATATTTCCTGTAACAATAAATTCATATTAATCAAACAGTAAATTAATATTAATATCCTTTGACAATAAATTAATATTAATAAATATTTCCTTTAATAATAAATTAATAACTTCCAATAAACACTGTAACTTTTATGAATCAGACTGAAAGGTCCTAAGATCAATAATTTAAGCCAGATGTGGTCATCTGAGACTATAATCTCAGCTGCTCAGGAGGCTGAAGTGGGAGAATTGCTTGAGCCCAGGAGTTCCAGGTTACAGTAACCTACGATAGCACATATGAGGCCTTACGTGATGTTTCACCCGCCTGGATGAAAGGCAGGTGACTTATCCTGACTCAACTAACTTGGCATTCTTGTATCTTTACGACTCTCTTAAAATGTATTTGACAAAGAAATGACTGTGGGGATCTATTATGTAATTATGCTATTTTACTGTTTAACTGCTTTTCTGCACTCTGTTAAATGGCATCCCCCACTATACTTAACTCTTCACAGGTGGATTGAAATTTTATTCTGACCCTCTAAACATGAATACAATGAAAGCTTTGTTTTAGCTGGACTTCTAAAACAGTGAAAAAAAAAACAAAAAACCTCCATGCCTTCATCTTCAAAATAACAACTTTGTGTTATCACTGTATTTCCATATACAATTGCTGTGTCTGTCTTTTTCTGTGCCATCCTCATGTTAAAATTATTGAGAAGAAAAATACTGTCCGCAAATTCCCCCCCTATTTTCTTTCCATTTCTTCGTTATGTTTATAGATTTATTCATCCTTCTTAATTGTAGAATTTTTCCATGTTACAAAATATTGATAATGGGATTTAAAGTAAAATTGTATTTCATGTATAGACAGTTTGGGAAATTGACAGACAAATTTTTGGCAGTAAGTATCCTAATTTAATAATAATCTACCTCTCTACGTCTTTAATACTTAATTTATTTATATATTTTATAACTTTTATAGAGTTTCTATACTTTTTTTTATAAGTCAATACCCAGAAATTTTCTTCCTTTTAGAAATGGGATCTATTTTTCCCATTACATTCTCAGAGATATGATTTTTTTTTACTTTTGGAGTAGAAAAATGTTTTTGTTTGTTTATGCCTAACCACTAAATTTTCACAATACATTTCATAGTAATAAATTAGCTACTGTATAATCTTCTTTTTTTTTTTTTTTTTTTTTTTTTTTTTTTTTTTTTTTGAGATGGAGTCTCACGCTGTTGCCCAGGCTGGAGTGCAGTGGCGCGATCTCGGCTCACTGCAAGCTCCGCCTCCCGGGTTCCCGCCATTCTCCTGCCTCAGCCTCCTGAGTAGCTGGGACTACAGGCGCCCGCCACCGCGCCCGGCTAATTTTTTGTATTTTTAGTAGAGACGGGGTTTCACTGTGGTCTCGATCTCCTGACCTTGTGATCCGCCCGCCTCGGCCTCCCAAAGTGCTGGGATTACAGGCTTGAGCCACCGCGCCCGGCCTGTATAATCTTCAAGGAATATGATTTTCCTTTCTTGAAGTAATATCTGTGTTTCTATCTAATGTCATATTGACTAGAATTGTCAAATAGTGTGAAATGTCATTTGCCTTAGTGGAAAATTTATTTTGTGTCTAGTTGTAATTGAAATCTTTCTTGATATTTACTATTAAAAATAATACTGAATGATTGCCTGAGGTAGACTTTATTTTATTATTTTTATTGGTATTATTAATGACTACTTTGCTAGCTTTTGTTGTTAGTTTTAAATGTAAATGGATTCTAAATTTTATCAAATACTTACTCAAGAACTATGGAAATGGTTTATTTTTTATATATATTTATTACTGCCTATGGATTCTACTATTACATCTTCTAATCTTGAACAATCTTTGAATCTCTGAAAAAATACATTTCCATAGTTTTTTAATATTTCTGTTAGTCTTTGCTAATGTTGCATGTATTATTCATATAATTGTAAATATATTATATTTTTTATAGTTTCTCATTTGATTTGCATTATCTAGATATCTAACAATAATTTTCCTGTAATCTGAAAATGTTTTAATAACTTAAGAATTGGCCACATAAAATGATTTGAAATTGCATAGCCCAGGAATTTTTCTAATGATAATTCCATAACAACTAATTTATGCAACAGTTATATTAATACTACTAAATTTCAAATCTATGATGACATATTTGTATATCTATCTTTTATTCATTTCATTTAAACCATAATGACCTCTTTCTTGTTTTTTAAATAAATCAAGTTGTTCCAGATCATACTGTCTGTCTGCAATTGCAATGACTCCTACCTGTAAATTTTACCACTACCCATATTGGAATACCTCACTTTCTCACATCATTAAGATATCTGCTTTAATGTTACTACTTACAGAGGCTTTCCCTGACCACTGTCCTATCTAAAGTAGCACTCCTATTTATTTTTATTCAGATCCCCTCCTTAGTCTAACAGAAAGACATAGTTTTGTTAGACTTTCCATTAATTTTGGAGTCAGCTTTACTGTGTATAGTCATTGAAAATAATCTAAGCCATTAATATTTAAATTTTATCAGCATTGTTGTTAATCTAATATACCACTGTTTATATTCTTTCTCAAATATGTATGTATGTTGTTATAGACCTTGTCTTATTAATCTCATACTTTTTATTCTTTTATATTTTGTATAAAAGATTATATAAAAGATTATTGCTGTTTGTGTTTTTTTCTATTTTCTTAGTCTTTTCATTAATCTTGGAGTCAGCTTTACTACTATGCATAGTCATTGAAAATAATTTATACCATTAATATTTAAATTTTATCAGTATTGTTAATGTAATATACCATTGTTTATATTCTTTCTCAAACATGTATGTATGGTGTTATAGTCCTTGTCTTATTATTAATCTCATACTTTTTATTCCTTTATATTTCATAACTAAACTCAGGTTATTGCTATTTTTTTTTCTATTTTCTTAGTCTTTAATCTACTTTCTTAAAGTTGCTCAAAGAAGTAAAAAAAGTGGCAAAACTCAAGGAAAAAATGTGTAAACAAAATGGAAATATTGATAAACAGCTGAAAGGCCTAAAAAGAAACCTGAAATACATTATAGAGATGAAATGTACAATAACTACAATGAAATATTCACTAGAGATATTCAAAGGTAGATTTAGGCAGGCAGAAGAATTGGTGCAATTGAAGACAGGACAATAAATATTATCATGTCGGCAGGGCGGGGTGGCTCAAGCCTGTAATCCCACCACTTTGGGAGGCCAAGGCGGGCAGATCACGAGGTCAGGAGATTGAGACCAACCTGGCTAAAACGGTGAAACCCTGTCTCTACTGAAAAAAAAAAAAATACAAAGAATTAGCTGGGCATGGTGGCGGGCGCCTGTAGTCCCAGCCACTTGGGAAGCTGAGGCAGGAGAATGGCGTGAACCCGTGAGGCGGAAGTGGCAGTGAGCGGAGATCGCGCCACTGCACTCCAGCCGAGGTAACAGAGCGAGACTCTGTCTAAAAAAAAAAGAAAAAAAAAAAAAGAAAAAAAAAAGTTTTCATATCCGATGAACAGAAAATGAATTGAAATGTGGACAGAGCCTAAATAACTTTGGGAGAGTATAAAGCAGACCTACGTATTGTGGCAGTCTTCTAAGGAGAAGAGAGAGGAAAAGTACCAGAGAAAACTATTTGAAGAATTAACGGCTTAAACCTTGATAAAATATGTAAATATAAACATCCAAGAATCTGAAGGATAAAAGTAAGCAATACCAATGAACACAATAACCAAACTTCAGAAGCCAAAGACAAAGACTCTTGAAAGCAGCAAGAGAGTAGTACCATTACACACAAGTGAAATCAGAATTTTAGCAGATTTCTTATCAGAAACTTTGGAGGCCAAAAGATTAATAATCAGCTAGTATATTCAAAGTGCTAAAAGAAACATCCTGTCAACCTCAAATCTCATATTTCACAAAATTGTCCTTCAAAAATGAGGGAGATAGTATGAATTTCCCAGGTAAACAAAAGCTAAGAGGGTTTATTACTACTACATCAGCTCTACAAGAAATGCTTGAGTCCTTCAGGATAAAATGAAAGGATACTACACAACAACTGAAAGCTATAAAAGATTTCAATAAAGAGAAATGCATGGGAAATTATAAAAGTATTACTGTAACAAGCTTTGTAACTCTACTTTTTTTTTTTTTACATAATGTTAAGAGGTTAAATATTTTCTAAAAATATTCATCTAAAAATTATTGTAATTTTGGTTTGTGGCTCTATATTTTGTTTTCTATATAATTCAAGATACTATTGCATTTAAAATAATTATCAGCATATGTTTTGAAGTACTTAAATATGTAATTTTGTGACATCAAAAATGAAAGCGTTGGAGATGAAGCTGTAAAGGAGCAAACCTTACATGCATTATTAAAGTAAAGCTGGTATAAATTTAAATGAGTGTTTCCCCCTTGTAGCCACAAATAATATATACATAGAATATAATTTAAACAATATAATACAAAAATTCAACTAAATGCAAAGTTGACAGTAATAGAGAAATTAGGGACAAAATAATATAAGGCACACCCATATAAGGCACATCCCAAACAAATATCAAAATAACATAAGTCCCTTCTTATTAGTATATGTAAATAGATCAAACCCTCCAATCAAAGACAGAGTTTGGCAGAATGAATTTAAAAAATGATCTAAGGCCGGGAGCGGAAGCTCAGCCCTAGCACTTTGGGAGGCCGACGCATGTTGATCACTTGAGGCCAAGAGATCGATACTAGCCTTACCAACATAGTAAGACCCCATCTCTACTAAAAACACAAAAATCAACCTGGTGTGGGAGTATACGCTTGTAATCCCAGCTAGTAGGGAGGCTGAAGCACAAGAATCACTTGAACCTGGGAGGCGCAGGTTGCAGTGAGGTGAGAGCATGCCACTGCACTCCAATCTGTTATAGCAAGACTGGCAAAAAAATAAATAAAAATAAAAATAAATAAATAAAAATAAAAATTAAAAATTAAAAGAAATCTAAGTCTGCTGTCTACAAAATACACAATATTTTGAAAGTGAAATGATGGAAAAAGATATTCCATGGAAATAACCCAAAGAAAGCAGAAATGGCTAGTATTCCTACATCTTCAATTTTTTGGAAGAGTTTGAAAAGGATTGACATTAGTTCTTTGTATGTTTGTTAAAATTAATCAGTGAAGCCCTCAGGTATGGGCATTTCTTTGTCAAGAAGTGTTTGGTTACTGATTCAATCTACTTAAAAGTTATAGGTCTATTCAGACTTTCTATGTCTTTGTGATTCAGTCTCAATAGTTGTGTTTCTGTGAATTTGTTAATTTCATCAAACTTATCCAATTTGCTGGCATAAAAATTTTGACAGTACTTTAATATTCTTATTGCTCTAGAATTGATCGCAACATTCACAATTTCATTTCTGATCTGAGCAACGTGAGTCTTCTCTATTTTTTAGTCCATTTATCTAAGTTTGTCAATTTTGTTGATCTAATCAAATAACCAAATTTTGATTTCATTTATTTTCTATATTATTCTCCTAGTCTCTATTTTATCTCTCATCTAGTCTTTATTAATTTCCTTCTGCTAGCTTTGAGTTTACTTTGTCCTTCATTTTTTATTTTTCCTTAAGTTGTAAACTTAGGTTGTTGAGACTCAGGCTGAAAGTGCTAGTGTGGTGCTGGGTGGAATCTGGAGCCTATATCTTCAGGGGTTAGCCTGGAGTCTGAGTCCAAAGGTACTAACCTAATGAGTAGCGCTGTGGGATTCAGCCTGCTCTTGAAAGGTGGGCAGAAGCATGTGGCTTTGAGTGCCAGCCCAGTGCTGGTGGGAGGGAGGTCTGGAGCCTGGAGCTACTGTGTTTGGCCTGGTGGTGGGACAGCCTGGCCACAATATCTGCCTTACTGTCCAGGGCAGGCCTGAAGACTCAGTCCATGAATCCTGGCTTGGAGTTTGGGGCTCTGGAGGCCTACATGACATTGGGTTTTACTGGGATAAATCCTGAAATCCTGAGACAAAGACCAGTACTCACTTCCTTTTCCCTCTCTCATGGGAAGAGTATCTTTCTCCATGCTATGCTGCTAGGTTTGTGAGAAGGGTGATATGAATTATGTAAATCTGTCCTTCCTACACTCTTTAATGCATATTTTCTTAGTTCTGTGCTACAATCAGGTGCTATAATCTCTCACCTAGCTTCCTTAGTTTTGTGAACTTGTTCAATAGTAATGTTTCCACTTTCACATCTGGCTTCATGAATTGAATTTGGAAGTACTCCCTCTTCTTCTTTCCCCATGGAAACATAAATTTGAACAAGTTCACAAAACTAAGGAAGCTAGGTGAGAGATTACTACCAATTTTACAGAAATAAAAAAAGAATTATGAGACTGCTATGAACAAAACAGATAAAGGTAAGTTGATTAATGGCTGCAAAAGTACAATTAGATAGAAGAAGTAGATTCGTGTTTGGCAGCACAGTAGGTTGACTACAGTTAATAATAATTCACTATGTATTTCAAAATAGCTACAAGATAGGATTTGAAATGTTCCCAACACAAAGAAATGATAAATGTTTGAGGTGATGGGTGCATGTGCATACAAGTACACATTGTATGCATGTCTCAAAATATCACATATACCCCCTAAGTATGTACAGTATGGATATGTTCATAGATAACATCATATATTCATATGTTAATGAATATATGCACAGAAAATACTATGAACAAATATATGCCAACAACTTAGATTACTAAGATGAAATAGACAAATTCCTAAAACACAAACTCAGAACAAGAGTCCTCAACCCCTGGGCCACAGACCACTATTGGTCTGTGGCCTGTTAGGAACTCAGCTGCACAGCAAGAGGTGAGCTGTGGGCAAGCGAGCGTGACTGCCTGAGTTCCACCTCCTGCCAGATGAGCAGCAGCATTAGATTCTCAGAGGAGTACAAGTCCTGCTGTGAACTGCACGTGCAAAGGACTTAGTTTGTGTGCTCTTTATGAGAACCTAATACTTGATTATCTGAGGTGGAATAGTTTCACCCCAAAACCTGCTCCATTTGTTTAAAAATTGTCTTCCACAAAACCAGTCTCTGGTGCCAAAAAGGTTGGGAACCGTTGATTTTAGAAATAGAAAACCTGAATGGACCCAGAACAATAAGGAGATAGAATCAGAATCAAAAATCTCCTCACAAACTAAAACCCTGAATCTGATGTCTTCTCTGGTACATTTTGCCAATAATTTAAAGAAGAACTACCATCAGTCCTACTCAAAAGTTTTCCAAAAAAATTGATGAGAAATGAGCACTTCTCAAGTCATTTTATGAGACCACATTACCCCAACACCAAAGGCATTGCAAGAAAAGAAACAAAAAAAACCAAAGAAACCCCAAAACACAGAACAATACCCCTTATGAACATTGAAGACTATCAAAGCAAATTTAGCAGAAAAAGTCATCTCACAGAATAGGAGAAAATAGTTTTCAAATGTTTTTCTGATGAGGAGTTAATATGCAGAATATATAGATAAACCCTAAAACTCAACAATGGCAACAACGAACATCCCAATTAAAAAATAGGCAAAGAACTTGAATAGATAGTTTTCTAATAAAGTTATACACATGGCCAGTAAGCACATGAAAAGAGGTTTAACATCACGAATCATTGGAGAAATACAAATTAAAACTACATTGAGGTGCCACGAAATACTTATTAGGATGTCTACTATAAACAAATAAATGAACAGAAAACAGAAAATAGCAAGTGTTTGCAACCATGTGGAGTAGTTGAAAAGCAAGAAAATTCTGGCACATACTACAACGGTGATGAATCTTTAGGACATTATACTGTGAAATAAGCCAGTCTCAAAAAGACAAATACAGTATGATTCCACTTCTGTGAGATACTTAGTGTAGTCAAAATTCACGGAAATAAGAAGTAATATTGTGGTTTCCAGGGGTTTGGGAGAGAAGAAATGTGAATTTAATGTTTAATAGGTATAAATTTAATGTGAATTGAATGTTTAATGCTTTAGTTTTACTAAATAGAAAGAGTCGTGGAAAGGTATGATGTTGATGATTGCACATTATGAATGCATTTATTATCTCTGAACTGTACAGTTAGAAGTGGTTAAGAAGGTACATTTTATGTTATGCAAAATTCATTACAATTTTCAGGATAATATTTAATTATAATATTATAGAGTAATTGATTTCCACACCTTCTTGCCACACCTAGAGGGCTACAGTATAACAGGATATTATTAAATACATTTGAAAAAGCCACAAAACACAAACTCTAGGTTGGAGCTCTCCAGGATGCCCAAAGATAACAGGGGCCAAACCAAAAACCCCACAGGCAGAATTTCTACCATCTGACACCTACAGTTACATAAAATAATTAACACAGCCCAACTCCCAGTCAGATTAGCAAAGTACCCACTAAAGGAATATTTACCTCAGTTTTTCTACCCAATAAATGACCTCTGACTTTTCTAAAAATTTACAAAGTATGCTAAATGTTAAGAAAAAATAATTTGAATAGACAAAGCAAGCATCAGGACAAAACTCATCTGTCATAGATGTTGGAACTGTCAGACAAGGAATTAAAATGATTACAATTAATATGCTAATGGATTTAATGGTAAGGTAGAAAGTATGCAAAAACAGATGGGCAGTGAAAGCAGAGGTATTAGACAAGAAAAATTCTAAAGCAAATAGAAATCAAAAGCCCTATAATAAAAATAAAGAATGCCTTTGATGGACACATGTGGAGACCGGACTCAGTCGAGGAAAGAATCAATGAGCTTGAAAATAGGTCACTAGATCCTTCGTAACTGACATACAAAGAGAAGAAGAAGAAAAAAAAAAAGCATAATGAAAATCTCAAAACTGACTGTCAAGAAGTGTAATACAATTTAAATGCTGAAACATGCACATAATAATTTGAATATCTGTGGTAGAATAATGAGAATGGACCAGAGGAAGTATTTAAAGAAATAATTATGGATAATGTTAAAAATTAATGATATATCTGAAAATATAAATCCAGGAAGTTGAGAGAACATGAAACAGGATAAAAATGAAAAATGCACACCTAGGCATTTAGTAGTCAAACTGCATTCAAACCAAAAGCAACGGGAAAATCAAGAAAGAAACAAGGGGAGAAAAATCTTACTTATTGAGGAACAAGTATAAAAATTGTAGTGCCTTTTTGTCAGAAAGCATGCATGCATTAAGAGATTGACTTAAAACATTTAAAATGCTGAAAGAAAAATTCCACCAATTTAGAATTCTATATCTACAGAAACGTATTTTAAAATAAAAGGGGGAACAATCAAAAAGTAAAAAAAAATTAATCACCCAAGATGTGTCCTATAAGAAATTAAAAGAAGTTCTTCAGGTAGAAGAAAAGTAGTATCGATTAATTTCAATATACATAATAAAAAAGTAAAAAAAAAATAATTAAAATAAATTATTGTATACAATTTTTTAGAAATCTTAACTCTAAAATACAGATATTTAAAATAGTAACAATGTATTGAATGATTATAGAAAATGAATAATTGAAATGGATCACAGTAATGTCATATTAATTCTTTCAATCCATGAACACAGGCTATCTTTCCATTTATTTGTGTATTTCTTTCATCAATGTTTTCTTGTCTTCAATATACAAATATTTTACTCCCTTGATTGAATTTACTGATTTTTTTTTTTGATGCTACTATAAAAGGGATTGTTTTCTTAATTTCTTTTATTGGGTAGCTTGTTATTAGTGTACAGAAATGCAATTGGCTTTTGCATAATCTTGTATTATGCAATGTATAGGATTTGTTAATCCTAACAATTTTTTCGTGGAGCCTTTGAAATTTTCTACATACAAAATGATGTTGTATTAGTTTGTTTTCACACTACCGATAAAGACATACCTGAGACGAGGCAATTTACAAAAGAAAAGGGTTTAATTGGATACAATTCCACATGACTGGGGAAGCCTCGCTATCACGGCAGAAGGCAAGGAAGATCAAGTCACATCCTACAAGGGTGGCAGCAGGCAAACAGAGAGCTTGTGCAGAGAAAGTCACATTGTAAAACCATCAGATATTGTGAGACTCATTCACCATCACGGGCACAGCGCAGGAAAAACCTGCCCCCATATTTTAGTCACTTCCCACTTGGTTCATCCCGTGGGAACTGTGGGAGTTACATTTCAAGATGAGATTTGGGTGGGGACACAGTCAAACTATATCAAATGTCATCTGCAAACAGAGATAATTGTACTTCTTTATTTACAGTTTTGATACCTTTTACTTCTTTTTCTTGCTTAATTGCTCTGGCTAAGACTTCCAGGACTATGTTGAATAGAAAGGCAAGAGTGGACAACCCTGCATTGTTCCTCATCATAGAGAGAAAGGTTTCAACTTTTTGTTGTTTGGTATGATGTTAGCTCTGGACTTGCCATATATGACTTTTATTAAGTTGACATACATTTCTTTCATACCTAATTTGCTGAATTTTTTTTATGAAAGGATGTCAAATTTGTGAGATATATTTTCTGCATGTATTAAGATGACCACAGGATTTTCATACTTTGTTACTGTGATATATTATGCTTGTTAATTTGAATATGCCAAAACTTCTCTGCATTCCAGGGATAAATCCCATTCGATTATGGTATATGATTACTTTAATATGCTGTTAGAATCAGTGTAGTAATATTTTTTGAGGCACTATGAAGCACCTTGTTAAAAAAAAAAATGATCATAGAGAAACGTATTCACTAAATTGAGCTGGTTGCACTTATGTGCAATAGCTTGTATTGGCACAGGAATACATTTTTACCTATGTCCTCTTGCTATATAACTTTGTTTTTCCTGAGTCCAACTTGAGAATCAGAATCATGATTTTTCTTTTGTGGAACATTCAATAATTCTGTTACTCTTCTTAACCAAAAATATGCTGTTAGTACATTTCTATTTATTCATTTTTATTTATTTATTTATTTAATTTATGGAAGTGATGACGGTGGATAAGATCTGTTGAAATACTTTTTTCACTAGTAAAGAAAACTACTCTAAAGCCTGAATTAGCTGTCCAAATTGTCAGTTTACTCATTTCCTGAGATGATGCTTTGAAAGATAAGCAGAATCAGATATTCAACTCTTAAAAATATTATTAAGTTTTGCAGGGCATGGTAGATTCTAGTTCACATAATTCAGTAGCAATCTATTACTAACTTGAAATATTGATTTATTTATTTTAGTGCATGTTTTCATCTGCAAAATGGCTCCCAATTGTTACAGAAAATAATTTTCTCAACTACTATATACATTTTCAACTAAGAATAAAAATGATATATTGGGTGAAGTATTTTGAGCATTTCTTATTTATTCAATATTTTAGAACATTCTGGAATATATCGAAATGTGTGAGAGTGAATTCAAAGACAAAATTACAGAATCCATTAAAATAAAGTGTTTGTAATTGTACTTGGGGATTTGAAATGAATTTTTCTCCTTGTCTTCTCTCCTTAATTCACATTATCTGAAAGTTCCTTCCATTCCTTAGTAGCTAAACTTTGGGAAGATAAAAAAGAAATGAGTGTTGTCATTGTTGTAGTAAAGTGTGTGTGAAACTTTGGGTCACTCCTCATAATGGTGGACACTGATCATCATTATGGGACAATATGTTGTGACTGAGCAACACTATGGTGAGAATATTTATCCACATGCATGTTTGTGTGTGTGTGTGTGTGTGTATGTTGGATGCACTCTAGCAAATCTCCACTAATCAATCTAATCACATCATTTTCTTCCTACCATATCTATGAGTAGTATCCTCACATCATTTCTGACTTCTTTTCAGTGCATCATATATTTCCTTAGATATTCTGTGCTTCAGGATGTCCTTCAGTTTCTTTATTTTCTCATACTTTTGAAAGCAAAAGATTTGTAATATCCTCAGTATTGTGCCTCTTGATCTGGCAGACAGATTAAGTCCTATGAAAAGTTTCTCTATTCTTGACATAACTAGGAGTAAAGGCTTTGTATATAAAATATATGAGTAAAATAAAAGAATATACAGAGATTTAAAATTGAACATAACATATAAATCACCAAATACATGAATATCCACAGCTCTTTATTTTATTCATTTATTCTGTCATTTTATTTTTTGAGCTTGTAGAATGTGTCAATGGTCTTGCTGAGAATCTAACACAGTCTCTTTTACAGAGAACTCATAGGCTGGTGGATGACAGACTCAAAACCAGCAAGCTATGAGAGTGCAAAGACCTATATGCTGAAAGGGCTGTTCAAGTTCAAGGAAAAGAGTAAGTGGATGAAAATATTAGGTTGTTTCTAAAAATTAAATCAAAATTTTAGTTAAGAATACTGTGATTATTTCCTGTTGCATAATTTTCTTAGAGGCTCTGAAACAAAAAATTACTTTTTTATAGAGACATTGAATGCTAAATTTAGTCCACTTGCTTTTGTTTAACTGCTCAATTCACATCTTATAAAAGTGTCAAATACCTTATAGACAATACTGAAAATATAATATTTAAGTACATACTTTTTGTTTCAATGCATTTTTCACACTTTAAGAATCTAGAAATTGTAATTTGAGTTATCTTGCTACTTTATGTCTAGCCTAACTCAAGAACTAATGAGTACAATTAATAATGTTTATAATCAGTCTCAATGTTTTAATATTTAACATTCAAATTAGAATAGATAAAAGGTAAAAAAATCTTTTCTAATATTTACATTTACTCACTCTTCTCATAGCTCAAGTGTGCACAAACACATATTTTACTCTATCCAGTTTACCTCACAGGTAACATTTCAGTTAAGCCTGCAGAGATTAACCTTGTTTTTTTTTTTTTTTTTCCAGACTTCCATGATGACTCTTTTGCTGCCAATCTTTTGTATACTTTCTTAAGGAAAACAAAAACAGTATCTGGTGCCTTACGCCTAGAAATGGAGTGTTACATGCAGTAGCAAGGTGAATTCAGATTTCTGAACAAAAGATTTGTGATTGTACTTGCTTCTCTACCTTGGTTTGAGCGCTCCGTTCAATTTGGGATTATAAAAGCCTGAAAGTAATCACAAGATGAATTTCAATAAATTGAATTTATGATATGTGTGAAGGATAATTTGCTGACAGCTTTAAATTGTAAGCACTTCTTTCCATTGTAAATATAGCCAAATTGCCTTGTTTTCCTCATAAGAGATTTAGCATCTTGAAACAAAGATTTGCTATCAAACACGCTCTCCAGCAAACATCTGCTTCCTGTCTCTAAAGCCCTGAGACAGGTGAAATAGAACTTTGTAACGTTATATAAGCTTTGTTTTAAAGCTTTGGCAATGGAGAGGAACTTATTCATTGCATTTGTATCAGTGAAAGAATGAACATTCTTCTTAAAAAGTAAAAAATAAAAATATAAAAAGTAACAACATCAGACTTGTTTTTAAATATATATGTCTATTTGGAGTACAGAACCTGGCCCAATATTAATCTGATACTACACAAATCTAAACAACATGGTAATAAAATATAAGTTGTTTTCATTTTCTGGCTGCTTAAATATTTGTGTTTAGTGCTTTGAGAGATTCACTAGTTATATATGCATAAAAATATGACCACATATTATCAAAGTTATAAATGTATAGATAATCTCTTCTCTGCAGGGCGCTGTGAGCTATGAATATTCACTTGTCAATATTTATAGAATTATGGAATGTTAATAGAAAATGCTATGCCAAAAACAGCATATAAACTAACAAAGTTGACAACGTACATGAAGTCACCAGGGACCTGGTAAATGCCTTTACATATCATTGTATTAAAAAAACGTTCAAACTGTGAAAATATTAACTTTAGGAAAGGATGTGGAGCAAATTGGAAGTTTTATGAATTGCTGGTGAGAGTATGAATTGTTACAACTACTTTACAAAACCACTTGACATTTTTTAGTAAAGATGAAGCTACCTGTATAGCTAATCGACCCCTAATCATATACCTTAGAGTAACTCTGTCAAATAGGAATATAATTCAATCCTCGTATGTACATTTAAATTTCCTGATAACTACAATTTAAATTTACTATAGCCTCATTTAAAAAATAGAGGATATGGTCTGGGCGCAATGTCTCACATCTGTAATCCCAGCACTTTGGGAGGCCGAGGTGGGTGAATCACAAGGTCAGGAGTTCAAGACCAGCCTGGCCAAGATGGTGAAACTCTGTCTCTACTAAAAATGCAGAAGTTGCCAGGCGTGGTGGCCGGTGCCTGTAATCCCAGCTACTGGGGAGGCTGAGGCAGATAACTGCTTGTACTCGGGAGGCAGAGGTTGCAGTGAGCCGAGATAGTGCCTCTGCATTCCAGCCTGGGCTGCAGAGCAAGACTCTGTCTCAAAAAAAAAAAAAAAAAAAAAAAAAAAAAAGATACAAAGTTTAATAATGTATTTGATTTAACTCATATCTGAAATATTATTTCAACCTGTAATCATTATGAAAGTGCTTATATTACATTATTTTCTGTACTGTCTTCAAAATCCAGTGGGTATTTATGCTTAGAACACATGTCAGTTAGAACAACAAAATCCAAGTGTCTACTGCACTGGACATGCAGCCTTGGAAACTCTTTCATTTGTGTATGGGGAAGCATGCACAAGAATGTTCAGAGTGGCATTGCTTTTAATAGTCTTTATGGGTCAAAGCTGAATCAGTGTAACAGAGCCCTTACCAATAGCCCTGTAGGGAGAATTTGAAATAGAAAGCTACTTACAATAATATCAGAAGTGCTGAAAGCCCTCCAAAACAAATGAGAACAATGATTCAACTCAGAAATAAGCAAGAGCAGTAAACAGCTATGTCTCTTGAGCTCGTGGAATAAAAGATGAATACGGTACTCTTTATGATGAAGTCCAAACTCCTTAGGATTACCTATAGAACTTTTAATGATCTGGACCCCATATGTCTTTTCATTTTCAAATTCAAAATATTCCTTACGTCCTCCATATGTCCCAATCATATCAACTTACATGCAATTCTGAGAACATGTTCTTTTGGGCTTTTATTTCACACCTGTGTGTCACTGCATATATAGTACAGTTGCTTGAAATGATCTCTACACACCTCCTGATCACATTCTGCTTTCTCGTACTTCAGGCAGATATAAAATCTTCAATAAGAAAACTTCCTATCTGCTACTCACCTCCCACTTGTGTTGGATTACCCACACTTCTATACAACCATAGCACCCCTAAGCATACTCTAATTTAAATACTTCTTATGTCTCTTTAGTACATTGGTCTTAATGGTCAGCTTTTCCTCCACTGTAGCATATTTCAGAGTAGGTATTTCTGTAATTGCTCTATCGCCAGTTATTGGTACATAGTAGGTACTTAGGAATTAACAATGGAGATGTTAAAAAAATATGTTGTAACACAAACATACTTTCGAATTAAAATGATTCGGATTACATGTGCTTTGCAAAATTATATTAGTTTTAACTATTGGGACTGTCTGTAATGCCAGATTAGCCGAAACAGAGACAAAGTGTAGTGATAATTATGACTAATCAATGAGTCCGCCCCACTAATTTAGAAACATATGAATTTTTTATTTTTACATTTATAAATTTATTTATTTTTGAGACAGAGTTTCGCTCTTGTTGCCCAGGCTGGTGTGCAATAGTGCAATCTCAGCTCAACACAATCTCCACCTCCCTGGTTCAAGTGATTCTCCTGCCTCAGCCTCCCCAGTAGCTGGGATTACAGGCATGCACCACCATGCCCAGCCATTTTTTAATATTTATAACTGCAAAGTTTATCATGGTTTGTGAACTACAAATAATGTATAAAAAGGAAAAATATAAAGTTTTTTTTTGCACAGCAGATAAATAATAATATTAAAATTTTCTTGCAGCTTTGACAACTATCCAAAAAAAAGATATGATAAATATTTTTTTCTTAAATAGTAAGAGGTTGCATTTGTTTTTTAAACTTTCTTCTTTTTTTTTATTATACTTTATGTTCTAGAGTACATGTGCACAATGTGCAGGTTTGTTATGTATGTATACATGTGCCATGTTGGTGTGCTGCACCATCAACTTGTCATTTACATTAAGTATATACCCTAATGCTATCCCTCCCCACTCCCCCGACCCCACGACAGGCCCCGGTATGTGATGTTCCCCTTCCTGTGTCCAAGTGATCTCATTGTTCAATTCCCACCTATGAGTGAGAACATGCGGTGTTTGGTTTTCTGTTCTTGCGATAGTTTGCTGAGAATGATGGTTTCCAGCTGCATCCATGTCCCTACAAAGAACATGAACTCAGCATTTTTTTTTTAACTTTGCATTACTTGTGTTATGTAAAAATAATTTCTACTAGGAGCTATTTATTTCTTTCATTCAATTCGGGGTGTGGGGGAGACTTTTACATAACTAACTTGGCAAGGTAGTGTGACTAATGTGAAACTTTGAAATTAAACCTGAAAACTGATTGGGTTTTTCTTCCTGAATTCAGTCTAAAAGAGAGGCCAAATATTTATAAAATGAGGAGAGACTGAAAGAATATGAGGAGAAATAAATTATACCTATTTTAGTGTCATAATGCATTTAGGGATCTTTCAAGTTTTGTTTGTTTGTTTGTTGCTTCCGTATTTAGAACAAGAGGTAAAAAGGTATTAATTCTTATCAGAAATATTATAAACATCAACAAAGCTAGTAAGTATATTTTCTCTGGCTAGGATTATTGATGTTTGATTTTTTTGAATGAAAACCAGGGTTATTTTTCTGATAGATATCACTTTTAAATACTGAGAAAGAGAAGCCATTTGGAAATAAAATCTTTGTAGTCTATGTGGTATGTATGTGTGAATGTGTGTGTGTGAGTGTGCCTGTGGTGGGAGTTTCATATAGATGGATCAGTTCAATTTTAACATATCTTAAAATTCTGATTTGGGGACCACAGAGGATAATATGCATTAATGTAGCAAAAGCATACATAGACCCTCAGCTATTATCTCATCATTTTCACAAAAATGATTTGTTTAACTTGATAACTCCCTTTCAAAGGAGGCAGATTTAAAATATTTGTTTCATCTTTTCTATTGACCATTTGGATAAAAAGTATTGGATGGTTTTTAACACTTTTATTCACTTTGCTTTACAGATGCTTATTTTGTTGAGTATAGTAATGTTTTAAGTACACACAATGTCTAACAAAAATGAAGACTTTTAAAGAGCATACATGATTTTAAGGGGAAATACATTCTGACTAACACTGAGTATCTAGAAATATATCCCTCTAAGTAAGATGTGTTGAAGTCTTTTTATTTCTGACATTCTCTATTTTTTCCTTCTTGCCCATTTTAGTGCTAATTGTTAAGCACTTTTGTTTTTCCTGAAGTTATTCTGAGGAGGTTAGAGCTTGCCCTTTTTCTGGCTGGATAGAATCACTTAGCATTTTTCATAGCAAGAACCCCTGCAGGAGACTTGCAGCACCACATGCCCCAGGAGCAAGCTGGGGATCTGTTCAGGAGGGATACCGTGAAAATCTGTTGTCTCCATTGTTTTTTGAGTGTAAAATGTACTTCAAATTTTGTTAGCTTGATTTGTGGAACTGAAATTCCTATATCCCTAAATCTTTAGTATTTTAAATCATTAAAGTAAATTTTATGTGATTATACAAAAGTTTTGCTTAGTTTTCTAGGTGACTAAATTTAAGATATTGTTCTAGAAAGTATTTGCAAAAATATCTAATTCCCAAATTTTATGTTAATTATGTAAAAATGTATGTATATAGATGGCCAAGGTCACGTCTTGCAAATATTTTTCTACTAATGTTAATTTACGTTATCTCAAAATTCTATAAATTGCATGAAACAGAAATATATGTCATCTGATATGAATTTTTCTGTGTGGGATAATTTTTTGAGAAACAAGATGTAAGGAGTGCAATTTATGAAAATGTTCTATTTTAGGAAGAAAAATCAAAATGAAAAATATAATGCCACAAATTATTTTTTAATAACTGGTCATGTATTTAAAATAATTGGTAAATTAAGCCAGCCCTAGGTTTTTATAAAATGTGCTATTGTGTGCTGTCAGTTTGTTCATTTTCGTAAATTTTAATTCTTATCAAAATAATGAGAATCCCTTGTAAAATATATATTTTTTTCTTAAAGCTTATTAATGTTTTATTTGAGACTGCCCCTGTTCCTGAGAAAAAGTCTGTAGTGAATGAACTTGGTTATTAGAAGTCAACTACCGCTATTAACCATCATTATGTAAGATTAAATAGGCATTTGATAATGACTTACAACTAAGAACACTATGCATAAAGTACAATTAATGATACTACCTGTACGTACAAAGAGTGAGCAAAATCTTATAAAATTAATTAAATAATTAAAAATGTAAATTTAAGAAATATTTCATCTTATTAGCATAAACCATTTCAATAAATTTAACTAAAATATAATTTTGTACTTACAGGATTTAGCCCGTGATTAAAATGCTCATATATTCCCCCAGGATTTTTGCCATATTTTACTTTTAATTAAAGCTGAGAAACAGACAAGATATCTTGGAAGATTTTGTTGTTCTTTTATGCTACATCAGATTTCGTGTTTGTTTATATGGGTAAAGATGGGCCAGTGGCAAAAATAAATAAATGAAAATAAAAAGCCACAGAAAATTCTTGTCTCCTTGGAAAGAGAGCTTACAGCAGGAGAAAAATTTTCCCTATACATTTCATGGTAATTCAGTACTGCAGCTCTGAGCATTTTTCTTTATTTACAATTTAGAAAACTAATTGTAACACCTTTTTGTGGAGTTTTGAATTCATTTTTAGTTTGAGGCACCAGAGTATTCTTAAATCCCATAAGAAAAAAACATCTGTGTCATGTTGATTTGACTATCAAAGGATTCCAACAATTCCATAGCCATAAGCATCATTTATATTTTTATGAAAAAAAAATTATTGCATTTGGCTTCCAGATAAGAAAATAGCTCAGTGAAAATGTTGCCATCACTAGAGCCAACTGGATCTATATAATTCATATTTTCTACTTCACTACTAAGCAAATTTAATATTTATTTATTTATTCATTCATTCATTCATTTATTTATTTTTGAGACAGAGTCTTGCTCTGTCCCCCAGACTGAAGTGCAGTGGCGCTATCTCAGCTCACTGCAACCTCTGCCTCCCAGGTTCAAGCCATTCTCCCGCCTCAGCCTCCTGAGTAACTGGAATTACAGGTGTGTGCCACCACACCTGAGTTTTTTTTTTTTTTTTTAATAGAGACGTGGTTTCATTGTGTTAGGCTGGTCTCAAACTCCTGACCTCAAGTGACCTACCTGCTTCAGCCTCCCAAAGTGCTGGGATTGCAGATGTCAGGTGGCAGAAATTAATATTTTATATTATTTTTATATTTTATAATATTTTAATAATTTTATATAAAAATTTACATAATTTTATGTATCATCTTTTACACAATATGTGATATAATATTTTTATCATGTATGGAATTAAAAAGTCGAAGTTCGTGCTGACTTTTGCATAATAAGTGAAAATACTTAGTACCACTGGTAGATCATTAGTACATATTGTGACTTACCATGTGTTGGGGAATGTGAATTAACTTTGGTTTATTCTCATAAGAATAAAGCAAGATAATATTTCAAATATAATCCATACTAATACATTTCTAATCATTATTCTTCTGTTATTCCACAATTCTATCAGATACATACATTGCTTTAACTTTTATATTCAGATAAAAGATGGAAAAGAAAGATGCTTTTATTACTTTCTAAAAGCTTCTTAGTAAAATTTTAATTATTCCTTAAGTAGATTTTAACATATTTATGTAATAGGAGTCCAATTATAATGTTTGAAAATCTATAAGAGTTTATAAAATATTTTAAAAATTCTGTGACCTAGAAAAAAAGTTCAGAAAATTATGCTGATAATCTTATTAAATATGACAAAAAGAAAGGGAAGACTTGATATTCCTGTAGGTCCAAAAGCAAATCATTTTAGCTTAACATTATTTTTATTAATGTTTCATTTTACTATTAAAAATAAATTCCTTTGGTATATATTTCAAATACTGTTTTGCTACATGAAAACATTAAACAGTTTTAAGGCGTAAAATCAGGTGAATGAAATTAAATATAAAATGCAGCTAAATACAAAATGCAGCTGTGTGCTTCTTGAAAACAATCTAACTCATCAGGTACCCAAGGACAAACAGATTTATTGGCAAGATGGAAAGAAGGGGAAAAACAATAGCTGAGTGAATATAAAAATATCAGACAAGCTGTGGGATTATATATTGCATCATATAAACCTTCTGGACTGTGTTTCTAGGCAAAATATATCTTTGTTGTCAGTTCTGCTAGTACCAACCTGCAGAATTTGGAAAGTTATCCCAAAATTTAAAATCAAAGAAATAATTAAATTATAGAAGGTAAACATGCTGCCCAACAGAAGTAGGCTAATTTTAAAAGCACACTTTACCACCATTATATTTAAATAAGGTTCTTGATCACTTGATCTGACCAGCATGGTGCAAAGCAATTGCAGTTGCACAATATATTTGAATGAGGATTATTATAATTTACTAAGAGGTGCTGCAGGGGATTAGAAAACTTGGAAGGCCAGCACTGTACTTCCATAACAGACATCTCTGCCAGATAATTAACCTTGCTGTTTGTTTAGTATTCGCCGAATGCTTCATTACTGATTCAGTCAATTATCCAGTGGTAATGACCGCTGCAGAAGGTAGAATTGCTTAATTAAAATTATTTAGACCAAGGAGGAACTTTGATTGGGTCGTGCATATTGGAAAGGCTTGATTAATCTCAATGAGATACACAACTCATTTAAAGCCTTACTTTATTATCTGAAAATGCCAAATTCATTGTTTTTTCAATCAAAAATACAATATAATATTTTTCCTTTGCCAATTACATTAAAAAATTAGACAGCAGCAAGGGAGTAGATGAAAACAAGCCTCCTTAGTTAGAATTTTACTGTAAAAGCTTTGAAGAATAAAAGTAGAATAATATTTTATTTCCTAAGATTCAATTGACATAAATTAGGAAATCATTATTGCCCGAAGGAACGGTGTGCCTGGGCAGGTAAACTTGGCACTTTATGAGCATACCAGTTACAAGATGTAAATATATTTAATCTTCAATTTTCTTCACATTCACGGGTTACTTATCTAGTCCTTTCTTCATGTGCATTTGAACATGATCATCTAATTTTAGAATTGGTCAGTTGACATTATTTACGTATAAATCAGAATGCCATGGTATTCTTTGTAGATGAGTCAGAATTCTGGATAGAATGAATCTATTCCATTTTAGCACCAATATCAGCTCTACCATGTCTAGTTATTTTTTGAATGAAGATACACTTCATTGTTTTGCCTCATGTCTAAGTGTAATAAGATCAAAGAATAGTATTTCATTTTCCCAACTTCTCAGCATAAAATTTCAAAAGGGGCAGTCAAGTAAGAATTGATTGTGTTTTTGGTTTGTTTTTCTTTTCTTTGGTCAAGGAAGGGATTGCTATTTGTTGGTTTTATGTATAGTGCTTCATTTTAAAGCTCTCCAAAACTTCAAGAAGGTGCTGATAACTGCATATATTTCCCAATCATTACATTTGATGAACAAAAGGTGTTCCCAATTATGCCATAGATACATTAGGTATTCTGAACCTAACTATAATTTAGGAAATTACTCCTCAAAGGCAATGAAATGACATCTCAGCAATTATTAGATATTATGCAGATTCCTCTGTAACACTCCCCTCCCTGTGAAGCCCAAAAGTTCAACTGGCATTTCAATTGGTACTATGGAAATATTTACATTAAATCATTATATCACTTCCGATATAAATAAAAACATAAAGTGAACTAACCCTTCAGCAAGAAATTTACATGGTTATTATCACAGACTCTAAGTAATTATTCTTACTTGGTGAATTATTCTTACTTAGAAATATGCACAATGGAAATTCAAGGAAACATAGTGAGAGAAAAACACCATATAGAAAGTTTCTGCTTGTAGAGATAATCATAGGCAGACTGTTTTCCTCTATAACCAGTAATGTAATAGCACTCTTACACGCCAAAATAACAACAAAACGCAGTAACAACAACCAACCAACCAACAAAAAACATAAATTTAAATCAAATTTGATGATGAGTGCATTCATCAACATTTGGTAGAATCACATATTAGCTTTTATTTTAGAATTGTATATGATTATGTTTTCTAACAATGCAACACTGTAGATAAAACAACAAGATGACTAAAATATTTTATGGATATTTTTTAAGTGTCCATGGAAACAAATTAGTTCAAAATTACTCTTAGAATATACTATATAATTCCATGAAAACATTAATGGAATTTAGAAAATACTTGGTATTCAATAATAGTACAGTACACATTAAAATTTGAGGGCTCAAGATGAAGTAGCATTTGTAAATAAATTTTCTGCCCTTTATGTTTGTAAAGTAGCAAAGGACTAATATTAATGCTGGACATCCAAACATAGAGATTAACAAGACAACTGAGAAAATTAACCAAAACTGCATAGTATAGAAAATAGGATAAGTGTGGAAATTCATACAATAGAAAAAAAAATGCTGTAATAAAAGATTACAAAAGGTATTAAAAACACTAATAACACTAACTTCTAGAACACACTTGATTAATACAATGAGACAGAAAAAATAAGAAAAGCAATAGTAAAAGTCAAACAAACTGTAAATGCACATAGATTGTATATATAAGAAAATGTAAAATATAAAAATATTATATTAAAGGGGCAATTTCATAGAGAATAATACCTAAATCTTATGCACAACAAATTGTAAAAGGAAATACGTAAATTTGAGTGATAAAGCAAAACATTTTTCACAAATGATCTATTTGTACATACAGAAAATGAATAATATAAAATAGCTTTTATTCAACCCATTTGATTTCCAAAATTTAAAATGGCAAATTAATGATTGATCTTAATTGACAAAATCTATACATCAAAATATTAAAAAGAAAAATTAGCTGTGGCTTAAAATAATTTTGTTGCCATATACTATTTACACAAGATGTACTTAGAAAAAATAATTTTTTCAGTGCTAAGCAGCAAAAACTGAGCTGCCAATAAGCAAAAATTAGAGAATGTTGCATAGAACCTTTAATAAGAAAGTTGACTTTCTTTAAAGATATGCACAAAAAACACGAATAAAAATATATCCTATACTTGTGAAAAGTAAATATTTTAAGTATGCTTATACATCTCAAATTAATCTTTGTCTTTAGTTTAACCCAATAAAGTTTAATGGATTTCCTCAAATAAATTAACAAGCTGATCATAAAACTTTAGGGGAATAGAAAGGAAAAGGGTTAAGAATTTTTCCTATACTAGTAACAAGTCATATACACCTATTTTATAATAGGGTGGAATATGCACAATAATAGATAAATTGTATGATGGAACAAAATAGAGATTCCAGAAATAAGCCCAATCATATATAATATCCTGGTTTTGAGCTAAGTTATGTCCTAAATTATTGGAGGAAAATACTCATTTAAGGATTCTGAGACTATTGTATTCACACGTTAAAAAGTAATATTGAGCCCCTACTTAATACCACACGCAAAACTGATTTCCGGTGAATTAAAGATACATGCTAGAAGAAAGGCCTTGAAACATTTCGGAGAAAATAAAATAGTTTCAAGTACAGAGAAATCGATAGAGGCAGGAGCCAGACACACTCTAGGCAGAAAGGGGCGGGTCCCTGGCGAAACCCCACCTTCAAGCAGAAAAGTCTGAAACTGCGGTCCGAAATGAGAACTTGTATCCCTGTTTGTCCACTCTCTCCCAACTGGTTCTTTTTGGGTAATGTATTTTTACCAATGAAATGTTGCCTTTTCCAAAACTACCTGCAGCCCAGTCCACCCCCGATTCTCTGCCTATGAAGACCCTAGACTCAGTCGGCAGAGAGAGAGAGAAGGCTTGACAGGAGAGAGGCGACTTGATTTTAGAGAGACAGCTGAACTTTGGAGCACAGACAGCTTCACTTCTGAGAGACAACTTGATTTCCAAGAAGAGCCAGCTGGAGATGGCTGGACTCACAGCGGAAGATTACCTTCCTGTCCCTTCCCCTCTCCAGCGCCTCTCCGCGGAGAGCCGTTTCCATTACTTAAAATTCCCTGCCTTCGAGTGTCCAGGCGACCTCACACTTCTTGGACACTGGACAAGAGCTCGGGAGCCACCGAGTGTGGGTACCCAAAAAAGGCTGTCACACTGCCCCTTTGCCCTTGCTGGCAGAGGGCAGCCACCCCACATGAGGAGGCAGGGGGTCCAATAAGCTGATAACACCGCTGCCCACGGACGGCAGAGCTAAGGGAGCACTGTAACATATCCTCTGGGGGTTCAGAGGTCACAGGCACCCCAACCTAGGCGCCACCGCGGGGCCTGCGCAGAGCTTGCTTCTGCCAGCGCCCAAAGTGGTGGACTGGATCCCACACTCGCTCATGCACACGTTCCCTCCTGAAAGGGTTTGAGCGCAGCGGGTGGAGTAAATGTGTCACCCCCATCGCGAGTCTGGCAAAGAGGTCGAGAAAAATCCTGCATCAAAATTAATGTATACAATTTAAGACGGAAAGATATAGTGACAACAAAATAGAAATACTCTTTATAATAAAAAGACATCATAAAATGTGATAAAATAAGGCATAGACTGGAGACAGTGTTTGGAATTTATAACTGACAAAATTATTACTGTCCAAAATGTATGAAGATCACCTGGAAACTAAGTATTAAAAGATGAACAGTCAGAAAGAAAAGAAAAAAAAAGAAAACATGCCTGAAGGTCATGAACCAATGGGCAATAAACACTTGAAAAATGCTTGACTTTCCAGAGCAATGAATATTAAAACATTCATGCAATACAATTTCCAAGTCACCTATTGACCAAATATTAAAGTCCACTAAAGCTAAGTTGGCGATTTGGTAGGGAAAGAAAATTTCCGTGTATTTCCTTAATAGAGTTATATAACCACTTTGGGAATCCTTCAGTAATATCAGTCAGCTCTGATGATAAATAAATTTAGGTCAGAAGTTTGCACTTGTGGACACATGCCCTAGGGACTCTCATGCACGTCTGCAGATATGTATCATTAAATTTACTGAAACAGGTCGGGCGCGGTAGCTCACGCCTGTAATCCCAGCACTTTGGGAGGCCGAGGCGGGCAGATCACAAGGTCAGGAGATCGAGACTATCCTGGTTAACACGGTGAAACCCCGTCTCTACTAAAATTAAAACAAACAAACAAACAAACAAAAAAATTAGCGGAGCGTGGTGGTGGGCGCCTGTAGTCCCAGCTACTCGGGAGGCTGAGGCAGAAGAATGGCGTTTACCCGGGAAGCGGAGCTTTCAGTGAGCCGAGATGATGCCACTGAACTCCAGCCTGGGTGACAGAGAGAGATTCAATCTCAAAAAAAAAAAAAAAAAAAAAAAAATTACTGAAACATTGTTTATAAAAGAAACAGAAATGACAAAAATCTGAAATGTCCCTCAGAAATGGATTTCTCTACAGCAGTTCAAAAAATCTATCAACATGGATTTATCTCATGAACATGTGATTTTAAAGGAAGCTACATACATTTGGTATGATTCCATTTAAACAGGGTATTAACTGGGAAAATGCTATATATTGATTATTCATGCAAACTGTAACATCATACAAAATGTAACAATATGTGTGAGAATTATAAACATCTAAATTAAGCAATTGGTTATATCACCACATGATTAAAAAATGGATTAGGAATGAATATACTCACAAATTTCATTCAATTGTTAACATTTTACTTTTTGAAGAATCTAAGATAATCATCAGAAGTGAAAATATTTGATTTAGCTGATTGTTGCTTATGTAATCATTTTATTATCTATTCCTTTACTATTCTTTTCATTATTTTGTTAATAAAATGTTTTAAGTGACATTTCATTCTTTCTTACATGTAGTTATCTTAATCTTTAATAAAAAATGCTCTTTCTCATTCCTTCATCCACTGAATCACTGAGTAAAAGTGCTAGCAAGAAAAAAAAAAAAAGATGTACACACACCCACATAAATCTCATCATTTGTAAGCCAATGTCTGATCTATTGGAATTATTTGCATGAACAACTAAGACAATGCTGATAATGAAAAATAAATTGTATGTGAATGGAATGAAAGAAAAGTACTACTCACCAAGGATGAAGCTTTTCTGTCAGCACCATCCTTCAGCATCAAGAATTTACTGGTTAAATATCTTTCGCAGATGACCAGATAATTAGCAATAATCTTAATTTAGGTCTGCTTTAAGAGTTCAATATCATAAACATTATTTTCTCCAAAACATTGTTTCTAAAAATATATATAATTAAAACATTAACAAAGGTTTATTTATATATTTTCAAGCCTAACACCCAAGACTTCTACAATCTGGTTCGATTTGAGTTTGGGCCATAATGCTGATAGACACAATCAAAAATGCCATAATCTTGAATGTTGAAATCCTGAAAGATCAAAATCCCAGCAGTCTAAATTCCAAGAATCATAATCCTGAAAGATCAAAATCCTAAAAATATAATTTGGGAAAAAAAAATTTAAAATAATATCTCTTTATGTTTTTGAAAGTGGATTTACTGGAGAAACATATAAATACATAGCAGAACCTTTCATAGGTCACTTTACACAAAAAAATTAGATGAGAATAACAAATACATTTTTACAAGCATAAACACTTAGGTACACTAATGGCAGTTGCACCAGTTTAACTGTTAGGAGCAGACAAACTATATTCATGAAAAGGTCAAAAACTGAAATGTATAAATGCATATAATTATGGTTGATGATTTTGTGTACCCAGTTTTATGACAACAGTTACCTGAAAATCATGAAAAACTTTATTTGGCAAAACTGATTTAAAAACCACAATGGGTCACATATGCATATACAATTGACCAAAAAACAGAGAACTCTAAAAGTTTTGCTTTTAAAAATTGCAAATGTAAAAAATAAAATAAAATTTTTTTTAAAAAAGTCCTCTCTTAATTTATTGAGGAAGTTTCAACATCCTTATATACAAACACAATGCTTACACACAAAGCCGATATTGTGGTAGCACACTTTTGTGGAGTTAAATGTGCACAAAACACATAAAGCAAATTAGAACTCTCTAAAAGTCTTTACACAATGTATACCTCCAGTATTGGAAATGATGTAAACATGACATACATAGCGTAGTGAATTGGCACTATGTGTGAAGGACCAGAAGTTGTTTATGATTGAATAATTTGGCAGGGAAAATTTCTTAACATTTTTCTTCTGCATGTTCACTTCTACGATGTTTAAAACATTTGCAGCACTTCTAAGTCCTAGAGCCCAAAACTCAGCAAGCTTGGAGTTCTTATATGCAAAGTAGCAGAAGAGAGGTCTGTCCTAGCTCTCAAAATAGACAAATCTAGACTAATCTGTCTTCTGTATTTGTTCTCTCTAGGCCTTGGTCAATTGAATAGTGCCTGTCAACATTGAGGGAAGATATTGCCCCCCGGTCTACTCAGACTCACAGACTACTCTCCTTTGAAAGTCCCATCACAAACATATCCCAACCAATGCTTTCCCAGGATTCTAGGCATTCTTTAATTCAGCCAAATTAACACTTAAAGTTAAGTCCACAAGTACACCTCTTGCCAACTTGGCATCCACATGTAGCTCCTTAAACCATACTTAATTTCCAATAGAGACAACGAGGTAACATTTGAGCACTTTTTCATATGCTTGTTGACTGCATGTATGTCTACTTTGGAAAGTGTCTGTTCATGTCCTTTGCCCACTATTTAATGGGGTTGTTTGTTTTTTGCTTGTAAATTTATTCCTTACAGATTCTGGATATTAGACCTTTGTCAGATGCATAGTTTGCAAATATTTTCTCACATTCTGTAGATTGTTTGCTGTGTTACTAGTTTCTTATGCTGTGCAGAAGCTTTTTAGTTTAATTAGATCTTATTTATTAATTTTTGCTTCTGTTGTGATTACTTTTGGCATCTCCGTCATGAAATCTTTTACAGTTCCTATGTCTAGAATGGTATAACCTACATCACTAATCATTCGAGAATACAAATTAAACCACAATGAGACATGTCACATCAGTTAGAATGGCTACTATTAAAAAGTCATAAATAACAGATACTGGAGAGGTTGCAGGGAAAAGAGAAGACTTATACATTGCTGGTGGGAATGTAAACCAGTGTGGCGATTCCTCAAATAACTAAAAACAGAACTACCATTCGACCCAGAAATCTCATTATTGGTATATACCCAAAGGAATATAAATAATTCTACCAAGAAAAACACATGTATGTGTATTTTTATTGTAGCGCTATTCACCCTAGCAAAGACATGAAATCAACCTAAATGCCCATCAATAGTAGACTTTATAAAGAAAACATGGAATTCTATGCAGTCATAAAAAAAGAATGAGATCTTGTCCTTTGCAGCAACAAGATGGAGGCGAAGGCCATTAGCCTAAGCAAACTAATGCAGAAATGGAAAACCAAACAGTGCATGTTATCACTTATAAGTGGGAAAAACAGATCCAAAGAAGCGAACAACAGACCCTGGGGCCTACTTGAGGGTAGAGGAACAGAAAAAATACCTGTCATGTACTGTGCTTAGTACCTGGGTGACAAAATAACCTGTACAGCAAACCCTCATGATGCGAGTTTATCTTTATAACAAACCTGCACATGTACCCCTAACCTTAAATAAAAATTAAAAGAAAGAAAGAAACAAACTAGGTAGTAATTTCCCCTAACATAATGCAACTGTCTTGCTTCTAACCAGAAACACACTAATCCCTTCCCAAGAATTTGGCTTTCAGGTTTTCAATATTCAGGGTTTTCATATCTTGGAATTGTTTTTTTGTTTTTTTTTTTTTCCTGGATTTTAGATGTTTGAGATTTTAAACACAATCATTTTGATCTTTTAAGATTTCAATATTCAGGGTAGTGTCTTTGATGATTATTAATAACACCATCACACTCACCTCTGTAGACCTACTTCACTACTCAGGTATGTGAATTCTGGAACTATGATCCTGATCCTGACCTCAAATTATTGGTCTGTTACCTGTTAATTATGTGGCCTAAAGAAGCCAATCTGTTTCGGCTTCCATTTTTCTTGTATCTCTATTGTGATTCTTACAGATGTGTAAGGATTAACTGAAATGGCACACTTGAAAACACCACACCGTGCTTATTCCTGCAACAGTGTATCATTCTAGGCTTAATCAGAAAAATAGAAACCACCTCAAGTAATTGCAAGAACAAATAAAATGCAGGATCTCCATCATACAGTGATGGAGAATTTGAGATGCTATGAGACAGAGTAGAAATCCAGAAAGTTTCCACAGCATGAAGTCAACTTTACCCCTAGACCCGAGGGACAAATGGAGGAGGTCTTTCTGGAGCATAAGGGCTGAGCTCTCCCCAAAACAGCTAGATTCAATGCAGAGTGATCCACCTAGAAAGAGAGGAGACGCAGCTATTGCTGAGATACCTCTTGATACCAAGAGAGTAGTGAATAAATTTCCTGATATTTCTCTTTCTCACACTTTTCAATCTCTAGTGTCACATGGTTTTTAAAGCCAGCAGGAAGCCAGATAACACAGTAGCCACAGAAATGATATAAGGGATCTGTGTCCCCTTCCACCACCCATTCTCTTGCGAAAAACACAGGGAAGGAATGAATATGAGGACAAATAATACTAAAACTTATGCAGTGTTATGGATTTGGATTTAAAAGCACAAAGTATTAAAGGGCATATACCATAATTACAGAAACGAAAAAAGATCGCTACTTTTCCTACAATCTGAAATACTTGAAAATAAGACACATAAAATAATAGAAAAAAAGATGAACTTATACGATAAATTCACAGAAAATGTTCATATGTGGGTATATATGTGTGTGTGTGCATATATATAAACAAAAGTTAAATATCCTTAAAATCAAACACATGACTATTCATGACTGCAATTAAATATCATAAACAGATGTTGAATAAATTTATAAATTATTATTATCTTCCAAAGTGAAGAGATAAATAGAACATAATTTGTGCATAACATATCTGAATTGTTTTTCTTTTTTGCAGGTGATTTTAATGAGTATAGAAAACATGAAAATACAGTAAGTACAAAAATAAAAATAAACATCCCATATAATCTTACATTGAGAGGAAATTGACATATTTCCTTCCAAATATGGTATATAACTGGAAATGTGGAAGAAAATATAAATAGCCCAATGTCTCCTGATGATGACATGGATCATCTTTTATCCATTTATGTAAGAAATTTTACTAACATTTAATATGCTTCAAGTATATAATTTTTAAGTAGTGTGTAATATTCAATTTTTTATACACACCAAAAGTTTTTTATCCATACCTATATTATTATACCCTTAAGTTTCTTTCAACTTATAGGTAGTATAAATAATATTGTGATAAAATAATTCTACAAAAATGCTTAAAGTGACATTACAATTTTTTTCAGATAAGCAAACTTTTAAGAAACAATAGTACTCACTCCTCATAAGCTTGAAAGAGAGTTGCACTCTTGTACCTATTGGGTGAATTATAACTTGTTTTCTTTTGATAATAATTTTGTGTCATATTTCAAAAATCTTAATATAATCTAACATTTTGACATAAAAATTATTTCTGTTTACCTTAGGAAAATTATAATGTAAGAAATCAAAATTATAATGCAAAAGTTTTTTATTTTAGTAATACTTAATATGAAAAGATAAAATGTGTGATGTTAATTAGAATAGTATTAGAAAAATTAAGTTATTTTATTTCCCAACATGTTTAAATTTGTTTAAAATACTGACACAAATTCACATTTGTTGAATTGAAAAAGTAAACAAAGAAGGTGTAAAACTATATATAAACTATGAACTAAAAAATAGCTATTTGAAAGTAAATGTCCATTTATGCATTTTTGTGTCTATGTGTACTGCTGTGAGCTTGTACACAAAATTGCATGGGGTAATATTCGCTTGTCATTTTATTTACTAGGCAGAACTATATATTTACGACTTGCATATATTTAGAACTTTTCCCTAGATGATGCATAATACCATATAATTGCTTAAATATATCTAATGAGGATTGAGGAATCTTATAATATTCTAAGAGATAAAGTATAAAGTAATTCTTGAATCATCTAATGCTTATGGGTAAGTATGAAATTAAAAAAATATATATTAGAATTTTATCTATAGATCTGAGGCAGTGTTTTTTGAATTCTCATACCACCAACTTAGCCCTTGTCTTCACACCATTTAATAATTTTTGAGGGCAGCTAAAATTGTGAAAATATTATGAAAATAAAAGAAGCCTTTCTAAAATCTATTTACATATTCAAAAACATGCTTTCAATACAAGCATTTTATTTTATGTTCCTAGTATATATTTTATTTTATTTATTTTCCTGCTTGCCTTGCATGTGGCTAGTGGGCTTCAGGAGGATAATACAGTATCCTAAGCTTTTTCCCTGCACATTAGCCTTTTTTTGTTATTAAATAACTATTGCAGTTTTAAGGGGAACAAAGTATAGGCCAACCAAGATGTAGTCCAAAATGTTGAAAGTAGTTAACCATAGAAAAAAGGATTACAATATTTTTCCTTTCCTTTGTATTACTTCACATATTTGATGATTTTCAATTTTTATTATTTGTAAAATGGCACTGTATTGATAATCAAATGAAGAATATTACATATTTTTATTATGAAAATTGATTTTTTCCATATCTCCATCTTTTAATCTTCTCTGCTATTTTTTTCCTGAATCTGTTTTCGCGATTTTATTTAGGCTATTTATTCTTCCTAGAAAGTCATTTGCTTTCTCAGTCTCCAACGGATTCTAACAGATTTTCAAATCATTTTCTGAACTCTTTATTATTTTTATTACATTTAATTATTAATTACAGTAACAATCATCATGATGTTCTTCAATGCACATAATATTCTCTGTGTCTCTATATACAAATACACACATAATTCTTAATAATGCATAGGAAAGTGATATGTGTAAGAGTGAGTTGTGTGTGGAGTGCCATGATGTCAGAGGGTGTATTAATGAACACCTCTTGATTTGAGTTGATGCTCAACTCAAAAGTTCCTTGCTCAATTGACTGCGAAAGTCCAAACACTGCATATGAAAGGCATCCAATATATTTATAATGTGTAGAAGTGGGAGAGTTATTTTTATGTTCTCTCTAATGTTCATAAATTAATTTCCCTGAAATAATGAGGTAGTTTTGATTATCAGTATCAAGTGACAAGAAGAAATCACTATAAAGTAGTTATGAATTACAGATATGTGTTATATTTTCCTCAAGACTTACATGGTTCATTGGTAATTTTATTAAAAGTAAAGCTTTCATAGATGTACCATTCATGATACTTTAAATAAGGTCTCATCATTCAGGGACAGATTTGAAACTGAGTGTCCTTTCTTCCTTCCTTCCTTCCCTCCCTCCCTCCCTCCCTCCCTCCCTCCCTCCCTCCCTCCCTCCCTTCCTTCCTTCCTTCCTTCCTTCCTTCCTTCCTTCCTTCCTTCCTTCTTTCCTTCCTTCTTTCCTTCCTTCCTTTCTCCCTCCCTCCCTTTCTCTCTCTCTCTCTTTCTTTCTTTCTTTCTTTCTTTCTTTCTTTCTTTCTTTCTTTCTTTCTTTCTTTCTTTCTTTCTTTCTTTCTTTCTTTCTTTTCTTTTCCTTCCAACCACAATCAATTTAAAATAGAAAATGAAGGCAGGGAAAGTACAAGGAATTCAAGTACATGTCAAATCTATAATCTCTGTATAAAAACTAATGAACACAATGCAAGGCACTTCCAATCTTATTTCCTCAGAAATAGAGTACAATCAGAGTGTAATGAATATTGAAATTAATAAATTAAAAATAAATCTTCATAAGAGAAAAAAATCTATTTCAGTCTAGCAGTAATTATGTTTTCAACATTGTAAATTAATTCCCCAAATGAATATCTTTCAGTGTACCCAATCTATTATCTATTTTCATCTTTTTATTTAAAGCTCGGTGTTCCTAAGTTGACTAAGCCACCACATTATTAGAAAACAATACAAGAGGTGTTCATTAACACATGCTCTGACATTCCAACATTGCATAAAATCTCATGCTGGTTTTAAATGTACACTTTCTCCCCCCCTCCCACCCCAATTATGATAAAGAAACAAATGGAGCCACCTGTAATTTTAGATAGAAAATTTGTGAGGATATTAATATCCATTCACTGAAAAATAAATAAGGATGACAAATAAAGTGAACACATATTAAATCATTAAATAAATTAAAATACTTATTTCTGTTTAGAAGACAATTTAAGATAATAGTTATTTGATTGGGTCTGATGTCAGGTGTGAGGTTCTGGTTTTTACTTGTAGATTTCCCTCATACCATGATCCTGGGGAAGCTACTTGTTTTGTTCTGTTTCCTCTTCTAAAAAAAAAGTGAGAAAAAATTTTGCATCCTAGGGTAATTATGAAAAACACATTACATACGTTTTTCTAAGCTTTTAGCTTATTATTTGCCAAACAGTAAGCACCATTAATATGAACTATTTTGGAATTTAATGTAATCCCTCAATTAGTCCTTTAGGCTATAAACTTTTTCTTCTGTTCTGTTACCTAGCAAGTCGATGTCATGTAAACAATCAATCATTTTGGACACCAAAATTGTGCATGTCTGTAAGAAACATTTCAGTTCCACTTTAGATAATGTCAGCAACTTAGTGGTTTTAAAACAATGAGAGAAATGTATGATAAATCTAGGATCTGGAAATGGTAGTGAAATTAATGCTAGATAGGGAAGTGCACATTTATAGATAGGGAAGTACATTTTATGTATTTGAAAGCAAGAAAAGACAATACAATTTTAGAACGCAATTTGGGGTCAGTAATTAATCTCATTTGCATAATTAAAGATTTGCCATATAATTTTGTGATTAAATAGGTGAAGTTCTGGGAGAATGGTCAATCTTATACTTTGTGAAATTGTATTGTTTATTAATTAAGTGGAGAAGGAACCACGTGTGTTCGTCTATGGCTGTGTTAAAGAAGGAACATCGGAAAAATACTAGGATATCTTGCCTCTAATATTAGCTCCATTACAAACTCTATGTCTTTCAATAAGTCACTTCTATGGACCTCAGTTTCCTCTAATAAAAGTATTTAGAATATGAAGTAATGGCTTAAGTTCCTTCAGATACTGTGATGCTATCATAATGTAGGGCGGTTCTCAAAATATAGACTGAGGACAAGCTACATGTTTGTGTGAGGAGGAATTTTCTTTATAAACTTTAACAAAATAGCCTATAAAAACAGATTAAATGCAGAAGCAAATAAGATAATCCAGCTGTTTTCCATTTGGTGCACATTACAGAAGTTTGCAAAAATACAATACTGCCATAATTCTCACATTTAAAGCATTTTTTTTTTGAGATGGAACTTCACTCTTGTTGCCTAAGCTGGAGTGCAATGGTGTGATCTCAGCTCACTGCAACCTCCGCCTCCTAGGTTCAAGTTTCTCCTACCTCAGCCTCCCAAGCAGCTGGGATTACAGGCATGTGCCACCACACCTGGCAAATTTTTTATTTTTAGTAGAAACAGGGTTTCACCATGTTGGTCAGGCTGGCAGGTCTCGAACTCCTGACTTTGGGAGATTCACCCTCCTCGGCTTCCCTCAGAGCTGGGATTACAGGCGTGAGCCACTGTGCCTGGCTGGCACTTTTATTTAAAAAGCAATGTAGTTATTTTTCATAAAATTCTTACCTATGTGATCATCGATTTATTTTTAAGCAAGTACAAAAATAATTACTTTAAGCCTTTTATCATGTTTAAATATTACTATAATAAATACTGACACATATAATCTACATAAAATAATTTGGGACGCTCAATAATTTTTAGGCATATAAAAAGATTTTGTGTTACATTTGTCTTTTTATTGAAAGCCATTTTGTTACCTTTTACTCAGTTTTCTCTGTTTAGTCTTTCCCACAATGGTAATTTATATTCGGAATACTCTAATGCCTTATCATAAACTCAATTTGGTATTTTCAAATGGAGTATTTTTTCCAATAAGGTAAAAATA
Source organism: Macaca fascicularis (assembly GCF_037993035.2). Classification (NCBI taxonomy): domain Eukaryota; kingdom Metazoa; phylum Chordata; class Mammalia; order Primates; family Cercopithecidae; genus Macaca; species Macaca fascicularis. Next base: position 179,607,361 of record NC_088376.1, on the reverse strand, counting down.
ATTCAGTATTTTCCTAACTACCAACTACTATTGAATTATATTTTAGCACAGAGTTTCCCTAAGGGCAGTTTCCATTTCCTCTTCAAATATTAAAAATATAAGATTATCATGAAAATAATATGGAAAATTGGTTAATAACATGGCTTGTTATATAAAGGGGGAAAGTCTTGCCGTATGAATTTATGAATTAGAAGACCATTTTCTACACTGATTTTTCAGGTCCTAGCATGAATATCTAAATGTGCCATGGGAAGTCAAAGGGATCACAATTACTAATTATTTTTCAATAGTCATGAGAGTCAAGTTGAAAATTGTTTTGTTTTTGTTTTCGGAAAGCCTTGAGAATAAAGGCAGACATCATGAATTCATGTGGTCTAAAATTAGACTAGGAAGATGTTTAAGGGTACAATACATCCTCCTTGATTTTCAGAAAGATAGGCAGATGGATAAAGTTGGGTTCTGGCCTGATAAGATTTTCATTTCCTCTGCTGATACTCTACCAAAATCAACTCATTTGCTTCTTTTGTTGTTGGTTATCAAGTATTTGCAATGGAAGCCAATATTAAGCAGATAATCAAATTTCCTTTCCTCGAACTATAAATTTTAGAATCCAGACAGCAAATTAATGATTTCCTTTTTACACACTTTTATACTAAACTTGAAATGCAAGACAGTGCTCTGGTTGGCCTGGGACTGACCCAGTTCTCCCCACCTCTTTTTTCACTTGTAGTTTGCAAGACTAACTGTAGAATATGCTGGAAATGCAATATCCTGGGCTAAGAGGGGAGCTGGCTAGAACAGCCTGGGCTCTGTTCCAGTCCCCTCCACATCAGAATGTCGTTCAGTGCTTTATTCCAGCATGCGACATGGCCTCAGATTACAAAACCCAGAGCCAGCTTTTTTTCAGGATCCTTCAACAGCAGTGCAAAGTGGGGCATGCACAGAAGAAATTCCGTCTGCCCCAGGCAGCTTTCCTGAGCTTTGGGAGATCAGTATGTAATGAATTCTAGGCTTCTGTTGTCCCTGCTGCCTCTTTGTAAGTAATACATCTGCTTCATGTAACTTGTGGTTTGCATGATATTCTGTCTCACCAGACAGAATATCTGGTAATATTTGGTAATTGGTACACAGTGAACCTGCTTCACACTAAACATTATCAAGAACTCTGGAGCAGCTGAGATTTTACCCTGCTTACAAGAGAGCATGTTGGCAGACCAGTATCATACATGCTGGCAAAAGACATGAGACTCCTGGGTCAGAGACAGAGGGCTTCATTACTTATGGCACAGCAAGCATCATGAATTTCATATTCATACTTGATCTTCTTGTCCCCAAGCCTCACGGGTATGTGGAACAGTCTGGGGGCTGCTACACACACAGTGGATTTGCATCATCGCAGAAGAACATAGAATTTAAAAAACAGTAACTATTATAAAGGGGTGCTAACAAACTTACTTAACATTTACTCCAAAAAAGACACAATTTTTATTCTCCTGATGACAAAAATATTTGCTCTTCTGTCCCTCTACACTGGAGGTAGACATGGCCTCTATCTTCCCAGCTGGTTTGAGAATCAAAGATCCCTGAATGGATCTATGAAACAATATCTATCAAAGCTTTTGCTCTGAATAAATACAGAAATAGGAGAAAACCATGGAGATGGGAGAATACCATTTTCTCCTAACAATGTGGATGGCCTCAGATTCTGCCCCTCCCCTGGAAAATGTTTCTGGAATTTTTCCCCAACTCTCCCTATGTCAATAAATGCTATCCTACAGGGGATGTAGATAAACAGACCATCTTGAACTACTGCCCAGGCTGTCCCTCCAAATACAAGAACTATATTGAATTATTCAAATAGAACTGAAACTCCTAAGGCCTGCCAACCACCCAGTTATGCTGCTTTAGAGCCATTATCAACCTGTCTACTCCACCAGATATAAGTTCTACCTGGAAGACTGTAATAATTATAAATAAAACTTTGTTTCCAGGGTTATTATGTATGCCATTGAAACTGGATTTCTTATGTGGCAGTTGGGAATTAGTTTGCCTTTCTCTCAAAAGCAGGGTGACTTGCATCTAAGGAATGGTCATAAGAAAATGCTAAATGTTGAAGAAACACCGCCTCAACCCTGGGAGTCATTTAGTCAGACATTACTTACTAGCCGGAATTTGTATACATGACAGAATGGCTATTGTTTTGCTCCATTCAGGCTAAAGTAGAGTCTGTGCATTTGCTCGTGTATCCTGCCATACCTAGAATAATGTTATCAACCAAAAGGAAAGTCCAATACACAAACATAAGGAGAAACTCCTTGGCTTTCTAAGGTAGATTCTGATGGTTTGGGGATTTGCTTACTTGGGACACTGGGTGGTGTAGCTGAAGTCAAAACTGCATCTTAGTTGCACCCTGCTACATGGAGTTCTGTTTACATTAACTTTAGTTGAATGCTGTGTGAAAAATATTGAACAGTTTCTGTCCCATGCCATTGGTCAGATGTATCAAAGTGGGTGATGGACTGGTGTACTCATGGGAAAGTTACTAGAAGTCAAGATGGTATAGAAAAGCAAAATGAATATTATGTGAATATTTTCCTTGGGTCTCTTGTGTTTTGGCACCACTGAGCAGAGGTATTGACAGCTTGTGTTCTGAACTGTTCGTTCAAAGATGTCTGCATATTAAAAGCCTAGAATTATAAATGTAGTATCTCCCCCCTAGGGCAGAAAGTAGACTTATGTGCTATCCAGAATACTAAGCATAATTTCTCCCTCTTACACAAAGATGGTGAGGCTTGTCAGCATACTATTTTAAAATTGAGGTTTCCTAAATTTGGGGTTCTTTAGTGATGACACAAATTTATTATGTTCATAAGATATACTTTGGCCAATACACAAGACCTGGTGGTATTTGGGGGCAAGAGTAACTAATGGAATTATGAAAGTCATATTGTTTGCTATGCCATGAGTAATATAGTCCCATCTCTCATCCAAGGATCTCATGCCATCTTGTAGAATCCATTATCTTTGGCAGATGAAGTGCTAGCTTACAAGTGCAATAAAATCTCAGACCCTGTAAATTCTTGATAAATATTTATCTGTATTAAATTTTATTAATGATGTTAGTATTCTTACTTAAAACATGATTGCCTTAACTCTTCAGAAAATTAAATACACTCAGGCAGTAAAAAATATTTATTATTGACCTCGTAAAGTTCTTACATAAAATATAAAATGTTACATAAACAAACAACTACTTTTTTTCCTCTGAAGCATCAATAGAAGAGAATGAATTTCTTTTTACCTTTCTTCAGTGCTGTAGATGGGATTGACTGATTTGTTTTCGATTTTAACCCAACATTTTCTGAGCCTTTACATTTCTTTGAAACATCAACCTTTTTAACAAGCAAATATTTGTTCAACTTGCTCAAATACTCACTATGTTTTCATTGACAATTGGTAATGTCAGCTATTCCCTTTATTAAGAAAAGTTCTATTCAGTTTGAGGTTTTGTAGAATTTTCTATTTTCTCTAAAACCTGTCAATCTTAGTTAGCAAAGATACATTTTAGGTACTTACTTGTTCAAAATGTAATAAATAATCAACTATAAGTGACTGTTTTTCTTCAAATTTACCTAGTCTGTTTTCTAACATGGTTGTTTTTCAATTGAAAAGAATCAAGAAATATCTGGATTGCTGTCATTTGTTTTGCTTTAATTCATTTTAACAGATTAAATAATCACATCAGTGTTCTGTTAAACAGTGTGATGGAACATTCCTTACATCTCCCTCCTCTAGAGAAAGCTTGCTTTTCATTCAAGAAATTTTAATGATATATCAGCTTTGGTTCCTGCTCTGTAGCCCAAGGAGTATCCTCTGATGCGAGGAGTTAGTTTCTTAGGGAAGGAATACACAATCTCTTTGGTATTCTTTAAATTGCTGTTATTATGAAATATTTTAAATAAATAAGTAGAGGCATATCAGAAGATGTATAACAAGGCCCTCATTCTATACTGAGCTATGAACTATAATTGGAAAGTTTCACTGACATATGACTTTCACACAATCTCTATTTAGTCATGTATAAAATACAAAGGGCATAGTATATTTCAACTATAATTTCAAAAGCTGTGTTGATTTAGATAGTGACTGCATGATACTTTTTCTCCCAACCTTTAGGCATCAGATCAATCATTTTGTTCAAATTCTTATTATTTTCATTCAACATGGTTAAATAAGATAGAGTAATCTTCAGATAACACTGTTCCATGAATGAAATGATATTGCTTGTCAGTGATTGATGATTAGTAGAATAAAAAGGAAATAAAGCAAGTGTGAACTATGGCAATCAGGTACACCTCAATATAAAATGACATATTTTTATTAGCAAAGGAGCAATTTTGTTGTTCAACAAGTACAGAGACGAATATTTTAGGAGATGCAAAATTTGACAAGCAAAAGAAAAAAATCATGATTGATCTGAAGTTTGACTATTTTGTATAAACTTTTAAGTACAGAAGAGAAATAACACGCTCCTTTCTATTATCCTAAATTTTTTATAACTGTTCTAGATATAAAGTTCTGGGACAAGGAAGATGACAGAAAACACAAACTGTGAAGTAGGAGATGAAGGTGGTTTGTCAAAAGGGTTGAATAAGTGGTATTTAAAAAAATCTGTGAAGCACTATGAAGGTGTAATATACAATATGAAGGCAACCTTATGCAGTTGTATTGTGATCATATGATAGATGAAGTCCTTAGACTGTTATCTCCATCCAGATCTCTCCTAATACAAAAATCTAGACTTCAGATCTTGATGTTCTACATTCTACAAGTATGAGACATTTTATTATGGTTACCTATTCTTCATTCTTTCTTCTGTCTATTCCCTTGCTATGTGATTTTGCAGTTTCTCTTACCTGTACTAGGTATACATAAACTAAGTCCTGGGATTTGGACTAAGTCATGTGACTTTGGACAACATGATGCTATGACCAACGTGCGTGGCACAAGCTGAGTGAATGTGCACATGTATTGTTCTTGTGCTTTCTCCTTTATTTATTGAGCTTCTGCCATAAGAAAAACATGATTCTGCCAGTTTGATGTCCTGGCCCAAAGAGAAAAAGAGACACATGAAATAGATCTTAACACAACTTGCAATTTTGAATTGACAACATTAAACTTTACACTCTCAAACCTATGTCCCTGGAAAATAGCAACAGTGAAAGAAATATCCTAACCCTTTTTTTGTTCTTGGAAATGTCCTACCACTCTTCCCAATATAATTTAGATAAGACTCATGGACATTCCCCGTTGTTTACCTAGGGCACATACCCTCCAAATTCCCTTTCTTTGCCTCGTAAATGACGACAAAACTGTTTGTTTCCATTGATAAGTCTGGACAAAAGACTTCTGCTTTCTTCGGGTCCTCAATTTTGATCCACTGTCAGCCTGAGCCAGCATACAACCTGTCCTTAATGGCTCGTCCTGAGTATAGACAGACCACAAAGAATGAGATTCCCTGATCAACTGTGTGAACGTGCCACCCACTCCATCCGACTTGGGTTTTTCTGTCCTGGTTTATACCCCCTTATGAAAGAAAAACACTCTTCTTCCTACCTTTGCAACATTTGTAGATCTAACAGTCAGACTGTCTTTCTGTCTCAATATTCCCTATACCTGTATTACAATATTCATTTGGTACTATCACACGAATCTTTTCACATAACATCTCTCCTTAATTAAGTCCAGATGTGTTGAAAAACACAGTTTAACAGTTTTCTGGTGCTGTGACACAAATGGCACGCAAGGCAACCCTTAGATCCTAATGTCTTCACCCAAGAATGAATGCCAGCTTCTTAGAGACTTTGTGCTCATTTCTAGCTGGGAAGATCCAAATTCAAGGTGATAAGTCAAATCTCCTAAACTCCTGCTCTGGATATTTTTATCTTGTAGTGTGGTAAAGAGTTACTTTGGTTATTTCTGGCAGAGATTTTTCTTTGGCCCTTCCATGAAACCTCTTTTGTTTTCCTTCAGCTCCTTAAATCTAAGGATTTTAGGAGGTAATCTCATTGGTTCCTTGAACCTAGGGACTGGACAACAGTATTTGCTAATCTCAACCTGGGGATTGTGTGAGAAAACTAATTGAGCAGGGCTTATTTCTGGTTTTATTAAGGTCTCATTTCTGATTTAATTATCTAACCCATTGGTATCACGGATTAGATAATTACGTACTTGTTTTCCCTGAGTGACGAAATGATTCACCATTCATCACCATTATGGTGCTTATTCAGTTCAATATCTTCAAAAGGGAAAAATTTTACCAAAGACGATTTAGAATTACAGTGGATATTTTTAGAAGCTTGGAAACTCCCCAGGCTGGCTCATCAAAGACCTCTCCTTTCTCATAAATCCTATTCATGCTTCTCTCTTTTTCCCCAAATTCTATCTTCTCTTCACCTCTCTTGATTTCTTTGTTCTGTTTCCCTTTAACACTTCTAATTCCCCCATCCCTCTGTCTACCTCTACCAAACCTTTCCCTTCCCACTCCAGCCCCTGAACTTCCTACGTTTACTTAAGCTTCAGACTCTTCTTTCCCCATCAGGGGCTTTCTGGAGACTCGGGGATCACAGAAGCAAACACCTGAGACTGAAAATTTAAAGGGACACAATTGCATATTATATCCACTAAGCAAAGGCTTCCTCTTGCTCTCCCCTCAATCCCTTGCTCAACATTTTGTCTATAACTTCTGTACGATTACACATCAGGATAAACAAAATCTCAAAGATCTCCAAAAATATTAGTGAGGAAACCATCAAGCAGGAAACTCAAATTGTCCCACTTTCCAGAATCACAATCCTGGTGAAAATGTAAAGGTGAGGCAAAGACAAGAGGTAGCTGTTTTACATGAACCATGAGCTGCAATTTTAGAATTGAAGTAATAACTCTATTTTTGTCTGTCTTTCTTTCTGACAGTATGTTTGTTAAGTATCTACCGATTTTCAGTTGGTATTACCAAATTAGAATATAAAATCTCTTTAAGGACATGTATTATGATCAGTTTACAGTTAAATAAGCAAATTCAATATGCCCCAAAATGATACAAATTCAATATATCCCAAAAATCCTAGAAATTAAAGACATTTACATTTTAACACTTTTAAAAGCATTATGATGGTTGGTTTTAGATATCAAGTTGACTGGATTAATGAATATATAGAGAACTTCTAAAGAATTATTTCTATATTCTTTATTTCTATATTCTATATTCTGTCAGTCTTTCCAGAAGTGATTGGCAGGGGTTGATAGACTGAGTGAAGGAAATTTGTCCTCAATACTAGTGGGCACCATCCAATCTGCTAGGGTCTCAGATAGAACAAAAAAGAAAGAGGAAAGGTGATTTGCTCTCTCTCTCTCTCTCTCCTGGATCTGGGAAGCTCTTCTTCTCCTGCCCTTAGACGTAAGAATTCCAGGTTCTCTGGCCTTTCTACTCTAGGACTGACACAAGTGGCTCCTAGATTCTCAGGCTCTGTGCCTTGGACTGAGAGTTACATCATCATCATCTTCTTCTCTGTTTTTGAAGGCTCTGAACTTGGATTAAGGTTCGCTACCATTATGCCAGAGTCTCTAGCTTTCATATAACGAGTTGTGAAACTTCTCAGCCTCTATAATTATATAAACCAATTTCCTTAATAAATTCTCCATTATCTATCTGTCTGTCTATCTATCTATCTATCTATCTATCTATCTATCTATCTATCTATCTATCTATCTATCTATCCATCCATCCCTTTGGTTCTGTTTCTCTGGAGAATCCTGACTAATCCCTGAGTGACTGGTCCTTGAGGCCAGGCTGGTCCTGAGTCCTGGCCTTAAGCGATTCTCTCACCTTGGCCTCCCAAAGTGTTGAGATTACAGGTGTTTGCCTGTACTAATACAAATACATGCTTCACCATTCTTTACCATTATGGTGCTTATTCAGTGCAATATCTTCAAAAGGGAAAAATTTTACCAAAGACAATTTTGAATTACAGTGGATACTTTAAGAAGCTTGGAAAATCCCCCAACTGGTTCATCTAAGACCTCTCTCCTTTCTCATCAATCCTATTCATGCGTCTTTCTTTTCATATATATGAACTCAAGAGAGGTGAAGAGAAGATAGAACGTGGGATAAATAAATATATCTAATATTTGCTCTGTTGCCCATGCTGGAGTGCAATGGTACAAGTATAGCTCACTGCAGCCTTGAACTTCTGTGTTCAAGCCATCTTCTCACTTCAGCCTGTCGAGTAACTGAGACTACAGGTATGTGCCACCATGCCCAGTTAACTTTTTTATATTTTGTATAGATGGGCTTTCACTATGTTACCCAGGCTGGTCCTGAGTCCTGGCCTCAAGCGATTCTCTCACCTTGGCCTCCGAAAGTGCTGAGATTACAGGTGTTTGCCTGTACTAATACAAATATTCTTACAGAAACAAAGCCATATGCTTTAGGAATTCAAGTTCACATAACATAAATCTTTAACAGAGACTAGTTTAATACTGCTGGTTTAATAAAAGCAGCTATGTGTTCTGAGTTATCAGCATGAAGTATGACATGAATTTATGTTTTTATTCTATGCCCTAAATGTATACTAGCCTGAAAGGTGAGAAAAACATTATTTATATGACTATTTTTTTTCTCACCCTTTAGTTTTTGCTTCAGTCAGTTTCTTAGTGAGGTCTTACTTTGTACCCTGACTAACACAGATAACCCCCACAGGACAATCTTTATTTCTGATATTTTTAAATATACCACTTATGCAAAATTACATTTGTAAAAATTCATTATCTAATTTTCCTCTTTCTCAATCACCAAATGAAAGTTACATGAGAGTAGAGACCATGTCAAATTTGTTTACCCAAGGACAATCACATAATACTTGATCACTTATTGCATAAATATGTGAATCTACTTTACTGTAAAGGATGATATAATTTTTATTACATTTGATATCTTTTTATATTAGAATCATAATTTATTGGATATTAATTGACTTGCCAATAAAACATGTAAAACCTAAAAATTTGGAATCAAAAATCACAAACTGAAGGCAGCTTAACATTAATGCAAACACAATACTTAAGAGAAAGAAAAATTGCTGACCAGTAAGGTGAAAATAAATAGCATATAAACAGTTCAGTCAAAACATTCAAGTCAGTTGTGCCTATAAACAGAGGCATCATCTTGTCAGTCTTATCTGTATGATAATAATTTTTGAAACCTGCAAATGTTTTACCACTTCCTAAGTAAGCATTCAGAGAATCAATTATTGAAAAAAAAGTCCAATTTTCTAAAATAAATCTTAAAGTAATATATTGGATTTGGTTGCCTCTGCTGATTAGTAATTCAGAAGTCTAATGATGAGTTCTATCAATCCGATAAGCTTCTGACAGAATTTTCAGTTTTGCTCTGAATATTGTATGCTTTTTCTTTATATGATATTCATAGAATTGTCATTGAACTGTGGAGCTGAGATTGCAAAGAAATACCTTGACATTGATTACAGATTATGTATTTATTGGCAAATGACTCCAATCATTTTAATTGTTCTTTTATTGTTGACAAAAAACAATAAAATGCTGTGTAAAAATAGGTGTATTCTACTAATATGCATCATTAAGATTTTATTTCTTCATAACTGCAGTAGTTTTGCTATATCTTTTTCATCTCTGACAGGAAGAGTAATAACTAGTTTATATATATCTGAGGATGTGTTGCAAGCTCAACTAGATAAGTAATCAAAGAGTTTAAATACCCTAAAAAAACAACAAAAAATGTGCTGGTTTATTTATTGTAAGTAATCAATCAGTTAAATCTATTTTAAATGTTAGCTCATATAATATGTAAATGGGAAATTATTTTAAATTATGAAACAGTTCTCTACAATTATCAATCATCAATAATAATTTCAATGATGGAATATATTGACTAAAAATACCTTAGATACTACAAGAGTCTCTTTTTTTCTCTTTCTTGCCCCACAGTGTTTTAATGACCTTCTATTTCTATTATTAATTTTCCTTTCTACAAATGAGAAGTAAAAATAATATAGAGAGTTTATTTTTTTACAATTTAAAGTTCTATAAATTCAATACAAATATCTTGGAGCCTCGCTAGAGATTGTAAAACACAGATATAATAATTAGTATTTTTAATTTACTGTTCATAGTTCCTAAATGATTGTTTCCATGTTTATATTAAACCAATTGAAATAGCGCTTTTTCTTATTAAACAAAATGCCCATTCAAATTCAGAGAGAGAGAAAAAAAGCTGAGACCATAGAAATGTGCATATAATTTTAAACCTATACTTTTTAAACAATATATTCTATACTCTGATACATCTTTTATTTGTTCAACTCATTTAACTATTATAAAATAAAACTTATTTAAGTATCTTTAAAATACACATAACATTTTATAGAAGGGAAAACTGAAACACAAAGATATTAAGTAATTCATGTAAGGTCACACAACCAGTATGTAGCAATACTGAGGTTCGAACCTCAGCAGTCTGGCTCCAGAATCTGTGCTCTTAGCCATTACTTTATAATGCCTTTCACTAATTCATGAATTTAACATTATTGGGAGAAATGATGTTTAAAATTTGAGAAAAATATCTTTTTGAAAAAGTGAATAGTAATTTCCTTGAATAGAGATATTATGAAATATAACTGCTTAGGAAACGATAGCCATGTGTCACTGTCTTTGTCTGTTTTGTGTTGCTATAATCAAAATACCCGAGACTGGGTCATTTGTAAAGGACTGAAATGTATTTCTGAAGGTTCTATAGGCTGAGAAGTCCAAGTTCAAGGTGCTGAGATTATTGTTTGAAGCGAGTCTGGTCTCTGTTTCCAAGACAGTACTTTGGATGCTGCATCCTGTGGAGGCAAGGAATGTTGTTTCCTCATATGGCAGAAGGCAGAAGGGGAAAAAGAACAAACTCCTTCAAGCTCTTTTAGAAAGGCATCTAATTCCATTCATAAGGGCAGAGATCTCATGATCCAATCCACCCCCAAAGCCCACCCCTTCTAATATACTTGCACTGGGTATGAAGTTAAAACATGAATTTTAGAGGGGACAAAAACATTCAAACCATAGCATTAACCTTCACTCTTGAATTATCTGAAACTTTAAAAATAAAAGAATTGTGAAGCTATCATAATCAGAGAGCAAAAGCAGTGAATAATGAAAGAATGACCTGCCTTTTACCTATGACTTTGTCACAGATTCCTTGGGTGACATTAAGATTGGTATATAGTTATCCATGTCAGTAGATTTCAACTAGGAAATCATTTGCACCACTTAGAAGTCTCATAAAGTGAACTATTATAATATTCTCTTCTCCTCCAATGACATTAGATTATCTTTATTGCCACCATTAGGTCAATACCATGCCTTCAGAAATATAATGAAACCAACGAACTTCAGAGAACTAATGCAGGTATTCTTCCTTCACTCAGTGTGTCCTGGATCTTATACTCCACATTTGCTCACCTAATTTCTAAGACTTTTTAAACCATCAATTATAGATCTTCTGAAATTGAGCTTCACCTATATATATTCTTCTACCTCATGTTTTCATTTATAATATCCCTAAAATCCACAGACATCATTTTCATCACTGTCGGTTAGTATTGATTCACAGACAGCACTTTAACCATCAAGGTCTTCAAGATTAGGTAATTTAAATCCCACTGTAGCTCATGATTTCATTGATATTCTAATTAAATGAAACAAAGGGAGATGTTTATACATTAGAATGACAAACTTTCCTCAACAGTATTGCGTGCCTAATGTCATACTTTTAATTTTTCTTCTATATTCTTGACTAAACACAATAGAGAAGAAACTACTGGCTAAACAGGGACAATATCTACTAGACATTTGGACCACTGACAAAAAAAAAAAAAAAATCACATACTTTATTCAGATAGTCACTTAAATGTTATAGACAAATAAAAATTTTAGAACAGAAATGTATTACTTCTATAAAAAATCTTTTCTCATGTAAACACAATGAAATTGATTGCTAATTATAAGGCCTCAGCTTTTTCAATTTGGTGACACTTTGGAACTAAGGAATTATGCCAAGAAATTGAGTAAAGTTCCTAGTATTTCACATTTATGATTTTCGTTAGAAAACCTAAGGGTTTATCCTAATCACCATATCCCTCTGGCAACATAGCTTCTAAGTACAGATAAAATGACCTTATCAGAACTCTTGAGAGAAAACAAAAAAAGTTACTCTGTAATTCATACTGCTGGGCTCTAGATATATTAGTTTAGAGCTATGTAATTCTTCTTTAAAAAGAAGTACTGCGGCCAGGCGTGGTGGCTCTCGCCTGTAATCCCAACATTTTGGGAGGCCGAGGTGGGTGGATCACCTGAGGTCAGGAGTTGGAGACCAGCCTGACCAACATCATGAAACCCCGTCTCTACTAAAAACAAACAAACAAACAAACAAAACAAAAAAGAATTAGCCAGGTGTGGTGGTGAGTGCCTGTAATCCCAGCTACTCAGGAGGCTGAGGCAGGAGAAACGCTTGAACACAGTAGGCAGAGGTTGCAGTGAGCCGAGATCTTGCCACTGAACTCCAAGCTGGGTGAGAAGAGTGAAACTCTGTAAAAACAAAAAAAAAAGAAAAAAAAGAAAAGAAAAGAAAAAAAGAAATACTGCATTGACATACTCTAATGCTTTATTCATAGCCAAATAACAAATAACATTATTAAATATACCTTAAAAATAGATCTAATTATTTTTATTATAGATATCAAAGCTGCAAGATAATCCAAACTACAGTTTACATACTGATAAGGTGTATATTTTCACCTAACACCAATTTCTTCCAAACCTTTTCTCCTTCTTATATTAAAAATCACTAAGATCTTTTTTCCTTCTACTTACTCAGTAACTACTGTAAAACCAAGTCCTAAAACTAAACTGTTCAGAAGTAGAACTAGTTGCCATCACAACTCCAGAGGGTTTTAGATGATGAGTAAGAGGTAACCAATCTTGGAAATTTTAATGAACTCTGTCACTCTAGGATAAGTCATCAAACTCTCTGTGCTATCTAGATATAAACAAGTAACTTGCGTTAAGAGTAGCTTTAAATTTTGAAGAAAAAAATTAAGATATCTTGCAAATTAAAAATGTCTATTTTTTTAATTCATAATTTTTTATTACCTATGATATCTAAATAATCTCTCTTACTTTCTATGTATTTTCCCCTCCAAAAGCTAAGAGGCACTTTTCATGCAAAAAATAAAAAATAAATAAAATAAAAAGCATATTGAAAGAGAACTCGGTAATGAACAGTGTCGTTTAAAATAATCCATGGTGTTTAGATAAGAGAAAATATGGTTCAGAAAACAACCATATCTAGATCGTTATAAATTTATTGCAGTGAAGAGAGTTTATCAGTTACACTTGGTAAGTTTTAAATATTACATTTCGGTAATATTTCTAGATGAAAGGATGTAATATGCTCCCATAGAGCTTGCTTGATTTATTGGGAAAATAATACATATTTTGAAAAATGAGCTCTGTGAGCATTGATGAAAAAAACTGAGAGAACACAGAAGGAGTGGTTACAGTCTGCTGCGTAAATAATGCATTAGAAACCTGTTCCCATTCGAAAGCACGAGTAAAATTTTTCTAATGGCACCCGAAATGTTAATTCTGAAACTCCTTCTCAATTAGGAATGCCATCATTATTTTCTCTTTTGAAGATAATCAAATTAATTATTTTGAATGTAATGAAGACCCAATTTTTGGTGCTTTAAGATGGATTTTGGCATAAGAAAGTTACATCCTCTTACATGGAGTTAAAGGTAACCATTTCAGTTCCTATATTTTGTTACAGAGTTCAGATGGTTACATATTTGGGCTTAAGAATAAAGTAGCTAAGAAATTAGGTTCACAAAATAGCCCATAAATGAAAAAGTGGAACCAATTAAATTTAGGTTAAAAAAGAAGTTGATATAAATAAATTAAATAATTTTATAATAATAATTTGTATAATAAAAATTATAAGATGTTTTATTTACATAGTAACTTAATCAAAGATAAATTTAAGCCTCCTCTAAGTTTTTGGAAACTTGTTTTAATTTACAGTAAAGAGTAATTTTTAAATGAGATAAAACAATTTGTAAATAATCAGTTTTAAGTTGCTACTATATATTTTATCCTAGTATACAGTAATTATCTTCATAAATTTCTTAGTATATTAACTTTCTTTGTTAGCCTTTCTTCTAAGCTGCAAGGGCCTGGATTCTATTTAATGATAGAGCAGCATATAATAATAATAGTTTAATCAGAAAAGGAACAATGCATGCTTCATACTATAAGTTTTTGAAGTACTACAAGTCATCACTTTTTTTCTATTATTATTTCATTCTACAATGAAAATTAATTAACCTAGCACCTTCCTTCCATTTTTTAGATCATTTCTTTCCTTTCATCAAATGGAAGTAATTCTGGCTTTTGAGAGTTTGAAAGTTTGTCAAAATTTGATTTCTTTATACTTCTCTATCTCCCTAAAAATAAAAAGTTCCAATTTAAAAATTTCCAAAACTAATATCTTTGTCAATATTTCAATAATATTTTGAAGTCACATCTTATAAAATTTTAGTATCGCTTTAGGATGCTAAAGACAGGACTGTAATACCTTAATTACAAATGATTTAAAATGCTAAATAAATAAATCCCTGCCCTGAACAGAAAAGGGTTTGTTGTTTACCTGCAATGCAGGGAATAGAGATAGAAATGACAAGAGGGCACAGTAAATGTGTGCAAATGAATACATGAGAAATTCAGGCCCTAACTTTATTCCCCGTATTACAGATCCAATACATTAATACATGTACAATAAATTCACATGTATTTTTATTTTTGTATGATCTCTGACTGGGTGCTAAATACATTCATTAATTATCTTACTAAATTCTCCCCAGCAACTGCTTCAGTCAACCAAATTCATTATCAACATTTCCTACATAAATATGAAGTTAAACATTTATTTGCAAAAGCTGGCATGTGAAAGAGCAGAATTTAAACTTGGATATGTTTAATAATATAGTCTGTGTTTTCCACCATTCTGCCTGAAAATAGACCGGAGAGGAGCCCCTTGGGTGAACTTATCTTCCATTCTACCCTGAGGAGTGTCAGGCGTGCCTCCAATGCTGTTCCATATAATCTTCAACAGATTGGAGGATACAAATAAATGTATATAAGTAGACACATTCCAGTAAAAAAGAAATAACGATAAAATGCCATAACTTTATAAGAATTCAAAGAAAGTTTAGCTGAAATTCTAAGAGGAAAAACACTAACAATTAAACTCAACTCCATGACTAAACTCAACTTCATAACTAGACATCATATAACACGACTTAATATATCTATATCTATGCTTCTCCTATCTGCAGCTATGGTAATCCTTCTTTGAAAGGATTCATGGAACAAATAAGACTTTATGTCCCTTAATCTTTGCCCTATCAATAGTTTTGGTGAAAAGTATAATCAATCAATAAGTTTACCAAGTGCAAGAACAGTGTACAAACAAGTCACCAACCAGCAATCTATCAATTAGATATTTATGTGGAAGAAAGCACAGACAATCTGAAAGATTTCAGCTAAGGAAGTTGGAGTGGGCAATTAATGGGATTTTTGTGTTTGTTCAAGCATCATGGAGGCTGCCTATCTCCCTGATCAAAGTAACCCAGAATTTTTGTCTGGATACCTCTCTGTATTAGTCCATTTTCACAGTGCTATCAAAGAACTGCCTGAGACTGGGTAATTTATAAAGAAAACAGATTTAATACACTCACAGTTCTGCATGGCTGAGGAAGCTCAGGAAACTTACAATTATGGTGCAAGGGGAAGCAGCTGTGTCTCACATGGTGGCAGTTGAGAAAGAGTGTGTGAAAGAGCAACTTTCAAACACTTATGAAACCATCAGAGCATGGGAGAACTCACTCACTATCATGAAAACAGCATTGGGAAAACCACCCCCATGATCAAATCACCTCCCGCCGGATTCCTCCTCTGATATGAGGTGATCATAGGGATTACAATTCAAGATAAGATTTGGGGGGAGACACAGAATAAAATCACATCATTCCACCCTGGACCTTCCCAAATCTTACATCCTTTTACATTTAAAAACCAATCATGCCTTCCCAAGAGTCCCCCCAAAGTATTAACTCATTCCGCATTAACTCAAAAGTTCAAGTCCAAAGTCTCATCTGAGAAAAGGCAAGTCCCTTCCACCTAGGATCCTGTAAAATAAAAACAAGTTAGTTATTTCCAACACACAATAAAGGTACAGGCACTGAATAAATGCTCCCATTCCAAATGAGAGAAGCTGGCCAAAACAAAGGGGATACAGGCCCCATGCAAGTCCAAAAGAGGGGCAATCATTAAATCTTAAAGCTACAAAATAATTTCCTTTGACTCCATATCTCACATCTGGGGCACACTGATGCAAAGGGTGGGCTCCCACCACCTTCAGCAGCTCCACCCTCGTGGCTTTGCAGAGTTCAGCCCCCATGGCTGCTCTCAAGGGCTGGCGTTGAATGCCTGTGGCTTTTGCAGGTGCACGGCGCAAGTCACTGGTGAATCTACCATTCTGGGGTCTGGAGAATGGTGGCACTCTTCTCACAGCTCCACTAGGCAGTGCCCCAGTGGTGACTCTGTGTCGGGGCTCCAACCCCTTATTTCCCTTCTCCAATGCCCTAGTAGAGGTTCTCCATAAGGACTCTGCCCCTGCAGCAGACTTCTGCCTGGATGTCTAAGCATGTCCATACATCTTCTGAAATCTAGGCAGAGGTTCCCAAACCACAATTCTTGACTTCTGTGCACCTGCAGGCCCAACACCATGTGGAAGCTGCCAAGACTTGGGGCTTGCATCCTCTGAAACAATGCCCTGAGCTGTAGGTGGCTCCTTTCAGCCACAGCTGGAGGTAGAGCAGCTGGGAGACATGGCCTCAAGACTGAGGCAGCACAGAGCAGCGGGGTCCAAGGCCCTGCCCATTAAACCATCTTTTCCCTCCTATGCCAGGTCTGTCATGCAGACCCTGGCCAAGCGACTGATGAAAGGAGTACTCTGACATAGGTATGCAGTGTAAGAGCAGCTAGGTGTCTGCCTGGCTCTAGTGGCTAAAGTGCAGCAGCCCTGATAAACTGGAACTGCTTGTTTTTATTCAGTGTAGACACAATGCCAGAAGCCTGGCGCAAACACAATCTGTGGGTAAGATGATCAAAGATCGGTTCTTGATCAACATAACTCAACATGCCTGTTAAAATAAATTCCCCTACATTCCCTTGTACCTACTTCTTCCCCTTTGCCTCAGGGTTAGAGAATGGCTGCCTTAAGCTATTTTCCCCCAAAGCTTTGCAGAGCCTTCTGACCTTTCAGAAGGCCTGCTCCTTGTCTTATAGTTTCTGCCACCACTCTGACCGATCTCCTGCACTCCTAGGCCTCGGAGACTGTGATGAGAGGAGCTGCTGTGACGATCTCTGACATACCTCAGTCTGGACGTCATTGTCCACATAACTATCAGCATTTTAGTCAAAACCATTCAACAAGTCTCTAGGAAGTTCCAAACTTTCCCATATCTTTCTTTCTTCTTCTGAGCTCCCCAAACTCTTCCAATCTCTGCCCATTACCCAGTTCCAAAGTTGTTTCCATATTTTTAAGTTATCTTTATAGCAGTGCCCCACTCTACCTGTAACAATTTACCATACTAGTGTCTTCTCGCACTGCTATAAAAAACTGCCTGAGACTGGGTAATTGATTTAAAAAAGGGGGTTTTATTGACTCACAATTTTGTATGGCTGGGGAGGCCTCAAGACATTTACAATCATGGTGGAAGGGGAAGCAGGCACATCTTACATGGAGGCAGGCAAGAGAGTGTGTAAAGGAGGAACAGTAAAACACTTATAAAACCATCAGATCTCATAAGAACTCACTCACTATCATGAGACCACCATGGAGGAAACAGCCCCTGTGATCCAATCACCTCCCAGTAGATTCCTCCATTGACACAGGGGTATTATGGGGATTACAATTGGAAATGAGATTTGGGTGAGGACGCAAAGCCAATCCATATACCCAGCATAGAAGAAAAGCGTATTTCTGGGGAAGACTATATGCTCCACAGCCCTCAGGAAATAAATCTGTCATAGTTTACAGGGTTGGATAATAACTGGCCACTTTTACAATTTATACCAAAGAAAGCATTCAGTTACACAGTACACTTTTAGAACAATTAAATTTCTTCAGATTCCCTGACACTGTCACTAGTATCAATTTTAACCTAAGCAGAAGTGTGCTGTATGTTTTGCCCCTTATGCGGTATAAACTCAAAGAAAATCCTAAAGAAAAGTTATGTATTTCCAGTACTTATCATGAACAGTGGAAAACACCATCTATTTCATCTATTCCTACAGACTTGAGAATAGACAACATGTAGTTTCACTTTTGCATTGTCAGAGTGTAGCTCAATGGCTAACACAAAGTAGGTTATCTAAAATTATTTTACAGATTAATAAATAAATGATCCCAGTGAATATATGGATTGACACTCACCTGAAAACATATTTTTTTGATCCTAAAGCATCATACAAATGTAATTATGAAATGGCATTCTGAATCATATTTGACAATATTTATATCAGAAATATGATATAAAGGAGTGTGTAAAATCACGCACTCTTAGAACAAGACTGGTGAGTTTGAATCTTGGTGTTGACGCATGATTTCTATGATCTTAGTCAAGTTTATTTATACTCACTTTGTCTCAGTTTTCTCACATGTAAAATGGTCATAAAAAGTACTAATATCATAGATTTGTTATGAGAAAAAATAGCATAAAATTTTTAAACCTCAGGTAAAATATAAACATTTAAATGATGATATTAAGAGGATTTTTGACTATGTAAACTATCAGGAAGCATTAACTGTGTTCAATGTTTTATTTCAAGCAAACTTATCTTTAAACAAGTAAAGATATTTTTCTTAATTATTGCCTTTGCAATAATACTTCTTCACCAGCAAACAGCAAGTTCAGTTTTTCCTTTTTCTCAAATTATGGTTCTTTTGATAATTTCTTGATTTAAAGCACAATTTAAATATAACTAGGATGTCATTGAGGGTTACAGAGATAAATGAGTAGGGGAAATTAGTGTGTGAGGCTTGAAGTTAGTACAAGTCTGTGGAGAAATATTCCACAAGTAAGTGTTACCAAATGCCACAGGATATTGAGCAAGAAAAAAGTAACCAGGTGGTTTGAGCTTTATATGGCAAATAAATGTGGCAACAGGCAGCTAAATATAATGTGCACCTCAGTCTACCATGAAAATAAGTGTTCTCCAAAAACTGGGATGTTTTGTCTTAAACGATATTCTGAAACCTTCTCCAGGTTCTGCTGCTGTCTTCTCAGAATACCATTTCATAATTACATTTGTATGATGCTTTAGGATCAAAAAAATATGTTTTCAGGTGAGTGTCAATCCATATATTCACTGGGATCATTTATTTATTAATCTGTAATAAATAAACAAATCTATTCAGGATTTCGGTGACAGCTACTTGTAAGCATCCACTGTTATTAGCATTATTACTCTCTGGTATTATGGACTCTTGGCTTTTTCTTTTAAGCTAACCTGCCAGCCTCTATGCCTCTTTTTGACCCTTTCATTATAACGCTGTGAGAAACTTTACAAACTACATATTGAATATAAAGTGGGCAATTTTTCGAGGTTCTGAATTTTCCAGGTCAAAGAAAATATTTTTTTCTCCAGTAAAATTAACATTTAAACCATATTTACATCTGTGGTAAATCCTACACAACTGACTCCCAAAATAACAGAAATTGTTATATGAGAATCACATTATTTGTCATCTTGAAACTTTACTAAGTATATATCATATGCTTATATTGCATAGGCAGTAAGTCCTTCTAATTTCCGTGTTATTGTACCACTTTATTCCACCAGGTGAAGCAGACGTTTTTACAGCTATCAAGAAGCCTGTAATCACTAGAGACAGCAGTAATGAGCAAATATAGGGAGTAAGATACTGGAGTATCAAAGCCATTACAATGATACCTACAAGTACTATAAAGTCAATAAGTCTCTGATTCATGTAGCTCATAGCCACATTATGACTGAAGTTCAAAGAATTGCACACCCCTCTGTAGTTAAGCAATTCTTTGAACTTCAGTCATAATGTGGCTATGAGCTTCTGTGACCTGGGAAGCAGAAGCCATTGATAAATTAACCTCTCATCCTTTGAGCAATCTTTGTGGGAGGTAGGATATAGTGATTAATTGGACTGTTGCAGCTAAGTATTTCAAGCTTGGAATATTGTTCTTAAAAAAAGAGCCTCCTGCAAAGGTAAGAAGATGAAGAGAAATTTGAGCCTATGCATGAAAATGAGACACGACAGATACACATGATGAAAAGTTTTCTATCAGTGGGAAAGTGACTGAGTGTTTAAACTCAATGATTAATTAATCATTTGGAACTTGAAATAGCTACAGGAAATGTTATTTTGTCTTGAGTCTACAGGAAATGTTATTTTGTTTAAGTCTTATTTGGAAGAGTAAGAGGTTAGTCCAAAGATTTATTTAAGCAAACAGATTTATTGAATCTGGCTGTCTAAGGCATTACAGAAGAATAGATATTCTGAATGTACTTTTTCAACTAACCTATCTACTTTGATCTCTGTGAAGCAAATTTTGACCACTTCTTGCCCTGAGTATTCATTTTCATACATCTTAAATAAAATATATGTAATAATTAATGAGATTATAAGACCTTGCTAATAAGAATGTCAGGCTTCTTGATATATAGTCTTTATTGAATTGTTTTACTGATATCTGAAACAGTGTGAATTCCTTTCTTTAAAAATACAACTTAGAAGAAACTTTTAAAATTATCTTCTGAGTGAGATTTTTCGGATAACATTAAAGAACTGAGAGTTACAGTTTGTATTTTTGTACATGTGGATAAGTGTCTACAATATTAACAAAAATAATATCCTATGTAGAAAAATAATTATACTATTTTCAATCCTTGCCTGTTTCATATAAAAGATCTATGAGTTATATTGAGCATTTCTAATAGACTTAAATGTCACCAAAACAAAAAAAAAAAAGTCATGTTTATTATTACCATTACCTATGCCTGTATGTCTCTAGAGTGCAAATACAGGGAAGATTGCTTATTTCATCTACATGACCAAGGTTAGCTTAGTGGAAATAATATTCAAGATGCATCATACCTTTAATGGACACTGAAGTAACCAAAATCAATAGCAAACTATAAAAGCATTTATCAATCTTAAATTCTTCCTGATAAAAGCTGCAACATGTAAGATTCAGAATAAGAAAGGTACAGGACTTCATTTTTCTGAGTATACGCCTCCTTAAAATACAAGAATTCTCCATTCTTCACTTTGTAACATTCAGAAGAGATTTTTTTTTTACATATTCTTTTGTAATTACGCTTATTTCTCTTTGCTTAAAAGTAAGAATATACTAGGTGGTCTTTTGTCTCAGGGTATTGGATAATTTCTGTTTTATTTTTCCAATATTTAAGAATTGAATAGTACTTATCATACAAAATTGCACACCAGAAAAAGAATTTTGAAACATGTTTCCTGATTTTCTGATAAGAACATTTTCATTAATACATTCACATTAATTTTCATTTAATTTTTGCCAAAAAACCCCCAAAGCACAGTGAGCACTTACATACTTACCACTCGTGTTCAAAACTATCCACATTGTGCCATGCTGGTTTCATCCATCCTTCCAGCAGTTTCTTGTTGTCATTAGAATATTTTAAAGTGAATTCAAGACATTATAACCTTACATCCATAAATATTACATTATGCATCTCAAAAAACATTTCATTATGTAATTAAAATGCTATACATCTAAGAAAACTAAAATAATTGCATAGCATCATCTATTACCCACTCAGAATGCTAATACATTAGTACATAAATAGCTAACATACAATGTTTCCAATTTTTTTTTTTCTTTTCTTTTCTTTTTTTTGAGACAGAGTCTCGCTCTGTCGCCCAGGCTGGAGTGAGTGGCGCGATCTCGGCTCACTGAAAGCTCTGCCTCCGAGTTCACGCCATTCTCCTGCCTCCGCCTCCCCAGTAGCTGGGACTACAGGCGCCCGCCACCATGCTGGGTTAATTTTTGCATTTTTAGTACAGACGGGATTTCATCGTGTTAGCCAGGATGGTCTGGATCTCCTGACCTCTTGATCCGCCTGCCTCAGCCTCCCAATGTGTTGGGATTACAGGCGTGAGCAACCGTGCCCGGCTGTTTTTGTATTTTTTGTATTTGCTATTTGTATTCCGCCTCACCCCCTCTTTTTTTTTGTTTTTTTTTTTTTTGTTTTTTTTTTTTTGTTTTTTTTTTGAGACGGAGTTTCACTCTGTCGCCGCCAGGCTGGAGTGCAGTGGTATAACCTCCGCTCACTGCAAGCTCTGCCTCCCGGGTTCAAGGGATTCTCCCGCCTCAGCCTCCTGAGTAACTGGGACTACAGGCGCCCGCCACCACGCCTGGCTAATTTTTTGTATTTTTGGTAGAGACGGTTTCACCATGTTGGCCAGGATGGTTTCAACCTCTTGACCTCGTGATCCACCAGCCTCGGCCCCCCAAAGTGCTGGGATTACAGGAGTGAGCCACAGCGCCGGGCACATTTTTAGATTGTTAAATTTAAAGTGATAAATCTATTTTAGGTAATGTTTAATCTAGAACATTGCCTTCAATTATCCTTTTTATTTTATTGATTTGAAGCTAAGTTATATCTAAAGGTATGTTTTCACTTAGGTGGTTACATATAGGTGGTATGTGGATATTTTAATTTCTTGCCCACTGTAATGAACAAATACCTACCAAGTATTTGTTCTTTTTTTTTCTGAGAAATTAATTGGATTGCATTATACTCTGAGTGCTAAGGCTTCCAGGACTTTTATACAGAACTTTTATGTGAATATAGATAGCAAATATATTATATATATTTATATATATATGTGTGTGTATATATATAGAGAGAGAGAAAGAAAAATTATAATATCACACCAATAAATCTAATTTAAATATTAAGGACTACAGAGATATTATATAATGCAATTTACTTTCTACTGGTATATGTTTCCTTTATGTTGAAAAGGTTCTAAAGAACATGATAATATTATTATTTATTGTATTTTATACTACAATATGATAGTTTCAAAATAAAGCTACCAGCACTATATAGGAAGAGTAACACCATTAAATAAATTCTAAATGTAATTTAATTACTTTGTCTTTACATATCATCCAACCATAGAGAAAAATTAAGAAATTGGAATCCACATAAAAGATTGCTGTTTTTTAAAAAAAATAAATGGTAGAGCCGCTGGAGAACATGCAATTTTTGACTAGGCTGTTTTGCAAAGCTAAGAAAAATACAAATAATTATTGTGCATATTAATACACACTACTTTTGTCCAATAAATTCAAGTGATTATTGCCCAATGAATAACCCAGTTTTTATAAATTGATTTACATGTTCCTGAAATCAGTGTAAATTGATATAAACACTGAATATAAAAATGTGGTTCTTTGCTTTCTCCTTCAACTGAATTATAATATCTTCTAGTTGTCTCATTAATTATATATTTTAAAACAAATCTTTATATCTGCAAGACAGCCATGCATGATTTTTCTTTCCTTCCTTCCTCCCTCCCTCCCTTCCCTCTCTCTTCTTTCTTTCTTTCTTTTCTCCTTCCTTCCTTCCTTCCTTCCTTCCTTCCTTCCTTCCTTCCTTCCTTCCTTCCTTCCTTCCTTCCTTCCTCCTTCCCTCCCTCCCTCCCTCCCTTCCCTCTCTCTCTTTCCTTCCTTCTTTCCCTCCTTCCTTCCTTCCCTCCCTCCCTCCCTCCCTCCCTCCCTCCCTCCCTCCTTTCTTTCTTTCTTTCTTTCTTTCTTTCTTTCTTTCTTTCTTTCTTTCTTTCTTTCTTTCTTTCTTTCTTTCTTTCTTTCTTTCTTTCTTTTTCTTTCTTTCTTTTCTTTCTGACAGGGGCTTGCACTGTCATCGAGGCTGAAGTGAAGTGGGACAATCTTAGCTCACTATAATCTCAAATTCCCAAGGTCAAATGATCTTGCTGCCTCAGCCTCCTGAGGAGCACATCACCATGCCTCGATCGGTTTTTTTTGAAAAAAATATTATTATTATTTTGTTTTTTTAGAGGTAGGCTCTTGCCCAGTGTAATCTCAAACTACTGGCCTTAAAGAATCCACCACCTTCAGCAACCAAAAGTGCTGAAATTATAGGCATGAGCCATCATTCCCTCCTGATAACTATGTATCTTCGAAAATTATTTTGCAAAACCACTATGAATATATTAGTAAGATGTTATATTTTTAATTTGTAGTTAGGTCTCCAAATTGATTTAAAAAATGGCATTTGTTTAATGTCTTTTCAGTTTGAGGGATTTCTTTCTTTTTTAATATTCTAATTATTTAAAATATTTAAATTTTTAAAATGTCAATTATAAATATTAATATGTCCAGATTCTACAATTACAAATGAATTAAATTTTACTAACACTTCTGATATGGTTTGGTTGTGCCCCCACCCAAATGTCATCTTGAATTGTATCCCCCACAATTTCCACATTGTGGGAGGGACCCAGTGGTAGGTAATTAAATCATGTGGGCAGGTCTTTCGCATGCTCTTCTTGTAATAGTGAATAAGTCTCAAGAGATCTGATGGTTTTAAAAAGAGAAGTTTCTGGCCGGGTGCAGTGGCTCTGGGAGGAGAATGGTTTGAACCTGGGAGGCAGAGATTGCAGTGAGCTGAGATCATGCCACTGCACTCCAGCCTGAGGACAGAGCAAGACTCTGTCTACAAAAAACTTAGTGGGGAGTTTCCCTGCACAAGGGCTCTTGTCTTGTCTGCTGCCATGTGAGACATGCCTTTCACCTTCCACCATGATTGTGATGCCTCCCTAGTCAGATGGAACTGCAAGTTTTGTTAATTGCCTAGTCTCAGGTATGTCTTTATCAGCAGCATGAAAATAGAGTAGGCCGGGCGCGGTGACTCACACCTGTAATCCCAGCACTTTGGGAGGCTGAGACAGGCAACACGAGGTCAGGAGATCGAGATCATCCTGGCTAACATGGTGAAACCCCATCTCTACTAAAAATACAAAAAAAAAAAAAAAATTAGCCAGGTGTGGTGGGAGGCACCTGTAGTCCCAGCTACTCGGGAGGCTGAGGCAGGAGAATGGCCTGAACCTGGGAGGCGGAGCTTGCAGTGAGCTGAGATCGTGTCACAGCACTCCAGCCTGGGCAATAGAGCAAGACTGCGTTTTGAAAAAAAAAAAAAAAAGAAAAAGAGAAAAAGAAAACAGAGTAATACAATTTCTGATGTCAACTGTTACCAAAGCTGTATAATATTTTAAATAAACACTATTTGAAGATTAACTATGAGCCACAAATACAGAAATAAATTATGGAGCCAAGATGAAGGAGAAAAGACAAGATGAATCTTCATCTTCGTATTTCATGTATTGTTTTTCCTTATAGAAGAATGGAAAGTTTGAAAGTGCACCTGAGAACATGAAAAGAGCTTTCAATAGTCTCTGAGGAGCTGGAATCCAGGGATTTCTAGAAGAAAAGTTTCATGATGAATATGAGAAAATGTGGTTTAAAACCACAAAGGTGGCAACCTAAGATTGAAGTGGATAGGACATAGACCAGCCCGGAGAGTAACAGAAACTTAGAATCATGTGATAATCTTTATAATGTATGTGTTCACATTATCTGGGATTTCTGATAGCTCTAACGCAGCTATCTGGCATAAGTAAATAGAAATGCTTTGTGTGGTAAGATAAATACATCCAGAGTCTCAAAAAGGCATTGCGTTTTTTTTTATATACAACTATCCAAGGGGATGACTGACTAGACGCAGCCAGAAAATGCCTCTCCCACCAAAGGAAACCAAAATTTTGAGTGAACCATTACATGTTAAACAGACCTTTTGAGAGAAAACACTGAAAGTTGATAGAAAATGCAGACACCATAATTGAAAACAGAGGGAGCTGGGGAGCCTGCTTCGAGATGCTGGGTACCAGCACTGGCCTCCAGTCCCAAAATGAAAGTAAGAAAGGGGTTAGGGAAGGAACTCTGGGGCACCACAATCCTGTCACAGATCTCGGGGATCATAGTTACAGGAATTACTGTAACTCCTATCTACCTTTGAACTGGCAGAGAGAACTGCGTGGAGATCAGGCAGAGGCATACCTGAAACCCACACAAATCTCAGAAGGTTTCACTGCATAGTGCAGCTGCAGCAAAATGTCAGCAATGTGTCCTTCCACCTAAGCTTTCCATCCTGCACTCAGTGGCTGCCACAGCTGCTGTCTGCTGGGAGAAAGCAGGCCACCATTGTTGTGGGAATGAAGTACACTTTATCCATGTGTTCCTTTGCCTGCCAGTCACTTTCAAGACTGCCTGCCTTGCTGCTCTCACAGGAACATGCCCACAGCACAGCCCCTGCTGCCCTGCCTAAGTGTTTTGCTGTTTGCCTGGTACCAGTTCAGCTCCTACCCCCAGCACAACTGGTGCTCGACCTCATGGAGCCAGAGGGCAAATTCCCAGTCCTGGTCCTAATTTCCCAGGATCTGAGTACACCACCTAGGGGTATGAAGTTGAGATATGTGGCCTGAATTCAAATGAGACAGGAGCCTCCACTTTTAAAACACAGAGAAAAGTGTGACGAAGGTTCATATAGTGGTGCAGGCACTGGGCGTCTCTCCTTTCACAAGACCAGTCTAGGAAGGGTGAGGCCTGACAGTCAACCATAATAACTTCTTCTGTCAGGAGCCATGCAGCTTAAAACATCTGGAATGGTTCAGTGATCTGGTCACAGAAAGCTTGGGAAAAGCCTACTTAGCAGGCCTGCTCCCAGTCAGATGCCAAAGGATAATCCACTGGATCAGGGGAGTGTGAGCTGGGTTGACCCTACAGTATATGCTGGGCTGAAAATCCTGGCTTGCAGGTACCTTTCCGGTTGTATACCTGCAGTTACCACTACCCCACCTGGGGATCCTCGACACTTGCCCCACTGCACCACCAGATCACCAGTACACAAGTCCTACTACCTGCTCTGACTCTCACAAGCACAGGGAATTGGTGGGCTCCTGGGGAGTTGCTGGTCTCCTGGTGACCTAATACTCACCTGGGACTGCCCCTAAGGGAGGGGATAGAGCAGATGTTGGAGCAAAAGAAACACAGATGTGGTGCCATTAGTTGAAGAGGATGTCACCAAGACCTGGGAATGTACTGAGAGGAGGAAATTATCTTTCACCTCGATGCCACACTTTCCAGAGCACTGCTATGTATTCACTGAAAGACAAAAGGGGCCTGTTGCTAGTAAAACCTTACCTTCTGGCATTTATTTACACTCTTAAGTGCCATCTACTGGACTGTAGCTTGAATTACAACACCAAACAAAAACACATTCCTCCACACACAGTGACTCTGAACCTCACACAGAAAACTATCCACAACCTAGGAACACATAGAGAGCCATAGAGAGCCTTAGTCCTCTGAACAAACTCAGAAACAAAACCAATCAACTATACATAACATTTACCACAGTCAAATACTCAAGAGAAAAAAGAATATAAAGTTATAAAGCCCAATACGAATGGCAACAATTAAAAAATAATAATAAATAAAGAGACAGAGCAAGATGGTGGAATAGAAGCCTAAACCATTCCTCATGGTCAGAAAAGCACCTCATAAGACCCCAAAAATAAGGTGAGCAATCACAGTACCTGGTTTTAACTTTATATCACTGAAAGAACCATTGAAAAGGGTTAGAGAAATAGTCCTGAATTGCCAGAGCCACCATTCCCTGCTTCCCCAACAGTGGCTGCAAGGTGCAGAAAAAGAATCTGTGCATTCAGAAGAAAGAGAGCACACCAACTGGAGGATTTTACTTTGGACTCAGTGCTACCTGGTTGCAGTGGAGAGCAAAGCTGTGCTGGGCTCAGATAGTGCCTGAGCAGAAAGGAATAATTTGCACCAGATCTAACTGCAGGGGAATCACTCATTTCAGTGATCAGAACTTGAATTTCTTGGCAAGCCTCGTCACTATAGGTCAAAGTGCTCTGGGATCGTAGGTTAACATGAAAGGCAGTCAAGGACACAAGGACTGCAATTCCTAGGCATCTCTTAGTGCTAGGCTGTGCTCGGAGCCAGTGGACTAGGGTGGAATGTTATCTAGGGAGAGAACAGCCAGGGCAGCTAAGGTAGTGCTTGTGTCACTGCTTCCCCAAACCCAGACAGTGTAGCTCACAGCAATGAATGTGATTCCTTCCTTCTGCTTGAGCCAAAGAGAATGAAGAACAAAGAAGACTTTGTTTTGCATATTGTGTATCAGCTCAACCATAGTAGGATAGGAAACCAGGCAGTGATGAGGCTCCCATTCCAGGTCATAGCTCCCAGAAGACATTTATAGACACACTCTGGGACAAAAGAGAAACCATTTTCTTGACAGAAGGACCGAGTCCTGGTAGGATTTATGACCTGCTGACTAAGGAGCCCTTGGGCCATGAATAATCAGCAGTGATCCCTAGGTAGTATGCCACTGGCCTTGGGCTCTGAAAAGAGTTGACTTTAGGTGTGACCTAGTACATGTAGCTGAGGTGACTATGGTGAAAGAATCCTTCTGTTTGAGAAAAATAGAAGGAAAAGTAAAGGGGACTTTGTATTGCACCTCTGGTACTATTTGGCCACAGGGGATAAAAGCAGCAAGCAGGCTCATGAGGTTCCTGAGTCTAGGAATAGACACAAGATTTCTGGACCTGCTTTGGGCCAAAGAGGAGTCCACAGCCCTGAAGGCTGAGTCCCAGGCCAGGCAACACTCATCACAAGCTAACTGAAGAGCCTTTGGGCTTTAAGTAAACATCAGTGGTGGCCTGGCAGAAACCTTGTGATCTGGAAGTGGTGGTGGTACAAGCTTCTCTAGCTGTGGAAAGGAAGGAGAGAGCAGAAAGGACTTTGTATTGTGATTTGAGTATCATCTTTTTAAAAAAATTAATTAATTAATTAATTTGGTTATGCTTTAAGTTCTAGGGTACATGTGCACAACGTGCAGGTTTGTTACATATGTATACACGTGCCATGTTGTTTTGCTGCAACCATCAACTCGTCATTTACATTAGATATTTCTCCTAATGCTATCCCTCTCCCAGTCCCCTATCCCCCAACAGGCCCTGGTGTGTGATGTTCCCCTCCCTGTGTCCATGTGTTCTCATTGTTCAATTCCCACCTATGAGTGAGAACATGGGGTGTTTGCTTTTCTGTCCTTGTGACAGTTTGCTGAGAATGATGGTTTCCAGCTTCATCCATGTCCCTGAAAAAGACGTGAACTCATACTTTTTATGGTTGCATAGTATTCCATGGTGTATATGTGCCATATTTTCTTTTTCCAGTCAATCATTGATGGACATTTGGGTTGGTTCCAAGTATTTGCTATTGTGAATACTGCCACAATGAACATAAGTGTGCATGTGTCTTTATAGTAGCATGATTTATAATCCTTTTGGTTATATACCCAGTAATGGGATTGCTGAGTCAAATGGTATTTCTAGTTCCAGATCCTTGAGGAATCACCACACTGTCTTCCACAATGGTTGAACTAATTTACACTCCGACCAACAGTGTAAAAGCGTTCCTATTTCTCCAAAACCTCTCCAGCATCTGTTGTTTCCTGACTTTTTAATGATCGTCATTCTAACTGGCATCAGATGGTATCTCATTGTGGTTTTGATTTGCATTTGATGCAAATCAAATGATGACCAGTGATGATGACCATTTTTCCATGTGTCTGTTGGCTGTGTAAATGTCTTCTTTTGAGAAGTGTCTGTACAAATTCTGTGCCCACTTTTTGATGTTGTTTTTTTTTTTTTTCTTGTAAATTTATGTAAGTTATTTGTAGATTCTGGATATTAGCCCTTTGTCAGACGAGTAGATTGCAAAACTTTTCTTCCATTCCGTAGGTTGCCTGTTCACTCTGATGGTAGTTTCTTTTGCTGTGCAGAAGCTCTTTAGTTTAATTAGATACCATTTGTCTACTATTTTAGTTGCAGGCAAATTTCTAAGGTTTCAACTCCAATCCCTGGCTGACAGACAGCAATTCTGGACCTGCCTAGGGGCTGGAGAAACTCACTGCCCTGAAGGAAAGGACACAAATTTGGCAAGCTTTACGACTTTCTGATTATAGATCCCCAGGGATTTAAGTGAACATAGGTGGTAGCCAGTTAGTGATTAGAGTGGGCCTTGGGCAAGACCCAGTGCTGTGCCGGCTTTAGGTCTGACCCAGTGCAGTCCCAATGGTGGTAGCCAGAGAGGAGCTTGCATCACATCACCAGTTCCAGGTGGCATAGCAGACAGAGAGACTTTGGGAAAATGTAAGGAAAAAGAACAAAAGTCTCTGCCTGGTAATCCAGATAATTTTTTTCAGATCTCATCCAAAATTACCAAAGTGGTATTTCTACAAGTCTGCAATAGTCACATATTAGGCTTGGGATCACCTGAAAAGCCTTCTCAAGAAAAACAGGCACAAGCAAACCCAGACTGCAAAGGCTACAATAAATAGCTAACTCTCCAATACACAGACACTGATAAACATCTACAGGCATGAAGATCTTCCAGGAAAACATGTCCTCAACAGATGAGCTAAATAAGGCATCAGGAACCAATTCCTGGAGAAATGGAGGTATGTGAAGTTTCGGACAGAGTTTTCAAAATAGCTGTTCTGAAGACACCCGAACACATTCAAGATAACATAGAGAAGAAATTCAGAATTCTATCAAATCAATGTAACCAAAATTTAAATAACTAAAAAGAATCAAGGAGAAATTTTCAAGTTGAAAAAATGCAACTGACATATGGAATGATGCATCAGAGTCTCTTAATAGCAAAATTAATCAAGACGAAGAAAGAATTAGTGAGCTCAAAGCCAGGCTATTTGAAAATACACAGACGAAAGAGACAAAAGGAAAAATAAAAAAAAATAATGAAGCATGCCTACAAAATTGCCTCCAAAGGGCAAATCTAAGAGCTATTGGCCCTGAAGAGGAGGTAGAGAAATAGATAGGGGTAGAACGTTTATTCAAAGGGATAATATCAGAGAACTTCCTAAACCTAAAGAAATATATCAGCATTCATGTACAAGAAGAATATAAAACATCAAGCAGCTTTACTACATAAAAGACTACCTCAAGGCATTTAGTAATCAAACTCCCAAAGGTCAAGAATAAAGAAAAGATCCTAAAAGCAGCAAGAGAAATGAAACAACAAATATTTGAGCTCCAATATGTCTGACAGCAGACTTTTCAGTGGAGACCTTATAGGGTAGGGGAGAGGTCTGATGTATTTAAAGTGCTGAAGGGAAAAACAAAACAAAATAGCTTTTACCCTAGAATAGGGGATCCAGTGAAAATCTTCTTAAAGCACGAAGGAGAAATAAAGACTATCTCAGACAAGCAAAACCTAAGGGATTTCATCAACACCAGACCTGTCCTAAAAGAAATGCCAAAGGAAGTTCTTCAATAAGAAAGAAAAGGATATTTATGGGCAAGAGAAATCATCTGAAGGTACAAAACTCACTGGCAATAGCACACCAAAAAACACAGAATATTATAACAGTGTAACTGTGGTGTGTCCATTACTTTTATCTTAAGTAGAAAGGCCAAATGATGAACCAATAAACAACAATAACTACAACAACTTTTCAGTACGTAGTACAATAAGACATAAAGAGAAACAAAAAGTTAAAAAAAAAAAGGGGGGGACAAGAAGTTAAATTGTAGAGCAGAAGTGTCCAGTGTTTTGAATTCTTTTGGCCACATTTGAAGAATTATTTTGGGCTACACGTAAGATACACTAACATTAACAATAGCTAATGAGATAAAAAAAAATTCACAAAAAACCTCATGTTTTAAGAAAGTTTACAAATTTGTATTGGGCTGCATTGAAAGTTACCCTGGGCTGCATGTTACCCACAGCAGCATGTTAGACAAGCTTGGTATAGAGTTTCTATTAGTTTTCTTTTCATGTTTTTGTTTTCAATGCAATCAGTATTAAGTTGTCATTAGTTTAAAATAATGAGTTTTAATATAGTATGTACAAGCCTCTTGGTAGCCTCAAATTTTAAAACATACAACAGATACACAAGAAATAAAAAGCAAGAAATAAAATCATACCACCAGAGAAAATCACCTTCATGAAAAGAAAGACAGAAAGGAAAGAAAGAAGGGGAAGTCTGTAAAAAACCCTAGAAAACACATATTTAAAAAACAGGAGTAAGTAAGTCCCTATTTATGAATAATAACATTAAACATTAAAAGCTTCTGTACAGCAGAGAAAACAATCAACAAAGTGAATCTGACAAGGGATTAATATCCAGAATATATAACAGGCTCAAAGAACCCTATAAGAAAAAATCTAATAATCTGATTAAAAATGAGCAATAAAGCACCCTTGAAGATAGAATCATGCATTTCCAATAGTAAAAAATAGATTTAAAGATATTCATCATTTAAAATCTAACTTTTTAGCTAAGGTCATTGAAACTCAGAGAAAACACCTGACATGGCCATAAACACATACACAACTCCAAAATGCAGTGTGCTCTCAAAAGTGAATTATTATCTCACTGGGCCAGATCCAAACCATTTGAACTTTCTTGTACTTAGATATTCTGAAGATCTACTCTTCCAAATTCTCAAAATTATATCTAAATTATATAGAAACTACCAAAAAGAAAAACGAAAATATTTGGGAAAATTACTGCAGCTGTTCTCCAAAGAGAAGACAATGATGCTGTCTTCAACAGAGCATGGAGCTAAAGGGTCAGTTTGAACAGTATATATTTTATTTCCTAGCATAAATAACAATGTTTATTTTGCCTTAATTTCTGGTTTCCTTGGCAACCTTTCTGTAAATTTGGCGAAAGAATGTTTAAATAATATAAAGGCAAGAGAAAACTTGGGGAGTAAAAGTGTTTGGAAGAACCTCCTTGATTTTTCACCTTCCCCAAGCTACATACTTAAGTACATGAATATATATTATATACATGTAAACGGTTGATTGATTGATATCCTATAATACTATTTTTCTAAATTATGTAGTATTTGGAGGTAACAGTATATATAGGTAGACACCCATCTGTATTCACTGATAAGCAATGTCTTCTTCAGCTAAAATCTAGGTAAGTAATTCTATCCTGCCATGTGGCCACTAGCTATTATCTTATATTACTCACAGGCATTCCTTTATTCATTTAAAATACTTTTAATTTTCTGTTTTGTGTTAAGGATCAGATATTGCATTATACTTGCATTTTATTTACAATTTCACCATCTCTTGATCTCATTTTCTAACTCCAGCTATTATTTTAGGGACAAAAGGCTATGACAAACTACATAGGTGAAACCTGTTAGGTCCTTGCTTTGTGTGCTGCATCATGTGCCTCTTGCTTTCTTCAAAGGGCTTCTCAGTTGCTTTAATGTGGATGCCTAAAGGACATCATTTGACACTCATGAATGTGCAATCTATTTTGCAGGAACTGATGCACACCAGGTTGCCTTTGACCAACAGGGAATAAGCACTAAAGAAGAAATACATTCCTCTTTTATCTCTTTTGGAGACAAATGATCAGATTCATAAGAACCCTGAAATGTTCTTTGAAACTGAGCCCCAGTATCCTACAGGAGTAGATAACTATATCTTTGTATTAATTTATCCTCCTTAGCTTTCCAGATTACCAGTCTCATTCACCTACTACTTGAAATCAAATTACCAATAAACTGTCTTCATATAAGCCTTTACCTTTGTCTTCGTGAGTGTCTAGACTAATGCAGTTGGTTAACTTCAGGCAGGATTTTAAAGTTGCATCACATAATCATCAGCAGAGAATCAAGTTTCTACAACTTTGGTAATTAAGAGAGCAATCACCATATACTTGTGGTAGCAACAAAATTATTCTGACTTTCACTGAAATGATTGGGATTAGGTGCAGGGAGAAAATGATATATTGGGTTATAAGGAAGCTGTGACATTTAAAATGAAAGGGGAAGGGTTACACAGGAATGCACAGATGTGTGCTTTTTGTAACTGTTTTGGAAGTCTTAAACATAAAATAGCATGCTTAAGTTAAACATCTAAACAACTCAAGCCATTTCTGGAAAGCCAGAGAACTTCCGTAGTAGCCTTAAGAAGACTTGCTTCTCACAGTTTCATGGCATACTGTGCTAAACATTAGGCCCTGGTCTTACATAAGGGTGGAAGAGCATCATACATATCTGAAAATGGAGCCTTTATATATCTCTCCCATCAAAATCAAGAACCTGATAGGAGAAGAATGGTCCTCTGAAATTCAAGATGAGCCTGAAAAACTGTGGATTCCTAGATACTTCTAAATATTCTGAGATATATAAAACTCTGTGCTCAGTAACTGAACAGTAATCTGTGAAACAAAGGGTAGACATAGGATTTTTTTCCCTCACCATCAGTCCAATGACTTACTTATGTATTTGGTCCCTATCATTACAGTGACCATGACTGCAAAAGACTAGAGATTCTGATTCCTATGGGAAAATGCTTTCACTAGGGAGCACAGTAATATTTCTATGCAATGCTTTATATGCCTCGTAGTCACTTTGTGCTTCTCATGCCAATGGAGCAGTAGGGAAAATAGTGTATATACTAGGGGGATTAGGAGTATGATGGGGTCATTGGCACTGTGTATCATGGGGAACTAAGATAGCAGCTATATAATCGAGGAAAGGATAAATACGTCTGGAACCAGGTATATACACTGGTGCATGTCTTCAGCCTTTCATAATGGTGGATTATGTATTGAAGGAACCTCAGTTTAACAAGGGAAAGTAAATTAAGGACTTAGGCTCCTCATAAATGAGGGTTACGGTCATCTTATCAGGGAAGTAACATAGATCCATCACTTTTCAGTTAAGGGTAAAAGCAAACCATAAATTGTGATTTAGAAATAAAATACAAATATTGTTAATGGCCTTGGTATCAGCTGAGGTGGTGGGTACTGGTAGCTTATTTCATTAACTCACATACATTACATTATTTGTAATAGTTTGTACCTCCTTTAGGAGCATGCAAGAGGTGAGCTGTATCTTATGCATTTTTGCACTGTTTCATATCCTGTCAGCCACACCTCATACACTAACTTCTGTGTCCACTATTACTCTGTAAACTTTGATCACTTTGCACAGATGTAATCTTACTGCATCTTGCCTCTGTCATCAAAACACATACTTCCTATTTTCTGCTGATATTTCTTATTCGGTATCATAGGATGACACAGGAACTCAATTCACACATGAACAATTTAATGTTAATGGGTGGGAGAGTTAATGCTGGGAAGACAATGCCAAGAAATAAATACACCCCTTATTTTCATCTACACTGGGGGACAGTTTTAACATGCTTTTTATCAGGATCCTCAGAATGTAAAGTAGAATTGAATGTCAGTCACGAGTAGTGGTAGCCAATTTAAGATATCCTCATGTTGTCTTCCCTTATTTTCTGTATATTTCCTCTGTTCTTCATGCTTTATCTTGAAGAACTCATTTCTAAATAAGTATCTCTACATGAGCCTTTTACTCAGGGTTTGTTTTTTTTGGGAGGAAATCCAGCCTAAAGGAAAAAAACAAAACAAGACAAAACAAAACAAAAAAAAACCTAACCAATCAAATAGATATGGAACTGATAAGGTTTGGCTCTGTGTCCTCACCCAAATCTCAACTTGTAGCTTCCATAAATCCCACGTGTTGTGGGAGGGACCCACTGGGATATGACTGAATCATGGGGGCGGGTATTTCCTCTGCTATTCTCGTGATAGTGAATGGGTCTCACGAGATCTAAAGGTTTTAGAAACAGGAGTTTCTCTGTACAAGGTTTTTTTGCCTGCCACCATCCAGGTAAGATTGCCTTGCTCCTCCTTGCCTTTTGTCATGATTATGAGGCCTCCCCAGCCATGTTTAACTGTAAGTCCAATAAACCTCTTTCTGTTGTAAATTGCCCAGTCTTGGGTATGTCTTTATCCCTAGCGTGAAAATGAACCAATACAGGTACCTACCCACCACAATGCATTTTGTCTAGCTGAGGAGACATACATAAAACAAATAATTACTTGAATGAGTAAACCATTAAAATGGTGATAATAATTATGAGAGAAAGTATTAAATTCTGTGAAGGCATAAATACTATGGAGCTCCCAGGAAAGCCTCTTCCAAAAAAGGATACAAAATTAAAAACTGAAGAATTTTGAGGAGTTAGGCGTGTAAAAGTGTGCAGGATGAGCTCCTGAGAAACATGGAAAGGGTAGCTGGCTAAAACAATGTGAATAAGTAGCAGAGTGACAAGGGATATAATTGGAGTAGTGGGCTAGGGCCAGATAATGTAGGGCCTTGTAGGCCATGTGATAAGTATCAAAATTAATGTTAAATATGAAAAGCCAAATTTGAAAGGTTTTAAACAAGGGAGTTATAAAGAATTATGCCTGTGTCTTATCGTAGCTGAAACTGGAAGAGACAAGGGTGGGATCACAAAAAATAATGCTGGTGAAAACTAGGCAACGAACATGTTTGGGTGGGAGATCAAGTGTTGAGTTCTGCAAAATAATTACACAAGATGCAAAAATAAGATAATTGTACCCCAAACTTTAAAATATATAAATTTGTCATTATTATACCAACGTGCATGTAGCTATGTAAATATTAATGATTATAATACCTATATCAGACAGAATTCCACTAAAAAAATGGAACCACTAGGGGACACATCCACACCCATACCCCCCGCCCCCACCACCATCCCCACACAGAGCAAGGAATTGACTTACACCACTCTGGTGGCTCAACAGACAAGTTCTAAATTTATAAGGCAGGCTGCCAGAAAGATCAGGCTGTATCTCTTGGGCAGGAGATGAAGCTGTAATCCATAGTGACTTTTTGTTTTTTCCTCAGGTTTCACGCTTAAACTCTTTCAACGAATTCAATTAAGGTCCACTCAGATTATCAAGACAAATTTTCTTAAGATCCTTGCCATTTTTTTGATGTTTGTCTTCTTCAAATCCCTTGCTTAAATTTGATCCCCAGTGTTGGAGGTGGTACCTAATGAGAAGAGTTTCAGTCATAGAAAGAGTGTATCCATCATGAATACATTAATGCTCTCCCTAGGGGAGGGATGAATGAGTTCTCACCTAGTTAGTTCCCACAAGAGGTAGTTGCCAAAAAGTGCCTGGCACCTCCTCTCCCCCTCTCTCTTGCTTCCTCTCTCGCCATGTGATCTCTGCACACGCTGGCTCCTCTTTGCCTTCTACCATGAGTGGAAGCAGCCTGAGGCTGTCTTCAGATGCCCAGTTTTCTAGCCAGAAGAATCATGAGCCAAATAAATATTTTCTTCTTTTTAATAAATTACCAGGCCTCAGGTATGTCTTCATAGCAACACTAAATGGACTAAGACGTGCCACCATAAAATTCTTTCACGGCAACACCAGGAGTAGTGTTTAACTGAATAACTATGAACCACAGCCATGCTATGTTGAGACGTAAAACGGACCATCACAATATTTAATTTTTTTTCAGGATCCTATCTGTTTTTCCGTAGTGAAAGTGTATTTCATTCTCTGACTTAGGGATTTAAACAAAAGCATGGTGCACTCTTAATTTATGTGACACTTTTGTAAAATAAAGCTTGAAAACCATTTAACCCCAAAGGCAGTTTAAACTAATGTTCTTCTGTACTGATTCTGTAACTGTGACTAGTAGTTCAACATTTTATTTATAACCTAAATTTGGATTAAGTTTCTTACTTTATTTATAATAACATGCTTTATTATATATTCTCATATATAATCTCCTGCCTCAGCCTCCTGAGTAGCTGGGACTACAGTTGCCCGCCACCACGTCGGCTAATTTTTTGTATTTTTAGTAGAGATGGGGTTTCACCGTGTTAGCCGGAATGGTCTCGATCTCCTGACCTCGTGATCCACCTGCCTCAGCCTCCCAAAGTGCTGGGATTACAGGCGTGAGCCACCGTGCCTGGCCATCATATATTTTATTAATAGATGAGTCGAAAGCAAACATTATTTCCAGATGGCAGTTTAGCAGTATATATGTAGAGCTTTAAAAGTAGTTATAACATTGACCTAATAATTCTAGAAAATTATCATTTAAAAATGATTCAAAATATGCTCAGATAAAATTATCAAAAGCAACAAAACTAAAAAGCAACTGAAATAACAACTAATATAAAAATTATATTGTAAATTAAAATCTACCATTATGCTATACATACATCAAAAATTATGCTTTATGAAATTGTAATGACATGAGAAAATGCTTATTTTAAAATTTTAACTTACATAGCACAAAGTTATACATTATTTCAATTATGTAAGAAGGCATAGCCCAAGCCTAAAACTTGGGAGCAAATGCCAGAAAACATTGGAGTTGTAAATAAAGACTTAGAAAACACAAATACATGATGTTATCTTCAGCTTCCAGAATACCAAACAGCAAATACACTTGCACCGAATGTATTTGGGAATTCCCTTAGAACTAAATGTATGTCAGAAATCTTTGCAAAACTAAAGTTATTGTGTAGGTACAACATGAGCCACTAAAAACACTTTAAGCAGAAATAACTTCATTGTTATTTGATTTAAATGTAAAGTAGTAAATACATTTTATAGATTTTGTAATTTTATATAATTTAGACTTTTATATTCTCTCTCAATTGAGTGCTCTTCTCTCTCTGTCTTCACTGAGCTTTTTTCTATGCGTGTTTCACTCATTAAATATTTTTGAATATATATACAATATTCCTAAAAACAACAACAACAACTTTTTTTTCTGATAACTTTAGGAGCAAATAAGTGGTTTAGTAAAAATCATTTTTATGTTTAAGAAAGATTTCTGAGTAGACTGGACAATATTTCTGAACTGAGAATACAATTTGTTTCAATCATTGAAAAACAAGAGGTGGGTAAAGATACCCTAAAGTAATTATACTTAATAATTTACTTTCGTTAGATAACATAATTTATTTTCATCTTTTTTTCTGCTGGAGATTGACACAATTGTCAATTTATTTTTAGTTATTATGTGTCA
Organism: Macaca fascicularis; assembly: GCF_037993035.2. Lineage (NCBI taxonomy): Eukaryota > Metazoa > Chordata > Mammalia > Primates > Cercopithecidae > Macaca > Macaca fascicularis. The sequence goes on along the minus strand of NC_088376.1, from coordinate 179,568,084 downwards.
GGTAAATTACAAAGGCATCTAGATCAAATAGATTTTTGTTGTTGTTGTTTGTTTGTTTTTTGTTTTGAGACTGGGTCTTGCTCTGTTGCCAGGCTGGAGTGCAGTGGTGTGATCTCGGCTCCCTGCAACCTCTGCCTCCTGAGTTCAAGTGATTCCCCTGCCTCAAGCAATTCCCTTGTCTCAGCTTCCCAAGTAGCTGGGACTACAGGTGCATGCCACCACACCCAGCTAATTTTTGTATTTTTAATAGAGATGGTGTTTCACCTTATTGGCCAGGATGGTCTTGTTCTCTTGACCTCACAATCTACCCACCTCAGCCTCCCAAAGTGCTGGGCCATCATACGAGGTCTAGATCAACTAGTTTGTGCAAATTTGGTTGTCTTAATGTCTAGTTCTGTGCTATACAATATGGTAGTTAATATGTCACATACAGCTCTTGGATGTAACTAATATTTCACATAGAGCTCTTAATTTTAATTATAGTTAAATGAAATGAAAATTCAGTTTTTCAGTCATAATAGTCAAATTTCAAATTCTCGGTGGTTTGTAATTACAATATTGGACCATACATGTACAGAATGTTTCTATCATTGTAGGAAACACAACCAGAAAGTGCTATACTTTAACTTTTACATTGAAATTATTCAACAAAAGTACTTTCAATACATTCTTGAATTATTGTAGAATTGCCTTAAATTTACATTTACAAGTAATTTGGACAAATAAGATTTCTAAACTGTGCTGACCAATTGTGTATTTGCTCTGATATCCAAAAACCGTATTTCCCCCTTTTCACGTTTTAGTTGAGAATTATAGTTAGCTGGGTTCTTGCTCTTTATTATCAGGTTAGTTGTCACCTGAACAGGAAGTCTTTTTGCTTCATGGCATCTCTTAAAGAGGCAGCATCTCCTCTCTCTTTCTTACACATCTGAAAGGATGTCTCATTCTGTCTGTGGAGTGGAGTCTGCCTGCTGATTGTAGCTTCCTTCTAATGGCCCTAGATTCTCCACCCTAGAAATGGCACCTCTACCTCTGTCTCTCAGATCCATGCAAGTTGAAAGCTTTCTGGCTTTGCAATTCTCTGATGTGTCTCCCTGCCTCTTCTTTGTCTTCTTAGCTCTTTCAAAACTTGTTTAACCAGTTCTCTGTATTTAATCCCAAATCTAGACCCTCCTTCTTTTCTTTCACAAAAAACAAACAAACAAACAAACAAACAAAAAACTAGACTGATTTCTGTTTTGCTGATTCGATTCTGATTAAAACATGTGATTTTGAATCCTTATTACATAATATTTTTCAAGGTAAAAATCACTCAATAGAAGGAAAACAGGTAGCTTAAAATAAAGGCAATCTTAGTGTATTTTTCTTTTATATGCTTGTGGAATACGAAATGACTTTGAATTACTCTATTCAACAATAACAACAAAATAACTGCGGTTTTGTGATGAGGTTATAAATAGGAGTTGTAATAAGTAAAATTTCCCAGAAGTCATTTCTGAATACCTGAGGAGGTCTTTCAGCTAACATCTATTTTGTTGTTACCCTATATGAAGAAAAAAGAAGTTAAGTATATAAAAAATAAAATTTCCTCATATTTTTTTCTCAAAAAGAGAGTTTTAAAATTAGTATGTTGCCTTCCTAAACTTTCCAATGGCAAAATATTTGCATGTCCTTATTGTGATATTTTGTGTTTGAGAAGACACTCAAAGATAGAAATGGGGAACAATTACATCCCCTCATCAAACGAAAGAAAATTATCTTCAGAGACATTTAGAAAAGTGATACATTTTTATTTCATTACATAAAATGGTTTGTGAGGCATTTTCTATTAATATCAAGGTTTATTTTGGTTTTCGAAAAATAGTTCTAAAGCAAATTTTAGATAAGGTTGAAAAATTTATTTTATTGGCAATCTACTCTCCACTTTTCTAATATATTGCTTAGTTTCTAAAAACTTTTCTCTCACCATTATAATATTTTCAGAGTCTGAATATCATCAGATATTTGATCATATAAATACAAATATTGTAGAAGCTTGGGGTGTGCTCCATATCCACAAGCTCAGCAAGGATAATGAAAATGGGTGTATTCTTTTGGATGTTTTCAATTTTCAAATCTTTCACAGTATATCGTTGGCTTCACTTTTGACATGATTCTCTCTCTGCCTGCCTGTCTCTGTTTGTGGCTCACTCTCTCTCTATCTCTCTCTCAGTCTCTCCCTCCATCCCTTTCTTTTCCTCTCTCTCCCTTTATTTCCCTGTTGCTCTCTCGATATGTTACATATACTCCAATATACAGATGTTTTTAACATTCCAATTTCTTCTATGTACTGGTGCATTTCTTAAATATTTTCCAAGTGTCAAAGAAAAGTATGCCTTTTGAATTGATTCCAGAATCTTCTGAGGAGTTTTTTAAACCTTTTTCCAAACCACTATTTCCTGTTCTCTCAATTTTTCTGGTATACTTAACATTCATAATTGCTGTAGGAATGGACTTTTGTGATATTAAATCTAGTGTAACAGCTTGTAGGGAAATAAGAGAATCTCAAATCATATCTTCGATCTTTCTTGAAAAAAATCACTAATGTTACCACTTCCTTGGAAGAAGCATTAGTTAACACTAAAGTTATTTTTACCTATGAATGTCTATGATTCTATACAAGATTAGTAGGAAAAAAATATTAATTACAAACTTTTTTTTCCTTAGATATAGTTTTTTTTTGTTTGTTTTTGTTTTTGTTTTTTTGAGAAACTTGTCAATGAATAATGATTCAGTAAAGCAAGAGGACTAAGATCATGGTCTCTGGTTCAAGATTGACTGACTCCAATTCCTTTTTTACTATTGATTCACTATAAAAGTTTGAAAAATATTCTTAACCCCAGTTAATTTATCTTTTTAATGGAGATTTAAAAAGTGCTTTCTCTTTAGGTGTGTGTAGGCATGTGTGTGTCTGTGTCAGAAAGAAAAAGAGATTTAGATATGTAAAGCACTTAGAAAAACTGACACGTAATATATGTTGCTCAATAGATTAGGTAATTACAATCATTATTCAATAACTATGTGTTTAGGATCTGTTATGTGTGAGATATTCACCAGTGACCTTATTCAAATAGAAAGATTTAGTCACTACACTTGATTTTGATTTTTACTTAAAAGGAAGCATTATATATATCTACATATTTATATCTATATATGTTTGTATATACTTTGAATATAACACTTAGCTGTTTTAATTTTAAAATATAATAGACCAAAGAAGAAATAGGATTTATTAACGGATCAAAGAAAGTCTTATTGAATGAAGAAGAATCTAAGCACGGCTTTGAAGAATGGATGGGCTTCCATAATTAACAAGGGTTAAGCCCTCTGCATAATGCAAAAAGCATGCAATATGGAGAAGTAAGGAGTGCAGTAGTCCTAATTATCTGTGGTTTTGTTTTCTGCAGTTTCAGTTACCTGCAATAAACTGTGGCTCAAAAATATTAAATAGAAAATACCAGAAATAAACAATCGATAAGTTTTAAATTGTGTGTCTTTTACACACTAATGGTTGTTTTCTTGAAACATTCACTTTTGAAGATAGCTGCCAGAGGAAGATTCCAGCTTTCAATCTGTCTCCAGGGAGACGCCATTTTGCATGTTCCAGTCTTGACTACCTCTGGCTTCAGTCACAGAAGAAACCCTAAGAGAGTGCAGAAGAACCTTTCAGCCAAGCCCCTGTGAAATCACAGACTGATGGTAAATAACAAAATGGTTGCTGCTTGAGTCACTAAGTTTCTTGGGTTGTTTGTTATGTAGTTGTAGATAACTAGCACAATAACAGCAGATGGCAGGAAATGTCTTCTGAATAGGAAGAAATTAGCCAGAGTGATACATTACCTGTTAAAAGTCTCCAAAGATTCTAATCCACAAACATGAGAGGGCCAAAAAGCTTGTATAAAACTTTACAATTAAGCCAACAGACGTAAGTAAATCACGGCAATTACAGAATGTCTATTTAACAAGTGAATGGAAATGTTGCACATATGCATTTATGAATGGCACATTTGGGAAAAAAAATTATGACAACATTTTAAAATGCCTTGTGGGCTTCTGGTTAAAGAGGTGATTTGAGTGAAATTCTTTATCTTCTTTTTCTCCTAAAACCTCATTAAAATGTTAATAAAGAAATAAAAATATAAATTCATAAAAAAGAGATGCCATCAGTAAAAGTTATTTCATCCATTTTTTGAAGATGGAAATTGAGGAGAGGTGACAGATGAAGGAGAGTGCAGAAAGAAACTTCTTAGAGGAACTCTTTTAGAAAAAATAGAGCTGATGTGTCTGGCAGAACTCTGAAGATCCTCAAGACCTAGAGTCAGAGCTGCCAGAAGAAATGAAGTTGAAAACTAAAGGAATAAGTGATGTGTGTTTCATTAATTATTTACATTTACTCTAATTTGATCATTACAGAGCCTGTGTTAGAGATTAAAGTTTAGTTACTTTAAATTTCATGTGGAACCAAAAGAGAGCCTATATAGCCAAGACAATCCTAAGCAAAAAGGACAAAGCTGGAGGCATTATGCTACCTGATTTCAAACTATATTACAAGGCGAAAGTAACCAAAACAGCATGGTACTGGTACCCAAAACAGATACATAGACCAAAGGAATAGAACAGAGACCTCAGAAATAATGCCACACATCTACAACCATTTGATCTTTGACAAACCTGACAAAAACAAGCAATGAAGAAAGGACTCACTATTTAATAAATGGTGTTGGGAAAACTGACTAGCCATATGCAGAAAACTAAAACTGGACTCCTTCCTTACAATTTATACAAAAATTAATTCAAGATAAATAAAGACTTAAACATAAGACCTAAAACCATAAAAATCCTAGAAGAAAACCTAGGCGATACCATTCCAGACATAGGCATGGGCAAAAACTTCATGATTAAAACATCAAAAGCAATGGCAACAAAAGCCAAAATTGACAAATATGATCTAATTACACTAAAGAGTTTCTGCACAGCAAGAGAAACTATTTTCAGAATGAACAGGCACCTACAGAATGGGAGAAAATTTTTGCAATCTATCCATCAGACAAAGGGCTAGTGTACAGAATCTACAAGGAACTTCAACAAGTTTACAAGAAAGAAACAACCCCATCAAAAAGTGGGCAAAGGATATGAAGAGACACTTCTCAAAATAAAACATTTATGCAGCCAACAAACATATGAAAAAAAGGTCATCATCACAACTGGTCATTAGAGAAATGCAAATCAAAACAACAATGAGATACCATATTATGCCAGGTAGAATGGCGATCATTAAAAAGTCAGGAAACAATAGATGCTGGAGAGGCTGTGGAGAAATAGGAACACTTTTACACTGTTGGTGGGAGTGTAAATTAGTTTAACCATTGTGGAAGACAGTGTGGAGATTCCTCCAGGATCTGGAACCAGAAATACCACTTGGCCGAGCAATCCTATTACTGGGTATATAACCAAAGGATTATATATCATTCTACTATAAAGACACATGCACACGTATGTTTATTGCAGCACTATTCACAATAGCAAAGACTTGGATGCCCATCAATGATAGACTGGAAAAAGAAAATGTGGCACAAATCAACCCATTGATGGACATCGACCCAAATGCCCATCAATGATAGACTGGAAAAAGAAAATGTGGCACAAATACACCATGGAATACTATGCAGCCATAAAAAGTATGAGTTCATGTCCTTTGCTAGGACTTGGACAAAGTTGGAGAGAATCATTCTCAGCAAACTAACACAGGAACAGAAAACCAAACACTACATATTCTCAATCATAAGTGGGAATTTATCAATGAGAACACATGGACACAGGGAGGGGAACATCAAACACGGGGGCCTATTGGGATGTGGGGGACTAGGGGAGGGATAGCATTAGGAGAAACATCTAATGTAGATGATGGGTCGATGAGTGTAGCAAATGTATACCTATGTAACAAACTTGCACGTTTGCACGTGTATCCAAGAACTTAAAATATAGTTAAAAAGAGAGATTAAAGTTTAGAAATCATCTGTTTACAGATGGCAAATGAAGTCATGGGATTGGATGATATTTGAGAGAATATGAAATGAGATGACATCTATAGATTTTAAGATAAATTCTACAAAGTTTAAACATAGATTACAGATTGAATTACAAATATTCAAGTTTCATGTACAAAAATATAATCTTCATAATAGCATTTTTATTTAAAAATTGTTATTTCATTAATACATAATAGCACATATTTATAGAATACTTGTGATATTTTGATAGAGTCATACAATCTGTAATGATCAAATTAGGATAATTTGGTATCCATCTCAGGTCAAATATTTATTTTTTTTGTGTTGATAACATTCCAAATCTAGCTATTCTGAAATATAGAGTAAATTACTGATAACTATAACATTCTACTGTGTTATCAAGACTAGAACTTACTGTACCTACCTGTATTTTTGTACCTATTAACCAACCTCTCTTCATTTCTCCCTTTCGTCTCCCTTTTGAGCCTCTGGTAACCAACATTCTACTTTCTGCCTCCATGAAATAAACATTTCTAGCTCCCACATATGTGTGACACATGTGATATTTGTCATTCTCTGTCTAAGAATAATATTTTTCTTGTGAAACACCAAGTAGAGTTCCTAAAATAAAAATAAATAAATAAATACTTAGAATTGTACACGAGCTTTCAATTTGTGGGGTAGATGTTTACAAAGACATAGTGTCTTTACAGAAATTATAATTAACTGCATAGTAAATTTTGGCTTTCATCTACATCCTTAATATCAAAGTACTCCTTAAAAATAAAATGGTATTGTTCTTGTTGTCAGCTAATATTGTTTTGAATTTTTAGTAACCGCATTACTGAAGAATTTAGAATACTGTTCAAGATGAACTCCACAGCAACATAGTGAGATGTAGTTAGGTAAACCAGCTGAGCACTAATTGGATTTCAGGATACGAATGACTGCAGGAATTTCAAGACTCCTTCTCAGAGCAGATATACACTGGGGCTTTTGTTTGGAGGAGGTAGAGGAAAAAACTGATTAGAGCTTGTAAGAAAAAAAAAGAAAAAGAAAAAAAGAATTGTAATAGATTATTAAAAGGCAAACTTAATAAAAGTAGCTGGTCTTGCCCTTTTAATAGCATACTTCATATTTTTCTCCTATATTTACAGTCTTCTCATAAAGAAACAATTATTTGAAATGACTTTTCAAAAGTTTAAAAGAAAGTACTCAGAAACCAATTATTTACAATTTAAGGAACTTTATCTTTCCTCATTTGTGATTTCGTTCTGCCACAAATATCGAATTATGAAGGAAAAATATATAAAAACAGGTCGGGCACGGTGGCTCATACCTATAATCCCAGCACTTTGGGAGGAGGAGGCAGACAGATCACTTGAGGCCAGGAGTTTGAGACCAGCCTGGTCAACATGGCAAAATCCTGTCTCTACTGAGAATACAAACATTAGGCAGACATGGTGGCATGCACCTGCAATTCCAGCTACTTGGGTGGCTGAAACACGCGAATCACTTGAGCCTGGGAAGGGGAGGTTGCAGTGAGCTGAAATCATGCCACTGCATTCCAGCTTGGGTGACAGAGCAAGACTCTATCAAAACAAAACAAAGCATAACAAAAAACATAAAAACAAAACCCCACAAACGTTTGCATCTGTATTGTGAATAATCTATAAGAGAGATTAGGCTTATTCTATGCTTGGAGAGCACCGTGAGGAATCTCATACTCCTGAAAGAAAATGTCAGTAGAACCTTAAGCAATAAACTGTGCTCCAGAAAGTTGCACACTATCTCCCTATGGCCCCAACATACCCACTCCAGAGTTAGTTAGGTATTTTTCGGTGCTTTTCCTGAACACTGTACAGCTTCATTCTTGCTTGTTACACTACCGTACCTGATTCTGTTATTTATTTATTTTTAGGTTTTTAAAATGTTATAATTCTATTACATTACTATTAGCAAAATATAATAAATTTGCCATATTCTCTGAAGGAAAAGAGTGATGAACTGAAAGATATTTTTCAAGTTGACTTATTCTATTATCTGATTTAACCGATTTTAAGTGAGCATTCAATTTGAAGTGAGTACTCAATCATAGGTATTTAGCAACAGACAGAATTAAAACCCTAGTTTACAGACTCCAAAGTCCTTTCTTTACATCAACAATTCCCAAACGATTTTTTGAAAAAGTGGCTTTTATTATTATTGCCCGAGGTCTTAAGTTTTAAAAAGCCCTTTCTATCAAAGAATCATTTTAACTAACAAGGCCTTCTTGCCTTTTAGTAAATAGTAATAATAAAGTAAAAATAGCAAGAAGACCTATGTTTTAAAATACATCTGATCAGCAGAGAAAATTAAATACTAAAATCAATTAATTAATTCCTGATTTAAAAGGAAAATACACCTCTAGTTAAATAAATGCAAATTATTTTAGTTTTATAGAAATGTTGAGAATAGCTTCAACTTTCATGACGCATTTTGCAAAGCTTAGTGGTTCAATAATTCCAGGCTGGAATTCTTTTACTACAGTCTAACGCTTTGTAAATGTTGTTTTCTGACACTGTGCTTCTACCATTACAAAAATTCATGTGCAATGACCTGATGGTTCTGAAGAAGTGCTTCTATGCTATTTGATCTTTGAATAATCTGGAGTTTTAAAGTAATGTTATTCCGGGAAGAATGTCAGTAAATGATGTTCAGTGAGAATACCCAGCATATATTCTAAAAAATTGTTATAGTAGAAGTTATAATAATTTCCTCACGACAGAGCATGTACATCTGATACAAAAAAAATAAAAACTTGTCTCTCCTGTCTACTTTTTCTGTTTAATAAATATAAGATGTTGAAAATTTCAGAGGAGAGATCACATTTGCATTAAATAAGAGCTTGTTTCTGTGGTTGCAGTGCTGGGCTAGTTAATGAAATGAGTATAGAAACTATTGTAAAATGTATGGGCAATATTTAACTTTCATTCTGGCTCCTAAGCTCTCTCTTCACATATACCCTACAATGAATGCCATTACACTCTAATAAGCAAGAGTAAAGAATTATATATTATAAAATCTTTCTTACTTAAAATTGTATCTTTACATCTCTTAAGTAATTAAAATCTTCCTGGGATCAGATGAAATTAATCAGACATTGGACATAGCAAATATTTGTGAATCAATAGGCTCTTTCAGTATCCTTACATGTCCCATCCCTATTCTGGGATGTAAAACGAAAATATGCACTAGGTAAATTATTTTTTTAATTTGGGCGATTATTGGTTGCCCATCACTAAGCCTCCCTATCCCTTTTAGATTTTACTCTACTAGGTACAGAGTCATGTGAGGCTAATTAATATCATCTTAAAATAATTAGTTAACCAGTACTTAAATAAGGACTAAGAATGACACTTTATCTTTATTCAATGTAGTGGATGCTGTGGTATGCTGCCCACAACTTCCTGCTTTAGGACCTAGGTATGAATTTTTCTATCAGCCTAAGTATTCACCTACTAATACCTCATAACTGAATCCTTCTGCAAGCATTACACTCAGTCAAATGTCACTGCCTACATTCAATGACTGGTTGATATGGGGATAACTCCCAACCACTCCTTGCTTCAGTTGGAGATATCTTTGCAGATCATCCCATCTTGAGGTCTTCAGCATACTGTAAGCTCTGCTGAGGTCTATACTGACGTGACATCACAGTTCAACTATGCCAACATGCTTTCCTCTCATAAGTACTCTTCCTGAGAATAACCCTGAGTAAACATCCTGTACACAAATCCATACCTCAAAAGCTATTTCCTAGGAACTTACCCTATGACACTTGGGTGTACCCTAATAGCAACAATGATTTTCATTAAGTGAAATTTTATTTATTTGACTAAGGCTTCTTTTATTCCTGTGGGGAGACATAGTTTTAAACATTTAGGTAAAACTTTTATAATTATCTTCTGAGGGCTTATTCTTGAGTAAATAATTCTTCATATGTGTAGTGTATTAATAAAGATTATTTTCCTTGTAAATGATAGAGACCTGACTTAAAACAGCTTAAAGAAACACTAAAAATGTGCGATACAGATAGTGGGGATGGAGTTGGAAACCAGGAATAGTGGTTGTGGGGAGTGTGACATTGTCACACCTTTGTCCTATTTTTATCATTTCTCTCTGTGAAATTATCCCAATTTCCACTCAATGATTTTTTTTCCTTAAACTGTGTGAAAGACATGACTGCAGATAGCTCGCACAGAGAAATTTTACAGTCAGTTCATCCAGGGAGAGAATGTGAGAGCTGGATTTTTCTTTCTAGATTCCCCTTACAAATATCACTGAAAAGTATTCTCATTTTCATGCATGAGTCAGATTCTCTACCCTGGAGAGCACTCAACTGTGGTTAGGTTTAACAAATACATTGTATTCACATGGCAGTTCTGTAATAATTTTGTGTAAGGTGAGTAGAACAAGAGTGTTTTTGGATGAAGGCAGGGGATGTAAAGTGCTATGCTAACTAAATAATAGATAAATTACTATATATTAAATCATGATAAACTGTATATTATGGAAACAATAAATGAAGTAAATGAGAGAGAGAGAGAGAGAGGGAAAGAGAGAGAGAGAAGAAATAAAGACAGGAAAGAAGAAAATGATTGCTGGAGGGAGGCAAGAATTTCTCTTAGCTAGTAGAATTCATTAAAAAGAATACATACTAGCAGGAAGAAGACTGAGACAGTAAGACTAGCTAAGAGCTAACCATTGCTTTTATTTGATACTTTAATAAAATAAGTCACCTGAATGAATTTCCTGATATAGCCCCATTTGGACAGCTTTTTGCCAATGATACACCTTGCATAGGATATATTTTTCTTAAATTTATATTTGTGACAGGATATTCCAGGTTTGCAAACGTGCACATTGGAATTCCTTCATATTTTCCCTGTAATACTGATCACTTAGTCCCAATAAACTCAGATAAGGGCAAAAGGCAGTAAGAGTAACTTCTGAATTTCTTAGTGACCTCATCTTTCATCCAAAACAGAAAGTCTTCATATCATCATCATATTTTCAAAGCCATATTTTACTTTACTATTCTGGGAGAAAGATCTTACTAATTGCCCTTTTGAGAGGTTGTGAAAGAATGAAATAAAGCATGCTTACTGGTTACCCTGAAGTCAGGAGGACATAGGCTTTTATGTCATTCTTAGCTGTGACTAATGAGTAAAATAGCATTAGACTGGTTATAGCAGGAAAACATTATGTTACCATAATAACTGCTGTTGGACAGTGGCATCCATTATGACCGCCCCTGTATTACAGTCAGCGGCAAAGATTGCTCTTTTTTTGCCCCTTGCCACCCTAAAAAATTGTGGTTCTCCAGTCTGACTTTCAGTGAAACACTTGGTCTCTTTAACAGTTTGGAACCTGTGCTGATTATGCTGCATTTCGTACTTCTTTTTGAAAAATATATAAATCATAAATTTGGAATAAGAAATAATAAATCAGTCTAAATGCAAATTGATGTATATATATTGTAAAAGTTTGGTGTTATTAAATATATTGTATATAAATTCACTAAATTCCTATATAAATATTACTAAACAAAATAGATATTAATTTTGATGTTGACATAACTTCAAATGTGATCTTAAAATTTGTTTGTTAATGTATATATAAATGATATATATTCAAATACTCTATTAAAATATATACTTTGTTATGTCATATATAATATATAAGAGGGACCTCAAAAAGTTTGTGAAAAAATAAAATTAAAATATAAAAACATAAATATAAACTTTATTTTTCAACATAACCTTCATTAAGCTCAAGACATTTTTGTAAGTAATGATAGCAGCCATTTCATTTATCCCTAAAGAAAGAACTGAAGGGCCTGGAAATTTTACAATGTCAATGCAGCCGTTTTTTACATAATTAGATAAAGAAAATTTTAATTTTTTTTAAGAATAGGAAGCAAAAAGAAGTCAGAAAAAGCCAGATCAGTACCAGAAGTAAACTCCTAATAATTTCCCATCAGAACTCACAACATTGCCCTTGTTTAATGAGGGGATGAGCAGGACCATTGTTTTGGTGAAGATGATCTCTCTGATAAAGCTTTCCTAAGTGATTTTCTGCTCAAGCTTTGGCCAACTTTCTCAAAACACTCTCATATTCTTTGGCTCTCTAGAAAGTCAAGAGCAAAATACCTTGAGCCTCCCAAAAAACTGTTGCCATGACCTTTTCTCTTGACCAGCTCACTTTTACATTGACTGGGCCACTTCTATTTCTTGGTCATCATTGCTTTTCTTGTACTGTGTCTTCAGGATGGTACTGGTGAAGACATGTTTCATCTCTGGTTACAATTCTTCAGAGAAATGCCTCAGAATCTTGATCCTACTTGTGCACAATTTTCATTGAAGGCTCTTCTTTTATCTACATTTGTTCTAGGCTCAACACTTTTGACACTTACTGAGTGAAAAGTTTTCTGAACTTCAATTTTTCTGCCAGAATGGTGTTAAACCAATTGAGATATTTATAATGTTGACTATTGTTTCTGCTATTAATTGCCAGTCCTCTTCAATTAGGGTATGGAAAAGATGTCTTTTTTCCACACAAATTGATGTGGATAATCTGCTGATGGGGGCCTCATTTTCAATATTGTCTCTTCTCTTCTTAAATGAATTATCCATTTTTTAAACCACTGCATTCTTTGGGACATTGTCCCCGTCAACTTTTTATAAAGCATCAATGATTTCACCATTCTTCTGCCTAAGCATCACCATAAATTCAATGCTTGTTCTTGCATCAATTTAGCATAATTCGTTTTGTTCTGACAGAGGTTCTTCTCAAACTTATGTCTTATTATTCTTAATGCTCCAAACTGGTTCATGTTCAGACACATTATAACAAGTTATTCTAACTTCATTTTAGTGCAATAATTGATATATAATTTATATTTTACTAAATATGTGTATTTTTACATTTGTTTTAGATTAAAATTATATTATATTCCTCATTCTCATACAACCAAAATGAAATCATGCTGTCTTGTAGTCTCAAAGACGAAACTAGCATGTACTATGAGATAACTAAAAGTATGCAGATATAACTAACGCTGAATGTCAAATGTGATTAAACTGGGGATATAAGTTAATACATTTTTTAGATTTAGACAATGCATTCAATAGTGTTGTCATTTGACTCTCCTTAGTACAACATCACCAAACAAACTTATTCTACACATATAGTTTCTGTGATAGGCTGCAATTTATGTTCAATGTCTTGGTAGAAAGAGATGTACAAAGAATCAGTTATGCAAGGTAATAAAAGTCAAACGTTACTGAAGAAATTATAAAGAACAGGCTGGGCATGGTGGTTCACGCCTGTAATCCCAGCACTTTGGGAGGATGAGATAGGTGGATCACTTGAGCTCGGCAGTTAGAGACCAGCCTGGCCAACATGGTGAAACCTCTACTAAAAATACAAAAATTAGCTGGGCATTGTGGTGGGCGCCTGTAGTCCCAGCTACTCAAGAGGCCGAGGCAGGAGAATTGCTTGAACCTGGGAGGCAGAGGTTGCAGTGAGCTGAGATTGCGCCACTGCACTCCAACCTGGGCGACAGAGCAAGACTCTGTCTACAAAAAGAAAAAAAAAATTATAAAGAATAATAATCCATTATTCTATGACCTCTCATTAATATGCATGGTCTGGGCCGGGCGCGGTGGCTCAAGCCTGTAATCCCAGCACTTTGGGAGGCCGAGACGGGCGGATCACGAGGTCAGGAGATCGAGACCATCCTGGCTAACACGGTGAAACCCCGCCTCTACTAAAAAATACAAAAAACTAGCCGGGCAAGGTGGCGGGCGCCTGTAGTCCCAGCTACTCGGGAGGCTGAGGCAGGAGAATGGCGTGAACCCGGGAGGCGGAGCTTGCAGTGAGCTGAGATCCGCCCACTGCACTCCAGCCTGGGCGACAGAGCGAGACTCCGTCTCAAAAAAAAAAAAAAAAAAAAAAAATGCATGGTCTGTTAAAAGGTACACTGGAAGTAATTTCTGTTTCTCTAAATAGTATTTAATGACTTTAAAACAAATCTAGTAAACATAATGAATAATGAGGATTTAACAAACATGACTTTCTTCCAGTCTTTTCTATTTCCTTCTGATTAAAAAGAAACTTTATTGCTTCTGTAAACAGGAAACATGTTTGTTATAAGTAATTTAAGGAGAATATAATCTAAAAATATTTTTAAATAGTCCAAATCTGTTAATATATTCCTACATAATTATTTCCATATTCTAAAAGAGTTGGATAGTGAGAAAGAAAAAAAGAAAACATAGATGTGCTCTTAGAAAAATATTATAGTCCATGCTACTTAAAATTTTAAAAAGTTGAACAAGTGAAAAACTAAAAACAATTGGTGTCAATAAAATAATTGCTGAACTAACTCTAACATCATCATTTCTATAATTTAAATATTTATAACTTTATTTTGCTCTATAGATGTAATTCCAAAAGTTTGGTTTTGGTTTTACATAAAAGGTATGAGTACTATTCATCTGTCATTTTGTCAGAGCCCTTTGCTTATATATTTCCTCATTTAAATTTATCTCTAACTTGCCTTGATTTTCAAAATTCAGTGTTTTTATTGAGGAAGAGCTAATGGTTTATCATATTATTTTATGTTTCAGAATTAGTCTTTAGGTACCTGAATGAAATTTTAGTTGGATGTATATTATTAAACTACACTTTCTTCACTCTCAACATGGAAGAAACTAATCCTAGTCTGGCAGTTGAATACTATTGTGGTAAAGGCTGAGGGCAGTTCAATTTTCTCTTCTCTTTTAGTCATTTGGCCTAGTTCTTTAAACAACTGTTTATGTTTGAGAGAAATGAATTTGATGTGGATATTAATTATGACATCAGCTTATACATGATATATCAGATTTTATAAAAACTTATGAGAATATGGGTTTATTTCTTATTTATATGCTATATTTACATGATGGAGTCAGTGTAACTCTGCTCAGTGCTCTTTTAATTCTAAAATTTAGGCTAAATTAGCTACCTCTGTGTAGAACATGATTGGTTAACATGCCAGGAAAAAAAAGTACATCTTGATTCTTAAATCTTCTCAGAATGATGAATACTGGTTCTGTTCACATTTCACATGACCATTCAGGCTGGATTATGAGTTATTTTATAAGGAAGGGAACAAAGTAATATAACTTATCCCAATGACATTGAAAGATCGAATATAAGGAGGTCAGAATGTGCCAGGAAGAGAATGATATGCATTTATTTATACACCGTCATAAGAGCTTCCGATGATATTTTAAAGTGTTTTGATAATTGGAAGGTTTTGATGAGAGAGTTACAAAAATCACTAGTATGCTGTGTTGAAATATACTCTAAGAAGATCAAGTATAAAAGAAGAGAAACTAGTTAGGAAACAATTGTGATGGTCTAGGAAGAAGATGGTGAGGATAAGTCTAGGGTGCTTGTGGGGCAGATGGAGAGAAATAATTGGGAATGTATTCTAGAGTGATAGCATGCAGACATTTTCTGAAATATATCTGTGTGATCTGAAAAAAGGGAGAATAAATCTTAGATTTTTAAAAAAGATCTAAGTTATCAGGTGGTACTTTTTACTTTGAAAGGGAAAACCACATGTAAGGGGGTTGGGAATAGTTAACTAGGGTGTCTAGAGTTTCTTTAGAAACCATATAACAAGTGATTTTAAATAGAGAGTATCTTTGGTCGGAGGATAGAATCCCAAGTTCTGCAATATTTAGAAATCAGGAAGAGAAGGAACCAGCAATGGAGACTAAAAACAGCTCTAGCAAAGTAGTAAGTATGTGAGAAGAGCTTGTTTTCCTAGATTGATGATGAAAAATGTATACCTAGGAAGAAGAAATGATTGACCATCTCATATCATTTTGTGTTAGTGAGCATTTCTTTGAAGTTAACAGGAAACAGACTAGTTTAAGCAACACATTTAATGTAAAGCAGGTGCATACAAAAATATAAAATAAAAAACAAAGTAACTCTAGCAAAGAAAATTAAGTTGGAAGTAACCAAGGGAGCCAATGGAGAATAGAATTTGTTGAAAACAAATTAAGAGACAAGTAGCCAATGCTCTCATCTCCATTGACCACCTATTGGTCATCTTCCATTTGATGGACAGTATCTGTACAGGCTGATAGCTTCTGACCTTAAGCACTCACATCTCTCTCTGTCTAAGGCTATGCCTGGTCACAGGAATATTATCTGCCTGAGTTATGGCAAGCCAGAGTGCCAGAGCTTTGGTACTCCAAGATGTATGTATATTTTTATCAACCAATGGCAGATAAGAAGAGGTGGAAAAATACTTCATATTTTGCAACCTACACTGGATTGAATTGAGGTATATTCTAATATGTCTCTCAAAGAATACCCCAAAGATTAAGCCCCAGTTGAAGCCTATGGTTGAAGCCCACTCATTAAATATTATTGTCTTTGTTTCCTTCTATATCTCATTTCACTACATCTGCACTTCATTTTCTGAGATTATTTCCCAAATGTATCACTCGTCTCTAAACTTCTATCTTATAGTTTGCTTTTGTAGAGATCCAGTTAAGATAATTTGAGAGTGATAAATATCAATGAATTATAAAGAAAAATTAAAAATTTAGAAAAAAATTATGTGTACACTATATGCTCAGAGAAAACTTAGTATATTCGTAACTGAAGTCTCCAGAGAACCAGGTGATTACCATAACTTTTCAGATAATAGAATAATTTTAAACATTTTCAAATTCTAATTCGAATGTGAATAATACCTTGGTATCAAAAGCCTAAGAACATAGCACCTTTCCTTGCCCAAATCTATGTATTTATCTAATTTCTAGATAATGAAGCCACAATTATTAAGAGTATGACTAAAAATAGCATTGAAAGAAATGTAAAATTAGTTCAATGGAAGAAAATGTATAAATTTAATTAATATAAATAATCACATTAAAATGTGAAAAGCATAATTTGGTTCACAGAGTTTGAAAAAAAGATAACATTAAAAATCTATTCTTGACAAGAACTATTAAAAACATAGGAATAGAGTATTTATTCACCAGCAAACTTCAGAACCAAATCAGATGTTCTTCCCCTTTTTCAACTTTACTCCTCCAGTTTACATGGCACAAGATTATCCCTTGATAAAATTTAATATAAGCTATAGTTAAAGATGTTATGTCTATCCTTATCTTAAAACTTCTAACCAGTTTTTGGGACATACAGATTTCAGCTTTGGATTTGAATAGCACATCTGAAAAATTATGTCAATTTTGTTAACTGAATGTATTGACTTAACACAAGTTTTATTTTCACCAAAATATTTAATAATGAATTTTGCCTAAGCTTGGTGACATATGCTTTTCTACTTTTTATTATTACTTAAAAAATTCCCATGGATTTTTATGTCACCAACCTTCAACATCAATTTCCTTATTCAAAAGACTGAAAGCAAGTGAGAAGATTCTGGAAACATGGTGGAGTGGAAAGTACTATAAATATGTCTTCCCACCAAGACAAAAATTGAACTGGAAAAACCTGTCTAATGTAACTATTTTAGAACTCTAGTGTCTACTGAAGACTTGCAACTTCTAGGAAAATGGTTTAGAGAGTAGATTATGAATAATTTTATTCTATTTCAGTCAGATTGCCTACTCATCCTCCTTCTTTGTGGCAGGGAGTTGTGCAGTTGTTCCAGGAGCAAGCTGCATACAGCTTTCAGGATCCATGAAGGATGATAGGACCTCTGTACTCTAAATATTGGGTATTTGTGTTCTGCTTGCTACTTGTGATCATTAACTGCCAACAGAGTAGAACAGTCCTTGTTACAACATCCTACCCCTTCTCCCCCAAAATTGTTCCAAGCCTTTCATCTCTAGGTTCTTTGAGGGCACTTCCAGATGATTTCAGATTTCAACAAACAGTTCTCAGTCATGGTTAAAATAAGGAGACAGAAGATAAGTTAAAAAATAACTGTACAAAAAATGAAAAAAATGTTAGATCTAATGGACATATACAGAACATTCTACCTAACACAGAATTTTTCTCAAGTGCACATAAAACATTTTTCCACAATAGACCTTTTATTTTGCAACCAATTTACTTTCAATAGATCTAAAATAATTGCTGATCTAACTACAACAAGATGAACTTAGAACTCAAGAAGAGAAGAAAAACTGGAAAATTTACACACTTGGGACATTAAACAATACACTCTTACACAACCAATGGGTTAATAATGAAATCACCAGGTAAGTTAGAGAGTGCTTAGAGATGAATGAAAATAAAAACAAAATACATTTAAACTTATGGATGCAGCAAATGCAGTGCTAAGGGGGAAATTCATAGCCATAAATGCTTACGTTAAAAAAACAAGAACGTTCTCAAATCAACAAACTATACAACTCATGGAAGTAGAAAAATAAACAAAGTAAACCCAAAGCTAGAACAAGGAAGTGAATAATAAAGATTAGATAATAAATAAACAAGGTAGAGAATAGAAAAATAATAGAAAAAATTTAAAAAACAAAAGTTACTTTTTTATTATATCAACAACAACAAAAAAATAAAAGAGTGAAGATTCAAATTACAAAAATCCTAAGTGAAAAAGGGGATATTGCTACTAATCTTATAGCAGTAAAATCTGTCTCTCTCTCTCTCTCTCTCTCTCTCTCTCTCCCTCTCTCTCTCTGGATGCTACAGGCAATTTTATGCCAACAATTGAATAACCTGGACGAAATGGAAAGAATTCTAAAAACACAGACACTCTCAAGACTGACTCATAAAGAAATAGAAAGTATAAATAGACTTATAACTTGTAATGAGATTGAATTAGTAACCAATTACCTTTCAAAAAATATAAGCACTGGACCTGATGACTTCACTGGTAAATTCTGCCATTTAACAATGAACTAACATGAATTATCAAATTTACCTCAGAAAATTGAAAAGAAGGGAACATTTTCTGACTCATTTTATGAAGCCAGCACCACCCTGATACAAAAAAAAAGGGGCAAAGTTACTACAAACAAAATAAAATTACAGGCCAATATTCCTTATTATCATTGATGTGAAAATTCTCAACACAGTATAGTTAATTAAATATATCAACAATTGAAAGGATTATACATAATGACAAAGTGGGATTTATTCCTGAATTAAAAGAATGACTTGACATATAAAAATCTCTCAATATAATACATGACATTAAAAAATAAAGGCAAAAAATACAGTCACCTTATGTGATTCAGAGAAAGCATTTGACAGAATTCAATATTTTTATAATAAAAACACTTAAAAAACTAGAGAACTTCTTCAGCCTGATAAAGGACATTTATGAAAAACCTGTAGTTAATATAATTCACAGTAGTGAAAGACTGAAGGCTGTTTTTCTAAAATCAATAGCAAGACAAGAATGCCAGCTTTCACCACTTCTATTCCATGTAGTACTGGAAGTACTAGCAAGAAAAAACAATAAAAGTCATCCACATCCGGAAGGAAGACGCAAAATGATCTCTCTTTGCAGATTATATGACCTTATATGTAGAAACCCTAAAACTTCTACCAACACACACAAATTCTATCTGAACTAATAAATGAATTTAGCAAAGAAACAGGATACACTGTCAAAAATCAGTTGTATTTCTATATATTAACAAGTAGTCATGTGAAAAGTAAATGTTGGAAAACAATAACGTCAAAAAGAATGAAATACTTAAGAATAAACTTAACTAAGGAAACAAAAAACTTGAAAAATAATCTACAAAACATTTCTGAGATAAATTAAAGAAGATACAAATGAATGGAAAGATAACTCATGTTCATGGATTGGAAGGCTAATATTAGTGAAATGCCAATATTACCCAAAGTAATCTTTGTTTTCTCTGAAGAAATATAAAAATAATCCTATAATTTATATATCATCTCAAGAGATACTGAGTAGCCAAAATAATCCTGAACAAGAAAAACAAAGGTGAAAAACTTACATTTTTTTCTTTTCTTTTTCTTTTCTTTTTTTTACCCTGGCTGGAGTGCAGTGTTGCAATCTCATCTCACTGCAACCTCTGCCTCCCAGGCTCAAGTGATTCTCATGCCTTAGCCTCCCAACTAGCTGGGATTGCAGGTGCTCACCACCATGCCCAACTCATTTTTTGTTTTTTTAGTAGAGACAGGGTTTCACCAGGTTGGCCAGGCCAGTCTCAGACTCCTGACCTAAAGAAACCTGGTCGTCTTGGCCTCCCAAATTGCTGGGATTACAGGTGTGAGCCATTGCACCTGGTCAGGACTTACATTTTCATATTTCAAAATTTACCACAAAGCTGCAACAATCAAAGCTTTGTGTTACTGGCATAACGACAGATATATAGCCCAATCAAATGTATTAGAGAACCCAGAAATAAACCTTTACATATATGGTCAAATGATTTTCAACAATGATGTCAAAACCAATAAAGGAGAAAAGCTATTTCTTTTTTTTCAACAAACTGTGTGTTGAAAACTGGATGTTGAAATGCAAAACAGTGGGATTGGACCCTTAACTTATACCACATATAAAAATTAAAATGTTTAAAGAGGTAAATGTAAGAGTTACAATTCTAGAATTCTTATAAAAATTTTAAGGAAAAAACTTCATGCCGTTGTATTTGACAATGATTTCTTAAATATGATGCCAAAAGCTCAGACAATCAAAGGAAACATAGCCCAACTGGATTTCATGAAAATTAAAACCTTTTGTGCATCAAAAGACCCTATCAACAGGGTGAAAAGGCAACCCATAGAAAGGAAGAAAATACTTGCAAATTATATCTCTGATGAGGAATTATTACCAGAATAAATTAACTAAAACTCAACAACATAAAACAAAACCTGATTCAAAAAATGGCTACAGGACTTAAATACAGATATTTCTCCAAATGCAATTCAGAATCTATGATCTCTCTGCCTGTCAGGAGAGTTTTCATAATATTCTGGGATCCAGATACAGTGAGTTGTGGAATGATTCACTTACATTGAAAATTATATTTAAAATAACTCTTTATTCAAATCCACTTACAAATAACTCTGGTAATCTTTTGACTTACAAATCATAAACACAGCTACAATGCCTCCTCCTGGAAGAAAATTAGTTACAATTATTGTACAAATAAGCACGTGAAAACTTGTGCAACATCACTAATCATTAGAGAAACGCAAATGGAAACCATGGAGAGATATCACTTTGTACCCATTAGGATGACTACCTCATAAAGAAAAAGAAAAGTGTTTGTGAGGATGGAGAAAGTAGAAACTTTGTATATTATTGGTGGTTGGTGTTAACATAAAATGGTACAGCTACTGTGGAAAACAATATGGTGATTTCTTAAAAAAAAATAGAAATCATCTTAACCATATGATTCGGCAATTTCACTGCTGGGTATATTCCCAAAATAATCAAAAGCATTGTCTCAAAGACATATTTGCACATCTATGTTCACAGCAGCATTAGTCACAATAGTCAGAAGGTAAAAGCAATGTAAGTAGATAAACAGATAAGCAAAATATGATATACGTATAATATATATCTTCATTAGTATATATATTAGTAGATGAATGACAAAATGTGATATATATATCCATTAACAGATTAATAGATAAACAAAATGTGATTTTATATGTATATAAACATTGATATTATTTATTTTTAAATGACAAAAAATTATATATATTTATGGTGTACAATGTCTTATTTTAATGCACATATATATTTTCTTAATTTTGGGAACATTCAAAATCTTCTCTACCAGCTATTTGAAAATATGCCATAAATTGTTATTAACTGTAGTCACCCCACAGTGCTGTAGAGAACTAGAACTTATTTCCCCTATCTAGCTGTAATTTTGTATCTGTTAAACAACCTATCCCTATTCTTACTACCCTCTAACCTTCCCAGTCTCTAGTAACCACTACTCTATTCTCTACTTCTATGAAATAAACTTTTTTAGCTTCGACACGTGAGTGAGAACGTGCATTATTTGTGTTCCTGGCGTATTCACTTAATATATTGTCCTCCAGGCTGATCCACATTGCCACAAATAAAGATTT
Source organism: Macaca fascicularis (assembly GCF_037993035.2). Lineage (NCBI taxonomy): Eukaryota > Metazoa > Chordata > Mammalia > Primates > Cercopithecidae > Macaca > Macaca fascicularis. Next base: position 179,545,921 of record NC_088376.1, on the reverse strand, counting down.
TATTCTTTTTATGGCTAAATAGTATTCCCACAATGGAATATTTTTAAGCTTTGAAAAGGATGAACTATTCTAACACAGGCTGCAACCTGGCTACAACCTTGAGGTCATTATCCTAGATGAATAAAAAACAGTCACAAAAAGGTGAATATTGAATGATTCCACTTACACGAAGTCCCAGGAGTAGTCAAAACCATATAGGAAGAACGAAGAACTACAGTTGGGGTTGAAGGCAGGAGACAGTAGGCATAGTGTTTCAGTTTTTAAGATGAAGAGCTCTGGTGATGGATTGTGGTGATTGTCGCACAAAAATATGAATGTGTTCAATGCCACTGAACTGTATACCTAAAATTGGTTAAGATAGTAAAATTTTATGTTATTTGCACTTTTCATAAAATAAAAATATTAAAAACAAATATTAACTTGTCTTTTAAGTTAAATTATTGAATAAATACATAATATTTTCTTACATTCAGTATTTAATTTTTTAATGACCTAATTTTTCTATTGACAAATTTAAAAAATCATTGGAGTTAAATAAAATTGTTTTCAAGTCCATTTGCTAAAATTAATAACAAGTTAGAGCTCTACACTTTTATCATTTTTCTATGTTTGAGATATGGTACCTTTTTATTTAATACAGTTTGGGCATTTCAAATAAAACAAAATAAAATCCAAAATGCTCCAAAATTGAATTTGCTTTTTGAGTGCCAACATTATGCTAAAAAATATTCACTGAGGCAGTTCAGATTTTGTATTTTCAGATTTAGGATGTTTGATTGGGGTAAGTATAATGTAAATATTCCAAAATCTGAAAAAAAAATTCAAAATCTGAATAACTTCTGATCCCAAGCATTTCAAATAAGGGTTACTCAACCTGTAATACCTGTTCAAATTGCATTAGAAGTGTCCATGTGTGCTTTAGAAAGTTTTTAAATAAAATATCTCTATTCTCTATTTGTTAAATCAATCTCATTGGCATTTGCAAATTTATTCACCATTGGTATTTAAAGGAATTTAGAGTCTTTCTAAATCTGTCTGCATAATTATTCCTTCAACGTGTAACTATATCCAACGATATAACTTGGTACAACGACCAAGACTGAGGAGTTTCAGCAAGATAAGTCAAGGGAAACATTTTGTATATGGAAACAGTGTGTGTATGTTCTACAAAGATAAATCAATAGGAAGAAAAATTAAATAACTGAAGAAAAAAGGAGTCATACATGTTAGGATAATAGTTAATTCCATATGATAAAAAACCCATAGTAAACTGTTTACTAAGGTGACATTTTCTAAACAACTTAAGCCTATACACATTTACTTGTAACCAAATTATTAAAATTATTTTATTATTTTATAGAACATTTAATTGTAAATATTTTATTCAAGAATGACCTAAACATTCAGAGTCAATATAAGAGAATATAAGAGAATATTTTCTAAAACAGTACATTTACTAATGTTTCACATAGAAGACAGTGAAATTGTATCTGTTTTAGTTATGAAATTCAACTAACAAATAAATTAGCTACATACAAACATGTTCTCCATCCAATCTTTGCACCATTTATCCTTTTATGACTTGTTTGTCATTCCTAACTTTATCACCAGTGCTGAGTGTCACAGAAACTTTCTCTGGTTAATTATTTCCTCTCTCATGTCTATCTTTCATCTACTGATTCCTTCTCCTTATTGCTTAAGCAAACTCAGGTCTTTATTCTCTTAAAAAAAAAAAAAGGTAAAACACAACAAAACAAACAAACAAAAAAGTGAAATTATAAAGACGATATCCTCATCAAGGTAACATCCTTGATGCTTCTTCAAAACCAGTATTTTAGAAATACTTTTATACTCTTGTTATTAGTATTCACACACCTTCCACTTTTTTCTCATCTCACAGGAGACTAAATTATATTCACAATTATTCATCGAAACTGATTTTGTAATAACATCAACAAACGAGCCACATCTTTGATAAATTTGAGACATCCCTCACTACTTACTTTATTCACTCATTAACATTAAAATGGTTGACTACTGCCTTTTTCTTAAAACAATGTTGGCTATTTCCTGTACCATGCATCCGTCTTACTATCTTTCTCTAACTTGTTTTCTGTTCCTTTTGAGTCTTTCTCTGTTGAGGTGACTCAGAGCAAAAAAAACTCTCTGGCCCTCTCTTTTCTCAGTCACATTATCTCTTTAGGGTATCTAACTCCCTCTAGGTGTTTTGCTTCCTATTTTCAGATGAGCAGAAAATTCACAGTAAGAAAGTTAGATTCAAGATGACATCAATTTCTGTATCCAATCCATTCTCTCTTCCAATCTATTTCCAATAACCATCACTTCTGATCTCTAAATCTAAGAGTAATGTCCTTTTTTTCAAACACATTATCATTCTAGTCCAATTTATAATTATTTCTCAACTTAGTCTCATTCAGTCTTAAGCTTCTGTTATGTGACAAGAGTGATCATTTGTTTTTAATGTTTTAATTTAATGTAATGTTTGAATTAAGATGTTTTTCTGTCATTTCTTTACTTGACTGAAAACCCAGAAATGGTATCACATTGCTTTTATATAATAATGTATTACATAGTTAATTCAACACTAAAGACCTTTATCATAAGGTTCCTCCCTCTCTCCCCTATTCTTGCAGGCTCATGCCACGTAGTTATCCACTGCTTCATATCTACACCCTGACCTTACATTCGTTTCCTGAAGCTTGCACTGCTCGCTGCTAATCTAAGACCTTGAGACCTCCTCTTCTCTAATTGCAACACCCCTTCTTCTCAACCTGTTTTATCTGGTGAACTCCAACTCATATTTGGGTTGCTGTTTAATATTACTTCCAATGAGAAGCTTTTCCTGATTCCCACTAAACTTAGAGCTTCTTGCTCTACATTTGTTTACTTATAAATTTTTATTTAAAAATAAGTGTCAGATTTTAAATACATCAACTGAATTCATTTTTATGTTTAATGTTTACATTCTACTTCAGACTGTTAGTGAGTGTATCTCTATTACTGACAAATGAAAACTTAATCCAAACAATAGTAGACACTTAGTACTTGCTTAATGAAGGAGAAATAGGAAGAATTAATTGGGGTAGGGAAGTGGTGAAAGAGAGTAGTGGGGAGATGTGGAATAAAGGCCACAAGTGTGAGAATGAAATTGAAAGTGATGTAAAAGGAAAAATGAGATTTATAATGTGAGGATTATAGGACAGTGGGGATCCAGAATGGCTTATTTATTTGCTAAAATAATGATTCATTAAACTGTTAATTATCTGTACAAATATTATAATTGTGATCATCATTGTTAGCTCTGATCTAGACCTCAGAAATTAAGTAAAATCTGTAACTTGACAACTCTGGGGAGACAGCCCAGGGAAAGTAAATGATCCTTAGTTTCTTAATAAATTTATCAGTATGATGGTTATGCAAGGACAATGCTTCACTTATGTAAAACTAATATTCACAGTTAAAAAGCTTACTTAAAGTATATATTGCTGACCCAAAAATGTTTATATTTTTATAAAATGAAATAGTTGGATTCATTCTATAGTTATATTCAAATTTATATTTTAAAATACCCATATTCATAAATGGATCTGCTAAAAATCATTTAAGGTATGTTTTTACTTCTTGAGATTAATATTTTAAAATTTAGCTATTGATTAGCAATGAGTTTCATGTAAGTAATTTCTGGAAGCCTAGGTATACACTTGTATTAATATAATTAGTTTTGATTTGCTAGCCTTCAGTTTGATAAATGAAGTTTAAAAATTAATTTCCTGTGTTTCTAATTCATGAATCTGTATTTAAATACACAGATGACACATATTTAACTAAGTCATGTTTTACCTTAGTTCAGATGCAACATGAGGAGACTATACAAATAACATGTACAAAGTACCTTTATATCTTTGAAGGAAACAATTTACATAAAAGTAAAGTACTTGTTACTTTGAGGCTTGTATACTAAAGTATATTATTTAAATACTGGATCTGAAGACTGTAATATGTTTACCGTTATATTTTTCAGAGGCAGTAACTTTGTTTTTAATTTTTGTTGTAAGAATAGTAGGACTTTTCTGATGTTTACAGAAGGTTGAATTGTTTGTTATTTTCTGCAGCAATAAAAATCTTATTTTATTGCCTATTCCACTTCACAATAATAATTATAATGACATTGAAACCCTCTTGGCATTTTGTAAGTAACAGAATGAATAAAACCATGTCAACTGTTCTTTTTATTGTAAAATCTCAGTACTTAAAAGTTGTTGATAAGAGATTGGAAAGCTTAGGAGCTTTATAACAGGAAAAATATAATCTAGATCTTTAGCAGTGTTTCAAACATGACCCAGGTCAGTAATCATCAAAGTATCTAAGTACCTCAATAATAGTTATCCATAGAAAAACACATATGTAACTTTAAAGATATATAAAGCAATTTGGGGTAAACCCTTCAATAAATGTAACTAATTTTCTTCAGCCATGAGGCATTGGAGCTATGTTCAGGATTTGTAAGTCAAAAGATTACCATGGTTATTTGTAAGTGAATTTAAATAGTTATTTTAAATATAATTTTCAATGTAAGTGAATCATTCCCCAACTCATACTATCTGGATACCAGCATATTATAAAAGCTCTCCTGATAGGCAGAGAGCTGAGAGTCTCTGAATTAAATGGATATAACTTGCTCACATTTTCTAGCATGTTGACTCATACATTGTAAGCAGATAGTAACTATTCATTATTAATAATGATGACTATAGTTCCCAGTTCTGTCACATCCTGAACCACATTGCCTAGTGCAAGGATGTGCTCAAGTTGATCTTGTTTACCAATATGATTTAAAAATGTGCTTCTGGTCCTCAAATCTTACTAGCCCTTCTTAAATGTGACCATTCCAACAATAAGCAACAGCCAAAGGGTAATACAATAAAAGGTAACCAAATAAAATAAATAAAATAGATAATATTCTATTAACATCTGTGCATACAAACACCTCACTGTCCCTCAATATAGGGCTTTTCTCCATAGTTTGGCCAGAGCTCATGACATAAAGGCTTCTCCCTCAATTTGAGATGGCAAGGACTATAGAGTAGACCCTGAGCTTTGTACTTAACTAGCTGAATGGATAAGGATGCCTGAATGAACTGTCCCGAGAAACCAAAGCCTGCCTTAGAAGCTAGAACCAGAATACACTAGTGAGAAAGGGCGAAGTGTTCGTTCCTTTCTTAAAAATATATATATATATATGTGTGTGTGCGTGTGTATATATATATCGTGTCCTGCTGTTAAACTCAGCTCAAAGAATGTGATAGGCTTTCACTAATTAGATTAGCAAAGCTTCTTTGCTGGAAATGCAGTGAGGGAGAGATGTGAGCCTGGCATAGAGAGGAGCAACCAATGAGTATTCGGAGGAGCCAGAGTTATTCACAAAACCTGCTCATAGAAAAATAAGAAATTCCTTACATTTGAGTTTCATGTAATCATCGTAGCTTCTGTTCACTTTGGGGAAATTTTTTGAAATAAAAACTATACATATCAAGATTCATTCTGTAGGTTGCCTGTTCACTCTGATGGTAGTGTCTTTTGCTGTGCAGAAGCTCTTTAGTTTAATGAGATCCCATTTGTCAATTTTGGCTTTTGCTGCCGTTGCTTTTGGTGTTTTAGACATGAAATCTTTGCCCATGCCTATGTCCTGAATGGTACTACCTAGGTTTTCCTCTAGGATTTTTATGGTATTAGGTCTAACAGTTAAGTCTCTAATCCATCTTGAATTAATTTTCGTATAAGGAGTAAGGAAAGGATCCAGTTTCAGCTTTCTACTTATGGCTAGCCAATTTTCCCAGCACCATTTATTAAATAGGGAATCCTTTCCCCATTTCTTGTTTCTCTCAGGTTTGTCAAAGATCAAATGGCTGTAGATGTGTGGTATTATTTCTGAGGACTCTGTTCTGTTCCATTGGTCTATATCTCTGTTTTGGTACCAGTACCATGCTGTTTTGGTTACTGTAGCCTTGTAGTATAGTTTGAAGTCAGGTAGCGTGATGCCTCCAGCTTTGTTCTTTTGACTTAGGATTGTCTTGGAGATGCGGGCTAATATCCAGAACCTACAAAGAACTCAAACAAATTTACAAGAAAAAAACAAACAACCCCATCAAAAAGTGGGCAAAGGACATGAACAGACATTTCTCAAAAGAAGACATTCATACAGCCAACAGACACATGAAAAAATGCTCATCATCACTGGCCATCAGAGAAATGCAAATCAAAACCACAATGAGATACCATCTCACACCAGTTAGAATGGCAATCATTAAAAAGTCAGGAAACAACAGGTGCTGGAGAGGATGTGGAGAAATAGGAACACTTTTACACTGTTGGTGGGATTGTAAACTAGTTCAACCATTATGGAAAACAGTATGGCGATTCCTCAAGGATCTAGAACTAGATGTACCATATGACCCAGCCATCCCATTACTGGGTTTATACCCAAAGGATTATAAATTATGCTGCTATAAAGACACATGCACACGTATGTTTATTGCAGCACTATTCACAATAGCAAAGACTTGGAATCAACCCAAATGTCCATCAGTGACAGACTGGATTAAGAAAATGTGGCACATATACACCATGGAATACTATGCAGCCATAAAAAAGGATGAGTTTGAGTCCTTTGTAGGGACTTGGATGCAGCTGGAATCCATCATTCTTAGCAAACTATCACAAGAACAGAAAACCAAACACCGCATGTTCTCACTCATAGGTGGGAACTGAACAACGAGATCACTCGGACTCAGGAAGGGGAACATCACACACCGGGGCCTATCATGGGGAGGGGGGAGGGGGGAGGGATTGCATTGGGAGTTATACCTGATGTAAATGACGAGTTGATGGGTGCAGCACAGCAACATGGCACAAGTATACATATGTAACAAACCTGCACGTTATGCACTTGTACCCTACAACTTAAAGTATAATAATAATAAATAAATTAAAAAAAAAAAGATTCAAATTCTACCTTTTTCCACTTTTTAAAATTCACCTTGAAGAGAATTATGAGATATCTATTAATTCCACTCTCCATCTATAAAAAGGGTTGCAATATTAGCCATATTTGATATGAATCAGATAAGATAATAGACTTTAAGGAGTTATCTGTTAATTATTTATATATATATAAAAACAATAAATTCTATAGTCAAATATGTTTGGATGAAATATCTTTGTATTAGTATTTGTCAGAAACAATATGTATTATAAATCTATAGAGGAGGATGTGGTAGGGTTTTCCTTCAAGATTATTTATCTGCAGAAACTTTTTTTCAAAAAGCAGTTCAGAGAACTAATATTTTGCTGAGAAACCACTGGGAAACTTGGAGGTAAGCATTGTAAATATAGTGACTAACAGAACACTTAATTTATTGAAATTTCTGTGCTTTGTGGCTTATGAAAAATGCACATTTTGTGTTAACCATATCCTTTGAGTTATATCATATGGGTGAAATCATAATATTTGTGTGAGATATATAAAGAATGTAAAGCAGAAATTTCAGAATATGGGCATCAAAGTTCCACAAGGGTTTCAGATACTGGAATAAAAATAATTGAAGGTGTTTTCATCTTAGCTTTTGTAAAACTTGCAGGATAATTTTAAAAAGTTCTGGCTCTTCATCAATCACAAGCTTAGAAATAGAGCTTTAAGAAAGGGCTTGATTAAAATAAACAAAAAATAAGATAAAAAAGAAAGAAAGGAAGAAAGAAAGAGAGAAAGAAAGAAAGAAAGAAAGAAAGAAAAAAGAAAGAAAGAAAGAAAGAAAGAAAGGAAGGAAGGAAGGAAGGAAGGAAGGAAGGAAGGAAGGAAGGAAGGAAGGAAGGAAGGAAGGAAGGAAGGAAAGGAAAGAAGGTAGGGAGAAAGGGAAGGAGGAAAAGAGGAAGGAAGGAAGAAAAGAAGGAAGGGAGGGATAGAGGAACGGAAGGAGGAAAAGAGGAAGGAAGGAAGAAAAGAAGGAAGGGAGGGATGGAGGAAGGATGGAAGGATGGGAAGAAGGAAGGAAGGAAGGAAGGGTGTGTTATCTTAGAGATAATGGCAGTGATATTTGGCTATGCAACAGAGGAGAATTAACAAAATATCTAGAGCCAAGAAGTCTCAGTAAATTAGTTTCTCTTGAATGAATCTAGATTCCTTTATTCAATTAAGGCATATTATTTGTTACTGGAAAATTGATATACCTACAGCAGATCAACTGTTGTTTCAAGAGAAAGTAGGAGAATACTATTACTATATACTCAAAACTAGAAAGAAGACTTTCCAGGTTTATGGACAGTAGCAGTTGTGGGTTTAATATTAATAATATTGATAATGCAGAAAGCTTTTTTCATCAAAATCCTCAAGATGTTACTTTCTGGTCTCCTATATTCCACCTTTATTTAGGTCAAAATCTTTGTTATTTTAATTCTTATATTATCCCATACACTAAGTTTCAAAAAGCAGTACCATTTATTGGAAGTTTCTAATTTCTTAGTGTTGCTGTTTCTCCATCTTTACACTAGAATGACAACATTTAATCACTAAAAACAGAATATTAGAACTAAAAACAATCACATGAATGTAAACTCTTTTTGTAACCAAAATCTGGGCAAAAGAAAAACAGATCATTGAGTGCTGGCTTTTAAGACTGCTCGTCTGTGTTATATTGTCCCATCTGCACCTTATGCTGTATGCTGCTGAGTGATGCCACGATCCACTTCCCACTCCACCCTGTGTTACCTCAATGAGCATAGTTTCAGATCTGTTACAATTAGAGTGTTTTGATGAATAAAAAATATCTAGAGAGAGCAGAGGGAAAGAAAGAGAGAAAAAAAGAAAATCTATGTTCCATTTAAAGAAAAGCCTGACAAATATTATTTAAAGTACCGGCATTTCTCATCCATAAACCAAATACTTAAACTAAAATATCGAAGACTTTAGTAAAGTTTAGTAAACATCCTTAATTCCATAAGGCAAGTAATGCTGAATTCACATTTAGTGTTGCAATAGGAGAAACCACTGTATTGTGCAGGAGCATAGAAGTATGGTTGTAGTAAAAGATTGTATGTTGTTTCTCTAAATATCTAATAGATTAATGTCCCTGGTAATTGTGCAGTTAATCCTCAGGTGGCAGGAACTGGAAATACCTGATGTGCCAAGTTATGCAAATACTAAGACGACCCATAGGAAATGCTTCATTTACTCAATTCTCTTAGAGAATTACAGAGATCCATTGCTTAGATTTCAAAGAATTTTAAAATATTCTACAAAAATTCAATTGTATGAATGTTTTCCGTGTAAGTTGAATATAACCAATATTTTTATACCAGCGTGGTTGTCAGAGGAAAGCCAACACTGTCTATAAGATTTTCCAGTGAAATTATGTTGATATAGGCACTGGAGCTTTCAATTGTTTTGGATTGTATTCCTTTGCTGTCTTCAGCTTAAAATGCTGAAATCCCATGACCCAACCTGCTGAGAAATGTTAGGCTATGTAAAAAGGAAATTTCAAAATATGTTCTATTCCTGTACTTAGTCCCGTGGGACTGACCAATGTGCTAAACTTGTTGAGAATGATCCCCTACTAAGAGGATTCCTCTTTAGCTACAGTAAATTTAAAGTAGTTTCCTTTGGTCCTGTGGTAAGAAGTTCAAGACCATGGCTTAGAGTTAAAAGAATGAGTACTAGTGCAACCTTTACCATGCATTTTCTAACTCGGTCAGATCATCTATTTTTGAAAGACAATTCGTTCTTTTAGCTGAATGATTTTTGACTCTTTGTACCTACCTGCAGCAATATTTTCAAATACAGATCTACTTTTAATGACATCCTCATTTATGACGTTCTTTGACCCTCTCCCATAGACAGCTTCCTTATGCATTATACGGATGTGAGGACAGAACTAGAAGGCACATATTTGCTTATCCAATTTTACTGCAGCCCTTTATCAAATTTGCTCCTCCAGCTTTAGATCTTGTTGCATGAAATAGACTCCACAAGTCACCACACACACTTGTGACGGATTTTCATTTATTTCATCTCAGCTCCTAATTCATTTATCATTGCAAAGAGGGCGCTGACTCTTTAAATCCTTTAATTTTTTTTCTTTAGTCAGCTGGAAAAATTGAAAGCTTTTTCAGTTTAAAGTTGGAAAGTGACATTATATCATTGACATTTTAAAACATAACTCAGAGACAATATAGGAGGACGAGGCCTCCATTCCTGGTTCCTATGCATTCTTGGCAGACTCTTGCACACAGAAGTCTTCTTCAGAGTTTATCCAACAGAGTGTGGAAAGTTTTCTAGTGCTGGCTCTCCAGCACAAGCAGCTTCCCTAGCACCTAATGCAAGCAGGGTTGAAGTCTTCTCCAGCACCTGGATCTTTCATTGTGAGAGCACTTTTTTTCCAGTATCAGGCTCCTGCAGCACAGGTGTCTCCTTCAGTGTCCAGCTCCCGTAGTCCAGGGCAGTCAGTTGCATCCAGTGACTAGTAGCTTCCCTGACTCCCCTCTCTGGCAGTTCCATAATGGAGTGCCTCCAATGTAACATGGATTTATGTGGCAACATAGAGGACAGATTTCTAGTAAGATTCACGGGTGCAATAACACAGCTACTTCTCTGCCATTCAGTGAGGAATGGCCATTCATTCTTCAACAAGGTCTGAATCTCAGCCCTGGAGTAAGGATTTCTTTTTTAGGTGCTTTATCATAGTTCAAGTGGTACTGACTTCTCCTTATAGTTACTATTCTTATATTTCTTAGATATTTCTTAGGTATTTATCTTTACTATACTTTCCTCACCATGATAATTAATTTTATGTGTCAACTTGGGTAGACTATAGTGACTGGTTGTTTATTCAAACACTACTCTAGACGTTGATATGGAAGTATTCTTTAGATGTAACTAACAGCTGCAATTAGTTGACTTTAAGTAAAGAAGACTGTCTTCCATGATGTAGGTAGGCCACGTCCAATTAGTAGAAGGCATTAAAAGGAAAATACTGAGGTTTCCAAAAGAAATTCTGCCTTCACAGTGAAGGCTGCAATAGTTACTCCTACCTGAATCTCCAGACTGCTAGTTTTCTTTACTGAGTTCGGATTTCCCAGCTTCCAGAATCTGATGAGCCATTCCCTTAAAATACATCGGTCTCTATATATATCCTACTAGTTCTGTTTCTCTCAAGAACCCTAGGTAATACACGAGCCAGTCCCTCATTAATCAAATATTTTGTTAGAAGTAATAATTTTTATATTAAACTTTTCCTATACAGATTATTGTGTGGTTTGTTTCCTGATTGAATCCAACTGTTTCAAAGTTCTTCCAAACCTCCAGACAGCCTATAGTTCTGTGAGGGAAGTTGCCGGTAATAGAGTTAGGTTCCTAAAAGACAGCATCCAGTATCTGGAAGTGTTTCACAGTCTTCTTCTATATCCATTCCTGTTTGTCTTTTTCTAGGCTTCTGATCATCTTGGTTTGTGGTGAGGTGCGAAGTGCTACAGGAAAGCAAATTCATTGCCTAAAGCAATTAAGTTGCACCTATATGTTAAAATTTTATATGCCTGCTTTTTCAAGTACATACCATTTTCCTTATTTTTGTCATGAATATATTTCAAATAAAAAAGATCAAGAACAGCAATCATTCACTAGAAAGAACATCATATACTAACAATATAGATAATTAAAATTATTAAAAGTAGTAGAATAATAGATCAGCTCACATTTGGAAACAAACATAGAGAAGAGAAAGTTTTATGGTGTTCATATTTCAAAGAGGTGATTTTGTGGAAAATGTAACTTGAGTCGCCACCTTCTTTTTCATCTATATAAACAGGCCTCCAGTAACTGGATACCTGGGAATGATTTTTTTTGAATTCACTTCTCTTTATGCCCTCTAGCTAATACTTCACTAAGTTCAGTACTCATTGGCACTAAAATATATCTACAATGAATTTACTTTCCTCCACTGGTACCCATTCACTACACTAAGCCTTGGATTATTAGCCTTAGCTAATTCACTATCATTTCTCCTCTACATTACTGCATTGGTTTCCCAAATATCCTTTCAGGTTCCATTATTCCTTCTTTCAATCCAATCTTTATAATCAGTCTAAGTTATATTTTAAAATGTCAATGATATAGTGTCACTTTCCAACTTTAAACTTATAGATGACAGCCCATGCTTTTGAAAATGAAAAGTAAATTCCTTAAAGTGAACTAAAGCAGAAAACTAACTACAATGAGCTAATATGTATTGTGCTTGTATCTTAAGCCAGGAACCATTCTAAATATCCTGTACATAGTAAACAATTCATATTTCATAATAATCTGCTACCTAATATTGTATGGGAAATAATATTATTATTTTATAAATGTGGAAAATAGACACAAGAAAAATAAATAAACCATTTGCCCCTGGGTCATATAACTAAAGACAGGTGCTGTCAGATTTAAAACAGAATTTTTGTCACACTCTAGAATTGACAAGGCTAATCTGCATGCTTTCCCCAGATTTTTATTCATCATTGTTCTCTATAGGCATCAAATGCGACTCCTCCACTTACTCACTATGCCCTAACCACTCTGGTATTTTAAACCTTTCTACAATGTACCAACTCCTTTCCTTTTCAGGCTTTCCCACATGCTGTTTTATCTTCCCAGTATGCTTTTCCTCCCACTGTCCACATGGTTATTTTTATTCATCGTTTAGCATTCAACTTAAATGTCACTTCTCTAGAAAAATTACAGGATCACCGCCCAAAATAAAATAAAAAAGGTCCTACATGTTATGTTACTCTACTATAGGATCTGTGTTTTTTATGAATTGCACTTAGGATAAAAAGTGTATATATTTTTCTCTATTTGTATAATATCCCTTTTCTCAAATAAAGTTTGTAAGGACAAGGATTGAGTCTGTTTTATTCATCAAAATGTTTCCAGTGCCAAGCAATAAATAGTTTATGGATGACAGATCAAGTGAGGTGTGGAGGCAGATCTCTTGATAGGAAGCTGAGGGGGTTTCCATCTGGCAGCTTCCTTTATTTCTGAATACAGGATCTTTTCTCAGTGAGGGATGAAAAAGAGTCTGATGTGTGAGGAATATGGAAAAGTTTAATAACACTGTTGCATAAAGTGAAGAATGAATATATGGTGGTAGCAAGTTGTCATATGGAACGATTGACTTAAATACATATCAATCACTTTAGGGAGTATGAAAAAAGAAAACAAAATGGTAAGTATTTGAATTTAGTCACATTTGGAGTTTGGGCACATGATTAAAATGAAAAGACAGAGGTAAGGAATCAACTCTAAAGTGAGGAGCATTAGAACGGACACTGCATGTTATAGGAGGAATGCGGGTGTTAAGACAAAATGTCCTGATGTTTCAGTCATTTTATGAAACAGCTGTAACAGGAGTGGCTGCAGAAACAAGCAGGGAAGACGAATGTTATTGTAAGATAGAGAGATATTTGAATTCATGAAAACAGTGGAGCTCTTTTGGATGTTGGATTGGAAGCAGGTGGCTGAAGTATAATGGAGATAGTCATTGGGGATGAGAACATCAAGGAACTGAGAGGCCAGTGTGTGTGGCCGAGGAGTCTATGGTGAGATTGAAATTTCCCAGGAGGAAGAGAGAAGTTGGGATAGTGGTAAAAACTATGAGGTGGAAAAGTTTTTCCAATAATTTGATGAACAGTGATCCCAACGTGGCATCGAGGAGCAATTAAATCAGCAGTCTCAGCTTTGAGACCTAGGATAAGAAAATAACTTCCCTGACTTTCATAGAGCTGTATCAGAAATAATCTTTGAGGTTCATGAAAATTTATTTTTGACAAACATAAGGAAGATATTTCAGAGCAATGTCATGGCTATAAGGGTCTTGGTTAATTAAAAAATAAGAGTTTGAGAGAGCAGAGTGGTGGATTTTGGGAGAGAAGGGAGAGAATGAGAGTTGTATCAATATCAAAAGCCAGAGAATTGTGAAGATAATGTAACAGAGAATGCTTAACTCTCATGGAGTGGAGGGGTTTTAAACTTTTTTTATTTATCTGGAAAAATAAGTATGCTAGGTAAGGTAAATTCCATCTTGACATATTCTTGTGAATTTATGCATCTTTGAACATAACCTAATACAAGTCTAGTACAGAATGTGAACAAGTTCTTGTAACTGTGGTATAGGACTAGATATTACTTTTTTCATAAACACAGATTCAGTAGCTGTCATATTTATGCAGAGACCTGCACCTGGTATATGAGAGAGGGAAATCTTAAGACAAAAGATACAAAAATTTACCAGATTGGCACTCAGTGTACTTTGGTTGGCACTTTTGCCATACTAGCTATAAGGGGACACTCTCTGCACTTTCTAATTGCACAGCGTAAATCTTATTTTCACTAAAATATTCAGGATTTTTGAAAGTTTGTGATATTATAAGTCTCCCATTTCAAAATGTATGTTACTTTTCTTGTGTAAAATATCACAAATATGCGTGTTTCATTCTGTATCAAAAATAATTTTTAGCCTTTCTACAACATGATAAATCTATACCTACAAAGTCATAGTACTTTCTCACTCTCCTGTTGTTTGGTCTCTATTAATAATTCCTGGCTGAAGGGATTAATAATTCCTGGCTGAAGCCACATTATAACTTAAATAAGCAAAAGTTCTTCCAACTTTTCTTTAAGATTGAATCTATCTTTACTATTATTTACACCCCAGGACGAGTTCTTCAAATCCTCTGGCATTTCTAAGAAGGAAGATTCAACCAAATATACCATGATGGGATTGGTGAAGACAATTGCTGCCATGTTCATGTTTTACTTCTCTGTAGTTGTTGTGGAGTGCACATTACGTTTTGATGGAAATAGCACTGGATACTAGACCAGAATCCTTTGAATGCATTATTGGAAGTTCTTTCAAGAAAACCAAAATTATCAACAATATTCGTAAAGTGTAATATGGCAATGGTGAATGTACCTTACATTATGTCAGTAAATATAACTCAGAAATCACAGAGGCAGACATGTAATAATGTAAACTAATTAATTAAATGTTATTTGTTATTTTCTCATACTCTCCATAATCTTCACTATATATATTTAGAAGGTAAAAATCAACATTATATTAATTTTGCATATTTATATAGAATATACATTTCAGTAAAATTAATTTAATGTAAAACTAACTGTTAAAGAAAATTTTGAAATTCAAAACAAAATAAATTTTAGCATATTATCAGAAATGTATATAACATAAATGAAGATAACAGAGCTTATCATCTATTTCCAAAGTAGACAGCTAGTTACCAGCAGAATAAATATGTCTAATATTCCTTTAGAATTTAGAGCTATGAGTATAAATAAGGCCATTTATTTTTCAGGACATAGGAAAATGGTCCATAGGAATAGATGTTGATGTTGGAACATGCACTATGTTTACTTAAATTCTGGACAATGATTATGACTTAAATTCCATATATATAATTCCAAGTTATGTGCTTCAAATCTCTATTAGCTAATATTGGGAGTTTACCCAAAACAATTTGAAAAATTTCTTTAATTTCTACTTTTCTTCTCACATTCAGTTTCTTTCATTTTCAGTCTCAATCTGTGAAACTCTGATTCCAAATTCCAGAACCTTAGAAAATGAGTTTATTATGTGATCTTCTAACTTGCAACATCGAAAAACTATTTTCAAGGTCACCATTTGAAGACTGCATTACTAAGACCATATGGCTCCGCTTCTTTAAAATTTCACAGAAACTTATGATCGCATTCCACATTAGTAATTAACATCAGATCTTATGCCACATAAATGTGAAGTGAAGACATTTGGTTAACACCTTGGTTTTAATATAGTGTAATCTTTTGCCAATTTATTTAATCGTGAAATGCTTTAGTTTACTCAGCTACAAAAAGTGACTAGAACTTCTACCACATAACTCTGTTGAGTATGCTGAAAAAAGGAAATGTAAGTTAAAGAAGAATGCAAATAGCTTTTATTAGAAAAATGTTTAAACCTTACTACCAATAACACATGTCTTGGGAATACATTTGATTGAGAGGAGTTATATCTCACATATAAATCTTAAAAGTGAAAAAGGAAATAAACACATTTGTTTTATTTATATTAATACTTCAGAAGAAAAATTCCAATGGCCCTAAAAATAGCAAAGCAAAGAAAGATTCTACTTAATTCAGTGATAATAAAACTAAATTAAGAGCTTTGGGCTTCCATTTTGCATGTGTAAGACTAGAAAGAGGATTATTCTTATCCACATGACAAAAGATCAGTCAGATAATCTGAAAATATACAATTTTTTTGAATTTACTAGAGCGCAGAGATCCTGTCTTAGAATAGTCAAAACTGTTCCTAAGAACAAAGTCAAAGGAATAACACTACAAAATTCGAGGTTTATTATAAAGCTATGAAAAGCAGCGTGGTATTAGCCAAAATAACAGATGCATATATCAACGGAACGGAACAGAGAATTCATAAAGTTCATCACATGAATATGGTCAATTTACTTCTGACAGAGTTTTAAAGGCAATTCAATGAGGGATAATATGTTTTTCAACAAATGCTGCTGGAATAATGGCATATCCATATACAAGACGCAAACAAACAAATCTTAACATACACTCTGGAAAAATTAACTCAGAATAAATCAGAGATCATGATGCAAAATGTAAAATTTAAATCTAGTAGAAAACATACAAGAAAGTCCATGTGAACTCAGATGCAGAATAAGTTTTCAGAAACCAAACCAAGGATACGATCAATTAAAGAAATAAAGGTTGAACATTAAATTAACTTTACTAAAATTAAAAGTACTTTATCTGTGAAAAAAAATATTGTTAAGAGAATAAAAATACAAGCCATAGACACGTAGAAAAATTTTATATTACATATCTGATAATGCACTTTTTTTCTGGAAAACATAAATAATACTTGCAAATTAACAATAAGAAAATGAGCAATTTAATTTAAAACTGAGAAAAAAAACATTAGAAGAGACTTTTAAAACAAAATTATATACAGATTGCAAATAAATATATTCAAATACTCCCAATATTGTTAGTTATTAGAGAACTGCAAATAAAAACCACAGTAAGATACCATCCCATATCCATTAAAAATGGCTAACACCAAAATAAGCCATAATGTCAAATATGGATGAGGATTCAGAGCAACCACAGCTTTCATCCAGTGGAAGCTGGTACAGCTACTTTGAAAAATAGTTTGGAAAATTCATATGAAGTCAAGCAAATACCATGAAAATCAGTAACTCCACTTATGAGGAATTACTCAAAAGAAGTATGATTTTTTTTAAAAAAGTGATATGCAAATGATTATAGCGTTTTTACTTATAAGTGTCCCAAACTGAAAATGACCCAAATGTCCCTCAGGAACATTTGAAGAACTCGGCCTGGGGTGTAAACAATAGTAACAGTAGATTCAATCTGAAAGCAAAGTTGGAAGAACTTTTCCTTATATAAGTTATAATGTGGCTGATCCTTTCATCCAGGAATTATTTCTAGAGACTAAACAACAGGAGAGTGAGAAAGTATCATGACTTTGTAGGTATAGATTTATCATGTTGTAGAAAAGCTAAAATTATTTTTGACACAGGATGAAAACTATACAAACTATGGTTTACCCATATGATAGTATTCTACTCAGAAACATAAATTGGCAATCTATTAATCTGTGCAACAAGATGAATATAATTTAAGTAATTATGTGAAACGTAAGGAGACATTTTTAAAGTGATATTCTGTGTGATTCCATTTATACGGCATTTTGCAAAGGCAAAATTATAGGAATCAGCAGTTTCTACAACTGAGGATGTAAGTACCTGACTATACCATGGCACACAGAATTATGAGGCCAGTGGGATTGTTGTATATCTTTGTTATGGTTGTAATCCCAAGCATTATATGTTTGTCAGTACTCACAAAATTATTCACTAAAAGGGTTGAATTTTGCTGTATGTAAAGTATGCCCTACTTTTTTAACAAAGTAAAAGCAATTAGAAACAAAATGTTTCTATGTAAGTAGTAAATGTACTACATGAAAGTGCATTTATTTATAAGGTAAATAAAACTGGATTTTTTAAGAAGCAAGAAAAAGAAAGAAAATGATTTACTATTTTTATAAAATAATCACAACCACAACTAAAATATAACTTTGTTTATGGAAAAAAATATGACAATGCTATTTATTCAGGCAAACACAAATAATATCATCTAAATGAGGTCTGTTTAAAAAGTTAAGTATACCTCTACATATGTTCTTAACAGATACAAGAATCTGTTCAATTTGTCACAATAAAGGATGAGGCAGAAGCAGTAATAGACAATTAAAAAAAAAAACTAAAGGGATAAGAAATGAAATCAAACTCAGAGGAGGAGGAGAAACAAGTGGAAGTATTTGAATGTCCCTAAATAAATGGGAATACTTCCAAAACATGAATAACATAAATAAAATAAGATATGATTAACTAAAAGAAAGCATAACTAAATACTGACATGTTTCTAAAACCAGTGTGTCCACATGTTAACAACTAAAAAAATAAAAGGAAGAGATATGTTCTACAGTCCTCTAGATTTCTATGAGAAGGACTATGACAGACCAGTACAAAAAATTCAATTACGACTTCTTCCATTTCAGTCCAAATCTGGGTGCACATCCTATACATTTCCTGTATCTCTAAGATTAATCAGTTCATAGGCATATATTATCTACTATCTTTTGATGTCCTGTGCTGGGTGCTGTGGCATACACAAAGTATTATAAGGTGTAAAGTCCAGAGTTTCTATTTGTGGGAATTTAAGTAATCCACAAGAGACACTTCAAATCCTTTCTCTGTAAGAAAAAAAGACATGCCCACACACCCTCTCTCTCTCTCTCTCTCACACACACACACATATGTATTCACAGACATATACACATATACAAATGTATAAATATGAACCATATTATGAGTTGTACCATATGTATCAGATGCAAAAATATAGTATAACAGTACCAAGACACTAACTATATCTTATTATATATTACATATTTAGCATTTTACTATAATCTTATCTGGTTCACATATATAATCTAATTTAGTCTTTATAAATTTTCTGTATTTTGATCATTATTTTAAATGGCTATTTATTTTTAAAGGTTATCCAACAAACATACATGAATAATCCAAAATAAACCAAATACTGGAATTCTTAGTCCATTGTTCTCTTCACTCTGCTACTCAGTTTGATACAGGCAACAAGCATCATATGGAAATACAGAGGAGAAAACTGCAAACAAGAAATAGTGACTGGCTAAAATTTTGTCATAGAAATGTTCAAATTTCTAATGGGTATAAAGAAAAGAGAAATATGAGGAGATGACAGATACTATAGCAGGCTTGGAAGAGAAACAAAACTGTTAAGCATTAGAGAAGCTATCGGAAAAAAGTTAAGAAGGAAAAAATATAGTATTTAATGATGAAAATAAGTTAAATACAATGAGGAAAATGGACTAATAATTGGTTTTGGTGATCTGATATCATTAAATATTTTTGATAGAGTTGTTAAGAGCAAAACATGGTTGCTCAGAATATGAGAAGTGGAGGCCTTTGCCTCTAAAATTAGCAATATAAATTTTCCAAGTTTTTGGTTTCTATTTGATATTGTCTTCTTCTAATTTAGTGATTGTATTTAATATTTGTGTTGATGACATTTTATAAATAAAAAATGTGGTATTGGTGTTCACTCATATTCATAATATATGCAGATCTCTATTCCTACAATTAACCACTTTTTCTTTCTCCATACGGCAAGATTCCTCCATCATCTCATATCATGTTTTAAAAGGGAAACTAAATGAGGAAGTTAGCTATAAGGGATTATCTAGAGCAATGAGTATGTATAAGAATGTATAAAGATCATGTGCATCAGGCTTTTTTTTTTTTTCCCCGAGAAAGAGTCTTGCTCTGTCACCAGGCTGGAGTGCAATGGCGTAATCTCAGCTTACTGCAACTTGTGCCTCTGGGTTCAAGCGATTCTCCTGCCTCAGCCTACTGAGTAGCTGGTACTACAGGTATGCACCACCATGCCTAGCTAATTTTTGTATTTTTAGTAGAGACAGCGATTCACCGTGTTGGCCAGGATGGTCTCGATTTCTTGACCTCGTGATCCACCCACCTCAGTCTCCCAAGGTACATCAGGTAGTTTTTTAAATTCCACATTACTAGTTCTCTTATCCAATATTCAGAAATCAAAGTCAGGTTGGGAAGCTATGAATACCACAGATTTTTATAAAATTGACTAGGTGATTCTAACACACAGTAAAATATGAGCAGCATTGCTCTACTTTATTTCCTCTACTGCACGATTTCCTTGGGAGCTAAGAATGAGGTTGAAAGACCCAGAAGCATTATGAGAAATGCACTTCTGATATTGCCCAAGTGATCTAGTATGCATGAACAGAAAAAGTAGAGAGAAACTCTAAAAATCCACTTTCTCCATTGCAATCGCCCCAATGTGTATTCTCCAAGCAAACAGTTATGGTAACCTTAGTGATTAGAAAAAATAGTATGCTCTGAAAATATTCAGCTCTTTACCTAAAATGGAATATGATGTTAAATTTGATGTTTGGTTTGGAAATTTGAATGAAAACAAAATGAAACAAGTCTATGAAGATTTTCTGCTAAGGATTCTCAATCAGTGAACTATATCCTCCATGTTTCTCTTTTACTCCGTTTTCTGTAATCAGTATTGCCCCAATTTAAAGTTTTAATGAGTTGATTGTATAAGGGAGTTTGAAAATATTATGATAATGGGAAACCAAAGGACAAAAAACCAGTCAGCTTTAAGGTTTATGTCCACAGAATGTTAGTAGACGTAAGTCCTCAAACTAATTTGCTGTTCTTCCAAGGTTTCTTTGTAATGAATCTTTCACAGACTTTTCCCATCTCCTCACCCATCCATAGGAAGGAATTAAGCTGTTGAGACTAGGGATTATCTAAGTTTTGATACTTTCAAAAAGTACACAGCAACTTTATATTATGACATGATATTAATAAATATGTACTTAATTTTACTGTAAAATGTTTACCTTTGTCACATCTTGAATATAACAATAAGAAGAAGAATAAAAAAGTAGGAATTTTAACAGTACATTTCTTCTAAAAGACAGAATTATAAAATTTTAAACATACTGATTCATTTTCCAAATAGGAGTTGAAGGGATACTACATTAGTATTGAGAGAGAGATGTTCTCAAATACTTTCAACCTTTCAGGTTGTTCATTAATAATTATTCCAGAGTTATGACAGACAAAGAAGAAAAAATATATTGTCCTAATGTTCAGCAACATTTTCATCTTCATAATGGCTTGAGTACCTCCCAAGACTATTCATATCTTATGAGTCGATAAATAAAACCCTATCCCAAAGTGTGGAAAAACAGCAAACATATCCTGTATGATTCCACAAAAGATTCTCCCTTTTCCTGTTTTATCTTTAAAATCTTGAAAGAAACAAATGTTGATAAGCTGGTTTCATTCCAGCCTACATATTACTGCAATAAACCCTACCAGGAAAGACACATGAACACATGTGCTATGTGTTTCCCTGTCCAATAATAAAGATAATCTTTCTCAATTCATTTTTATTAAATCAATGGTGAGCTCTGGGATTTTCTGTTAACTAACTAGCTTCATAGGTTTCTGCTATATCAGTGCTAAAAATACTTTGAGACCATCTTCTCCTACCATTTGCTTGTGAAATTAATAAATTAAGTAATTTATTCAAAATTAAGAAATTAAGTAATTTATTCAAAATTTGATAGATAATCTGTGTAATGAGTAAAAGTTTATCAATAGAGATTTTTGTTTTCTCCATTTGTCAAAATGTGTCCATGTTAACCTACACATCTGGAGGCAGTGAAGGACCCTGTACTTACTAACTCACAAGAATGTATTCTTTCATTGGAAATGTCAGGCCAGTTAGAAAGAGAAGACGGTTATAACAATCTGGGAAAGACACAGTACCAGTAATCACTGAACTTTCACACTCAGCTGTTGAGAAGCTGTAGGCAGCTGACATTAATTATTTCCTAGAAATAGGATTAATTTTCCACAGAACGCTGGAGAACAAGTTCAAATATGCAGATAAATCACATTTTTTAAGGATACTTCCAAAAGATTTGCCTATACTCTATTTCCTAACTTTCTGCCTTTCTGTTTTGAAATTATAAATCATGTGTTTGGACTTACATTTTTTATTTTTATTTATTTATTTTTTTTTTGAGGGGGTTTTGATTTTGTTGCCCAGGCTGGAGTACAATGGTGCCATCTAGGCTGACTGCAACCGCTGAAATCTCCACCTCCCAGGTTCAAGCGATTCTCCTGCGTCAGCCTACGAACTAGCTGGGACTGCGGGTGCGGACCACCATGCCTAGCTACTTTTGTATTTATAGTAGAGACAGGATTTCACCATGTTGGACAGGCCTGTCTCGAACTCCTGCTCTCAAGTGATTTACGTGCCTCGACCTCCCAAAGTACTGGGATTACAGTCATGAGCCACTCTGCCTGACCTGTCTTGTCCTCTTCTTGATGTCCATCTTGTGAAAGTTATTTAACCTGCCTTAAATTCCTTATCTGGAATGTCAGCACAATTATATCTACTACATACAGAATTGTTGTTAGGATATAATAAGTTTATTGAGACAAATGTATGAAGTTCTTACCATAATGGCTAGCGCATATTAGATGCCTAATAAATGTTACTTGTTGTGATATGTCTTAGTTTCTTCTGGCATTCAGCCCTTAGCATAATTCACACATTAGGCCCTGGCTTAATGTGCACTGATTATATGACTATATCTTACAACGATTTCTCCAAACATGTTCTCCTTGTTTTCCTGTGTAATTTCTAAAAATATTTCTTTTATCTGGCAAACTCTTTTGTAATGAATCCTAAGCAAAACAATCTGTTGACAGTCTTTATGATCAGGAACATTGTTTTAAAATTACTTTCATTCTGTGTGGTAGTTTGGTTAGACATCCCATTATGTAATTGCTTATCATGAAAAGAATTCCAAAAGAGTTGAATTCTTTCTGAAAAGATAATAACTCTATAGGAAAATACACTGTCAAAACATATGTGTGTATATGTGTGTGTGAGTGTGTGTATTCTGTTCTCACAATGGAGTACATTGTCTGGCTTACATACTATTATTTTTGGAAAATTTTTGTTTGGAACTCACAAAATGTCATCTTTATTATGTTATCTAAATGTTAAATTTTTAAGTTAATTTTTGGTATCTACTCAATGTACGTTTGCTTTAGCCAACTGCTCAGCTTTCTTTTTATTGCTTTTAAAAGCCCATTTGGCATGTTTCCATGCTCAGAGCTTTAGTTCTGTTCAAATATACATTCACAGTTCCATGTGTTTATTTGAGTTTTCTATAACATGAAAATATATGCCTTTATTCCTCTTATATAAAGCATACTTTTACTTCTTACAACATATTAGGTTTTAGTTAATTTCTCGGTCTTTGAAATTTTAACTCCCAAGTTAATTGATCTTTATTTTCCTTTACTTTGTTTTTTGATCTTGAAAGAAGAAAGGTATGTGGATGAAACTATAATATAGAACATTTATCTTTCATTATCTCATTTATTTCTTTTCTAATATCATTACCAAATTAAATTTAAAAATCTCTAAACTATTTTATTCAGAAATATTCATTCACATTATGTTTATTATTAATTATAACATAATATACTTATTTAGTATTATGATGATAAAAAAGGGACCTGAGATAAAATTATATTTAAACTATGGTAGAGGTTACAATCTTAGTCATCCACACTGACTCTCTATCCACATACTTTTGAAAATATGGTAGTAAATTAAAGGCTTATTTTAATTGGAGGCATAGAGAAAGCCTAAATTATACCTAACAGTTTTTTATGACTATAACAAATAACTTTTTAAAGGTTATATAGTCAAAGAATTCTGATTTCCTGCCTTCAATTCTATCATATGAGCAAATAAATAGACAAAAGGTAAAAATTCTATTGTTTCCATCTCAACTTGCCTCACAGGGTCCATTCATCTTGCATTAAGGGAGTCACACAAATTAAGCATGATTGTGGTATGTTAGTCTTATAATTAGTAATTTCTAATTCTATTCACAAGAGCCAACAACCTAGTGTTCTTAGTCACATTTGATCTACAAAGCAAGAAATTTACATGTGGTAAATGGTAGCACTTTCCAAAAGCAGTTAATCATTAAGGGGGAAGAAAGCCTCTTGGCATTTATTGTTCACAGCACAAGAGAAAGGTATTAACATGGCTCTAATTTTTCAATTCCAAAGGAATTTCTCCACAGTTAAAAACAGATTAATGTCCAAATGCCATTATGTGTTTCTATACCTTTCTGTTAAAGATTGGAGCCATTATTATACAAACTGATGAAAGTTTTCTGCTGAAAATACAGGTCAGGTAACATGTGAAAGTACAAAGAAGCAATCAGAGATTTAAAACTATTGCTTTGTTATCCTGCAGAGAAACAGGAGAACTTCTATGCTAGGGACTAATTAGCCACTAAATGAAAACGTCATTGACAGGTTATCAGTAGTATTTTCTGCCTCTAGTTACCCGAACAGAAATGGTCATGTCAACCTTAAATAATGAGATTTAAAGAACACAATTAAATATGGAGTTTATTCAAGCACAAAGCTTGAGGATAGCTGCCCAGAAACACCAACTCTGAACAAATAGGGTCAGCATTTCAAAGTGGAGAAGTTAAGGTTTCACTTATATAGGCAAAGACAGAGAAGTTCCAGCAGGATTACATTTTCCGTAAAACCAGTGTGTATGCCACAGCGATTTGATTGTTTAAAAATTGCTACATCCCAAGAAATGTTACTTGATTACTCTGTGAGGAAAGGCAGTGATCTGAGAGGGCCTTGTCTCTGCCACCACTTGGTCCTCTTAATCATTTACAAAAAAAAAAGAAAAAAGAAAAAGTGGCTGCTGCGTGCCAGGTGACTATGGCAGTATAGCTACATTTCTCTCAAGGCTCAGAATAAAGTTCCAACAGCTTTATGTTAGAATTATTTTAGGTTTGTATTACTTAAATTCACAGTCTTCATGGATAACTTTAATTTTTTGAGACAGGTAAAGACCATTTTAGCAACTTTGACAAGCAGGAATTGCCCGATTGTTTCTGTAGCAGGAATTGAAACAAATAAAAGACTCGCCATCGACCTAGCTATTACCCATGTACAGCAATGTTAGCCATTGACTTGTAAAATTAAAGTGGTAAAAGATGAAAGTAGAAGAATATACTGCAATTGGGAAGAAAAGTAAGCACTTCTGTAACAGCAAGTGATGTTTTGAAATGAAACTGAAATCTGATTACTTTTCATCTCTCCAGGTTTCAGACTTTGGTCATTTTCAATTGTATTATTATGAGGCCAATTTTTTTTTTCTTTTCCTTTATTCTCTTTCACCACCTCTTGCTTTTTTTTTTGTCTTCTGTCATTAGTCCCAATTTTTTTCCACTATCCAAATGTCTACATTCTCCACCAAGTAATGCCAGTGGCAATGTTTAAGGTATGTTACTCTGTGAATCTGTTTCATAAGTAAAAAGGTCACTCACACTTTAAATAATGGTGACCCCACATAAGTTATGTGCATAGGTTTTATATGTTATATATATAAGTTATATGTGTATGTTATATATGTGTATAGAGAGAGAGAGAGAGAAAGAGAAAGAGAGAAGAGGTTGGCAAGTTGGACACAAAAAAAGAAATGGTGAGACAAATTATCATACTAATCGGCATTATTATTTAATGCTGATAATAATCAGTATTAAATATAAATATCTTTTAAAATCAAAATAATTAGTTTTCCTCCAAGGACTTTTTGTGAAAGTGCTTTAAAAGCCTATTTAAATGTAAGTAGTGTAAACTCAAAATAAAATTCTAAGCCCCTAGCTGACTAAAGAGACCATCTCTTGGCAAACGGAGTCCCTGGAGTAACCTGGAAAACTGAGTCATCGGCCATGATGCAATGGGGAATCAGAACAGCCTCATTATACAGCAACCCTCCCTACCTAATCAGGATTAGTCTTTCTTGCCTAAGGACTTAACGGAAATCAGCTCTTTCAAAAGACTGCAGCATTGATATCAACAAACTAACTGATGCCACTCCTCCTTTATTTGCCTGATAAGAGACCACTGACCATGGAGTAGTTCTGGCCAGTCTGTAGACCACTGACCATGGAGTGGTTCTGGCCAGTCTGTAGCGAGTATGCAGTAAGGGTTTTCATGTCCTCTGTTGCACCTTTTGATGTCAGAGGGCTGAATAGTCCCCTCTCAGGTTATGCTAACACCACCATTTTTTGCACATGGGATCCATGAAGGGGCATAAAACTCAATTGCACATGCACACATGTTTCTTTTCATCTTTTCATGAATATTCATGAATCCTCCTATAGCTTATTAAATTTGTATATCTGTCCACCTTGTGCAGCATAAATTCCTGTTCCCTTTGTCCATCCCTTAAAATGTCATTTCTGGCTTCAGGATGGAGGTTATGCTTCCCAGCCTATCAGAATGTCCACCCTGCAGGCTACATACCCTTAATGCTCTCTTTTCTAAATGTATAAACCTCATCATATTTTAGTTCAGGGTAGCAATGTACATGTGCTGTTTCTGTTATTACTATTATTAATATGTCCCCTGTTGCAAGCTAGATATATGCTTTCCTCCCTTTTAACCATGCTCCATTTACATGTTTTCCTCTATTGTAATTTCAGCCAGTTTGTAAATAAGGGTAATAAGGAAGTAGCTCCCATCTTATATTTCATTATTTTTGCAACCATTTAATAAAAAAATTAAAAAATATGAAAGCCAACTAAGAAGAAAATGAACATTAGAATGAACCCTATGCTTTGGTGCAGAAGTAAAGCTGGCTATTTGTGTTATTGAACAAGGTATTTGATCTTTACAACCTTTAATTTCTTCATTTGTAAAGACAGAAATTGGCAGAGCTCAGAAAGCACTACCCAAAGGACTTTGAGCTGAAGGAGATTGTGAGGGCCTCAGAAGCAAGAAAGTCACTCTGGTCTTTCCCCACCTTTCTCTGTAAGGGCTGGTCATAAAGCAACTTTCTGACCTACTTTTCCTGAAAGTTAACCATTCCAGAGGGACCCCGCCCACACCCAGAGGGAAGGAACGCTACACAGAGAGGCCAACAAGCATATGGTTACCACAGGCTCACATAGGTAAGGGTAAGTGGTGAGGAAGGAAAGGATAAAGACAAGTTGGTTGATGGGTACAAAAATATGGCTAGGTAAAAGGAATAAGTTGTAGTGTTCAATAGCACAATAAAGTGACTACAGTTAAAAATAATTATTGTATACTTCAAAACAGCTAGAAGAGAGGTGTTATAATGTTCCCAACACAAAGAAATGATAAATGTCAAAGGTAATGGATATTACTCTGATTTGATCATTGCATATTCTATGCATGTATCAAAATAACACATGTACTACCTATATATATACAATTATTATGGATCCATAAAAAAGGAATAGAAATAGAAAGGTCTTGCTATGTTTCCATCCTCAGTCTACTACCATCAGATTCTAACATCAGTCTAATCACATTTCTACATGGCTTTCCATTCTTCATCAATCCTAAGCATACATAACGTTTTCTCTAGATCTTCGGTCTTCATTTCTGAAGGCTCCCATATCAAGTAAAATTTTGGTTGAATAAACTTGCTGTTTTCCTTTTGTTAGCTCGTCTTTTGTTATATGAGTTGGGCAATTACCCTTATGATGACTAAGGATTGGTATCACACATTTTTGCTGCTATAAAATAATACTTAACTCAAATTCCTATGAAGTAGATTACATACGATGATGTTAAAACTATGCCAGATACCTAGTAGACACTTTATAAACACCACTAAAATAGGAATCAACTAATATTTTAATTTAATATATGCAATACTGACATAGAGTGATTCACTGCCATTTTAGACATTTCCTTAAAAATTTTTGGTTACATTGTTGGACAGATGGAATCCAACAATTTCCACTGTATTTTCTAAGCACTGAATGTAGAGCTCCATGCATTTGCTTTCAAAATCAGCTAGTAAATATAGCTCTTTGAGTATTTTAAAACACATACACACACACATGATGCAAGTCTTTAAGAAGAAAAATATTAGTCTATGCTTCTTAAAAATATTATTTAAAAGAATATAAAACAAAATGCATAATAATAATAAATTCAGCCTGGTTAAGATATCAAGAAATATTTATAATATCAAAAGAAAAGAATATTTTAATTTATCATTTTAATGTTAATTATAGTCTTGTTTACCTGTTGCTTTGCTTTATCCTTCAGGCTGCTATCCATGACACATATTGATTCTTTTTCTCTGCTAGCATCTGATTTTACATTGTGTAACTAGTTTTCAAGAAAAAATATTTGTTTTCTATAATGTACTCATGTTGCCTCTTTTTGTTCAAAAACTAAATTCAAATGGACACTGGATAAGATGAAGATTAAGTACAAATGTTTAATATTTCTATTTCTGAATTTTACTGGAATCAAAGGACTAAAAGAAAGATAATAAATTATATAAAAATAGCATTAAAATCACCATCTGTTCTTAAAACTAAGAAAGAATGTCAGTTATATGCTAGATACCGAAAAAAATGCTATCAATAATTACAACTACCATGAGGTTAAAGGAAGTATTAAGCAGACTGCTAACATACTATGGTGAACAAAATCAGTATTATTTTGAAAGGTAAGTAAAAAATGTGGTAGAGGAAACTTACTAACAGTCTTAATCAGGTAGAGATCAGACTGATGAGCACTCCATGGATTAGCCCATTCCCTGGGGCAACAGAGAACTTCTTCCAGTAAACAAGGATCAAGTATATGCCCACTGATGTTGACCACAGCAAGTTCTTGTCCATAAATACCATCTACTGCTCTGTAGCTTGGACCCTGTGGCCCTATGTAAAACCTGCCAACAGAAATGCATAGGACTGAAAAAGCAAGGTCAATACACCTTAATTAGCATTCTCTTTAGTCACATCCTCCCGGGAGGGGGAAAGGGAAAGAAAAACAAATCCTATCTGCACTAAAATAAGTATGAAAGTTAGAAGTACCAGCGTCTACAAATGAGAAGGAACCAGCACAAGAATTCTGGCACTACGAAAAATCTGAATGTTGTGACACTACCAAAGGATCACACTAGCTCTCTAGCAATGGTTCCTAAACAAAATGAAAATGCAGAAAAAACAGATAAAGAATTCAAAATATGAATTGCAAGGAAGCTCAATAAGATCCAAGACAAGCTTGAAAATCAACACAAAGAAACTTCTAAATTAATCCAAGGAATGAAGGAAAAGATAAAGATCTTAAAAAGTAGGCAATCAGAGTTTCCGTAATTGAAAAAATCACTTAAGTAATTTCAAAATACAATTGAAATCTTTATCAATAGACTGGACCAAGCAGAAGAAAGAACTGCAGAACTCAAAGACCAGGCTTTTGAAATAACTCACGTAGACAAAAGTAAAGAAAAAAAGAATTTTTATAAATGAACAAAGTCTTTGAGAAATATAGTATCATGTAAAGTGACCACACTATAAATTATTGGCATTCCTGCGAAAGAAGGAGAAAAAAAATGAACAACCTGAAACACATATTTGAGGGAGTAATTCAAGAAAATTTTCTTAATCTTGCTAGAGAAGTGGACATCCGAATACAAAAAATTCAGAGAATACCTGTAACATACTACCCCAAATGAATATCACCAAGGCATATAGTCACCAGACTGTTCAAGGTCAACACTAAAGAAAACATCTTAAAGGCAACTAGTAAGAAAGGTCAGACCATGTATGACAGGAACCACATCAGGGTTAACAGTGGACTTCTCAGCAGAAACCTTACAAGCCAGAAGATATTGGGGAGCCTGTTTTTGGCATTCTCAGACAAAAGAAATTCAAATCAAGACTTTCATATACCACCAAACAAAGTTTCATAAGCTATCACAAAATAAAATATTTTCCAGACTAGCAATAGCTCAGATAATTTGTCACCACTAGACCAGATCCTTCAGGGAGCTTTAAACATAGAAATCCAAGAATTAAACCTGCTACCACAGAAACACATTTAAGCACACATTAAACACATTTAAGCACAGACTGTATAAAGCAAATACACAATAGAAACTACAATGCAACCCACTGACAACTTTATAATGGGATCAAAACCTCACATATCAATATTAATCTCAAATGTAAGTGATCTGAATGCCCCATTTAAAAGACTCATGGTGGCAAGTTGTGTAATATAAAAAAGACCCATCTATCTGCTATGTTCAAGAGACCCATCTCACATGTAATGACACCCATAGACACAAGGTAAAGAACTGAAGAAAGATATATCATGCAAACAGAAAACAAAAAAGAGTAGCAACCACTATTATGATAACAAATAAAACAAACTTTGAACCAAAACAAAATAGTAAAAAGTGGGAAAAAAGACATTTTACCTGGTGATAAAAAGGTCAATTCAACAAGAAGTCTTCACTAACCTAAATATGTATGCACCCAACATCAAAGGACCCAGAGTCATTAAACAAGTACTTACAGACTTACAAAAAGCTGTACATAGCAACACAATAATAATAGGGGACTTCAACATCCCACTGACAGCATTAGACACATCTTTGAGGCAGAAAACGTAAAAAGAAATTCTAGACTTCAATTGTAAACTTGCCCAATGGACTCTAATAGACATCTACAGGATACTCCACCCATCTACCACAGAATATACATTCTTCTCATGTGCACATAGTACATACTCTAAGCTCAACTACATTCTTAGCCATACAGCAAGGCTTCATAAATTTAAAAAAAAAAAAAAAGGAAATCACACCAATCATACTCTCGAACCAATAGAAAACAGAAACCAATTCCAAGAAGATCACTAAAAATGATAAAAGCACAGGCAAATTATACAACTTGCTCCTGACTTACTTTTGGGTATACAACAGAATTAAGGCAGAAATTTAAAAATATTATTTAAAATAAATGAAAACAGAGACACAGCTACCAAAATCTATGAAAAGTAGTAATAGGAATGTTAAAAGAAAGCTTATAGCATTAAATGCTTGCTTTGAAAAGTTAGAAAGATCTCATTTAACGATCGAAAATCACACCTAGAGGAACTAGCAAAACAAGAACTAAATAACCCCAAAGCTAGTATTAAAAAAAAGAATTAATTAAAATCAGAGCAAAACTGAATGAAATTGAGACCCCAAATCTCTTACAAAAGGTCAATTTAAACAAAAGTAGTTTCTTTAAATAGACAAGATCAATAGACAGCTAACTAGATGCACAAAGAAACAGAGAGTAGATCTAAATAAGCACAATCAGAAATGACAAAGGTGACATTGCCACTGATCTCACAGAAATACAAAAGATCCTCAGTGACTATAATGAACACCTCTAGGCACACAGACTAGAAAATCTAGAGGAAATGGATACATTCCTGGAAACGAACAAGCTCCCAAAATTGAATCAAGAAGAAATTGAAACACTCAATAGATTCTGTAATTTAATCAGTAATAAAAAACCTACCAATCAAGAAAAAGTCCTGGACTAGATCATTGTACAACTGAATTCTACAAGGCATACAATTCTGCTCCCCACCATCCCCTCAAAAAAAAAAAAAAAAAAAATCAGGGAAGGACTCCTTTCTAAGTCATTTTATGAAGCCAGCATTACCCTGATGCCAAAAAACCTGGCAAAGATACAAAAACAATAATAATAATAATAATAAACTACAGGCCAATATCCTTGACATATATGCAAAATCCCTGAACAAAATACTAGCAAACCTAATCTAGCAGAATATTCAAAGTTAATTTATCATGATCAAGCAGACTTTATCCCTGGGATGCAAGGTTGCTTCAACATATACAAATCAATAAATGTGATTCACCCTATAAATAGAATTAAATCCCAAAATCCTATGATCATCTCAATGGAAGCAAAATGGTTTTTGATAAACTCCAACATCCCTTATCTCTTTGACATCTTTCATCTCTTCATGATAAAAACTCTCAACAATCTAGGTATTGAAGGAATATACCTCAAAATAATAAGAGTCATTTAGAACAAATCCACAGCCAACATCATACTCAATAGGCAAAAGATGGAAGCATTCCTATTAAGAACAGGAACAAAACAAGGAATGTTTATTCTCACCACTTCTGTTCAACATAGTATTAGAAGTCTTAGCCAGAGCAATCAGACAAGAGAGAGAAAGAAAAGGCATTCCAATAGATACAGAAGAAAAACTATCTCTTTGCAGATGGAATGCTTATGTACCTAAAAATACTAGGGACTCAACTAAAAGGCTTTTAGAACTCATAAACAATTTCAGTAAAGTTTCAAGATACAAATCCAAAGACATTGAATCAACCTAGGCGCTCCTGAATCGTTGATTGGAAAAAGAAAATATGACACATATACACAGGAACACTACCTTTCCATAAACAAGAATGAAATCATGTCCTTTGCACCAACATAGATGCAGCTGCAGGCTAGGATTCTATTAAAACAGGAACAGAAAACCAAATACTGCATTTCTCACTTATACATGGGAGACAAACATTGAGTACACATGGACATAAAGGTGGAAGCAATGGACACTGGGGAATACTGGAATAGGGAAAGATAAATGGGGTGAGGCCTGAGAGGACTGCCTATTGGGTGTTGTGCTCACTCTCCGGGTGTCACTGTTATTTGTACACCAAACCTAAGCCACACACAGTGTCCTCATGTGACAGGCCTTCACATATATCCCTGAATCTAAAATAAAAGTTGAAATTATTTTTTTTAAAAAAGAAAATGTGGTATGTATACACACCAGGGACTACTATTCAGTCATGAAAAAGATGAAATGTCATTTGACTCAATTTGGATGAACCTGCAGGATTTTATGTTAAGTGAAATAAGCTACGGACAGAAAGACAAATACCTCACTCATATTTAGAATCAAAACTATTCATCTCATTGAAGTTGAGAGTAGAACAGTGGTTACTAGAGCTGAGGAGAATGGGGTAAGGGGAGATGAGAGGAGATTGGTCAATAGATACAATGTTACAGTGAGACAGAAGTAATAATTTCTGGTACTCTTGCACAGTATGGTGACGATAACAGTAATGCATAGTGTATTTCAAATAAGGAGAAGACAGAATTCTGAATATTATCACAATAAAAAGATGATAAATATCTATGGTGATGTGTGTGCTAATTATCATGATTTAATGATTACATGTATGTACATATTGAAACATTACATTTATACCATATAAATATGTATAATTATTATGTGACAATAAAATATATTTTCAAATAATATCATTTCATATATTCAGGGTTAAAATACATTATTAAAATTAATTGCGCTTGTTTCCTCTTGCTTTTTAAAGTAATTTTAAGTGGTTTTAAAGAAGAGAGTTGGTGAGCCAATACACTGCTGACCTAGCCCCAATGGAACATGCTTTCTATTAGGTTGGTGCAAAAGTAATTGCGGGTTTTGCCATTACAAGTAATCACAATTAATAGCAAAACCCACAATTACTTTTGCACGAACATAACGGATGGAAAAAACCAGGTTATAGACATGTTATTGTGAATACATAAATAAATAAATAGAGATCTACAGTGAGCAAAACTATTATAAAGAAGTCACCCACCCAATATATCGGCTCACTCTGTTTCCAGTTGCCCAGTATTTAGAATATCCAATTGGGTTACCAAGATATAATACACAAATAAGTTAGTTGATTCAATTTCTCACAGTAGACTATGCGTTAATTTGAGAAATGAGCACCGCAAGTGATTCTCATAGTTTATGTATGTAAATATAAGTACAAATGAGTGCACAAATACACCTGAGTATACACATACATGCACACATAAAGCTTCAGTTTTATTAGGGGGTTTTGGTTATTTTGTTTATCTTCTTTGAACTTAACCATGTTTTCAATAATTTGGGTACTAAATTGGTATTATGCTTTAATCAAAGAAATATTGTTAAACCCTAAATTTTCTTCATAAAAAGTATTTTTCCTCTCAAAATTTCCTAGTAGAGGAGTAGTGTGAATTTGTAAACATTGCTTGGAGTCGTATCGGCATGTAGGCAGAATTTCGTAGAACATATCACAGTTACCAGCTTGCCATGATTCCACAGCGATCTTCACATGCACTATCAATTTGCCTGGCCAGTTGGAAACAATAGATACGAAAGAGAAAGTGGTGGTGCTCCTCATTTTCTCCTTCTCTAATTGACTGTGAAAAATGGATTCCTGCCACAATGTTGATCAGACTTACTCTATGTGACATTATTTACTTGAGGAAGGGGGTTTCTGTCAAAACAAAGGGGAAAATGTAATGCAAAGATAAATATATCAGTACATATATTAAATATTTTTATTTACCAAATGGAATAAAAG
Organism: Macaca fascicularis; assembly: GCF_037993035.2. Classification (NCBI taxonomy): domain Eukaryota; kingdom Metazoa; phylum Chordata; class Mammalia; order Primates; family Cercopithecidae; genus Macaca; species Macaca fascicularis. The sequence continues at coordinate 179,511,315 of NC_088376.1, read as the reverse complement.
GAAAAAAGAGGTTGGCAGGCTAATGACACACGGAAGAATAATTGAAAACATGCTTAATCATTTGTTTTTCCACAAAGCAAAGGACAAATGCAAATTTGATTATGAAGAGTGGTGAAAAAGTTAAACAACAATTTGGAAATTATTTCTATTTATTCTTCAGAATCAATGAATAAAGAAAAGAAGTATCAAAGTAATAATGAACTAAAATGTGTGTTTCCTTGTTAAAGTGAAATGATTTTGGGGGGCTGAAAGTGAACCCCATATTTCTCCCCAGTTTCAGATATTTGCCTGATATATGGCTACTCATAAAATCATTGTCATATCCAGGTTTTAGAGTCAAATAATTTATGACTCAGTACAGTGTGCTGCTAGGGCCATCTTTCCTGTTGGCAAGTCTCCATGTGGTTTGTGAGGGTCACCAGGTAGCTTTCCATGCTCAGAATTTGCCTACTTTGTAGGTGCCAAATAATCAGACATTCTATTAGTGGGATTCTTTCCTATGGAATAAAGTATTAAATGCTAATATGAGGAAGTAGAAAAATATAAAAGCAATGCCCACATTTAATACATGATTAAAACATGCTGAATACTTTCCAAGTGGTTGATAACCAAGAGCAAGAATTCACTTGGAATCAGGGTTACAGCAGATAAGTTTGACAGGAAACATGTGGAGAGACCAAGAAGTGCCTCAATGTGATGGCAAAGTTGAGATGGAAGAAACATGTCAGGGATAGGATGGGGACCTAACTGTATAAATGAGGATAATGAAAAGGGAAGAGGTTTTATATATGGAAAATAAACTTTATCTATAGCTAGCAGTAACTGAGATTGCTTAGTCTAATAAAAGGCGACTGGGAGTAGGTGATTGGTAGAGGTTAAAAAATAAAAGGCAGTCTGGTAGAAAATGGAGTCAACTATTTGAGAGTCCTACAAGATAAATTCAAAACGAATATGAACAGACTATATTGAGGCAAGTAAATATCAGACTAAAAAAATAAATTGGCTTACCAGTGGCTTCCTTTTCTATCACACATCATTTCTCCTTTTCCTCTAGACCTCTATATACACATAACTGATCTCTCTGTGGGTAGATGGAGACTTATTCTGACCCTCTTTAATTTCTCTCTGATTCAATGATGGCAATGAAAAATGAAACTTAATATCATCTTTAGAGGAGAAAATACCAAATGATATCAATTTGTATATGTCTCATGTTAGATCCTAGAGAAGCAGCTGCTGAGACTGAGTTTTTAATGCAAAATGTTGATAAAGGATCAACACCAGTAAGCGGAAGGGAAGAAAACAGATTGAGCAGAGGGAGAAGTGAAAGTGCATCAAGGGCAAACAAATAATCAGAGAACTTGGTGAGGAGCTCTGGAGCAAGGACTGTCTACAACACTGTCGCACAACAGGCTGAAGTAGATGAGGCCTTTTAACCAGGGGTTACCAGACTATGGTCAGCTTGCTACATGTTTTTATATTGCCTGTGAACTAAGATTATTTCTTTACATTTTTAAATGGTTTAAAAAAAAAAACAAATGAATATTTTCTGACATGAAAATTATATGAAATTCAAATTTCAATGTGCATAAATACAGTTTTATTGGTACATAGCCATTCTCATCCATTATGTATTATCCTTGGCTGTTTATGAGATACAACAGCAAAATCGAGTATTTTGTGGCAGAGTCTCTACTGCTCATGTAGCTTAAAAGACTTGTTTGCTTTTTAATAGAAAACATTTGCAAATTCCTCCTTAATTCTCCTGCTTTACTGGGTCACAGGTAAGGGTAACTCTAGGAAGAGTCAGCTCTCTGCTACTGAGTCAAATCTTGAAAAAGCTGACAACCAGAAACTGTTTTCAGACCCCACTCCAGAGCTGGGCAGCCAGCCCTTCTTTTAAAAGGTTATGCTGCCATAACCTGTCTACCATAATGCTAATTTCCACAGATCACATACTAAATGCCAGCTATTCTAACTAGCTTTTGACAAATACACTATTGTCAAATAAAATCTGTTTTGCAGTTATTCCAACATATGACGTGAGCAGATACTTTAATGTAATAGAAAAACAAAATTTTTATTCAAGATGTATTTCATCAAAGAGTTCGGACTCTATTGGCAATGGTTAGCATTTTAAAGACTTAAAAATATGCTTTCCAATTATATTATTTTGAAAGAGATTTATTGGGTAAGTGCAGAAGTTGTTACAAAAAGTAAGTGAACATATTCATCTTCAACAAATGTTTAATTATTACACATAAGAGTGCTACAGGACTTGTCAAATATCAATTATTGTACTGTTTTTATTGAAGAACTGGCCTTACACATTTTCTAGAGTTCAAAAAAATGTATAATTGCCTCAGAGTTTTCCCTCCCTGATTATTATTTCCTCTTGTTTCCTTAGTTACTTTCATGGGTTCCATTTCAAAGCTTTTTCTTATAATAGATTGTGCTTTCGTCATTATTTTCTCTGAGAAATCAGATTTGGCTCTCCCATTTTTACCCCTAATTAAAATTTTTGGTCTAATTGCAGTATATTTCATTAGTTCTTATAGAACACATGAGCATGAAAGAGGGTTTTCACTATTGATTTAATGTTTAATAATATGCAGCCATCTAATAAGCACTGTCTATGTTAAGACTATTTTGTCAAAGTTCTCATTAGTCCATTTGCACATTGGCCAAGAAGACCGCATCAAATTCCAAGGAAGAGTTTGGATTGCAGGTCCCAAGATCTAACAAGTTAATTCTAAAAGTAAATTTTCACTGGATTACAAACAATCAAGAATGACAAGATAATTAGGTTATTTAAATGCAAGTCTGTCAAATACTGAGTTAAGAAGTACTGAAAGAATTAATAATTTGATAACTAAAACAATAAGATTATATTATTAATTTGTCTTTTGAAATTAGCATTTTTAATTCAACATATAATGTGGAAATTTGAGAAGAAATAGTTTGCAATTGTGTTTACTTTACAATTGGCCAGTGTTTCTCACTCTTCCTCATTCTCAATCTGTATTTTCTTCTTCTCTTCAGAGGTAATTTTTACATAAACTTCATGTACAATTAGGTGCGGAGAACAGCTTTATTGCCTGAAGAACATGCTCCTTGCTAGAAGAGAATCAGCCAAGTCAAATAACAGAAAAACTTTATAATATTAATGAGATTAACAATGACTCAGTTTTCAGATGACACATATTCTATTTGTTAATTCACCTGATACAATTTTTTTTCATTTAATGGCAATGTATTAAGTGCCATGGGCATGTTTGAGAGAAGAATTTTTCAAGAAAGAACTACTGCAAATTTTCTGAGGTAGGACTATGAGTATCCTAAGGAGAGCAAAGGGACATTGTGGATGGAACTCAGTAAGTGATGGAGCTCACGTAGGACGTTGATTAGGACATGAGAATGATCCATGAGAGAGTCAATGGATTAATTCATGCACAGCTAGAGGTGATTGTAAGGATTGTTAAAGACTGCTAAGGGTTAAGATTCAACTTAATTTACAAACTAATAAGTGAGCCTGCCTCAGTTTCAGAGGTGTTGAGAGAAGCAATGAGACTTCTGCGTAAGAGAAAATGAAATTTATTACTCACAGAAAGGCAGGCAGTATGCACTCCACGTTCACACCTGTGTCTTATGCTTCCTAAGTCCCACAGAAGCAATATCAAGTGGCCCAGAGGGATACTACAAACACAGTAGCATAGTAGCTACAGATGAGAAATCCTGAACTTAGAAAACTTATTTATTAAAGTTCTCCAGAGAAACAGAACCAATAGGATATATACATATATGTGTGTACATATCCTACTGGTTGATAGATACATAATTTTACAGATATGGTTTTTACACATATACTATGATTTTGCATATTTATGATTTTGCATGTATTTATGATTATATGTGTGTAAATATAATCTGTTTTTATATATATATATGTACAGAGAGAGAGAGGATTTATTATAATCGTGTAGGATTTATTGTGAACACAGAAGCTAAGAAGGTTCACAATCTGCTGCCAACAAGCTGGAGACCCAGGAAAGCTGGTGTTGTCGATCAGACTGAGTCCCAAGACCTGAAAACCAGATGACAGGCTGTCATACGTTGAGGGCAGGAGAAGACTGATGTCCCAGCTCATAAGTTAGGCAGATAGCAAATTGTTCCTTCCTCCACCTTTTTGTTCTATTTGGGCCCTCAACGGATTCAATGACACCCCCCCTCACTGAGGAGGGTAGTCTGCTTTACTCAGTCAGCCTATTCAAATGCTAGTCTCATCTCAGAAATAAGGTTTAGCCAATATCTGGACACCCCATGGACTAACAAAATTGAAACATAAAGTTAACCATCAAAGCTTCTAATCATATGAGGGGGCAGCTAGCAAACTGTGCCAACTTTTACCCTGAAAGGAGACAGTATCTTTTATTGTCCTGTTTCAGAAACAAATATTTTCTCTGCCCTAGAGGAAGACACTATCTCTATCATCCAAGGATGTTTATTATGCAAACAAGAGATCCATGGACAACTGTTTCACAAAAAAGGATTTTAGCATTTACTGTGGGTAAAATGAACAGCCATTGCAAGCATTTTCTTTAAAAAGAGTGACCTGGTGTGATTTTCATTTTAGAAGATTTACTCTGGTTACTGTGTTAAGAATATACCCATGAGAACCAATGGTAAAAGCTGTGAGATCAATAAGGGCGAAAGATGATAGCACATCGACCAGATGGTAAAAGCAGCAATGGTAAGAAGTACTTTGATTGTGTATATAGTTTGAAATTAGATCACATAGGATTTCTTGATGGATTGGTCATGGAGTATAAGACAAATAGTGGGGCAAAATTTGAAGCTCCTATTAAACAAGATTGGGAAGATTTTAGGTGAAGAGGATTTGCAAGGGAGTGAAATAATTTCAGTTTCAGTCACATAGAGTTTGAGATGTGTATTAGATACTCAAGTGAGATATTAGGTAGAGATATGAATATGTTAATCTGGAATTTGGAAAAGAGATCTAGGTTGGACACACACACACTCTCACACACACACTCACACACACAGGCTATTCTGCTTATCTACTTCCAGTCTGTTCTTCGGCTCTTATTTTGTTGCTTGACAATCAGTTCTCATGGCTCTTAATCTACCACTTCGCTTGTTCTTTGTGCTTCCTCCTACAGTAGGCTCTCTTCAGATGATTACCTTTACATCTAAAGGACAATTATTTATTTTTCTCATTGATCCTCACAAGTTTGAGCTCTCTCAAGTACAATTCATATTAATCAAGCTCATCTGCTTCATTCCAGACTGGGCCGGTCGAAAGCTAGAAAATAGATCACTTTCTCAGGCCCAGATTTTAGATAACGGGATATAATTATCTTAAATTCAACATGTTGGCATTTAGCTTAATTTCCCTCCTGTTGCTTCTCTGTTTCTGGGATTTTTGGTTGGTATAAGTGAATTCAATTCCTCTGGGATTTTTGGTTGGTATAAGTGAATTCAGTTCCTCTGGGATTTTTGATTAGTATAAGTGTACCTCTGTTTAAGTTCCTAGTAGCCATCTTGAACTCCTATTTTATAACCAACTTCTTCATGTCTTTTCCTCTTTTTACCTTAGCTTCTGATTTTTTTGTTAGTTTCCTCAGGAGCTACATTCTGATGCTGAACCTGAGCCCAGTTGATGGGGCAATGCTATCTATTTAAAAATTTCATCATTGTTTATCCTACCTAAAATGTTTTCAATTATTATTTAATATAAATGTATGCAAACTACTCATGTCTCAGTTACCAACATATTTTGCTATTGCAATTCAAGTATTTAGATTTCCTGTTGACTTTTAGTACTAATTGTTTTCCAGCACTATTGTCTGTCTACTTGTCTAAACTGCCTTACAAAACTTTGAGGTAAACCTGCATCTCTAGTACCATCCATCCCTCTAGTGGAGAATAAAAAGGAAATTGAAATTTACATTCTTCTCTTCTCTAATAGTTGTTTGGAGATAAAATGATAAAGAAGATATGTATTAGTTTTATCATCCCAGGGCTTAATTTTCTTTTACAACAATGCAACTAGACAAATAAATCAATATGTTTATTAAATATAATTGTTATCAATACTAAGAATTAGATTGAGACTGTGATGAAAGCTTATGACAGAGATTTCTTACTTAGGGATACTGAGGCTGAGATGAGTGAGGGATGGCTTCTAGCAACTGTCAATATAACTTGAAACAAGCAGAATCAGAAGGTGGCAAAATAAAAAGAAGGGGAATGATTCCGGGTTTCCAAGTAGAGTGAGTAACTTTATGAACACTATACAATATGAATGATTAAGACAAATGGAACTAGTCAATTATAGTGGAACAGATAAAAATCATAAAGAGTGCTGGAGAAAGTTGTACGAGATAAGCTAAATCTAAGTGGTAAGTAGGGGACCCAAATATACAGGGCTTTGGTGGCCAGGATAAAGATTTTGAACATTATTGGGAAGTCATAAATAATTTTAAGCATATCATAATCAGGATTGCATCTGTAAAACTAATCTGGTTATATCAATAGAGATTAGATCAGGATTTTTAAAAATCCCCTCAAAAAATAGTGGGTTTTGCAGAAAATCAAAAGAGAAAATGTGAGTTGCACTTCTATTACAGTACTGGCTTTTGAGAGAAATGCATGGCTTCAAGATGCACTCAGTAATTAAAATAAATAGTATATGGCCACGCATGGTGGCTCACACCTATAATCCCAGCACTTCTGGAGGCCGACACGGGTGGATGGCTTGAGCCCAGGAGTTCCAGACCAGCCTGGGCAACATGCGGGGAAACCCAGTCTCCACAAAAATTGCAAAATTAGTCAGGCGTGGTGGTGTGCACTCCAGCTTGGGAGACAGAATGAGACTTTGCTGCAAAAGAAAAAAAAAAAAGAAGAAGAAGAACAAGAAGAAAAGGAAGAAGAAGGAGAAAAAGGAGTACCAGGAATAGCATAACTGATTGATGGGATATATGAGGTGAGGAAAAGCTAAATGTCAGATTTCTTCTTTGAGGTAACTTCTAAAAAGTTGTCGCTGACATTTACTAAGACAGGAAACAGTAGAGGAGGATAAGATTAGAATAAGAAAGATAATTTACTCATGGATGTATTGAAGTTCATGTGAATGTCTCAACTTGAAATTCACTTCTGAGATTCTCTAATATCCAGATATAAATGAAGATTAAACAAAAATGGCTATACACTTTTTTTTTAGGAGAAAAACATATGTTTACTGCTAGACTTAGCAATCACATTGCCATCATTTATTTTGAAACACTCATCAATCTCCCTTTCTTTTATTCTAAAACAGTTATTATTAATAACCTATTCATTTACTCTAAGGCACTTATCAATTTAGCTATCATGTTTAATTAATAACAATATACTAAGTTATAAGACATTTTACTAAAATATTAGACTACTTACCTGCCCAATTTTTAGTAAACTTTATATTTTGAAATAAGTTGATATTTTGCAAAGATAGTTGCAAAAGGTAGTACAGAGTTCTGTTATACTATTTTTTTTTTTTTTTTTTTTTTTTTTTTTTGAGACGGAGTCTCGCTCTGTCGCCCAGGCTGGAGTGCAGTGGCGCGATCTCGGCTCACTGCAAGCTCCGCCTCCCGGGTTCACGCCATTCTCCTGCCTCAGCCTCCCGAGTAGCTGGGACTACAGGCGCCCACAACCGCGCCCGGCTAATTTTTTGTATTTTTAGTAGAGACGGGGTTTCACCGTGGTCTCGATCTCCTGACCTTGTGATCCGCCCGCCTCGGCCTCCCAAAGTGCTGGGATTACAGGCGTGAGCCACCGCGCCCGGCCCTGTTATACTATTTTATTATATAATTTCTATTCATAAACCTTATCATTATTATAGGCATATTTTTATTTGCACAGTTCTATTGATTCAATGTGTTTTTTCCATTAAAGTATGAAGGCAACAGTCATACTGTCTTGCCCACCACTTTATAACTAAAAAATAGCAGGTAGTCAATAAATATGTATTGAATTAACAAAAAGCTAAAAATATAAAGTCGTAAGCCATTTGCTTATAGATAACATTTGAGACCGTGGCATATCTGAGACAGGTGTCAGTTAATTTAGAAAGTTGATTTTGCCGAGGTTCAGGATGTACCCGTGACACAGTCTCGGGGATCAGGACGACATGTGCCGAAGGTGGTCAGGGCATAGCTTGGTTTTATACATTTTAGGAAGACATGAAACATCAATCAATATATATATAAGATGTCCATTGATCATGTCCAGAAAGGCAGGGCAACTCAAGCGGGGGAGGGCTTCCAGTTCATAGGTAGACGAGAAAAAAAAAGTTGCATTCTTTTGAGTTTCCGATTAGCGTTTTCAAAGGAGGCAATCAGATATGCATTTATCTCAGTGAGCACAGGGATGACTTTGAATAGAATGGGAGGCAGGTTTGCATTAAGCAGTTTCCAGCTTGGCTTTTCCCTTCAGCTTAGTGATTTGAGGGGTCCCAAGACTTAGTTTCCTCTCACATGACTTAGCAAGGATGTTAACAATGCAAGCATGAGTAAAAGAATATAAGCCACAGATAAAAATAAAAAATACAGAAGGATCTGCCAGAGTAGGAAGGAAATAAGAAACCTCTGTATCCTAAAAATAGTGTTTTAAGAGGTAAATATTTGTGCCGAGCAATGCAGATACTTAAAAGTCATGGAGGAATTTCTATATTCCTAAGAGATGTAATGATGTGAAAGTCACTGTTTGTTTGTTTGTTTGTTTTGTGAGACCTGATTCAGCAAAGTGATGGAGACAGAAGGTTAATTGTAGTGGGTTCAGAGTTGAGTAGGAGGTGAGGAAATGGTTGCAAGAGTGATTATGCTTTACAATATGTGGTTATAAAGGAGAGGAGAGAGGTAAGGAAGCTACTCAAGGGGATGACTGATTAAGACCTTCTTCTAAAGTTTGCCTGTATCTATTAAGATGACTTTTTACCTATTAAAATACATTTTATTTCACACCCTCCAGCTAGTGCATTTGAACAAGTTTGTAGTTTCTGATCTTCAGTGAACAGAACCTTGATTATGACTCACAGGGCCACCTATCAACCCTTAAGAACTTAATGGTTATATTGTGTAGAATTTCCCATAAAAATATGTTATCCTTCAACATTTTCCTAGAAAGCACAAATAATTAAATAAATAAAAACACTTCACTTTGTTACTAGCTATGAGGCAGGAGAAGAGGGTCTGGAGAAAGGGAACATAAGGCTTACTCATGCTGACTTTCTAGTACTAAATCAAATGGAAACACTTCAGCTACGACAGAAAATATCCTCTCCAGTTATGGAGGGCTCACACCGAGTAAGTCACTTTGCAACTTTACTTCATCCTCTTCATTTACATAGGATGTAGACCAAATAAACAATGGAAATCTCTAGAGGGTATTTAAACCCCAGAAAATTCTGTACCGGACTCTTGACCCCCTTTGCTCAGACCTGCTCCCACCCCGTGGAGTGTACCTTCATTTTCAATAAATCTCTGCTTTTGTTGCTTCCTTCTTTCCTTGCTTTGTTTCTGCATTCTGTCCAATTCTTTGGCCAAGGTTCCAAGAACCCGGACACCTTCAACAAGTAATAGATACGAATTTAAACTTGCCTTGAGAATGTTCTTTCTGTAATGCTAACATATATAGGGTATTTTAGAGCAAGGCAACATTCCAAAACATTGTTTCCTATGCTCTGAGAAGGTGTAGAATTATCTAACTTTTTGTTTCAACTAAAGACACCTAAAATATCTGAAATCAAGTTGTCATTTATCAAGGAAATTATGTTACCTTGCAATGGTGTCTTTTTAAAAGAGAAGGCAAAAATAATCTAATATTTTCCATTAATGAAATGGAGAAGTTTCAGATTAGCCTTTGAAGAAGACTGTTATGTGAACAGCAACACACACACACATACACACACAATCTCATCAGGAATTTCAGCAGTAAAAATCACTTCTAAATCAGATTAACCCCAAGTTAGAGGGTCCCATGTTTTTCCAGTATAGACCTAGAGTGAACATTTTGTTTTTGACAGAACACAGTTAGCATGCTCTCTGATATACTAGAGGATTAGAAAGAAATCTCTTGAAAACCGTATTCACTCGTTGTAATATGCAATGATCCTCACCTTATACTCTACTGAGTAACAGCTTAGTTGTTGACGTATAGCTGACTACATGCATTATTGTCTAAATTGGGCACACTGACAATCCAAAGGAATTACATTAACTATTATGGCAAGAAGACAGGGGTAAACTGGGATTTTTCCAGGCAACCATTTTAAGTATAGTCACATAAATTATTTATGTATCCCTATTTTCTCTCCTAATGAGTGAACAATAGCAAGCTAAGATAACATCCCTCAGCCTTGGTTTTACAGTTTGTAATATATGCACACTTCCTATAGTAGTCATGATGATAAAACCTGAAATTTATTAAATAACTTTGAGAATACTAAAAACTCTGTATTTGGATTTATATTTGTATATATGCATTTGTATCTAAACTGCATTTGTTATTATTTTTATTATTTAAGTTGTAAATACTAAGATGGCAGTAATTTATCTTACTCAGCACTGATACTCTGTAATATTTAGTCATTCATTTTTAGATGAATGGCAATTTTCTATCACTTTTCTTCTAAATTCTTCACTGTGATCAGGCATAACTTTATCGTTGAAAACTAGTTGAATTTTTTATGACTTGCAGTGTCTGAAAACTGGCAGTCTTTTTTTTTTGGAAAAAACATAGAATTGAAAATATCAGGAAGAAAGAAAAAAGAAGGAATGTGAATTAGAACAAAAAGAGAATATTGAATTAGAACAGTAAGAGAATATTGATCTATTGCTTACTATACCATTTACTAATTTTTGATAAGATATTTGATAAATATGTTTATTCATTGTTACATGTTCAATACCACAAATGTAAACAATGTTAGATATTTTAAAATGAAAAAGACACAATTTTGTCCCCAGATAATGATCCAGGGTACAATTTTTCCACAAGTTTCTTGAAGAGGGCAATATGTTTCATGACGAAAGGGTTCCATTGTCAAGTAAATCTGAAAAACCTTAATTAAGCAAATGTAAACAGGTTAAAATTTATTTTTTATTGACTTTCTTCTATATGATTTCTCAAAAAGTTTAATGTGTAATGTATGTTGTTAATCTCCAGAGGAAAATGAAGTACGATCATTTTTCAAACTGAGTTAACTACAGAACACACTTTAAAGAATTCTCATTTAATGACTAGCAGTGCCCGTAGGAGTTCTCACTGTAGGCATACAAATCATTCGCCCAGACTTTGAAACTATGGCTGGGTGGAGGAAACCTGGATCATTTACATTCTGTTTTCTCGATATATAGAAAGTTTAACTCCCTCCATTTCTTATTCTAAGTTATGAAAATATTCAGTTTTATTACTCCTTACCTTTAAATTTGACTAAAAATATCCAATTACAATCTATAAAAACATGCAATCACTACCTATGTTTATTTCCATGACATCCACATATTAGTTGAATAGTACTCAATATATTGGCTATATGTGTCAGCTTCTAAATAAAGCAGGAATATATATTTTCTTTTGCAAAGCTTGCAAGTCATCATAGGTCTAAATCTCAGAATATGAAATGCCCAAATAAAGACACTTTTCAGAGGGATTATTTATTTATGTCTTAGATTTTTATTGCTTGGCATTTTTCCTATTTTCTTATGCTCTCTCTTATCCTGTAAGAAAGCAAAAGCATGACTGGTGAGATTGTGTTAGCACTCTACAAAATATCTGGCCTTCCTTTGCAAAATGTCTTCAGTATCGAAAAAGGAAAGACACATTTTTCGCTGATAATTACGTAGTAAATAAAGTATTCTCTCTCTGGTATAGACTCTATTGATGCTAAAATTGCTCTTTTTGGACAATGAATCAGAATATACAGGGGTGCTAAAGTATTAATATTTTGGCTATTCCGAGATTATTTTCTTCACGAAGGAATATAGCGTTCCACAGAGAGTTCTACTTCTTGGGCCACAAGACTGTCCCTTGGTCCTCAAACCCACAGTACCATGGGCTGCAAGAATGGATCAAGTTCTGCTGTGGTCAAGTGTTTTGCAAACATGGCTTTTCACAAGAAATTTAAATTGTTAGTTACTATGTAGACATATTAAAATCTTCTCTGCTGCCACCTTGGTGTAACTGGTCTTCCTGCCTCTGAATGTCCTCCCCTGAAAGCCAATATACTGCTAAGTTATAAGCAAATACCTGACCATGTAACCCTCCCCTTTAGCTGTGGTGCCTTCTCATTATCTACAGAGCAATTATATATCAAGGCTCGGCTTATATTCAAAACTTTACTCAGTTTTTATATTTCTTTTTCTTTTTCTATTAGTAGATATAATTGACTTCAACTTAGAAGTGAAATGTGGTGAATAGGTTAATGAAAAAAAATTTCAGTACCCATGTCTAAGGTGAGTCATCTTTTTCTCCATGAGAAATTGTGTAGGTCGGGGAGCATGTAATATGGTCATCTTCCTATGATGCAGGTCCTGATGTCATGCTTCATTTCTGGTTTGTAGATTCTCTTTCAACATGATTTGGTTCAGTTTATTCAGGAGTTATATTCAGTATATTCATGGAAATATGTTCAGATACACAGGAATGCATCTGAAAAGAAATCTTCAGTAGAAGGTGAAGCAAGAAGAGATTCAGTAAGTTTAGATATGCAAACTGGAGACCATTTCGCACACTCTGAGGTTTCCTTTCCATTGCCTGGAGTGCGCTATAAGATTGTGCTGATCAGAACTTCCTCAGAAGACACTGAAAACTTTAAGATTTTTTGAGTTCTGGTAGTCATTGGTAATCATATCTAAAAGCTGTTGCTTTAACCAACTGGCTCTTTTTTTTTTTTTTTCAAGCACCTTTCTCTCGAAACCTAGGTGAATAGCGGCTTCTGCAAAATTTCATCTTTCTCTCTGAAAATTATTTTTTTGCTCTTTAAAAAGGGGCCCTTTTTTTGTGGCATTCCTTTTCTTCCAAATAACAGTCTCATAGTAGTGAAGTGGTGTCACCATCACAAGCAGCAGTGAGGTGTTGCTGTAAAAGTTGCTGCTGAGTTTTAAGCATTTCTTTACATTTCTGAATTTCTAATTTGAGTTTTTCAGCTTCCTGTTCATGGTCTTGTTTTGAGATTAAATCTTCATCATTAAATTTTCTAAATGTACCTTTGAAATGTGGCTACCAAGTTTTTCTCCGTAACTTTTCAAAATTCCCCATTGTTTTCTGATGCTCTTTGTAGGCTGTTCTCTCAGTTTCACAGGAAAGGTCCCAGATACTGTCTCTGCTCATTTCCCCAGCATCTCCTTCAGGATCTGAGATGACATTTCCTGTATTACCATCTTCTCTTTCTCTAGCTTTCTTTTGAGGAGAAAGATGAAAAACCATTTCCTTTTCCATTTGCTAAAGAAACTTCTTTATCAGCATTTTCCATTAGAAATCTTTTGTGACAATATTCATAATGAGTCAACATAATTTTATACATTTCGTCTAATTCCTGACTTCTGTCTTACCAGTTTTCCAGAGGCCTCTTTTTCCGTCAGCTCTCCCCACATTATTTAAAATGTCTAAAGCTATTTTTAATTATTTTTTGTTCATAAAAAGTTGATGTAGACTTTCCCTCAGTTTGTCGTACTCATTTCTCTTTATATCATTATAATACTGAATAGCTCAATTTGCAATAGTATTTTGTAATTTCTGTACCTTATCTTTCTCATTTTTCAATAGTTGATACAAATTCCTGTTCTTGCACTGTAACTGTCTCTTTCCTGAAGCTCAATCATTTCCCTCTGGGAGGTTTCCAGTTCCATAAGTCTCATGTAGCAGTTCTGTAGGTGGTTCATGTCACCTCCCAGTTTCAGGTTCTGTGTCTCCTGAGCTACAGGGTTCTTCTACTGAAGTAGTATTGGTTCATTCATATAATTTAAAAGAGCTGCCATATTTAATTCTCTCTATCTCTTTACCTTTGGATCCTTCACATAACTGAGGAAAGCCAAAAGTAGTCAATTCTTGATCAAGATAGAAATAATCTGTAACATATTATCTTTTATGCAGAAGGCACCAACAAAAAATGTGCACATTTTTAAACAAAGTTATTGAGGAACATGGCACTTCCTTGAAGTATAAATCTGATGGTGATTCTTTGCTTCTGAGCTATACTTATACATAGTTTTGCTTTGTGAAGACAGACCTGGCTTTGTAACAGCCATTTGTAACTAACTGTAGAGATTGCCAGTCTCTCATGGCAATCTCTATAGCCAGGATTCCTGAGGAATTAGTTCAGCAGTGAAACATGTAGTACAGCTGTTGTCATTCTTTTATGCGGCATCTCTTCTTACGTTTCCCCCAAGGATTAAGTGAGATAATACATAAAATATTTAGCATACTGCTTGGTTTATGGAACACAAATAATTAATATTAACTATCATCATCATCATCAGGTAGACACAGATCAGCTAGACACAGGGCTGTTTAGTATAAATGACAGGATATTAAAACCTCCACAGCCATCAGAAGTGGCAGTGAGTTGCTGCTGGGTGTCCTAGCTCACCTCCCACAACATTGAAGAGTCAGGAAAAGTGCAATGGGATGCAGGACCTTGCGCTGGCTGCCCCTCCTTCCAAGCTTTTATTTATTTTAGAAAACAATTACTCCTAACCCAGCTCAGAGGTTTTTTATTTATTTTTTTATTTTTATTTTTTATTTTTACTTTTTAGACAGTAGCCCAAGGCTGGAGCGCAGAGGCGCGATCTTGGCTCACTGCAACCTCCGCCTCTCAGGTTCAAGCAATTCTCCTGCCTCAGCCTCCCAAGTAGCTGGGATTACAGGCATTTGCCACCACAGCCAGCTAATTTTTGTATTTTTAGTAGAGATGGGATTTCACCACGTTGGCCAGGCTGGTCTCGAACTCCTGACGTCAGATGATCCGCCTGCCTTGGACTCCTAAAGTGCTAGGATTACAGGCATGAGCCACCGCGCCCGGCTGCTCTGAGGTTTTTATGTTCTTTCTTTTATCATTCATGCAATCAAAACTTTTCAGTTCATATTATTGATATTTACATTTTTATTCAATGCATGCTCATTGAACATCTCTTTTGTGCCTGGCACTTTTCAAGACACTGAGGATATATTGAGGAAAAAGGAGACAAAAAGGAAGATAAAATCCTCTGGCTTCATAGACTTTAGCTTGTATTGGCATAGAAAAAAAGTAAAACAGATAAGCGAAATACATAATGTGTTAGAAAGTAAATACTGCAGATGAAATGTGAGGAATAAGACTGGAGTGCACAAAGAAGTGTTTAAAGGTTGGTTTAAATTTATACTGGGTGGATTAGGATAAGTCTCCTGAGATGGTAGCATTTCAGCAAAGCTTGTGGGACAGGTGGAGGTGGGACACATGGGGAAAGTTACATGGCTTTTTAGAGGAAAGGCCAGTGCAAAGGACTTGGGGTGGGAAAAAGGCCTCATATATTTGGGTAACAGCTAGAAAATTAATGTTGCTACAGAAGGATGAACAAGGAGAGTGCTAAGAAAAAAAAAAATAAGACTCAAGAAGTGAAGAGGAGGACCCAGATGACATAGTGCCCTCTAGGTGGTTAAAGCACTACGGGCTTTTATTCTAAATGAGACAGTAAGATACACCCAATGAGATGACAAAACCATAGTGTATTTGAGCAGCAGTGAGGACTGTTTTTCTCCATGTATTTATTTTTCCTGCTATGTTTCTCAAGATTAGGTTCCTTGAAGAGGAGATTCATTTCTTGACACATAGTAGGGATTCCATAAAGCATTTACTATATGACTATCAGTCAACACATTTTTATTAAGGGCAATTTCACATATTTAAATATTCAATCACCAAAAATCATGCAATAACATTCTAATTAGTTGCCTAAAAATCAATTGAATGAGAACAAATTGTTTGAAGCATTCTATTTAATGCCTTTTATCTGCAGCATTTTTTCCCCAGATATCATACTCTGTTAGGAATAATCATACAACAATCCCAAAGCAGTTTGCACTATATGAAGTACTTTTAAAACAGTTTGTTGTAAAAATTACAGTTTTTTCTGTTATAAATTATTCTAACATCACAAATATGCCCCAAACACATTATCTAATATTTTCACCTATAAACATAAAATTGCCATTTTAGAAACATTTGGAGGAGTGTTTACAGTTAGACTAATTTATTTTTTCACATACCATATTATTTATTTATTTATTTGTTGGTTTGTTTATTTATTTTAAGTTCCAGAATACATGTGCAGAATGTGCAGGTTTGTTGCATAGGTATACATGTGTCATGGTGTTTTGCTGCACCTATCAACTTGTCATCTAGATTTTAAGCTCCACACCCTGTAGGTATTTGTCCCAATGTTCTCCCATCCCTTAACCCCCACCCCTACGTTTTTCCCCTCCCTGTGTTCATGTAATTCTCCTTGTTCAACTCCCACTTATCAGTGAGAACATGTGGTGTTTGGTTTTCTGTTCCTGTGTTAGTTTGCTGAGAATGATGGCTTCCAGCTGCATCCATGTCTCTACAAAGGGCATGATCTCCTTCTTTTATTTGGCTGCATAGTATTCCACGGTGTATATGTGCCATATATTCTTTATCCAGTCAATCATTGATAGCCGTTTGGGTTGGTTCCAAGTCTTTGCTATTGTGACTAGTGTGGCAATAAACAGACATGTGCATATGTCTTTGTAGCAGAATGACTTACAATCCTTTGGGTATATATCTCGTAAGGGGATTGCTGGGTCAAACGTTATTTCTGGTCCTAGATCATTGAGGAATCGCCACACTGCCTTCCACAATGGTTGAACTACTTTACACTCCCACCAACAGTGTAAAAGTGTTCCTATTTCTCTACAGCCCTGCTAGCATCTGTTGTTTCCTGAATTTTTAATAATTGCCATTCTGACTGGCATGAGATGGTATCTCATTGTGGTTTTGATTTGCATTTCTCTAATGATCAGTGATATTGAGCTTCTTTTTCATATGTTTGTTGGCCACATAAATGTCTTCTATTGAGAAGTGTCTGTTCATATCCTTTGCCCACTTTTTGATGGGGATGTTTGTTTTTTTCCGCTAAATTTGTTTAAGTTCCTTGTAGATTCTGGATATTAGACCTTTGTCAGATGGGTAGATTGCAAACATGTTCTCCCATTATGAATGTTGCCTGTTCACTGTGATGCTAGTTTCTTTTGCTGTGCAGAAGAGTTTAATTAGATCCCATTTGTTGATTTTGGCTTTTGTTGCAATTGCTTTTGGTGTGTTAATCATGAAGTCTTTGCCCATGCCTATGTCCTGACCTGAATGGTATTGCCTAGGTTTTCTTCTATGGTTTTTATGGTTCGGGGTTTTACATTTACGTATTTAATCCATCTTGAGTTAATTGTTGTATAAGGTGTAAGGAAGGGGTCCAGTTTCTGTTACCCGCATATGGCCAGCCAGTTTTCCCTGCATCATTTATTAAATAAGGAATCCTCTCCCCATTGCTTCTTTTTGTCAGGATTGTCGAAGATCAGATTGTTGTAGATGTGTGGTGGTGTTTCTGTCTCTGTTCTGTTCCATTGGACTATGTATCTGTTTTGGTACCAGTACATGCTGTTTTGGTTACTGTAGCGTTGCAGTACATTTCGAAATCAGGTAGCGTGATGCCTCCAGCTTTGTTCTTTTTGCTTGGGATTGTCTTGGCTATATAGGCTCTTTTTAAGTTCCATAGGAAATTTAAAGTAGTTCTATCTAATTCTGTGAAGAAAATCAATGGTAGCTTGATGGGAATAGTATTGAATTTATACATTACTTTTGGCAGTATGGTCATTTTCATGATATTGACTCTTCCTATCCATGAGCAAAAAATGTTTTTCCGTTTGTTTGTGTCTTATCTTATTTCCTTGAGCAGTAGTTTGTAGTTCTCCTTGAAGACATACTTCACATCCCTTGTAAGCTGTATTCCTAGGTATTTTGTTGTCTTTGTAGCAGTTGTGAATGGGAGTTCATTCATGATTTGGTTCTCTGTCTGTTATTGGTGTATAGGAATGCTTGTGGTTTTTGCACACTGATTTTGTATCCTGAGGCTTTCCTGAAGTTGCTTATCAGTTTAAGTAGTTTTGGGGCTGAGATGATGGGGTTTTCTAAATATACAACCATGTCATCTGCAAACAGACACAATTTGACTTCCTCTCATCTTATTCGAATACCCTTCATTTCTTTCTCTTGCCTGATTATCCTGGCCAGAACTTCCAATACTATGTTGAAGAGGAGTGGTGAGAGAGGGCATCCTTATCTTGTGCTGGTTTTCAAAGGGAATGCTTCCAGCTTTTGCCCATTCAGTATGATATGGCAATGGGTTTGACATAAATAGCTCTTATGATTTTGAGGTATGTTCCATCAATATCTAGTTTACTGAGAGTTTCTAACATGAACACATGTCCTAGTATTACTAATAGCATATGAGTCTGTAGTTTTAGAGAACAAAATAAACTATTTGTAAGTTTGAACATTTTTCATTTTTATGTTTTAATTGAAAACATTAAAAGAAAAAGGAAGCATTTCTCCCTTGGGATTGAAAATAATTAAGAGTTTAAAGTAACATTTAGTAATTAGCTTGGGGGTGACCAGTTCTGAAGACATGTTTTAGTCATTTTTAACTCTCTGACATAGGTCTCTGTGATACCTAATATTTGTGCTTGTGTTTCTCTCACAATTAAATCATACATTTAGTCACAGAGTGTATAGCAAGAGAATATCTGTTATGCCCTCATTCACCCTGTCAACTTCACATTCAGCACATGAAAATGAGAATGGTTGATGTCATTGAAAGTCCAGCAGTGAACACAACAAAAACAATGTTTTCATAGAATTTATGTTCTAGTGTAGGGAGAAATAAAATATATAACTAAATTACATAGTACCTTATTTTGGTAGTATGTTGTTAATTATGGAATGTTAGTACAGGTTGGTCCAGGAATTGTTTGCTCCTATAGGGGTTACTAAAGAGTTATAACTTGGACTTGTAAAATGGCCCAGGGTCTTTTCTTAGGCTGGGATTCCCTGAAAATAGAGTCTGAAGCAAAGGCTCATGTGTACTAACCTACCGGGGAGTGTGATCCCTAGGAGCAGGAGTGGGCAAATACCAGAATAAGTTAGAGAAGGTGAGGGAAACCTAATGTGGGGGTATATTGCTTAACTGGATATTGCTTGATATCAAGAACAACTGATTTCTCCTTTAGTGAAATCATCTTTGGAGAGGCTGTTTAAATGACTGCTCTGCGGACAGTTCCTCCAAAAAAAGAAAGAGAGAAGAATTTATCCAGTGGTTTCTGTATCCAACAGACCAACATTTTCTTGTCATGGTTACTCATGACTTGGTGTAAACAGGGAAACCCAGAGCTTGAGGCCAGTGACTTACAGAGTGAGCGGAGTGTAGGCATTATCAGGTAGGTCTGCATCATGATAATGAGAACTCATGTAAAGCTACTCATCAGGACAACTGAAAAGAGACAGGTGAGTCAAAAAATGTCTGAGTTGGTGCTTAAGAGGCGTCTGAGATAGCCTTCAACCCTACTTTATCCAGACCCACAGAAGGCTTTATTGGTTTTACATTGATGCGTTTCCTATACATTTTGCCAAAAACAGGTAAAAGTTAAAACGACTGATCTGTCTCAAGCCTCAATTATTTTAAAATGAAGAAACTGAGAACTAGAAGAGTAAATTGACTTACTTTCAGCTAAATCAATGAACTGTCAGTATTGAGTTCTCCTCAGCAATATACAATTTGGAGTTTACCGAGAATGTGTTCTTCATGAAGTCTTTGTTGTTTGAATGGTTTGTGTATTTCCTATAATATCCATAGATTGTAGGTAAAAAAGGAATCTTCACATTTATTTGTTGCTTCAAGGGCCCGAAGTCTAACACCTCTTTAGTTTATATGATTCACATAAATTCACTAGGCAAATTCACATGTTAATGTTAATTGTAATTAAGATTTCCAGACTGAAAGTTTGTATTAATCGCACAGAAAGAACAACATTGATTGTTTCAATCAAAATGAAATATTTCCTGCTATCTCCAACTGGACATGAGTTATCTTTATTTCATGTGATTTGAGGGCCAATTGTGGCATTTAGCTACTTACTTATTAAGAAAAAATTAGAGATCTTGGAGTTGTCTTATTCTTTCTATAAACTTGTGAGCATCTGTATGCTTCAACGGAAGAACAGTGCCTAGTTTGGCCATATACAACACAAGCTTATGTCTCTACACACCTATTCATACTGCAAATTAAATTAGATTGTTTCCCCTGAATTTTTTTTTGAGACGGAGTCTCGCTCTGTCCCCCAGGCTGGAGTGCAGTGGTGCGCTCTCGGCTCACTGCAAGCTCCGCCTCCCGGGTTCCTGCCATTCTCCGGCCTCAGCCTCCGAGTAGCTGGGACTACAGGCGTCCATCACTGCGCCCGGCTAATTTTTTGTATTTTTTTTTTTTTTTTATAGTAGAGGAGGTGTTTCACTGTGTTAGTCAGGATGGTCTTGATTTCCTGACTTCTTGATCTGCCCGCCTTGGCCTCCCAAAGTGTTGGGATTACAGGCGTGAGCCACCATGCCCGGCTGCTAACTCTTCTTATTTGTAAAATTGTATAATACACTCAGCACAGGATTCATAAGCAGATCTCATGTATTAAACTGTGGAAAGCCGTTTAATACAAACTTTGGAAAGCATTTGTAATGTGCTATTTGAATATTAAGTTTCAAAGATAACAGCCTAAATAATATTCCATATAAAATAGATATTTTTGTTTGATAAATTGAGCCAAAGTAATTTAAACAAAAAAAAAAAAAAAAAAAAAAAAAAAAAAAAAAAAAACAGTGAGATTAGACCTTGGGCTCTGGTAGTTACTGATTTTTTTATTTGGCCAAAATGGAATAAAATTTAAACTTAAAGTTTCAGAAGTATCTTCAAATATCCTCTATGATTCTGACTGTAAAGCCCCAATTATAATTCAGTTATAAAGCCTTTATGTTTTGGTAATCCTTCCGGAACTCTTAGGCAGAATTAAGTATTTTAAGTAAATATGTAGTGTTTTGTGTATAATTTTAAAAATAGTGCAACAATTATCAGCTAAAAAATACAAGTAAGCCATTTTCCAGTTTAAACTAAATATTTAATCACTTTTATATTTAGACCATTTCTGGTGGATTTTGAAAGTTATCTATATATTCTTTTATTAAAAATAACGATAACTCTAATTTTTATATCTGCCAATTATTCCACATGAATGTAAATATTATACTGACAATCTTAAAATAGATCAATTTTTGCTGAATAAATTTCATCTCTTTTCCTAAATTTAGCAGATCTTATTCTTATGCAAAATAATGCTCTGCACATATCTATTCCTTCATTTCTTAATTCAATATCAGAGAAATGGTATTTTGGTGATTTAAAAAGTTGTATGTTTTTAAAGAGTATATTCTAATATACTAAGTCAATGGTTTTTTGCTAACAGGTTTCTTGCTAATGTTTTTTTAATCTGTACTTAAGAGCAAACAATAAATTAATCAGATTAAACTCTCTCTCTGCCTTTTGGTAAGTTGTGTCGTTTGGAAGGATGTAGATTGCAATCGTCATCCATCAACGAACTACACATACCAGAATAGAACAATGGTCTCAAACCTAAACTCTCTACAGATAGATCAGACACAAAAATTTCCCTTCTGGTGGTACGGCATACATGTGTTTTAAAATCTAATATATCTTTGAAATATTGTCATTTATTTGCCTGCTTGTTATTAATTAAATAACCAACATTTATTGCATATCTACTTCCTGACAAATATTGTGTTAGATACTGTGAATAAAGGTAAATGTGACCAGGGCCTCTGCGTCATGGAATTTCTACTCTATACCAGGGACAGAAAAACAGACAAATGACTGCAATATTGGGTGATAAGTATCATAAAATATTTATCATAAAGATTCACTTGATGAGTAAAATTCATTTGTTTACAAACATTATAAAACAAGATCTTTATAAGTAATCTTAAATGTATATTTTTTGCTTAAAGCTTTCATAAGGGATGTGTGTGTCTGTGTCTGTGTGCATGCAAGTAGGTTTTCTACCTAGCATGTAAGAATTATTTTCCTGCCTCTAAATGCATACACTTATCTTTGCCCACTCTGTTTTTATTCTTCCTATTTTGAGTGACAAAGGATTCTGTCTATTCTTATCACTCTACTTATGTTTTGCAACTACCCTGTCTTATTTTCTTGCAAGACTCACTCTTTTGTTATCTTCTCTATCTCTTAAATGAAATGTCCACAAACAATTTTTTTTTTTTTTTTTTTTTTTTTTTTGTAAAAGGCCAGATAGTACTTTCCTGTAAAAGGCCAGTATTTTAGGCTTTATGAGTC
Source organism: Macaca fascicularis (assembly GCF_037993035.2). Taxonomy (NCBI): domain Eukaryota; kingdom Metazoa; phylum Chordata; class Mammalia; order Primates; family Cercopithecidae; genus Macaca; species Macaca fascicularis. The sequence goes on along the minus strand of NC_088376.1, from coordinate 179,488,801 downwards.
ATGGAACCTCTTTTGCAACCCACTCAACTCTTCCAATGTGGTATGGAAGCAGCCATAGGCCATATGTAGATGAATTAGTTTAGTTGAGTTCCAATAAAACTTTATTTATAAAAACAAATAGTAGCCTGGATTTGTCCCATGAGTTGTAGTTTGCTGAGCCTTACTTTAAAGAATAAACTCCTCTGTCTGTTGGGTTACTTTTAACTTTAATAAAATGTATTCTAATATCAACTATCAAAAAAGGAAAGTTTACAAAAAGTTGCCCATGTAACATTAGTTCAATATTTTAAAACTGTAATCAAGCTTAAAAAAATAAAACCTGTCACATATATAACTTTCCTCCAATATTGACAAATATAGCTTCATAAACACCATGTAGGCCAAATTTGAATTTGGGGCTTTTTTGGAGTTCCCCATCAGAAATGATGGCAGAGAGATCAAATGCCATTCCTATTCTCTTTCATTTGTTACTCCCTTCCTTTCCATCTGAAGGACATAAGTTCTCACCTCCTCAGGACTAGAAGGGTTTGATTTGCTTTTAGGAAGATGAACTTGGAGATTAATTTCCTTCAAGTTCTGGACCAAGCCTGAGACCACGTGGTCAGACAAATCTAGGTTCCAAGGTACCAGCACATGTTTAAGAAAGGGCAGTGCAGTGCTTGGGCGGGCACATTCTCTTGGCTACATGGTTTCCTTACTCTTTAGGGAAAGGTGAGGCTAGAGAAGGGCCAGAGTTGGGCCGGCTAAAGTGCAGGGTCCAGGGCAAGAACCCCTTTTATTGGGGTCTAGATGCACTGAGTCCAGGAGAACACCTATGTCTTCACTAAGGAAATGAGGTCGTATTTTTTGGCTTTTGTTTTAGGTTGAATTGTGCCTCCTCCATGCCTCCAAATTCCTAAGTTGAAATATTAATCCCTAGTACTCTAGAATGTGACCTTATTTGGAAATAGGGTGATTGCAGATGTAATTATTTAAGACGAGGTCACACTGGAGTAGGATGGGTCGCTAATCCAATATAACAGATATTCTTATAAAAAGGGAAAATTTGGGCACGGATATACATACAGTGAAAATGCCATGTAAAGATGAAGGCAGGGTTTGAGGTGTTGTTTTAAGTAAGTCAAGGAATGCAAAATTCCATCCTGAAACAAACAGAAGCTAGGCTAGTGGCATGGAATAGACTCACACAGTCCTCAGAAAGAGCTAACCCTTCTGGCACCTTGATCATGGACTTTAAGACCCCAGAATTGTGAGACAAATTTCTGTTGTGTAAGCCACCCAGTGCGTTGCACTTTGTCATGGTGACTCTAGTAAACTAATATATTTCCTTAAAGAGCTTTTCTTGACAAGTGCTTCTAAATAGTCACCTTTCATTTAGTTTTAGTCATTGTACTCTTATTTGTTACTCTTGGGAATAGCAAAAATTGTAATATTTTATATATTCATTTGTTAATGTATGTCTCTCTCACTGTATAGCATTTCTACATTGTAGCTGCACCTGGGCAGGATCAATGTTTGATCACTACAGCCTTAACAGCACATAGCAAAATGATGAGCATTAGACAGAATACATGCAACAAACATTCTGTGAATAAATAAAAGAATGAAAAAGACAAAGGAAGGAAGAAAAGAAGAAGAGAAAGAAGAAAATGAAAAAAAAAGACCCACACATTTAAGAATATTATATGACTTCAACTCATTTATGTAGAACCATCCATTGTTCCTCAACATTTAATATTAATGAATCATCCTATAATTCTGAAAGCAAGGGAAAGAGCCAAGGGTGTTAAAACTTTATTAAGTGGAGAACTGACTAAACAACTATCTCAGATTCCTAGATGTAGTTGGATTAAAGGATTCGTCAAGTGATCAATTTGAGCTTAAATAAGTTTACATTAGCCAAACTGCCAAAATCTTATATAATTTTAAATTATGTAACATTACCTATGTCATCCAAGCTACACTCACACACTTACTAACTCATTCATTTTTCCTTCATTCATTTGAGAAATATTTTTAAGTTCTTAAATACTTTCAGATATGGAATAGATGAGTGGAAAAATAAAACAAAGGTCCTTGGAATTTATATTTGATATAGGTTAGGGAAAAAAATTATACATAAATAAGTTATATAATAATTTCAGAGGTGATTATTCCTATATAAAATGGAAAAAAGTAGGGCAGGATAAAGAGTCAAGGTAGTGTGGTTTGTGGCAAAATTTTGAATGTGGTAGTCAGCAGAATAGTCCTTTTAAGGAGTTGATAATCAAAGATCTGAAGGAGGTGACACAGTTACCAATTTTTCTGAAGGAAAGATAAGACAATCAAAGTGAAAACCCCAAGGTGTAAATACGCAGGCATGCAACAACAACAACAACAACAACAACAACGAAACAGTAGGGAGGGCAGTAGGGTTGAATGGAAAGAAGGAGCAGGAGATCACTGAGGTGTGTTCAGAGAGGTAATATGCTGTGTGGAAAGAAGGCTGATCATGTAGACTCTCACAGCTCTTCAAGAATCTACACTTGGCAATATAAAAATAAAATTCATCAGAACATATTTTTGTTTGAGGGACTTTAATAGTAATTTAATCTCTCTCTGTTTTTTTTTTGTTTTGTTTTTGTTTGTTTGTTTTTACCTTCGTAAAGAAAATGGAGTCAGAGATGTTAAGATGAATGCTAAAAGTCACATGGCCTTGACCGGGTGCAATGGCTCACGCCTGTAATCCCAGCACTTTGGGAGGACGAGGTAGGTGGATCACCTGACGCCGGGAGTTCAAGACCAGCCTGACCAACATGGAGAAACCCTGTCTCTACTAAAAAATACAAAATTAGCCAGGCGTGGTGGTACATGCCTGTAATCCAAGCTACTAGGAAGGCCGAGGCAGGAGAATCGCTTGAACGCAGAAGGTGGAGGTTGTTGTGAGCCAAGATCATGCCATTGCTCTCCAGCCTGGGCAACAAGAGCGAAACTCCATCTCAAAAAAAAAAAAAAAAAAAAAAAAAAAAAAAGATAAAAAGTCACATGGCTAATTTGACCAGGCACTGGAAGCTGTCCCAAATATTGTCAGTATTGGTGCTTCTAGTGCAGTGGTTGCCAAAATACAATGTGATTAGAATCACCTATAGGGCTTGTTAAGACACAGAATGTTCAGCTCCATGCTCAGCATTTCTGGTTCATTAAGTCTTGAATCGGATCCTGAGAAGTTGCATTTCAAACAAGTTTCCAAGTTGTGCTCATAATGATAGTTTGGGAGACACACGTTGACAACCACTCTCTAGAATAAATTATAAATTGACTTGATTTCAATAAATTAACATTCTATGTCAGCAACAGAACAGGAATTACATGTTTTGATTTCATACAAAATTGTAGTCATTTAAATAAATTGCAATGTCATGGAAGTGAAAAAATCTTCCTTGTGTGTCATGTGCTAATCTATCTTCCTTCCAGGTCTGGTATTCTAGAACTTGCACCATCTGTTTCTTTTCCACCTATCTGACCTCTTTACGAACTTCCATTGTCCTAATGACCAATTTCCAGCTTCCTTCCAGAATTTCATTTTTTAATCAGACTGATATATCCCAGAATTGATGACAGAATGAAAAAGAATATATGATATACGAGTTACATGGTATTGAGCCCCAATTAATTCATTGTCCCCAAAGTAAATCAATATACTTTTTTTCAATTTTATAATTTTAAATTCTCTTGGAAAGGCATTAGCATGAGAACATCTATATTTTTTGTCTACAGCAGAGTACATAACACAACCTTTCCTCAAAATTGGAGAATATCCAGCCTTGCATAGATTTTTATATCATTATATAAAGATATAGGAGCCAAACATCAATAAACAACATTTAAAAAAAAAAAAAAAAAAAAAAAACAGTCTTGAGAATTATACCAGTGTCGTCAAGATAGAAAGCAATTTCAAACCAATCTGGGAAAATTGTTTTCCAGACTCTTAAGCAGTTTCAAATTTTCTTGGCCAGACGCTTTAGAGGATTCTTCTGACATTCTTCTACACTAAAATCTAGAAAGTCAGAGGAATAAAATAATCTGCGTAAATTAAATACAGACACTATTTATCTAATGGATGTACAATAAATTATCAGGTCTTTTTATTTATACTTCCTAACCATTTTTAGGATTCTTCTCTTCCTAAATATCCTTGATTCCCTTATCTTTTTCTTGGATATTTGTAATAGCTTCCTTCTTCAAAACAAATTATTCTGCCAATTTGAACTACTTCTTTATTCTTGAATACACCATACACTGTTTAATGCTTCAGACTCTTGGTACAGTTGTTTAGAGCACCCTTCTTCTGTCTTCATGGAAAATCATAATTCATCCCTCAGTTAATGTTGGTATAGGCTGGAATACTGGTATATGCCACATGTGCCATATTCTATTTATCAAACCTAGTCCCAAGGTCAACTATGACTTCAGGACGTTAGAAAACTAGATCTCAAAACTCTGAATATAACGAGTATTGCAAAGGGTGTGTATGCTGGAATGGGATGGATTTTTAGCCTTTAAACAATCTACTGCTATCTTGGTCTGTTTTGTGCTACTACAACAGAATATCTGAGACTGGGTAATTTATAAACTGTAGAAGTTTATTTGGTTCACAGTTCTAGAGGCTGGGAAGTTCAAGATCAAGGGGTTACATCTGGTGAGAGCCTTCTTGCTGCATCATCCCAGGGTAAAAGGCTGAAGGGAAAGAAAACATGTACAAGAGAAAGAGGAAAAGAGGCCAAAGATATCCTCTCATGAGGAATCCACTCCCACAATAACTAACCCACCCTGACAGTAATAGCATGAATCTATTGATGAAGGCAGAGACCTCATGACTGAGTCACCACTTAGAGATCCCACCTCTCAAAACTGCTGCATTGGGGATGAAGAGTTCAATACATGAACTTTGCGGATGAGGGGAGGTGGTCACTTTCAAAACATAGCAATCACATTCTGTCCTTTTGGTACAAAGGATTCGCATTTACTCCACAGGTAATATTTGCTAAACCTTTCCCAGAACACCACCTAATATCATTCTAATTACAGCATTAGGCTCAATATTCACAGTCTCATAATCTCCATCATATCCAAGTATGGATGGGATTTGTATGTGTGTGTGGCTTTTCTGTTTCTAAAATCTGTGAACTCAAAAAGGGCATACCTTTAAATATTTCTGAGTTCGTAATAAATTGACTTGCAGCCAAGTTGTTAAGTGCTCTTTACCCTAAATTCAATTCTCACTTTGAAAATCTTTCTGAAATACATATATATATATATATATATATTGCAAGTCTTGCCTTAAAAAATAATTCTTACAATGAAAAGTATAAGGATGAGATATGTTTTTATTTTCAAGGAGCCTTCTATATTTCTGCTGAAGTCTACTTTCAAACTGAATAGGACCTTCTTCAGTTTAGCTCTGATTTCCTGTTCTTATCAGGCAAAATGTAATTCAATGAATAGAAGGGAAAGGATTCTTCAACACTCTTCTTGAACATCTTTTTTAGCCATAGCCACAGGATATATTTTCTGTCTTCCAATTTACTACATTCAAGTGCTGAAATCTTTTCCACCACTGTATAATACAGATCTTTCTTTTCCTAACCTTCAAATGAAGTTTGCTCACTGTTCTTCCTGATTACCCACCTCCCAGTTTTTCTTTCTTTCTTTTTCATTTATTACCAGTTTTTTTTGTTTTACCAATATCCCAATTTTAGGTACTGGTTTCTATATCAGTTATCTCTACCAAACCACTCCGAAACCTAGTTTTAAAACAATGTCATACTATCTCTCAGTGTCCTTTGAATTAGAGTGGTTCCTTATTGTTTTTATCATCACTGTTTCATTTTTACCTGGGAAGCTGAATTTAGTTGAAGGTTTAGTTGGGCTGGAAAATTCATGAGAGTATGACATACATATTTGGTTACTGATGCTGGCTGTCATCTGTAATGACTTAATTATTCATATGGCTAATAATTGCAACGCTTCAGGTTCTTGCCTAGCCCTGCCAAAGAATTGGTGTGGCGGCTAACTGCGGCGAGTGATGGAGACAAAGACTGACAGAAAAAGCTGTAGGTTTTATTAAGCAGAGTGACAGTACAAAGCTTCCACAACGTGGAAGGGGTTCCGAACGGGTAGCCACTGTTGGTTTTGGGTGATTGCCTTTTAAACTCTTTAACGCAGGAGATAGGTGAGGCAGGAAGCTGTTACCAGAGCAAAAAACAAAGACAATTAACCATTTGTGACATGTTTTCGATCTTGAGGAAAACCGGAATTGCAACTTAGGTTTTATCTACTTTATGACTTTGCAGTGGCATGGCAAAAGAGATAGGATCTTACAGAACTTTACAAATTATGTCAGAAAAATGGGCAGTTAGCATTCTTTTTACTTTAGTTTCGGGGGAAGGGGAAGGCAGAGAGGGAGAGAGGACACAGAGAAACTTATAGCAAAATTTTCGCTGTTTATAGCTTTCTTGGGGAAGAAAACACAAGCACAGTTCCTGGTGCTAGGAATATTTTAAGCGTATATCTTCAATATTATTCACCCAGGACAGAAGTAAGTCCTGATGCAGGAAATGAGTGAGTTTCACAGCTTTCTGAGCCCCTGCTCGACCCAGGAAGCCCAGCTGGCCCCTCCTCATCTTCCAATAAAAGTGACTACTTTCCTTACATGACCTTCTTAAGAAAGCATTCCAAGACGAAGAAGGCAGAAGAAGCAAGGCCTGTTGATGCTAATACTCTGGAAATTGCACAGTATTACTTATGCCAAAGTCTATTATTTAAAGTGTATCACGAAGTGAGCCCGAAATTAAGAGAATGGAGGAAAGGATTAGACCTCGGGATAGAAGTAGCAGAGATATAACATTATACAAAAGTGCATTTACTGAAGTTGTAGGAGTTTGTGGCAGTAATAATGTACCACAAGCCCATTAACCAAAACTAATCTTAGTAAAGAGCCCTATTAAATAATTGACAAAATAGGTGATAATTTTGTATTTTAGGACAAATTCAGCTGAAGCTTAAAGCATTATTTTAATGGTCTGATTCAGTGTTTTCTTTCTTTTTCTACCTTTACTGAATTATAACTGACAAGTAAAAATTGTATGTGTTTGGGAATACAACATGGTATTTTAGTATCTATACACATTGCAAAATAATTACTACAATCAAGCTAATTAACCTCTCTATAATATCACATAGTTACCTTTTTCTGCATTGGTATAAACCCTTAAGATCTATTATCTTAGCAACTTTCAAGTATACAATGCATTGTTATTAGCTAGTATTTTCTGTCAGCTACTCAGGTGTGGGCAAAGCTTTGATATCAGTCTCACTGCTTTTATCTCTTGCTCTAAGCTATTACGGCACAAAACTAATGCAACCATTTTTTAATTCTTATAATGAAATAGTATAAAAAGCGTATGTTAAAAGAGTGTTAATAATATTTGTATAATATGGTTGAACCATATTCAACCATATTTCAATAGCTTTTGGGATACAAATACATATATTTCAATAGCTTTTGGGATACAAATGTTTTTGGTTGAATGGATAATTGTAACAGTGGTAAAGTCTGAGATTTTAGTGTACTGGTCACTGGAGTAGTGTACGTTATACCTAGTATGCAGCTCCCTTCTACCCTTCCCATTTATGAATCTCTAATATCTTTTAAAGCACTCATCTAGCTTAATTCCCTCTTATGTGTGACAACATATTGTATTTGGTTTTCCATTCCTAAGTTACTTCACTTAGAATAACGGTCTCCAGCTTCATCAAAATTGCATAAAAAATATTACTTCATTCTTTTTCATTGAATTTCTTCTTGATTAGTCAGTAATGGTGCCCCCTGTGTTTGTGTGTGTGTGTGTGTGTGTTTTTGCATGTGTATATTTTGAGCTTATTCACATTGCAGAATCAATAATAATATTAACTTTGTGAATCATATTTATTATCTGCAAGCATAAAGTCATTATGAAAAGGATTCAGATTTTTTATTATAAATGAAATGTTTTTAATATTTGGTGGTCGTGAATTTTAATACGGTTTATTTGGTATAAATACATGAATCATGGGGGTGGAGCTGGAAAAGAAGTCTTTCCAAAAGAAATGTTACAGATCTTCCTCCATATAAAATTCAATTTTTTAACAAGTAAAATTCTGATTATAAGTTAATGTCTCCTTTTAAACTGTGCCATTTGTGAAATACTCAACAATGACTTGATGCCAAAAGCATTTTAAAAGGATATCGAAGCCTCTTGCTGAGATTTGAATGTCTATGTCCACTTCAAATTCGTATGTTGAAATCTTAATCCCCAAGAGGATCATATTAAGAGGTGGGTCTTATGGGAAGTAATTAGGTCATGAAAGTGAAGCCCTCATTAATAGGATTAGTGCCCTTACAGTGGAAAGACATTATCTATGAAAGTGGGCCCTCACTAGACACCGAATCTGCTAGTGCCTTCATCTTGGGCATCTTCACTTCTCGGACTCTAGAAACGTGAGAAATATATTTTTATCGTTTGTAAACTACTAAGTTTATGAATTTTTGTTTTTACCATCCTGAATAGACTAAGACACATCTTCTTCTTCTTCTTTTTTTTTTTTTTTTTTTTTTTTTTAATGGAGTTTTGCTCTTGTTGCCCAGGCTGGAGTGCAATAGCGCGACCTGGGCTCACCACAACCTCCGTCTCCTGGATTCAAGCAATTCTCCTGCCTCCCGAAAACGTGGGATTACAAGCATATGCCACCATGCCCAGCTAATTTTTGCACTTTTAGTATAGACAGGATTTCTCCATGTTGATCAGGCTACTCTCAAACTCCTGAATGCAGGTGATCCGCCCACCTCAGCCTCCCAAAGTGCTGGGATTACAGGCATGAGCCACTGCGCCCGGCCAAGGACACATCTTTTATATAAAACCTGCTTTTACTTAATGTTCTTCAAGATTATAAATTGTGATTTGTTAGAATTCCTCTTGATGAACTGCATTATAATAGTGAATCCTGAGATAAGAAGGTATTTTAATTTCTTAAGCAATACTTTTATCAGAGAAAATGTACTAATATTTAAATTGATTTCAAACATCTTTCTAATGTTCAAAAGGATCAATGCCACCCTTACCCACCATCTTTAAAGTCTAAGCTAAAGTTTCCCATTTTGGTTGCAGTGGTTGAATTTAGCTGTCTCAACTTTTTAATCTGGTGTATAAATTCTTGGTTTCTCAAAATGCACAGGGCTCCTTTTCTTCAGATATTCATATCAAGAGTACAAGATATCCCCACAGGAACATGTTTTTATCCAAACCAAATCAAGTAAAGTAAGTTTCAGAGTTTACTTAGATAGATTTGCTTAGGTACATTTTGATTCTAATTCCAATATCAAAGTGATAAATAGCTTCAAATGGAAAAATTCAGGTGATTAAGCCTTGTCAAATATTTACCAAATAGGATGTTGATGAACTGAATGCTTTTAATGAGTTGTTCTAAACCAAAGATTAAAATTGCAATCTGCCGTGATAAGTAGAAATCCTACAAAATTCAATATTGACAATAAATCATCAATTTAAGGAATAGTAGAAGTTATTTTGGATATCATTTAGCAAACAGATGATTAGAACAAGCTTCTATAGTTTACCTCTGTATTTGCTGCTATTTAGCATTTTTTAAACCCCCATTATGGGCCAAGACATGCACTGGAATGTATAATAAAATGAGCACCCACAGTTTTGCTACATGTAAATGGAGAAATCAGCAAGATATATAGAGTTTAAGGAACTATCACTTATATTATTTTTAAAATATAATAATTGCATTTTATATTCCCATTGAATTATATTTTTGTATTTCATAAACTATATTAAACTTCTGAATATATAGTTCTGGAACTCAACAAAAGATAACATAAAACTGAAGATCAGGAGAAAGGCAAAGGATACAGATTTAGTTGGAGGCCAAGATATGGTAATCAGAATGGATATATGGATTTTTTAAATCCATCAAATTTTATAATATTTATATCTGCAGGGGTAAATGCGACTAACATGAAATAATATGTATGGTAAAAGAAGATGTTAAAAAATTATTTTGGGGATAACACCATGGGCAATGGTTTTATTGCTGTGAGAGAAATAGAACTACAGAAAGGACACTAAGATGGAGAATGGGCAGAAAGGGAGGGTAGAAAATGAGCTGAGATGTTGTCACTGAAGGAAGGAAAAGAGACAGCTTCAAAGTGAATGAGAGTCAACAACGGACTGCACTAGTTTAAGTTAAATAGAAAGAACTCATGTTAACAGCAGAGAGTTGGTTGATATACTGATACAGTTTCAGTAGAGTTCTTGCCTGCAGCATATTATTAACAAGCAGTGTGAAAGAGTGAATAATGAATGGCATATGAGGATGTTCGAATTGGATAAGTACACACTTCATTCAAGGGTTGCAAGACAGGGTGGTAGGTAAAGGCCAGTGTGAGGAAAAGTTGTTTGTTTGTTTATTTGGTTTTGTGTTGTTAATTTTTATATGGGAGAAATTTGAGACTGTTTAAAATCTGAGTGGAACAATTCCGTTGTGAAGAGTGCTTGAAAAGAGGGTGTAACTGAAAAATCAAAGACCTTGAAGTACAAGGGAAAGTAGAGACTGATTGGTGGAGAAGCAAGAGGAACAATACAAGGGAATATCTGCATAAATGAAATTTGTCCCTTGCTTCTGGTATAAGTATAGAGTCCCGCTTGGAGGGCTCATATTTTCTTTAGAAAGTGGAGAATTGAAGGGTAGGAGACGTAGTCAAGAATAAATGACAACTGAAGGGGCGTGTGTGCGTGTGTGTGTGTGTGTGCATGTGTGTGCGTGTGATGTCAGCAGACTAGTTTACTTTTGGAGTGAATGAAAATGTACTATTATAATGTGTCAACTGAGAACTGAAATATAACAGTAGAGAAAGAGGAGCCCTTCCAATAGCAGTGTTATGGTGGGGAGATAGATCTTTTTAACAATGACTAGATGCTTGGAGCAATCTTCTTAATAGTTCTAGAAGTAATGTGGTATGTGTGTGCATGCACACTCATGTATGCGTGTGTTAGAGAAAGAGGATATTATCTATCAGATTAAATACACAGTAAATGATTTAATATGATTTTAGTCAATCAAAATTTTTGATACAATGACAAATATTTTCTTTTTTTTCCAGCAAGAATGAAATACTTTAGTTTGGATGCAAGCATTGATTATACACTGGTTGTTTAGTATCTAGGCAGAAATAAAGTTGAAGTATAAGGTGTCTTAATATCCAAACAATATTCATCCAAGTAACTTAGTTGTTCATTTCGTTTCAAAAATGAAAACCAATACAGCTGTTCAACTCTGAATTTTATCCTTGGGAAAAAGTTATTTTTGTATAACACATTTTAGATTATACATGTTACCAATAAATTGTACTTAATCACTCAATCTAATATTTTGGAAATATTTTTGACTCCACTTCCTTGAATCTCACATCTATTGTTTTCTCTAAATCTCCTGTAACTTTTCAAACATTTTCACACACTACTGCCATCCTAACTTGATTGTGAATAACGTCATACCAACAACCTTATACATATAACTCTTGTTAAAAGTTTCTTACTTGATTTCTGTAGAATCAGTCAATGGACACCTCTTACAAATAACCATCAGATTAATCTTTCCGAAATGTTTGTTCAAACATGATACTCTTGTTTGGAAATCTTTCTTAAGTACCCACTGAAATATCAGAATAAATCCCGAAGGTACCTTAAAGATTTGGCTTTTGAGATACATACACACACACACACACACACACACACACACACACACATACACACACACATATTTTATCCTTGGGAAAATGTATTTTTGTATAACATATTTTAGATTACACATTACCAATAAATTGCACTTAATCACTCAATCTAATATTTTGGAATTATTTTTGATTCCACTTCCTTGAATCTCACATCTATTTATATACATATGGAAAATGAAGCCCATAGAGAGGAAGTGAAATTCCTATGAAGTTCCAATAACTCTTTTAGTTAGGTACTATGTATAGAGCATTTGGTGAAATAAATAAAGTCCTTAACCTCACAGAGCTTATACAAAAGAAGGCGATAAGCAATAAATAAATTAAAATATATAAACAGATAAGATAATGACAAGATGTTATTAGTGCTACGAATAAATTAAAACTGGGTAAAGGGAGAGGGCATGATATTTGAGTGTGTATGTGTGTCTGTGTGTGTGTGTGTGTATGCCTCTGTGTGTCTCTTTGTGTGTGTGTTTGTATGTATGAGTGTGTGTGTGTGTGTGTGTGTGTGTGTGTGGTCAGGGGAAGCTTTTCAGAAGAGGTACTCTTTGAATGAACATGGAGAGTGAGCCCTGAGGATATCTGTGAGTGTTTGGGGAAATAGCATTTCCAGCAGAGTAAAGTAAAATACAAGACCCTGAAGCAAGAAAATAATTTACCTCTAAAAGAATAGCAAAGAGGCTAGTGTGGCTAGAATAGATGAATCTTGGGGGTGAGGGGTGGGAGGAAAAATATGTCAGAACAATACTTGGAGGTAGATTATATAGGTAAATCATGGCAAAAATTTACTTGTATCCTATCTTTGATGAAATCCATTATATGATTTCAGGCAGGGGGTGATATCACTGCACTTACTTCTTAAATATTGTAATGAACTATGGCAGGTAAGCATGGAAGTCTACATGAGAGGTAATAGCAATAATGGTGGTAGTGCCAGAAGAGGTTAGATTTAGGTATTATAAACATTTTTTTTTTCAATTATATGGAGAGTCTTCAGGAAGAGAAGGATCAAGAGAATGCAAAGTTTAGGGGCAAGAAATTGGATAAATGACATGGGGAACCACAGTAAGAGTAGGTTCCTGGGTATAACTTATGATTTCAATTTTGACCAAGTTTGAGTCAAACAACCATTGGCCACCTAAGTGGAGGTGGTCAGTAAGTAGTTGGAGGTATTCAGTAGGTAGTTGGATGATCTGAGCCAAATTAAATTGGAGCCCTTGGTATATAAAATATTATAGTATAATTATCCACTGTCTATTGAATAACCACTATCTAATTTTACTTAACCATCAGAATACCCTAATTAGAGGAAATAATATGTCCATATTAAATATAAGGGATTTTCTAACCTACTTTCAAGATTGGGGTGGTCGGTGAGATGTACCAGTCAGTTGTTGGGTGAGGCTTCTACAAAGATCCTTTAACAAAGTTAATATTGCAAGAAAGCTTATTTATGTGGTGTGTTTTTTCCTCTACCTATCCACCCCCCAACTGAACACAGGAAGGTTTAGTAGCCAAATTGTAATTTTGAGAAAGGAAGAAACTCTATAAGAGCTCGGGTCTTCGATAAATGTGAAACTTCCATGCCTACTCTAAACTGGCTTCTTTGGGACTTTTTTTATGAAAGAGAAATACGTCTCTTACTTTAAGCCACTTTTTGTGGCAAATTTTTGTTTGTAAGAAGTCAAATCTAATTTAAAACAGGCAGAATACATTTAAAGTCACAAGACTGCATGAGGTCCCCAAGCAAGTGAATGTAAACAAGAGAGAAGAATGCTGAGGGAGAGCCCTGATGCATCCTCATTTAGAGGACTGAGCAATGAGAAAAATCTAGCATTGGACACCAATAAGGAGCAAGGGAACGACAAAGAAAAGAATGATGGTGTGATGTAGCAGGAGCCAAGTGCAGAAAGTGCTCAAGAAGGAGGCAGGAATAGCTATGTCAAAATGGTGAGAGGTCAGGTAAGATGAAGTCTGAGAAATTACTACTCAATTCAGCCATTGGTGGCATAGATAATTGGGCACTTAGTGAAGTGGTAGGGAAGCAGAGTAATTTAAAAATCATGTATAATTATATATATATACACACATTATATTTATACATATTATATATATAGTGTGTGTGTGCCTATATACACACATTCATTACATATACTATATATGAAATTGTGTGTATATATATAATTGCACATAATCACATATATGCAAAATTACATAAACATTTACTTATCTGTTTTAAGATCATTTTTTAAATTGGAAAACTCATGAAGAATAAATAGCCCTAATAGGGACTTTTATCTTTATCTCATTAAGCAGACATTTCATTTACAATTTCTGACATAGTCTTGTTTTGTTTTTATTTGTTTCAGGAAATTTGTGTTAGAGAAGGGGTATACCAGTTAGAAAAAAAAGAAAAAAGAAAAGCAGGAAAAGGTGAAATTGGGATCCTACTATATATACCATTTTGCATCATTTTAAATTTCAAAATTTGAGTAGATATATGTCATTAAATACTTCACTGAAACATACTTTTAATGGATCACATTTACAAATGTCATATGGATATATCATAAATTACATTAGCTTGAAATCAAAATATTCATAGAAAAAATAAATTCAAAGAATAAAAATGAAAGGGATTTGAAACATTTTCATTCTTAATCAAATTGACGTATAATTCTCTAAGAGTAGAATTCCACATAGTTTTGTAACACAACTCACTGAGTTTAGAAGAGCTCTGAAACTACTTGGTTTTGTCTAATGATTTCAGAATTTAGAGTAATTTTCCTAGATGTTCATGGGTACTTTTATCTAGTTTAATGGAACTTAGTGCAATGCAAATATTCTTAAAGATGAGAAGTCAAATTGACTTTGCTTTTAGTTTCACAAAGGGATTTCAGCACCATAGCTTTAGAACCCAGATCCTCATCTAAAATATACTTATTAAATAATAGAAAATTCACCATTTCAAAAGCAAAAATACACAGTTAGTCCCGTGTAAGTAAGAAGATGATGTTATATAGTCTATGCTGGCGAATTCTTTCCTACTTATGTAGATCATCTCTGAAAATTAATCCGCATTGCCTTGATCTAATCTAAATCCATAAGCTTTAGAAGTTTCAATGCAAGCTGCACCTACTACCTTATGTCTTCTTTATTAATTATAGCCAACAGTTATCTGTCTACCTCTGACTGTTGTCCTGGTTGACCAGGTAACACATGTTTTGATATTATATTTATTCTTTTCCACTTTATCTTTAAACTGTTACACTTAACATAAGTCATCATACCACACTGAACTCCTGTTGTTCACGCATGGCAAGTCCTCATGTTTATTAACGGATATGAAATAATATCTTGTTGTTCATAATAGTTTATGTATTTGTCATTTATTTCTCTGACATTTTCAAATGTTGGTTGAGAAAAATATTCTTCTGTAATAATTCAAGAAATAATTATATCTTATTAAAAATATATAAATTTTTCTTTTTTAACTCTCAAATTAAAACATAGGCATTCCTCAATGATTTCATTTTTCAAACCATCAATCACTACCAGAGAGAAAGAGACAGAAGGAGACAAAGAGAGACAGAATGGTGAATGATGCCTCCAAATTTTGTCAAATTTGTTTCCATGAAAAGTCTCTGATCACCATCATTACATGATTTGCTTTTTCAAGCTACTCCCAGCCATACCTAAACATGCCAACATATTACTGAGAATGCTAATTGTTAAATCACATTTTCTTAACAATTCAGCAGTTATTATCTGTGTGTATTTTGAAGCACATGAATACCTGGTCTTGATTTATCTTATTAATTACATTAGTAGAATAATATCAATTATTGATTCTTTTTCACAGTTGACATTATTATTCCGAGTTCTAGCTCTTCTCTGTCAAAAATAGTCTAATGAGATCACAGCTTATTTTGTACAAATACCTTTCTTTAAAATAAAGGATACTAATTTCCAGTAGGTTGTCTGACTGAATGTAACAGGAGCTACTTATCATAGTATTTGGTAAAATAATACATATCTATATTATAATATTTTGAAATTTTGATGTATCCATTAAAAGGAAGTTTCAGTAAACTATTTAATATCATGAGAATCTATATTACCTTCTTTTATAAGATAAAAAGGAGGTTAAAATGTTATTGTAGTAGAATTCCAAGTTTATAAATAAAATGTAGATTTAAAAAAATATAGAAAGGACTGTCAGCTTTAGATTTAAAAACATCTTCAAGTTTCCACAATGTATAAGCACTACTTATATATTTTAAAATATAATCTTATATATATGATTTAAGAAAAGCAAAATAATTCAGTGTGCTAAATAGTTCTGGATCATATGATTTTGGAAATAACTCTCCTTACTGTCTCTGAATCTGATGATCTGTTTTTGCTTTTTAAGTGCAGAGCAGAATACATGTCTTGAATTCTCAGAGAGTAAGGTTGGAATGCATGTGCAGATGGCACAACCCACAGAGACATTTGTTTCTTCAGGCACCTTTGTGTCTGCTTTCGAGATAATGTCAACTTGCTATTTTGGAGTAAAATCCAGACACCATTTTCAAATGATGATGTCACATGTGCACAAGGTCTCACTATTACTGCTTCTGACTAATTATAGTAAGTGTCAGTGATGCTTACAGAATGTAATACATATGTAGACACATGCCTACACACACACACACACGCACGCACACACAGATGCAGAGTAACTTAAATCAGTAATTTACAAACAGGTCTCCAGTCTCAGGGGCACCACATATAGTTGTGAAATGTTGCTTGGGATTTGGTGAAACAAAGGCGGCATTAGGCATTCTATGATGCACGGCTGATCCATCCATGTAGAGACTTATCTTATTTTGATGCTATATTTTACTTTTGCCTGAGTGTCTGAAAATCAGAGTGTGAAAAAATGCTCCTGAGGTTTGAAATTCAATGTAGAAAATGGCACAATAAATAAAACTCTTTGTCACGTATGAACAGTTTTGATCATCCAGAGCATTCTTGCTAATGGTTCCAAGATTTAAGACCCGAATCATCGAAGGCATTTTCCAGAAACAGCCCTTGGCTTTGATATTCCCATTCCATCCTGATACAGTTCTAATTTACAGATTGTCAGAATTTGTGATATATATTTCTACTTCATGTATCACTCTCTAATTGGCAGAGTGGATTTTCTAGAATAAAGTGTCTTGTAAGCCTGGAGGTTTCTTTTCTTCTTTTCTGGGCAGGAAATCTAAAATATGTTTTTATGTAGAGTTTACAAAACCTATTCACTTAAGTATTTTGGAAAATCTGATTTTAAGATGAGTTTATTTCATCATTATCATAGATACAATAAAATTGGTAG
Organism: Macaca fascicularis; assembly: GCF_037993035.2. NCBI lineage: Eukaryota > Metazoa > Chordata > Mammalia > Primates > Cercopithecidae > Macaca > Macaca fascicularis. Next base: position 179,471,603 of record NC_088376.1, on the reverse strand, counting down.
TTTTATAAATTTCTGTTTACTTCATTTTGAATTTAGTAAGACTTCTCTATGTGAATGAGGTTCTAAACTGTTATGTTTCTTTATAAAGAACTTTTCCAGAAATATCATATCTTTATTAAAAAATGTATCTCATTTAGTCTGCCAGGCATCTTGCAATAATGTAAGCATTTGCTTACAGCAACAGAATCCATTTAGGGAATAAATAATTGACTGATCTCATTATACTGAGCATTTTCCTTCAAAACGTTTATATCGCTGGTATTTACAGATACTAAGAATATTGACAAATAGATTAAGTTGTGTCATCACATGAAAAGAATCCATTTTAATCAAAATGTTTCATCCACATGTTACAAAACCTATAAACACTTAGATAAACTTAGATCTAACAATCTCCAAGGTTGTGATTTATTGAGTACTTAAAAATGTATGTACTGAACAGGCCCTTTATATATGTTATCTCTGTCACTACAACTCTACGAAGGATGCTGGGCTGGGTTTGTTTGTTCTCATGTTTGAGGTTCTTATTAGCACTTACCAGCTATTTAAGTGTTTTATATCTGTTACTGACTTCAAATTACAGCAAAGCAGTACTTTAAAGATAAGAAAAGTGAGAATCAGAGAATTTAAATGAGTTTTCCAAAGCCACACAGCACATGGTAAAGAGCTAAGTCAAGTCAAATTTTTATGACTCTATGTTTCTTTCTGCAATGATATCTTCCACGTATGAATTTCCTTCTTCAGCATTATATACCAACATTCCAGAAGAGTATGTGGACATATGATGACAAGACCATGTCCCATTTATATTTATGTTCACACAGCACCTGTAAGAGTGCCTTATACACAGTGGGCTTCAGTTAATATTAATTAAATCTAAAGTATCATTATGAATCATCAGCTTAATACAATTAATCATCCCCAAACATACTGATCATTAGTCACTTAGATGCCCGTAGTTCACTTCGTTACAAAAGGTTTTGTTGAGCCCACAATATGTGTCTATGAATGGAGGGGAATATGTGTATTTAATATTAATTCAAAATTAATTTAATGCCAACATATTCAAAAGATCTGTTCTTCCTGCTCTTCCTGGATAGCCCATCTTTCCCAGACAACAATTCACTTTAGATAAGCAGCTGACCCACGTAGGGAAAAACCACAGTCCTTATTGCTTATTTTCTCAGAGAACCAACTTGCTTCCACTATAAAATTTTGGTTACCTTTCTAGTCCTATAGGCAACTGCTTTGATTATTTCCTATTGTGCAACTGCATAGAACCAGATATTTCCTAAGCAGCCACATTCAGCAGAGATGTTTTTAAAAAGAGAAAACACTCACAGTCATGCTGCTTCAGGTTGTGGTAGTTAATATCTGTACATCTCATTTTATTCCTGGAATTATTAAAGAATATTTTAAAATAATATTAAAACTGATCTTTAAGAGTATTCTGTGCCCAGATTTTTACAAGAGCTGGGGGGCGGAAACACCACCAGTAAAAAGTCACTTAAAATACAAACACAATTATGTCTCAGCTTTTATATGTGGTTGTAATGAACTAGCAGATTAAATACACTCTAGTGGAGGGTTCTCTCCACGGGTAAGGCACTTAGGAGGGCAGTGGGACAACAGGATGGGGATTCAGAGCATGGTCATAAAATGGCAACACCTTCTCTTTCTCTGCTTCACTAAATGACAGAGCATATCTGAGCTTTCATGAAACATATTTAGATGTTGATGGGCCTCTGAATATTCTAACTCCTGGCTAACACTAGTTCTTGTACTTCAGAATTCCTTTATATTATTTGAATAAAGGTAACTTCTTTTTTAGAACAGAAATTTAACATTGGATAACTTCGTTTCAAATTCCACTTAAAGAAATGCCGAAAACACAGTTTTATTTTTTAAATGAAACCAGCTGTCTGAATATCCCAGACACAGAAGATTATTCACGTGTTAAGTTAAATATATGTAAAGTTTGAGTGACAAATTTTAATAACTAAAATGTTCCAAAATCTCAAATCTTGAAAAAAGATTAGAAGAGATTAGTAAGGATTTTTCCCTTTGCACTGTCACCACCAAGGTAAGATTGCACTAAGATTCTGTGCATATAAAAGCATAAGAAAGCTTAATATGAACGGTAGGAATTTTTTTGAGACTCTGTAAAGCATCTATGTGGGAAAGTAGATATTTAAATCCGCTAAAAGGCAGGCATTACTGGTTGCAGGTTTTGGTCCTATATGAAAATTTTCTTTTTTTTAATGTAGATCTACATCCACTAAGACTTGTGGGGTGATTAATCAATTGGAATTGATAAAAATGGTGATAGTCATATGATTTAGGAGTTCATCATTCTTAAACAACTCATCTTTGCAACTCAGATAGCAAAGAATCTTAATGAAATCTAGAATTGCTCTAAGAAAAGTCATGTATTTAAGTATTGTATACTTTTTCTTTCCTTTGAGACTGTTTTAACTGTGGTTGAAAAGCCAGTTTACTGTACTAGCCAAGGCTTTCTGGGATTCAGTTGCCTCATCAACCGATGGGAATAATTACACATTACTGGTCTAAAACTGGGAGCTGGATTCATAGAGCTGGCAAGATACTTTAGATGTATGGATTCATCCAAACTACATTTTTAGTAATCAATGCATGTAGCCATCTTAAATAATGTGTTTTTATTTATTCTAAACTTAGCAATGGTTTCACACACATTCAAGATCACAGTACGACCTAGCCTAAGTATCATATTTTTTTTTCTTGATAACCACCCTTGCCTTTTTCTTAGTCTATTTGTACCCAGCAAGCACACATTATGTAGGTCCCGGATCTTCCATGCAGCGTTTTCTCATTTTTTTTTTTTTTTTTTTTTTTTTTTTTTTTTAGCAATCAGAGCCCTAGTGTAAATTCAGTGTACAAAAAAAAAAAAAAAAAAAAAAAAAAAAAAAGCTATGTAGATAAAAATCAGTATTAGTAACAGAAAAATAAAAGTAATAGATAAATCAAAACTGTTTAAGTTCAAAATTCTGATAGAATAACTTAGTACAAAGGACACTCTAGGCTGGCCTATTATTCCCAAGCCTCCCAACTCCAGCTTCTTACATCTTACATCAATTTACAATGTACTTTCACTAATATCTCCATAAGCATATGTACTGATTTCCTTTTATACATTGCATAATATTAAAAATAACCCAAATAATTTGATTAAGGCAGATATTATCACAATATAAATATTAAAATAGTTATTCCAGTTAATAAGAATATTAAAATAGTCATCCCACTTCATAGTTGTACTTAGAAAACAGGGGGAAAAAAAAGAAATATTTTACCACCTAATTCTTTTTCCAGTCTAGTATTCATATGCTATGAATTTTATCTGTATAAAATTGACAATCTTACAATAATAAAAAACGACTTTTGAGTGCAGAATAGTATAAAGTACCAAACTTTTTACTAAACAATTTACATATAAATCTGTTCTATCTTTATCATGAATATTTTTTAGTATGATAGTTTTAATGATGAAGAAACTGACACACAAAAAAACTTGTAGTAACTTTACCCCGGTTATGCAGCAGTAAATTTGGACAACTAGAATTTAAAAACAGTGTATCTGATGCTGCAGTTCATAATCTCTTCATCAGGTCAAACAGAGAAAGAATAATCTACTGTAGAAAGGAAAGTTCTCTTCAAAAATAGAAGTTAAAAAATAAAAGATGCAAAAAAATAGATAGCGTAATATAGGTGTGCATGTATATGCATATGTATACTTATATTAACAAACCAGTAACTGTAGAATAGCAATTTGAATTTTGTAATGCTTTCTCAATTTTGTTTTTAATTATTGTATTTAAACTTTGTAATTTAGCTGCACCTAGAATTAATTCGTTTCTTCAATTATGTAAAACATCCTAGCATGATGAAATCATCTCTCCCAAAGTGCATTTGTGATTGATACAACTCTTTATGTTTCAGTTACTGTAAGAAACCAGAAAACTGTTCATCTCAAAATGTTATCCGGCATTTTTACATTACTACTTTGTTAATTTTATTGAAAGATATTTGTATCTGTTTTTGTTTAGTATTTCTTACAAATGTCAAGGAGAAATTTATATGATTATACACTGAAATCTCAACATATTAAAAGAAAATTTCCGCTTTTCTAGAAGCCATATCTCTTTTGGCAGCCTGAATATGGAAGTTCAACTATGCTTAACTTGTTTTAGTTTCATTCTACAACCTTGTAAATAAACAGGTACTGGATTCCCCAAGGATGCAGTCATTGTGAATCTAGTTAACATGCGAATCTAGTTAATTGGGGACAGGTAGAAAGAACAACTGCTTACTATTATGATTCTTTAGGGGTAAAACTAGTGTCATGTTAGTGTTTGTGTCCCCAGTGTTTTGTGCCTAGTAGGTAATTAGTAATTATTGACAGGATACGTACATAAATAAATGAAGGTCAACATTATTTTTATTTCTCCATAGATAGAAATATTACTGCAAAATTTCACAGATTAAAAACAGAAAGAAAAAAGTCATATCTTCAGCACTCTGAATTGTGTTCTTGAGGAAAAAATGATTTAAAATGTGGTTCTTGCCCTCAAAATCTTACACAGAGAGATATGATATAAATACTTGCTACTTGGAGAGTGCCAAAAATGACCAATAAAGAAGTTCTAAAAAGCAATTGTAGAAATATTACTTGGCAGTAAACAATGTATTGCCAATGACGGAAACTTGCCTTGATATAAAAGCTTAGAAGTCCAAGTAATCTGTTCAGGCTGCATTGTCTACAGGAAGCTTTTAAAGAATCAGTAACGGATTATTAGTTTTGAACAATGGATATGAGGGAAGAGAGAGATCTTCTCATATTGTTTTATATTGTTTTATACTCAGTACCTGTTTTAAGAAAAAACAAGGAAATGAAACCAAAGAGAGGCAGCCCAGCGCCAGGCCCAAAGCCGGGCCTGGGCCTGCCTGGCTTAAAACTAGTAGTTAAAAATCAACTCATGACTTAGGAACCAGTGTTATCCATAGATTCCCGGCACTGTATAAAAGAATATTGTGAAACTCCCTGCTCTGTTCTGTTTCACTCTGACCACGGGTGCGTGCAGCCCCTGTCATGTACCCACTGCTTGCTCAAATCAATCATGACCCTTTCATGTGAAATCTTTAGTGTTGTGAGCCCTTAAAACGGAAAGAGATTATGCACTTGGGGAGCTCGGATTTTAAGGCAGTAGCTTGCCGATGCTCCCAGCTGAATAAAGCCCTTCCTTCTACAACTCGGCGTCTGAGAGGTTTTGTCTGCGGCTCGTCCTGCTACAGATACAGTGAATCTAAAAGAAGAGGACAAAAAATGCCATTCTGATTGATGGGATAGTAATCCATAGTGCAGTTTTTATAAAGTACCAGTTCTGTTTTGAGAACTAATAAATAAGTTTAGTGAATAGAGTACTATTTGATAAAAATAAAGAAAAAACAGCATTACAATAGGTTGAATTTTAAATATGAGATAGTGAACACAGTCATTTCTAATGTTTGCCTTGGATTTGAGAGCAAGATATACTAAAATGCTATTGTAGTAACCAGATTTCTTACCCGAAATCATTGTGTTGTTTTGTTTCTTCCTTTTTCCTTACTATTTTGTAAAATAGCCTAAGCTTTATTTTCTTTTAAAAGTAGATCCAATAGCAGAGTATTAATATTGTATATTTAGAAAGAATTAGTACAGTCCATTGTGAAGTAGCATTGAGGTCTATAAGAAATATGCTACATACATTTGAAAAATGACATTGCCAAAACATAATTTGATACCAGGAGCTTAACGCATGTAAGACAACAATAACATTTCTGTTAATACCGTGACAAAAAAATAAAAGGAAAGGAAAAAATTTAAAACTCCCATTAGAGATTATATTAAATTGCAATTTAGAAAACAAAATAAATCTTTTAAAATCAAATTACTTTGAGTGTATCAGTTTTATCTGCATTTTCTTCACTGTCAGTAATAAACCTGACAGTGAAAAAAATGAAAAATTGATGATAGCATACCAACAGGGGTATGAATGTCTAGGGTGTTTCACTTATGAATAACTAGTAATATAGTTCAATCACCTTGGGCCCATTCATTAATGTTCCAGCTATCCCAAAAAGAAATGTCAAATACAACAATTTGTTCTCCTGTTCTTTCACTTAAACAAAAGTTTTTAAAAAGTCAGAAATTTTGTCTGATTACTCCTTCTTTGTATTACATATAAGATTTGCTTGTATATAAGGAAAGATTTAAAATAGTTTCGAACATTTATGCTTCTCCATTTCTATTAAAATCAATCCCAGGAAAATTTCACTTGCTTTGCATCTTTGTCATAAATCTTCCAAAATTTTCTAGCAAATATCTGACTGTCAGTTATAAATATAAAGATCTCCAGTTTTTTGTGTATGAGTTGCCATCATAAAACTATGGAGAGAATGTCAAAACTGTCATATGTGCACACACATGCGCACACACACACACATCTATTTAATTTTTTATTTATAATTTAGCCTAAACAAAATTATAATACAAGCGTAGATGTTTGTTGGTAATTGAATTACTAAATATTTCCCTAATATTCCTGGTTCAAGATTAGTCTACCATAACCAGATTCCTTGGCTTTGGCTCTTATTGCAACTCTTGCACTACCTCTTGCTTTCCATTAACATATTTGTCAACAAATTATTCCCTCTACTGGAATAAATCTTTCCTTCTATTGTTTCATAGTACTTTGGGTAAACCTCTCTAAATACCCCTTTGTATTCTGAGTTCACATATTGTATAATACATTATCTTAAGTTGCATACACTTACGTAAATGTGTCTATTCAAAATTAAGCTGAGAAATCTCCTCGAGGGAAGAAATTGTACTTTTACCTCTTTTTGAAAAATTACTTTTTGCTATACATATGAAGAAAATGCCAAAAAACTAACTGAACTTTTTCTTAAGTCAAATTAATTAATAATCAATGAATATATTTTCTATTACTGAGGGTATAATTGCTTTTCTACATTGCAACTAATACAATTTATAATTACTTTGTTTGCATCTTTGTTTCATTGACTCTTCTATCTGTTAGTATATAAACTATGTGAGGCCACAGACCATGTTGTCTTATCTTTGGTTGTTTTTTCCATCTTTAAATCTTTTAATGCATCCATTTTATTTTATTTTTTCCTAGCATGGGAACTCGCGAAATAAACAAAAAGTGTGAAAAGCAGACAAGTTTCTAAGAGAGTGAGGGAGATTAATAAATAACCAGACGATTATAGCAAGTATTGTAATAGAGGTGCCAGAGCCAAGCACACCACAATTTTTGGCATAGATTTCCATCATTAATTGTGCATTACAAAGAAGGATGTGTGTGGCAGCGTGGGCAGGTTGGAATCTCCTTACCTTCACAAACCTCAAAAACTGGCATTCAGAAACCTAAAAGAATTAAATTTACTTACTGTGCCTTAAACATTAGGTTATCAATTATTTTTGTATATGACTTTGATCCAGAAATAGGATATATGTATATAACATTACAGTTTGCATTACATTTATAATTATGGAAATATTATCATAACTCTCCCAAGTTCACAATCTCCAAGTCTTTCTTAGTATTATTACAATTAATATTTTCTTTTACCCTATAGGTAGTTCTACCCTTTATTTGACACTATTTCAGAGTCATTTTTAACTCAAATGAACCTTAAAAAATTATTTTGCTTAATTCTTCTCTATAAAGCCTCCAGAAGGTAGAAAAACTGGTGAAGGCATTGTTTACGTCAGTAATTAACCTTTGTCGTTCTGTCAGTTTAGGTTGGTTTAGCAAGCATGCATTGCTCACCTACACTGTGCCTGGCATTGTCCCAAATTCCAGAAATTCAAAGAAAAGAAGAGGAGAAGGATCCATTCTCGAGACTCCCATAGTCTAGACTGTTATGCTCTTGTAGCTACAGGTTTCATTCCTCCTCCTTCTGCTTGTTCTTCTCCTCCTTCCTCGCCCTCTGCTTTACCCTTAGCTCCAACCATTGCCTTTATCTTTGTGTTTTTCTCCATCTCCTTATAGGTTTGGTTAAATGTAATATCAAATATTTGGTAAAGTGCAAACTAGATTATCAAACATGAGTAATTAAAGTCTTATAGTCTCATTTGCAATGAAGAATCTGTAGAGTTATAGTAGGTTGCAAATTATTCCACATAAGAATTTAAAGTTTTAATGATCTAAAAGTTTTGAAAAACTACATGCCCAAAAATGTTAATATATTTAAATTATAAGTGACTTAAAAGAAGACCTACTTACCATCATTATAAATGTACTCATAGTGAAAACTCAAGAGCAAAATATAAACATATGCACATATATGCATATACATATATATTCTCTTTGATGTGTTCAGATTTATAAGCAAGGCTCTGATTAGCATTAATGGAAGTTTTATATGGACATAAAGTTTTTTTTTTTTTTTTTTTTTTATGTACTCAGGACCACCTCCTTCCAGCGCTTTTAGTCCTTTCTATCATCAGAGATGCTCAATGGGCCGGGCGCGGTGGCTCAAGCCTGTAATCCCAGCACTTTGGGAGGCCGAGACGGGCGGATCATGAGGTCAGGAGATCGAGACCATCTTGGCTAACACAGTGAAACCCCGTCTCTACTAAAAAATACAAAAAACTAGCCGGGCGAGGTGGCGAGCGCCTGTAGTCCCAGCTACTCGGGAGGCTGAGGCAGGAGAATGGCGCAAACCCGGGAGGCGGAGCTTGCAGTGAGCTGAGATCCGGCCACTGCGCTCCAGCCCGGGCGACAGCGTGAGACTCCGTCTCAAAAAAAAAAAAAAAAAAAAAAAAAAAAAAGAGAGATGCTCAATAAAGTATTTTAAACAGTGTGTCCACAACCAAAGGAATCTGGAAAATTTACTAGATCCAAAGCATTCAGATGTACTTATCACACACAAAAGTCATCCAAGTCGGTATATCTTATGCTTTAATTCTTTTATTTGCCTCATAATTTTGTTTCCTGGACTAATTTATTTTTTTTGTCTTGATTCCTGTACGATTTGTTTTGATCTACAAATTTGAATGCTAATGGCAGCTCAGTTTGTTGTATATATGTATATATCTGTGGAAGAAGTTTATGAGGTGCTCATCCCCTAGATTCTGGAGGTTTAGGTGCTTTTTTCTGTTCTCTGCAGTTAATACAAGAAAGATCTTTTTCACACCACCTAAGAGCTATAATCTGAGCCATTGGTGGCCTGGGTATTCTAACTCTGGAAGTCAAAAAACAGAGTTTAATGTAGGTGGCCACTCAGGCAGCTGGCCTGGCAGAACTGTAAGAAGTCTTACCGCCATGTTTCAATTGAGTAATATGTGAAATGGTAACATGAGTAGAAATAGTATTCTCAAATTGATATACAATATGCATTTTATGTTTTTTGTGGTGATGAAAAATATTTATATGCTGAGAAAAATAAAAATATAGAGTAGATTGAAGTAGAATAGTTTTTTTTTTTTTTTTTTTTTTGAGACGGAGTCTCGCTCTGTCTCCCAGGCTGGAGTGCAGTGGCCGGATCTCAGCTCACTGCAAGCTCCGCCTCCCGGGTTCACGCCATTCTCCTGCCTCAGCCTCCCGAGTAGCTGGGACTACAGGTGCCCGCCACCTTGCCCGGCTAGTTTTTTGTATTTTTTAAAAATAGAGATGGGGTTTCACTGTGTTAGCCAGGATGGTCTCGATCTCCTGACCTAGCGATCCACCCGTCTCGGCCTCCCAAAGTGCTGGGATTACAGGCGTGAGCCACCGCGCCCACCCTAGATTTTTATTAGAACCATTTAAATTTCTCCTCAAAGTGTTCTCTGAACTGAACTGAAACAAATTGGTATACTTTACGTGTTTTGTTTCAGTTCCTCTTTTACCTGCTGCTGCCTCTGCTTTGTGAATTCAGAGGAGCTCTTCAATTATGATTTTCTCCTTTCCTCTCAGTAAGCAATGTTAACTGTTGCAATGCTCCTTCCTATGCTTTGTCCTCCTTGCCCATTATCTAAAGTCCCTGATGTGTATCAGTAATAAAATTCACAAAAAGTGGGAGACATATAGATAATGATCATCCCTTAAATACGGTAACATTCTCTATCGCTCTTGTATATATACCATAATACTTATTCACCATTATTCCTCCTTACATAAGTCCTACTGTACATAGACCCACTTCACTAGAGTTTGTCCAATGCATGTCCATGATGACCTGTAGCTATTAAATGTTTGATAAGACCAAGAAAGAAGGTACTTTGCAATATATATTATCAAAAATAAAAATATATAACATTGTGTTAAAACTGCGAGACATAGTGCTTAGGTGATAGTAAATGGAAACAAAATTTTCAGTAACCATTATCACTGATAAAATAGTTTAAATGTCAATTGTAATTAGTCAGACATGGTGGCGAGCACCTGTAATCCCAGCTACTCAGGAGGCTGAGGTAGTAAAATCACTTGAACCAGGCGGGCAGAGGTTGCGGTGAGCCAAGATCCCACCACTGTGCTCCAGCCTGGGCCAAAAGAGCGAGATTCCGTCTCAAAAAAAAAGTCAATTGTAATATCTTAATTTAGCAAACATTCTATGTTGTAATGTTCATTAGACAAATACATATAAATGAACCTTCATTATTTTACTCTCAATCTGGTTTACAACCCTTTATTTTATATCATTGATTTAAATATGTGTGTGTGTGTGTGTGTGTGTGTATATATATATTTTTTTTTTCTTTCTTTTTTTTTAGACGGAGTCTTGCTCTGTCACCCAGGCTGGAGTGCAGTGGTGCGATCTCATCTTACAGCAACTTCTGCCTCTAGGGTTCGAGCAATTCTCCTGCCTCAGCCTCCCTGAGTAGCTGGGATTACAGGTGCCTGCCACCAAGTCTGGCTAAATTTTTTGTATTGGCAGTAGAGACGGGGTTTCACCATGTTGCCCCAAGCTAATCTCAAAGCCCTGACCTCAATCTACCTCCACCTCCGAAAGTGCTGGGATTATGGGTGTGAGCAACCGCACCCTGCCAACCACCCTTTATTTTAGAGAATAATAATACTACACGAGATGGAAGACTTCTAATGTCTTCTAATGTGTTAGGAACTGTTATTTAATATTCATATCAGCTTCATAATGTAGGTGCTATTTTTATCATCCTTTTTCCTATTTTGGAAACTTAAGCACAGAAAGATAGAACGATTTCTACCCAAATCATACAGCGAGTAAGTGGCAGATCTAAGATTGAAAATCAGCTGTACTGGATTCAAACTTGGTCCTCTAAGTGGCAGATCTAGATTGAAAACCAGTTGTACTGGATCCAAATTTGGTCCTCTTAACAGGTCAGCGACACTGACACTAACCATTCATTCATCTCAAAGATGCTGTCAGAGGAGTTTTAAAGAAATAATGTGGTATAGTAGCAGTAGAAAATGCTGAATCTAGCACAGAGAAGAATACAAATAAGTTCAGAAATATACCACCATTCCCCAGTAAAACTTAGTCAAAAAGATTTCAAGTCACTTCAGAAGATGATCTGCATTTCTTTCACATTTACGTAGATTTGAGCACTAATACAGTTTATAAAATGGCAAATGTTTTTGTAGCCTCTGATACAAGAAAGGCACTCTGAGAGTCTAATTTTGTTTTGCCTTATTTAAGCCCTATGCCAATTCCTCAAAGTATTTTCAAACAACCATATTTTATGAATAAAGAAACTAAGGCTCAAGAAGGTTATGTCAGCTGTTCAAGGCCATGCAATCAACCGTTGTGCTCAGATTCAAATCTCGGTCTTTCTAATGCCATAAAGACACTTGAGAACTACTATAATGATAAGGAATAACTTTCTCACAAACTCCAGGTCTCATTACAGTAGCCAATTTATGACAAAATAAGATTTCTTGTCTTTCCCCTAACAAAACTTTATTTTTTTTTATGGGACTTATAACTACATGGTAATATATTTTTGTAGTCACTTTTTATCTGTTAGAATTTAATCTGGAAAAGGTTGGGCAGTTTATTGTTGTCAAGGCATATATGCATGACATAGAAACTAAGTAGAAACTAAAGAGGATTGTATCTGGGCAAGAAGGACTTCAGTGCTAATTAGCAAGGTAGAGGCAACTTAAGATTTTACACTTGGTTTCCATTTTCAAGACAACCTTAATGCTTTGGCCAATTCCAGCTTGGAAAAGTTCTGCTTTCCCTGTCAGAGTGAAAAAAGTGTTTTCTTAAAAATAACTTCTTTAATGTTTTATCTTAAAATAATTGCACTAAAACTGATTAATCAGATATCAAATATCATACAGTAGAATAGTAATGACATAGCAAGGAGAAGACAAAAATTGGGCTTCCATAATGATAATGAGTCATGCCATAGATTATGACCAAAAGCACACTATGGAATAGTAATTTGTCTGCATTGCATATGTTAGTAAAAATCAAAGAACTTGGGGATGGATGATGCTACTTTTGAGGTTATGCATGAAGCTGAGGATAAAGAGAGCTTTCAAGGAATGGAAATAGAAACAACAAAAAAGTCCGCGTAGTTTGTAGTAGAAAGATTGTGAACGTGATCAGATTCTTAACCCTTTTTCTATGCACACTATTGCAATGTGAATTTGCTCCTTCTTCCTTTAGAAATAAATCCATTTCCCCAATTCCTGAATTTAAGCTGGCTTTGTATCTTGCAACAGAAGTGAGGGTATATGAGTTACAAACCAAAGCCTCAGGAGGTCTTGTGTGCATTCAATCGCACTTTTATAATGCTGCCCCTAATATGTTAACAAGCTTGGGGTAACCTGATGAAGGAGGAGAGATCATGTGGGGCACAGTCAACCAAAATAGCCAAGTCCAGTGTCCAGAGATGTGAAAGATTCCAATCAAGAAGGCCTGAATGCCAGCCCTTGGCCAACCCATCAGTTGACCATAAACGCATAATCAAGCACAGATGAGAACAGTTGAGCCCAACCTGGAATAAAAAATAATGGTTCAGATAACCTAAAGACTAGTAAGCTAATAAATGTTTATTGTTTAATTGTTTGTTACATAGCATTATTATTGCAATAGATAACTGGCACAATAGTAAGATAGCACTGAAAATTTAGTTGCCTTAAGTGTTCTAGCTCTGTTATCAACAAATATGGTGAATATAAATGAATAACACAGCTTCTGTTTCTCTCTTTTCAAAACTGCAAAATAAAAGAACAAGTTTTTAAGATAATTTCTAAATTTTTCTTTTTTTCATAGTCTAAGTTTCTAGGAAATTTGAGGAAGTAGAATTAAAAAACACAATCCATGAAATTAACTTTGTAGATATAAATATACCATGTCTCTTAAAATATTGATTAGAAACACCATTTGTTTCATTTATAATGTATCATTTACAGTGATTACAAATAAAAGCAATAAAAAATAAAACCCTCGTAACTGGAAGATATTTGCCAAGAACAACAACAACAAAAAAGCAAATGAGCCATTTGCTCAGCCACTGGAAGAACAAAATCAAACTAAAACATTGGAAGTACATTAAAGTGCTTATGCATGAAAAAGTTTGGTACCCAGGCAAAGGATATCAAAGCCTCACAAGATTCTAGAAATATATATGTCTCTCCGAGACAGTAAACAAATATATTCAATTTCAGAAAAACAAATTACCAGACTTCTAAAAGAATGGCGAAGATTCTTACGTTGTTGGTAGTTACGACATTAACTAACGTCTTTCTGGCTTTTTAATCGAAGGAATCCGTGTCTCTTAAAGGAAGCGAATAATAATGCATATTTATCCAAGTCACTTATATTTTTAGTTCTAAATTCACAACAGCCTCTAAGCCTTCATACTTAGTAGAAGAGATAGACTCAGAAATATTATAACATAGATAATGTTGATTTCCTCTGTGGGCTTTCACTTAAGCTAAGTGGCTGACTAGCTGATTTTATCGATAAAATGATTTAAGGATAAGGATTGCCGAGCAATAGATCTATTCCTTTATGATAAGATTTTAACATTTTAACAAGGTGTCCCAGGATCTGAACCCAAAGGAATGAAAGTTGTGGGATAAATCAGTGAGAATGACATTCCACAGTGACACTGTTGCCTGCTCATTTTATACCATAATGCGTCTCACTGTATAGAAATGTTTATGTGGGGAAAATAACACAAATAGAAACAAAAGAAATTGTTTTTTACATTATCATGTTTATTGATTACATGACTTGGGAACTTTTTCCCCAGGAGGAATATATGCACACACACATGCATACATTTTTAAGAAGCAATAGGGGGAAGAAACCATCAAATGATCTTAATCTGTAAACCTATATAATTTGAAGTTCAGAGGTACATCAGATTTCAATCTTTCGATTTGTCAGTGCTTCCGCAATGTCATGGTCTTAACTTTTTATCCTTGGGGTCATTAATTCCCCAAACTGGGTCTCTTGTTGTTCAAAACTTACTGCATTGGCAAGTGAGACTTGATGCTTTCTTACTTGCCTCTGATTGGACATAGGTCAGGTGTTCACCCACAAATCAATAATTTTGGCCAGGTGAATGACAAATGCTAACTGACTTAAGCGTAGATTTCTGAATCTATTATTGTCAAAGTGATTGGAATTACTATGATTAGTTTGGTCATGACAAATCTCAGAACCTTAGGGTGGTATCTTTTCTTGATAAGCATCAAACCTGAAAAAATAAAAGTAAGTAATTGAACAAAATGTAAGTTCTATCATGAAGCAGAAAGGTAAAGATGGATGATGGACAGACAAAAAACCATGACCTCTAAAGATATTTACTTTAGGCTGGGCATGGTGGTTCATTCGTATAATCTCAGCACTTTGGGAGGCCAAGACGGGCAGATCACTTGAGGTCAGGTGTTCAAGACCAAGCTGGCCAATATGGTGAAACCCCATCTCTACTAAAAATACACAAAAAAGTAGCCAGGCATAGTGTCATGCACCTGTAGTCCCAGCTATTCTGGAGGCCGAGGCAGGAGAATCACCTGAACACAGGAGGCACAGGTTGCTGTGAGCTGAGATCTGACCACTGCGCTCCAGCATGGGCTACAGAGCAAGACTCTAAATAAATAAATAAATAAATAAATAAGATATTTATTTTATAGTGTCTGAGAAAAGACAGTATAAGTGTTTTCAAATATTAATGGGCTACAAACTGAAAATGGATTGAGCTGTTACAGCTGTTAGGACAGAACTAAGAGCAGTGTGAGGAAGACATGAGAGGTGAGCTTTAGCTTACAATGACATCTTTCAACAAGGAAATCTGAAACATTGTGACTAGAGGGAATATTTTTAACTGGAAGAGTTCAGGTAGAGATTGGAGGAGTCCAATTGGTGACAGAGTTAATTTCTGCAGGGAGTCCAGAGGCATCCTACATGCTGATTCTGACTGCAATATGAGTTATGTTTTATACACTTTCTAATTGAAACTATAGTTCTCATAATTATTTTGGTATCTTTTAATAAACAATTGCCATTTATTTCAATGTGATTTCAGTTTGTTGATTACTTAGTCTTCAGGCGAATGATTTGTAAGACATGACCAATTACTTTTAGGTGACATAAATGTTCTTATTTTTTCTAGCAAGAGATATATGTGTGTGTGTGTGTGTGTGTCTTTCTCTGTGTGTGTGCGTGTTTTTAGAGTACACAGTTGGTTTTCTTTAATATGAAGGATCTTTACTTTTTCATACTTAATGTTGTAAAAGTTGAAATATGAAGATAAAAATGATTCAAGGAACAACACTGCAGTGTCAGTACTTTTGTTTTTATTTGCTTTGTCATATATTTTTAGCCTCCAAATGAGTAGTGAAACACATTGACAGAAACAAGATAAACCATAGAATTTACTTCACCATTGAAAGGAGGACGGGATTCTTTAATTATGCCATATGAAAGTATATTAGAAATATGATATCGTTGGAATTAGCGTCTCCTTAGATGCATTTGGTACATATGCTATCAGATGAGATGCAAAATGCTTGCATTTCCTCATTATAAAAGATTTCACTAATAGTTGCTTACTGTATTCAAATGCAGTTATAATCAATCAAATCAATATTTTAAAAAGCATTTTGTGGAAGTCTGATTACCCATGAATATCTTACTGTTCATTTCTTCCCTTATGTACATAAGGTGTAAACCTGGCCTTGTACAATGTGTACTGCCTTTTTCTGGAGCTCATATTCTTAAAAAATAGATGGAAATTCCCTTTCCTGAATATCATAATTAGACATGTAAGTCCAAAACAATGTAAAGAAAATGTATGAAAGAGGAAATAACATTTTTAAATCAAAGAAAAAACTTTTTAAATAATTATTATTTCTGTGTGAGATAAATATTTGTCCTAAGAATGAAGAGAAGGGAACCAGAGTACCTATGTTATTACTAATGCTTAAACACGCTGGGTATTCATATAAGCATATGCCTATAATTAAGCAGGTCTCTTATTAATTAATTAAAATTTCAATTATAAATAATTTTGTCGGCTGGGCGCGGTGGCTCAAGCCTGTAATCCCAGCACTTTGGGAGGCCGAGACGGGCGGATCACGAGGTCAGGAGATCGAGAGCATCCTGGCTAACACGGTGAAACCCCGTCTCTACTAAAAAATACAAAAAACTAGCCGGGCGAGGTGGCGGGCGCCTGTAGTCCCAGCTACTCGGGAGGCTAAGGCAGGAGAATGGCGTGAACCCGGGAGGCGGAGCTTGCAGTGAGCCGAGATCCGGCCACTGCACTCCAGCCTGGGCGACAGAGCGAGACTCCGTCTCCAAAAAAAAAAAAAAAAAAAAAAAAAATTAATAATTTTGTCATATAAATACACAGTTGTAAAATGCATATAATGACTTGTTTTAAATTGTATTTTAAATAGGAGCTGCGTCTAAGTGCTGTCTTACTGGCTATGTGAATAAGGGCAAACCTTATATCCATGTGGTCCACAGATCTTCAGTATGTAAGGAGATTATTCAAATTATCTCTGTGGTCTCTTCTAGGTTTTTAATCAGAAACATTTATAATTAACCTTAATAAAAATATTATGATTCAAAACAATAGGGTATAGCTATGACACTGCTTAATTGGCTACCAATGCAAGTTGGTGCATTCCAGTGCTCCAAGGAATGCTCTGGTTAGTGGTCAGATATAGTTTAATTTATCTTTTAAATTTTCACATTAGGTGTCTTTTTAAAGAAAGAAGTTTGGAATATCTTTGATATTTTAAAAAATTGTGTTACTAGTGGTAAAAATAATTACAATAATAAGAGCAAGCATAAAGATCTACAAATAGTTTCAAAACTAATGATGTGTTAAATATCCAACTACTACAGATGTTAGAGAAATATTTCTAGCATTTTTACAATTAGACACACCATTTGCTGTAAATTTTAAAATATTAATTCTAAATGGGTCAGAAAGCACCCAGTTCATGATAGACAGTTCAGGTTGCATGGTGTCTTGATCACCCATAGGAAAACATTCACTTTTTACCAAAGTCCAGTAACAGACCAAGAGCAGTCTCTTAAAAGAAGAGTAGTTATCTGCAGAAGATGGCAGAACCTTGCTCCAAAATCCTAGAGGCCTCCACTGTGATTCACCTATAGGGGCCTACCAAAGGCTCCAAACAGCATCCTTATCTGCCACTGACACCTCAGGCACAATTGGATCTGCTAGGTCATATGGCCCAATTGGCAAAGCAGCTTCCACAGCAGCCTGGACCTTTGGCAGAGCCTTCTCTTGTTCTGGACCCCACTCAAAACTGACAGCCTTTTGAGTCACTTGATAAATGGGCTAGAGTAACATACCCAAATGAGGAATGTGTTGCCTCAAAAATCCAAATAGGTCCACTAGGCATTGTGCCTCTTTCTTGGTTGTAGAGGTTGCCAAATGCAGCAACTTATCCTTCACCTTAGAAGGAATATCTTGGCAGGCCACACACCACTGGACCCCTGGAAGTTTTACTGAGGTAGAAGTTCCCTAAATTTTAGTTTATTTTATTTCCCATCTTCTGGCATGCAAATGTCTCACCAATAAGTTCAGGGTGTTTACTATTTCTTGCTCACTGGATCCAATCAGCATAATGGCATCAGTATAATGGACCAGTGTGATATCTTGTGGAAGCAAAAAGTGATCAGGACCTCTCTGAATAAGATTATGACACAAAGTCAGAGAGTTGATATACCCCTGAGGTAGGACTGTAAACGTATAGTGCTGGTCTTGCCAGCTGAAGGCAAATTGCTTCTGGTGGGCCTTATGGACAAGAATGGAAAAAAAGCATTTGCCAAGTCACTGGCTGCACACCAGGTATGAAGAGATGTGTTAATTTGCTTAAGCAATGAAACCATATCTGGTACAGCAGCTGCAATTGGAGTCAACATTGGTTAAGCCTACAGTAATCCACTATCATTCTCCAAGATCCATCTGTCTTCTGCACAGGCCAAATGGGAGAGTTAAATGGGGATGTGGTGGGAATCACACCCCAATGTCTTTCAAGTCCTTGATGGTGGCATTAATCTCCACAATTCCTCCAGGGATGCAATATTGTTTTTGATTTACTATTTTTCTAGCTAGAGGAGGCTCTAATAGTTGCCATTGGTCTTTCCCACCACAATAACTTTCACCCTATCGGGCAGGGAGCCAATGTGGGAGTTCTGCCAGCTGCTATGTATGTTTGTGCCAGTTATGCATTCTGGCACTGCAGAAATGACCTCAGGATGAGTCTGGGGACACACTGGACGCACTGAAAGTCAGACCTGACCTAAAACACCATTAATTACCTGACCTTCATAAGCTCCTACTTCAACTGGAGGACCATAATGATGTTTTGGGTCCCTTGGAATCAACATCAGCTTAGAGTCAGGGTTCAGTAGTCCCTAAAATCTCTGACCATTTCCCTTTCCCCAATGCACAGTTACCCTGGTAAAAGGCCAGAGGTCTCCTTGGGGAAGGATGGGAGAAAGATTCACTGAATACATTGTTGGTAATGTAGTGTGGTCCTTCCTTAAGGGAACCCAGTCTCCCCTTTATTCAAGGAATTCTGGGTCTGTAAACTGGTTGAAGTCTGGAAATTGATAGAGGAATCGTGATTCTCTATTTTTGTAACTCAAATTAGCCTTTTATCCATTTGACCTAAAAGTTTTCTTCTCAGATAAATTAAGCAGGAATGCAATAGGCTTCCTATAAATTTCACTTCTAGCAACACCATTATTATTAGCCAAAGCCAGAGCTCTACATGATTCAGATTATTCTGATTGCTGCTTTGTCTCTGCTGTCCATTTTGGTAGCTGTGCCCACCTTGCCTTTGACGATTGGGAGCCGCCACTTGGCACCTGCCATCTTGGGATCCCCCACTGTATTTACATTTTGTAGTTGAGTGACTGTGATTCCCACTGTTAGATCTGACATACAGAGACGAACAACAGGACTCTTCAAAGATGAAGACATACAGGGCTCTCCAAAGATGCAGGTGCTGCCCTCACAAATCTATTTCACAAGGCATTGGTCAAGAGTGTATATTCTGGATCCTCCCAACTGGCATGAGTAGGTCTAAAGTGACGAACTCACTCCACCATCCCAATGTCCCTAAGCCTTTGGATCCCTTCCTTTATATTAGACCAAGGGAGATGAGGGATGTCCAGCTCACTTACAGTGGGCCATCTTCTAATCCATATTTCAGCTAACCAAGCAAATAATCTATTAGAAACTTTCTTAATTCCCTGAGCTGCATTAAAAGCAGAGTCACTACTTAGTGGGTCTGAATCAATAAATCCAGCTTGATCCAACTCTATGTTACTTCCAGCATTATTTCATATCCTTAATATCCATCCCCTTGCCTGTTATCCAGATTTCTGTTTATATAAATTAGAAAACTCAAGCAGTTCTTTTTGAGTGTAGTGCATCTCCTCATGGGTGATACTCTCAACCTCACCTCTAGGGCCCCACCAGGGCTTTAGTCTAGTTATAGGTTTAGAAGCAAACAGATGTCTTGGAGGTGGCTCCTGAGGAAAATCAACATTATTTTGCCTGCCAACTGCCTCAGGGCAGGCCATCACTGTTGCCTCAAGCAGCACAGGTTTATTTATCACCTCAGACAAAGGTGGAAAGGCTGATGGCAGCATGGATCAGGGAGGGGATATTGCCACTACTGGGGATAGGGAGGCTGTTCCTTCTAACAAAGAATTTCATCAGAGTTTACAAACTCTGTGTCCCCAGCTTCATAAGAGTTCTCTCACGCATCCCCATTCCAAGTTGCAGGGTCTCACTCTTTTCCAATCAATGCCCTCAATTTAACAGTAGACACCTGGTGAGGCTGTGCGTGCACCTTTTGTTGCAGGTCAGTCACTCACATGATAAGAGCTTGTGTCTGTTTTTCCACAATTTCAGCTCTTTCTCTTCAGGAGATAAGAATCACTCAGGGCAATCTTGGCAGATTTGAGGCTCACTATCTTCTGCTGATGCTGCGAGACAGAATCCTTGAGTTCATCATTTTCTTTCATCACTTTGTCCACTGAACTTAGGAGCAACCAACCAGCTTCAATATGTTCCTTGGTTCTTCACATATGGTCAAGTATATTATGTATAGAGTTACTAACCTCCTTGCCTCTGATAAGTGATGAATCAGGAGTGTCAAATCATTTATTTTGCATAACTTTCTAAACAGTTCATGCCAAGGACTATCAGTGTTTTCCATACTATTAGAAGTAGAATCCTTAGCATTTTTTAGTCTAATCATATTAAACAGCCAACTTCAGAAACACCAAAACCAATGAGAAAACTCCATACTTAATACTGTGTTCCTCTAGAACCACTCCTGGTACTAAACTCTGTATTAGTCAGGGTTCTCTAGAGGGAGAGAACTAATAGGATAGATACATAAAGGAGTTGATTATGTATTAACTTACGTGATCACAAGATCCCACAATAGGCTGTCTGCAAGCTTGAGAAGCAAGGAGAGCCAGTCTGAGTCTCAAAACTGAAGAACTTGGAGTCTGATGTTTGAGGGCAGGAAGCATCCAGCACTGGAGAAAGATGTAGGCTGGGAGGCTCAGCTAGTCTCGCCTTTTCATGTTTTTCTGCTGCTTTATATTCTCAGGGAGCTCACTCAATTGTGCCCACCAGATGAAGGGCGGGTTTGGCATTCCCAGCCTACTGACTCAAATGTTAATCTCCTTTGGCAACACCCTCACAGAGACACCCAGGATCAATATCCATCCTTCAATCCAATCAACTTGAAACTCGGTATTAACCATCACACCCCAACATGACAGTGCTATCCAAAGTTCTGAGGCTGTCTAATACTCCAATATAATTATATGTATTTGTGTGATTCCTGTAATCATACCAGTATATGTGTATGAGTTTAGTAGAAACTTTAGCTATAGATAAATCAAAAGAAGACATACAAAAAATTAAAATTATATTAGAAATATGTGTCAACTTTTATCATGACAAGCTTAAATATTTGACTATTGAGTTAGGTGCAGTAGAGTGACTTTAGAACTTAGAATTTCCTTGATTTCTAAGAAAAGGGAATTTTGCATGTAAGATCTGAGATATGGATGATTTCTGTAGTTGAAGAAAGGACAAAGCTATCATCACATCAAACAAGATGATGAGAAAAGAGTGAATTGTGTCAGTTTTCAGGCAAATTAAGCATTTTAGATTATCATGGTATCACTTCATAAGTGAATAAACACAGATTCATGGCCCATTTTCCATAGTAAATAAAGAAGAAAAGTAAGTCATTACCTAGTCTGAACACTTGCCTAAAACATCTTAGTAGTTTTAAATATTTTTAAGTGAGTTTAATTTCTATTTTTTTAAAAAGTTGATTATACATTATTCAATCCATTTCAATATGACTATGAAAATATTTATTAATAAGCAAAATTAACTAATGGACATATTTTTAAAATCTAGTTATTAGAAATCTTCATGTGGAAGATCAGAACACTTTTAAATCTTTCTGTTATCCATTCAAACATAGTTTATAATGAGCAGATGTTGACTTTTTTAGAAGGAGAAGTTTCTATGCACACAGATCCCATGTTTCTGACATGACATCTGTATTCTCTTAGCAATTATTGTGAGAGCTATGCAGCTGCCTTATCCTTCAAACCTGGGATTCAAACCTTATCCCAGATTTGGGATTACATCAGTGTACACAGCTAAAGGATGTTCCAAAATGTGTAAGTAGAGGAAAATATGAACTTTTCCCCAATTTTGAAATACGTAACACTTTTTTGTAGAGGTTTATACCAAACTCTTAAAGTGATAGAGTAAAAGAAAAGAAAAGGATTAACAGTGTTGTAACATTCCCAGCCAAAACAAAGAAATACAAATGTATAATGTGATATGGAGAAGAAGCATCCTTGCAGAGGCTTGTAACTGCCTCAAAGCTTAAAAAGTGAAAAATGTCTAGGCACAAACAACAATAGGTAAGAGACAAGAGGTATATTAAGCACACTGAATTATAGTTGTGGTATATATAATATTCCATTTTATTTTTGGAAGAAACTTGAACTTAGAAATTAAATCTGAATTTTGAGAGTTTACATTGTATTTATTCTGGCAAAATATGATGTGTTATTGAATTTAAAATATTACTAAAATATGTCATAAAGATTCCTTCAGGGTGTTAAATATCTACCAAAAAAGGAACTTTGGCAACCAAATATAAACATCCAAGAGAAAAAAATGGTATTTAAGAAGATATTACATATTTCTCAAGCCAGGTAGCTGACTAGAAGTATTGGACACTTGCTGTCTCCAGAGGGGGAAAAAAAAGCCAAAATTGCAAATAGATAATCACATCTGGCATAGAGCATCTGAGGCAGAACAATGAAATTCAACAGAGAAGTCATGAAAAACAATTGAAGCATGGCAGGAAAGGGAACTGTGACACCCAGCTCTTCTGGGATTGGCTGGGAGCTGGGAGAGAGGCTCAATATTGTGGAGAAGGGCTAAGTGAAACCCTCAGTGGTCCACGTTTTCACCGCAGACTACTGTGATCCTAGCCATGGGAGAGTTCCTGTACACACACAAGCCCTGGGCTGTCACGGGGGGCAGCCTGGGGACCCCATGTGGACATTGCTCTATAGAGGGAGTCTGCACTGGGTCATATATTCCCACCCTCAAGACATAAGCAGCAGCATCACACTGTAATTTTGACAACTCAGCCTCTACCAGACAGGATTCTTCTTTGGGACTCAATAGTCCCTGCACCTCTCCATCCCCAAAACCCCCGGTGACATCCTGAGCATCCACCTGGAGAGCTGCACTGGCACATAGCTGGCACAGTGCTGAGGTCCTCAGCACTCTAGACCAAATAGAGTCCTGCTCCCCAGAGAAGGGGCAATGCAACACACTGACAAGGCTGCCCAGGACAAACGGCACCAAAACATGTACTATCCAGAACGTGAGAGGTGCCTGCCTTAGTCTATGGGCGGAGTAGTCTCATCTCCCTCTTTTGCCCTCACTAGTAGCAGAGCTCCGAGCTTTACCTCCTGGACAGGAACCAGATCCCGTTCCTGATCACGCACTGCTACAACTGCCGCTGACACCAGAAAACGAAGCAAGTATTACCTAAAGTCTAAGAGTTGCCTGTCTGGGGCTGTGGACTGCAACCTGGCTTACACCAGAAGCACAACTTCTGGGCTTGTGCTAACATCCAGATGCCAGGATCCCTCCCCATGTCACACACCAATGCAGTTGCTACTGCTACCAGCAACCAAAATGAGCAGTACCCTGAGTTTAAAAGCTGCCTCTCTGGGGTTGTGAACAGCAACCCTCTCTCCACCATCAAAATGACCTCTGAGCTCTAGCATGTGCCCTGAGATCAGGCTCTCCACAGCCACCATTGCAGATCATCTGGCCCTACCTACTACAGCCTGTGACTCCGGACACCACTGAGGGCCTCAAGTCCAGCCCGCCTGGCCTGGAACTACCTCTTACAATGTGCAAGCATACTGCCTATGGACATGGAAATTACCCTGACCATTCCTCCACCTCAGGCATATATGTATGAACTCCCCCTAGAAACCTGAAGACATGTCCACCTAGCCTGCCACAAACACCACTGACACCCACCAACACATGCCAGCTGAGTGCCTGGGGACTGGTCTGCCCAGCTCATTATGACCACTACTAAAAATACTGAGTGCCAGCTGTGAGCTGAAGGGTTGTCCTACTATGACTACTACCATCACTCATGCCGCACACCATGTCCAGGGACCTGAGGACCCACTTGTCCATCTGGCCCACTGCTGCCACTGCCAACACCTGAGCAAACTGCCTGGAAGTCCAAAAATTGGACCACCTGCACCTGCTAAATCTAATGTCTACACATGCTGCCCAGGCATGAAATGACAGGCATGCTCGGGCCACTACTGTAATCACCAAGGCTTGAGCACTGCCCACCTGACATTCTCTCCTCAGCAAAGCCTCACCATGGCCTGTACTAAAAACTGCAGCCAAGCCACCGAGGAAATTACAGACATCTCTGATGCAGTACACAGTCAGTGAAATCATATGAAGACTACTGTACTGCAAGAATCCAGAATCAAAGCTGAGGTACACTTCCCAACCATCGACATAGGCACATCTTGAGAAAAAAATGTCTTCCTCTACAGAGGTTAATTCAAATATTAGAAAATGCTTTGTGCTTTTTGCTCAGAATTGCTTTGCAAATTCAGGCTCTTTTTTTTTTTTTATTTCACATAAATTCTACAACAGTTGTTTTTCTAATTCTCTAATTTTGGGAGTTTGTTAGGAATAGCACTGAATCTGTGATTGCTTTGGGCAGTACTGCTATTTTAATTATGTTGCTTCTCCCAATCCGTGAGCATGGACTATATTTCCATTGGTTTGTGTTGGCTCTGATTTCTTTCTGCAGTGTTCTGCAGTTCTCCTTGTAGAGATCTTTCACTTCCTGGGTTAGCTGTATTTCTAGGTTTTCATTTTCTTTGTTGCTCTTGTAAATGGAATTGCCTTCTTGATTTGACTCTCAGCCTAGACATTATTGGTGTATAGAAATGTTACCAATGTTTGGATAATCAATTTTGTATCCTGAAACCTTACCCAAATAATTTCAGTTCTAGTAGCCTTTTGGTGGAGTATAATGTTTTCTAAGTATTAAATCATATTGTCAGTACAGAGAGATAATTTGACTTCTTCTTTTCCTATTTGGATGCTTTTTATCTCTTTCTTTTGATCTGTCCAGGACTTCTAGTCCTATGTTGAATAAAAGATGATGGTAATCAAAACAGCATGTTACTGGTACAAAAACAGACACATACACTAATGGAACAAAATAGAAAATTCAGAAATAAAGCGACACACCTACAATGATCTGATCCTTGACAAGGCCAGCAAAAAGAAGTAATGGGAAAAGAAAACCCTATTGATAAATTGTACTGGAATAATTGATGAGCCATATGCAGAAAACTGAAGTTGGACCTGTACCTCTCACCATGTACATAAATTACCTCAATATAGATTAAAGATTTAAGACTTAAAATTTTAAATGTAAGACCTCAAACTATCCGAATTCTAAAAGAAAACGTAGGAAAATACTCTTCTTGTCATTGACTTTGGCAAAGTATTTTGGAATAAGTGCCAAAATTAATTGCAACAAAACCAAAAATTAATAAGTGAGATTTAACTAAACTAAAATGCTCCTTCACAGAAAAAAAAAAAAAGCTATCAATAGAGTAAACAGACAAACTACCAAATGGGGGAAAAATAATAGCCCTTCTGACTGAAGTGAGAAACACAAAAGTATGAGACTCACTGTTAAAGCAAACAAATGGATAGGAAAGAGAAAGGTCTCAAATGGTCCCACTACAAAAAATTACCAAATTACAATGACAAATAATAAGAGAAAAAGGAATAATGTATATACAAAACAGTGATAGAACAATTAACAGTATGACAGGAATAAAACTTCATATATCATTGATAACCTTGAATATAAATTGATTAAATTTTCCAATTAAATGATACACAGGCTGGCCACATAAATTTAAAAAAAGTGATGCAGCTATATGCTGCCTACAAGAAACATACTTTACCCAAAAAACAGCAGAAGTAGCTGTACTTAATATCAGATAAAATAGACACTAAGGCAAAAACAGTAAAAAAAAAGAATGTTATCATAAAATGATAAAGGGATCAATCTAACAAGAGGATACTCTAATTCTAAATATATGTGCACCCAACACTTGAGCTCCCAAATAAATAAGCAAATATAATTAGACCTAAAGATAGAGTTTAAGTCCAATACAGTAATAGTTGGGGACTTTCATACTCCACTCTCAGCATTAGATGAGTTATCTAGACATAAAATTAACAACAACAAAAAAATCACATTGTATTTGAATTGGAATTTAGACCAAATGAACCTAACAGATATTGACAGAATATTTCATCCAATGGTTGCAGAATACACATTCTTGTCCTTGTCACATGGGTCATACTCTATAACAGACTATGTTAGGTCACAAAATAAGTCCCAACAAACTTAAAATAATTGAAATCATATCAAGCCTTTTATCAGAACTGGATGGAATAAAGCCAGAAATTAATATCATGAGGAACTTTGGAACTGTACAAATTAAACAACAAACTGAAAATTAAACAACATTATATTGAACAGTGATTGGATCAATGAAGAAATTCAGAGGAAAATACAAACAGTTCTTGAAACAAATCAAAATAACACAATATACAAAAACCATTGGGATAGAGCAAAAGCAGTCCTAATATGGAAGTTTATAGCAATAAACACCTACATCAAAAAGCAGAAAGTTTTCAGATAAATAATCTAATGATATATCTCAGTTAACTAGGAAAGCAAGAACAAATCAAACCCAAAATTAGTAGAATGAAAGAAATAATAATGATCATAAAAGAAATACATGAAATAGATACATAAAATAGTAGAACATCATGACAAAATCAAAAGTTGGTTTTTTGAGAAAAAAAAATCAATAGACTGCTAGGTATAGTAAACAAAAAAGAAAAAGAGAAGAGCCAAATAAAATAAAAAATGGAAAACGTAACATGATAATTAATAGTACAGAAATAAACAGAACACCAAAGACTATTATGAACACTTACATGATAACAAACTGGAAAACTTAGAGGAAATGGATAAATTTCTGGAAACATGCAACCTACCAAGACTAAATTAGGAAGAATAGAAAGTCTGAACAGACCAATAACAAAAAGTGAGATTTACTCAGTAACAAAAACTCCTCCAACAAGGAAAACCCAGGACTAAATGGATTCACTACCAAATTCTATCAAATATGAGAAGAGCTAACACCGATCCTTCTCAAACTATTCCAGAAAATTGAAGAGCATGAAATTAGGAAATTCAACCTAAGTCCTTTTACCAGACTAGCATAACACTGATATCAAAACTGGACAAGGACGAACTACAGCCTACCATTCCTGATTAACTTAGGCAGAAAACTTCTCAACAGAATACTAGCAAACCAAATCAAACAGCACTATCAAAAAGATAGTATACCATGATCAAGTGGGATTTGTACTAGCAATGCAAGGATGGTTCACCATATACAAATCAATATACATGATACATCACATCAAGAGAATGATCATGTCAATAAATACAGGAAAGGCATTTGATAAAATTCAGGATCTCTTCATGATAAAAACTATCAACAAACTAAGCACAGAAGAAACATACACTAAAATATAATAAAGGTCATATATGATTATATCATCTGACTGTGTCTCCACCCAAATCTTATCTTGAGTTGTAGTATCCATAATCCCCACGTGTCATGAGAGGGGCCTGGTGGGAGGTAGTTGAATCTTAGGAGCAGTTACCCCATTCTGTTCTTGTGGTAGTGAGTGAGTTCTCACGATATCTGATGGTTTTATGAGGGGCTTTTCCCGCTTTGGTCAGCACTTCTCTTTCTTACCACCTTGTGAAGAAAGATGTGTTTGCTTCCCCTTCCATCAGGATTGTAAATTTCCTGAGACCTCCCCGGTCCAGCAGAATTGTAAGTCAATTAAACCTCTTTCCTGTATAAATTACCTAGTCTCAACCAGTTCTTAATAGCAGGATCAGAACAGACTACTACATATGACAAACCTGGAGCCAACATGAAAGTCTTTTCTCTAATAACTGGAATAAGGCAAGGAGGCCCACTTTCACCACTCCTATTCAACATAGTACTGGAAATCTCAGCCAGAGAAATCAGGCAAGAGAAATAAATGAAAGGCGGCCAAATTGTAAAAGAGGAAGTCAAATTGCTTCTGTTTGCAAACAATATGAACTTATATTTAGAATAAAACATAGACTGCACCAAACAATGCTTAGAACAGATACACAAATTCAGTAAAATTGCAGGATGCAAAATAAACACAAAAATTAGTAGTGTTTCTACATAAAAATTATGAAATAGCTGAAAATAAAATCAAGAAGGCAATCTCATTTACAATAGCTATGCACAGAAAAATAAAATACCCAGGAAGAAATGTAACCAAGGAGGTGATTGACCTGTACAAGGAAAACTATAAAACACCGATGAAAGATATCCAAGAGGACAGAAACAAACAATTAGACATTCTATAATCAAGAGTGGAAAAACTAATATTGTTAAAATGACCATACTACCCAACGCAATCTAAAGTTACAATGCAATCTCCATCAAAATCCACATGTCCTTTCTCAGAGAAATATTTTTAAAAATTATAAAATTGTTATGGAACTGAAAAAGAGTCCAAATAGCCTAAGCAATACTGGACAAAAACAACAACAACAACAACAAAAAGCCTTCAAAATATATTACAAAGCTATTGATATAGCTTGAATATTTGTTTCCATACAAATTTCATATTGACTTGTAATCCTTAATATTGGAGGTGGGGCCTAGTGGGAGATGTTTGAATTATGGGAGTGCATCACTCACGGCTTGATGCTGTCTTCGTGATAGGGAGTGAGTTCTCATGAGATTTGGTAATTTAAAAGCGTGTGGCACCTTCCTCTCCACTCTCTCTCATTCTCTCCTGCTTCTGCTTTTGTTATGTGATGTGCTTGATACTCATTTGTGTTCCAACATGGTTGGAAGCTTCCCGAGGACTCCCCAGAAGCAGATGCCGCTGTGCTTCCCGTACAGCCTGCAGAGCCATGAGCCAATTAAATACATTTTCTTTATAAATTACCCAGTATCAAGTGTTTATCACCAAAAAGAAATAAGTATGTGAGGTCATGAATATGATAATTGTCATGTTAATTATCACATGTTAATATGTTAATTATCATATCCATTACCTCACATATTTATCATTTTCTTTTGGTGACAAACACCTGATTTGATCTTTCCACAATGCATGCATGTAGTAAAACACATTGTACCCCATAAATATTTATAATTATTATTTGTAAGAAAAAATAAAATACAACTTTTAAAAAGATATAAACTTATAAACACTTACATGATAAAGCTTGTCCTATGATAAAGTAGGGTAAATAAATTTATATATGTGTGTGTATGTATGTGTTTTTATATACATTTCTATTCCAGTGTACTTGTACCCCACCTCCCAAAACAGCAAGAAAAGTAAAATTTTATCGGTCTTAGTAGAAAGGTTTTGAGGATATGTAATTTGTTATAGTAATTTCTTTAGCCATGGTTCTACAGAGAAATGGAAATAATAGAATATGTATGTATATATAGAAATGAGTTGTTCTGAGGAATTGACTCACATGATATGGACATTAGCAAGCTCAAAACTTACAGGGTAGGCCAGCCATCAGGTTAGAGACCAAGGAAAGCTGATGTTGTAGCTTAAGTCTGAATGCCATCTGCTATAGAACCTGGGAAAGTCAGTGAAGTCCAAAGGCAATGTGCTAGATAATTTCTGTCTTGCTTGGGGGAGGACTTTCTTTTTGTACTATTCAGGCCTTCAACTGACTTCAACTATATTACTGATGGCAATCTGTTTTTTTCAAAGTCCAATAATGTAAATATTAAACTTATTGAAAACATGGTCACAGAAATGCCCAGAATAATGTTGGATCAGATATCTGGGTGCTCTATGACCTAACCAAGTTAATATATAAAATTCACCTTCACAGTAATTATTTAAATGATCAGCATGAATTGTCAGTTGATGTGAGTCCCAATAATTAATATTTACTGGCTCTACTCAACTATAAGTCAATAAGATAACATATACATATATATGACTCATTTACCTAGTCTTTAAAATGAGGATGAAAATACAAATACCTCAGAGATTTATGGTGATGATAAAGAGTGTTATTTATTTTATTTATTTATTTATTATTTTTTGTTTTCTGAAACAGAGTCTCACTCTGTCACCCAGGCTGGAGTGCAATGGCACAATCTTGGGTCACCTCCACCTCTGCCTCATGGGATCAAGCAATTCTCATGCCTCAGACTCCTAAGTAGCTGAGATTACAGGTATATGCCAGCATGCCCAGCTAATTTTTGTGTTTTTAGTAGAGACAGGGTTTCACCATGTTGGTCAGGCTGATCATGAACTCCTGGCCTCAAGAGATCCACCCACCTCAGCCTCCCAAATTGCTAGGATTACAGGTGTGAGCCACTGCGCCCGGCCAAGACTCTTATTTATTATATTTGTAAAAATACTTGGAAACATATTCGGCACATATTAAATAATATAAGGGAATTAGCAAGGAAGACAGAGTATTCTATTAACACCTCACTGTCTGAATATCCCAATGGAATTGTTGAAAAAATGAATGTCAAAAAAGCCAAATCATGATCCCTTTATTTCCAAAATATGAAACCATTGACTATTTAATTTTTTTAAAAAATATATGAATGAATGAATGAATGAATGAATAGAAAAATTAGTTTCTATTTAGAAATCAGTCCATTTATAGAACAAACAGTTTTTCTGAAAATTGACAGCTGAAGTCCACCCAGGTGGGATTAAACTATATTTTAAGAATATATAATTTATAAATAAACATCATTAAGTAGACATTATCTTTAAAAATTAAACAATTAGATGTTAAAAAATTAAATTATTTATGTTTGAACTTACTATTTTCAATTTTTAAAAAGTTATTTTCTTAAAGCCATGGAAGAAATTTTTCTTTTACCTCAAAAAATTTCTGCAGCTGACTTCTGGACAATCTAGTCAGTTTACAAATTAACTAGTTTCTAAATGTGGTGTTTAAGATCACAAGATACTGGCAAGGAACAGAGAGAATAATATAAACACACGACTGATGATCATTTCTGTTTGTCATATTGATGATTAATTACTATACAATTGAGTGTATCCATTAGGCTGGAAGTCCAATTGGCAGCTAAGCCATAAAAGCAGTATTCTATTTTTAGATTTTTGTACCAGAAATATTTGGAGTAAGTCACTGAAATGCCTATCATTCAGCTCTTCTGAGGCTCGTTTTCTTCAACTATTCCATTGGGATATTCAGACGGAGGTGTTAATACAACACTCTGTGTTCCTTGCTAATGACTGTACATTGTTTACTATGTGCTGAACATATTGGGGTTTTTTTTCAATATAATACTCTTAACTCTAACATATGATAACATATAATATATGTTATTGTATCAGTTTTAAAGTCTAGGTAAATGAGGCACAGATAGGTTAACTACTTTCCCAAGTTCATTGAGATAGAAAGAGTGGCAGACATACTTCATATCCAAGTAGTCTGACTGCAGACTCTGTGGTCTTCAACACCGCTTTGCTACTTTTACATTACAAGATAGCCATGCAGTTTTGTTGTTGACTGATCATACAACCGCTTAAGAGATTGTTTTTTATGGCATACATAGGACATAAAGATACAAAGATATAGATACCTATATGTCTAAAAAGGTAAAGTTTTGTGCATAGATAACAGGGAAATACAAAATAGAGCCCCAGAGAGACACTATGTCATACCTACCACAATTGGTAAAATTAAATGTGTAGTAACATCAAATGATAGGAACAATGTGGTAAAATCTGAAAATTTATTTGCTGTTGACAGAGATTCAAAATAGTGCAAGCTTTATAATGAACAGTATGGAATTTTTATTAAAATTGAATTTGGTAAACCCTCTGTGTATGCCTCTGACTTTTGGTACAGCAATCCCACTCCTGGTTATACAAAGTAGAGAAGGCAATTGTTGAAAGTATTATACAATTTTCTTCATCAAATTTGCAGTCTGGTAAAATTTAGTAGGACTTATTTTTGTCTTTTGGGAGACTTTCAGGAATATTCCTCTTCAAAGTTTCCAGGTGGTATTTTCTGGAAGACAGATTGTGATTTGCGTCCCTAGCATGTACAAGAAAACTGCTAACAGCTTTGTTATTTCCTGATGTTATGTTTGGACGTTTGACTTATTCTGTACCAAAGAAGCTTCTGGATCCTGATATCAGGAGATTTTCTCTAACATTGGCATTCTATTTCACACTGACAAAAATGCTGGCTTTCTAAATTCTGCTCGTGTTCTTTTAAAAATGTCTTCTTTTAACTTTACATGTAAGACGGCCTGCCCACAGTATTCAAAAAAAAAACAGCTTGTCGTGTGAGTAAAGGGTGATTTTTAAAAATGCTCAGCAGAAATATCTGATAATTCCAAGCAACATGCTCATTAATGAAGCTACTTTACAGAATACTTAAAAAGAAACCCTTATGTGAGAAATGTCAAGCACTTCTCAGTAAGCCCTATGGACCTGTATAGTAGTAGTATGAACTAGGTGGCAAAATTAAGATGAAGAGCAAAAGCAATGGAGTTTTACACATAACAAAGTAGAAAATCATCAGCATACTTGCTAAATTTTATTTCCAGTTTACTTCAGAAAAATTGTGCAGAGAGTGCAGTACAGCAGTCTCTCCTTATCCATGAGGAATACTTTCCAAGACATTCAGCGGATGCCTGAAACCTCAAATAGTTCCAAACTCTGTATATAATACGCACAAATTACTTTTTCATTCTTCACAATTTCATGGACAGAAGATATCTTCTTTCCATAGTACATTTTGATAACATCAGCATATTATTTTTTTTTATTTCCTGACGTTGAGAACTTTCACCTCTTCACTTTTAAAGGAAGCATGTTATGGCTTCTCTTTGGTATATCCAAATTGCTGGCATCACTACTCTTGTACTTGGGGGCATTCTTAAGTAATGTAAAGGTGACTGAACACAAGCACTGCAATACCATGACAGTTGATCTGATAACTGAGAGGGCTACTAAGTGACTAATGGGCAGGTCGACAGCATGGAGATGGTGAACAGAGCAATGATGGATGTTCAGCAGCTGGGGGGCAAAGAGAGGGCATGAGATCTCATCATGCTACTCGAAACAGCACACAACTTAAAACTTATAAGTTGCTTACTTCTGAAATTTTCCATTTAATATTTTCAGAAACCATAAAAAGCAAAATCATGGGTAAGGGAAAACTGCTGTACAACAAAAGAGTGCAAAATTTGGAACCAGAAGAAGGACTTTTCTTCAGTTTGCGTTTTTATAGCTTGGATATTACTGATCTGAAGCCATACTAACATGTAGGAAAGAAAGCAATTATATAAGTTGATTCAGAGATTGAGATAGTACATATAAGACAAAAATATTTAAATATTAGAAGTGTTATAAAGCCATATAAAAATTATTGTTCAAATGAGAACATGATTTCTACTTCAAAGGGGCATTTGTTAAAACATTTTAACTCGTTTTTTATCCCCCGGGTATAGAGCAGCAGTAGGTCAGTGCACGAATACATGTAGTATGCAATAATTCATAAAAGTTGAAAGTCTGAATAAGTGAGCATAGCATGGAATTTACTTAATTATGGCATGTGGTTTACATAATTCAGAAGTCAGTTTTGCATTACTTACTTTAAAATATGAAAATATACGATGGAATGAATGGTAGAGGAAAGAATACATGTGTAATACATATGTTAACATCTGGGTAGTAAGCATGTGGGGGATCATTGTAAAATTATTTATGCTTTTCTGTATGTTTGACATTTGTCATAATAAAATGTCAAGGGAAAAGGAATAGTAGCACATGTAAGGGTTTAAATTGCTTTTGTTCTGACTGAGATCCTGAAAGATGACTTGCCAGGAGAGAATGGCTGAGAGAACAGGCTGCTTGACAGGGGGTGACCTTCCCGGAAGGGAGTAGGAAAAAAATAATAAAAATGAATGTATGTCCCTTATATTTTGGATTGCCTGGAAAAGATCACAGACATTCCAAGTCCTCTGTAGGTGTGTTGTGTGTTACAGAAATTATGAACCATTTAAGTTTATGAGTGGGTGTGTGAAGGAATTCTTCAACATAGAATTTTTGACTCAATTCAAGGCTTTGCGGCCATCAATTAATCCATATTCCATCTATTTTAAAGATTCTTTGCCCATTTAAAAGATGCACACACATTTGATTTTGTCATTTATTGCCCTCTAAATCATTCTTGCATATCACAACTGGGCTTTTTGCCAATGACATATAATTATACTAGAAGGCTTAACTTACATTGTTTCTATAATCATAAATACAGTTACATCTTGAAAGCACACACACACATACACAAATCTAAATATACAGAGGAATGACATGAAAAAGGAAGGAGGAAAAAATAAATATTAGCTTCTACTTAGAATGTATCTAAGCAGCAAATGTCAGTTATGTTTAAATGGGTGAACTATTTAATAATTTCATGTATTATTCAATTTTAAATTTAAACTCTGTATTGAGGTTTGTTATTCTTTCTTACCATTTTTTCCCTTACTTTTCCCTTCAAACTATGTTTAAGTTAAATTTTGGTTATGAGGCAAACTCGCCATGGTGGTTTAAGGACCCCGGCTCCTGGACAGCGATTATTCCTCATCTCAGACTGTTTTTGAGTTTTGACACATGCCACTATATTTCTTCCCGTAAACATCTGCCCTGGCTGCTGAGGTATTCACTACCGTTGTAACTAATCTCCTGGTATGCCAAAGATTTGGTTCTTTGCCCCACCCTTCCAAACACAAGGCTAAGGTTCATTTGACCCACTTCCATAAAAGCAGTACAAATACTCTAAAACCAGTGAAACATGTGCTTCACCCCATTCTTGGCTTCAGGAGTTGACCTAACATTTATTCTTACAGGATTACTTCACCCTGTAAGTAATCTTACAGGATTACATCACCAAGGCTACACCATGGCAGGTGCACAGGTTTTCAATTCTGTTACCTTTTACATGAGAATATAGTTATCATTCCTATGTCACATGCAGACCTAAATGACTGACAAATGCACCCCCCTCTGTATGAAATACAGTATTTTGTGATGTCCTTTGTTCCAGATTCATAAATGTAAAAAAGATCACATGCCCATTTGCTGTTAGCTTTCCTTTCCTATTTATCTGAGGTTTTGTCCTCTCAATATTTCCCAATTTTCCCTTTTGTACCAAAGCTTAGAAGTGAGAAATGATGAAATTCTGGTTTACTGATAGATACAGATAGGCTGTTAGTTTGTTTATTCCACCCAAAGCCTTCTCTGCTCCCTCCCAATGAAGAATTCTTCCCTCCCAATGAAGAATTCCTTTTTCCTTCAGTTTCTAAGCAAAATCCACCCATCTTTGCTCTGAAGTGATGGAGTATTAAACTCTTGTCTTAGGATGAAAGTACTGCAAATAATTTTTAAAAATTATTGAAGGAAACATATCCAGGGATTTCACAAAATTATAACACTATAAATTGTATTATAATTTATAAAAATAAAAGAACAATTTATAGAGCTACTTTTACAAAACTATTGTGTACTAACCTGATTATCTATTTTCTTCATATTTATATCAAAATATATAGAAGTAAAAGTAAGTCAAGTTAAATTGCCAATAAGTATATGTACTAACTCAAAATTAAATAACTCAATTTACTATTCTATAGTATACTATAATAAGAGATATGTAAACTCTATTTGTCTCTGTCCCTCGTTCTTGACACAAAGCTCCTAAAACTTCTATAATTTCCTGAGTGAAAGGAGCACTGACAGAGTTTCTAAATCCCTTGGAATTTCCTGTATAATTCTTAGGAGCATCTTTTGTTTTCACGAGGCAACTCTTGATGGATTCCTGGATAGCCTCAGAATAGGGAACTGGTTGCCAGGGGAAACAATCAAGTGATCAGAGAGTTGGAACTTTCAATCCCACTCTCCCACATCCAGGAAGGAGACAGGAGCTGAAGGTTTAGTTGATCATCAATGGCCAATAGAGTAATTAGTCATGACTATGTATTGAGGCTTCCATAAAAGCCCCTCATAACTGGGTTTGAAGTGCTTTCATATGGCTGAACACCTGGAGGTGCCTGGGAGGTGATGCACCCTGAGAGGATATGGAAGCTCCAAGCCCCTTCCCATATACCTTGTCCTTCATAATCTCTTAATTTGGCTGTTTATGTGTATGCTTTGCAATATCTTCTGTAATAAACTGGTATCCTGAGAAATTAATCAAACTCAGGGAGAAGGTAGTAGGAATCCAGATTTATAGCAAGGTGGTCAGAAGTTTAGCTGACAATCTATTACTTGCAGCTAACATCTGAAGTGAAAAAAGTCCTGTGTGACTGAGCCCTTAACCTGTGGGATCTGACTAACTCCAGGTAGAGAGTGTCAGAATTGAATTGAATTATAAGACACCCAGTTGGTGTCCAGTGGATAACTGATTGGATGCTTGTAAAAGAAAATCCAACACTCACCTTGATAACCAGAAGGGAAATAGTGTCTGTTATGTGTTGACTGTGTAAGAAAAGAAAAACAATGTTTATCTTACACAACTTTTAATATAATGCTGACAAAATTCAAGCTCAAACCTATACATATTTCCACTATATAGTTCTGAATATTGCTTTCTTATCCGTAAATATGTTATGTTTTCCATTAAAACATCAACTTACAATTTACATATGGGCCCTCTATATGATTCAGCAATTCTATTCCTAGAGATCTACCCCAAAATGAGCCCATCTGTTAATGAAAAAATATGTACAAGAATTTTCACATTAACTTTACTACCAGTTACCCCAAAACTGGAAAAACCCAAATGTTGGTCAAAAAATGAATAATAAAAATGTGATATCTGACACATTGATGGATCTCACAGATATTAGTTGAGAGAAGAAAGAAAAAAGCACTTGTAGCCTGGCTCCATTTATATGAAGCTCAAAAACAGATAAAGCTTCTTTATGGTCACAGGAGACAAAATTTATATTATTTTTGAACTGCCAAGAAATGGGGAATAAATAATCATTTTGGTAGCTAGATATGTTTCATATCTTAGCCTGTGAAGTAGATACATGATTGTCTATATATGAAAATATTATTATAGCTATATACTTGAAGACTAGTGCATTTTGTATTTTGCACATTTTACAATATCAATGTAATACTTCCTCAAAGAAGAAAGAACATTAGCAATAAGCTTTAAACTGATTTGTTGCTTTGGAGAAATTATACATTATGCACAAATCTGAACATCATGGCACAAATACATTTTGAACAGTTCATAATAGGTAATTATTGAATGATTAATGACATGTTACACTAGGAAAAATAGTCTTCAATTAATTATGTAAGTCTTTGTCCATGCACATCTACTTTCAATCAGATATTGAAATCAAGCCATATGAAAGAGACTTCATAACAAAATATTAATCTTTTTTTCTCTATAAGGTTAATGATCACTCATAGAATATCACATTAGTACCTGAACATTTTGCTACCTTTCTCTTTTATTTAAATGATATTAATATCGGGAATACTGACATATGAGGCTAAATAACTCAGTGTTCAGAAAATTTTAAAATTTTGGTAGTTAGCACAGTGTTTGAAGATTTCAAGACCTTTGGGGTTAGTGATCTAATATTTGAGAATGTTGCTCTTTTATGTTTCAGTTCTGTGAACTTGAGCACAACTTTTAACCTCGCGGACGATCCTTTAGTTTTCATATCTAAGAATGTGCATACTTACAATATCTATTGCCTAGGTTTATTTGAATTAAAAAAAAATAAATCAAATGATGCATTTTAGACTAAATGAAAAAAATCACATAACTTAAAATGTACCCAGTCCTACATTTTTTATTAAATAACACACCTGTATATGTTTTAGACAAAAGTGAAGTAATAGAGACAACAGTGTGACTGGACTGAGAGTTGATACAAAGATAGGTAAGATGGAGCCTGTGTTATTTGTCTACTTACAATCAGTCATAGTGAAATAAGCACACATGTATAGTTAAAGAAATAGTAAGACAATTATACAATGCATTATGCAAATAAGTAGGGGGATATCTTAGTATATTTGTGCTTATATAACCAAAATGGAGCACAATAACCAAAAAAATCTATAATCAAAAACACCCATAAAATGGGTGGTTTATATACAACAGTAATTTATTTCTCTTTGTTATGCTGACTGGAAAGTTCCTGTTCAAGGCACTAGAAAA
Source organism: Macaca fascicularis (assembly GCF_037993035.2). NCBI lineage: Eukaryota > Metazoa > Chordata > Mammalia > Primates > Cercopithecidae > Macaca > Macaca fascicularis. The sequence continues at coordinate 179,433,078 of NC_088376.1, read as the reverse complement.
TTCAGTATCTGGTGAGGGAATACCTGCTAGTTCATAGAAGGCATCTCTTTCTTATGTCTCCATGATGGAAAAAGCAGCAATCTTCCCTGGGCCTCTTTGGTGAGGGCACTAATCATATTTGAGCCTTCACGACTTAATCACCTCCAAATGCCCCACCTCCTAATACCATAATCTTGGGGGTTAGGATTTCAACATATGGATGTTTGCAGGACACAAACACTCAAACTTTACAACGCAATTGTATTAGTCCGTTCTCATGCTGCTATAGAGAACTGCCTGAGACTGCATAATTTATAAAGAAAGAGATTTAACTGACTCACAGTTCTGCAGCACTGGGGAGGTCTCAGGAAACTTAAAATTGTGGCAGCAGAAGAAGCAAAAACATCCTTCTCACGTGGCAGCAGAAGGAGCAGTGCTGAGCAAAAGGGAAAAAGTCTGTTATAAAACCATCAGATCTCATGAGAACTCACCACTATCATGCGAACAGCATGAAGGTAACCACCTCCATGATTGAATTGCCTCCCACTGGGGTCCCTCCCATGACACCTGACAAGGTGATTATGGGAACTATAACTCAAGATGAGATTTGTGTGGGGTCACAGCCAAACCATATCGTTCTGCTCCCGGTCCCTGCCAAATCTCATATCCTCACAATTCAACACACAATCATGCCTATCCAACAGTCCCCCAAAGTCTTAGCCCATTCCAGCATTAACCCAAAAGACCAACTCCAAAGTCTCATCTGAGAAAAGGCAAGTTCCTTTTGCCTAGGAACCTGTAAAATCAAAAGCAAGTTAGTTACTTCCTAGATGCATTGGGGGTACAGGCATTGGGTAAATACACCCATTTTAAAAGGGAGAAATTGACCAAAATGAAGGGGCTACAAGCCCCATGCAAGTCCAAAATCTAGCAGAGCAGTCAAACCTTAGAGCTCTAAAATTAGCTCCTTTGACTCCATGTCTCATATCTAGGTCATGCAGATGCCAAGTGGTGGGCTCCCACAACATGGGGAAACTCCACCCCTGTAACTTTGCAGGTTACAGCCCTCACTCCCTGCTGCTTTCACAGGCTGGAATTGAGTATATGCGTGACTTTTCCAGGTGCACAGTGCAAGCTGTAAGTGGATCTACCATTTTTGGGTCCAGAGGATGGTGGCCCTCTTCCCACAGTTTCACTAGGCAGTGTCCCAGTGGGGAGTCTGTGTGGGATCTCCAACTCCACATTTCACTTCTACACTACCCTATCAGAGATGCTCCATGAGGGCTCCACACCTGCAGCATATTTCTGCCTGGGCATCCAGGCATCTCCATAGATCCTCTGAAATCTAGGCAGAGGTTCCCAAACCTAAATTCTTTACTTCTGTGCACCCACAGGCCCAACACCACGTGAAAGCTGCCATGGCTTGAGGATTGTACCCTCTGAAGCAACAGCCTGAGCTGTTCATTGACCCCTTTTAGCCATGACTGGAGCTGATGCAGTTGGGATGCAGGGCACTATGTCCCAGGGTTGCACAGAGCAGAAGTTGGGCCCTGGGCTGGGCAGATAAAACCACTTTTTCCTTGTAGGCCTCTGGGCCTTTGATGAGAGGGGCTGCTGTGAAGGTCTCTGACATGCCCTTGGGAGAGTTTCCCCATTGTCTTGGTGATTAACTTTCAGCTCCTAATTACTTATGCAAATTTCTGCAAGGGGCTTGAATTTTTCCCCAGAAAATGTTTTGTTTTGTTTTGATGGCATAATCAGGCTGCAAATTTTCCAAACTTTCATGCTTGACTTACACTCGAATGCTTGCTGTTTAGAAATTTATTTTGCCAGATACCCTAGATCATCTCTCTCAAGTTCAAAATTTCACAGATTTCTAGGGCAGAGGAAATATGCTGCTGGTCTCTTTGCTAAAGCATACCAATAATTACCTCTATTCCAGTTTCTAACAAGTTCCTCATCTCCATCTGAGACCACCTCAGCCTAGACTTCATTTCCATATCACTATCATCATTTTGGTCAAAGTCATTCAACAACTTTCTAGGAAGTTTCAAATTTCACACATTTTCCTGTCTTTTTCTGAGCCCTCCAAACTGTTGCAACCTTTGCCTGTTACCCATTTCCAAAGTTGTTTTCACATATTTAGGTATCCTTATATCAGCACCTTACTTCAAACATGTCCTTCTTCATATGGTGGCAGGAAGGAGTGCTAAGACAATAGGGAAAATTTCCTTATACAAACATCAGATCTCGTGAGAATTCACTCACTATCACAAGAACAGGATGGAGGTAACCACCCCCCTGATTCAGTTACCTCCCACCGGGGCTCCTCTCATAAGGGAACTACGGTTCAAGATGAGATTTGGGTGGGGGCACAGCCAAACCATATCAGGGATTAAACATAAAGAACCATCTCTTTTCTGGGAATCAGAAAAAAATCATCTGAGGGACATATTCTTTTAATGCAGTCTTTTACATGTAACAGAAGTCCACAAACAAACAGTATGTAGATGGCATAAATGTAAGAAGACACAACACCTTTAAGAAACATACAATGAGTTAAAATTTAACATAAATATTTAATATACACAGTAAATAGCAGAGTGTAAAGATGCAAGCATAGATCATAGGCATATTATAAAATAACAAGAATTTCATGTTAATATTGAAAACTACATACACATTTTATTAAAAAAGATCAAAATTATTATGTTTTCTTCTAAGCTATAGAATTTAAACTGAAGATACTTCATACAAATACAATAACATACTAAGATAAGTACGAAGATTACATGTGGGAGTATGCACAAGAAAAGTATATGTAATTAACCTTTGTAGGAATGAAAGAAAATCATCTTTAAGTTAGTCTGTTTAGTGTCGTGACAAAGTAATACCTGAGATTGGGCCAATTTATAAAGAAAAAAAAATTGGCTGGATGTGGTGGCTCATGCCTGTAATTCCAGCACTTGGGAGGCTGAGACAGGCAGATCACCTGAGGTCAAGAGTTTGAGACCAGCCTGACCAATATGATGAAACCCCGTCAATACTAAAAATTAAAAAAATTAGCCAGGTGTGGTGGCATGCACCTGTAATCCCAGCTACTTTGGAGGCTGCGACAGGAGAATCGCTTGAACCCAGGAGGCGACGGAAAGAGAGGAAGCAAGAGAAAGGAAATGGAGGTGCCAAGCGCTTTTTAACAACTGCCCTTCTGGGAATTCTCACAAAGTCTAACGGAGTGAAAACTCACTCAGCTCCTCCCAGGGAGGACATTAATCTGTTCATGAGAGTTCCACCCCCATAATTCCAACATCTTCCATTAGGCACCATCTCCAACATCGGGACCAAATTTCAACATGACAAATGTCCAAACTGTAGCAGCAGCCTTCTTATCACTTTCTTAAAGACTTTTTTTCTTTTCTGTTTTAATCTTCACATCAATTAAAAGGCTCTGAAAGCTATCTGATGGAGATAAAAATGCTCACTGCTAAAAGTGGGTTAGATTTACTGTCTGGATCTACGTTTAAGTTTTGTTAAATATAATTTGCAAATTTCTAGGTTGATCCTATTCAGCAATAAGATTGTGGGGCCAGAGACCTTAGGATTCATATATTGAGACAGGTTACACTCTGATTTCCTCTGAAATGCCTATAAAAATGGCAATAACATTTTCATTAATTCAGCAGCTGAGGACTCCGATGTCTACTCTCTTTTCTATGCTTTTTTCCCTCCTACTTTAATTTTTAACCTGCTCCCAGGCCCCTCTACCTCTCATACCACCTTCCTCAAACATACAAATACACATATGCACATGCATGCACATTTTGGCAGGAGATGATGAAGCCATTATTTTCTATTTACCCATCAAATCTACAAATAAAATTTGACATCACAAGTTAAGTGTAACATACTTTTTAAGTCAAGATTTTGCTTATTGAAAAGTAGCTACTGCCTTTCTCCAGGTTAGAAGCTCTCTTAAAAATAATGACACATTCAAGATATGCTATAGTCTTTCAACATTAGAAGTACAAATAATGCTGCTGCAATTCAACTGTTTGTGAACAATTTCTGACGAGCATTTCTCAGTTTGATCTAAAAGCAATTACAGCAACTCATTTTGTTTCTTACAGAGAGATTGACAAATATCACAGAACACCTTGAAAATGAGGGATTCAAAGTGCTTTTTTAACATGGAGACAGAATAATGCCATGGAAAAGTAGCATAAGTACTTGACAATGATGACAACAATGTTTTTTATCAATTGTGCCTGTTACTTTAATCTAAGCTATAATATTTCTATGGGTAGATATAAGTTTTGTGAGCCTTGAAGCCTATAAAGCTGTTGGGCTCTTGTAAGAAGATAAAATTACAAATACTATAAAATTAGGCACATTGGCATTAGAAGGACAAATGTAATGGATAAATCTTAAAGTTCAAATCTTGTTATTTTCAGGGAATATGCTTCTAAGCACTCCATCAAGAATGTGGGTAATTAATTTCTGACTATACATAAAATTGTGGTAAGTTTATCTTAGATTTTCTCCAGTCAAAATCTTTTGAGGAAGTTCATAAACTAAAAACACATTCCATTTTTTAATTGAGATCTCCTGATAAATATAATAATTTGAATCTAATTTTTAAGGTAAAATGGCACTTATTCAATGTGTATTTTTGCCTTACACGTATCAGTGTTCTTGCCCTTAATTCTTATTTTATTTAAAAAATAAACACATTTTCTACATGTTTTACTAAACACAGAAGCATATTCCCCTACAGGTGACTATTAATTTATTATTTTTAGCTGTGTAAGAACAATAATAATTTTCATTTTTAATTGAAAAATGACTTATATTTTGCTTCTCTATCTTAGAACGTAACAAATTCCATTTAGTGTTCAATTTCATGACATATGAACTCCTGACCTGATATAACAATAAGATTCCTACAGTGCTTATTTACCTTTACTATATGAGAGAGTCTGGGGAAAACAAAAAACAAAACAACAACAACAAAACCATATGGACTTCTAGTTGATTTTGATTTGTTTCTTGTCCATCTTTTTTATATTCAAAAATGTCTTCATTTTTTCACATGTCAATCAATTCCAGGCAAAAACTTTTTCATATTGGAACTGTATTGAGTTTCTCTACTTGTCTATAATGAAATACTTCATTCAAACTTGTTCTAAGGAGAGACTTTAGCTATATTTCTTGGCCCTTTAGCTTTTTGCTGAACAAATAGTACTTTTTGTTTGTCTCTCAGTTATCCCAACCATTATTCAAAAGATATTTACAAAGGTCTCACAGTTTTAAATATAGGCAGTTCCTCACATGTCATCACGGAATTCTGTTCAGCTCATTATCATGAATACCATTAAATTCCCACTGAAATAATGTTGATGATTGCAACAAGTGTAAAAGAAAGTCCAAAAAACACATTTCATGAAATTCTGAATTGAAGATCTCCACATGATTATATTTATTAAGCAGATGAGTGAAAAACTTATTAAAAATAAGACCTTAGTATATTTGTCCTCTCTCTTAGCAGTAAAACAATTTTTTTGCAACAGTTGGGTCTAGTTATTATACTTCTAATAATACATAAGTGACATTGAAAAATTATTTTAAGATGAATATGGTATTTCGTATTTCAAAAAACCTTGAACATCAGCATTTAATGAAGTTTAAACATCTTTCTTTGGCAAATGGCAAATTTTACTGGATTGGAAGGTTGGCAAATCCTTATAGGCAAGGTCTCTATCATTGAGGAGACTGCTGTAATTTGAGGACATAATGTAAAAATAAAAATAAAGCAAATTGTAAAAATCATTTTACTAATGTCTGAAAAAATGTTTTCAATCAAGCTCTGTACAATGTTTTAAAATATCACATTTTGGCTGGACGCAGTGGCTCGCACTTTAATTCCAGTACTTGGGGAGGGCGAGGCTGTCGGATCACCTGAGGGCGGGAGTTCGAGACCAGCATGGTCAACATGGTGAAACCCCATTTCTACTAAAAATATAAAAATTAGCTGGGCATGGTGGTGCATAGCTGTAATCCCAGCTACTCAGGAGGCTGAAGCAGGAGAATCGCTTGAACCTGGGAGTCAGAGGTTGCAGCGAGCCGAGATCGTGTCACTGCACTTTAGCCTGGGTAACAGAGCAAGGCTCTGTGTCAAAAAAAAAAAAAAAAAAAAAAAAAAAAATCAAATTTTGAAAAAGAAAGTAATTATTCAAATATATTATTGTGAAAAAATTTCTACATATCTGAGCTAAAAGATGTAAGTCATATATTAAAATAGATTTTGGATGAATGCATATAGCCTACTGATTTTAAAGCAGATGTTTACATTATTGGGTTTTTTTTTTCCTATTTAGAAAAAACTCAGGTTTTAAGTAGAATGTTTTTCCCTCAGTTGCTAAAAATAGTCTATTACATAAAATGCCAGGAAAAAAGGCAGTATAATAACATCAAAGTAAATTGAGAGATTTGATATTGCAAAAATAACCTGTAATTTTTACAAGTAGATTTATTATATTTTTTACTGATACACGTTAGATGTACATATTTCAGAATCCATGTGATAATCTGACACATTCATATAATCAAATCATGGTAACTGGGATAGCTTTTACCTAAAATATTTATCTTCTCTTTACACTAGAAACATTGCGCTTACTCTTTTCTCGCTTTATTGAAATATACAATCAATTAATATGAACTGAGTCACCCTATTATTCTATTAAATATCAGACCTTATTTCTTCTAAGTGTATATTTGTACCCATTAATAAACCTCTCATTATCTTCTTCTTGCTTCTACCTTACCCAGCCTCCTATAACCAGAAATTTACTCTATATCTGTATGAGATCCATTTTCTTAGGACCTACATATAAGTGAGAATCAGTATTTGTCTTTCTGTGTTTTGGCTTGTTCTACTTAACTCAATGACCTCTTCCTCCCATGTTGCTGCAAATTTAATTTTCTTATGGTTGAATAATATTTCATTGTTTGTATATAGTACATTTTCTTTGTCCATTCATGCAGTGATGGACATTTAGGCTGATCCCATAGTTTGACTATTGTGAAAAAAGTGCTGCAATAAACATAGGAGTGCAAATATCTCTTTGATGTATTGTTTTCCTTTCTTTTGGATATGTACCCAGTAGTGGAATTGCTGGATCATAGGGTAGATTTAGTTTTAGTTTTTTGAGGAACACTCCATATTAGAGGCCACACTAATTTACATTCTCATCAACAATGCACAACGGTTGCTTGTTCTCCATGTTCTCACCAGCATCTGTTATTTCCTTTTTTCCTTTTTGATAAAATACATTCTAACTGGAGTAAGATTATAACTCACTGAGGTTTTGATTTTCATTTAGCAGATGATTAATAATGTTGAGCATTTTCTTCATATACCCTTTGGCCATTTGTACATCTTCTTTTATTAAATGTCCATTCACATATTTTCCATTTTAAAAAATTAGATTGTTTTCTTACTACTGAGTTGTTTGAGCTCCATATGGAGGAAGCGTTTTCACTTCATGTAATCACATCTGTCTATTGTCACTTTGGTTTTCTGTGTTTTGAGGTCTGACACAAAGAAAACTTGCCCAGACCAATGTCCTGGAATGTTTCCTCAATGTTCTCTACCAGTAGTTTTATAGCATCAGGTGTTAAGTTTCAGTCTTTAATCCATCTTTATTTGATTTCTGTACATGATGAAAGATAGGGGTCTAGTTTCCTTCTTCTGCCTATGGCTATCCAACTTTTCCCAAAACATTTATTAAAGAGACTGTCCTTTTCCCATTTGATGTTTCTTGCATTTTATCTAAAATTAGTTGACTGTAAATGGATGCATTTATTTCTGTGTCCTCTATTCTGTTCTACTGAGCTATGTGTCTGTTTTTATACCAGTATCATGCTTATTTGGTTACTACGGCATTGTAATATATTCAGAAGTCTGGAAGTGTGATGCCTCCAGTGTTGTTCCTTTTGCTCAGGATTGCTTTGGCTCTTTGGGGTCTTTTGTGGTTCCATATAAATTTTAAGACTTTTCTTATTTTTGTGAATAGTGTAATAGAAATACCATCTTATTCATATTTTGATAGAAATTGCATTGAATTTGTAAATTTTGGGGGGTAATATTGCCATTTTAATATAGTAATTCTAATCTATAAGCATGAAATATCCTTCCATTTTTTCTATCCTATTCAATTTTTTTCGTTAGTGTTTTATGGTTTCCCTTGTATAGATCTTTTACATATTTGGGTGAATTGATCCCTAGGTTTTTATATTATTTGTATGTTTGCAGTTGGTGTATATAAATGATACTGATTTTTGTTAGTTGATTTTGTATCCTAAAATCTTACTGAATTTATCAATTCTAAAAGTCTTTTGGTGGAATCTTTTTCTAAATATAAGATTCTGTCATCTGCTCTAATGTTAATGTGACCTCTTCCTTTCTAATTTGGATGTCCTTTATTCCTTTCTCTTGTCTGATTGTTCTGGCCACAACTTCCATTATTATGTTGAATAAAAGTGGTGAAAGTGAGCATTCTTGTGTGATTCCAGATCTTAGAGGAAAGGCTTTCTATTTTTCTACATTCAGCAAGATATTGGCTGTGGGTTTGTAATATATGGCCTTTAATATTTTGAAGTATAGTTATTCTATATTCAGTTTGTTAAGGGATTTTATGATAAAGGAGTGTTGAATTTTATCAAATATTTTTCAACATCTATTGAAATGATCCTACGGTTTTTGTTTTTTGGTTCTGTTAATGTGATCTATCACGTTTACTGATTTGCATACGTTGAACCATCCTCACATCCCTGGGAAGGATACCACTTGATCATAGTGAATGATTTTATTACTATGCCATTGAATTAAATTTGCTAGAATTTTGTTGAAGATAGATATTTGCTTTCATGTTTGTCAGTGATACTTGCCTGTGGTTAAATTTTTTCCTGTAGTTTCTTTGTCTGGGTTTGGTGTCCAGCTAATGCAGGCCTTTTAGAATGAGTTTAGTCATCCTTTGTTTTCATCTTTTTTTTTTTTTTTTTTTTTTTTGAGGCAGAGTCTCGCTCTGTCGCCCAGGCTGGAGTGCAGTGGCGCGATCTCGGCTCACTGCAAGCTCCGCCTCCCGGGTTCCCGCCATTCTCCTGCCTCAGCCTCCCGCGTAGCTGGGACTACAGGCGCCGCCACCACGCCCGGCTAATTTTTTTGTCTTTTTAGTGGAGACGGGGTTTCATTGTGTTAGCCAGGATGGTCTCGATCTCCTGACCTCGTGATCCGCCCGTCTCGGCCACCCAAAGTGCTGGGATTACAGGCTTGAGCCACCGCGCCCGTCCTGTTTTCATCTTTTTGAAAAGTTTGAGAAAAATTGGTTTTAGTTCTTCATTAAATGTTTGGTGAAATTCATCAGTGAAGCCATCAGGTCCCGGACTTTTTTTGATGAGATATTTTGTTATGGCTTCAATCCCCTTATTTATGGTTCAATCCTCGTAGGCTGTATGTGTCCAGGAATTTATCTATGTCTTCCAAATTTTCCAATTTGATGCTGTATATTTGTTTGTAATACTCTCTAATGATTATTTGTATTTTTGTGATCTTAGTCATTATGTCCCCTTTTTTTGTGACTGTATTTATTTGGGTCTTCTCTCCTTTTTTTTTATTAAGTTAGCTAAGGTTTGTCAATTTTGTTTATCTTAAAAAAAACTTTTCATTTTGTTATTCTTCTGTGTTCCTTTCTGGTCTCAAATTACTTTTTCTGATCTTTTAATTATTATTTATTTTATTCTACAAATTTTGAATTATGTTTGTTCATGCTTTTTGAATTCCTTGAGGTACGTCATTAGGTAATTTATTTAAAGTCTTTCAACTTTTTTGATGTATGCATTTACTGATATAATCTTATCTCTTAATATTGCTTTTGCTGCATCCAATATATATTATGTTTTATTTCCATTTTCATTTGTTTCAAGTTTTTTTTTTTAATTTCCTTCTTAATTTCTTTATTGATCTATTGGTTATTTCAGAGAATGTTGTTTGATCTCCATGTGTTTGTATATTTTTTGACATTCCTCTTGTAATTGCTTTCTAGTTTTATTCTATTATGGTCAGAAATGATACTTGATATAATTTCTCCTTCTTTGAATTTGTTGAGATTTGTTTTGTGGCCTAAAATATGGTATATTCTGGAGAATGTTATGTGCTGATGAAAAGAATGTGTACTCAGTAGCAGTCTGGTGAATGTTCTGTAAATGTCAGGCCTATTTGGTTTTGTGTGTCATTTATCTATGATGATCCTTTGTTGATTTTCTGTCTACATGGTCTGTCAATTACCGAGCATGGGTTGCTGAAGTCTTCTAGTATTGTGGTATAGCAGTCTATTTCTCTCTTATATCTATTAATGTTTACTTTATATACTTGTTCCAGTGTTGGGTGCACAAATATTTATGATTAATATATCCTAATCCTGTAGTGACCCCTTTGTAATTATACAGTAATTTTCTTTGTCTCTTTTTAGTCTTTAATTATAGTCTATTTTAACTACTCCTATTTTTTTGGTCTCCGTTTGTATGGAGTATGTATTTTCATCCCTTTGCCTTGAAAATATGTGTGTATTTATAGGTGAGGTGGGTTTCTTACAGCCAGCATATAGTTGGGTCTTGTTTTCTTATTAATGCAGCTACTCTCTTTTAATTAGGGAATTAAGTCCACTTACATTCGTGTTCTTACTGATAACTAAGAACTTACTGATAACTAAGAACTGCCAATTTGCTGCTTGTTTTATGCTTGCATTGTAACTCTTCTCTACCTTTCTTTTTTTCTTACTGTCATCCTTTGTGATTCAATTATTTTCTCTATTAGTATGTTTTTGTTTTTTTAATTTTTTTGCTTTTTATTGTCAGTGTATGTATTATTGACTTTTGCACTGTGGTTACCATGAGACTTTAAGAAATATCTTAATTGCTCTAACCACTTATTTTAATAAGATGACAACTTATTTAGATCACAAAAAAAAATTAAAAAAGAAAGAACTTAAAACAATTATCTAGATGTTAACTCTGATTCCCCATCTTTTAACTTTTGGTCATCTCAATTTACATATTTTCATATTGCCTGTCTCTTAACAAGTTGATGTACCTATTATTGTTTTGATATATTTGTACTTTAGCTTTAATACTAAAAACTATTTTTAGTATGAATTGTACATTACACTAATAGTGTTGCAGTATTCTGGGTTGTCTCTTTGCACATTATTTTACCAGTGGGTTTTATATCTTCAAGTGCTTTCTTTTTGTACATCAGTGTTTTGCTTTCTTTTGCTTGTTTTTGTTTGTTTGTTTGTTTGTTTGTTCAGAGTGAAGAACTCCCTTTAGCATTTCCTGTTAGATGGGTCTGGTGATGATGGATTATTTCAGCTTTCATTCGTATGGGAAAGACATTGTCTTTCCTTCGTTTTTTGAAAAAACAGCTTTGCTGGATAAAGTATTATTCGATTACAGTTTTATTTCTTCCAGTGACTGGGAAATATCACTCACTTTCTTATAGCCTGTAGGCTTCTGTTGAGAAGTCTGTTGTCGTATTAATTGGAGTTCCTTTCTATGCTATATTTTTTTAACTTGTTGCTTTTTAAAAATTACTTCTTTGTTCTTGGTCTTTGATTATTACAGGCCCTAGCATAGACTTATTTGAGTCAAATTTGTTTAATGTTCTCTGTCCTTCCTGTCTCTAAATATTTATGTCCTCCTCAAGTTTTGGAAAGTTTTCCATTGTTTTTTTTTTTTTTTTTTTTTTGAATAATCTTTCTGCCACATATTCTTGCTCAACTTTCTCTTGAACACCAATAATTTTTAGATTTGGTCTTTTTAGTTAATTATCTATTTCTTATAGGTGATCTTTGTTTCTTTTTATTCTTTTCCTTTCTCCTCTGTCTGTGTAATTTCAAATAGCCTGTCGGAGCTTACTGATTTTTTTCCTCACTTGATTAATTATGCTGTGAAAATACTGCAATAAATTCTAAAGTTCAGCAAGTATACTTCCCAATTCCAAGATTTATGTTCAATTTTAAAAATTATTTCAATCTATTGGTCATATTTCTCATATAAATTTTTGAATTGCCTTTCTGTATAATTTTGGAGAGTGCTGATTTTTATTAGAACTGCTATTTTGAATTCTTGGTTAGATAACTTATGTATTGGCATCTTTTCAGGGCCATTCAGTGGTTCCATGCTTTGCTTATTTGGGAAATTGTGGTTCCCTGTTTTCTGTTGTTGCTTGTGGATGCATGTCTATGACTTTGCAATGAAAGATTATTTATTCCAGTCTTCTATCTCTGACTTGATTTGGGTTTTATTGGTTATCTTTGCTTAGAGAGTCTTCATAAATTATCTGTTGAATTTCTTATATTTTATTATGCTAGGTCACTTCCTCTATTTTGGGACTAGATGGGGCCTAAAGGCCAGGTCTGTCTCAGCTCTAGCAATCGACCAGACCTTTGCCAATATGGAATGGACAAGGTCCCAAAAGGACATCATCAGTGTGGTGGTATTGGCAAGGGGCTTGTGCTCAGAGGCCCTGTGTGGAATGTACCTGCTGACATGTGTTTCTGCTGAATAGCCATGCTAATTTGCCATTTCTTTTGGCTGAGCTACAGAGCAGAGGTTTCAGGGACTGGATATGATAGTCCTGCCTCTCTCCTTGGTCTCTATTGTCAGATATATATTTCTCTTTAGGCTCACATGATGCTTCCTTTGGGTTGACTCATCAACAGCTCTCCTGTCAAAGAGCCTAAGATGGTTTGGAAGCTAGTCATCCTCCTCAGTCTCACTATTTCCAGTGAAGAAACCACAAGTTTGGGAAAATTTCCTTTGTGTTTGATGCCAGGCAGGTTGGGGATGGAGTATCATTCATACAAAAATCCAATTCCCTTATCCTCTGCTTGAAGTATTTTTATGCTTCTGTGGCCCACAGAACTGACTCAACCTCATATTTGGGTTTTGGGATACTGCTGATGTTGATCTCAATGCTACGTAATTTTCTTTTGGTTTTCTGTGGGGATGAGTGAAGCCAGCTTACATTTATGCCACCATTTTGGAAACAAGTTTTTTTTTTTAATGTGTTTCAAGTTTAAGCATTCACTGTCATTTAAACCCAGAAGGGTTTTGCAAGATAAAAATATGTAAAATGTAAATGATTTTTATAGAATCTATAACAACGTAAAAATTTAGACCAAACTTATGATATAATTTATGAGACAACCTGATAACCCACTTGTGAAAATCTTGTATGTATGGCATTATAAACACCCTCCTATTATCTCAAGAAATATTAGAAAAAAAGTTGTTTAATTAAAAATTAGCTATAAAATAGATAGCCAAAAATAAAAATTTTACTTTTATATGCAGTATGTTCAAATTGTGAAGAAACCCATATTGGGCACATGAATTAAACTTATTAAGGTGATATGAAAAGCATTCACTGGCAGGATTTTAAATAATTTCCAAAAAGACATTATATTACAATGGAATTTATTATTATTATATTAGATAATTTGTACGATATAATGTTTTATTTTTAATATGCAATAAAATGGATTTGCTTTCTTCTTTCTGATGTGGATGTTTTATGGATTTATGTATGTATTTATTTATTTATTTATTGTCTAATTGCTCTAGTTAGTACTTCTAGTATCATATTATATAGTAGTGATAAGAGTGGGCATATTTGCCATATACCAGGTATTAGAGAAAAAGCTTTCATTTTTTTTTCTTCTAGTTGTAATATAAATTGTGGGCTTTTTACTATTGGCCTTTGTTATGTTGCAAAAGTCTGCCACATGTCTGCCACCTTTATCAGCAACAACACAGCTATCTATGAGCTGTTTAGGTGTATCTTGGGGCCATTCATGGCCATGTTCAGGTGCAAGGACTTCTGGCACTGGTAGTTGGATGAGGGCATGGATGAGATAGAGTTCACTGAGGTTGACAGCAGCATGAACAACCTGGTGTCCAAGTATCAGGAGCACCAGCATGCTATGGCCAAGGAGGAGGAAAGTTTGGAGGACTGGGCTGAAGGGGAAGTAGGCTAGAGCATTCTGTAACTGGGTAAAGAGTAGAAGAAATGTGAAATCTTTATTCATGAAAAATCTGTTGTATAATTCCCATGTCTCATTATTTGTTCACTTGCTGTTTGTTGTGTGTGTTGACACTGCACTCCAATAAAAGCATTTTCATAGTGAAAAAAAAGTCTCTGATATGGTATGGCTGTGTCCCCACCCAAATTTCATCTTGAATTATAGTTGCCATAATCCTCACATGTCATGGGAGGGACCCCAGTGGGAGGCAATTAAACCATGGAGGGGTTACCTTCATGTTGTTCCTATGATAGTGAGTTCTCATGAGATCTGATGTTTGTATAAGGGGCTTTTTCCCTCTTGCTCACCCCTTCTCCTTCCTGCCACCATGTGAAGAAAGATGTATTTTCTTCCCCTTCTGCCATAATTGTAAGTGTCTTGAGGCTCTGCAGAACTGAGTCAGTTAAACCTCTTTCCTTTATAAATAACCCACTCTTGGGCAGTTCTTTATATACAGAATGGATACAGTCAATTGGTACCACAGAGAGTGGCATGCTGCTGTAATGAATCCCAGAAATATGGAAGCAACTTTGGAACTATGTAACAGGCAGAAGTTAGGGCTCAAAAGAAGACAGAGCATGTGAGAAAGTTTGAAACTTTCTAGAGACATGGAGGGCTCAGAAGACAGAAAGATGTGGAAACGTTTGGAACTTTCTGGAGACTCATTGATGGCTTTGACCAAAATGCTGATAGTGATATGGACAATGGAGTCCAGGCTGAGGTGGTCGCAGATGGAGATGAGGAACTTGTTGGGAACTGGACTAGAAGTCACTCTTGCTAGGCAAAGAAACTGGTGGCGTTTTGCCCCAGTCTTAGAGATCTGTGGAATTTGAGTTTGAGAGATGATTTAGGAGCAGCAAAGCATTCAATATGTGATTTGGGCACTGTTAAAAGCATTCAGTTTTATTTATTTACAAAGATATGGTTTGGAATTGGAACTTAAAAGAGAAGCAGAGCTTAACGTTTGGAAAATTTTCAGCCTGACAATGGGATAGAAAAGAAAAGTCCATTTTCTGAGGAGAAGTTCAAGCTGGCTGCATACATTTGTGTAAGTAAAATAAGCCAAATGTTAATCACCAATACAATGGGGAAAATGTCTCCAGGGCATGTCAGAGGTCTTCATAGTAGCCCTTTCCATCACAGGCCTGGAGGTCAAGTAGGGAAAATGGATGGGCTCAGGGCCTTGCTGCTTTATGCAGTCTTGGGAATTGGTGCCCCCAAGTCTCAGCGACAGTGAAAATGGTCAAAAGTGGAGCTCAGCCTGTTGCTTCAGAGGGTGCAATCCCCAAGCTTTGGTGGCTAACACATGGTATTGGGCCTGTGGGTGCACAGAGGTCAAGAAATGAGGTTTGGGAATCTCTACCTAGATTTCAGAGGACGTATGGAAGTGCATGGATGTCCTTGCAGAAGTTTACTGCAGGAGTGGAGACCTCATGGATAATCTCTGCTAGGGCAGTGTAGAGGTGAAATATGCGGTCGTAGCCCCACACAAAGTCCCCACTGCAGTGCTGCCTAGTGGAGCTGTGAGAAGAGGGTCACTGTCCTCCAGAACCCAGAATGTTAGATCCACTGGCAGCTTGCACCATGTGTCTGGAAAAGCCACAGACACTCAACACTAGCCTGTAAAGGCAGCTGGGAGAGGAGGTGTACCCTGCAAAGCCACAGGGGTGGAGTTGCCCAAGGCTGTGCCAGATGACCTGTTTCATATGTGTTGACCTGGATGTGAGATATGGAGTCAAAGGTGATTATTTCAGAGCTTTAATATTTAACTACTGCCTTGTTGGATTTTGGACTAGCATGGGGTCTGAAGTCCTTTCATTTTGGCCAATAGCTCCCATATGAAATGGGTGTATTTACCCAATGCATCTATCCCCATTATATCTAGGAAGTAACTAACTTGCTTTTGATTTTACAGGCTCATAGGCAAAAGGGACTTTTCTTATCTCAGATGAGACTCTGGACTTGGACATTTTGGTTAATGCTGGAATTAACTAAGACTTTAGGAGACTGTTAGGAAGGCATTATTGTGTTTTGAAATGTGCAAACATAAGCTTTGGGAGAGGCTAAGGTGGGATACGGTTTGGCTGTGTCCCCACCCAAATCTCATCTTGAATTGTAGTTTCCATAATTTCCATGTGTTGTGGGAGGGACCTGGTGGCAGGTAATTGAATCATGGTGTCGTTACCCCCATGCTGCTGTTATCATGATAGTGAGTGAGTTCTCATGAAATCTCATGGTTTTATAAGGCAGTTTTCCCTCTTTGCTCAGTGCTTTTCCTTCCTGCTGACATGTGAAGGAGAAAATGTTTGCTTCCCCTTCTGCTATGATTGTAAATTTCCTGAGACCTCCTCAGCCATACGGAACTGTGAGTCAATTAAACCTTTTTCCTTTATAAATTACCCAGTGTTGGGCAGTTCTATATAGCAACATGACAACAGACAAATACAGTCTCTAGTCTAATACAGACCAATAATGAAAAACTCACAGTGTTCATTATAATTAATCAGAAAAAAATGAAAGCTTTTTCTGTAGTTACAAAGCAAGGATACCCACCCTCATCACTACTATTTAACATGGTACTAGACCTATTAGCAACCTATTTTGTTGAGCACTTTTATTAAGAAACAATGTTGAAGCTTGTCAAATATGTTTTCTATATCTATTGGGTTAATCATGTGGTATTTATCTTTCTTTATGATATTATGGTGTATCTCATTAATTGCTTTGCATATGTTAAACCAAATTTCTATCCCAGGGATAAATTGTAGTTGTTCATGGCATACAATTTTTCTAACGTGTCGCCGAATTTGGTTTGCTAGTATTTAGGATTCTTGCCTATAGATTTATTAAAGATATTTACCTGTAGTTTTCTCTTTTTGTGGTGTTTTTGTTCTGGTGTTAGGATGATGCCAGCCTTGTAAGTGAGTTTGAAGTTATTATTCCTACTTCTATTTTTTGGAAGAGTTTGAGAAGGATTGGTATTATTGCATATTTGAATATTTTGCAGAATTCAGCCATAAAATTTTCTGGTCCTGGGCTTTTCTTTGTTGGGAGGTGTTTGACTGTTACTTTTATCTCTTTATTTGTTAATAATCTGCTCAGGCTTTCTCTTTCTTCTTAATTCAGTCTCATAGATTAAAGTTTCTATGTATGTATCAGTTTTCTCTAGATTATCTAATTTTTGGAATATAATTATTAATAAGATTTCCTTAAGGTTCATTTTATTCCTGTCTGCAAGTTGACATGACCCTATGTATAAAAAACCCTAAAGATGCCACTAAAGAACTGTTAGAATTAATAAACAAATTTAGTAAAGTTTCAGGATATAAAATCAACATACATAAAATAAGTTTGATTTTTTACACCAACTAATGGTATGCTCAAAAAAGAAGTCAAGAAAACAATTCCATTCACAATAGCATCAAGAAGAAATAAATACTTAGGAATATATTTAACCAAATAAGTGAAAGATGCTTATACTGAAAACTATGAAACATTCATGAAGGCAATTGAGAAAGACACAGTTAATGAAAAAAATATCTAGTTTTTGTGTGTCAGAAGAATTAATATATTAAAATCTCCATACTACCTAAAGTGATATACTGATTCAATGCAATATTTGTCAAAATTGCTCTGACATTTTTTACATGAATAGGAAAACAATTCTTAAATTTGTATAGAACTACAAAAGACCCCAAGTGGCCAAAGTAATGCTAATAAAGAAAGTTAAAGTTGAAGCCATCACACTCCCTAATTTCAAGTTATATTAAAAGCAATGATAATCAAAACAATATGGTACTGACATAAAAATATATGTCTGTACTGACATAAAGAGCAATATAACAGAAAAGACAGCCCAGCAATAAACACAATCATATATGCTTACCCAATTTTTGCTCACACCCCAATAAGATACAATAGATAAATGGTAGTCTCTTCAATAAATGGTGTTAAACAAACTGGATATTCCCATGCAAAAAAAAAAAAAAAAAAAAAAAACCAGAAAAATGAAACAAACAAACTGGACCCTTGTATTACACTATACACAAAAATATGCTCAAAATGAATACTGAAGAGCTGAACACTAGATCTGAAACTCCAGAAAAAACATAGGAGTAAAGTTCCTCAATATTGGCCTTAGCAAGAATTTTTGGGTTATCTCATCAAAAGCACAGACAACAAAAGCGAAAGTAAACAAGTGGGACTACATCAAGCCAAAAAGCTTCTGCACAGCAAAGGAAACAATAAACAAAATGAAAAGGCAGCCAATTGATTGGAAGAAAGCACTTGTGAGCCATATATCACGTAAGGGGTTAATATTCAAGATATCTAATGAACTCAGATAACTCAAGATCAAAAAACAAAATAATATAATCAAATTGATCCAAGGACCTGAATAGGCATTTCTCTAAAAAAGAAGTAAAAATGGCCAACAGTATAGGAAAAGCTGGTCAGTATTAGGAATCATCAGGGAAATACAAATCAAAACCGCAATGAAATATTACCTCACACCAGTTAGAATAGCTATTACCAAAAACACAAGAAATAACAGTGATGGCAAGGGTGTGCAGAAAAGAGAACCCTTGTACTCTGTTGGTGGGAATGTAGATTGGTGTAGCTATTGTGGAAAACAATATAGAGATGCCAAAGAAATTAAAAATGGAACTGATGTATGACCTAGTAATCATTTTGCTACATATATACACAAAGGAAATGAAATCAACACCTCATAAAGATGTACGCACTCCCATGTTAATCACAGCATTGTTAACAATAGTCAAGATACGGAAACAACTGAAGTGTCCACAAAGAGAATGCACAAATAGTGTCCAATGAATTTGTGGACACTTCAGTTGAGCGGATAAAGAAAATGGATACAGAAAAATATTTGTGTGCGTGTGGTGTGTGTGTGTGTGTACACATAACAGATTATTATTTATTCATTCTTCAAAAGGGAAATACTGCTATTTTGACAACATCGATGAAGGACCTAGAGGACATTATGCTAAGTGAAATAAATCAAGCACAGAAATAAAAATACTGCATGATCTCACTTGTGTGTGGAATCAAAACACATACACACACACACTCAAATGTCTCCCCTAAATTCTCAAATATATAGAAACAGAGAGTAGAAAAGTGGCTTGGAGGATGGGAAGATGAAGGTCGAAGGGTACAGTGTCAGGGAGGATAAATAAGCCTGGAGATCTAATGTACAGCATAAGAACTATAGTTAATAATATTGTGTTATATACTGCTGGGAGTTTGCTAAGAGAGTAGACTTTAGGTACTGTTATCTCACACACACACACACACACGCACACAAAGGGTATAGACGGATATGTTAATTTACTTGACTGTAGCAATGGATATCCACATGATGGATATGTTAATCTGCCTGACTATAGCCATCATCTCATTGTGTATATGTATAGCAATACATCATATTATAAATCTAAATATATACAATAAAAATACATTTGATAAATTTCTTTTTATTATTTATGCTTATTTTAATTGTACCCTTTTGATGATTTTTCTTTCATTTTTTAAAATAAGTATAATTTCTTAAAGCAAAAAAGTACAGAATATTAAAGATAGTGCAAATGGGTCATATTCTTATACCAAACTAGGAGCTAAAAAGCACTCCAGTTTTACGTCAGACTCCACGACCTCATTCGCTGAAGGTGCAGTCCCGATGGTTAGTTTTTGCATGGAATACACTTAGACTTAATTTTAGATTTGGGGTCTTAATAGACTGAGAGTTGTTCATCTGAAGCTTAAAAATGACAAAATTGTTTCATGAACTAGAAAAAACCCATGTCAAAATCTGCCCAAATCAGAATTATATTTATATGTTCTCTATATATTTTGAAAATATTAATTACTTAAAGCACTGTTCTAATATTCAATCTCTAATTTCAACCTTTAAATCTTATGTCAACACAAAATTGGTCTTTAGCATTAGTAAAAAAGCCATAATCAAATTGAACCACGCATCTTGAAAATAAACTGCTGAATTATTAGGGGTCTTTGATATCTCTGGAGACCGAGTTTTTGTACTAAATTTTAAAATGTGAATATAGAACATGAGTTTTGATCAATTTAAATTATGACTGATTTATTCTTGGTCCCAGTTGTGTGTGTGCAAAGCACTAACAGAAGTGCGGTTCGATAGAGAAATGACTTTTGCAACTGATGCAAAGCAGCTGAGACAAATTTGTAAAGTACTTCCTGCCTCCAGTCCAGAGAAGCTAAGCCATTACTAGTTCTATTCTATCATACAGTATAGTGATTGCAATAAAGCTAAAAGCCTCGCCCATGATTAGATAATGTGTTGGGGAAGCTTTATTATCCATTGACCCTACCTGGAATGGCACAGAATACAGAGCAAAGCTCCTGGCAGTCTGTGGAATGTTTCTGAAAACAATCTGCTAGTTCAGAGAAAAACATACGCCTCTGGGCTGAAATATGTATGCCTTTTTGTTCTCTCTACGTCCACCAAGTCACAAATTTAGATCAAATTCTAATTCTAGAAACTTTCAAAGGAAGTTTAGTATTTTTTGTTTCTTTGTTTTTAAAATCCTACAGAAAATGTCAAATTAATAATTATATTTTATTTTGTCTTTTTCTAAGAAAAACTATATAGTTTTATTCATAAATACTATATCAACAAAATACCCAAATACATGGAATAAAATATTGCTTTGTCCCAGTGGGGTAAACAGTTTATCAGCTTTCCTTCGGGGAATCATTTTAAAAATCATTCATTGTCATTGGGAATGAGATGTGAACAGGAATGCCAAATGTTGAGGGTATTTGGGAATCTGAATATTGGGTGCCTGGATAATAGCAGTGACCAGAGTCCTACTGTTTTGCTCGAAAGGCAGAAGAGTAAGTGTTGCCCAAGGAAAAAGGATTGCTTCAAGATAAATTATTAATATGAAAATGGTGGTCTTCCTTCTTTTTTATTTTTCATTTTGCTGTTTTTTGTTTTGTTTTCCATAAAGTACCCAAATCTCACCTAATCTCTTTTAACAGAAACAGAAATATTTATACATTAATTTATACTATTAAGCTAGTGAAATAATATATTATTTCTCATAAGAATAATTACCTCTATGTAATTTTAGAAAAAAAGAAGACAGGACTTAACAGAATGACAACATAAATTATTATGGAATGTCCGAATTTAGCAACAGGGGATAGATTTGGATGAAAAACTTTCAGGCTCATGTCAAGGCTCCCTGTGCAGACTCCTGTGTATGTTGCCTCACTTTAAGAAAATCTCGTAACACAGCCAAGAAATGTGGCACGAGCTTTCTGATCAATTAGCCAGTAGCATTTGAAAACATGTATTGGAGTACACAGAAGCACTTTGGCACTTTGTGATTTTTGATTACTTATAGTAACTACATCATCATCAAGACTAAAGGTAATTTACTTCCAATATTTAATTCCATTTTAGTATATACCTGAAGAACTCTTTCTACTTGTAAACCATCCTTCCTCCCTAGTTATACTGGTCAGTATTCTCATCTAGAAATTTAATTATAATGAAGTAGACTGAGCACTGGTGTCACTTAATGTTAACTGGAGCCTGGCTTTTTTCTCTAACATAAGCTATTTCATACATAATTGTGAAAATGCAAGAGATACCTGCAATGCCTTCTGTCTCCTTATTCATATTTGGTATCTTCTTTTCACCCTAAACTAAATGTAACCCATTCTGCCACCTGAAGAGAACTGTTGGATAATAAAGGATTTGATAAACTAATTCAAGCTGAGATATTAAGCTCTCAAGATGGATAATTATAACTTTTGAATACTGATTAATAACCAAAAGGAGGGTATCTTCCATATCATTGCTTTCTTTTTCCTGAAAGTACACTTATGCCAGACAAATACGTTCACATCGCTTACCTCCATGTTTTCCAATTCCATTATGCATTATATCACTTAGAGGGCCGTATAAACTACAGATAATGAGACTCCTCAGATGATTCAGTACATCTGAGAGGGAGCCTGGGAGCCTGTGTTCTGAAACATAAACAGGTTTGAAAACATCTGATTGTCACTTCTCTGAATAGTAGTTTATTCTGTATGAATTTAAGACTGGTGTGAGTGATTGGGTTTATACCTTATAATATATTTACTATTAATTTGCTTTATTGAATATTTTGATAAATTCGGGAGATACTGAACATTGGATTAATATTGAGTAAGATGAGTCAAGGAAGGGTTAGCTCATGATCTACAATTATGATTTCACCTTTTACCAAAGTCAAAGTGTTCCCTCTTTTAAAAAGTCATTATCACTCTACTATGGCAAAAAGGTAGTTCCCTCTAAATAACTTAATACATACTTAAAAAAAAAATGTTTTAAACATGAAAACATCAGATTCCCAGATGTGGTTTTAATGAGAAAACATACTGGCAAAAATGCCTACAAATGTAACAACGTTTAAAATAATGTTGTGATTGTATTCATTGGAGGAGCATTTGCATACATTTTCACGTGGGGCTGTATACTTGAGAAATAGTCAATCAATTTAGAGAAAATGCTTAGGGCACAGATATGTTCACTAGAGACTAATAAGTATTTAAATTCTGTCTCTTCCCTGACTTGCCACCCTAATTCAAGAGGTATTATGAAATTTTGATTAATTAGACCACAGCAAGTTTACCTAGATATGTTTATTCCCATCAATATGCCAAAAAAAAAAAGAGAAAAGTCACACTCTAAGTAGCAGATGGCATCCTGGGTGGCAGGCAACTGCAGTAGTTCAGGAAGTGTTTTATTTAACATTCAGTGTACCTCTCGTACAAGATCCATGCAATTTTTTGTTTGTTTTAATTTTGTTTCACAGTTGAGTATCATTGTATTATTCTTTGAGGGTTCAGTTTATTCTCACTGCTCATCTGTATCATGCTCAACTATTTTCTGTAACTAGAGAAGTCTCAAAACAGGTGTTTAAAAACGCTGCTATTTTCCATTTGGCCCGCAAAGAGAGAACAATACAAACAGCCATTTCCCTTAGCTTTGGCTCTGCACCAGTGAGAAAGTGCCATAACAGAAGCAATCACTCAGAGAGAAAGTAACATGCATTTCCTCTTTTGGGAAAGCTATGGGGCACTTGAAAGATGATTGGTTTGTGGGACTGGCACTATGAAATTGGAATGCCCAGATTCCAGCTGTGATGAGAATAGAAAATCAGGAACAGGTGGATATACATATATGGGTGTATATGTAATATTAAAATATGTATGTCTGAATGACACTATTTTCAGTGTTTCATTATATCTTTTATCTTTTTTATATCAGTCAACAAAAGAGGGCACTTTATCCCATGAGCCCAATCTCTGTATGATCTTCAAATATTCTGTTCTATCAATCTCATCCTTGCCAGCTCCTGTAACTCTTTACCTTTCCTTCTATTTATGGTTTTCAAACTCAAACTGTTTTCTGATCATCCTCATAACTTTTTCACTCTAACAGAAACTTCCCCCCTCTTGAAGGCACTCGTGTTCCCCACAGCTTTTACAAATTCGATCAGGTTTTGTTTCTCCCATAATTCTCATAAAACTGAGCCTAAAAGTAAGGTAGGTGATCTCCTTGCAATTTTTTTTTTATGTTTAGTCTTCAACAATTGACTAAAACTGTTATTGCAAGTGCCATTAAAAAAAAACCTAATTAGTTTTCTTCATCTCTACGAGTCTTCGTCTTTATTGATCTTTACGTGGCATTTGATCTCATTGATGATTGTCTCCCTTTGATGCACTTTCTTCCCATTGCATCCGAATGCCACTCTCATGATTTTCCTACTTGATCACTAGTTAATCTCTGTCATTCTTTTGGGGACCTCTTCTCTTCTTTATGGCATCAGTTGACATGCCATAGGACATTAGAGTTACAGTTATCCTTAGAGCAGTTCTTGGCCTCAGTCTTAAATTTGACATTTAGGTCATCAGAAAATCCTGTTGAGTCTTCTTCCAATATCTCCAGAACATGACTTTAAGTGTTACTTCCTATTACCTACCCCTCCTGCCTGCATTAGTGGAATAGGCACAGAACTGGGCTATTTGCTTCCACTTTTACCCCTTAAATTAGATAGAGATAAAAGAGAGAAACAGGGAATCATGTGTTTACAAAACTCTTGAAGAAAAATAGTCTATGTGATTGCCTTAATTTTTAATTTTACTGTCACAAAAAGGAAGAACTGCTGCTGTCTTGGGTCAAAAAACTGTAGAAAATAATGGATAACTTTAAAACATCTTTGCAATTCTAAGGTGGACGAAATAGCGGGGAATCTCAGAATGTTAAATTTTACATCTGAGGAGCCCATGTATCTATCTTCTCACAATGATCAACAGAGGAAGAAGAAAAAACATTGCTCTGTCTCTCCTGTGCTTTCTGACCATAAATCTTAAGGTCACTTTACTTACACAGTAAATTTGTAGTTATTAGACCCAGTTTCCTTTACTGATTTTTATTCTACAGTTCCTGTAATTCATAGTAGACAGTATTACTTTCATAATATTAGAAGTTGGTATCCAAGCACAGAATATCTTATATTTACAAAGAGTTAGATAATCATATAATGTGACATCAACGGAAGTATAATTTCACTGTAATAGTGCACTCACAAAGGAAGTTATATTTTATCAAATCAGTAATGGCAGACATTTACTGTTTCGATACTGTAAAGATAACATGGATTGCTACAGTTATTTAAGTTGTAGCAAGCAAATGTAATAATTTATAATTAAGCAGTGTACATTTGTATACCAACTATAAATACTTGAGTTGTCTGAAATACATTTTTCCTTCTCCACTTTACTGAATATTGTAAAAAGACAAAAATAAGTGGGAATCGTAACAAATTAAACACTATGAATTTGTAAACAAGAAGTTGATAATATGTCTTTAATCATTCAAGTTCTAACTCCTTTAAAATTAAAACTCATATGTAGTATGATCTTGATTACACAATTGTCTATCCTCAAAAACATTGAAATACATGAACATATACATACTATGATTCCTTGTACAATAAAAACAGAATAGCATTAACACATTATTAAAAAGATTGATTTTTTAAATTGTAAAATAAATTATGGTTGTATCTCTGATAAATCCATAAAAATATAATTCACTCTTTAAAATCCATAGTGTTTTCAAATATGTATGCAACATATGTCATTTAATTATTTTTTTTACTGCAGAACATTCAGATTTTTGCACCTCTGAAAAATGTTGTTATAAACTTATAGAAATAGATCTATAGATTTGAGATGACAAGTAAACATTGATGTAGATATTTGCTTAGCTCCTTATGTATAACAGCTTCCACTTATTTGAACTTGTGAAAAATTTTATATTTTTGTTTCCATTGCAATTTGAGTACAATTAATAGTTTTAATTTTCTGTCATAATGTAATTGACTTGTTTAATGTGAAACTATTAACCACATTTATTCACAGACTTTATTTCTAATAAGTATAATACATTAATAAAATATTTTTACATTAAAAAAACTAAGCAAAGAATATTGACCTATTAACACATCCTTTAAAATACTGGATTTTTAAATGAAGTGAGATGTCTAGTTTTTGTTATAGACATTGGTGTATGTAACAAAAATGTGAAGTGGATACTCAGCTTGTCCAGTATCTAAATAAAATGGTTTCAAAGAAGCACAAATCAGCAACTAAGTTGAGTTAAAACTCATTTTAATCTAAACCATGCCTTGAGGACATGGAAATCAAAGTGAAAACAATCTTAATGAAAAAAATATACTTAATACTTTTCTTAAAGTCTTACCCACTGTCGATTTTCCCTACATGTTGATGATTCCCCCTCAAATATTAGCAGTCATATAAAACTCATTTTATACAGTTCATTTTGCATTTCTTCTTAATTCCACAATTTCCCTAGAGCCCTCTTAAGTAATTTCAACTCTATTCTGAAAAAAATTTCCCCTCTGCCTCTTCTTATTATTTTCATTATTCAGTTTCATAAAATGCCAAAGAATATGTTGGAGAGAAAGGCAGATGTTAAGAATATTAATACATTATTAATTTTTGTCCCAGTCATATTGATCACTAGAAGTTATACCTTTCATAGTTGATTTCATTCTGCAGATCTTCCCATGGTGGTCAACTTATCAGAAATGTGATAACTTAGGAATGATTTGGTTATTCTTCACTATTCAAACAATGTATATGTTTACACTGCTCACCTGCATGTAAGCATTAATCTTATATTCAACATATATATATGGGAAATAACTAACACATCAATTAATTATACTTTTATTTTCTATTTCTATTGTAAAATATAAAACATCTTTTAAGTAAATCCTATCTATTTAGAAATACATATACAAAAATGTTGTCCTAGAGAGAAGGCTTGCTATTAAGGTAAAATAATTTCACTCATACATAAATGTTCAAAAATCACTAGTCCATCTCGAGATTTTTGTTCCAATAAACAGATTAATTATTGTATACATTATCATAAGTTTGAACATAATTACTATAAAGATAATCTTCTAAAGCCATGATGTAGTCTTTCTATTATTAGATATAGATAACACTATTATTAATAATAATTACTATCATTTGATATTCCATTTACGATAGTTTGTATTACTTATATACCACTAATGCTCTGTAATTTAAAAAAATTAAAAAAATAGTAGTTGGGTCAATTATAATCTCAATATAAGATTTTAAAATGTATCAAACTTTTAAACAATTGAGTTTAACAGAATCAATATTCTTCTCTAGAATGTATACTTAACTACCTAATATAAAAAGATTTTATTCATTTCATTATCTAAGGAATTTAATTGGTAAATTAATTGTGGGGAAAAGAAAGAAAGATCAGACTGTTACTGTGTCTATATAGAAAGAAGTAGACATAAGAGACTCCATTTTGTTCTGTATTTGAGATGCTGTTAATCTGTGACCCTACCCCCAATCTTGTCCTTGCAAGAGACGTGCTGTGGTGACTCAAGGTTTAGAGGATTTTGGGCTGTGCAGGGTGTGCTTTGTTAAACAAGCGCCTGAAGGCAGCTTGCTGGTTAAAAGTCATCACCATTCTCTTAATCTCAAGTACCCAGGGACATGTACACTGCCAAAGGTCGCAGGGACCCCTGCCTAGGAAAGCTAGGTATTGTCCAAGTTTCTCCCCATGTGATAGTCTGAAATATGGCCTCATGGGATGGGAAAGACCTGATCGTCCCCCAGCCTGACACCCGTGAAGGGTCTGTGCTGAGGAGGACTAGTGTAAGAGGAAAGAAGGCCTCTTGGCGGTTGTTGGCGGTTGAGATAGAGAAAAGCATCTGTCTCCTGCCCGTCCCTGGGCAATGGAACATCTCGGTGTAAAACCCGATTGTATGTTCTGTTTACTGAGAAAGGAGAAAAACCGCCTTAGGGCGAAAGGTGGGACTTGCTAGGGCAATGCTGCTCTTTATGCACTAAAAAGGTTTATGAAGATGTTTGCATATGCATATCAAGGCACAGCACATTTCCTTAAACTTATTCATGTCACAGAGATCTTTATTCATATGTCTTACTGCTGACCTTCTCCCTATGATGATCCTATTATCCTGTCACTTCCCTTTTTCTAAGATAGTAAAGATAATTATCAATAAATACTAAGGCAACTCAGGGAACGGTGCCGGCATGGGTCCTCGGTATGCTGACTGCCGGTCCCCTGGGCCCACTTTTGCTTTCTCTATACTTTATCTCTGTGTCTCATTTCTTTTCTCCAGTCTCTCGTTCCACCTAACAAGAAACGCCCACAGGTGTGGAGGGGCAGGCCACCCCTTCATTAATTATTCAATTAATTACTATTGATTCTATAGCTTGTTTGATAAATGAGACCATCATACCATAGTATCGATACCAGATGAAATAAAAGATAATTCAATAAATCAGGATTGATGAGGGTGATCCTTTATTAGAAATTCAACAGCTTTTTGCTCTTAGATAATTCACCGTATTCTAAAGGAAATTCTAATTCCTATGAGTAAATTGTTGAAAGTGAATACAGTCAATAGACCAAAAGCTTACAAAATGTAATTTACAAATACTTATTGAGCACGTGTCCTTAAGGCTCTCTGTGAGGCACATCACAGTCTTTTGACAAAGTTCTGAGTGAGGAAATTCTAAACTGACAACTTCTAAAGTTGTTACTATAAAGTCTAGAAATCCCATGCAGTATTTTAGAAACGACACATACAACACACACAGGCACACATAGGCACACACAAACAATTTTATTGTAATTACAAGGTAAAACCTGTAAACACTAAAGATAGTGTTTGTGTCTTTTGAGTGTATGTTCTTAATTTTTCTTTTTTCTCTTTTCCTAGGAAATGAATATGGTTCTTCCAGTGTAACCTAATTTATCCTGTGACATTTGTTTGCTCTCCACAAGAGATTCTATGATAAGCCATTCATTCCATAATGTAATTTAGAAAAACACTGGAGGTGATGTATGGTTGCTGTGGCCATTTTGGTCAAGCGGTATTAAGAGGTAGAGTGAAAAAAAATGTAACCACCAAATCTTCATTGTAGAGTATGGAAAGATAGCTTGTCTTTGGATTTTGTGCCACCTGTCAGCACTGACTTTATTCATTGTAGCTTGTACTACCCATTAAAGCATCATTAAAATAAATTCTCTGAAAAAGCATGCTCATCTTTGCCTCTGATTACAAAGACTGGAGATTGTATATTAACGCAGATTTTAAGCATTTGTATCATAATTGGACACAAGCTGCTCTGAACATCTGTTTGTTATCAAGAATAAGAATGACATATCTCTTGTTATAGATTTGTTTAATGACCAAATTTTGAAATTATTCCCATAGTATACTAAGACTTTGAGCTGAGCTAGGAGTTGCAGGAAATTGGTGTGTGAGAAAAACAATGCTGCCTTCAAATTCAGCACATATAGATAGTTTCGGTACCAGAAAGGTATCATTTATGAAGGAATTTTGATTTAAAGTATGACAGTCTCAGTTTTATACAGTCATTAAAACTAGATTGGCATCAATACCTAGGTGCACAACCCCTCTACCTATTTGTATCCTCAGAATCTATTAAAGTTGTCATTAGTAATTACATGTTCCTGTTTTTAATCATTTTTAATCAGGTTTTATAAAGCCTGAAGTGTATGTATTTGTTTTCCATTACTTTAACAATTTATCATCGGTTAGTTAAGATGCATACTAATAGCTGTCTTTCTTTAAAACTCCTAGTTGTATATTATACACAGATTTACCCTCATTACCTAGTGATGTTTGGGAATTTGTTATGTATAATCCTTTAAAGTATAAATTCATTCATTTATTTCACAAATACTTGCTCTGTGTGTGTGTTTGACAGATATGTTCAGAATGAAGGGGACAGTACTGAGGAAGATGTGACCCTGATTTTATAAGAGTAGGGAAAGAATTAATCAAGTAATCAGAAGTGATGTATGAATACAAACTGCTACAATTGTTGTAAAGGAAAGGGCCTCTGTCCTATGAGGAAAGGTAACAAAGATTAGTAACTTAAGACTCGGAGGTCAGGGAAGTCATTCCTGCATGATTAAAACTTAAGCTGAGGTCTAAGGGATCTTGCCAAAAGGGACGGGAAGGGGGCAGAGGTGATGTAAGAATTTTTCAGTGCAGGATAACATGTGCACTGTTCATGTGGCAGGTCGGAGTTTGACACATTACAGGAATAAAAAACAGAACTAGTGTGATTGTGCTATGTGGAGCTAAGAGAGACATGGTGTGAGATGAGGATGGATAAGTAAACAATGGCTACCATGATGGTTACATAAAAATTTAGGTCTTTATCGCCAGAGCAATAGGGGTTTAAGGATTTTAAATAGTGATTTGACTATACCATATTTAAACTTTGAAAGTATTACCTGGGGGATGGCATGAGAAGTAAGCGTTGGAGGATATACATAGTAAATAACTGAAGGGTAGTTAATGTAAATATTTCATGTGTGCCATAAAATATGATGGCAGATAAGAAAAATGTGCTCTATATTTAACTTTAAGAATAGCTACTGGGCCCATTTTCTGTCAAATTGCCTCATGTTCCCACTCATCATTTACATGAGAACCTCAGCTTTTAGAATCACTATATAATTAGGGGAAGAAAGCAAGTGAAAATCTGAAGGAAAATAGCCTGATCCCTGCTTGTTAGAGACAATAGATGTCCTCTCTAGACCACTGTTGCTTCATGCTTTATCCTTTCCATGCAAATGATTTATTACATTAGCCTGGAATCATCATGATTTTGTCCTTGGAACACTTTAAATAGATTAGAAAATTCCTATAATCCTTATTTTATTGATTGTTGAGTTTTTCAGAAACAGACTCACCATGGATGATTACATGTATTTGTTATATGATAATTAATGATCTTTACCAAAGAGATAAAATGTTCCTTAAAAAATTCACTCCCAAGACCCTGCCCCATGTACTTATTTTCTTTTCTGTAATGGTATCTTGCAATGAATTTGGACTGCAAAACACTTACAGAGTACATACTCTGGTGCTTCGGTTGAATTTTGAGTTTTTGGTGGGCAACTATGCCGTACAATGAATTATATTTGGTCAATGGTATAGATAAAATAAAGTTTTAGAGACAAAAGTCTCCAGGGAAACAAATATGATCAGAGTCAGTCAATCCTGTGTCTGGTTATATTTGCACGAAAGTAGGCAAAGTAATACCAAGTGTCTCTGTTGAACAGTCACAAATAAAGAACAATAAATCAAAAGATTGAGGGCAGAATTAGGTTACAAGCTTGTCTTTTGCTGATGATCTCTTGTATTTTTATACCAACCCCAGGGTGAAATTCACCAACTGTTAACTTTTTCCTATATTTAAGAGTCAAGATTTCAGAATCAAAAGGTTAAAGTTCTATGCAAGTCTGGACTATAAGGATGTTGGAGTAAGCATCTCTCTATCAACCAGTCAAGAGACTATAGGCCATATCCAACTTCTAAACTTTTTCAAGATGATGACTGTGGTGGGCTTTTATCTGTAGAGCATCTAGGTTTGGGGAAAAAAAAAAAAACCCACAAATATCTACTCTTGAGTCAACTGCTTAACACATCAAAGGGCTATGATATATGAAATTATATACAGAAACAGAAAACTATGCTTTAGTAAATGGGCTTGGTTTTGTGTTAGTTGAGATGAGCCAATCCAAATGAACGTCTGCTTAACCACCTTGTTGTGCCCTATAGAGATAAGGTTGATTTGGGGTACTATGTCTGGCAAGTTTTGAAGTCTAAGTTTTCTGAGTCTGAACAGAATCCAGTAACAGTATGGGAAATCAGCATACCCAGAGACCTAGTATTTATTCATAAGACTTCTTTACTGACAATAGCTATTGGGAAAACAATATAAGGAAATATTTCTTGAGTGTCTCATGTGCCAATCTGGGATCACCCAACTGATAGATATTAACACCACGACTCTGGTTGATTTATTTATTTATTTATTTACTTGTTTATTGAGACTGAGTTTTGCTCTTGTTGCCCAGGCTGGAGTGCAATGTGCAATCTTGCCTCACCACAACCTCTGCCCTTGGGGTTTAAGCGATTCTCCTGCCTCAGCCTCTTGAGTAGCTGGGATTACAGGCGCTCACCACCACACCTGGCTAATTTTGTATTTTTAGTAGAGACGGAGTTTCTCCATGTTGGTCAGGATGGTCTCAAACTCCTGACCTCAGGTGATCTGCCCATCTTGGCCTCCCAAAGTGCTGGGATTACAAGCGTGAGCCACTGTGCCCTGCCTAACTCTGGTTGACTTTTATGCCTTCTTTGCCCCAAACTCCTATATCCTCTGTATTAGTGTACTAAGACTACTGTAACAGAATACCATAGACTAGTTTGTTTAAAAAATATAGGTTATTTTCTCACAGTTCTGGAGCTTGGAAGCCCAAGATCATAGTGCTGGCAGGGAAAGCTGCTGGTGAGGTTTCTCTCCTTCACTTGCAGATGGGCATCTTCCTTGTGCCCTCCCATAGCCTTTCTTCTGAGCACGCACACTTGTGCTATTGCTTCCTCCTTATGTAAGGACAAAAGGCTCCACTGTAATAACCTTCATTTACACTTAATTACGTTTTAAAAAACCTATTTCCAAACATAGTCACACTAGGGATTAGGGCTACAATATATAAATTTGGAGAGAGGATACAATTAAATTCACAACATCCCCCAACCCTATCCCAACTTTTACATCCAAGTTGTAATTATTCTTGAACATACCCTGTAGAGGCCTCAGAAGGGACTTTTCCCAGTGTTTTAGAGTGATATCTACATATTAAAACTATGTTGTGAGTTTCATTGTATCGTCACTGTTTCACTCTTTCAAGCAATTCAAGCATCAATTGAGTGTCTGTGCCTTATAAAAAAGTGTAACTGATTCTCAACTTACATATATTCAACAAAGTGATAAACCTAAGTAATATACTTCAACCTTAGGAGTCTACCTTTAAGAACTTCACTTGTTCCATAGTTTTACGAAGATTCAAAGTTGAAGATTTTATTGTGTGTATTTGTTTCTGTCTTTAAGGGCACTACAGAAGTTGAAGCTGAGGTCTACTCCATCCATGGCCACAGGAATATGATGTGCTATTTCTCCCAAGTGAGAACTTAATTATAAGTATATGATATTTTAATATCAATGATAGATGACCATACTCAGTCACATTCTGCAGAAAACTAGTGTATGAAAAAAAAAGAGCAATGTGTATTTCATAGCCCATATGTGACAACTAAATTATTTGAATTGTTAACAATGCCCAGGTCCATTCATTCATTCACAAAAGTATTTGCAATTATCAGGTATAGTTTTTATGATTTCTAGTGATAATTATTTTTATGACAGGAATTTTCTTATTTCACACACACACAAATTTATTATGGGCTGATAGCTTTAATTTTTCTCTGTAATAGGATTGAGCTATCTTCACTCTACCCAGAATCTGGGTTAAGGAATATTCTTAAATTCTGGCCAGGGAAGGAATAGAAACAGAGCTCTGACTGAATTTTTCACTGCATTGTTTTTCAAATATTAATATACTACTCACCATAAAGAAATAAAGAAATAAAGAATTGCCTATTTCTTCCACAATGGAATAAGTCACATTTGAATAGGAACCAAAGAACACCCCTGTTGTCACACAGTAAACTCACATTGTACACTTCAGGCAGAATTTAGTCATATAGCCCTGTTAGTGGCAAGGGCAAGCACATTACTTTGATAAAGTTGTGCTTTTGGCATTTGTGACAACTACTGGGCTTGGCTGTGGACTCCCTGGAGTTCCACTAAGGAAGGAGACAGAACAAAGATTATAATCCTTGCTCCAGGCAAGCTATGCTGCATAGACTTTATTCTAGGCCCTAATTTTTCTTTCCTTCCTTTGAAGATAAATGCTCCAAGTACTATTATTTGTCACTGTCACACACTTAAATATACCTTGACAAATAATGTTACTTTTTTAGTAATCTTTGACTCCTTCAATTTAAACAGCAATTTTCAAGAATGATCAGTCTAGGTTTTAAAAAAAGTTCTAACCTCAAAATTTTCATACTTATTTCAATCATGGCAAGTCACATTATTGGGGTATGTACCAAAATATTAGTAATTTTAAGGAATCAGATTTAAGTAATATTCTCATAGCTTCAAGATTTAACTAGGTTAAACTGATTTTTAAAATGGTAATAAAACAAAGTATTACCTGTATTTATTTTCAAAGTATTTTAAAACACAAATAGGTTCTAAGTGATCATAACCAAATATTCTCTCACTTTTAATTGAAGAAATTTATACCAGAGGACAACAGAGAAAATCTGATGTCACACAACTAGTTGACATGAAATCACTTCTATAGCCTACTTCACCAAATCACAAATTGAAAGCTATTTTCAAGTTTCAGAACATTTTTAAAGAAAATTCAATGGAATTGGGTTTTACAAAAGAAAATAGTTTTGTTTACATTTTTTTCCTGGCAAATTATTTTTCTTTACAAGATGTGAGGATTACAAAAGATCAGTAGACAATTACAGTTTTATTTACAAATATTTACAGTATACTATCAGAAAAGCATCTATTTTAACTTAAAAGCAGAGAGATCACAAGAAGGGCAACAGGCAAGGAGATGAGAGGATTAGAAGGAAAAAGTCATTAAATGCAGAGTTATAAGTGCTTTGCCTGCATTCGATCATTACATCTGACATAATACTCTAAGGTATTTGCCATCATTAACTCTTATGTACAGACAAACTAAATCTTAGGGAGTAGAGAGGTTAGTGAAATTGGTCAAGATTACAAAATATTAGGCTGTGGATTTAGTATTTGATCTCAGGACTTCTGATTTTTAAGTTAACTGTCTTAATTCCTGCTGTCTGCTATAAATGAGGAAGGTTTTTTATATATATAGCTGTCCTTGAGTCCCCTTATGGAGGCAGTAGGAGGAAGACAGTACCTCATGTTCTGACATAATACTGTAATAAATTTACTTAAAATTCATCAATACTCCCATGGTACACATTATTATTAAACGATGAAGAGAATGACACGAGTATGCGAGTGTATTAACTGGATATTTTTTCTGTCCATGAGCTATCAGATACAAAGAAACACTTTGTTTCTAGGTACAACTAGGCATATGCCAAAATAATGTTTAAAAAATTGTATCAGTAATGTTCTTGTCATATTCTAGTTATTTCTTAATAACTTTTTTTCAGTAAAGATAAAAGTAAAACAATGAGAAATCAAAAACAGAAACACAAAACAGAAACCACTTATACTACTGAAGAATCCTGAGGAGTACAACTACCAAATATTAAAACATATTATATGGGTCTTTTTCTAGTTAGGATATAAATGAAAATGAAAGTTTTCATTATCGCCATATACACTTTTAAAAATCCACTCTTTTCTTTAAAACCATAAGAGAGATCTGAAAATAAAGAAATATGAAAGCCCTGGAAACCATAAAGTTGAGCTATCCCTAGATAACTAAGGAACGAAAGATGTGTTCAGACTTGATACCAGATGATGTTGGGTACTAGACAGACAGAGGAACAATCCTACCATGGAATGATGCCTTTTTTTAGATTGGAAAACACTGGTCAATCTTTTGACACATTGGTTTGTGTGCTGGATTTGAATCTACAGTAACATCCAAAGCAAAGACAATGCTCTCTGCCAACTAATTATCCTAAATGGGGATTTTTACTGAGAAAATAGAGACTAGAGACAGGAGGGTGGAAATAAATCATGTGGTCGAGAAATCTTGCAGTCTCCTGACATCAGTATCTGACAGTCCTGCACTATTAATATCTAACTATCTCAAAGTTTCCTGCAGCGTTGGAATCTCAGTGTGCAGTTATTCTATTAATGTGCATTCTCACAATCTCACAGTTGGGGTAATACAGTCCTTGATTTTTCTCAGCCTCAAAATCTCATGCTCTCATAGTCTTGAGGCATATCAGATTCCCAGTGTGGCATCTTCGTGTTCTAAAGGTTTTGAAGTTCATCTTATTTGTATTCTGACTGTTTTGAGATCGATAAGTTTCACAGTATTTTAGTTAAATGGCTCTCCTGAAGGAAAAGGCCTAAACTTACCTTTGAAGTTTGGAAAAGTTAGGTGATATATCCAACCAAAATGGCATTGAAAAGCAAATTTAATTCAATTTCTAATATGATCAAAGATATTAATCCAGTGGAGAAACAGGAAAATAGGTACTGTGCTGAAATTCAAGGAGAGGCTCTCCTAGTTTTCTGGTGCTTGCACTCTCAAGTTTCG
Source organism: Macaca fascicularis (assembly GCF_037993035.2). Taxonomy (NCBI): domain Eukaryota; kingdom Metazoa; phylum Chordata; class Mammalia; order Primates; family Cercopithecidae; genus Macaca; species Macaca fascicularis. Next base: position 179,397,117 of record NC_088376.1, on the reverse strand, counting down.
CTTAAAGTGATTAAACTTCTACAGAAGCAACCCGAACAGGGTGAGAATTCCACTTGTAATTAAGTAATCTACATGATTAGACTCTGTTCCTGATATTTTCATTTTGTTGACCTTGTTTTTAAAAGAACTATGAGTGTTTGTGTGTATGTGCATGTGTGTGTAGTCATAGAAACTCTCTGATATTCTGACCATATCTTGATCTGAGAATGTAAAACTCTAAAATTTTTAATTTTTAAAATGCTCAGTGCTGTCATATTTTTCATTCTTGTGTTCATTAATTCCACTATAACAGTATTTTGATCACCTATCAATTCTACTAAATATTTGTCTACAATAGTTTATTCTTTAAAATTTGAAAGTTTTTAAATTTGCATGGATACACATTTGTACATATTTACACAACACATGTGATATTACAGTCATACAATGTGTAATAATCAGATTAGGATAGTTAAGATATCTATCATGTCAAACATTTATTTATTTGTGTTGGGAGCATTCCAAACTCCATAGTCACCCTATTGTGATCCTGAACACTAGCTCTTATTCCTTTTATCTAACTGTATGTTTTTACCTATTTCCCAGTCCCTCTATTCTTTCTTCCCACCATGCTTCCCAGCCTCTGGTAATCATCATTTTACTTTCTACCTCAGTGAGATAAATAAGTTCTTTATTCCATATAACCCTAGGGGACAATTTAAGTAACTATATTGCCCCTATATGCCATAAATTAATAGTATTCTGTTTTTAGGAATAAGGAAATGTTCTCTGATGTGATATTAAATGAAACCATATTTCATTCCTTAAAGGCTGACACTCACTTACCAACCACTGCTATCACTCAAAATACAGTGTAAGAAACAGGAGCCACACTAGGTATTTTAATAGAGATTAAATAGAGATAATCAGATGTTTACAAAATTATTAGAAGGACTAGAGGAGCGGTAGACCTTAATCTTAAACTGCAGGTCTGTCTACTAGAACTGACCCCCCAGGGAAGCTACTCTGAAGATCAGAATTTGAATTTAAGAATAAACTCTGTGCCTTAAACTGCTATGTAGAATTTAGAAATCCAAAGGCATTGCTACTACTCTATCTTTTAACATCCAGAAAGCTGAAGAATAGATACCATAGGGACTGCAATGTGGTATAAAGAATCTTCATGTTAATAAACATTTTTTGTGCAAGAAGGAAAAATAAAATAGCCCCTAAAGAGCAAGTAGCTGGCTTCTCTTTCATTTACCTGTAGTTTCAAATTCCACAAAAATGCATTAAATAGATGGGGCTTAATTTACAGATTGAAAAAGAATGGGATGATGGCTGATTTAGTTAATTCCTGGTGTTCACCACACTATACAAGAAAAACCAAAATATCCAAACACAGAATGTTTTTCTGTGTTATAGAATGATGATTGAAAAACATATATACACACAGATATATTATGCACATATAAGTTGACTTTTCCAATTTACCACCATAAACTATAGTGTTAGATGTGTGTTCATAAAGTTATTTTTAGTAGATAGAAATAACTTGGGCAAAAATGTGAGGATATTATCCTGACATCTATTTAAATTATGTCAATAATTTCATTCCTATGTTCACTAAGACAAAAGGTGAGTAGTGTGACTTCACTTGCCAGCATGGTGGGTAACTTGTACTTAAGGCTTAATATTGTTTTTAGAGGGTATTCATCTTTCACCTTACAGGAAAGGTAACTGGAAGTGCAGTTTTTAAACTGAAATAACTGCAAAACTGGGGGCAAAAAAACCATAGTGCATAAATACTTATGACCCCGATATCTCCCATGCTTATTTCTTAGGATTTTTATTTATTTACTTATCTAGACATAATATTGGATTGATGATTTCTCCATTTTAATGAGGGAAGAGCTGGCCTTTATACTGAGTAATGTAAACTATTTCCTATATAGTGAAATTTAAATGGCCATAATTGACCACTAGACATAAAAATTTCCCTAGGTACTACCTTATAACTTCTAAAGTTCTTGTCCTCAGCACTGATGACTGTAACAATATGGTTATCCAACTTAAAGGGTTGTGTTTGGATTTTGTACATATGGAATTGAACTACACTCACATAAACACATAAACATTTTTATTGCTGTTTTTCTATTTACTCTGCCTTTTCACAATTAGAATAATTTTCAGTGTTACATAATTGTGATTATTTTAAAGAATTGCCAAATTCTCTTTCAGTTTTCAAAATACTGCCTAATACTCTTCTTAGCTGGGTTGATGCCATTGAAAGGATTTAACTTTTTTTTTTTTTTTAATATAAAACCTACTGCTCAAGAGATTTCAAGATCTCAAAGAACTGTGATAAATTATGAGTCAAATTTAGAACAACAAAATGTCAAGATTCTGATCTTGTGTCTTGTATCAAACAGGTGCTTTTGTTCCCACCAAGCAACAGAATAGGGCATTATGAACTGAATTGCGCCCCTGTCCATTCATATGTTGAAGTCTTATCCTCCAAGCTCCTTAGAATGTAGACTGTATTTGAAGACAGGGTCTTTAAAGAGGTAACTAAATTAAAACGAGGTCATTATGGTGAGACCTAATCCAGTGTGACCGGTGTGCTTACAAGAAAAAACAGATGTACAGAGGGAGGAACATGTGAAGATGTAGGGAGAAGGTGGCTATGTACAAGAAAATGAGAGAGACCCCAGAAGAAACTAACCCTGCCAACATTTTGATCTCAGACTTGTGTCTTTTGCAACTGTGAGACAATTAATTTCTGTTGTTTGAGCTGCCCAGTCTATGCTATTCTGTTACGGTAGCCCTAGCAAACAAATATGGCTTTGAGAAATCTGTGAGGGGATGTCAAGCACCTTGGTTGGAGATAAGGGTGGCTAAAATGTTGAGCACACTTTGTCTTAAATTACTTGCTTAAAGGGGCTGTAAGGATTAATGATTTCTCATTCAGAAAAACCAAAATCATGTGCACTTATTCTATTACTATTTTCTCAGGTGCCATATTTAATATGTAACAATGTAGGCTATATTTCCTAAGAGTTCATTCAACATAGTATATTATAGCTGAGAATTTCAACACTGCCATTTTTGTTTCTCCTAAGAAAGCTGTAATATAGCAAAACTCTTTTTCTTCCTCTCCCTCCACTCCTCTCTCTCTCTCTCCTTCTCTCTCTCTCTCTCTCACACACACACACGTTCGTACATGCAAAAGTGAATTTACTTAGACGCTAAAAGAATTAACCTTCAGAGCTGTCATAAGATCATGATCTGTAGCTAAATTTGTGTTTGTAAATTTATATTACTGTTATTGTATAAGAAATAGCCCCCCATACCAAAGTAAGATATTCCTTTGTGTGTGTATGTCTATATATAAATATGTTTTGTCTCTATTTGAACTAGAAAGATAATCAATGTTTATAATTGTCACCTTCCTTAAGCTCCGCAGTAGTTGACTACTTGATAGAAAGCACCACATCTTAGTCATCTTAGTTACTTCAGAGCCTTTTCAGATGTCCCACTACGTAGAAACGACTGTAAAAATAGTGTTGTTGAAAGAAAGGAAGAAAAAAGACAGAATATTCCAAAGAGAAATAAATAATTTATCAAAAATGAAGGGAATATAGATTCTTGAAGTTAAAAATATTAGAAGAAAAATGAATTTCAAGCATGCAGTAGTACAAAGTAAACATTGAAATGTACTTTGTAGACAAGATGATCTCATTATGAATGGAGATTATACAGTCTCATCTATGATACAGAAGTTTTAAACTGATTTCTAATAAGTAGAAGAAATGTATCTGTTTTGTTTAGTTGTTAGTATTTCATATTTATATATTAGGCATATTTCATTGAAATGCCCTTTAAAAGTCATTTTTATGTGTCTTTCTAATATGAAAGAATATTTAAAAAATATATCATTCGAGATACCTACTAGCTTTTTCACTAGTGTCTGCTTCTATGCATGCTCGATTTGATTTTGGCATCACTTGAGTAAGCATCAAAGGAACATAGATCTAAACTCAGGAGATCATTAATGAAAACTCAAACATGGCTTACCATGTTAGAGTCATAAAACTTGTGTGCAGATTACAGGTACGTTTCTTTTAATTCAGCTAAGAAGTTAGCTGAGGAGCCCACCATATAGTTCTGCCTTGATATCGTTCATATTTCATGAAGCATAATAAAGAGCAAACATGGGAATAGCACATCAACTGCCAAGAGTGGCTGAAAAAAAAAATTGGCTGACTGAAATTGGCTGGCTAACAGGAAGGTAAAAGCTTTATATTGTATGAGTATGTATTTTCATTGCTTGATCTCACTTAATAAGAAAAAAAAGTCCCCAAAGCTTGATTTCTGGGATCCTATAAACTATTACGTTTGGAAATTTTAGAAGCAAAGAATCTTAATTTATGAGCATTTGGAAACAAGGATAGGAATCAAGAGTGTTTGTTTATCAATAAGATTATGCTGATATTTTCTCTTTCTATTGCTGTTGATACATAGGGAAGAGAAGAAGAGAGATGCTCATTAGTTCATTTGCTGGCATTGTTCATGGTTTCCTTATCTAGAAGCCATGGTATAAAATGTTGGGGTCATACATGTCATTTTATCTTGTAGGTTTATGTTTCACCTTCAAAAAAGGTGGAATATGATGATCTATAATTAATTATATTTATTTATTAGATAGGACTTTCCCACCAAAAGGCATCTTCATAGAAAAATTTAGAGATGTCAGACAATATGATTATCCAACTTATAGAGTTGTGTTTGTTTTTTGTACATAGGGAATTGAACCGCACTCACATAAACATTCATATTGTTGTCTTTTTCCATTTACTTTGCCTTTTCACAATTAGAATAATTTTCTGTGATATAATTGTGAATATTTTAGAGAATTGCCAAATTCTCTTTCAGTCTTCAAAGTTTAGCATGTTAGAGGTAGAAAGACATGAGCTTTCAGAGAGTAGCAGACCGTTACATCTGACTGCATATCACATTGAGCTACACCGAGAAGCGGGTTGACTATTATAGAAGCAGGGAACAGTGATTACCAAAAAAATTGAGAATATTAAGTACACCCAAAGCATTAAGCTTAACTAAAGCAAGGACATATAAGTGGGGAAGGGCAGGCATCTGAGGATGTTAGTCTACACAGGCATGCAAACCTCAGGAGATGGGGTAGGAAATCACAAGAGAAAAAAGTGTCAAAATACGTAATTAGAAACAAGAGTCAGTTAACAATCAGAAAATAATTATTAGAGAAAGACATTACATTGTATTTAAGTAAAATCATCAGCAAGATAATATTCTGTCTAAATATAAATGTGTAGATTACAAATTCATTATCTTTGATTAATGAAATTGTCTGTCTCTTGATAGTAAAGTTGAATTACCGGTATGAAGAGGCATAAAGCATTGTGGACTGAATTAAGCAGTTCCAACTAAGCTGCCATAGTGCACAGAACAACTTATCAATTATCCAAGTCACAGCAGTTAGAGAATCTCTTAGAAAATCTATCCTAAGAACAGACTATGTATTTGACAAAAGGCATCATATTTTGAAGAACATATTTCAAAACATGTTATTCATCATATAAGTAATATAACGATATTACAGAATAGTTGAAATTTAATGACAATTTAAGTAAAATTTTTGAAGAGAGTTAAACCATATCCTTTTTAGTTGAAATAAATTAATTCAGACTGTGAATAAAGCTGATACTTATGGATACTAAATCTATTAATAGTACATTAAAAGATTTGAAAGTTAGTGATACTCCTTTATAGCGCATATTTTAAATGAATTGTGTCACCTCACCTGATTTGTCTGTCCAACCGATATTTGAATACTATCGTTGACAGAGTATTCTTTTTCCATCTTATCATTTGTTTTTCAAGCTAGAGGGACTATCATAAACAAAGCAAAATGAAGATATAATAATTCTGCCCCTTGTTCATGCATGCTATTTTAGTAAACTTTCACTCTTCATGGTTCTTTCACATATATAATTTTATTTCACCTTATTGCTAAATTTAATATTTTATTTTATTCTTATAACACTCTTGTAATATAGAGCAAGTAATATCTATTTCAGCTTATAGACTAAGCTGCCATAACTAATTTTTAAAAGAAGTTTACAGTTTTTGTATTAGTAACCTCCGTGACATAAAAAAAAAAAAGAATGCTTAAAACATTTTAGAAGAGTATAGTGAGTTTAGAAGAATATAGTGAGGATGCCATTCCCTACCTCCCCAAAAATATTCATTTTCTAAACCCTGAAACTCGTGAATGTTTCCTTAGTTGAAGAGTGTCTTGGCAGATATAGTTACATTCAGAATCTTAAGATAAGGTTATCTTGGATTTAGGGTAGGTACTAAATCTGGTAACAGATGTTCTTATAAGGCCTCATAAGCGAAAAGCAGCAGGAGATTTGAAACACACAGAGGAGCAAACCATGTGAAGACATAGGAAGAGACTGGAACTATGCAGCCCCAAGCTGAGGAGCCACCCGAAGCTAGAAGAGGCAAGGAAGGATCTTCCCCTAGAGCCTTTGCAGGGTGTGTGTGGCTCTTCTGACACCTTCATTTTAGACTTTGCCCTCTAAACCTGTCAGAAAACAAGTTTCTTTAGTTTTTAAGCTGTTGTAATTTGTTATAACAGCCCTAGAAAAACAATACAAAAAGTACTACATAAGATAGTAATTTGTAAGAAAACCACCATATATCATTGTCTTCCTCCAGATATTTGGATATTTGTACAAATACTATATTTTACTTGCCTAAGCTAAAATCTACAGAATTCAAAATTTCATACAGAAAATTTGATCGTATATGGAAAATGTATTTATTTTTCTAATGCAAATAATGTATCAGGTCTGCCCTTATATTCTAAAATACTGCATTTAAAAATTGAACAAATGCTCACAGGGCATGTATTATCATATTTTAGCTATAAATGGATATTTTAAGACTAGCTGCATATGAACATTAGACAATTTCAACCCATGTGTGTAATTATCAGTTTTTGTGGTTCTGAGACAGTGACTTAGACTTTGAGTATGTGAACTTGAAGCCATTCTTTTCATACAATTTTTTCGCTAGCTGGAATAGATAGGGCTGTCTGACTAAAATTTGTAACAGCATGCAAGCAACAGAGCATCTCTCATCAATTGTCTTCAAGTGGTCAAATTCGATAAAGGCAATTATAGCCTGAGCAATGATAATCATTTCGTATCTAATAAAGCAGAGTAAGTGAACATTACAACTCAACAACAATTTATAGCATTGGGCATAATGTGTGAGGTCAGATTCAGGGGACATTTCTAACTGAGGATGACTAAGTGTTCAGCTTGAGCCAGGAATCTATAGAGCCAAATTCAGGCAGCAACTTGACTGTTCTGAAAATGGAATCTTTATTTTGAGTGTAGTGTTTAATGATTTCATAGGACTCTCCTGGGCAGTACTTCAGTAACATGCACGTACTATATTATACTGTACTTTATATAGGTTAGGACACCTTGTTCATGATTTAAAAAGTGATTGTTTAAAACTTAATAGATTCTTCCACAGGCTCTACTAGAGAGTAGAGGTTTATGGTGTCCACTGAATCAATTTTGTCAGTCTGTAAATTGGTATGAATTGTCTCCTAGAGGCATATAGTTGTGCACATAGCACTGTTTCTATTTTACCGGGATAATGTAGACCTATGCATGCTCTACCATTGTGCCATTGAAATATGATGAAGTCAGTTTACATCTATTGACTATGCATGCCTTGAATGGTTGTAGAGAAGTTCTAAGCTCTTGAAAGCTAGTTTTAAATTGCTTTTCTGCATAGCTATCTATATAAGCTGGATTCTGTTTTTTAAAGGCTTTGTCTTCCTTCAGAATGTGCTTCTGCATTCTAGAATACTTAAAATGCTTACATATTGTCCTTTTGATCCCTGCAACCACATTGGGAAGAGATATTTTAGAGAAATTATTATTATTCAGTTTTCAAATTAATCAATTTAGACTATGAGAAGTTTATGAATTGCCCAAAGATATGTGAAGAATCAATGTAAAAGGATCTTCTTTCTGACACTCTATCTTGAATATCAATTTTCTCGTTAGAACATTCTGATAGGGTTATAGGCTTCCTGGGAGTTTAAACCAGAAATTGATATAATGCCTGTGGTTACCTGGAGGAGTTTTTGTGGGTTGCCTATATCTGTAGTAACCTAATATAAATTTTTATATATTAGAATTTTAGGTTTTAGGATTTTGATATTAGAATATGCCATAGGATATATGAGCATTCCCCGTAAATCAGAATATAGGAACACAGAGACAAAAGCAAGAAGCCAACTTCAAGCATACACTGTACTGGTTGGTGTAAGTCAGATTTTGTTGTGGTAAAAAAAACAAGCTAAAATAACCCTCAAACTTGGTGGCTTAAAACAATGTGATTGTTACTTTAATTGTTTAAGTTACACACACACAAAAACGTCTAATGTAATTGGATTGTGTGAGAAAAGATTGGAAGAGGGGTAGGTGAGCATTATTTGGTGTCATCACTTAGGAGCTCAGGCTGAGGAAACTCCGTCTCAACACACTCTTCCATGCTTACTGTGACATATAAAGGATATAGCTGCAGAATCTCTCTTCTGCAATTAAATACTTCAGCATGTAAGTGATTTGCATCACTTCCACCCATAAGTCATTCACCGGAAGTAGTCATACTTAACTTCAAAAGGGTGAGAAAAATACAATATTCTTTGTGTCTGGAAGGAGATGAAAGCCAGGTATCAGTGAGCAGTTGAAATGCATGTCCAGACATGAGGCAGAATTTTTTTTTAAGGTTAGTGATCAACTTTTGGAGTGTAATGTAGATAGTTCAACGTAAGATAATTAACATGTTCAAAATCCAAGAAGTAAAAGTGGTCTTGGCATTTATTGGGACTAGTCTCTACTCAATGCAGAGATTTCTTTTTAAATATTCTGTGAATTATTCTTGAATATTTCAGTGATGGGGTGCTATTTGACCTAGTAGCTGTTATTCCATTGGATGACTCCATTATTTTTATTTATTTATTTATTTATTTATTTATTTATTTTTGGGACAGAGTTTCACTCTTTTGCCCAGGTTGCAGTGAACTGGCATGATCTTGGCTCACTGCAACCTCCACCCCCGGCTTCAAGTGATTCTTCTGCCTCAGCCTCCCGAGTAGCTAGGATTACAGGCGTGTGCCACCACGCCCGGCTAATTTTTTTCATTTTCATTTTCATTTTCATTTTATTTTTAGTAGATATGGGGTTTCACTATGTTGGCCAGGCTGGTCCCTAACTCCTGACCTCAGGTGATCCACCTACCTCAACCTCCCAAAGTGCTAGGATTACAGGCATGAGCCACTTCTCCCATCCTGGATGACTCTACTTTTAAAGCTTATTTATATTGACCTTCTCTGCATTTATGAAACTGAAGCTGTCACTTAACAACCCCTGTTTCATCTTCTGAGCACAATATAACAATCCAAATGGATTTGACACAAAATTAGGACACTAGTCGAAGCAGTATTTAAGAAGCTGCAGGCTATAAAGCGAATAACAATCACCAGATGAAACACCTCCAGCAAAGCTGCAACTGGCTCTTAGTATATGTTATCTTGTTTCTGTACCTCATCAGGTGACCTGCACCCCTCACTTTGTGAATTCCATAGGGGAACTATTAGATTGGAAATACAATTGATCATCTTTGTACTCCTAAAAAATGCATCCCTGAAACCACATTGAGATTCCACCTTATAACCAGTAAGATAGCTATTACCAAAAAAAAGCAGAAAATAGCAAATGTTGGTGATGTGAGAAAACTGAAACCCTTGTGCATTGCTGGTCAAATGTAAAATGGTATAGTCTTGGTGAAAATCAGTACAGAGGTATCTCAAAAAGTTAAACACCGAATTACTGTATGATCCAGTCAGTCCTCTTATGACTCTATGACTAAAATAACTGAAAGCAGGGACTTGAACAGATATTTGTATACTCACATTCATAACGGCATAATTGACAACAGCTGGAAGGTGAAAATAACCCAAATGTCTATTGACAAATGAATGAATAAATCTAATGTGCTATATACATACAATGGAATATTATTCAACCTTGAAAGTAGTGAAATTCTGACACATGCTAAAACATGGTTGAATATTGAATAAATTTTGCTAAGGGAAACAAATCAGACACAGAAGGACAAATATTGTAAAATTCAGTGTATGTGAAGTGCCCAGAGAAGCTGAAATTCACAGAAAGAAAGTAGAATGGTGATTGCCAGGGTCTGGGGGAAGCAGGTATGAGTAACTATTGTCCAGTGAGTATAGAGTTTCAGTTTGGGAATATAAAAATATTCTGAAGATCGATGGTAACATTGATTGCACAACAATGTGAATATATTTCATGCTACTCAACTGTACGCCTAAGATTTTTAAAAAGGTACATTTTATTTTATGTATGTATTACCGCAATAAAAAAAAAAAAAAAAAAAACACAGCAAAGAGGAAACGCAAGTCTGTTTCATACTGAAGGACTTTTATCAAGGTCTTTAAAAAATTAAATAATTTCCCAAGAGACTTAAACAGACATTTTCGAGTTACATGTGCAAAATATACATGTAATCAGAGGTTCAAAATATGTCAGTATAAATAGGAAGATAAAATAAATGCAGTCTAACTCCAAGTATTGATCATGATTTAGAGCATAAAATGGATCAACTATTAAAGTACTATCCTCAATATGCAAATAGCTGTTTATATAGGATATGCTCAAATTATGCATGGTTTTCTAAATTACTAACCCATTCAGAGGTGATAGAAAGAATAAGTTTTACTTATTATATTATTTACTTAGAGTTAATCAGCCTCAAAATGTTTGTAAAATAATAAGGCCTAAGTTGAACTTAATTCCTATTGAAAACATGTCCTCACAATTCTACTACTTACCCAAATAACATAGCTACAATCATCAATGCACTCCGCTTTCCTTCTCCACTGAAATGAGTCACTCTTATTTATCTTCCTTTCCAGACAGTGCATTTTGTTGTGTTGTATTGCTCCAAGAGGTGAGAATCCAAGAAATGAAGCAACCTGCAATTATCTTTCCATACAAATGATTGATGTCTCATGCGACCCCAATTTGCCCTCATCTCTGGTTTTCACTTTTAAGGCATTGCTGCCTGGTAATCTTGGATCCATGCCTGACACAAGTTGATTGTTGTCAGGATAAAATCAAATATCTAAATTAAAATAAAAAATGTGAGAAGAAAAAGTCACATGCTAAATGAGGCTACAAAATCTGAAACGTAAATCCTCCAAAAAAAAAAAAGAAAGAAAGAAAAGATACAAGTGGCAGGCAATAGTTTGTAGAGGAATGAGCAAAAAGAATTTGGAGTATGGATGCAAAACTTGAGCCAGAATGAAGGGATAGGAGTCAAGAGTAGCTGGCCTCTTGCATTCTTGATAAACAAGTAAATCCACAAAGGGAGGATTCCAGACTCTGTATATAAATGATCAGATACTGGGTATCTGGAATTTAGCACTGGTTTTTCAAAGGGTTTTTTTTACAAAAGAGAGTCTCCTTTATTAGGTATGCTTCTTCTACCTTTCATCTTCTAATTTTTTACCTTCTGCCTTTACCTTCATTTTTCCTTCCTTTTTTATTCCTCTATCCTTTCTCTATTTCTTTTTCTTATTTAAAATTAACTTTTTTTTTTTTGAGATTGAGTCTCACTCTGTCACCCAGACTGGAGTGCAGTGGTGCCATCTCGGCTCACTGTGAACTCCGCCTCCCGGATTCACGCCATTCTCCTGCCTCAGCCTCCCGAGTAGCTGAGACTACAGGCGCCCGCCACCTCGCCCACCTAATTTTTTGTATTTTTAGTAGAGATGGGGTTTCACCGTGTTACCCAGGATGGTCTCGATCTCCTGACCTCGTGATCCGCCCGCCTTGGCCTCCCAAAGTGTTGGGATTACCGGCATGAGCCATGACACCCGGCCTAAATTTCTCTTTTAATTGATTTGCTTTCACTCATCAATTTTCATTACTTCCACCTTGTCTTGAATTTGCATTAATCACTATCTTCTGCTTTCCATCAGCCCGACTCCATTACCCATTGGTTGCATTGTTTTTCTTACCTTTTCCCATTATCCCATGTTTCTGATCTTCTATATTTGCTCATCACAAATACAGCCATTTCAATAACACTTTGATTTGAACGTAACCTATCTATACTCACTCACTTTTAACACTTTGATTTAACGTAATCTATCTATACTCATCCATTTTAAAGTGTTTTCCAATCATCTATTGTAGAATAAAGGGTAAATAAACCTGATGACTCTTTTTTTGTCTACATAAAATTTCTTGATGGAAGTTTCATGAATATTCAATATAAGTGGAATAATTTTGTATTAGCTTTCTATTGTCACTTTAACAAATTACCATAAAGTTAATGATTTAAAACTTTATTTATTTTCTTATAGTTCTTTAGGTTAGAAGTCTAGTACTTGTCTCACCAGTCTGCATTCCTTCTGGAGGCACCAGAGAAGAGTCCAATTTTTGCTCATTTAGGCCATTGATAATTAGTTATTTGCAGTTGTAGGACTGAGGTCCCCATTATTTTACTGGTGTTCCCAGATTTTAGAGGTTGTCCACATGCCTTTACAGATGACCTTCTTCCTGAATCTTAATAGCTGGCAATGGTAGGTTGATTCCTTTTCACACTCCAAATCTGTCCTCCCTTTTGATTCCATTGTTGTCTCTCTCTGATCCAAACTTTTACCTTCACTTCAACTATTTATTTATTTATTTGTTTGTTTGTTTGTTTGTTTCAGATGGAGTCTTTCTCTGTTGCCCAAGCTGGAGTGCAGTGGCGTGATCTCGGCTCACTGGAACCTCTGTCTCCCAAGTTCAAGCAATTCTCCTGCCTCAGCCTCCCAAATACCTGGGACTACAGGCATGTGCAACCACGCCCGGCTAATTTTTTGTATTTTTAGTAGAGATGGAGTTTCACTATGTTAGCCAGGATGGTCTCAATATCCTGACCTTGTGATCTGCCCTGCCTTGGGTCATGCCAATGTGATCCACAATAGAGTGATAGCTTTCTTTCAAGCATTTTAGGTTGTTCTGCTCTACTTCTTTTTTTTTTTTTTTTTTTTTTTTTTTTTTTTTTTTTTTTTTGAGATGGAGTCTCGCACTGTCACCCAGGCTAGAGTGCAGTGGCACAATCTCCACTCACTGCAACCTCTGCCTCCCACGTTCAAAGGATTCTCCTACCTCAGCCTCCCGAGTAGCTGGTATTATAGGCATACACTACTAGGGCCAACTAATTTTTGTATTTTTAATAGAGACGAAGTCTCACCATGTTGGCCAGGCTGGTCTCGAACTCCTGACCTCAAGTGATCTACCCACCTTGCCCTCCAAAAGTGCTGGGATTACAGGCATGAGCCACTGTGCCTGACCTTCTTACTTTCATTATTACTTTTATTTAAGAAAATACATATTATCATACCCAAAGACTTAAAAGAATTGTCATGTCTGGAAGAGACATGACTGCCAATCATGGTATCAGGGAAGGAAAAAAGGATTTTGGAGAGAAGCTATTGAGGGAAATCAAGTGAATGCACTCAAGATTTAGCAACAATGGGAACAGAATACACTCCCAGGTCTGATGAGGAAAGGGAGAATTATGGTATGACTGGAGCCTTGAATGAGCTGAAAACACAGAAGGGGCACTGCCGAACCTGAACTATTGTTGTAGGCAAATACAAGTGCACTCAGAACCATGGTAACACCACATTCTGTTTGTGGAAAAAAGAAATATTTACATCCTCCTCTTCTCTAGCACTCTGATCTCACCAATTTATCCCACTGGCCAGATCCTATGGGAAACTACATAAGCATGGCCATGGAGCTTATAATGGTAGAACCCACATCCAAAGCATAGGGCAGTGTCACCCAATCATAAAAGGTGGAGAGTCAATAGGTGTGAGAGTGAGAACCAAACAAAGGGAACCAAACAAGATTAGTTAGCCCAGAGATTTAGGCACGTGTTTTCTGTAAATGGCCAGACAGTAAATATTTTAGGCTTTGTGGACCACACAGTCTCTGTTGTAACTACTCAAGTATGCTTCTGTATAGAGAAAGTAGTTATAGATGATACATAAATGAACAAGTGTGGCTGAGTTCCATTACATTATTTACAATGATAAGTTTTGGCCCCTGATTTATGGCATAGCCCTTGGACTCAGATGGAAAGTTTTAAATGATTACTCCACAAATACATAACTCAGACTGCTTTCTAACATCAAACTTAATTTCCTGCCAGCTAAAAATGACATTTCCCAACATTCTTCATATCTAGGTAGAGCTCTGTGGCTAAGTCTTAGCCAATGGAATGAGTAAGAGTGATGTATGCAACTTCCGAGTTGCTTTCTTCATGGGAAAGCAGGTGCCCTTCACGTCTTTCCTCTATCCTGCTTTTAAAAATTTAGACTGAGTGAACATGGTGGTGAGTCATCTTTGGCCATGTGGAGGAAAAGAAATAGCCTATGTCAGTCACCAGCACCCTGGAACCACCCTGCTTACCCTTGGGTGTCTATTCTGATTTCAAGAGTGTTATATAATCCTATCTCTTATTTAAGCTACTATTCTTTTCAAGTTTTAATTTAGTAGTTGAACTTATGTCATTTGAGTGGTTTCTAAGATATAGTTGATTTTCCTGAAAAATGGGAATAATATAGTCATATAGAATTGTTGCAAAGGCTAAATCACCTTATCAAATCAACTGGAACATAATAGACATTCATCAAAATATTTAAAAAGTGATATTAATAAGAGCCCATTATTATATTAGGCATTGTGAGAAATACAAATTAAATATTGGAGACAATATGATCTAACTTAGAATATGGCCTCATTATCCATTGTTGTGTCCACAAGAATAGCTCCCAATAAATTGTCTAGAAATCAGACAAGAGAGTAAATAATGAGAAATTAAAATTAAATTGTATATTTCACCAAATATCCTTACTTTTTATGATAGGGTCTTGGAAACTATGCTATAGAAGAGATTATCACAAAGCAAATCATACTCCAAGAAATGAACAGTTTTGAGTGTTTAATCACTGCCAAAGACTAACAATAAAATAAGTTATAATTGGAATCAACAGGTTTATTTCTTCAAATATAGCCCAAGACAGGTAAGGGAATAAAACAAGCTCTGCGAATCAAGGACTAAAAATAAAATAAGTCAAATATAGCCCAACACATGTAAAAAAATAAAACAAGCTCTGCAAATCAGAAATCGAATCCAGACTCCCCAGGTGAACGTCTCTCTCCACAGATCAGAAAGCAGACCTGGAGAGTTTGAAATGTTAGAAACTTTTCAGCTTTTTTCCTTTTCAGGACGAGGCAGGAGGATTGCTTGGCCAGGAGTTTGAGGCTGCTCTGGGCAACATAGCAAGACCCCATCTCTACTAAAAATTTAAAACATTAGCCCAGCTTTGTGGCACGCATTGGTAGTCCCAGCTACTCAGGAGGCGGAGACAGGAGGAACCCTGGATCCCAGGAGTTTGGGGCTGCAGTGTCCAAAAAAAAAAAAAAAAAAAAAAGCGGAAGAGTGATGAAGGCACTTGTCCCACAGTTTGGTGAAGAGATTTTCTCTTCCTAGTTTTGAAGAGGATTTTGTAGCCAAATATTCCTTTAGTTATCTCTGAACTG
The DNA here is from genome assembly GCF_037993035.2 of Macaca fascicularis. Taxonomy (NCBI): domain Eukaryota; kingdom Metazoa; phylum Chordata; class Mammalia; order Primates; family Cercopithecidae; genus Macaca; species Macaca fascicularis. Next base: position 179,381,368 of record NC_088376.1, on the reverse strand, counting down.
CTTCCAATTATCATCGTCCCTAAATCTTCCCATTTATATCGGTATCGATATTATAATAGCTTAAACAGACTTCAGAATAGAATGTTTAAATAGATTTTAAACTCTGTGATTACTCCCTATAGCCTATAAAATGAAATCAAATTTCTTTGGTATTTTACCCAAGTGTGCTAGCCTAACCTGGCTATGCAAATACATGCAATTCTCTGAACTGTCCTTCCTTTTCATGCCACCAGGCCATTAATAACACACATCTTTAGCTAAAATGCTTTTACCTCCCAAGATTTCCCTGGCTCATTTCTTCTGTTAGTTCAGGTATTGTCTTCCAGTTCGCTTTTTAAAAATAGTAAATTAGGTGCCCCTTCCTTGTTCTGTGCAAATATGACACTGCATTTTATGATAGCTAACATTATCTTGTTCTCACAACTGTCTTCTATCTTGGTATTCTCAGATAAATAGTAGATACTCAAACAATGTCCAATGTCACAAATACAATTAGATGTTAGAACCTGAGTTTTTTCACTTTTAGTCTAGTTTACTTTTTACTCAACCATACTTATCTAAATATGGATATAAACGACTTCTATTTTCTAATTCGTAAGATAATCCAAATCACCTGCATAAAGATTATAATTACATGTAATTATAGGTTTATACCTTAAAAATTCTTACACTAGCTATAATCAACAATAATTTAACCTGCCTTGGGATTAAGCAAAAATGTGTGGCAATTTTTTCAAAGGTCATGAAGAAATTTTGCCACATACATATGAAAATGTTATTTAATAATCCAGGGGCATAATAATGGGTGCTAAATACATGGAATAAAGCAGTAAGTTTTATGATATGAGAAGAGATAGAAAAATCTTCAGCTGTCATGAATAGAAATGGTTCAATTGAGAAAGTATATAATGTTTAATTATTGGGTGCTATATACACTTGAAAAATTAACAAGGGGGTAGACAATTTTAGAGAATTGGGTAGTTACAAAAAGAGTGAAGAGAGGAAGAACAAAAGGTGAACAATTAGAAGCTGCAAAATCTCTTTTTGCAGTATACTTGCTCTGAAAAATGTTTGAGCCATCAAAGTAAATTACGTTGAGTATATTTTCAATCAATTAATTTATACATATTTACTGAGGGCTTCACTCTGGAACTTGGGCCAGGTTCGGCATTGCAGCATGTTTGCCAATGTGGCTAATGAGGTCTAAGTAAAGTAATCAGAGTGCAAATGATATCAGTTTAATCCTCCTTTTATCTTCAGCTATTTCATAATTTTGTAAATACATGCAATCTCTTCAATGCAGATTTTTCATTCGTAGTAAGAGATAAGCTTTTACATCTTTAATCCCACAAATGGTAGGTTATACATCTATCCTGACGAAGAGAAAATCCGGAAGCTTTTAATTCTGAAATTTTACGTTATGACAAATCCCAGCTGATCACACTGAGTAATACAGAAAATAGGAAAACAGCAAAACAATTCATTTAAAATCACTGCGGTGATGATATAGATTCATTAAACTATACTCAACCCATATTCAGTGAGCACCTAATATATGCCAGTACTCTGTCTGGTATAGATGTGCAAGATAAAACAAGTGATGCATGGCCCCTGCCTCAATGAATTTGCACTCGAAGTAGCTAAAATATGATGTTAAAGCAGTGAGCTGGATTCAGATCAAGCTTCAGTATGCATTTGGTTGCACTCCATGCTTCAGCTGACCCACTAGAACTCTTCCAGCAAAAACATCTATTGGCAGCTCAGCTAGACTGCAGTTAGTGCAGTTTAACTGAGGCCATTGTTAATAAAATGGTAGGAATCTGTGGGTCAGAGTCTATCGAAAGTAGAATCTAAGACTTTGAGACTTACATATGGGAGGTACATTGGGAACACTTTCAGGATGAAGAATAGGAAAGCACAACTGAGTGGAAAAACAAAGAATTTTGATGAGGCTTCAATGAAGAAACATTTCATAAAAAATTAATAACATTTTCAATAAAGTGGCTACTTTTAATAAAATGTATTCATATCTGAGTGAGAGGCTATTTTCTTATCAATTTTGGCACATGATATTCAAAAAATAAATACTGTTTTTTCTAGGTCTGCTTTAAAATTTAATTCTACATTGAGACACTCTATTTGAGGTAAAGTGAATATTGAGCTTGGTAACAGGTGATTACATATAACAGATATACATATACAGACATATAACAGAGATTATATGTCTATTCCTGGGGCTGCCGCTGAGTCAGTGGGTAACTTGGAACAACATATTTACTCTATTTGAACTTACTTTCGAACTTACATTCCTCAGTTGTTTGCCATATGAACTCCTAACTTTCCTTCTGCTTAAGAACTCTACAGGCCTTGAGATTCCCACAATAATCTATATGTCAGTGTTCTTCTTCATTTGGGACTTCTTTAAGTATTTGCAGCCAACCTTAACATAGCAATTCTTTCATGCCTACTAAGGTTGATAGGTGTTGGGTTTAGGAATACAGCTGAGGCAGTCTGAGACTGTTCTTTTCACATTGCCTATTGAGTAAGATGAGAAAATGTAGGATATTTTAAGAGGGTGAAGAGGATGCAGAGAACGTTTTTGTGAAGTTAAATAATTGCCTTGGCCCAGAATAAGCAATTGGAGGTTAGGGACCCTGGCTTTTACTTGCTTTATTCTCCATAGTGATGAGCACACTAATGGAAATAATCAAACCTTAGTAGAGTGTGCACCTATTTTATAATATTAAGTACTATTAAAGATCATTCTAATAAAGAAGCAGAGACTGATCTCTTAACAAAAGAAAATTCATTTTTTTAAACAATTGCCTGTCTATAACATGCAGAAGATTGCCACTACAATAATTTTGTCTTCACTCAACAGTTGGAAATATTTTTACCATGACGTTTAGGATATTTCAAAACTAATTTTGAAAGAATGGACCTAAGTAAGCAAATCTATATCCTGCACTAGTTACTATTTTTGTGTGTGTGGAAACCTGGTTGGCAGGGTTTATCTGGAACAGATGCAATCTTAACTTTGAAGTCCTTTCAATCTCATATAACCCAAAAATGTATCTGTTGATTCAGCTCAGCATGTTATGTTCACATTTATCAGCTTGTATTTCTGATCATAATGTCAAGAGAGTAAAATTCTATGAGGCAATTACCTTTGAAGTGCAAGGAGCTGAATGTTGTAGTGGGAGCTGCACCCAGCGCCTCTAGGGCAGTGATTCAATTCAACTACAGCAGAAACCCAAATTAAGATTGCATGTCATTGTCTTCTTCTCATACATGTTTTAGAGTCATTATAAGGTGCGGAACTAAAATGGTGCTTATTTCAAGAAAACTGTGAGAATCAAGCACTATTTTCAGTACAATATATGTCAATTTGGAGATTAAGGGAGAAATTCAACATACTAGAAAATTCAACATATACTAGAAAAGCATTGTGCAGCCTGTCAAAAGCAGATTTGTTTAAATTCCATGTGACCCGTTTGCTCCTGAACTTGCCAATCTACATGATGCCAAGATTAAATTTTTTAAAGAGTTCAATTTAAATATTACATTAATGCAACATTAAGGTTGACCTTTTTAATCATTAATAGTTCTAAACCAAATAATTCAGTTACCTTTCACAGCCACTGTGACACCAAGGCAAATTTATACCTGTTACTTTTCTAATAAATACAGCACAAAAATTGAACGCATGCATGCAAATCAAAATGTTTTTTCTCTTCAAGTGGCATATAATCACCAGGACTTCTGAAATACAGTACAAAGCAAAAGGACAATTTCACTTTTATCAGGCTCATTTGATGAAAACAGATAAATTCAGAAAGCTGACTTTTGGGGGCTGATTTTCTTTCTTAATATTTATCAAATAATTAATAACATTTTATTTATTTTACTACGCTAGATTTACTTAGCTATAGGGATAGAACTTAAGCACTTCATGTTTTGGTTAATTTATGTTTGACTGCGTAGTATTGTAAGACCCTGGGTTTTACATGAAAATAGAGATGATATGTACTGTTATAATCTATTTATGAAAGCATTAGCTACAGAATATTGTGGCTACAGGTTAATAAGTTAGTGTTTTCCAGTATACCATGAATTAGCTCTCAAGTTGTTTGAAACAACCTATTTTTAGTTTATGTACTGAGTATTATTTTTGTCTATCTATGATCCATTTTCCCCATAGTTCCTCTTGAGTATTCTTTGGTTTTCATGAGTGTCTTTTCCTTTTCCATGGAGCCTATATGCTTTAAAACTACACTGTGCAATACAGTAGCTACTCGCCATCCCTGGCTATTTAAATTAAAATTGATTAAAATTAAAGAATATATTACATATATAGAGTTTAATCAAATATGTTTTTTATATATATATATACACACACACACACACAGACAGTCTCTCATCTACAATATTTGTCTATGGTGGGGATATAACCTAATTAACACTAATGTCAACATGAATTTGAGAAGTCTTTCTAGAAATGCTTGAAAAGGAAAACCAAGTCCTTGATTTCCTCATCGAGTCTCCTGGACCAACAAATCCTGAAGCCTGCCTAGCTTCTGGACTTCTCAGTGAGACGACCCCGTCAATTCCCATAGTGTTTAACCCAAGTTTAAATTTTGTTTTGCTTTTAATTACTAACTGCATTTAGATTTTTAGCAATAAAATCCATAAATACTTACTTACTGCCTACTTTTATTATCATTGTGGTAAGTAGTGGAAACAATTATAAATACAAAATACTCATGAGCATACCTTGAAAGGGTTTGTTCTTTAAATGTAGAAAAAATATATATCACATATTGAGATATGAAATTGTGTAGAACAGGCTACAGTTACATTTAAAACTCATAAAGAAAGGAGGTCAGTGGGGCTAGAGTGTTTTTCAATTCCTAAAGATGGTGGTCCAGCTAGACACACCGCTGAAGCATGATTCACACAGGAGCATGGATTGGCTGGAAGCAGAAGAGTTCATTCTAGAGGCTTCTCAGTTGGCAGTTCTGGCTAATAATAAACTAGCCTGTGATGGGCTCCACTAACATCAAAAAAATTACTTTTATACTCAATGCTTCTTCAAGTTTCAAAAATATGTATGTATTAGATAATTTCTCATCCTCATATTGAATGTCAAAGTGCAATTAAACATGAAAGCAGAAAGAGAATTTAGGTTTAAAAGTGGAGAAATGTAAATGATTTATTATCTTTTGCTGTTATAAATCTTAGTCTATGGTGACATACCTGGAAGGCAATAGCAACAATATTACACTTATAACATTAACTGTACTATTAAAATATAATTAAAATGTTTTTAATAGTATTCATTACTTAACTTTTTTTTTTTTTTTGAGACAGTCTTACTATGTTACCCAAGCTGGACAGTGCAGTGGTGCAATCTTTGCTCACTGCAACTTCTGCCTCATGGGTTCAAGCAATTTCCATGCCTCAGCCTCCTGAGTAGCTGAGATTACAGGCACCAGCCACCACGTCCAGCTAATTTTTGAATTTTTAGTAGAGACGGGGTTTCACCGTGTTGGCCAGACTGGTCTCGAACTCCTGACTTCAAGTGATTTGTCCACCTCAGCCTCCCAAAGTGCTGGGATTACAGGCATGAGCCACCATGCCTGGCCACTTAATTTTTATGTGAGTTAGTAATCATCCACAGTGAACTATTACAGATGAGAAGACTAAAACTTTGAGTTTAGTAATTTGGCAGGAATAGACATTTACTACATGATAGTAGGTTTCTTGGCTATTAATGTTAAGAATATGCAGATTAATAAAAAAGTAACTTCAGTAGGGGAAATATCAGAAATTTGGGAATTTAGAGTTTTCTTGCCATTAAACACATACTTTGGTAGATATTTTTTACTTTTCAGATATGCAACTTAAAATTTTACAATTTTGTGTTCTTAAAAGCTTACAAATGCTCTTAGATTCCTATGGCAGAAAGACAGTCCCAATGATCACAGCCTCCTTTATTGGCTTACCTAGCAAATTGCTTCTAATTAATATGTTATAGCAAAGGTGATGGGATGTTACTTCTGTGATTAGGCTACAAGGGATTGTGATTTCTGTCTTGCTAACAGACTCTCTCCCTTGCTGACTTTGCTGAACTGCCATATGGAGAGGCCCATCTGGCAAGAAACTGAGGGCAGCCTCCTGTCAACGAGTAGCCAGGAACTGAGATCCTCTGTCCAACAACCAAGGAGGAACAGAATCCCATCAACAACCACATCAGCTTGGAAGCATATCCTTTCCCACCTGAATCTTCAAATTAGACCCCAGTGCTAAGCTGTGCTTTGATTGTAGTCTTTTGAAAGACCCTGAAGCAGAAGATACAGCTTAGCCATGCCGAGATTCCTGACCTACAGTATCTACAAAATGATGTGTATCATGTTAAGCCACTAAGTTCGCAATAACTTGTTAGGTATCAATAGATAATTAATGCAATTCCCATATTTGATCATTAGAGAACCTTGAAAAGAAGGTCAAGAGACATTAGCACTTCAATTTTCCAGAGGAGAAAACCAAATTTCAGAAAAATTATATGTATTATCCAAAATGTCAAAATTGAAACTATGATTAAATCCAAGATTATTTTGAATATTATGTCCTGTGCTTGTCAGTTAGGCAATGCCTTGCACTGGGCTTGAATATTTTAAAAATTGAACTGTATGTTTTACCTTGTCTATGGTGGAAAACATCTTTTTATTTGCATGATGACCTAAAAATGTAAATTGTTTGATTTGAATATCTGATCTTGGCTTTAAATCAGTTCATCATAGTCACTTATTTCAATGTCCAATCTCAGTGATCAGATTTTCATAAAAACACAGCTGCAAGGTTTACAATGGATTTTAAAGATAGTCCTGACACCTCAGATTTTATTCTTCCAACTCAGTACCTGAAGCAGACATCTTCATTACAATGGAGTTAGGCTCATTATAATTAAATCCAGACGATGCATTAATACAAAAGTGGGTACATAGGAGTACAAAAAGGTCAAGTGATGCAACCTGGATGCTATATTTGTGCTGGTTAGAAATAGAAATACAAAACAATAATTATTTTGCACATATTTCCATTTAGGAGTCAGGCTGCGACTAAGCGGAAGAGGAAAGTACTTTGCTAGTAGAGCAAAACTAGATAATTCACATTGAACAGCATAACCTTCAACTTATTTCACCAAGTTTAGCCATTATATTGATCAAGTGGCTGGATAATTACCTGGAGAGTTCACAGGTTGATGGTGTTGTAACATCATGCTCCAGCTATGGTAGTCACATCATATTTCCTCTAAGGAAATTATTAGTGAAGGCATATATAATAATATTTTTCTTCACAAATACTAACAGGAACTGGTGCCTTCAGTCCTAACAACCAAAACAATACAAATCTATAACTATATAACTACATGTATATATATATATACACACACACAACTGTATATGTGTGTGTATCTAGATAGATGATAGGAAGATAGAGAGATATATAGATAGATATAGTTTGATTGTTTAAGAAGAGCTAAACAATGATACCTAAAGTTCCTTTTTTCTTTTACTAACTTATGGTAAGTGTCCTGGGATGGCTTTTGAAAAGTACTCACTAAATTTCTTTTTCCTAAGAAAAACATTGCACATAATATCTCAATATTCATTTTTGAGCATAAAAGGCAGAAAAAGCAGCATAATAATAGGACTTTTTCATAAGAATTGAATAATATAAATGAGAAGGAAGAAAATTGTCACAATTATATCTGGAAGCATTGGAATAGAAAGCAATAAAACAATAAAATGGCAATTTCAGGAAAGACAAATAGCATTGCAGCTTTGAACGGATACTATGAGATAAAATAAAAATGTAGGGTTTACATCAGTATATTAATATACAAAGTTATATCTACAAAAAATATATTGAGCAGTTTTAATTACCTGATTAAAACAATCTACCTATATGCTCAAATTAACTTATTTATCTCAAAGTGGCATTTTCATTAATGAAATTAACTAAACAGTTTCCAAATTAATGGTTTATGGATGAACAATGCTACATTAATATCCATATATAGATCATGTATAAATACATATACATAAATTTTTAAAGTTTGTAACAGTTTGCAAACAGTAGATGATTTCATTGGTTAAATCCACACTTAAGTAAGTTCACTCAATTGAATTAAATATTTCCCCCATAAATCTCCTGTAGACATGAAACTATTGATTTTATTTTCACATCTTTGTGAATTATACCTGTGCTCTGGTGAGGACGTGCTAGATATGTACCCAAAAATAAAAACTTGGTTTTAAATATTTTTTGGAATTAAGATTAAAATATATTGTGATATGAATAACTTGTCAATTTTGTGATATAGATTTTACTAAACAATTTTTTGACTCAGAAATTTTGTATTTTCTGACATCAGAATAATCACAATTATACTCTTGTTCTCAGTACCTACATGTGTTGAGGGGTTTAGTGTACAAGACGCCATTAACTTAATTCCGCACAAGCAAAGAGAATGGATCCAGTGAAACAGCCTAAATAAAATACGTGAACAGGTTTCTTATCCATAATTTTGACAGCAGTGTCATGGACTGATAATTCAATTATAATGAAGTACTGAGATTATTGAAAAAATCATATATAATGGTCCTAATTTTACTTTTTATTACTATTCAAAAATTATGCCCCTTTCTTCTTCTACAGCTTGTAAGCAACAAACAAAATCCTTTTGGGGTGGGATAGCATAAAACAGTAAAGGCTTTTTGAAATACTAAAGCTTTGGAGGTGTATTTCACTGATTTAGAGTCCCTCTAGTTCTAATGGATATGAGAGGTAGGTCCCAGCAGTCTAACAAAGATAAAAAAAAATCGGGAAATTTTTTGTTTTTAGAAAAGTAATTTTCTTATGCCGCTTTTGGCTAACTAAATTTAGTCAAGTGGAAAACACCAAACTGCATAAAATATAATCCAATAATTCTGAAATTTGTGAGCCTTCTTTACTTCCTGCATATCTGAATTGCTTTCAAGTAGTTTGGCAAGAGCTTCCTTTCATAGATATATATATGGCTATATATAGATATAAATATGGATATGGACACATATAGGGGATATATATTTTGGGATTTTATATAGGGAGATGTATATATCAGTTAATAGATATATTGTGAGACATATATAGGAAAATACATATATAATGATATATATAAGAATATGGAAAGACATACACAGGTATACACACACACATATATGTGTGTTTAGGATATACATATATATAGATACACACAAATACACACATATATGTATATATGTGTGTGTGTATCATATATCTACTTAGTTTCTAAGTATGTTCAGAGTGGAAGAAATCCCACCATGAAAAAATTTTAGAAATCAAGAAATAAGAAGGTATCAGCTTTCTCATAAGATAATATCTTAAATATTATACCTTTTGGATTTCAAAAAGATGGAGACAATTGGAGAAGAGTTTGCTATTAAAGTAGCTTCATTATGTGTCCCAGAGCTGTTTCCCTTCCAATGAAGTGAGGGGTTGTTGATTAAACATAAAATAGCATTCTCATCCTTGTTTGATTCAGTGTATGACTTGGAGGCTGCCATGGATTGTTCAATTGACCTTGATGGATGTTTCCAATCATTACTTTTTCCTAGCTGTATCAAGGCCAAGTCCACCAGATGTCAGTACAATATAAATTATCCAAATACTTTCATTTAAAAGCCAAATATAGAAGACGAAAATGAAATTGCCATAAAACAAAGCCACTTCATTGAATTATAACAAATTTACCCATACCAAATAGAAAGAGAGATTGTAAAACTGGTCATTATAAACTATAATGCGATTTTTAAAATAATTTCTAATAGCCTTCTTTAACATTAATGTAATCTGAATAAATCTGATCTAGTATTTATCCTTCTTCCTGTCTCATTATCATTCAAATGTAGTATTTGCCAGATGACTTTTTTATTCATGATGGTTTTATGCATTATCATTTCCTCATTACATTTTTCTCTTGATTATTTTTTCTACTCTAGAAAAAGAGAAAATCATGAAAATAGTATATTCCCTGACATATTTCTTTACTTGGTCACAGTTAAACTAAAGGTTATTATGGGTAACACTTGCTGGCAATGAGTTGAATTCTTGATGTTAAGACATATCAATGACATTTTTTTCCCAAATATGTTTGAAAATATAATTTTTGTGGTTGATGAGAAAGTTGTTAGTTTACATCCTCAATGCATGCGCACACACACAAACACACACACAGATACTCAATGAGAAAAAAAGAGGCTTCATAGAAGTGAGAGAAAAATATCACTAAGCCTGTGTTTGTCTCTATTTGTTTATTGCTCTTTGTGTAGAAATGTGCAGGAGAGAGGATTTGCTCGTTCTGCTTAGCATTAGAGGAACTCTCTTTCTCTCTCAAATTTAGTTTCTTTCTTTCTTTTTTTTTTTTTTCCAATTTATGGCACTCAACAGAGTTTTCCACTTCACTTTCCCAACTGCAATACCTACATCTTGGGATACCTAGTGTGACTACTGGGTAGGGATATATATTGCGACAGAATTTAAGGACAAAGTGAGAAACAGACAAGCTAATGCCACCCTTCATGCTTGCAGCTCCTAATAATACATTTTTGCCAACCTGAGAATTATAACATGGGTAGAATCTTCATGTACTATTTTATCCTTGCACTTTCAACCCAAAAATCATCACTCTGTTCCTTTAAGGAAATGGTCAAGTAAGGGTTTTCTTCCTATACCTAGGTAATTTGCTCCTCAGGCCTTGTAGTATCCCCAAATTTATCTTCATATTTTTTCACCCCTAAAATTAGTTCATTATTTTGTTTAAATATCGAAGGGCCTGATTTTGGGGCATATATTTTGCATTCCATGAGTTTATAATCTGAGCAAAAGGAACAATCTTGTGACCAAAGCAGTAAAATAATGTGTTAGAGATACTGTGTAGTTCTTCCTGAGAAAGTAAACAAGTAAACTTGCAGAGTATAAATGGCTCACATCGATTTGAAAGGACTTGTCAAGTTGGGCTAAGCCCAACAAAGGCAAGAAAACTGAGGGTTCAGCTACCTGAAGGCTGAAGATCTGGATTCCATCAGTGAAGCTGGTGAAACCAGTGCTGGCAAACTATGAAACAGAGAATGCCTTTACACTGTCAAGTTCTGAACAAAATATTAATAAATAATATTTATTAATATAAAGGGAAAAGATACACTAAAAGACACTGCTTTATAAATATGTCACATTTTAACTGGAGAAAAACCATAAGATTTTCCAAACAGCTTTTTAAAAACACATCTGATGTGATTCAGTATTCATTCATAATTTCAAAAGCCATAACCAAAAAATAGATGGGAATTTTCTTAACCTGAAGAAGGGCAAAAACAAACATATAAACAAATACAAAATATACAGTAAGGATTCAAATCCTCCCCAAAGGCCAGAGAAAAATACCTTGAAAGGTGTCTGGAATTGCCATGATTCCTGTTTCAAAATTGTCCTAGGGATGTTTTCAACACAATTTGTACAGGAATCACTCAGTCTTGTCTTCCTCTCACCCCCACCTCCTTGGTGTTACTTTCCCACCTTCCCTGCTTGCCAGTGGATCATGGCCATCTTCTTGTCTGTTAACTTTCTTGGCTGCCATTGTCTTTTGCAGGATTAGACTTTTTATTATTCCTAGACAGGAGCTGCAGGAGATCTCACACCTAGAATCAAACTGATTGTACCCTTGGAAGTTCTGGCTCCCTCTGCTTTATCTAGATTTATATGAAATACCAGAGTGTAGGGCAGAGAAGCTGGCTTCCCCCAAGGCTTCTTAAGATGTCTGGTAACACAACTCAAAATTTTAAGAGTGATGGTATGTTACTTTGCTTGATTCATTGTTCCTCAATGTAAACACTTATCGAAATCTCACATTGCACTCCATAAATATATCCGACTCTTATTTGTTAATTTTTTAAAAGTTTAGGAGAGTTAATGACCTCTAGAACAACATGACACACAAAGCAAGACAGAGAACTGGCAGAAAAATGTTGCTCATTTGAGAAATGTCTGTTCATATCCTTTGCCCACTTTTTGATGGGGTTGTTTGTTTTTTTCTTGTAAATTTGTTTGAGTTCTTTGTAGGTTCTGGATATTAGCCCTTTGTCAGATGAGTAGATTGCAAAAATTTTCTCCCATTCTGTAGGTTGCCTGTTCACTCTGATGGTAGTTTCTTTTGCTGTGCAGAAGCTCTTTAGTTTAATGAGATCCCATTTGTCAATTTTGGCCTTTGCTGCCGTTGCTTTTGGTGTTTTAGACATGAAGTCTTTGCCCATGCCTATGTCCTGAATGGTACTACCTAGGTTTCAAAAAGGATGAGTTTGTGTCCTTTGTAGGGACATGGATGCAGCTGGAAACCATCATTCTTAGCAAACTATCACAAGAACAGAAAACCAAACACCGCATGTTCTCACTCATAGGTGGGAACTGAACAATGAGATCACCTGGACTCAGGAAGGGAACATCACACACAGGGGCCTGTCATGGGGAGGGGGGAGGGGGGAGGGATTGCATTGGGAGTTATACCTGATGTAAATGACAAGTTGATGGGTGCAGCACACCAACATGGCACAAGTATACATATGTAACAAACCTGCACGTTATGCACATGTACCCTACAACTTAAAGTATAATAATAATAAATATAAAAAAAAAATGTTGCTCACTTCCTCCTGTGAAAACAGAGTGCCCCAAGACACAGAGGCTATCTATGTGTCTCCAGAAATATCTTGTATGCCACAGCAATATGTTTTGTCTTTGTTTGCTTAATTTTAGTAGCAGCTAGGTAGCATACTATATTGTCATTACTTTTCTGCCTTATCTTTTTATTTTCTCCTTCACTTTAGGACTATATCCCAATTAAATGAAAGATGAGCATGTACTTAGTGCTTGAGTGTTTTCTAGAAAACTTGGATTAAACAAGTTCTTAGTCAGTGTAATAATAAAAGGAAATCAATTAAATGGGAAATGACTGAAAAATTGGAATCAAAATGCCATTAACTGTTGGCAATATGGTCCATATAAATAATGTAAAAAATCTGCAGATTAATTATAATATTGAGAGAAAGATTTTAGAATCTAGCAGTGACTTTTGGATACAAATGTTATGAACCCAAATAGCTGTTAGTCATAAACTAAATTAATATATTTTGATATATCAAGTAAAATATGGTATTGAACATGAATAAACTGAAGTTCATAAATATCATTAATCTCAAAAATACAATGTTGTCTGAAAGAATAAAGCCATAGAAAAACACATCAAGTATGCTTCCATTTATATAACTTTAAAAATAGATGTCTATTTATTCATATAAATGAATATATGCATGCTTGGAAATACTATCAAGTAAATCAAGGGAAATATTGTAACAAAATTCAAGCTGGTATTACTTTATGAGGTGGGAAGAAAAGGAACAAGATGGGGACAGTCATATAGGAAGTTTTCCAAGAAAATAATAATACTCTCTTAAGCTAAATGGTGAATGCATAGGAGTCATTTTAGCCTCCTTTTAGCTCTATACATAATACACACACTTTAGTGTGTACAAATGATTTCACATTAAAAAATTACTATGGAAGTTTTTTGTTTGTTTGTTTGTTTTCTTCTTTTTGAAGTCAGGTTGTACCAAAACATTCTCTAGATACACTGTGCTGATTTGGGGGTTACAGATTACAGTAATTCAGAAATCGATTTATTTGAGTGGACATCAAAGGTAAATTTCTGATGTGCAGGTAGTTTTAAGATCATCAAGCTAAGATAGCAAAACAATTTCATCTTTAGTTACATTTTGTTCTGATGAGCTGGCCTGGAGATATAACCATCTTATTGAACTGTTTCTTTCCCTCTTCAGGGGGAAGATGTATTTCAAGTTCAATATAACCAACTTACAAACTCTTAATGCACAACTCATATATCCGTCTGAGACTATATGACTCTGGTACAACAGGGGAAAGGTGCAAAGTATTATTTTCATGACGTTTCATTTGAATATACCAGAGCCCCTGCCATGTGAGGGCCTTTTAAAGAAAGAAAAATAGATAGTATGTGCTTATTGGAGAAAATTCAGGATTTGAAGTTGGCAGTACCTAAGGGTAGATTTAATTTTTTTGAGAGGAGGAATTATTCCCTCTGATACTTTAAATATATAGCACCTTTTTAACGTCTTATAAGGTTGGCTCATTCCTTTGTGTCTTCTTCATGGCAGATGATGATTTCAAGAAGCTGAATATGTTACAGAAAATAATTAAAAGCTTACCATCATCTACTGAAGTATTCAAGCACATAGAAGACTACCACAGAAATAAATAAAGGGAGAAACTAGGGGAGCAATGAGAAAACTCAAGTGTATTTTGCAAAATGACAGTTTTTAAAACAAGCTCAAGGGTTTGTTAAGGCCTTGTCTTAGATGCAGAGCCTAAGTGCTACATTTTGGGGGTTTTTAATGACACAAGATCATTCACTAAAGTCTGGCTTTTCTTTGATGTTTGTTATTTGATTTCTCAGACTAGCATAGGCTTCCAGATCTGAAGAAAAATCTCTCCCATTCAGACCCCAAATAGATTCCTCAATACAATTTTCTCTAAGAAACAAAATAAATACCTTTAACTTTCTTATATCTTGAAAAATTAAATCATAGAGCAGAAATTTTCCACTGAGGAAATAATTAAATGTATTGCGTATATTATTTTGTATCTGAGTTAATGTAAGGGGAAGGAGAAGGGAACTGAAGGGAGAAAAATAATTAGAAACAAATATAGATACGTTGAATTGCTGAAAGACCTCATGGGGAAATGCGCGCGCGCGCGCGCACACACATACACAAACACACACACACTCTAAATAAATAATTTTTAAAAAACAAACAAAACATACTACTTCAGGTAGACGGCTGTACGAGTAGTGATGGGTACCTGATATGTTGAAAGTTCCACTCTGCCCTTTACTCAGCAGGAACACACAATTACAACAGCTAAAATTACAGGAAAAAAATAAAGTGAAATGGTTCAGCTCTTGGAAGCCAAACACAAACAGCAGCTCTGACCTTTAAATTTCTAGTGACTGCATAAGCGGTGGTTCATCTCAGCACAATAGCTTTAAAAAGATTAGTAATCAGTTTTCTTAAAAATATTGCAGGCGTCTGAATTGAGTGATCATTTAAAATTAATAAATAAAAAGTCAAAGTGGACTTTTATTCACATGATTGATAGGAGGCTTGTAAAGGATTTGTTATGGTTGGAAATAGTATATAGAATGCATCAAGCTTTTTACAGGAAAAAAATGTGTATTCATGTATTATCATCACAATTTCTAGCTCTTAACAATTGTTGAAAAGGAGAACAGGGAAATTAAATAAATGGCAGTGTGTATATCAGGAGAAGTCCATCATAGAAACTGAAAAAACACTTTCAAGTTCGTATCTCCTTCTCAATGTCAATGTCTGCAAACAGCAACCACCAGTAGCTACTTGATGTCAAAGCACTGCACTATGGAGAAAGAGCAAGGAGCATCAGGCCAAGAATAACTGCTGTTGATATACTACGTGAACAAGCATTATGAGAACAGAAGAGAATGAAAGCACTCCTGCTATGAAATGCATGTTAATTAAGTATGCAGTCCTTGACAACTACAGCAGTAAGAATAGTTTATGAACAGTGAGGACAGTAGCCAACTGCCAGGGCAAAGAGCATCTAGTGATGGGTACCTGACTCTCCTTCCATAATCAACAAGTTGTTGAAACTAGAAAACAAAATCAAATTATAGACAGTGTTCTCTTTCGCTCATGCTTGCTTTCCCCACTTTATTAAGGTATAATTGACAAATAATAATTGTGTCTATTCAAGACATATCATATTCATTGCAAATATATATACACACATCTATTCAAGGTGTACAATGTTTACATACATTGCATATGTTGTGAAATAATTTCCATGATCAAGGTAATTAATATACCTATCGCCTCACATAGGTGCTTCATTTTGTGAGGGGTGTGTGGGTGTGTGTGTGCACACTGAGAATACTTAGGATTTACTTGCTTAGAGAATTTCAAGTATGCAATATGTTTTTATTAACTGCAGTGACCATGCTGTACATCAGGTTTCTGGAAATCTCTCATCTTATAACTGAAAGTTTCTACCCTTTGACCAACATCTCACCCAGCCAACCCCAGTAACTAGCCTTCTACTCTTTGTTTCTATAAAACAGACCTTTTTAGATTTAACATATACTTGGCATAACGTCCTCCAGGTTCATCTCTCTTGTTCCAAATGGCTGAATTGCCTTCTTTTTCAAGGCAGAATAATATCTCATTGCAAATATGTATACACACACAAACACATACATACATGATACATATATATATATATATATCATAATTTCTTTTTTAATCCATCAATAGGCATTTAGGTTATTTTCCATATCTTGGCTATCACAAATAGTACTGCAATAAAAATGGGAATGCAGATATCTCTTCGAGATAGTGATTTTACTGCCTTTGGATGTACACCCAGAAGTAAAATTGCTGAATCAGGAATTACTCTTGCAAATGTTTCTTTTAAAATGATATGAACATAGCTTTTGAGCCATAATATATAACACATATTTTACATAGCAAATCAATAAAGACTAAAGTTCTCTTTTAATATGTCTATTTTTTTCTCTTTAATACTAAATTTGGTAAGTGAAATACTTTTATATAATAGCTTTTAGTTAATTGGCATTTAGTGAATGCAAAGATAAACTGTAAAAAAATTTTTTCTTCCTTTTTATAAGGTGAAGGAGCAAATCTTTGAATTATGTAATTAATAAATTAGAATATGATGTGTACATTGTCATAATTACTATCCAGATAAAGTTCATTAAGCTTAAAGCTAAATGTAAAAGCTGCAAATTCATTTATTTATATAGTTGTACACTTGTATATGTCTACCTAAATATATAAGGTGTGGTAAGATTAGTTAAAAAGCTTATGGAAAATTAATTTTCCCAAAGAAAATTTGAGACATAAAAAAAGTATTCTTAATATGTTGATTCTGAATATGAGGATTGAGTTTTAGAAAAGAAAGATTAAGGAGAAAATACTTGAAAATAAATTAGAATTTTTAAAGATTAGTAAATAATTAAACGCAACATTTGAAAAACAATCAATTAGTAAAACTGATTATTACCCTTTCTTTCAAAAATGGGGAAACATTGAAATGATTCAAGACACTATGAGAAATAGAGAGTTAACATATTTTGAAAATAAAAACTTTTGTTGTCTGGGTACAGAATAACTTGGTTGCCTCACAAAAGACAAATGCAAATTCAATTTCTTCCCATTTTATATATAACCACATACAATTTAAAGAAATAATTTATCATTAAATATTTTCCTTATGAATAGACTTTTTATATTGAGTTGATTTTATTAAGAATTTTAAGATATTTTATTTTTTAACTTTATTTTTATTATTCATAAGCTTTTGAGCTAATCTTACCACACCTTATACATGTAGATAGATATATACAAATGTACAACTACATAAATAAATAATAAAATTAGAGTTTTTACATTTAGTTTAATTACCTTTACCGCATAGTAAATAAAACAATGAACATATTACATTTAAATTTATAATTTTATATGTAGCGAATCTCTAAACAAACTGATATATAGTATTTGTTACCTTGTATGAAAAATCATATTTTTCTGTAATTATTATACCTAGCATATTGTTAATCATTATATAATCACCTTTAACCAAAGTGACCATCTCTTGTTATCTCTTGACCCAAAGAAAAGTGGAAGACAGGAAACCAATAAATATCTAGCTGTTTTTTTTGATGAGCACACATTTCATGTTAGCTTTCCAAATTTAAAAATGGCAAAAACTCCCACATAACTAACATTATCCAAAATCATTTGCACATCACCTGATTGCTAACCATTTAAAAATGTAGAACTAATTTAATTACCAAGTTATATATCAAAATTATTTAAATATTTATAAATCTATTAAATTTAAAATGTGTAATGATATTAAAGTGAACTAAAGATCTACAAATTACAAATGCATTCAATTAAACACAACTTTGTTTTTATCATTTTAATTTGTAAGAACAATAATAACTTGATAACATAAAGCTGATATAGACATTTAGAATTCTTAAAGAAATAGGAGTTTGATTCTACTTCTTCAAAATCTAGAATGTTATGTGGACTTTAGATATATACAATTAAATGAAAGAGAAGACAGATAAGATTTTGGTCAAATTAATTACCTCACTGTAAATTTTCAAAACTTCTTCTATTTATCATGGATAACAAATAAAAATTTCTAACAAAATTAATGAGCTTTAACCCTGGTCTTTAATTTTTAATTTTTTAAATATTGTTTAAAATATCTCCTTATCACCTAATCTTAGAATTAGTAGTCTTATAACAAGCAAATATGTTACTTAATTATATTTCTTAGTGAAATTTTAGGATGAACAATTTCTTGCAGAGCAAACATTTTTAAAGATCAAAACTAAAACTATTTATTTTTACTTACTCCTTTTAGAAATTTTTAACACTGTCTTGATCATTTCTAGCATGTACAAATATTGACAGTCTTTCATCTGATTAATCTTCAGTTTTCTAAGAAATAGGAGTAGAAGATAAAGAGAAAGAATACAGGTGATATAGATATATATATAGAGAGAGAGAGAGATATGGAGGAAAAGGGAGAAGACAGTGACAGAGAGAGAGAATGGGAGGAAAAGGGAAGGAAAGTGAAAGAGGGAGAAGGAGAAAGGAACAATCAATTACAGCTAGGTTAAATAATGTCCCAGGGCCTTGACAATTTTATCAAACCACAAGATTACAAAGTCATTGTTTATTCATCGAGAAAGTATAGAACCTGAGGAAAGAGAAATTCCCATAACAAGCAGTGTTTTAGATGGACAACCATCTCCCCATGAAAGTTTCTTTCTTCTTTTTGTTTTTTTGGCCTAAGGTATGATAATTGTTAACGTCAAAAGTGTTCACAAAATGGCCACACTATAATGGCTCTTCATTTTTGTTGATGATATTGTATCCAAGTTCAAATATTTGATACCATTATTTCCGTGACAAGTGAGGACATGTATAACCAGATACCTTCCAGAAGACATTAGAAAATTGTGTGGGCCTTTCTTTCTCCCTCCCTCCCTCCCTCCCTTCCTCCTCCTCCTCCTTCTTTTTTCTTTCTTTCTTTCTTGCTTGCTTGCTTGCTTGATGGGAGTTTCACTCTTGTCACCCAGACTACAGAGCAATGGTGCAATCTCCACTCACTGCAATCTCTGCCTCTTGGGTTCAAGAGATTCTCCAGTCTCAGCCTCCTAAGTAGCTGGGAATACAGGTGCCCACCACCATGCCCAGCCAATTTTTGTATTTTTAGTAGAGATGGGGTTCAGTCGTGTTGGCCAGGCTGCTCTCAAACTCCTGACCTCAGGTGATCCACCTGCCTTGGCTTCCAAAAGTGCTGGCATTACAGGCGTAAGCCACTGTATCTGGCCCATTATTTCTAAAGAAGCTGCAAAACAAATAATCAGATCTCACAAATGCTTATCTCACCCTACATTTTATTAAGGAGCTCTGAAAGATAAAAGAAAGTAAAAAAATAAACCATAAAGGTATCAGCAAGGAAAAATAGAATTAATTGATATTTTTCAGTGCTCAAACAAAACAAGTCAAAGCTCAGATACAGAGCAGGATTTGCTTCAGAGGCTGAATAAAAGAATCTTGAGAAGAGGAGGTAACAAAGAACTTCTGGCATTCACAACCTTTTCAAAGTTCCCTGGCTCAAACAGTGGGAGGGTCTAGACTATTTCTGGGGAAAATGCAGATGCAGACATTGTACTTGTTAGATATCCTAGAATAAGAGCACCAGAATGTAGGTGAGAAAAGGGTTTTATATTTATTCTAATTGGAAAGTGTATTCGTCTGTTTTCACATGGCTGATTAAGACAAACCCAAGACTGTGAAGAAAAAAAAGGTTTCATAGACTTATAGTTTCATGTGGCTGAAGAGGCCTCACAATCATGGCAGAAGGTGAGAGGCACATCTCATATGGTAGCAGACGAGAAGAGAGCTTGTTCAGGGAAACTCCCCCTTATGTAGTCATCAGATCTCATGAGACTTATTCACTACCATGAGAACAGCACAGTAAAGACCTGTCCCCATGATTCAATCACCTCCCACCAGGTCCCTCCCACAACACATGGGAATTCAAGATGAGATTTGGGTGGGGACACAGCCAAATTACATCATTCCGCCCCTAGCCCCTTCCAAATCTCATGTCCTCACATTGAAAAACCAATCATGCCTTCCCAACAGTCCCCCAAAATCTTAACTCATTTCAGCATTAACTCAAAAGTCCACAGTCCAAAGTCTCATTCAAGACAAGACAAGTCTCTGCTGCCTGTGAGCCTGTACAATGAAAAGCAAGTTAGTTATTTCCTAGACACAATGGGAGTACAGGCATTGTGTAAATATAACCATTGCAAATGGGAGAAATTGGGCTAAACAAAGGGCATAAAAGCCCCACGCAAGTCCAAAATCCAGCAGGGCAGTCACATCTTAAAGCTGCAAAATGATTTCCTTTTACTCTGTGTCTCATGTTCAGATCACACTGATGCAAGAGTTGGGCTCCCATGGCCAGGAGCAGGTCTGTCCCTGGAATTTGCAGGGTACAGCCCCCTGACTGTTTTCACGGGCTTGTGTTGAGTGTCTGCAGCTTTTCCAGGCACACAGTGCAAGCCATCAGTGGCTATATCATTCTGGGGTCTGGAGGACAGTGGCCCTTTTCTCACAGTTCTACTAGGCAGTGCCCCAGTAGGGACGCTCTGTGGGAGCTCCAACCCCACATTTCCCTTCTATACTGCCCTAGAAGAGGTTTTTCATAAGGGCCCCGCCCCTGCAGCAAACTTCTGCTTGGACACCCAGGCATCTGAAATCTATGCGGAGGTTCCCAAACCTCAGTTGTTGACTTCTGTGCACTTGCAGGCCCAACACCATGTGGAAGCCATTAAGGCTTGGGGCTTGCACCCTCTGAAGCCATGGCCCAAGCTCTACCTTGGCCCCTTTCGATTCTGGCTGGAGCAGCTGGGACACAGGACACCAAGTCCTTAGGCTGCACAGCGTACAGGGATCCTGGGCCCAGCCCACAAAACGAGTTTTTTCTCCTAGCACTCTGGGCCTGTGATGTGAGGGGCTGCTGTGAAGACCTCTGAAATGCCCTGGAGACATTTTCCTCATTGTCTTGGGGATTAACATTTGACTCCTAGTTACTTATGCAAATTTCTGCAGCTGGCTTGAATTTCTCCTTCGAAAATGGGATTTCTTTTTTATTGCATTTTCAGGCTACAAATTTTCCAAACTTTTATGCTGGTTACATTTTAAACCTGAATGCCTTTAACAGCACACAAGTCACCTCTTGAATGCTTTACTGCTTAGAAAGTTTTTCTGCCAGATAACCTAAATCATCTCTCTCAAGTTTGAGCTTCCACAAATCTCGAGGCTGGGGCAAAATTCTGCCACTCTTTTTGCTAAAACATAACAAGAGTCACCTTTGCTCCTGTTCCCAACAGGTTCCTTATCTCCATTTGAGACTGCCTCAGCCTAGATTTCATTGTCCATATTATTATCAGCATTTTGGTCAAAGCCATTCAACAAGTCTCTAGGGAGTCCCAAACTTTCCCAAATTTTCTTGTCTTCTTCTAAGCCCTCCAAACTGTTCCAACCTCTGCTTGTTACCCAGTTCCAAAGTCGCTTCCACATTTTTGGGTATTTTCTCAGCAGTGCCTCACTCTGTCATGAATATTTCCTCCTTATTTTGTTAAAACCATGTTTGTGCATGAATACACTTGTACTAATAAATTATCTTCATCTTATTTCCTTTTTCCTTCATCATATGACATAACTTTATTGAGTTCATATCAAAATTAAAATATTATTAGCTTTATGTAACAGCATTTGGCTTGAGGATTGGTGGGTTTCCTGTTGTACGAAGGATAGTTAGTTGTATTATGTTAGGCATAATTAGGACCTTATTATTGTCTTTATTTGAAGAGTATGTATGATCTCAAGAGATGTGTATGGATTCAAGTTGACAAGGGGTGGACTTGTGATGGTTAATACAGAGTGTCAATTTGATTGGATTGAAGGATGCAAAGTATTGATTCTGCTTGTGCCTGTAAGGGTGTTACCAAAGGAGATTAACATTCCAGTCAGTGGGCTGGGAAGACAGGCCCACCCTTAATCTGTGTGGCCATCATCTAATAAGCTGCCAGCACATATAAAGCAGGCAGAAAAACCTGTAAAGGCTAGCCTGGCCTAGCCTCCCAGCCTACATCTTTCTCCCATGCTGGCTGTTTCTTGCCCCCAAACATTGAACTCCAAGTTTTTCACCTTTCAGATTTGTATTACATTCCTTTGAGACTCGGACTGGCTTCCTTGCTCCTCAGCTTGCAGATGGTCTATTGTGGGACCTTGTGATTGTGTGAGTTAATACTACTTAATAAACTACAATATATACATGTATTAATCAGGGTTCTATCCCTCTAGAGAACCCTGACTAATACAGAAAGACATTAGGAAAATCAGACTGCTCTAGATTTTTGGCATTTGGCAGAGATTTTAAATAATTACAACAACAGCAATTAGGTAAGCAACTAAATGATGGGAAAGAGGAAAACAAAAACTGGAAATGTGGCTGGGGAAGCAATAAGTTACACTACTTGAAAAGATGGTTTATGTCCAGGGAAGTGTATTGAGATTTGTTAAGCATTCTCAGTTCTAGAAGATGACACTCTAAGAGATAAGTCTAGGAAAAGTATCTTCTCTTTTTCAAGAAACCGTGTCTTCGTTTTCTTAAGAAAATTGGCTATAAAAAGTTCAAAAACTATCTCACTCCAGTTAGAATGGCAAACATTAAAAAGAAGGGAAAAAACAGATGCTGGAGAGGATGTGGAGAAATAGGAACGGTTTTACACTGTTGGTGGCAGTGTAAATTAGTTCAACAGTTGTGGACACAGTGTGGTAATTCCTCAAGGATCTAGAAACAGAAATACCATTTGACCCAACAATCCCATTACTGGGTATATACCCAAAGGATTATAAATCATTCTACTATAAAAACACATGCACACATATGTTTATTGCAGTGCTGCTCACAATAGTGAAGACTTGGAACCAACCCAAATGCCCATTGATGGTAGACTGGATAAAGAAAATGTGACATATATACACCATGGAATACTATGCAGCCATACAAGAGGATGAGTTCATGTCCTTCGCAGGGACATGGATGAAATTGGAAACCATCATTCTCAGCAAATTAACACAGGTACAGAAAACCAAACACCACATGTTCTCATAAGATGGAGTTGAACAATGATAACACACGGACACAGGGAGGGGAACATCACACCAGAGCCTGTCGGGGGTAGGGGGCTAGGGGAGAGATAGCATTAGAAGAAATACCTAATGTAGATTATGGGTTGATGGGTGCAGCAAACCACCACGGTACAAGTATGCCTAGGTAACAAACCTGCATGTTCTGCATATGTATCCCAGAACTTAAAATATATATATAAGAGAAAAAAAAAAAAGTTCAAAAGCAAAAGACATTTGATGACAGCAGCATAGTATGGCATATTAGACTGTGAGAAGTTGGGTCATCAATGCAAAAGAAAATATAGGTCAATACAAGCTGTGCTGTAACACTATTTTAGTGCAATTAGAGTAGTGATATAAATTGGAGCAAAACTGGACCAGAGGTTCTCTTAGAACTTATTTGTCAACTCAGTCCCAATACGTGGAAATTGTTTACAGTTTCTGCAATCACTGTTATTACTCTAATGCAAGAACATAGGCACAATAATTCTGAGGATAGATATCTTTAATCCTGGGAGAGTTTCATAAAAATTTTTAGGGCCAGCAAGCTTGAATTCAATACCAAAAAAAGAGATAAATCTGAAGAAAGTAAACTAGCAAAGTAAGAAAGGGCCAAGTCTTTCTAATCTGACAAGGATATATGGAAGTTTCGGTGCCTGGGTACTATGGGCTGAATTGTGTCCTTCTAAAGTTTATGTCCCGAAACCCTAACCCCTAGTTCCTCAGAAGTTGACTATTTGTGAGGATAGAGCCTGTCAAGGGAAGGACTAAGTTAAAATGAGGCTGTTTAGAGTGGGGCCTAATCTAATCTGATTGGTGTCTTTATAAGAAGAGGAAACTTGCCCACGCATGCAGGAATGAGAGAGAGAGAGAGAGAGAGAGAGAGACAGAGACAGAGACAGAGAGACAGAGAGAGAGAGAGAGAGAAACTAGGGATATTTGTGCACAGAAGAAATACCATGTGAGGAAACCAAACCTGCTGATGTCTCAATCTTGAACTTTTAGTCTCTAGAGCTATGGGAAAACAATGTTTTGTTGCTTAAACCACCCAGTCTATGGTATTTCCTTATGACAATCCTAGCAAACTAATAAACTGGGTGACTCATATTGCACCAGCGCTAACATGCCATTATTGTTTTTTCTTATTATTATTTTCATGATTCTCCAGATCAGCAGTTTCTTTGTATAGATAAATAGTATCAGATAAACTTGTATAAAGTTTAGCTTCCTAGACCCAGTCCCAGAAATATTATAGGTCTGGAGTAATGCCCAGAAATCTGAAAATTTGCAAGCACCCAGCAGTGATTCTGATGTTGGAGTATTAAAAGCAAACTTTGAGACAAACTTCTTTAGATGTATGTGAGGAATACTCACATCTTTGGAAAGCTATGCACGAAGGTTTGTCTAATCAGTTTGAACTATTGAACAGGAGAATTAGGAATGCAGGGATGTCTTTGTACTCATCCTTTAAAACAATAGTTTTAGAGTGTTCGAGATAATTTTTCATGATTTTATGATCCCTCAGTGTGATTCATTTAATAAATTAATACATTATACGTTTTTATTAGGTAACAATAGGTTAAGATCAAGCACTGTGTGATGACTTTTATACGGAGATTTCTGTGCAGTTTATTTCTTGCTTATCAGTATGGTACAAATGTGGATAGCTTCATGAGTGTAGGTCCTGCACAGTAACACTGAACACAGAAGTGTTGCCCCCTTGGTTTAAAGTTTTGTTGTTGTCATCTTAAAATTCTCCATAATTTTTAACAAGAAGTTTACATATTCATTTTGCATGGAGCCTTGCAAATTACATTCCTGATCCTGAGTACCAAATCAGGTTTGAGGTTTATGACTTATGACACAGATGTCTGTATTTCCCTCAGGTTTCATTTATGATTTTAGCCTCAGAAATTCTCAGAGTTGAATTAAAAACCCATATGCTAGAAGTCACTCTTCATGTTTCATTGATACTAATGAGAGGGGAAATGTAGCTGAAGAGTTATACTCATGTCTTTTAATGATTTTCACATATACTAGCATTCACTATCCCACACAAAGGCATGCAAAGATCATGGGGAAGACTGAGTTTTTACAACTGTCAGGTGAATCTGGTATGCTTCTCCTTCTTTATCTTTGTCTACAATTGAATTATTTTCTAAGCACAGGCTTATGGCACAGCTCATTTCTAGTGCTTTAAAAATACCAAGAAAATCACACTAGGAATGTCTCTCCTCCATTTCAAGCTTCATAATTTATTTTATCCTTTGTTTTCCTTTCTGTATTAAGCATAATTATGGAAAACAAGATTTTTGTCATGTCAAAATGGTATGTTTAGAGAGGAATTCGAGTATCTCTTAAAACAGTTTTCGATCCTTTTTTTGGTTCCTCTCACTTCCCACTTGTTATACTCAAAGAAACATAA
Organism: Macaca fascicularis; assembly: GCF_037993035.2. Lineage (NCBI taxonomy): Eukaryota > Metazoa > Chordata > Mammalia > Primates > Cercopithecidae > Macaca > Macaca fascicularis. The sequence goes on along the minus strand of NC_088376.1, from coordinate 179,355,442 downwards.
TTATGTATTATAATTTAGAGAAAATTACCCTTGCAAGTCTATATTCTATACATTTAATTCCAGAAAACTGATTAAGACTTAATTATGGATTAAAATGTGTATTAAGAATTATAATTACAATGTGTAATAAGAATTATAATTACAATGATATCTAACATATATTTTGTATTCACTGTGTTTCCAGCACTTTACTAAGTACTTTACATATATCAATATCTTTGATCTTCACAAAAATTATATGAGGTAGGTGCTTTCAGGCATTATGGATGACAAAATTAAGGCACAGAGAAGTGTGGGTGATTGTCCCAGCATCCAGGGTTACCCACTGTATGGAGGAGACTCCTAAACTATAATATTAGGTAGAATAAGACAGAAATTTCCAAATACCCTTCTTTTGGTTCTTATCAAAAAAATTAATTTCTTCTTAAGACATGTTTGGTCTTACTTATAAATTCTTGAATAGCAACATATATTCTATCACTGAAAACAAAGTATAGCAAAATTCCAATAATTACCTCTGCAAAACTTGAGCAGCACATACAGAAATTCTATGTTAATATTTTTAATACTGTGTTGAATAAATATGTACAAAGCACTATTATTCCTCAACGTAGATTATATGTACACAGTGGCTGTTTGAAATAAGAAACTCTTTGGGAAACAGTGAAATGTCTTTACTGTGTGACCTTTAAGTCACTTATATCCCCTAAAATGGGACAATTTCCAAAACATCAGATTAGATGTATGTAGCATCAGAACTATGAACTTAACACTTATCTTGCTGTCATGGAGCTTTAGGTGGTTCCAACTATGAAGAATCAGCTATGTGTTTGTGTTCTATGAGAATGATTTTATTCACTCTATATCTAGATTAAGTGTGAGAAGATGAGTGTTGAAACTCTGTTCAGGTAGAATATCCAGGAAGCATGGCTCATATAGCAGGTCACCTGGCTGAGCAATGAAGTGATGGTTCCCAGAAGCACAGAGAGCAGAACTAGAGAAGAGTGGAAAAGAAAGTCCTATATTAGAGCCAAGTTAGTGATCCAAGGTGATTTCTCAGATCTTTAGAAAGGAGGCAATGAAGGGGAAGTAAAAGTATGAATAAGACTAAGAGATCAGAAGAGGTTGAATAAATATAAGGATGATGTCAGAGTGGGGCTGTAGGTCATGGAAAAGCACCTGGGCTGAGGTGAAGAGCTAGGAAGGTTTTAAAATTTATTTCCACCACCATAAACTAACTGAGTCCTAGATACAGCCAATGAAGCAGTGGAGTAAATACTTTAGCACAGCAGGTGGATTGACAGAAGTCCTATAAATAACATTCTTTATCTCATTTATAAAATCTTAGATGTAATGTAAGCAGCCTTTTTAATGTCTCTTGTGTGTGTGGATACATCACAACTTGCCTTAACACCATGATTTTATTACCTGAAATTAAAAACAAAACAAAACAAAACAAAAAACTAAATCACAGAAAATGATGTAGTCACTTAATGAACAAATATTTACTGAGCACCTACTCAGTGCTGGGACTGTTCTAGAGCTCTGGGAACAAACCAAGGAAACAGACTTCCATGCTCATGGAGAATGCACATCAGTTCTGATTGGTAGAGTGGGTGCTTGGGGTGCTGTATGAGGAAGGATTCTAAAGGCATCTTTGCTCTCCAGAAGGAATGAACCGTGATTGATAAGCAGTATCAGTCACTGAATGCATGCATCATGTAAATATTCTGCTGAGAGCTAGGTCTGACCTAGAGATATCGATTGGCATCTGCTTATTGATGTGGGATGGTACAAGTTGTGAATATCCACCCACCTGTTTCTTATTTCCAAGTATGTTGGATTTTCCTAGCTTCCAAAGATGAAACACAGGTAAACATTTTCCCCAAACAAAGTAATGTAAATGGCTAATTTGTGCAGGTGAACTAAAAACTGTTAAACTCATGTTAACAGATTTAGGCACATAGAGTTTTTTTTGTTTTTTTTTTTTTTTTTAATTACTCATTCATTTCAACAAGAGGAGGCATTTGAAAGATTTGGAATAAAATTCATTGTCTTTGTTAGTTCACTGGCTAGCAAAAGCAGAGAGCTAATTATATATTCTCACCAAATTCTTTCCAATCATCATCATCCAGCTCCACCTCAGCCCCAACTTGGATACAAATGCTACTAAAACTTTTCTCTCTAGTGTATACAAAAGCAGTCTTTTTTCTTGTCCAAATATTTTAATGCAGAGACTAACACTAGTAGCCAATTAAATAAGTATTTGTATAACAGACTCTTGTCCAAACGCCTTACCTAAATTAATCCACTTAATCTCTAAAATAATTTAATGAAATAAATAGTAGGTTCTATGATTAGCTTCATTTTATAGAGGAAAAAAAGTGAAATACATAGATGTTAAATAATTCATCCAAGTTTGCACAATTAGCAAGCTCAAGAGTCAGGATTTGAACCTGATGTGGGTGTCTTCCACTGTCAGGGTCTGTTGCCTAAATAATACATACACATGCTCCTTTTCCTACTTTAAATAATCGTGGCTTATCTTATTTTAATTGCAATGTTTCTATGTTTCCTGCTGCTGATGAAAATGAAGCAAAAAGATAAAAATATGGTAATGAAACTGTTTAATTGATTCATTTACTCAAAAAATATTTATCATATACCTACAATGTACTTTGTACATTTTTAGTGATGAAATACAAAGAAAAATCAATAAGCAAAAAAACCTATGTCAATTTTTGTAAGATATTACCATCTAGTGGGCAATAAATAAACAGATAATTGATATTTTCAGGTAGTTGAAAGTTCTATGAAGAAAAATAAAGTACTGTAAGGGTATTGAGTATAATATGTGGTCTGAAAAGGTCTTTCTAAGACATGTTTAATGAAGTGAGGATGCAAGCCATGTAAATATCTGCAAAGAATTTCTTGACAAAGAGAAGATAAAGTACAAAGCAATAAGGAATACTAAGGAGGATACTCTGCAGAGGGAGGGCAGATGGATTGATAAAATGTATCTCAAAGAAGCAGCCAGAAGCTACATAAACACAGAGACGTATAGGGTGGAGTAAGAACTGAATTTTATTCAGATATCAAAAAATATTCTAAAGCAAGAAACAAAAAGACCTCTGATATTAAGTGGCCAACTTAAAAAAATTGCTGGCAAAAAGACTATGGTCATGAATTAAGGTAAAAAGTCTTTTATTAAGTCTCTTTGTGATTTTGTAACCACGCTTCATTATCAGAGATCATGCAGTCTTATTGGCTTAAAGCTTCAGCAAAGGCATCTATTTGGGCTCAACATAGCCACTGGGCATGTGTTTGAAAGACAGAAAAGTAGATATGTTAAATCTGTACCTTGCTGTCCCAAGGAAATGCAAATAATAGCAACCCTTGCTAAAACAGTCGTTTTGCATACTTAGAGAGGCTCCCATTCTCCATAAGTACCCTCTTTTTATAATTAACTCTTGTCTTATTTATCCAAACACATTGATAAGGTTTTAGACATAATTATGAATTGTGATGACTGTGCATATCTGCCCTCAAAAGGCAGGTAACAGAAGGCTCTATTTCAATGTGTTCTGTGAATGCCAAAGATAACTACTGAGCAAAATATTTACTTTTTAAATGGTTGTAGATAGAGTTACAATAAAAATTTTGAAAACCATCAGCATTTCTGTTGTATATATTGGCATTCTGGAGAAGAAATCATAAAAAGAAATATGCTATTGGACTCTCACCTCAGTTCTACCCTGACCTGGTAAGTGTTTTTGTAATGACAAATCAAAACCTTAAAATATAGAATCCTAACCTCCAATCGCTAAAAATGACCTTAAAATTTTATAATATATCTCAATGCACTATTGAACTTCAAATTACAAATAATTATTAACTCATTAAATTCTTATCTAGAGACAACTGAGACAACAGTATTTATTATCAAAGATACTTTTGCCAGTCCAAAGACCTTAGTGACTTTCTGTTTCATCAGAATATTTCTTGTGATGGTTACAATAAGAGCGGTTTACTAGCTACATAGAAGTTATAGTGCCAGTGTTCATGCTGATTAAATTGAGGCCATATCAGCATTTTTTTTCTATGAACATTTTTTCCAGAGTTTTATAGTGCTATAGTCCAACAAAAGGATATAGGGTAAGTAAACAGCTTCCAAAATCTTACAGAAAAAAAATCATGACTCCATATCCTTATTTCCTCTCTCCAGACATCTAATGCAAGAGAGCAAGGGTAGCACTAAATTACAAACAAATCTTTGGGTACCAATAAAGGAAGCATAAAATCTGACTGCATATGTAGCTCTACAAATACAAGTCTGTCTTCAGAACAAAAGTTATGAATCATTTGTAGCAACAGCAAAAGATTTCTCTTTGAAGGTTGGATGAATTCAATGACCAAAGCAAAGCTAATAAGAGTTTCTAAAGTTTGTATTTCAAAAGCTGTTTAATGCTGAATCTTATCTGAGATGTATGATTTTTGATAGTACCTTTCTTTCCTTTCCTGTGGATAAAAGGTAACCATAAGGGAGACTTTTGCTATATAGGTAATGCATGAAGGGAAATAAAAGAATCAGTAAACATAATCTTGGTGTCGACTGTGATGCTGAGTTTTTTAGTCTTATCACAACTATGATCCCATAAAAAATCCTCAAATAAAGCAGAAAACCCCCATGCACTTATAACTTCAAAGTATATCATGACCTGAAACAGAAGCAAGCGTCTCTCTCACCCCAGGTAGTGATTAATTTATACCCTCAGGTATAAAACCTATTCTCACAAATACAACTACATACCATTTTTATAGGATTGGGCCATTCTCCCACTTCATGTCTACAATGCGGCCTGTGATGAAACATTTAAAGTCAAGAGGAGATCAATGCACAGTGGTGAAAAATATGAATGAATGAACTAAAACCTTTTATTTATCCTGTCTCTAAAAATGGAAAAGCCACTTGCCTCAGTCATATCAGATATATTAAGCCAAATATGCTTCCACAAATGGCCTTGCACAGGGAACTACATAAAGCAAACTAATATTAACAAAGTCACTGGTGCTTACATACTTAAGCCATACACAGACGATGCTTATTATTTACCTAGTAATGGTCTAGTTGCCTGAAACACTGAATTCGTGAATACTGAATTTTTACCCCATATGGAAGATACAGGGTCAAGTAATTGAGAGCCTCTAATTACATTTTCACAAACTGATGGATAGATTATTTTATGCGTGTTTCTCTTTAAAGACACATTGTTGAACAATTAACATTGAACACACAGTCAACAGCACCAGAGCTGGTGCCTGAAGGAAGCTTCTCTAACATACATAATTTCATCATGAGATACATTATATAGCCTTCTTGAGTTCAGGAAAACTAGGCAGCACTTCAGCACTACATTTGGAGGAAATTTCAAACAGTGAAATCCAAACAAAATGAACAGAAACACAGAAAATGTGGCCCTAGATAGATGGAAAAAAGGACATGGTTTATAGTACAAGGGCTGAAATAAATGCAAAGCTTTGCCTTATTTGACCTCAGACTTTCCTGACATATTTTTTTGCCACTCTACAAATGTGCCTGCCCTTGAATGACCTTGAAGGCACTGTAAGTATTACTTTAGGGGTTAAAAATAAATTGTAGCAAGTTGACAAAATTGAAAATACAGAAATCACCAATTATGAGGATCAACTATATTATGTTATTCAGTTAGTTTCTTAAGAAAAAAGTCCTCAACAGTAAAGAAAATAAGTTTGTAAAATTTACTCAAAAAGCCCAGCATCACCTTACTGTTATTTTAAAATCAATACTAATTTCAAATTAAAATGCCATTTAAATTAAGTTACATATATTATTTAAAGTAACCCAAGATTGACTTAATTGACTTTCCTTTAAAGTCTCCATCTTAAATATGTAGATTATGTAAAATATCTCCCCAGGCTATTTAACTAATTAAAAACACTATTAATAGTACACATGGCTAAATGAATAGTTGCACCATGTTCATATGTCCCCTTATAATGGACCATTAAATAAAAGCTAAGAACTTAATACTCATGCACATGCAAAAATCTATTTAAAATATTACCTTATTTTTAGTTTAATTAGATCCCATTTGTCAATTTTGGCTTTTGTTGCCATTGCTTTTGGTGTTTTAGACATGAAGTCTTTGCCCATGCCTATGTCCTGAATGGTATTACCTAGATTTTCTTCTAGGGTTTTTATGGTATTAGGTCTAACATTTAAGTCTCTAATCCATCTTGAATTAATTTTTGTATAAGGAGTAAGGAAAGGATCCAGTTTCAGCTTTCTACTTATGGCTAGCCAATTTTCCCAGCACCACTTATTAAATAGGGAATCCTTTCCCCATTTCTTGTTTTTGTCAGGTTTGTCAAAGATCAGATGGCTGTAGATGTGTGGTATTATTTCTGAGGACTCTGTTCTGTTCCATTAGTCTATATCTCTGTTTTGGTACCAGTACCATGCTGTTTTGGTTACTGTAGCCTTGTAGTATAGTTTAAGTCAGGTAGCGTGATGCCTCCAGCTTTGTTCTTTTGACTTAGGATTGTGCTGGCAATGTGGGCTCTTTTATGGTTCCATATGAACTTTAAAGCAGTTTTTTCCAATTCTGTGAAGAAACTCATTGGTAGCTTGATGGGGATGGCATTGAATCTATAAATTACTTTGGGCAGTATGGCCATTTTCACGATATTGATTCTTCCTATCCATGAGCATGGCATGGTATGTCCTTCCATTTGTTTGTGTCCTCTTTTATTTCACTGAGCAGTGGTTTGTAGTTCTCCTTGAAGAGGTCCTTTACATCCCTTGTCAGTTGGATTCCTAGGTATTTTATTCTCCTTGAAGCAATTGTGAATGGAAGTCCATTCATGATTTGGCTCTCTGTTTGTCTGTTACTGGTGTATAAGAATGCTTGTGATTTTTGCACATTTATTTTGTATCCTGAGACTTTGCTGAAGTTTCCAACTAAATTAAAGAGCTTCTGCACAGCAAAAGAAACTACCATCAGAGTGAACAGGCAACCTACAGAATCGGAGAAAATTTTTACAATCTACTCATCTGACAAAGGGCTAATATCCAGAACCTACAAAGAACTCAAACAAATTTACAAGAAAAAAACAAACAACCCCATCAAAAAGTGGGCAAAGGATATGAACAGACATTTCTCAAAAGAAGACATTCATACAGCCAACAGACACATGAAAAAATGCTCATCATCACTGGCCATCAGAGAAATGCAAATCAAAACCACAAATCTCACACCAGTTAGAATGGCAATCATTAAAAAGTCAGGAAACAACAGGTGCTGGAGAGGATGTGGAGAAATAGGAACACTTTTACACTGTTGGTGGGATTGCAAACTAGTTCAACCAGTATGGAAAACAGTATGGCGATTCCTCAAGGATCTAGAACTAGAAGTACCATATGACCCAGCCATCCCATTATTGGGTAATACCTGATGTAAATAACTAGTTGATGGGTGCTGACGAGTTGATGGGTGCAGCACACCAACATGGCACAAGTATACATATGTAACAAACCTGCACGTTATGCACATGTACCCTACAACTTAAAGTATAATAATAATAATAATAAAAAGAAAAAAAATATTATCTTATTTTTTCTTAAAAGAAATCTGTCTCAAAATACCTTCTGCTTCAAGTCTCCTAATTGATAGGGCAGGTGGAAGAGTACACAGTGACCTGAACTACAACTTGTGTAAATCAGAAGATATGTAAAGCATGTATTCAATTGAAATCATATTCAGGAGTAGTTAGGATAGGTGAGTTGAAGAAAACTCTAGATATGGACCTTGATCAGTTTTGCCAAAGCTACCTTATATGATATGGTATATGAAAAGGGAGGTTTCCTAAGCCTTTAATAAAGTGCTAAAAACACCTTTAGAAAATATTGGTGTTTTTAACTGGTCTATGTGTGTGTATGTGTCTATTATCTATCTATCTATCTATCTATCTATCTATCTATCTATCTATCTATCTATCTATCCATCCATCCATCTATCTATCTTTCTATCTTCTAAATAAAAATAATGCATTTTTTATTGTGTAAACATAGTTTCACAATATGTGTAAACTGTGTAACATATGTGTAAACTGTGTAAACATAGTTTCAAAATAAGACCCCTACTGCCTTGCTTCCAACTAAATTTTCACCCCTACAAATAGTATGAAAATTCTTCACAGTTCATGAATCAAGTCAGAGATTAGCAGATATACTGCATCCATTTTCAAAAGAACTGAGCACCCAAAGATTCTCTTTGGCCAGAAGCACGTGATAAAGTAGAATCTATGATGTAATTTTAAAATAAGCTTTTAGAAAATATATTACATTGTGTATCACAGCCCCAGGTCATGTTATTTGATGGAACATCCTAAATACATATTTAAGTCATGAAAGAGGAACAGCTTTTCTCAAGTAAATCGAACAGTCCCAACCACTTCATGCATCCAATTACCATAAAATAATAAAAAGGAAATGAGAAAATTAAATAGAAATCATTATACTCTCAACTAAGAATTCAAGGTCACAGATAGAATGCTACCCTACTTTGAAGGGGAGCAGCATGCTGGCTGTCTACTGTGAGGGGCTTCACATTCATAGTCAGGGCATCTTTAATGTGGATAAGGCCCTCAGGAGTTGGTTGAAGGCAAATCATTACTTAAATCTAGTCAAGATATATAATTGTTGTATAAAAGTTGCACATTCTTTAGGGCTGAAAGAGATCATATTATACAAATAAACAACTAGGCAAGAACAAATACTAGGTTGTATACATAATAAGGTAACATCCCAAACTGTATTTTTGATACATGATATCAGTCTGACATTAAATTCAATATGCATTACATAATCAGATTTCTTTAACACCGATATTCCTTTATTGCTTATCTCAATCTTAGCCAGAAGTAAGTATTCAACAGTACAAAAAGAAGCCACATCAAGAATATTCACTTTCTTGATGGAAAATCTTGGTGTTTATAAAGAAATGACAAGTTAGCAGTCAGAGTGAGCTGGCAAATAGAAGGCTTAGGATGCATAAGTGATATAGTTTAGGGGTTTCGTATAAGAGAAGACCTCCTGTTCCCAATATTTATTCCTGCTATTATAACTGAATTCAAATTTCACATTTGGGAATTAATGAGAATCTCAATAGATCAATGATCTCCAGAAATTATTTATTAATCTGTGATGAATCTTAGGGTAATATCTGAAAACACAAGGAGGATAACAAGCTAAGAAAATGGTGCTATTGGTGTGATACAGAACATAGGTGGCTAAAAGGAATGGTGTAACAGGAGAGCCACCCTAAAATAATGTGTGGACTTCTAAACTTTGCATAGAACTGCCTCTGAAAGCTGTGAAGCTGTTTTTGAATGTGGCTGATAGAGAGAGCGCAAAGTTGACTTAATCACATGCATGCTGTTAGATAAGGATATTCTAGGAAGAGAGGAGAAAAACGTCCATATGAATGTTTAAACATTAAGAACTTAAAGACAAAACATGCTGCTAAATTGCATCCATATTTTATCTTCTTATTTACAGACTAATGTCTTGGAGAATTTTCCTTCTCGATTAGTTACTTAGGCTGAAAATATAAGAAAATAGACACTAAAGCGGAAATGACCAAGGTATTTTTCTTAGATGTAATAGAGCTAAAGCTCTTATATGAATAAAGAAAATAGTTATTACTTTTTTAAAAAAGGTCAGATACACCTCTCCAAAAATTTTTTATTCCTACCCACTTCTCTTTGCAATTGTAGCCTATCTGTAATGGAAACAAGTATACCTATAGGATATTTGTAGGCAGAGAAGATACTTCTATACAGCACACATTATCTCATTTGAGTGTCAAAATCATCACTGAAAATGAGCACCCCCCATAGCATTGAAGCAAAAATCATATCTAAAAGGTTAAATGTTTTGCCTAAGGTCATTTAATTCCTAAGTAAAAAATAGGATACATATATATACACACACACACACATATACATATATATACACACATATGATATATATAGGAGATATATATGATATATATGACATATATATATATGCATGCTTACGCACACACACAGGCAGACATACACACACAGACTAGAACTCCAGTCTTTTTGTCTTTCATATCTGTTCCTTTTCTTCTAGTCTGAGCCATCACATAATATCATCTTATTCTTACCAACTGAGACTCCTTTTGCCACCCCCCAATGGAGATTTCTCCATCTCCTTTTGTAATAACATTTATTGGCTCTTTCTGCAGCCCCAAGTTATCTGTAGCCCAAGTTCATTTTCCTATTCAAGTGCTGAACCAATCATTATGAAGCAAGAACAAATAGAAAAATAGATACAAATCCCACTTACTTCACTGCCCTCATATGCTGCTTGACTTTACCCGACTAAGTCATAGGAAAGGCTATCATAAATAATAATTTCTACAAACTAAAGATTGCAGCTAAATGAAAGGAAAACTTTTGGTTTAGGAATCACTCTGGAAATGGACTTTTCTAAAATCTGTGTAAACTTTTAAATTATTAAAATCCTCATTCTATTTAACTGGTTATTTACAATCTATTCAACCATTGAAATAACAAGATACTGCTCAGGGCCACTAAAGGTGAAATCAGGATATTCATTAGGGGCCATATACCTAAAAGTATTTGCAATAGACTTGGATTCAGGCTCATTTGATTGATGGCCTCGTTATTTTCACAGAATTCTCCCAGACTCCCCTTCCCCCCACTTCAGGACTGCACTTGTTCATATAACTAATCTTTTAAGTGTCTGAGAATACAGCCTTTCCTACAGCATTTGGACAATGTCTACATGTTTGGTTTAACTGCTTCTTCCTTTTATAAAAAATAAAGTTTGTTAGTTGGATCTAATACATCAGAAATAAAAGAAAGAAGTGGCGTAGGTCAGTAATATTTGGAGGTCAGTAAGCTTGAGCTACAGGTTGATCCCCTTTCCTGAAGAAGAATATCTGGGGCATACAAAGGGGTGAAGTTATGAATTAATTTTGAGTTGCTGGATACATCCACGACAGGTTGATCACAAAAAAAATTAACAAAAAAGAACAAAATCTCCAGTTGTTCAATGGTATTACTTAGTGCTGTGATATTTCTTATTGTCAAAGGATAATGTGTGCATGCACGTGCTCATGCACACGCACACACACACACACACACACACACACACACACACACATCCCCTGGATAATGTATTACTATAAACAGCTTTCAGAATAATAGTATATTAGTCTTTGAAAAGCACATTACTAAAATGCTGATTTTATAACAGAAGCACTTGCCTGTACAGTTTCTTAGACTGCCTCTGCTGTTTCTAGAATTATTTTGTCATTTGTTTTATTTTTACCCTCCTCCCCATAAATGAAAAATGTAAAAGCCTCATCTTTGAACTTATCTAAAAGTCAAATGAAACAAACATGAGAAAAAAATATCAGAATCCATTAATATTAGGTTGGCCTCAATTTTTTTTTTTGTTTATAAAGAGAGTTCTTCAACTCAATGGTAAACTTTTTCTATGCCAAACTGTTGTTGCTTTCTCTCTCCCCTCAATTTACCACAACACTGAGTCCTGGAGTAGGCTTAACCTGAAAATTAAAGTTGTATCACTTCCTAAAAGGTTGAACTGGACAAGATACTAGAATAAAAAACAAAATAGTTCAAACGTTTATCCTTTTGTAGTCTACATCAGAACATTGTTATACTATTTAGAGTAGAACTGCTTCTTATAAATCACAGTGAAAAAATCTCTCTCAGACCAAATATCAATAATTAATTAAGAATTGGCTAGCTCTGTGGAAGAATGGAATCAGGCACTTTGAAGTTATAAAGAAAGTTACTAGAACAAACTCTTTCAGTATGCATTGAAGTAGAAGCAAGAAACAGCGAAAGAGCAAAGGTCTCTTAATGTGTGTGGAAGCCTGTCTGTCTTTGTGCAGGGCAGATCTGAGAGTCTGAAGGTATGTGCAGGGTCATGAGAGAGTAACAGTCGATCAAGTGAAAGCACATTATCTAGGAGGTATTCTGCTGTTGGATACCGTACTAAAACATGCCAATATTTCTAGTACTAGTCTATTATTTTAAGGGAAGCAACCGGTCCTGAATATACACTGATGAAGAATATGCGGGTTGACATTTTAAAACACAGGCAGAAGAGCTGTGCTATCATCTTAACTGATACCCAGCATCTATAGGGCTTCTTCTAAATGCCATTGGAATTAGAGTTCTCAACACTGATTGTAAGTCAAGAGGAAGAGCCATCTAAATATTCTCACCAGACTAGCTCATTTCAAAAGATCCCTTAAAGCCACAACTCAATCTGTGAAATGGGAAAGCAAATCATATTTAATCTCATTTTCCTGTAATTTCATTTGGAACCCCTCACACCATTTTTATTGGCATATCTATTCAAGCTGACTCTATTTTGCCAAATGCACCAAGCTCTCATTATTAGAGAGATAATAACAATTCATAGAATAATTTCAATATTACCTGATATTTATTTAAGATTAAAAAAATATTTCATTTTTAACTGGCATTAACTTCAACAACACAACATGTTTTTATTGTCTTCATTTTACTGAAAAAGACATTAAGATTTCGATAAATTAGACAATTTAACCAAGATAATCGAGTGACCTATAACTGCCATCTCACTCCCTGATTCATGTAGAGAATCTCCTTGGTATTTTTTTTTTATTAGTTTGTTTATTGGCAAAGGAGCCCTCTACATAAAGAACAATGTATCCACCAGAAATGATAGACCTAAGTATTTGCAAACTGCTTTTATTCTTCTTGGGAATCCTTAAGAATGACTCTATTTAAAGCAAATCAAATTGCGTTACAAAGTCACCAAAAAGACACACATAAAAGGGGGGCACACAAGTATAGAGTGTTTGGGAAAGACATATGTAACTGCTCAGATTTTGTAAAGATAGCAAGAAGCTGCTGATGGCACCTCCAGTTCAATAGCAAGCCTGGGTTTTGGACATTTTCACTGGATAAGCAAAGGGAATATAATTTGCAGCGATATTAAGCATTTGTCAAGTTCCTCTGGGTAATAAACATTTTGTAATAGCAGACAACTGTTTTAAGAAGATCCTCTTTTTAGACTATATTAAGGTTTGTAAGGTATTACAGAAAAGAATTTAGGAGAACAAATCCTCATCCCATCACCTCCTTATCTGAGCTTTAACTTAGGGGCATATACTTATCTCAAGCAAATCAAACATTTCCCACAGACCTTGTTGAAGGTCTACTTTGCTCAGACATCTTAAATGGAAAGCAGAGTCAATATGATACCATGTTTCAATGTCTGAGCATCATAGTCACAACGGTATCATGCTGGGAATTATCTTAACCCCCTCAAATAATTTTTTAAAAAGTGTCACTGTCTTCTAAGCAAATATTTTACAATGCAAATATTATTCCAGTAAGAAGACTAAGTTTTCTAGAATTCATAAAGATTGCATAGTGGCTATGGGTAGAGCAAACTGAATGCATATGGTTTCAGGTCTTTTTGGGTAGAATTATGTTCAGAATTGAGTGTCAAGGAATATACTTCAGTTACTTTCAGCTAGATAAATTTGCATACATAAAAAATAGGCACAGTGGCTGACACATGTATTCTCAACACTTTAGAAGGCCAGGGTAGGAGGTTGGCTTGAGTCCCGAAGTTTGAGACCACCTGGGCAACATGGCGAGATCCCATCTCTATAAAAAAAATTAAAAATTACCTGGGTGTGGTGGAGTGTGCCTGTAGTCCCACTTACTTGGAAAGCTGAGGTGGGAGGATAGCATGGATGTGGGAAGTGAAGGCTGCAGTGAGCTGTGAACCTGCCACTACTCCCCAGCCTGGGAGACAGAGTAAGACCTTTTCTCAAAATAATAATAATAATAATCATCATCATCATCATCATCATCATCATCATCATCATCACCGCCACATTTCTAAGAATAATATTGAACCATGAACTACATAGTGAATAATAATCCATGATATATAGTAGAGAGAGTGATGGAACATTATAGGTCTCTTTTCTGAATACCTAACATGTTTGAATTACTGCCTGGCTTCAATAAAAATCACCAAGCTATGTTCTTGCTGGTTCACAGCTATATTTTGAATCCTGGGCAATAAGTGGGACACATGATCATTACATAATGCCTGGTTGATAGATGATTACAAAATTGAAATATGAAAAACTAACAAAAGAGAAATATAAGCAGTCTTCTCTTCTCCAAGTCCTGTGGCAGACAAAGTCTTGCACCTTCCTCTATACCATGACTAATTGATCACGCTACTATAACTTGGAAATAATGAATCTTCTATATAGCTTCGCTGTGTGCCCTCACAACTTCCTTCCTCTACTTCTTTTAAAAATCCAAATTCCTTAATACCAAGAGATGAGATAATTATTAAGAAAGTATAATGCTGATCATGAATTAGATGCTCCACTATGAAGTCTTTTTAATCATAATTAAATGGCCTTGGATATCATACTTTAATAGGAATATGTGTTCATTTAGAAGTCTAATGTTTGCCTTTATTAATTAATTACTCATGAATTTTATACCCAGCAATTTTACTAATCCACTGGATATTCTAGAGAAACTGGCTGCCCATGTGAGAGGAGACTAGCCAGTTACAAACAGCAGGTTTTATTTGACCTATCTCCCCCTACCAAAAAAGCAAACAAAAACAAAAAAAACCAAAACCCACAAACTTAATATTTCACTTTTCATTTATAATATAGGCATTTATGGATTCTTTTTAAAAATTTTAAAACAGTTTATCTTGTAACACTAGTCTCGAATTATAATGTGGGGACAATCATTTGGACATGAGTTTTGGGCTTACTCTTTTTGTGTCTATGCTCTAATATCTCTACAATCCATCTTATTGCTTTATCTTATTTACTGCCTTCCTCTTGCAGCCATATGACTTTATTATCTCAATACATAAATAACACTAATAGGAGTTCAAGAGTTGACTGTCAGGTTTATTTGGGTAGAAAAAGTTTCCTAAGAAAAAATTACCTAATGGTAAATCTTCTTGAATTACCTTTGAGTATATACAAAGCAGATTTTTTATGCAAAAAAAAGAGCTTGGTAAACATATTCTAGGGAACAGTAAGTATGAATATTCATTAGAAGCTTTCTAGAGAATTCATTTGTAATCCAAAGAAATATTCAAAATATCTGCCCTTCTTTATATTGGATTATTTCGTTAAATATTTAATGTTATTAGATATGATATTATAAAATTTATTTAAACAGAATGTATGTTTCACACAGCCTTATCTTTAGAAAATATAATTTAGAAAAAATGTTTTAAAAATTTCCACATAATGGCTTACTTCACAGTATATTTCTATACTTAAATCATAGTTATTAAGAAGCTCAGAAGCAATTTAGTTTGAAAGAGAGATTGCTTCAATAATATTCTGGTACTGAAAGTAGTTATCTCTCTTGTTTTAACATGTACATATACATATACATAGAAAATACCATTTCATACTTTGACTATATAAATAATATGGGGAGTTTACAAAATATAGTTTTTGCATAAAGAGGCAAAAGCCAAGAAGCTCTCTAATTCTTTCTCATATAATTATTCAACTCAGTATTGCTATAGTCTGAATGTGTGTGTCCCCCAAAGAATTATATGTTGAAACCTAATCCTCATGGTGATGATATTAAGAGGTAGGGCTTTTGGAGAAAGCTAGATCATGAGTGCAGAGCAGTTGTGAATGGAATTGGTACCTTTATTAGAAAGGCTCAAGGAGCTAAGTCCTCATCAGACAGTGAATCTGCTATTGCCTTTATCTTGAATTTCCCAGCCTTCAAATTTTAAGAAATAAATTTCTGTTGTTTATGAGTTACTCCTTCTGTAGGATTTTGCTATAACAGCCTGAATAAACTAAAATTAGTATTATTGAAGTAGTTATAAGTTCAGGAAATACTGATATATTTTAATTAAATTATTTTAGCCATGAATAAATCTTAAACAACTCAACTACTCTTGAGATGAAGCATATCTAAAACAAATTTTGATACATATTGAAAAAATAAAAACATAAAATACAAAAGAGATGTGAATAATGTCTACACACCCAATGATTCCCCTCTTTTGCTCCAAACCTCCTTCTCTATATCCATCATCTGAAGTTCAGAAGTAGGATAAAAAAGCTGAATGAGGATAGATGAAACATCTTATGCAGGCCTGGCATCCATATTTTAATAGCTTTGTAAAGAAAGGATTGCCTCCAATATGCTCATTGGGATGTCACAGTTTCAGATTCCCATCATTTTGTTTCACCTTTAGAGGTTCTGTTGGATATATATAAAAAAATCTAGAGGACTGTGATGGTACAAACATATCATTTTCCTTTAATCACATTAGAGGCAACACATCTTCTTATGACAATTTTTAATGGGTAGTGCAATTTGATAATATTCTTCCTGTGTCTGCGTAATGCACTCTATTGCTTTGCTAAATTGAATTTGACGTTTGCTTTGTCTGAGTTATATGTTCATGATAACCGCTTAGCATGTTTGAGTCAAAGCATTATCTTTCATGGAAATTTTATGAAGCTAACCATAGACATTTTGAATAAGCACACTAGAAGAAAAGCAAATTTTCTGTACTGATAAATCTGATAAAATATGTAACGCAAAATGAATTAAGTAGTAACAGACATTCACATGAAACTTGTGGATAAATTCGGGCTCCCTTATCCACACTATAAGGAGATTCAAAATAAGCCTGCATTTTATCACTATAATTGCAACCTGTGCTGTTTAGTTTGTGGCATATTCTTAGACTGTTGTAAAATATTGTTATTCAATTTGTGTTTTACAAATGCTAACTTGTAAAAAATAGAGAAATGCAATATAGTTTCTACATAATAAAATGAAAATGAAACAGTGATAGGAAGTTAGAATATTATTAACTTTAAATTTGCCTTCACATGCGAATGTGTGAAAAAAAAAAAGCTGAGCTGACATGCATTTTGCAAGACAGATAGAAATGGAACTGGAATATGAGACATTGCCTGATAATTTATCTTACCTCGGCCCACCTCCCTGTTCCTATACTACTATCAGAATTCAGTCCATTACTACTTATTACCTGAGGTATTTTAATAGCTTTTTAAATGATCTTCTCATTTCCAGTCACTTCCCTTCTCAGTGTGCTTCACAGACTACTGTTAGGCTCAGCATCCTGAACTGCATTTGTGTTCATGACTCATTTCAGTTCTCAAACACTAGGAGCTTTACTTTCCAACAGTTTGAAGTTTAAATCTTTAGATTGAATCAAGTATTTTAATACTCAGATTTAAATCTATTTGTTCAACAATATTACCAAACATTTAAAACATCTCCTCTTTTCAAGCAAATCAAACTAATCACTATAAAGTAATTACTCTTCCATTCATTACTGGAATCGCTTTCTCTCCTCCATGACATGTGGAAGTCCCAACAATCTCTTAGAGACCACTTAAAGTGCCACTCACCTTGTAAATGTTCCCAGAATTTACATCTCTTCTGGAAGCAATTTTTTCCTACTGTAAATAGAGGTAGAACTCTGTCACTATTGGATAAAAGTGATTTATTCCTTAAAATACTTATGAAGTAACTAACCATAAGTGTTTGTTTAAACATATTTTTGAATGTACACAAACCCAAAAATATTTATTCCTTCATCTAGCAGAATATCTTTCTAATTAGGTACACAGTCAAGTATATTTTTCTTCTCTCTTATTTCACTGCTGTATGGTCCATGATTGTTTATCATAGCAATTTCCTTAGCATCTAATCTAGTATCTTCTACACACTGAATCCTTCATAAATATTGGTTCAAGTAGCATGTGGTCTTTCAACCCTTTATTTTTAAAAAAATTGTCACACTAATTATACCAAATACTGTTTTGTTATGGTTCATATTATGAAAATGTCCAGTGTCCTGGCTACACTGTAAGGCACAAGTGGAAATACTTTCACTTTCCAGGATCAAAGAACCATTTCAAGTATTCGTATTTTATTAGCTTTGCTAACCATAATAAATAAGTATTTTCAAAGAAGAAATTAAGTGTACTCTCTTTTTTCCAAAAGAGAATATATCAAAGCTGAAAGTGTCATAAGTACCTAACAATGGAAGCTGTTGTTTCTTTTATTAGACTTAGCAAGGGAGCAGTTCCTCCATGTTTATATTCGATAGCTTTGCATTGAACAAGCCAGTTAGCCTTACATACAATTATAAAGGGATTGCAATCATTAACCCAACATCTAAAATTATTACACTCAAAGATATATGTATCAAATAAAAATCAGGTATGGTAGATTACTAATTATATGTGATTTATTCCAGAATACAGAAGACAAAAGCACTTCCCACACGTTGGGTAGACACAGCTTGGGGTGGTTAGGGTACATGTACATTTAGGAAGAGTAGTGGCTCCTTTCCCAAAGTGGCTCAGCAGAGGTTGATTCTAGCGGGAGGTTATAGTTGTATATCCCTCTCTGCGATTTCATAGTGGAATGGTTGCTGGTTACCTCAGTGGCATAAGACACCAATATTCTCTGTGGATCAGGACGCAGAAGACCACAATGGTTCCCACTGCATGGCTGCTACTGATAGCCTCTATTTTTCTTCTTTTTTACTAAGCATCTGGCACTGCAAGAATAATGAGCTCTCCAGAGTTTCTTTTGGTGTGAATATTCTGGGGTTGGTGTGTTTGGTTGTTTTTCTCCACTGTGTTGCTGTATATTCTTTAGTGGGCTTCTGAGCCTTCTCGGGACTAATTTGGTTTGCGGATAGCTATACTTCTTGTTCTTTATTATTATTATTATCATTATTATTATTATTATTTTGTAAGGAGGTGAAGCCTGATATCTCCAACTCCACTATCTTGGTGACTTCAATCTCTCAATAGCATTTTTATATGCTGACAATAAACACGCAGAAACTAAAATTAAAAACAAAATACCAGCTGAGTGTAGTGGTACACACCTGTAATCACAGCACTTTGGGAGGCCAAGGCAGGAGGGTTGCCTGAGCTCAGGAGTTTGAGATAAGCCTGAGCAACATAGGGAGTCCCCATATCTATCAAAAATAATAATAAATTAACCAGACATGGAGGCATGTGCCTGTGGTCCAACCTACTCAGAAGACTGAGGTGGAAGGATTAATTGCTTGAGCCTGGGGGTTGAGACTGCAGTGAGCCATGATCACACCAATGCATAGAGCCTGGTAGAGCAAAACTATCAAAAGAAAGAAAAGAAAAGAAGAGGAGAGGAGAGGAGAGGAGAGGAGAGGAGAGGAGGAAAGAAAGAAGGAAGGAAGGAAGGAAGGAAGGAAGGAAGGAAGGAAGGAAGGAAGGAAGGAAGGAAGGAAGGAAGGAAGGAAGGAAAGAAGGAAGGAAGGAAAGAAGGAAGGAAGGAGAAAAGAAAAGAGAAAAGAAAAGAAAAAAGGAAGGAAGGAAGAAAGAGAAAGAAAGAAAGAAAGAAAGAAAGAAAGAAAGAAAGAAAGAAAGAGAAAGAAAGAAAGAAAGAAAGAAAGAAAGAAAGAAAGAAAGAAAGAAAGAAAGAAAGAAAGAAAGAAAGAAAGAAAGAAAGAAAGAAAGAAAGAAAGAAAGAAAGAAAGAAAGAAAGAAAGAAAGAAAGAAAGAAAGAAAGAAAGAAAGAAAGGAAGGAAGGAAGGAAGGAAGGAAGGAAGGAAGGAAGGAAGGAAGGAAGGAAGGAAGGAAGGAAGGAAGGAAGGAAGGAAAAGACAGACACTTGCAGTTGCTCCCATCCTCTCCAAAATACTTACGTATACACTTAGCAAAACATGTACAGGATCTGTATTTGAAAATTATAAAATACTGATGAAAGAAATAAACAAAACCTAAGTAACCTGAGAATAAATTGTGTCTGTGTATCAGAAGATCCAACATAATAAAGATGTCAGTTATTTCCAATTTGACTAGAGTTTTGATGTAATACCTACCAAAATTAACAGATTTTTGAATACATATATAAGCTTATTTTTCAATTTGGAAAGATGAAAGATCTGGAATAGCTAAAACAAAAATAAAAAAGAAGAAGAAGAATGTAGTTGTGAGTGTTACTCTATCAGATAATTTTTTTAAAGCAGTAAAAGCAATTCAAATAAAAAAGGATAGCCCTTTCGACAAATACTGCTGGAATAATTGGACATTCATAGGTAAAAATATAAAGTTCTACCTAAATCTCAAACTTTATAAAAAAGTTAACTCAAAATGGGTTACAAACTTAAATGGAAAATATAACTATTAGAAAAAAAATACATAGATGAAAACTACGGTAAACTATAGTAAATCCAAGAGTTCTTAGACTTATCATTCAAAGCATAATCCATAAAATAAAAAAAATGTTGAATTTGACCTCATGAATATTATAAATTCTGGCTCTTTTGGCAGTCATGTGAAGAGGATAAAAAGACAAGCTACTGACTGGAAGAAAATACATTTAAATTACATATCTAACAACGAACTAATATCTAAAAAATATAAAAAGCTCCCAAAACTCAACAGTTAAAAATAATCCAATAAGAAAATAAGCAGAATATGAGACCAGACATTCCATTGACAAGAGTATATTGGTGACCAATAAGCACACACACAAAAAATGTTCAACATAATTAGCTATGTGAAAAATGCAAATAAAAAACATAAAGGATGTAACTACACACTTGAAGAATTGCAAAACAGAAAAATAATGACAATAACAAATGTTGCCATGGATTTGGAAAAACTGAATCTCTTATGCATTGCTGGTGGGAATATAAAATATTATAGCCTAAAAATGTTATACCCTGAAAAACAGAAGTTTCAGATAAAACTAAACACACAATTTCCATTTAACTCAGTAATTACACTCTTGGGCCTTTATTCCAGAAAAAAAATTAAAATTTAAGTTCACATAAAAACATGTATATGAATGTTTTTGACAATTTTATTCATAGGAGCCAAAAACTTATAAAAATATAATCAGCTCATATATACTTCAGTCTTTTTTTCTTGGGGGTTGGAGGAGACAGGATCTCACTCCATCACCTGGGCTAGAGTGCAGTGGCAGGATTATAGCTCATTGCAATCTCAAATTTCTGGGCTCAAGCAATCCTCCTGCTGACAGTACAAGCATGTGACACCATATCCTGTTTGTCACAGTTGCCTATTACAGAAACTGTGTAAATATATACCATGAAATACTACTTAACAATACAAAAAGGGGTTATTCAGGTATACTACCACTTGTATAAATCTGTATGAAATTATACTGAGTGAACACATCATTCATCAAGACACCTGATTTACTAAGGAGTTCAGCCTTGGCTTTCATCTTCAGGCCAGAGTTTAAATATGAAGAACTTATAATACGTGAACTGAGAGCTGAACAATAATATATGACTTAAAATTATGCTTGAATTTATAATCTTCATTCATATTAACTATTAAAATTGTTGTGAATGAAAAATGTAATATATATACATATATATTTAATCATTGCAATTCAAAGTATGATGCTAGGTTCAGCTGCAGTGACATCATCTGAAAGCTTACTGGAAATGCAGAAAATTGTGCTCCATCCAAAGCCTACCTAATTGGAATCTTCATTTTGCAAGACCTATACGTTAACTTTTGAGCATCTCTGCTCTAGAGTAATAACATAAAGTGAAAGACGAGTGAAAGAAACATTTCTCCAAATATAATATGAAAATTGCCAATAAGTACATGAAAAGATGCTCAAAAACATTAAAGAAAATGAAATTTAAAACCACAATGAAATATCCCTTCATAATCAGTAGAATGGATACTGTAGGAAACTAACAAACATGCAAATAGCAACAAAACATAAAATAAATGTTGGTGAGAATGTGCAGAAATTGGAAATTTTGTGCACTATAGAATGGATTGTAAACTTCTGCAGCCACTGTGATATAAGGTATGAAAATTCCTCAAAAAATGAAAAATAGTATTTCTATAAGATCAAGCAATATTACTTCTGAGTATATATTCAGAATAGTTTAAAACAGTATATTGAAGGTTAATAGCAGTGCTATTCACAATAGCCAAGAGGTAAAAGCACCTAAAATGTCCACTGATTAATGAATGGAAAAACAAAATGGGATATGTGTGCATAGGGGTGTGTGTTTGTGTGAGATATGTGTGTGATATATATATAACATTTATATATATATATATGTATATTTTCTGATTCCACTTACATGAGGATTATAATACAGTGAAAATCATAAACACAGAAAGTAGAATGGTGATAATCAAGGGCTAGTGTGGGAGAAATAGGTATACCTATAAATTTGTGTATGTAAGTATATATATGTACACTTAATAAAATATTTTTTGGCCTGAAAAAGGAAGAAAATCCTATCACATGCTACAACATAAATGAACCCTGAGGATACTAAGCTAAGTGAAGTCAGTCAGCCACAAAGTGACAAATATTATCTGATTCCACTTACATGAGGTTTCTAATGGTCAAAATCATAGAAATAGAAACTAGAATGGTGATGACCAAAGGCTAGTGTGGGAGAGAAGGAGTTGTTTAGTGGGCATAAAACTTTTGCTTTGCAAAATAAGAAAGTTCTGGAGATTGATTGCACACCAGTGTAAATGTACTGAACACTACTGTACTGTACACTTAAAAGTTGTTAAAATGGCAAATTTTATGTTGTGTATTTTTACCACAATAAAAATGTGAAATCTGCATACACAAATATTGAAAAAAGTTGGCATAATCTTTGTTATTCAAAAGGAAAAATACAAACAAGAAATAAAACAAAATATAAAATCTAAAATACCTTCTAGAATCTGGTCACAACCAATCTTGACTACATCATTTCCCACATTTATAAATTAATATTTTATTTTAGTCAATATCTCATACATTAATATGCAACCATCTTAATGTTCCTTCATCTTCATCCTTAGTGGAGATGATGACTCTCAACTCAATTGTATTTTGTTTATGATACATTATAAATCATTGTGCTTGAATTAGTCTTCCCACTTTTTATGGTAGGAATCAGGTCTTATTAATAATTATACATTGGCCGGGAGCAGTGGCTCACGCCTGTAATTCCAGCACTTTGGGAGGCCGAGGCGAGTGGATAACAAGATCAGGAGATCGAGACCATCCTGGCTAACACGGTTAAACCCCGTCTCTACTAAAAAAAATACAAAAAAATTAGCCGGGCTTGGTGGCGGGCGCTTGTAGTCCAGGCAACTCAGCTACTAGGGAGGCTGAGGCAGGAGAATGGAGTGAACCCAGGAGGAGGAGCTTGCAGTGAGCTGAGACTGTGCCACTGCACTCCAGCCTGGGGGACAGAGCAAGACTCCATCTCAAAATAATAGCAACTATTATTATAAATTATTATACTAATAATATTAATAATTATTATTATATATTTAGCTTAACATATGGCATATAGGTCTTCAGTGTCAATTAAATTAATAGAAACACTACTACTTTAGAACCTTTGACCATGTGTTTCTCTGTGTGAAACACACACATACAGGTACACGCACACATGTCATGTGCATGCATAAACATACACAAATTCACATATGTACATGCACATACCTAATGTGTATGTCCCCTCCCAAATACATGTTTAAACTTAATCCCCATTGTGCTGGAGTCTCTTAGGAAGTGAATGTCATGAAGGCTCATGACATTCAATACCTTATATTATAAATAAATAATATAAATCAATACCTTATATTATAAAAGAAGCTTCAGAGAGAGTTTGTGTCTCTTGTTCTTCCACTCTGCCTTGTGGGGACACACCCCTCCTTTCCCTCCAGAGGATGCAGCAACAAGGTGTCATCTTGGAGACAGAGCAGTCCTCATCAGACACCAAATACTAGTGCCTTCCTTGGAATTCCCAGTTTTCAGGACTTTTAAAAATACACTTCTAGTATTTATAAATTACGTAGTCTATGGCATTTTGTTATAGTAACCTAAACTGACTAAGGTAACACCCACACTGTATTCTTTATCTAGCAAAATCCTACGCATTTGTTAACAGCATGATTGAATTTGATTTT
Source organism: Macaca fascicularis (assembly GCF_037993035.2). NCBI lineage: Eukaryota > Metazoa > Chordata > Mammalia > Primates > Cercopithecidae > Macaca > Macaca fascicularis. Next base: position 179,331,272 of record NC_088376.1, on the reverse strand, counting down.
CTTCCCTAATTGTTATGGCCCAGGAATGTGTCTCATTTCTTCAAATTCTTACTATCATTGCGATATGACTGCAAGCTGATGACATCACCATTTAATGTTTACTTCTGTATAGCTTCTCTTTAAAAGGGGATGGTGGGAAACTATTCTTTGTAAGTTTCCACCTGGCTCCTAGGTGAATTATATGACTCAATTATTCCCTCATATGTAGAAATACATATGGATTTTTCATTTAGAATTCCATTAAGATGTTCAGTTTAATTTTGGTTAATTGATTCATTGATAGATTAGATATGATACTTTTTCTTTGTAATACAGCAACTACAAATTATTTACAATGTTTTGGAATAAACTCATTGAAGGGTGAACTTATGGATTCACTGAAATTTTGTTTTCATTCAGGATCCAGAGAATCATGGCTGTTTTATTTCTAGTTAGGCTTTTAAGAAAGGAAAGAAGCACTGCTCAGAGATACCATTTTCCAAACAACCCTGACATGCTGGTGTTTGCTAGTGGACCGATTTGACAAAAGACACCTCCAAGGAGTTATTTTTGGTAAAATAAACAACACAGTATCATAACTTTGTGCTTGTCAATCCCACCAGCAAAATAATTTACTCAATAAAATGGGCAAATTAGAACTCAAAAGTTCATAGCATTGAAGTAAAATCTCCAGACTAAAAAGACTCAACTATGTAACAACACTTATGCAAGGACAAGACTTAGATTGGTAAATTAATTTATAGCTTTGCCCTTTTCTTATTTTTGCATGGTTAATTCTTGTCAATATTAAATTATGTAGGTTTTTGTGCTTAATTAATTTGAGGATAAGCTCATCACTGTTTCCATGGAATAAATCTGGTTAGAATGGTGATTTTTCTGACGTGAGTTTAATATATGATAATATTACTAACATTTCCATAAATTGCTTTTAAATATCACTGATAAGTTTAAAATATTTTATTACATATTGAATCATAAAAATGGTATTTTTAATCATGAGAAAATATATTAATAAAGCATAAACATTTTTATCCACTGTAGAAAGCTAGATTCTTATGTTTTCATGACTAAAATCATTATCGGCAGCAGCAGTAACAGCAGCAGCATCTTTATTTTATCATCATCATCCTTGTAATTCAAAGTATGGTCTTTGGACTAGCAACATCAGTGCCACTTGGAAGCTTTTTAAAAGTGATTAAACTCAGTTCTTACCCCAGCCTTCTGAAGTCTAGTAAACTCCCTAGATGATTTGCATTTACATTAAATTTTGACAAGACCAATTATCATGATCATCATCATAAACATCCCTCAGTTTGCTACAATAGAGCTTCTGTGCACTTTTAAGTGTTTTTCATTTGTTTGATTTTGTTTGTTGTGTTGCATCCACTATATCATATGTTGTGCTCTAAGGGGGCAGATAATTAATATGTATCACTTATAAAATGAAATGACATTGTAATACTATCAACTATTTTGGTTTTCTAAAAGTAGTGAACACCCATCCTTTGAACTGTTCTCCGGCTTAAGGTATAAGCAACAACATGAGGAGTTTGTCAGAATGTACATATTAGATTGGTGGGGCTTGGATGAGCTTGAGATTCTCTTGCCTTCTTTGTATTTTTATGGATCTAATGTAAACAACCTGATATCATTTATGAGACTGGTTTCCTTACTGCAGAATATAATTATTTCAGGGTTCAGTGTTAGTCTCAATTATAAATGGGATGTGCACTTAGCAAAACAATCAGACTTGGTAAGAGGCAATCCATGTTGAGCTCCTTTGTAAGCTGCATCTCTGCCATCATGGTCCCTTTGCACATAAGTCCACTGATAAGGCACCTACGTTTCTGAGAAAATAAAGAGGCTAATTTACTGCATAATCCATGATGTCATCTTCTGCATAGGATACAATGTTATAATTTATCTTAGACACAAACTTCTTACTCTGTATAAAATTTTAACAATACATCTATATATCTTTTTCCCTTACCAACTTATTACCAATTTTCCAATCTTGTTCTTTTCAAATCCCTCACATGGAGAAAAATCATTACTCAGTGTCCACAAATCTATAAATAACTGCATATCTCTCCCTTTATCAGCCCTAAAAATATGACAACCACATATACTCTTTGAAGTTTTGGCTACTGAGAGATTTTCTTGCCTTTATCTTTAAGGACTATACCTGAAAGTGAAGATATTTTGGCAGTCTACTTCTAAATCACACAAAACAGTTGGGCAAAGCCATGTATGTTAGGCAAAAGAATAACCTCCAAATACATTCACATTCTCATTTAGAGAATTCGTCAATATATTATGTTACATGGTATGTATGTCATTTTATATCGCTCTAACAAAGTACTATAGACTCAGTAGCTTAAACAACAAACATTTCTCACAGTTCTGGAGACTAGGGAGTTTAGATCAAGACACCAGACCACTTGGTTGTCTGGGGAGGGCTCATTTCCTGGTTCACAGAATGCCTCCTTCCTGATGTATCCTCACATGGCAGAAAAGAGGCCAGAGAAGTCTTTAAGGTTGCTTTTCTAAGGGTACTAATTTCATTCATAAAGGCTCCACCCTCAACTAATTTTATCTCCCAAACCTTACCTACCTCCTAATACCATCAAACTAGGACTTAGCATTTTTACATATGAATTTTGGGTGACACAACATTCAGTCCATTGCACTTAGCAAGGAAGAATTAAGATCACATACATAATCAAGCTTGTTATTCAGTTTATCTTGAAATTAGAAGAGTATGTTGGATTGCACAAGTAGGTCTAGTATAATCACAATGGTCGTAAGAGAAAGGGTGGAACAAGATGGTCACAGTCAGAGAGATTTTAAATACTATGCTGCTCTGCTGATTTTGAAGATGGAGCAAGAGACCATGAGCCAAGGAATGCAGAAGTCCTCTAGAACATAGAAGAGACAAAGAAATACATTCTCACCTGAAGCTTCCAGAAGAAACAAACTCTGCAGATACTTTTAGTCCAGGGAGAAAAATTTTGAACATCTCCAGCACTCTAAAATAACAAATTTGTGTTGTTTTAGGACACTATGAAACAGGACACCGTCTTACTTTGTTTGTTTGTTTGTTTGTTTTCTGTTTTTTGTTTTCCTCTGCCCTCTGGTCAGAGAGAACTTCCCATGAGGATGTAAGAATCAATGGCAGGAGGAGTTCTAAGGAGGCAGAAGTGGTCACAGTGGAACTATAAGAAGCTTGGTATGCAGTTTACTCGAGCGTTCAAATCTACTCAGGTCCAATGTCAAATATACTACTTCCTTCTTAAAATTGGGCACTACTATTTTCACCAAAATGTATGACTTTGTGGATTAAAAAGATCCTATTATAAAACCAAATCAGTGTCAATGGCTACTTGATGTTTTATGATTAATATTCTGTTTCTACCAATGCCCAATATCAAGATAGAATCTATCCTTAAGGGATTATATTTAATTACCGAAGAAGACATGTACTTCAATATCCTACGATGTTCTGCCTAGATTCTCTTATTGGTATTTTCCAGAACTCCATACAACAAGCTACCTGGTATTTCAGCAGAGCATAAGGAAGAAGCATGAGAAAAACTACCACGCGTTAACTACTTAAATCCCAGTATTTCTACCAAGGATCCTTCAATTTAAACATAAATTTAGTTTTCCACATCCCTGAGAAAGCGCTAGGAATTAGTGAGTAGAGTAGGTAGCTGAAGAGGTCTTGTATGAGCTTCATTCCCAGTACTTCTACATACAACATTAGATATTGAGAGAAAGATTGTACAGGTCATTTACTCATTACATACTTTTTGCTTCTATTAAGTTTTCCATCATCATATCTCTTGTACCTGATAACTAATACAATAAAATAATTAAGAAGAGGAAGTGATATGACAGCAACAAAATTGTAGATACATACACTATGTAATACAATTTATTTGTTCATCTTTAAAAATGCCCATAAACAAATTTCAAATTCTATTTTTGAACAAGCACCTGTGCAGTTAAGAGAGACTGTCATATTTCTTGGCTTTTAAAATTTCTCTCCAGTGGGAATAATATTTTACAAAACAAGTTAGGGAGGCATTTTAGAGTAGGCAACAAGTTTATACCAGAAAACTAATCAAAATTCTTCTTAGACAAAACAACTTAATAAAAAATAAATAAATAAATAAATAAATAAACTACATAATTTAGATAATAACCCAGGATATATTTCAGAGTTCAAAAAAGAATAATGAGTGCTTTGACATAATATCATATATGTTTAAGTGGTAGGAAAATGACAAATTCTATGTTATGAATGCATAGATATAATTTTTTAAATATATGCACTGCTTTGAAATTAGACTCCCATTACTTTGCCCAGGGTGCTCTGTGTATAGATTGTGTCTAATTTTGAATGGATATTCTCAAGAGCAAGATTGCCCTTAATCATTTCACATGGCATAAAATAAAACAAATGGTCTCAATAAATTATAAATCCTATTAACTATAAACGAATAACTGACAAGCAAGGAACTTCTGCACTTTATTTTTTAACTCATTATATCTGTCTCAAAAGTTTAAAAGACCATTTTCCTATTTTTAAGAAGTTAAAACAATAGCTCTCCAAGAAAAACATTAGTTTCACATCACAGCCATCCCTATCCTTGACGCTATTTAGTTGACTTCGTTTGAATCATAACCTCATTAGGTTCTTTAAAAGTCTAAATGTAACAGGATAAAAAAGGAGTCATGTAAATATTCTCTAACTAAAAAGAAGTAAGTGACCATCATTCAAATAAAGGATCAGCAGCCTGCACACTAGAGAGTAACACATTTAATCCAAAAAAATAGCAAACAGTTTAATCTGAGTGAAATATAAGATTATAATATAGAGAATGGTATAATTCACTAAAAGCACAAAAGGATTAATAGTGACTCTCTGGTTTAGGGATAAAATATGATAGAGTGAAGGGGTAATTTCAAATATTATTGAATATAACCACAAGTCATTATCTGGACTTTTTTGCTTTTCCCACATGGGAAACTTTGCAAAGGCTAGGCTGTACAGCTGATAGCAAGGCTGGATATAGAGATTATAGCTCAGCCTAGCTAAGAACCTAGAGTCAATGTCCCTTAAATTTAAGGTTTACAGATGAGTATACAGTAATAAAGAGAGGCTTAGTATCAAATAAGAGATCTAAATGGTTAATAAGCAAGTGAAACTATGCTCAATATTAGTAATCATCCATAGGAATGCAAAATGCAACTATTAGATACTACTTCATACTCACCTGAAAAGATTAATGAAAAATAACATACAAAGAGATAAGTTTTAGAACACTTGGGATGCTCATATGTGGCTAGAAGTATAAACTTGTACAATCACTTTAGAAAACTTTGTCATTGAAGTAGATCACATGGACATAGCTTGCTCGGTGACTTCTTTCTCAGGAATATACTTGTATTATTTTTACAGGTAGGGCTGCTATTAAAAAATACCACAGACTGGGTGGCTTAAACAACAGAAATACATTTTGTCACAGTTCTGGAGGCTGGAAGTCTGAGATCAAGATTGTGAGAGAGTTAGTGTCTTCCAAGGACCCTGAGGAAGAATGTTTCAGGCCTCTGCCCTTGGCTTGCAGATGGCTGCCTTTTCCCTGTGTTTTCACATTGTTTCCAACCTCTCTGTATGTCTGTGTCCAAATATCCTTTTCTTATAAGGACAACAGTCGTATTGGATTAGGGCCCATTTGGAACCTTATTTTAACTTACTTACCTTTTCATAGACCCTGTATTCAAAGACAGTCACGTTTTGAGCTACTGGTGATTAAGTCTTTGACACCTGAATTTATGGAGTGGAACACATTTCAGCCCCAGAAATACTAAGATAAAAATTTATTTATGTTTATGAAAATCCTGCACAATAATGTTTATTATAGGACCATTCATAATATATCCAAAGTCCAAATTACCCAAATCAACATAACAAATAAAATGAGCCAATAAATATTGACACATTTACACTTCAGACTATTATACAGCAAGGAACATGGATGGGTGAATTTCAGAAAAAGAACAGAAAGGGCAAACATAAAAAGGTAAACATTATGATTTCATATATGTAAAGTACAAGAATAGGAAAAATAAATCTATAACATTAGAAGTAAGGATAAAAATTACTTTGGGGACAGTGGGGTAGGATTGTCACAGGAAGGAGCATAAAATGAATTTTAATACAATATTCCAGGATTTTGTTGTTGTTGTTTTAATCTTAGTGTGTCCGGTTTGTGAAAATATATTAAGTCATGCCCTTAAGAATCCTGCATATTACCGAATATTTTTATGCTGTAATACAATTTACAAAAAGAGTAACTGAATCCACAAGTTGACTGAAACAACGGATGTTGGTATTTATAACAGATTATTACACTCTATTATTTTCTACTACCTTAGAGGAGAGTGGCGTGATGACTAATTAAAATTTAAAATGAAAAACTTGATGAACTATTTTTGTGTTTTAGCTCTGACCATTCACTGGGTTCGTAATATTGAAAAATCTTTTTTCTTCATTGAGTCTCAGATTTCAACCCCTTCAACTAATGATTTCCATAGTCTTTTATTTTGAAGATCTCTTTCAACTTTAGAATTTTATACTCTTATTAATTTAGGAGTCAAATTATTGAAATTCGAGTAAAATTCTTTTTTAAACACTTGATTAGGAGAAGTATAAATTTCCCATCATTGATGATAACTATTTCTTATTTTACTGTAAATGAACTCTTAAGATAGCTTAATTTCTAGAATTAAGGTTAATTTTTAGTTAGTAATTTTTAAAAGTAATTTTTATTAATTTATTAATTGTGACAAATGGATTGTATGTCTTTCCAAAGAAAATGTATTTATTTAAAAATAATTAAGATGGTGACACTTAAAAATGTCCACTTTTTGATAATTGATAATATTGGAACTTGGAAAACTTTTCCCAAAAACATGTATTCTTAAGTAATAGAAAATATTGGAAATTTTACTAAGGCACAAGAAAGAAACCATGCCAAAGGTCAGACAACTAGCAAAGGATGCAGAGAGTGGCACAATATTATCAGTGGCACTGAAAGAGAATTGGGGATAATTTGAAGTCAGAGACTGATACAGCTAAATTAACTGAAAATAATGGGGTGTGTGTGTGTGTGTGTGTGTGTGTGTGTAGTAGGAATGTGAAGGGAATTAACATTTTCACCTATATATAAATTATTTCATCTTCTCATTTGTTCAGTTACATATTCACTAAGCACTTAAAATGTGCTCGTCCCCTCTGATGTTGGTGCTTAGCATACATCAGCAAACACACTAAACAAATGTCTTTCCCTTTCTAATCTACCTCCTAGTGAAAGATAACATCAAATAAATAACAAGGACATCATACCATGTGTATAGGCAAATTTCACTTTTTAGTATGCTCATGTTGAATGATTTCTGTAAGCTAACAAGAACTAGGACATTTCAACTTTCGTATTGTCTCATGTATTGCACAGCAAAACTAAAACTGAAATGGCTATATTGAGCTTTTTGTTTTCAGTACCCATATTGTGATACTTTACCTTGAGGATGTCTAGTGCAACAAAAATAATGCCTATGTCCAAAAACAGCAAAATATTAATAGGAAGAAAGATGAACTAAATCACCCTTCAGCAGCAGTTGCCTGATACTGCTATACTCACTTTCAAGAAGTATTCATAGAATACAATTGATGTTGGATTCATCAAGATTATTGTGTTTGATGACGAGTGAAGAGAGAAAATGTGAAATATAATGAATAGCTTTCTGTTTCTAAATTCAAGCAGAGGTTTAAGTATTTTAGGCTTTCTTTGAGTGGTCATGAGGTAACCTTTTCAAATTTGATAACAAACAACCTCACAGTTGGGCAATACTATTGCCATGTGGAAAAAGCCAAAACACTTAATGAGAAAACTTACTTCTCGTATTTCAACACCTGAATTGTTTTTTTCATCCCCGCGAACTTTAGTTTACCTTTCATTGTCGAAGTTTTTAAAAAGAGAAAATAGTAGTATAAATGCCTGTAATTGTTTAAAAAACTACATACAATATTAAAAGATTTGAGATGACTAGAGTGTCTTATAATCTGACAGATATAAATACTTCCATTTATTTTCTATCCTTGAAGCACACCATTCGTCCTTGGATAGGTCACTTAATCCTTCTTGAATGATTTTTTCACTATGCAATTACCTCAATAGTAATAATTACCTTAGGAATGATACGAAGAATAAATCTTGAATTATATAGAATTGAGTAGAAAATGTGATTAGTATAGCAGTCATACAAGGGGTTTGTTGTACTGAGTTTAATTCAGACCAATCTAAAATTAACATTCACTCTTAACATATTAAGACAGTAAATGTATGCAATCTTTCCTTCAAAGATTAGTAAAGAATAAATACCGATGGGTAGTGATGAATTTTTCTTAGTATCTGTAGCCCAGATTTATAAAAAACAGCTTGCAATATATAATGGAGAAAAATTACTTCTCTACTCTGAATTCATTATCCCCAATACCCAGACTTATTACTTAAATACCAGTGTATTATGTGCAGATTCTATTGTCCTGGGGAGACCTTACAGTATTGAAATGTCTCCTGGTGCATACTCCAAGTCTGTTATAATGCTGACGTGAATGATGTGTTATACACCAATTTAACTATTAACTATTAATTCAAAAGTGATTGTTTGATTAGAATGCAGAAAGGCATGAACAAAGTTTCAGGAGACATTCAGAATGAATATTTTCACCCATATAAAAATACATTTATCTCTTTATTGAGTCAGTTAAATATTCACTAAGCACTTACCATGTGCCAGCCCCTTCTGTTTTTGGTGCTTAGAATACATCAGCAAACATATTAAACAAATGTCTTTCCCCTTCAAATTTACTTCCTATTGAAAGAAGACAGCAAATAAATAACATGAGAAAATCATATAGTATATTAGTTGTTAATAAATGGTATGTGAAAAAGAAAAGGTAGCGAAGAGTAAGGAGTACAGTAAGTATGAATGGTCCAGGGGGAGGAGAAGGTTGCAGTATTAAACAGGGTGGTCAAAGCAACCTTGATGACTCTGAGCACCTTGACAAAAGCAAAGGAGTTAGAAATGCAGATATGAATAAAATGTGTTCTTATAAAAGGAAATGGCCAGTACAAAAGCCCTATAGTCATAGCACGCCTGCTGTGTTCAAGGTCAAGCAAACAAGCCAGTACAGCTGGAGCAGGGAGAAAGGCAAGTCATGAGGTCACACAGTAATGGCAGCCAGTCCACGAAGGACCTGGGAAGACACTGACTTTTATTCTTAGGGAAATGAAAGCCATTACAGATTATGAGTAGCCATAGATCTTTGACTAGTTGTTTTGTGGAAAATAGATTATAAGGAAGCAACGGAACAATCTATGCTAGAGATGATGTTAGCTTTGTACAAGGTGGTCCCAGCAGACAGATGATTAGGGGTAGATTTTTTCATATATCACAATAGAAGAACTTTCTGATGCAATGCACATGAGGTGTGAGGAAAGGAGACTGATCAAGAATTAAACAAAGGTTTTGTTCTGAGTAATTGGAAGGATGGAACTGCCTTTAGGTGACGTAGGGAAGAATGTGATTAGAACAACCCACGTTGGAATCTCTCAAATCCCTATGAGTTTCTCACAATAACATGATTCAGGAGAAAATCAACCACCTTAAAACATCACAAGACTTCAGACTAATGTCATGACACAAAGGTATTTATCTTAATTTCCATAAAAATGACCTTATTGCACCAATAATAGAAGAGATAAAATATTAAAGGAAAATAAAGAGAGGGCAAGACAGAAATAGAAACCTTTTAGGAAACTCTTCAATGATGCCTTTAGGGAAACCATAGATAAAAACTGATCCTTGCCAATTCTGACAATATGCACGTATTTTCAGACCATTTTAGTTTTAAAGAATAAGCAAAAACAGGCCAGGTGCGGTGGCTCACGCAGGTAATCCCAGCACTTTGGGAGGTCGAGGTGGGTGGATCACGAGGTGAAGAGATTGAGATCATCCTGGCCAACATAATGAAACCCTGTCTCTACTAAAAATACAAAAATTAGCCAAGGGTGGTGGCACATGCCTATAATCCCAGCTACGCGGTAGGCTGAGGCTGGAGAATCGCTTGAACCTGGGAGGCGGAGGTTGCAGTGAGCCGAGATCACCACTGCATTGCAGCTTGGCGACAGAGCGATACTCCATCTCAAATAATTAAATAAATAAATAAATAAATAAGCAGAACCAAAGTTAGTTACAACTCCACTATAACAAGCAAAAAAGAAAACATATTTATGGAACAGTGCTTTTCAAATTGCTTTGTAACACTTCAGGTTTCTCAGCGATTAGGGTTTTTAAGGGAAGAATCAGGCAGGGCGTAACTTCATGTTTATTGTCTTTTTGTTTGTTAGCATTCTATAAATGAATTTACATACACAAAAATACTGCTATCTTTTGCTCAACCCTAAAACCACTGTTGTAGGGGAAGGCTTCTCATTTTATACTTCCATTTAAAATGTGAATTTATTTTTTCTTCCACACTATCATAGATTTTGAATTTGAAGTTAAGTAGAAATAGCAGTGTTGGTAAGAGGAAATGCACACATATTGTTGATACTATATTTGACTACTTTTATTGTACAAAATGGTCAAAATCCAGCAATAATTCTTTCTCTGTTTTTATAAAGAAAAAGCAATTGTGTATCAATATTATGAAATATAATTGTCATTGTAGTACTTTAAGTTATTTATATCCTATTTGAATTTTAAATTTTCCCACTAAGAGTTTTGGAGTGGTTATTTTAAGTATACTTGATGTTTACTTCCTAGGAACTTTGACCATCATTATAGAAAATGTGAACAGCATGTATATGCTCACCCAATTACCTCACATGCATGTATTTGTTCATTTCAAAACTCATGGGATAACTTTTATTTTAAAAGCAATTCAAGAAAAAGAAGCTAATTTATGTTTGGAAAAGCTATTTTCTATTGAAAATAAAATATAAATAAAAACACAGTTAATTACTAAATTTTCAAATTACATAAAATTGATATTATTAACAAGATTTCATTTGAAACAGAAAAGCACATAAGCATGTTTAATAAAATGGCTCCATAAAATGATGCTTACCTTTGAAGATTCAACTCTAGAAATTTTAGCTCAGTTCATTCAGATGAAATACTATGAAATTGTTGATTATTTTAAAAAGTGACCCACTGACTTGTATCTTAAGCAAGAAAAATTAATTGTTTCAGGTCAACTAAGATTTAACTCCTCTATAATGCATATTCTTTTGGTAATAGTTCACCATCTTGTAACTGTCAACTGTTTGTATGTTATATATTAGCTATTTTGACAGCAACTGTAGTTCTCTGCATAATTTTTAAAAATTTTTTTGAGACTGCGTTTCGCTCTTGTTGCCCAGACTGGAGTGCAGTGACACGATCTCGGCTCACTACAACCTCCACCTCCCCAGGCTTAAGTGATTCTCCTGCCCCAGTCTCCCGAATAGCTGGGATTACAGGCACCCATCACCATGCCTGGCTAATTTTTTTTGTATTTTTAGTAGAGACGGGGTTTCACCATATTGGCCAGGCTGGTCTGGAACTCCTAACCTCAGGTGTTCCACCCACCTCGGCCTCCTAAAGTGCTGGGATTACAGGTATGAGCAACCACACCCAGCCTCTCTGCATAATTCTTTATACCTTAATAAAAGTGCACCTTCTGAAAATTCTCATGTCTAATAATGTTTAATGGATGCAAAATTTGTACTTATTAAATTTTTGTTTATATTATAGATTGCAATTTTTTATATGTTATTAGTAATTAAGAATGAAAGTTTTACAATTATTTTCCATGTAAACATTGTACATATTGTTAACTTAGATTTAAAAAAAACTTTTTTTACAGGAGAGGGTGGGACATTCCTTGGTGAAACCTCTCCTCTCATGAATTGTGGCCACACTGTTTATGCCAGGATATATTCATTCCATAATGTACTAACATATTATGAATATTTTACCAACAATTGTGCCTTCATAATATTTTTGACACACTGTAACATTTCAAACTTTATAAAATTTATTTCAACAGTACAATTGGCCATAAAATACTTATTTTCAGTGGAAAAAAACGCATTAAATGTTTTAGAATTCATTTGTACTCAGTAATCTTTTCACATGTTTTGGAGATGGCATAAATAATTAGGGCTTGAAGATCAAACAGTTAACGTACCAATAAATATTTGTATTAGTCTATTCTCTCATTGCTATAAAGAACTACCTCAAACTGAATAATGTATAAAGAAAAGTGGTTTAATTGGCTCACAGCTCCACAGGCTGTACAGGAAGCATGGCTACGGAAGCCTAAGCAAACTTACAACACGGCAGGAGGTGAGAGAGAAGCAGGCACGTCCTACATGGCTGGAGCAGGAGGAAGAGACTGAAGCAGAGGTGCTACACACTTTTCAACAGGATGCCGTGCGCACTCATTCACTATCATGTGAATAGCAAGCGGGAAATGCACCCTCATGATCCAGTTGTCTCCCACCAGGCCCTTCCTCCAACACTGGGGATTATAATTCTAAATGAGATTTTGGTGGGGACACAAATCCAAACCATATCAGTATCATAAACTTCTACTAAACAAAGAACAATAACAAGATAAGAGGCCTCTGCATTGGAGGTGACAGTGAGTAGAGACCTGAGTATTGTGGGAAATTGATAGACTGATAGAGGTTCATTTATTCAGGACCAGGTGTACTCAGGGACCTTTGCTTTGATCACAGGGATAAGTATGAACACACATGTGGTTGGAAGAGCCTCTGTCTTAGTGTTATATTTAAAAGTCTGGACTTTATTTTGATGTAAAGATCTAAGAGATTATTTTTTAAGATTATGACATCATTATATTTTATTTTTAAAGTGACTATTCTGGAATTACAAAGATGATAAAGATTACTTCTTTACTTCTTCTGCTATTCCACAGTGGTCGGATTACAGGTGTGAGCCATTGTGCCCGGCCTTACAATTACATAAAAGATAGTTGATAGAAAGAATGACAGGGCTTTGTAAGTCTGACAGAAAATGAATGAAATGTTGTGTCTTATGTCTGTAATGCCAGTACTTTGGGAGGCCTAGAAAGGTGGATCACTTAAGCCCAGGAGTTTGAAACCAGCCTGGCAACATGTCAAAAATCCCATCTCTACAAAAAAAAAATACAAATTTTGCCAGAGATGGTGGCTCGCACCTGTAGTCCCAGCTACTTGGGCAGCTGAGGTGGGAGGATAACTTGAGTTCAGGAGACTGTGGTTACAATGAGCCCAAATGGGGCCACTGCACTCCTACTTGGGTGACAGAGGAAAACTCTGTCTCACAAACAAACAAACAAAACAAAACAAAAACTGCTTTGGGGAAAAACAAATGAATTGAGAATGACATTTCTGGATAGACTCCTCTCCCACCACCACAGATATGATAACTGGGAAACTGCAAATGAGAAGAGGGAGAGGGACTGAAAATTTCTAGAAAAACCTCAGCAGTTTGGGAATCAGTGTGGATGAGGCAAATGTAAGAGAGGCAGTTGCAGCTTTGGATTTCTGGATGACAGAATAAAGCAAGAGCCAGAGAGCAATATGGTACTCAACAATGACTGCACCTCCAGGATGCCTTACAAAATGAAGGCATGAAATTTGCAGGATTTAAAAACTCAGAATTTTGTGTGGAATGTGACCTCAAAACTACTGAAGATTTTCATTTACATTTCTGTGATTCATTTGTCATTTCAAAAACATATCTAAGGAAGCAAGATAATGAATTCCCAGCAGTGCTTAGAGATGCATTGATACCTAAAAGTGTGAATACCCATCAAGCTAAATATGCTAAATATCCTTTCCTGTTATTCTAAAAGTAATAAAAATTGGTGGACAAATTGCCTGGATTTGAATCTTAGTTCTACCAATTACTTTATTTGACATATTATTTAATATTGTGGTCCTCAGTTACTAGTTGCATAAAATGAAGGCAGTGTGACAGTTACATAGATTAAGTGAGTTATATATGACATTTTAGTTTCCAATAAACTTAGCTATTATTATATTCTTCATTATAGTTGTTATTATTTATTTCAATTATTGTTCAAAGGTGAATAATATCTTATTTCAAATGGTTAAGTTCTAAGATGGTTAAGTTCCTATGTACTGTTTGTACTCATTCAATTCTACCTGATCATTTCACACATTTCTTTTTCATATGAAGAACTGAAATATATATTCCAGTATAGCCCACTTTAAATGAAGATGCTTTAGCCCTGAATTGCATATGTTATAGTATTTAAACTACCTGAAATAGTGATAAAAATTAATATAATTAAAGGCAATGAACTATAGATTATTTATAATAAACACAACTGAATACATATTATACTAATTTATCATTCTGAAATGTAAGTAATTTTGGCCTTATTAATGAGAATCATTTGGGTCATTTGCGTGCAAATGATGCATTACTTATGCATAAAAAAACACTATAGCTATTTAACCCTCAAGACATTAAGTCCTTCTCCCAGATGAAAACAAACATACACACGTGTGCACACACACACACATGCTTACACAGAAATTTATATATATAAAATGTACACACATAATTTTACCTGGATGTTTTTTATTACACAATTTATTTTGTAGCATATTCTTTTTAGAGAAAAAATAAAGTATTTCACAAAAAATACTCTTTTTTCCAGAGTAACATAGTGAAAAATCACAGGAAATCTAAGACCACATGCAAATAATGATACTACCAAAGTTTTTAATGGTGGGCCACTCAATTGAGGGATGTTTTTTAAAATGGAACATAATTTTAATTATATTAACATTTAAGTTTTTAAAATTTAAAATTATTTTATTTTACATTTGGAAAAATTTTAGTTTTTCCCCACTATTTGTACATTTATATTGACTTCTATAGTCAGTTAATCTAAAATGTAAGTGAAGCTTAAAATTAAATTACTCAGTCTTTGTTTTGGATTAAAATATTGTAGAAGTATATGGCATAATTTGGGCATTATCAAGTATGATTCATCCAGATTACATCAGGTTCTTGTTATGTTTATTAATCACTCTTTATGTAGGTTCATTAGTATACAGTACAAATCTTATAAATTGAAAATAAAAAGTAGATTTTAGAACCCTATCTCTCGTTGTATATAGGAGGTCTCCTCTATGGAAATAATCATTATACGTTACACATGACAGAAGTTTGCTATAGCAAATTCAATAATGAATATATATGATGAAGAGTTTCAATGACTTTTCTTCTGATATGCCTTTAGTTATGACATTGAATCCAAATACTACTACATAAAAGGTATTTCTACCTATTGTTTCAGAGTGTTCCATCATTTTCTTTGCTTGTTATCTCCTTCTCACTCCTATACTTCCTTCTTAGAGAACATGGTTGCGCTCTGTTCAGAGTCTGCTTTGAAATTGTTTCCCAAGAAGGCTCTTGATACCATGTTCTGGCCATCATTGATTGGACTACAGGTATTCACTGTCTCAAGTCAGACTATTGAGATTCTCTTTCCTAAGAAGAAACTATGCACCTGACTGCATTCAGGCTTTGTTGAACATTAAGTGCAATATAGTGCCAAGCAGCCATTTTTTACCATGTGCCCAAAGGAGAGAGACCATGTATAGTGAGGAACACCAAGAAAATAAGTGTCAGAAGATTGGAGTGCTGATGTTTTAAAATAATTGTATTTCAGAGGTCCAAGAAGAACTGCCAAGGAATCAACAGAATAAACTCACCTCAAGTTTAAAGTATGGTTTAATGTGAGATATTACTTTTGGAAATCATCATATATATGTATCTTTTAGGAAACTGTGAAAAGAGGTAAGAGAAGAAATTTAAGAAAACACCTTAAATATTTCCAATATTTAAATCTGAGAGAGAGAATGATGTGCTGAGAGAACCAGGAAAGCTGGTGGTGGAATTTAATCCAAATACAAAGATCAAAAACCCAGAGAAGCTATAATTTAGCTTCTAGTCTGAGGCTAAAGGCTGGTGTACGTCCCAGAGTTCAAAGTCCTTAAAACCAGGAGCTTCAATTTGAGAGCAGGAAAAGATGAATGTCTTAGTCATGATAAGAGAGAGAATTCGTCCTTCCTCTATGTTTTGTATTCTATCAGGACCTCAATGGATTAAATGATGCCCTCACATTGGTGAGGGCAGATCTTCTTCACTGTTTACTGATTTAGGTGTTAATTTCTTCTAGAAAGATCCTCACAATCCCAACCAGAAATAATGTTTTACCAGCTATGTGGGCAGCCCTTACCCCAGTCAAGTTGACATATAAAATTAACCATCATAAGTTGATCCCCTGTCAACGTGGCTCCTGCGAACATCCCTTTAAGCCAAAATTAATCCTCATATAAACAAAATAAAAAGGACATAATTTCACTTAATATTATACAGTATCATGCATTCAACTGAAAACAAAATGCACAAATTCCTTCCCCAGAAGAAGAGGTAATTGCCTTGAGTAATGGTTACTTTTCTCCAGATACCTCATACTTTAAATACTGTGATATAAAATGAACAATATTTAAATATTGATATAAAGTTAATACATCTTACATGATAAGCAAATAAAAATGTAAAGAAAACAAAGACATTACTTAATACATATATTATGTACATACAAATAGATATTAAAAATAAACGGAGGACATAACAATTATAGTGCTCATTTCTTTAACTGTTCACAAGATCATAGCTGGTACTTATAATAACCACCTTCTTCGACCACCCATTCTGTATTTCCTATGCCTTTTGCAAGAACCTCAGCTTGTCGTGATTCTTCACCTGGTGGGAAAACTGAAACATTCATCCCTGAAGATTCTGGGCCATTCATGGTTTTGCCTAGATTGAGCTGTTGTAGTTTTTCATTGACCTTAATTTCAAGACATGATAACACTTAGAGATCACCTAAAAGAGGTCTTCTATTTTCCAAACACACTCTTTCTTACCTCCATTATGGAGTAGTAGTTCAATTTCTTCTTGGTACTCTGGAACTTCTTGGGACCCTAGTCAATATCGTAGCCAATACCATAACTCCCTTCATGGCCTGTGGACTCAGAGGCTTGAGGAACCCAATGTGGCTGGCAGTCTTAACCTCAAGTTCAATAGAATTATTATTGTGTTTTCTAGTGGAAGTATTTTTTTCCTCTAGAGTTAAGACTTATAGGACAGCAAAACATAAAGCTACAGGAACAGAAAACAAAAATTTTGCTAGTGAGTCACTAGGAATACTAGTAATGCCACTACTATTTTTCACCCTTTGATTTCTGAACTTATGAATCCTGGCTATGGGTGAAACAAACACCATATATTGGACACTGATTCAGAGAATATACAGCCTTCTGGAAAACCCTGAACCAGCCCTTCAAAATATTTTACCTAGCTGACACTGTAACTGAGTCTTCAAAAGGCCATTCTACCCTTCTATAAAGCCAGCTACCTCAGGATGGTAGGGAACATTGTAGGACCAGGACATTGCATGAGCATGACTCCACCGACATACTTCTTTGGCTGTGAAGTAAATACCCTGGTTAAAAGCAATGTTGTGTGGAATAAAATGACAGTGTAAAAAAGCATTCTATAAGTCCATGGATGGTAGTTTTGGCAGAAACACTGAATGCATGGAAGACAAATCCAGATCCAGAGAGCCTATTCCAGTAAGGACAAAATGATGCCCCTCCTATAATGGAAGCAGTCCAGTGTAATTTACTTGCCATCAGGCTGTTGGCTGATCACACCAGCGGATGGTGCCATACTGAAGTTTTACTATTGGTCTCTGCTGCTGACACACTGGGCACTCCATGTTTGGCATAGCCAGGCTAGACTGGTGAGTAAAATTCCATGTTGCTGAGCCCATACCTAACCTCCATCCTTGCCTTCATGGCCACTTTGCTCATGCGTTTATAAAGTAATGGCAAGGCTGGGAAAAGAGGATGACTAATATCCAGAGAATGGGTCATCCAATCCACTTGATTATTCAAATTTTCTCTTGAGGTCATTCTTTGGTGAACATTATCATGAGACATAATTATTTTCACTTTTGTTGTCCATTCAGGGAGGTCCATCTACATACTTCTTCTCCAAATTCTTTGTCACCAATTTTCCAAGTTCCTTCCAAGTCCCTAATGATCCAGCCATTTCACTATAGCCCATTAACCACTATACAATTAAAAGTCAGGCTTTATTTTTATATATTTTTTGTTTTAATTGCAACAAGGGGCGACACTATTCAAAGTTCTACCCATTGGGAAGATTGCCCCTTTCAGCACTATCTTTCAGAATTGTCCCAGAAAGTGGCAGTGGTGCTATAGCTAACCACTTTTAGATGGTGTCTGCGTAACATGCAGAACCATCTGTAAACCAGGCCAGCGTCTTCTCTTGCTCTCTCAGCTGACCATAGGGAACTCTTCATGAGTTGATTTGAATATCATGTTGAAGTATTGTATATGATCTAAGGAAAAACATTTTTTTCTTTTTTCTCACTTATTAAAATATTATATTAATATGTACATCAAAGTATTCTTATGAAATACCATTGGCATACTTACCTAGTACTCAGTTGGTCCTAAAATGCACTTTTCCCTTGCTTTTTAAATTATATATGCATTCTAACTGAATGACCTCGTTCACTTTACTTGTGAGCTACTTACATACTAATGCCTTTCAAATGGCAAAAGTCTCCTTCCAAAGTTTTAGACCTGTATTTCAATCATCTATTAATTACACCTCCACCACATGTTCTATGGTTACTTCAAATCTAAAATTGACTTAGGATTTATTTCTCCCAAATCACTGATAATTCCACTGGCTGAGCTTAAATCTTATAAAAATCTTGTACTGCCACAAACATGCTGCAATATCATGCCTCCAAGTCTTAGCATGTTCTTCTCCTTTTTTAATGGTAAATCTAAAACATTTCGAATATTAGTTTCTCTTTGATGCTTGCCATGAACATCCCAAAGACATCCTAGGTAGTGTAGATTTTTATATTTTAGTAATTTATTGATATTCACTTGTTTTTATCTCTGCCAGGCAAAATGCCCCTCTCTAAATACAACCCTTATTAAACCAAACGAAACCAAAACAAAACAAAAATTTAAATCTGTTTTTTGACTCAACAAATCAATCCAGGTTATTCTCCCTATGCTATACTTGAAATAATTTCTTCAAATATCTCCATATCCCATTTTATTTTCTTATACTTGGATTCTACCTCTCTCCAAAATCTCACAAGTAGAAAAGTTTACTTAATCCAGTTTCATCCTTGAACGGAATTCTGTGCTAGCCACTTCCAAAATGTACAATTTAACAAAACCCTGTGTACACTCCCAAATGAGGTTCTTAGGCCTCTAGATAGAGCTTGCACTACATGTTTTTAGTTCTCTGAAAAGAGTATTTATCAGGCAATGCATTACAAACTACTTTTGTACATGTCACTCTTCCCATTGAGCTTAACTTCTTAAGTTGTAATGTGTATATCTTAAACATTTTCCTTCCAGTCGTTATGATAATGCAAGTTCTGTTGTGATGCTTAATAATTTCTTTTTAATAAAACAGTTAATAGAAAGGAAGTAAAACTCCTGCACTAATCTTTATTGAAAACTGTACTGGCAACAGTTGGGTTTCTGGTTTTATATATGAAGCCCTGTTGTATTAGTCCGTTCTCACACTGGTATGAAGAAATACCCAAGACTGGGTAATTTATAAAACAAAGAGGTTTAATTGACTCACAATTCTGCATGGCGGGGGAGACCAAGGAAACTTACAATCATGGCAGAAGGCAAATGAGAAGCAGGCATCTTCTTCACGCGGCAGCAAGATGAAATGCGTGCAAGCAGGGAAGTGCCAGACACTTATAAAATCATCAAATCTCGGCCAGGCGTGGTGGCTGACACCTGTAATCCCAGCACTTTGGGAGACCAAGGCGGGTGGATCACGAGGTCAGGAGTTCGAGACCAGCCTGACCAACATGGTGAAACCCTGTCGCTACTAAAAACACAAAAATTATCCAGGCATGGTGGTGAGTGCCTGTAATCTCAGCTACTCTGGAGACTGAGGCAGGAGAATCACTTGAACCCGGAAGGCAGAGGTTGCAGTGAGCTCAGATCACACCACTGCAGTCCAGCTGGGGTGACAGAGCGAGACTCCGTCTCAAAAATAAATAAATAAATAAATCATCAAATCTCATGAGATTAACTCAATATCATGAGAACAGCATGGCGGAAACTGTCCCCACGATCCAATTCCCTCCACCTGGTCCCACCCTACACACGTGGGGACTATGGGCTTATAATTCAAGGTGATATTTGGGTGAGGAGACAGAATCAAACCATATCACCTGGTATACACCCACATGCCTCGCCCAGTACCAATAAGCTCAATTCCTTAAAATGCAGGAGTTGCATCTCAGGATGCAAGACATGTATTAGCTACCGGTCACCCTCTGAGCAGCATATCTTCAACTTCTCACTGGTGAGTTCCCTTTTTATATTTCAAACGTGTAGAGTGACAAGTGAGATTCCACATGCTTTTTGTTTTCCATTGTGATAATACTTTCGACTTTCTCTCTTCAATTATAGTTGGGCTTGGTAGAAAATTACAGCCTCAAAGCTACTGTGGTTTTCACAGCACAGTCACTATATACCTCTTCTTTATCTAAATTCTTTTATTCTGATTAAAAATCCAATGCTAATTTTACAATCACTTTTTCTAGGAATCTGATTTTTCTTTTGTTTTAGGTTTTATTCATTGTTTTCTAAATGAATTTTATTTAGAAATAAATAAAAGTGTTTCATTCGTTGTGTTTTATTCATTGTTTTCTAAAACACGATGATATACCCATGTGTAGACATATGTGCTATTTTATTTCATTTCACTCTAACTTGGCAGTTATCAAGATATTAAACCTGGTGACTAATGCCTTTTCCCAGTTCTGGGACATTCTCAGTCAATATCTCTTCTAAAAGGATATTTATATTATTTTATTTTTTAACTGATTTTTATTTTTTAACTTGATTTGAAACATTCTTAGTCATATGTTGATTTTTACTGATCTTTTCTTTTTTATTTGATAGTTTCCAATTCATCTCTTTGTGCAATATTACTGTAATTTTCAATAGGGTCACCTTTTCATCAATTTGTTAGTCACTTAGTATTATATGCTATTTGACCCCTGCAACAAACATTGATTCCAGGGCAGGCCAGAATGTCTGCCTACAAATCCTTGATCAATTTATTTAAATTCTATGTGCCTCAGTTTCTCTTCTTTAATGTGGACAATTATATTAAATACTTTATCTAATTATTCTGAGCTAATATTTGTATTTACATATATTTCTTTCCTTTTATTTACTCAAATAGCTAGTCCAGACTCTCAACCCCATTTTTCTAGATTGTTCTAACAGTGTTCCATTGCATCCTTTGAAAAACATGTAATTTTGTCTACAGTATATATTAATCTAACATATCACTGCTATATGCATGTTATTATTTTGCACATAATCAGTCCTAGATTATATTCTCAGGCTAAAGTCTATATATCTGTCAGACACATGGTACCCTTCATTATACAGACTTATTTCTATCTATTTATTTTTTTACTATTTCTCTACCCACACACTTAATCTAGACACAGGTTTCTATTCACAGTCCAACAGATATGTCATACACATTCTGCTCTGCATTTGTCTTGTTTATTAATTCAATTATTTGTGGATTAATACAATAATTTATGATTTTATATTTTATTAAAAGTGTTGGCTGGGCGCAGTGGCTCACACTTGTGATCCCAGCACTTTAGGAGGTCGAGGCGGGCAGATCATGAGGTCAGGAGTTTGAGACCAGCCTGACCAATATGATGAAACCCCGTCTCTACTAACAATACAAAAATTAGCCAGGCATGGTGGTGCATGCCTGTAATCCCAGCTACTCAGGAGGCTAAGGCAGGAGAATAGCTTGAACTTGGGAGCAGGAGGTTGCAGTAAGCCGAGATTGTACCATTGTGCTTTGCACTCCAGCCTGGGGCGGCAGAGTGCAACTCCATTTCAAAAAAACAAAACAAAACAAAAGGTGTTGAGTACACAAAGATGAAAAAGTCATGATTTCTTCTGTATGCTGAAGACACAGACATAAAACTATGTAAATAATTTTAGTATAAAGTGATATGTACCATAATGAAGGTTTTATACCTCAGCCTGTACTGTAAAATAAGTTTATGCTTCTTTTAAATTGTGAAATTTTTCATACATACAGTGAATGATACAATAAATACTCTTTTTACTACTTTGAATTAGAAAATGTCTACATTTTATCACATTTATTTCAAATCTTACCATTCTGTAATCAAATTAGTTTGGTCCATTTGTCTAGTCACTAGAGATAGCCATCCTTGTAATTCCCAAAGACATTTCTGAAATATTCATTTGCTACTGTAAAATATGAAAGAGGCTGTGGATACTTTAGCTAATTTTCTACAGTATAAATGAGCCTAAGTGTAAGTAGCAATGACATTTTTCTGAAAGTTTGGTAATAGATAAGCCCATATTAATAGTCTCCTTTAGGTTGGTGCTGACTCATCTTCACAATCAGAAATGCTTCAAGATTAACTGGCTCCTTGCATACAATCATTTTCTAAGACCTGCCACATTTCTTGGCAAAAATTAAACCCTTCCCAGGAGGACTGATATAAGGAAACTCTTTTTTCTTCAGTAGATACTTCCATTCCCCTCCCCCAGTAATGTGTCTGTCTCCAACTAGCCTGACATATGGCCTAAATATTCATAATAAAACTATAGGTGACTGAGATTTTGAATGATTCAATTTTAAATAATACTATATTTGATATATTACCATCTTTCCTCTAATAAAAATGAAATGAAGACTGTCTCCATATCTTTTTTTTTTTTTTTTTTTGAGACGGAGTCTCGCTCTGTCGCCCAGGCTGGAGTGCAGTGGCCGGATCTCAGCTCACTGCAAGCTCCGCCTCCCGGGTTTACGCCATTCTCCTGCCTCAGCCTCCCGAGTAGCTGGGACTACAGGCGCCCGCCACCTCGCCCGGCTAGTTTTTTTTGTATTTTTAGTAGAGACGGGGTTTCACCATGTTAGCCAGGATGGTCTCGATCTCCTGACCTTGTGATCTGCCCGTCTCGGCCTCCCAAAGTGCTGGGATTACAGGCTTGAGCCACCGCGCCCGGCCTGACTGTCTCCATATCTTACCTGTTTTTAGTTCAGTTTTTCTTTACCAATATCTTTCTTGCAGCTATTGATCAAAACACACAAACCCAAGAAAGTAACAAACATGCATTCACATATACCAAGACAGTGGGAAAAAATAAATAAAGCAATATATTTTAGGCAAGGGATTCTCTAAACCAAAATATTGGTAGTGCTTATTTTCCAAATAGAATGTTGAATGACTTAGCTTCAAGTGTAAATATTTATTATAGGTGTGATGGCTCATGTCTGTAATCCCAGCACTATGGAGGCTGAGGTGGACGAATCACTTGAGGTCAAGAGTTCTAGACAAGTCTGTACAACATAGCAAGATCCTGTCTCTATAAAAAGAAGAAAAACAAACAAACAAAAATATTTCCTAGATTGGACCATGTGAAATTAATATATTGGCCTGTTTTCTTTCTTTATGTTTTCTCTTGTTTCCTTTTATCTTCCTTTTAGCCAAACAATAGATTAACAGGAACATTTTCAAGCGTTTCACGTAAGAATTGGATTGCTTCAAAGTACCTAAGGTTTTCTTGACAACAAAGATTTAGAACACAGTGTGTAAAAAATGTTATTGGGGATCAAACCTACCTAAAGACAAAGTAGTATGCATTCTCTTTTAGAAGGCAGAGCATACATTTAACATTTGAAGAAATTTTATAGCTTCAATACTTGAATTATGTCCTCATCAGGTATTCTGTCACAGACAAGTATACAAGACATTACGAGCAAAGTACACAAAACATGTAACAATGATAAAGTATATTTTAAAACATGATATATGATACTTAAAAACAAAATATACACCTAAGTGGACCAAAATGAAATTGAAAGACAATGTGGTAAATGGGCTAAAGACATAAATCTACAGGGTTTATAGAGCAAGCATTTAAAATGTGTACGTTTCAGGTGAAAGAATCCAAGCCAGGCAGAAACCAGAAAAGTAGCATATATTACAATAAACAAAGATATATCAGGGAAATATTATGTAATATAGCAACAATAAAGTCATGTTAATATATAAAACACAGTATAATACAAAGGCCACCAATAAAAAAAAAGTGACAATCATGCTAATTCTGAATTCTGAAACATGTATAAAAATCTCTAACCTATAACATCAAACAACATACATTTGTTAGATACAAAGTACAAATGACAAAATTATAACAAAAATATTTAAAATGTATAACCACATGTAAGCTTTGAATATACTAGTCTCAGAAGTATTTGTGTTTCAAGGAAACAGAATTTTGAATTGTATTTGGGATTATGGAAAGCAATATTTTAATGAGTAAGATGTATTAAGAACATATAAGACCCTTAGCAGGTATAGGCCAACAAAAATTAAAAGCTAGTTTATTTTAAGAGTAATTGTTTAGACACACTTACCAAAAGACTAATTCAGAGGAAAACATATTATTCAAGTGAACAATATTTGAACAAAAACCCAAACATCAGCAAACAAAACGAACCTAAAAATAAAGCAATCATCATAAATGTCACTTATTCTGAAATTGTAGATGAGATAGTCAAATTCTGAAGAAAAAATATAACTTCACATTGTTTAAGAAGAATAAACATTGAAATAACGATAAAAATGATGTTATTTAAAAATTGGAGTAAAAAAATTCCCTCCATCCTCCAAGAAAAACTTCAAAATCAAGTGATTTTACTGAAGCTTTATAAAAATTCAAAGAACTTAATCAATAAAAAAAATGTGAGATTTGTATCCAACTCATTTTATGAATTATAGTGTGATGAATACTGTCCTCCAAAAATTCACATCTATCCATACCTCAGAAAGTGACCTTATTTGGAAACAGGGTCATTGTAGATGTAACTAGTTAAAATTAGGTCATATTGGGTTAGGATGGATCCTAAATTCAAGTGACTGATGTCTTTGTAAGAGAAGGAAGAAGACTCAATTAGATGGTCAACACTGACACACAGCAAAGAAGGCCACATGAAGACATAATGAGTTTATGGCATAATGAGGCAGAGATTGCAGTGATGAAGTTACAAACCTAACAACACTAAGAATTGCTGACAACCATCAGAAGCTAGGAAGGGGAAAGGCAGGAATTTTTGCAGATTCTTCAGAAGAAGCATAGTCCTGCTGACACCTTGATTTCATATTTCTAACCTCCAGAACTGTGAGGGAATACATTCCTCTTAAAAATAACACAATTTTATTATTATTATTGCTACTGTTATTGAGACAGAGTCTCACTCTGTTACACAGACTGGAGTGCAGTGGCACAATCTTAGCTCACTACAACCTCCGCTTCCCAGGTTCAAACTATTTTCAGCCTCAGGAGTTGCTGGGATTATAGGCTTCCACCACCATACCCAGCTAATTTTTTTATTTTTAGTAGAGATGGGATTTTGCCATGTTGGCCAGGCTGGTCCCGAACTCCTGACCTCGGGTGATCTGCCTGCCTCAGCCTCCCAAAGTGCTGGGATTATAGGCATAAGCCACCATGCCCGACCCTTTTCTGTTATTTTAAACCACCTAGTTTGTAGTAATTTTTTTTTTTTATGGTAGTCACAGGGAGCTAATGGGAGAGGGTAGCATGGGTATTCTTTTAATATAAGAATATAAGAATAAAATGAAAAAGTGTAAGCTTATTTTACTTATGATACTAGATGAAAAAAATCATTTTTTGAGGTATTAGCAAATTAAGTTCATTATGTATTTTAAAACATCATGACCAAATGGAAATGAGGCATAAAGATAAAAATAACATTGTCCATTGTAAAGACAAATTGAGAGTAACAGCTGAAATGGTTATCTCAATAAATTTGGAAGTACAAAATTCAACATTTATTCATGATTTGCAAATGAAATCCATTAGCAAAATAAGACTACAGAAATATCTTAACCTCATAAATTATGTCTACCAAAAACTCTTCTAGGCCGGGCGCGGTGGCTCAAGCCTATAATCCCAGCATTTTGGGAGGCCGAGATGGGCGGATCATGAGGTCAGGAGATCAAGACCATCCTGGCTAACACGGTGAAACCCCGTCTCTACTAAAAAATACAAAAAACTAGCTGGGCGAGGTGACAGGCACCTGTAGTCCCAGCTACTCGGGAGGCTGAGGCAGGAGAATGGCATAAACCCGGGAGGCAGAGCTTGCAGTGAGCTGAGATCTGGCCACTGCACTCCAGCCTGGGCAACAGAGTGAGACTCCGTCTCAGTAAACATAATACTTTACGTGAAGTTTTAAAGCCAGTGTCAATAACACCAGGAACAAACCAAGAAACTTTCTTATCTCACTATTATTCAAAAATCAGATGCCATGAACAATAAAAAGTGTTTATGAAAAGAAATGGGAAGTATATAAATTGGAGGAAAAAACAACAAAATTATCTAATTGCAAACAACGGTGATTTTCTAGTGAGTCAAATTATTTCTCACATTGCCCTCTCAGGAATTTAGAGAGAATCTACTTGTAGTATTAAAGCATTCAGCAAGATTGCTGAATATAACTTTAATGGACAAAAATTAGTATCATTCATCTAAATATACCACAGAAACTGAAATATTTTAAATGATATAATTTATAATAGCCAGAACAAAAAACCTGCAGAGTTTCTTGGAGTAAATTGAAGAACTGTATAAGAACTAATAGCAATAGTTTAAAAATATTGCACATAAAAGAGAACCTAAATATTCTGAGATTCTAGATTCTTGCAGATAAGAAGGCACAATGCCGTACATGTGATGGATTCATAAAGTCATTGATAAAACTAATGTAATTTTAACTATAATTATTAGTAGTTTTCAATGAAAGCAAAAGAATTATTTTAAATTCACCTGGAAGCACAAAATAATTTTGAAAAGCAAGAGCAAGGCAGGCAAATTGTCCCTGCCATATATGACAAAGATTGATACCACACAGGTACTGTGGGTTCAGTTCTCCACCACTACAATAAAGTGAATACTGCAAAAAAGTGAGTTACATATTTTTTTTTTTGCTTTCCTGGTGCATATAAAACTCATTTATATTATACTATAGTCTAATAAGTGTGCAATAGTATGTCTAAAAAAGTACATACTTTAACTTAAAAATACCTTATTGATTTAAAAGGCTAAATATTATCTGAGACTTCAGTGAGTTGTAATCCCTTTGTTAGTGGAGGGTCTTACCTAGTTGATGACTTCTGACTAATCAGAGTGGCGGTTGCTTAAGGCTGGGGTGGCTTTGGCAGTTTCTTAAGATAAGACAACAATGAAGTATGCCACATTGATTGACTCTTCTTTTCATAAAAGATTTCTCTAGAACACAGCATGCTATTGGATAGCATTTTACATACAACAGAACTTCACTTGAAATTGAAGTCAATCCTCTCAAATTCGGCTGCTGCTTTATCAACTAAGTTTGTGTAATATTCTAAATTTGTTGCTGTCATTTCAACGATGTTCGCATCTTCATCATAAGTAGGTTTTGTTTCAAGAAACCACTTTTTAAATTCATCCATAAGAAGCAACTCCTCATCGCTGAAGTTTTACCATGAGATTGCAGCAATTCAGTCACGTCCTCAGGCTCCACTTCTAAATCTAGGTCTGTTGCTATTTCTACCCCATCTACAGTTACTTCTTCTACTAAAGTCTTGAACCCCTCAAAGTCATCTGTGAGGGTTGGAATCAACTTCTAAATTCCTTTTAATGATGTTGATATTTTGACCTCCTGTCCTTCACAGCATCTTGAATGGTGAATTATTTCTAAAAACTTTTCTATTTATTTTGCCCAAATCCATCACAGGAATCACTGTATGGCAACTGTAACTGTGTGTAATGTATTTATTTAATAACAAGGTTTGGAAGTTATATTCCTTGATCCAGAGAGTGAAGAAAAAATGTTGTGTTAGTAGTCATGAAAACAATATTAATCTCATTGTACATTGAGTGACTAGGTGCATTCTCAATGAACAGTAATATTTTCAAAGGATTTTTTTTTTTTTTTTTGTCTGGGCAGTATTTCCCAACAATGGGCTTAAAATATTGATTAAAACATGTTGGAAATAAATGTGCTGTCATCTAGGCTTTGTTGTACCATTTCTAGAGCACAGGCAGGGTAGATTTAGAATAACAGTTGTCTAGAAATTTCAGAATGGTAAATGAGCATTCGCTTCAACTTAAAAGATATCAGCTGCATTAGCCCGTAACAAGAAAGTGGGTCGTTACTTTGAAGCTTTGAAGCCAGGTATTGACTTCTTCTCCATGGCTATGAAAGTCCTAGGTTGCATCTTCTTTCAATAGAAGACCATTTCATCTACATTGAAAAACTTGTTGCTTAGCGTAGCCATCTTCAGTAACTTTACTACTTCAGCAGCCTCTACATCAGCACTTGGTCCCTAACACTGCACTTTTATGCGATGAATATGGCTTCTACCCTTAAACTTGATAAACCAACCTCTGATAGTTTCTGACTTTTCTTCTGCAGATTTCTCACCTTTCTCAACTTTCAAAAAAGGGTCAGTGTGTTGCTCTGGATTAGGCTTTGCCTTAAGGAAATGTTGTGGCTGGTTTGATCTTCTATTCAAACCACTCAAACTTTGTCCATATCAGCAATAAGGCTGTTTTGCTTTCTTATAATGCATGTCTTCACTGGAGTGGCATTTTTCACTTCCTTCAAGAATATTTGTTGTTGTTGTTGTTGTTTTGTTTTTTTCTTTTTTGGCTGGGCATGGTTGCTCACACCTGTAATTCCAGCACTTTGGGGAGGCCGAGGCAGGGAGATCACGAGGTCAAGAGTTTGACACCAGCCTGGTCAAGTGGTGAAACCCTGTCTCTACTTAAAATACAAAAATTATCTGGGCGTTCTAGCAGGCACCTGTAATCCCAGCTACTCGAGAGGCTGAGGCAGGAGAATCCTTTGAACCTGGGAGGCGGAGCTTGCAGTGAGCCAAGAATGCATCATTGCACTCCAGTATGGGCGACAGGATGAGACTCCATCTCCAAGAAAAAAAAAAAGAATATATACATAGCCTTGACAACTAGGCCAACTACTTGGTACAAGAGGCCTAGCTTTTGGCTTCTCTCAGTTTCTGACATGCTTTCATCACTAAAGTTAATCATTTCTAGCTTTTGATTTAAAGTGAGAGACGTGCAACCTTTTCTTTTACTTGAAAATGTAGAGACCACTGCAGGGTAATTACTTAGCTTAATTTTGATATTGTAGTGTCTCGGGGAAAAGGGAAGCCTTAGGAGAGGCGGAGAGATGGGGTGACAGCTGGAGCATTCAGAACACATATGTATAGATTAAGTGAGCTATCTTATATGGGTGTTGTTTGTAGAGCCCCAAAACAATTATAATAGTAACATCAAAGATCTCTGACCTCAGCTCACCATAACAGATATAACAATAATAATAGTAACAGTAAAGTTGGAAATATTACAAGAATGACTGAAATGTGACACAGAGACATGAAGTGAGCACACGCTGTTGGACAATTGTGCTGTTAGACTTGGTTTATACAGCATTGCAGCAAACGTTCAATTTCTGAAAAAATACATATTTGTGAAGTACAATAAAGCAAATTATAATAAAACTAGGTGATCCTGTATATGAATTAAAATATCTATGTTTACTAACACAGATATAGACATATAGTTCAATGGGAGAGAACAGATTGTTGAGAGACAGAAACATTTCTAGGATATTGGTATACGATAAAAGTGGCAATGCAAGTCATTAGGAAAAAAGGCAGAATAATCAATATATGACATTGAGCCAGATTGAGTTACTGCATGTCACATACAGAATTACTATGTGTTTGTATTAAGTACTGAACATATTAAAGAAAGAGGAATAATCTGTATCATAAATATCTAGTAGAATATTTTTGGAATATCAGAATAAGTATGTATTAGACATGATTGAAAAATAATTTCTGAGTCACACTACCTCGAAATAAGACACAATTAACACCAAAAATTTAAAAACCTGTATAAACACTATTAAAGGACAAATAGTACCTTAGAAGAAGGTATTTATATTGTATAAAACAGAGAAAATAGTAGAATCCAGATATGTGAATAGCTTCTACAAATCAAGAAGAAAAAAGCAAACAAGTATTTCCGCTAAAGTGGACAAATTTTTGACCAAAATATATATGAAAATATGTTCTACCTGATAAATAATAAAGTAAATGCAGATTAAAAGGAGTTCTTTTAATCCAAGAAAATAGGCAAAAATTAAATTTCTTACTGCAATTGTTTAGAAAGATTAAAGGAGCAAAAGATACTAGCCTCAGAGTGAACAGGCAACCCACAGAATGGGAGAAAATTTTTGCAATCTACCCATCTGACAAAGGTTGAATATCCTGAATCTACAAAGAACTTAATTAAATTTACAAGAAAAACAAACACACAGCCCCATCAAAAAGTGGCCAAGGATGTGAACAGGCCCTTCTCAAAAGAAGACATCTGTGAGTCCAACAAACATGAAAAAAAGCTCATCATCACTGATCATTAGGGAAATGCAAATCAAAACCACAATGAGATACCATCTTATGTCAGTCAGAATTGTGATTATTAAGTCAGGAAACAACAGACTCTGACGATGTTGTGGAGAAACAGGAATGCTTTTAAACTGTTGGTAGGAGTGTAAATTAGTTCAACCATTGTGGAAAACAGTATAGCAATTCCTCAAGGATCTAGAATCAGAAAAACTCTTCACCCAGCAATCCCATTACTGGGTATATACCGAAAGGATTATAAATCATTCTGCTATAAAACACATGCACATGTATGTTTATTGCAGCACTATTTACAATAGCAGAGACTTGGAACCAACCCAAATGCCCTTCAATGATAGACTGGATAAGAAAATGTGGCACATATATACCATGGAATACTATGCAGTCATAAAAAAGAATGAGATCATGCCCTTTGCAGGAATATGGATGAATCTGGAAGCCATCATTCTCAGCAAACAAACACAGGAACAGAAAACCAGACACTGCATGTTCTCACTCATAAGTGGGAGTTGAACAGTGGGGACACATGGACACAGGGAGGAGAATATCACATACTGGGTCCTTTTGGGAGGTGGGGGGCAAGAGGAGGGAGAGCATTAGGACAAATACTTAACACATATGGGGCTTAAAACCTAGATGATTGGTTGATAGGTGCAGCAAACCAATATGGAATATGTATACCTATGTAACAAACCTGCACATTCTGCACATGTATCCTGGAACTTAAAGCAAAATAAAAAAAAAAAAATTTAAAAAGAAAGATTAGGTGAAACTGCACCTTACATACACTTCCAGTAGTATTGTAAGTTATTAGAATTGCTTTGGTGAACACTTTTGCAAAATTTAGAAAAAAATTAAAGTATGCTTACTCAGCAATTATGCTTCTAGGAAGACATTTTTTTGTGCACTAAGGAAACAGGTATATGTCTTTTAATGTCAGAATAAGTATTATAATATAAAACTAATATATATTCACATATACTTTGGCTTAAGGAAATGTTGTAGCTGGTTCAATCTTTTGTCAAAATCACCCAATAGTACATATTGCAATATAGTGAAAATGAATATACTATGTTTAAATAGATTATTTTTACATATCACAGAGGATATATTTTCTAAATCTCAAATGTTGAGTCAGAAAAGCAAATTGAAGAATAAGACGTATATATTTTTTCCATTATACACATTTTAAAATGCTATTTTTAAGATTTCATATATATACACAAATTCATAGAAAAAATATATTCAGCATAAACAGATAACTTCCAATTCATCGTTATAATTTCTTCCAGTGAGAGATATGGTAATAGGATTGTACTTAAAGGGAAACAAGGAAAAAAATCAAGCTGATTTTTAAAATCAATTTAAAAAATAATTCTAAATTTTATATTTTATGTTCTCCCTCCATATGTATCTGTGTTTTAGTTTTTCACACTACACTAACTTGCTTTTTATATAGATTTTAAAGTGTTCTCTAACTTCATTACCAGTTTTAATCACATTTTCCCACAATTGACTCATCATTTGAGGCTCTGTGACAAATTTACATTTCTTATAATTTCCCTTTGAATTCGGGATTTTTCCTCTCCTTGAGTATACATAGTTAATGTTATTAAATCCTCTTTTCTGTTTTCCTTTAGATTTTTTAAGTCTTTATTGAATTTCTACTTAAAATATCAGGAGGGAAAAATAAAATATGTGCTAATTTTCAAATGGCTGATACACCAGGGCTTACATTCATAAACTTTGAGAAAGACTGTTTTTGAGAAATTATTTATACCCTAAGGAGATAAACAGAGAGTAAACAATTGACAAAAATAAGTGACTCTTCGGGCCAGGCGCGGTGGCTCACGCCTGTAATCCCAGCACTTTAGGAGCCCGAGGCGGGAGGATCACGAGGTAAGGAGATAGAGACCATCTTGGCTAACACGTCAAAACCGCGTCTCTACTAAAAATAAAATAAATAAAATAAAAATAAAAATAAAATAAAATAAAATAAAACAAAACAAAGTAATGTAAAGTAAAGTAAAATAAAATAAAATTTAGTGCCAGCTACTCGGGAGGCCGAGGCAGGAGAATGGCGTGAACCCCTGAGGCGGAGCTTGCAGTGAGCTGAGATGGTGCTAGGGCACTCCAGCCTGGGCGACAGAGCAAGACTCCGTCTCAAAAAGAATAGAATGGAATGGAATGGAATGGAATAGAATAGAATAGAATAGAATAGAATAGAATAGAATAGAACAGAACAGAACAGAACAGAATAAAAATGTGACTCTTCCAAAAAGAGATGCTCGAAGTTTAACCTACCTTAACATATGTGTACATAATGAATGCATATCCTACAGACTACATTTCCAAAATTTTCATTAAAAAATTACAACATTCCTGCCGGGCATGGTGGCTAACGCCTGTAATCCCAGCACCTTGGGAGGCCAAGGGGAGTGGGTCACCTGAGCTCAGGAGTTCGAGACCAGCCTGGCCAACATGGTGAAACCCCGTCTCTATTAAAAATACAAAGAATTAACTGGATGTGGTGGTGGGTGTCTGTAATTCCAGCTACTAAGGAGGCTGAGGCAGAATAATAATTTGAACCCGGGAGGCAGAGGTTGCAGTGAGCCAAGATCATGCCATTGCACTCCAGCCTGGGCAAAACGAGTGAAAATCAGTCTCAATAATAATAATAATAATAAAATAAAAAATAAAAAGGGACATTCCTTTAAATGGCCTACTAGGAAAATGTAAGGGCTCTCAAATAACATTTTATCTTCCAATTTAATTATTTCTAATGGTATGAATAACTTTTTATTTATATATAATCCATTTTCTGTATTCTGTTTTCTTTTTAACTCAGATTTGTTTTTCTTGGATCCAAAGAGTTGCATGCCACTTTATTTCTGTTCATCAGTATGCAAACCGTGGCACCAAGTAAAAACGTGGTCATTCAAAACATTTTTTCTACCAATGTGCCTAACTTTTACGTATTTTCAAAGCAGGATAAGGTTAACTGATTAGATATACTATCAATGGTCCAGAGCCACTATTTAATCTTGGATTCTAACAAAATACATGTTAATCAACTACTTGAGCCACAAACAAAATAAACTACCAGTTGTTTCCATTATCACAATTTCCTAAAACATTTTATGAAATTCCTTGTGTTTTCCCATTTAAGTGAATTTTTTTTTTCATATTAAAAGCATGAAGTTCTGTTGGCTTTCCTTCCTCGATTTTTCTATAATGTCTTCTAAAATCAAACCTGAAATATTATCTCAAATTATGGGCTATAGTACTCTCAAAATAATTGTGCTAAAACTTAAATTTACACTAATATAATGCTTTCTACAATGAATTTATACTAAGCATGTCATATGTAAGCATATGGCTCAAACAGATTAATTTCTTTGAACAAGATGTTTTTCTTTGTCATACTTTATTACCTTATACTTTCCTACTTTATTACACTATTACCCTAAATTTTACTGATACCCATAAAAATTCTACTCACCTTATTTTAAAATGTGCACTTTTTACCACTTACAACTAATAATCCTAGTCCCTCTTCTCTGCTATTTTCTACTTAGAATTATTGTGTTTCTTCTCCAGCCATGTATTTGTAGTATTTATTAAAATTTCTTGACCTGAGTACATCTCACTTTTCCCCTCAAGTATGTGTTTATCTTCACACTACACAATTCATGTTTTGCCAGAAGCTCAATTTTTTTGATATCAGAATATATTCAATATTATTTATGATACTATCTAATGCACTGTTTATGCATTTTCCTTTCTAAAACCATTAACCAGAAAAGAGGTAAAAATTCCACATGGATACCAAAGTCTTTTGATACATGAACAAGAATTCAAAGCTTGGCTTGACATTTACTCCCGTACAAATCAAAACACTATGTTCTGCAAACATGAGGCACTTTCTTCTCTTCAGACTTGTGTTTCTGAAGCTTATTCTCCATATTATGGACATATCTATATTTTCAAAAGGTTTTTCCAATACTTGTAAAGACATATGTATGACCACAGTGTATTCCACACATTGATCTAATTTTGCTCTAGTTTTATCCTTTAAGTTTTTCTCTTTACCATTTAATCTAGATTTCAAAGTAGTTTTGCAATTGTGAACAGTGCCTTACTATAATTTATATATCCTTCACACTTTTAGAACATGCTAATTGCCTTTAGATTTCTACGGTCCTTGGATGTTTAATAAGTTTTGGTAGGATATTGTTTTACGTTGCATTGCTTGATATGGCTTTTTAGATATATAATACAATATATTTCTAAACTCCCACATAAGAAATGGTATCAGTACTGTCCAATTGCAGCTCCTGGTCCTGGTAATAACCAAATCCTATTGATAAAATGTTGTCACTAATCATAATGCTCTCATTATGGAACAGTAACATAGTTCTTCTATTCCGTCAATACCTATTTTCTTGTGACTGACTTAGAGTATTGCTGAATAAATGAACAAATGAGGTGGAATGAAGTGAATAAATGAGAGAATGTGAATCAGGTTAGATGGTGCTTCTTTCTCCAAAAGCTCCAATTTACTTTTTACAAGAAGATGCTCCTATCTTCGCATTAATCTGATTATTCAGATTTTTTGTTTTTCATTCTTCTGCTGCCTTTGTTCCTTTTCTTTCCAATGTTGTAAAGTTAAAAATGATGAAAATTGTGTAAGTGACTTAAAAGGGCTCATGGCTCAGTTGTTCAAGTGGAAGAAATTATTTGAGTACACAATTAAAACATGACATGGAACCTACAATAAGGAGCAGGAGAAGTAAAGAGCATTGGAATATTAAGGATCGCTTGGAAAAGGCTTCACAGAGAAAGGAATATTTATAAGGTACCATGATTAAGAGTTCTGCAACCAGTTCAGAAGGAACATAGATTCCATATAGACCAATAGCATGTGCAATGGGGTGACAGAGAGAGGCATTCAATGACTACTCCAGTTTTCAATTGCTGGAACTAAAGTGGGACTTGTGAAATAAGAGGAGAATAGGTTCCACAGGTGATATGGGACAAGCAAATTAAAAAGTCAAAGAGTCTGAATATTATCTGTAGGCAACAAGGAGCTCTGAACATTTTACAAGCACGCAATGACACGATTTAGCTTTATGTTTAAGAAGATAGCCCAGGGGGAAGTACCCATACTGGAATGGAAGATAGAGACCTTGAAAGCACATTGCTCAGACTACAGATAATAAAAATTTGAACACAGAGGCCAAAAGATTATGCTGATACTTATAAAGACAAAGTCTGTCACCAAATGACCAAATTAGAACTGTGTATAAATAAATGCAAAAAGACACTGAGAGAAAAACACAGATATTACGACACGTGCTTTTCCTAAATATACATGGCCAATTTTATTAATTACTTCAAACAAAAAAATCAAGCAAAACTGAGACTACATTTATCACCTCCCAATGTGATATATATATGTATATATATCACATACATACATACAAATATATATATATACACACACACCACACCCACATTAAAGCATAGGAAACTCCTACTTCTTGATTCCTTGTATTTTGAATTCTTTTGTGATTAATTCTACTTTCTAAATGATTAAAATAAGGTTAAGGTTGTATATCTGTTATTAAACCAGTATCATGTAGAGATAATTAACTGTTTAGAAAATAATAATTATTTTTAAAATCCTCTTAAGAATTAATATTTTATACTGGGTACAGCTAAAATAGGTAATCTGAAACAAATGCTATTTTCTATTACTCCTATTCTGTTAAACATTCCAGTACCTTTGAGCACTTGCTTATTTGTTGTCATTAAGCTGAACCCTATTTTAAATGCTTTCTGAGATTGAAGAAGTTCTCTCTGCTCTCCACAAAAACTTTAAAAATCTGCTTCTCTTGTGCTTCGCAGTTCTATAGATATTTGCCTTCAGAAGTAGAATTTAATATCATTTCCTAGGTGAGATGAAATTAAAATCTCTACCAGAATTTACAATTTGGACAGAAAATTAATGCATGTCATGTATGAGGGAGTCAGGAACTGTTTTTAATTTGGTAGATAATATAGATAGATGAATCAGAAATATCTTTAGCATATTGTGTAAAGACGATAATATAATTAAGAAAGTGCCTTTACAGATTAATGAGAGTTCACTCACACACTAGTCAATACATGGAAGCTGCTTATCAAAAGCATCAACTATAAAAGGAGAAAAATACTTAAAAGATGAAACATGTGAAAATAACTAAGGAAATATTATATCAAGCTTAAAAAGTTATTAGTGGAGTTAGGAATAAGTCAATATAGAAATATATATGAAAATTTATTTGTCTGATGGAAGGACGCTACAATTTCTATAATCTTGAATTTTTTAATCTTCATTTTACTGTAAAACATGAAGATTGCATACTAAGGGATATAACAAAATTATAATCGAAGCATAAAAATTAGTTTTACAACTATATAATATGTATATTTATGTGTGTGCATTATGTCATTAAATCTCACAGCGAGAAGATGGAAAATTGGTAAGTCCAAATAATAAAGTTGTGATAAAATGTAGAAAAAGTGAAATTAAAAGAATAAAGCTCCTATGTAGTTTCTACTACTTAAAAATTTCTTGACTTAGGCATAGTAACTTAACTGGAATTATCTTTTTGTCTCTTTTTTTCTAGTATAAAAACTACAGAGGTAATGAGAAACTACTACTATGATTTAGACAGTGTAAATACCCATTGTGTTTATTTAGATAACGTTAAGGCGTAAAGTTATAATTCATTAGATTCTGGTGAATTAACTGGCTCAGATAAATTTTTAGTTCACTTCAAAAACAACTTTGTGAATAAAACAAGCCCCACATTCACATACACAATACACTTTTAAATATACCTAATTTGATAAGTGAGGAATGCATCAATAATATTCATTAATATAACTTTACTAAATGAAATGTTATCAAAACTTCCAAGAAATAGAATCAGATATTTTCAGATTATGCCCACTCTCCATTAGCATGTAACTCCTTTGTTTTCTGCTATGGGATTTTGTCCTCTTTTAGGGGAATAAGCAGTGTTTCGACTACAAGCCCCCATGTTCCACCCCAGTACTCTAGTTGTATCAACACGTGTAAGTGCAGTACGCATCATATTTGAGGAGTATGTCAGACTCATTTCTACTCCTGGTCCTATTCTGAGATTGTTACTAGAAAAGACAATCGGCTAAGGACATGAATAGACATTTCCCCAAAGAAGACATACAAATGGCCAACAAACATATGAAAAAATGATCAACATCACTAATGATTAGGAAAATACAAATAAAAACCACGATGTGATACCGCCTTACCCCTGCAAGAGTGGCCAGAATCAAAAATTAAAAAAATAATAGATTTTGGCAGGAATGTGGTGAAAAGGAAACACTTCTACACTGCTGGTAGGAATGTAAACTAGTTCAACCACTATGGAAACAGTGTGGAGATTTCTTAAAGAACTAAAAGTAGAACTACCATTTGATCCAGCAACCCCACTACTGGGTACCTACCCAGAGAAAAATAAGTCATTATACAAAAAAAAAAAAAAAAATACTTGCACAAGCGTGTTTATAGAAGCACAATTTACAATTGCAAAAATATGGAACCAGCCCAAGTGCCCATTAATCAATGAAAGGTTAAAGAAATTGTGGGGGGTGTGTGTGTGTGTGTGTGTGTGTGTGTGTGTGTGTGTGTGTGTGTATACATACACACCTACTGTGGAATATTATGCAGCCATAAAAAGAAATGAAATAATGACATTCTCAGCAACATAGATGGAATTGGAGACCATTATTCCAAGTGAAGTAACTCAGGAATTGAAAAGCAAACATCACGTGTTCTCACTCATAAGTGGGAACTAAGCCATGAGGATGCAAGGTAAGGTATAAGAATGATACAATAGACTTTGGAGACTGGAGAGAAAGGGTGGGAGGAAGGTGAGAGACTATAAATTGGGTACAGTGTATACTGCTTGGGTTATGGGTGCAGGAAAATTTCAGAAATCACCACTAAAGAACTTATTCATGTAACAAGATACCACCTGTTTCCCCAAAACCTATGAAAATAAAAAAAAAATAAAAAATGATTATGATGATAGTATAACATTTTAAAAGGGGGATTTCATGGATATTTTAAGGGTCAGGAGAGATGTAAGCCTGTTTCTTAAACTTGATTTGTCTGTAGAACTGTGAATTGTTCTCTCCAAACTGATGCCCTGCACATACCACACAGGGTCTAAGATGAGTCTTCCAGGTCATTTTTGAATGGTGCAATTACATCATGTTTGGCATAATTTTGCCATAAGTATATTTTACCCTATTCTCATTTCATTAAAGATGGCCTTCTGCATATATATGTTCTTTTCTCATTGAACAGAATGTTTAATTAATTAGAATATCGCATCTCACCATCATTCTGAAAAATGAGAGTTTACTGTAGTTATTTTTGGTTGCTTGAAATAGTGGAAAGCTCCTCACAATGATTAGTACCTGAATCTGCTGATTTTGATATGGGTAATTCACAATATGTCATCACTCATAAGGGAGCAGACAAGCTAATTGACCCACTTAACAGACAGAGTTCCCCAAAGCGGGCTGTCTTTTGCGGCTTAAGTCCCATTAATCAACAAATACTCTTTGAGCTCCTTCTGTGTGCCTTCTGTGATGCTGGAGATGCGGGTACAGAGTGCAAATCAAGACCCTTGTCCCAGAGAATCTTTTGATTCGGTTGAAGAACATGATGCACACATGGCAGCGCCAGGAAAACATGCTGTATTCATGTAAAGGATCACGTCGCATGCCCGAGAAAGGTGCCGACTTGCACAGGGAGTGAAAAAAAGAATCAAAGAATGCAGAAACGACCTCTTGCATACGCTGACCCCGGAATGACAAAACACAGAGCCCTCCCGCAGCAGGTGTTAACATGGAGGGCGCATCTTTGTGCGTGGCCACCTGACATGCCATGTGTCCAAGATAAGAAGCAGACACCAAAGACTATTTTCAGGCTCGGCAGGGGTGTGGGGGGAAACAATCCTTTAAAGTTGTTGGAGATTTTTGCTCTGTTCTGTTTCTAACTGTGTTTTCTGATTACACTGGGAGTTCACTCCAGGAACACAGGATGGAGGCTGTTAGGAAAATGGACCTTTCCATTGAGGGAGATCCCAAAGTCAAAACAGCCATTTAAACAAAACAAACAAACAAACAAAAGACAACGGTATCTAGACACTGTTTAAATTATAGTAGTTTCTCATTACCTTTATAGTTTTTGTACTAGAGAAAGACAAAAAGATAATTCCAGGTA
Source organism: Macaca fascicularis (assembly GCF_037993035.2). Lineage (NCBI taxonomy): Eukaryota > Metazoa > Chordata > Mammalia > Primates > Cercopithecidae > Macaca > Macaca fascicularis. The sequence continues at coordinate 179,291,088 of NC_088376.1, read as the reverse complement.
AGTTTCTATGATAAGAAAATTAGAAAGAAGTGAAGCAGTACAATTGTTGTGAAATATAAACTCTGTTTTGTGTTCATAAATATAAAGCCTAGCAGAAAGCCTGGGAGTCGTAAGGAGCAGTAATAGACTTAATCTATCTCAGTGTGTTCATTTTGACTTACATGAATTGGACACCTCTGTGAAATACACAGCTGAATATCACTGAAGCAGTGACTGGAGGCTGAGCTCTGCTGATTTGTTGGGTGGGACACCTGACACATCTGAATATTTTTAAGGTAGTTTCTGACAACTTTCTTGGTGGAAATTGACTAGGTCCCTTTTTGCTTATGTACGAGATTTAGGATATGCCTCATTGATTCGTGTTTTCTATATTTTCACACTTGGGATTTTTTTTTCCTCATGTAATTCCTAAGATATCTATTTATTCTACAGTCACTGAAATTTGTTTTATATCTTCTAAATCCACAATCCTACTATGATCTTGAGGCTTCCCAAATCTAATCTATATTTATACCAAAATGTCTGGTGAACTACCAACTCTGATAAAGTTCTGATCTCTAGAAAATAATTGAAAATCCTTTTGGGGGTGCCAGTGATTATCTACACATGAACACTGATATGTCTGTTAAATAACTCCATGGTATTTGGAAAGATTCTTAGGTTTAGCACGTCCACATGTTTTAATTTCATCACTTGTCTTATCTATTGCTTTTGCCACCTGGCCTGAAAGAAATTTGTTAGGTTAAATAAAATATTCTGTGGGGACTATGTCTCTGCAATGACTATTTGCTAATTGTTTATTATCAGTGGACACTAGAGAGTTATAGGTAAAGTTATGACAGTATTTGACATATTGTTAAACAGGTTGGAAACAAATTAGGTGTTGTAAAACTTTCATGATCAGTTACATATGGTGGCAGTTACTAGTCATGGGCAATAAGAACACCTATTTGTTGGCAATAGAAACAGAAAAACGAGGTATCAGTCTTTCCCTATAGATAGTTTGAGACGGACTGTCTCTCATTAAGGTGGGTGATCTGGAGGTGTATTAATAACACAGCATTTTGTGTTTAAATAATGTAATTCTATTTCCAAATACAATATTGAAAAAGAGTAAAAAAATATGAGAAATTTGAGAGGACAGATAAGCCAAATATGATGTATAACATTCAGGTAGAAATGGTTTGCCTTAACAGGCATTTATTGAAGAGTTATTCGATTTTTAACGTCACAAAAGTGAACTGCAAAAATACTTGCTGAATCCTTATATTTATAGCTCATACAGAATAGAGAGCAAGACTGTTTTGTCTTGCTTGTATGTAAAACTCATGAATGATGATAAGTAGATGAGGCACAAATACGTGTTTTTATATTATCAGTGATCTGAAGCTGAGCATATGTCACTTATTTTTTACAGTCCTATGTCTATTGAAAACTGTGCCAAAATATTTACTAATATTCAACTTCAAGCACTCAAAGGTAAAAGTCTTGATTTTATAACATTCATTGCAGACAAATTATATTGGGCATCTGTATGTTTGGTACTTTAATAATAACAAAAAACTTTTACATGTTATTTCATGTGGTCCTCACAAAAATCCACCAATACAATAAAGTGTTTCTTTTCATTTTATAGAGGAAGAAATCATCAGTAAGTGCTTGGTGAGACTGAGGCTCAAAAGGAAATGGTTGAACAAAAAGTCAGCCAACAAGTTGACAGATACAGAATACTCCATTGAACAACTGCAAAATCCATGTCTTTCAAGCCCTCATGGAATAGTGCTAAGACTGAGAATATTCCAAGTCATAAAATAAATCTTATAAAATTTAAAATAATTGAAATTATGAGGAGTGTTTTCTCTGATAATAACTGAATGAAACGAAAAAATCAACAATAGCAAGACTACAAAATATCTTCAAACACTTGAAAATTAAACAACATACTTCCAAATAGGCCATAGGGGAAGTTTAAAAATAAGCAATAAAATATAAAATATACAGACCTGGCCAGGCGTGGTGGCTCACGCCTGTAATCCCAGCACTTCGGGAGGCCAAGGAGGGCGGATCATGAGGTCAGGAGACCGAGACCATCCTGGCTAACACGGTGAAACTCCGTCTCTACTATAAAATACAAAAAAAAAAAAAAAAAAAAAATTAGCCGGGCGTGGTGGCTGGCACCTGTAGTCCCAGCTACTCGGGAGGCTGACGCAGGAGAATGGCGTGAACCCGGGAGGCAGAGCTTGCAGTGAGTGGAGATCATGCCACTGCACTCCAGCCTGGGCAACAGAGCGAGACTCTGTCTCAAAAAAAAAAAAAAAAATATATACACACACACACACACACACACATACACACACACACACACACAGACCTAAGTGGAATGAATACAATACATATGACATACTGCCAAGATATATGAGCTACAACTATAGCAGTGCAGAGGGGAACACATATATTTACCCTTAAAACAGGCAGCGTCTCAATTCAAAAATGTTAATTATCACCTCAAAAAACTAGAAGAGAAAATAAACCTAAAGCAAACAAAAGGAAGGAAATAATATAAATAAGAGCAGAAATTAATTATATTATATATCATCAATTTAGAAAACATCCATGAAATGACTAAAAACAATAGAAAAAATCAGTGAAACAAAATGCTGATCTTCAGAAAAAAATCAATAACTAATAGAATTGATAAAACAAGGATGACAATTTTTTTAAAAAGACACAGGTCATGAATATTAGTAATAAAACACATAAGATGACTAACTGGGAATTATTCTAGGTATGCAAGAGTGGTTCAACATTTTAAAATCAATGTAATCTAATATATCAACAAAGTAAAAAACCTTATATTCTACTTTTTTTTTTTTTTTTTTTTTTTTTTTTTTTGAGGTGGAGTTTTGCTCTTGTTGCCCAGTCGCCCAGTCTGGAGTGCAATGGCACAATCTCAGCTCACTGCAACCTCCACCTCTTGAGTTCAAGTGATTCTCCTGCCACAGCCTCCCGAGTAGCTGAGGTTATAAGCACGTGCCACCACGCCTGGCTAATTTTTATATTTTTAGTAGAGACGGGGTTTCACCATGTTGGTCAGGCTGGTCTTGAAACTCCTGGCCTCTTGATCTGCCTTCCCTGGCTTTCCAAAATGCTGGAATGACAGGCATGAGCCACCATGCCTGTCCTGAATTCTTATACATTGATGCAGAAAAAGCATTTGAAAAAATCCAACACATGTTCAATACAGAAAAATCACAAAAAATTAGGAATAGATGGGATAATGAATAGCATCTACAAAATAATATCTACAGCTACCATCATACTTAATGGTAAAAGACTAAATGCTTCTTCACTAAAATTGGAAACAAGACAAGGATATCTACTCTCACTTTGCTTATGTTATATAATACTGGAAATTTTAGACAATGCAATAAAAAAATAAAACACATACACATCATATAACAAAAGAAATGAAGAAATCTTATGTACAGATGGCATGTTTGCTTATGTAGAAAATTCCAACCTATCTACAAAATAATTTCTAGAAATAATTGAATTGATTCAATTGGCAGGATACAAGTTCAAAGTAATGCTGAGTGAAAAGGATAATCTTAAAAGGTTCTATTCTGCATGATTCTCTTTATATAACATTAATGAAATGACAGACATATAGACATGGAGAAGAGATAGTAATAGCCAGGGGAATATTGGGATAGGGAAAAGGGTGGAGGAAATATCAATGCTATTAAATGGTAGCAAGAAGGATCCTTGTCATAGAACTTTTCTGTATCTTGACTATAGTGGCAGTCATACAAGTTTATAAATGTGATAAAAATGCATAGAAGTAAATACACACATACACACAAATGAATACATGTAAAACTAATGAAATCTTAGTAAGATTGATGGACTGCACTAATGTAAGTTTCCCGGCAAGATATTGCCAATGGTAGATAAACATAACTAATTACTCTGTGTTATTTTTTATACTTGCATGTGAATCTAAAGTTACATCACAAATGCTAAAAAGAATAAAGTGCATGGCTTTGCCAACTTTTGCAGAGCTGCTGCGGGATGAAGGAAGAAATAAAACCATGTTTTGTCACTCTTAAACTGAGGCTCTTTTGCCTTCAAAATGGCAAGTGCTCAAGGTAAACAATGACTTAAATTGAAAAAAAAGTTATTACTAGTTATTTGTCTGAGCTTATGTAATTTTTTATGAATTCCTATAAAATTAATTGAAAAGAGAGACAAAATTATAAAAGCGCAATAGTCAAGGAAACAAAGGTATAACAGCCCAGAAAAATGTTAGGCCTGCAAGTATTCTTTCCCATGCATGATCATGAGAACGTGGAAGTGTGACACTGAATATCATGTGCAGAGTTACTGTTCTGCTGACCCATTTGTAATTTTCTTTTTGTTCTGGGTGATCTAAAACTACAAATGTTTTTAATTAATAAGAGTGATCTTCAATTTTAAAATGAGAAGAAAGCAAGCAAATTATCAATTGTATCCGTGTGTGTATTCATTTCCTATTGCTGATGTCTATAACAAATTATCAAAAACTTAGTGGCTGCGACAACACAAATTTATTTTCTTTCACTTCTGGTGATCAGAAATGGGTCTTGCAGGCTAAAATTAAGCTGTCAGCAGGACTACATTTCTTCTAGAGACTCTAGGAAAGGTCCATTGTTTACCTTTTCCAGAACCTTCCAGAAGCTGTTTGCATTCCTAGGTGCACGGTCTCCTTCCAGATATGATAATTTTCCAACCTCTGCTTTTGTTGTCATACCTCCTTATTTGACTCTGACCCTCCTTTGTCTCTTTTCTAAGGACCCTTGTGATTACTTTGGGGCCATCTGGGTAATCCAGAGTAGCCTTCATATCTCAAGATGGTTAACTTAATCATATCTGTAAAGTGTCTTTCATCACAAAAAGGAACACAAGCACAGATTTCTGGGATTAAAATATGGATATATTTGGGGGATCATTATTTTGTCTACTACATGGGTAAACTGATAATAAATTCTCACATTTCAAAGTACAAGTTCAAGACCAAGTCATCACTGGGTCAATGTTATGGAATACTTCATGACTTAAAAGTGCATCTCCATAATTTTGTCACAATCTGGTAATATGATCCGCTTCGTGTAGGAGTCCCCATTTTAGAGTGTAAGAATCTGAAATGACAAGCAATGCTTTCTCGAGTTACAAAAATAATGAGGTAATGATTAAATTTTATGTTTATGAAGTGGGTACATTCATAATGACTGCATATGCTGGATAATCAGCAGAAATGTTTATAATGTGATCCACTTTCTATTAATTTTTATATTTAAAAAATAAATCCTCACACTGTACAATCTAGCATAAATGCTCACATACAGACCATACTAATATCCTTGCATAATAGTTCACACAGGATAATTTCTCAATTTGAATGCATACAGCATAACATGTTTAATAATTGAATAATAAAATATTTTCAACCTGAATGATGAATGTGGGATCTGCAATCATTAAAATTCAAGTTCTTATAAATGATTCAAAATGTAATGATAATTACTGAATTTCACCTTCCCCTACCCCAGTCAAAAGAAATCCTGGATCTTCTTAAATGATAAATTGTTCCACAACATTCTCATGCATCACGTTTCCAAAAAACAGCTATGATTACTAACGCTCCTGTAATCACATGGCTAAAAATTAATGATTTATGGGATATGGGTTTCACTCTTTCATTACATTTATAATTTATAATGTGGATCAACAAAGTAAAAACAAGTATCGGGTGTGCCAACTACAGTGGTGTATGATAGTTTGCATAACTGGAGGCCAGTTATATGTGTAAACTGTGTCTATTTGCAAGGCTTAGGTACAGCAAACTATTTGCCATCTCATTCTAGCTATTTTCCCTCTCTACTAAAATATTGCTAAATATTTGGTTAGTGAAGCTTATATTGTTATGAGCTCCTGTTTGTAATTCTATTTGAAATCAGAGGAAAATGGGTTTGACCCATATATATAATCTTAGCATATATATGTATATAATCTTAGCATATATATACACATATATACATTTTGATATTTTGGTAATGTACTGAATATTTTTATGAGAATAGTGGTAAGGACTTTGGTTCTATTTTAATGTCTTGAGCCACACAGAGTTAAAGTCATTTACAATTTTTATATAATATGATAGATATTTTCATAAGAAGGTATTCGAGAGTAAATAAGAAACTTAAAATGAATTACACTCAAATTATTTTTCTCTGACTTATCTTTCCCATTTATCACTTACAAGATAGTAATGAAATTAGTTATGAAATACGTCTTACTAAGGCTCTAGCCCTCAGACAAGCAAACAAACTTAGAGAGCTCTAATAAAACCAATGAGAGTCATCCTCGGTCCACAGAATTGGAACATATCTTATTTCCGGAGGCTAGTCCCTAAGGTTTACAGTCCTGTCATTTTGTGTTTTTTTTAGGAAAATTGAGAATTAAAGGGTTACACAGTTAATGCTAGATAATGGTTGTGGCTCTATAATGCTTTTAGTAGTTTTTAGAAGTTTTCAGAAGTTTTATAAATAAATAAATACTCCTGCATCCATAAATATTTTAAACGGTTGATCCCACAAGTTGCACGCACATAACAGCACTAGTTTGTCAGACTTAGTGAAGAAGTAGCATTAGGGAAAGCAGATTCACCATGAGTTGAAACAATACACATACTAGGGCTCTTACAAATAAATGCCTGAACAGAGTGCACAAAGGAAGAATGTTCCATTAGCTGGAAGGTAAGATGCTGTCTGGAAAGGACTACAGCAGTACTTACTCTGCCCATACCTGACTTGTCATGCATTTAGCATTTGTTTTGTGAGAGCATACTCAGTTTTCGATTTAGTATTTCTAACGATTGATTACATTGACGCTCTGTGGAGTGAGGATTCCATACTACTAATGAGGAATGTAAATTATGCCTCTTGTTTATGCTACTATTTATAAAACACACACTACAGCACGGTGGCCACCATCCATTACATTCACAAATGTTAACCTTGGGATATTGACAAAGTGAAGGCCATAAAGTGTGGTAAATTTAGTATAGTTTAGGATGTAGTAAAATATTTTAAATAAAAAAATTTTTGAGGAGGGTATAGCATCATTTTATTATTAATTTTTTCTGGCAACATTGGTAGACTCTGTATCGGAATAATTGTTATGTCATCATTTAAACCTAACAGAAATGGTCTAGCAACTAAAGCCTGAAATGATTCCCTTCTTTATTCCTTTCTTCCTTTCTTTTCCCCTTCTACCTCCCTCCTCCTTCTTCCTTCTCTATTTCTTCTCCTCCTCCTTCTCCCCTTCTCCCTTTTCCCCTTCTCTTTCTTCTTTATTTAAAGGTTCTCTTTGTTCTCAATATTATCAACATTTTTACCCCTAAAGACTTATCCCAATGGTTGGGAGGCTCAAATTTTAAACAATGCAATTATGGTCATGAATCATATAAACATGGGTATGAGGAGGAGAAGCATACATAAAAAAGGAAATGAATTGTAACTTTTTAAAGCTACTTCAGGCAGGGGGACACGGTTATGCCTGTAATCCTAGCACTTTAGGAGGCCAAGGTGGGCGAATCATTTAGGGTCAGTTGTTCGAGACCAGCCTGGCCAATATGGCAAAACACTATGTCTAATAAAAATATAAAAATTAGGCCGGGCGCGGTGGCTCACGCCTGTAATCCCAGCACTTTGGGAGGCCGAGGCGGGCGGATCACGAGGTCAGGAGATCGAGACCATCCTGGCTAACACGGTGAAACCCCGTCTCTACTAAAAATGCAAAAAATTAGCCGGGCGAGGCGGCGGGCGCCTGTAGTCCCAGCCACTCGGGAGGCTGAGGCACGAGAATCACTTGAACCCCGGAGGCAGAGATTGCAGTGAGCTTAGATTGCGCCACTGCACTCCAGCCTGGGTGACAGAATGAGACTGTCTCAAAAAACAAACAAACAAAAATCGACTTCAAGCTACTTCAAATCCTTTAAAGGCGAATGAACTATGTAAAACACACATATGGTAACAAAAGCAATTAATATATGGTCTTTCCTGAAAATTGTTGGTGTATTAAATGTATGATGCTACACACAATTGTTCATTTAAATACTATGATAATTGTAAATAAATATTTATATTTGTGTTATCTGGGTAAAGGGAAACTTTTGTAAGAACAAATTGAAACATTAGATTAATATATACTTACTATCACCTACTATATAAGTGTATGATTACAAATTATTTACTTATTTATTTATTTATTATTTTGAGACGTAGTCTCGCCCTGTCGCTGGAGTGCAATAGCATGATCTTGGCTCACTGCCACCTCTTCTTCCTGGGTTCAAGAGATTCTCCTGTCTCAGCCTCCTAAGTAGCTGGGATTACAGGCGTGCGCCACCGTGCCTGGCTAATTTTTTGTATCTTTAGTAGAGACAGGGTTTCACCATGTTGGTCAGGCTGGTATTGAACTCCTGACCTCATGATCTGCCCACCTCGGCCTCTCAAAGTGCTGGGATTACAGGTGTGAGCCACCGCTCGTGGCCCAAACATTTATTTAATAATATGCATATAGAGAGAAATGTCATTATATTGAAGAGAAATTTATTTCAGGTTGTCAGAGTTATCTAAATGACTAGATACTTTAGCATGTAGGACTGTTAACTGCAACTCTCTTAAGAAGTATACTGTAACAATTATTAAAAGCTGTGCTCAGAAACCCAATTCTCTGCATCATAGTTTTAAGAATTGTTTCTGCAAGTTTTGTTCTCTAAAAAGTTAAGCAAAAGATGAATCAGCTCATGTCTCTTAACCGGAAAGAGGTTCTCAGATAAAAGAACAACTTGGGAATAACAAAATATGTCTGAAAGGTTTTCTTAGTACATCATAATCCTATTAGGGACCAAATTCAGTAAAAAGACAATTAAATAGAACACTTAGACACTAAGTGTCTAATAATGAAAAAATTGAGGTTTACCTTCCTATTATCTGCCATTTACTTTATAGGTAATTTGAAATTTCATACTATTCAAAGAATCTTAGCATTCTGTTTACCATAAAATAGTTTTCTTAAATCTATAAATAATAATGATATGAACATATATTTATATATATGGATATATGTATAGATATTGATTTACATTTCAAATGTTTGTATAAAAAGATATATTCCAGATTTATATGTATGTGTAAATGTGTGTGTGTGTGTGTGTGTGTGTGTGTGTGTGTGTGTGTGTGTGTGTAGAGACAGAGATCTAGGTGCATATATTCAGAATAATAACTTTGTCTTCGGGGTACTAACAAAAAACAATAGCAATAATTATTCTTTCAAAAGAGGGAAATAAATATCCTTCCTCTACATGAATTCATATTTAATGCAGATAAGACCTCCTTTCTAATTCCCTAGCACAAAATAGATTTTCTTTCATAGCCACACCTATATTCAGCTCAAAGGAAGATTTATTGATTAAGGTTATAGTTTATTCTTAGTTATTTTTATATAACTTTCAGAAGTTGATATTGAAGCTTGCAAGTTTACTTCATCTGAAAACTTTAAAAGAATAAAAAGAAATGTCGGAGGAGAGGGAAGAAAATAGGAGGAGGAAGAAGGAAAAAGAAAGGAAGAAAAAAATTGCTCTCCTGCCTTGGGAAATAGGACAAATCATTGCTTATATTCTTCCCACAACCTCAGTTCCTATCATCTCACCTAAAATGTAAACAATCTTCCCTCTGAAGGGCAGAATACAAGGAAAATGTTAACAGCTGAGACGGCCATTTTGAAGCCACACTACACAGAAGTCAATGTATTCTAAAATATTTCCCTCATCTAGTAACTAAAATAGAGGACATCTCATCCTTAAAGAAATGTACAACAATTAAGATAATTTACAGATTAGATGAAAATTTCAGCAGCATTTTTGTTTTATTTATTTTGAGATAAAAGCCTGTACAACCTGACAATGCTATGTTACTCAACGGTAGACAAGCAAATAAAAAACCTAAAAACAGAAACTGTGATATGGAAAATGGGAGTTCTCCCCTAAAAGTTAACCTGTCTATTATATGATGGTGACAAAGGGCTGGAGCAACATGAGTTTCCATATTTATTTTTATTATAGATTTCTTTTATATATGTAAAATATACAAGTATATTTCTATTATCTATATACACAGTGCTGTGATAATTTATATATATTTACTATTTCTAATTTACAGGCTATGATATACATATGTTTAATTTATATTATATGTGATAGTCAATATATATATTTATGTATTATATATCATATATTGAAATTATATTTAATAATCAAATCATATTTTATATAATACATATTTTATAGCATATATTATATAATATTAAAATATACATATTTTATAGCCCTGTGAAATAGAGTGGAGCAAGTATATTTGTTCTTACATTTTTAAGTTAGAATAGAATTTGGAACATACGTCTTTTTACTTACAGTCTAAAGCTTTTTGGGGAGTCTGTGGATCATATAAGCTATACTCAGCAAGAGACTTGCATTCCTCCATACATTGTGTGCTGAGGAAGCATTTAGAATGTGAGCTACCTCAGGAATTGTTGAAGGTTGATTTCATGTACCTGTCCTGGTGCACACACTTCCTCACAGTAATATGATTATGAAAGAACAACTTTCCATATTTGATTTTTTACAAATTAGTATAAAGTTTGAGTTCTTTAAAAATCATGATGATCTATTAGGAGAGACTGGTAAGAAAATGATAAATACATAAGGAGTACCTGCTTTCTTATGAGTTTAGTAACCTTGTTTTGAAGACAGTTACTAAAATAGGTTCTGAAATTACTTGAGCAATGGCATTATTATTAAGGTAAATGCATAAATTTTCAAAGTGGATACTTTGAAAAAAATGGCTGGTTCTCCTGTTAATTTTTGAGTAGGACTCATTGTTTCTATTTACCTTTCACATTTGACAAAGTAACCACTCTTTAGCATTGTGAGAAAGTTTCTACAATGGCATTCTTAGAACTCAGAGATTACAATCATTGTTGATAAAAATT